>NW_025814836.1:2695625-4073750 GCF_022079265.1 Lynx rufus | reverse complement strand
GGAGACAGAGAATCCAAAACAGGCTCCAAGCTCTGAGCTGTCAGCACAGAGCCCAACATGGGGCTTGAATTCATGGAACATGAGATCATGACCCAAGCCAAAGTCAGGCACTTAACCAACTAAGCCACCAGTCATCCCTATTTAATTTTTACTTGTTTTAAATCCAAGTTAGTTAACATATAGAGTAATAATGATTTCAGGAACAGAATTTAGTGATTCATCACTTACATGTAATAACACCCAGTGCTCATCCCAACAAGTGCCCTCCTTAATGCCCATTGCCCATTTAGCCCACCCTCTCACCCAACACCACACCAGCAGCCCTCTGTTTGTTCTCTGTATTTAAGAGTCTCTTATGGTTTGTCTTCCTCTCTGTTTTTATCTTATTTTTGCTTCCCTTTCCCTATGTTCATCTATTTTGTTTCTTAAATCCCACATGAGTGAAACAATAGGATAGTTGTCTTTTTCTGACTGACTTATTTCACTTAGCATAATATACTCTAGTTCCAGCCACGTTGTTGCAAATGGCAGGATTTCTATAATTTCAATTAATGAAGACAGAAAGAAGGAAATAGAGAATAATCATTAGATAAACACCACAGAATTAAATGTTATAGACAAGATCCACCAATGAATGCTGAAATAGTACAAAAGTTTGAGAAGAAACTTTGAGAATTTGTATAATCTCAAAGTGTCTCCCTTAATGTACTTACGAATTACAAAGTGAAAGATAGTAACTTTACACTGGAAAAATCTAGCAGATATCAACTTAACAAAATAAGGCAAACAGAGACTGAGAAATTGTTACAAACTATACTAGTATAAAGTAAAATAAATAAATATAAGAAAAAGTCTTGAATAGGATTCTGGAATTAAAATTCAAAATTTAAAATAATATGACATCACATGAAAAGATACTCCAAGTTATTAGTCACTAGAAAATGAAAATCAAAATCACAATAATATACCATTAAGCACATAATAGAATGGTTAACATAAAAAATACTGACAATACCAAGTGCTGACGAGGACATAGAGCAACAGAAATCCACTGGTGGGAAAGCAAAATGGTATAGTCACTCTGGAAAACAGTGGAAATTTCCTAAAAAGTTAAATACATTCAACTCCAATAATTAACTCTAATGTAACTGTGGATTTGGAGTGGCACTGATGTATCAATATAGTTTTAACAATTTTAGCAAATGTACCACCTTCGTGGGATATTGGTCATGGAGGAGGTTGTCCATGTGTGAGATCAGGGGGATATTGGATTTCTGTGTTTTCTGCTTAATTTTGCTGTGAAACTAATAGTGCTGTAAAATTAAAGTCTAATACAAGTTTTTTAAGTCAAGCATACATTTATAAGATGACACAACAGTTCTACCTTTAGATATTTATCTTAAAGAAATGAAAAGCTATGTTCACTGAAAAACTTGTTTGTGAATATTTATAGCAGTATTATTCATAATTGCCCCAAACTGGAGCGATTCAAATGTCTTTCAATGTGTGTTTGACTGAACACTATGGTACATTCACACAAAGAGATACTACTCACCAATAAAAAGAAATGAACTACTCAGAGTTAAACAACAGAATAGTAAGGGGACCCTGGGCTTTTCTCATCCTTTGAACACAGCTAGATCACTATCAAACTATTTTGAATACCTAGAAAGTTGATCTGAGGATTAGCAGAACAATCTGCAAAATTTGAGAGAGAGAATGTGACAAGTATGTAGTGTGGAGAGGTGAATTAGGGGAGATAAGAGCTGCGGTACCACTGAGGCACTTTGCACGGACAGGAGACAGAGAGAGGTGAAATTGAGCAGTGCATCGGATTCATGCAAGAAAAGCACTCCCCCTGAAAGTAGCTAGAGAGAAAGAGTGAAAACATGTGCAGGGAATGCATAAGAAACTGTTCCTCCAAACTGTTCACAGGTAAAATAGAGAGGGTTTTAATCCTGTCAGTTTTTTATAAACAGTGAAGCACAGAGTCTGAAGTTTTGGAGGTTAGTGCTTGACAGTGCTTCAATGCGGAAGTAGGACAGAGCCCCAGCGGTGGGCAGCATAGTCTGAGAATCCCCTGGGTCGCATGGGGAGATGCAGTTCCCCTGCTTGGAGTGCATTTGGTAGAGGTGATATGACCTCTCCAAGGGCAAAAAACTCAACGGATGCTGTAGAGCTGCCCTGTCCACCAGTACAGGAACAAAGATGTGGGCTGTTGGCAGCAAACCCTGGTACTGGCTGTATGGTGTAATTTACCATAAACTCTGAGCCACTGCCACTGTGTGGTCACATGAATGTTTTCTGGAATAAGTTTGTACTGGCCACAGTGCAGTGAGACCCTCTCCCAGAGGGTCAGGATGGCCAAAGCCATGGGGGTCTCTAAAGTGTGGGGTTGTGAAACATAGGCATGCATGAGATAAAACTCTGGAGGGAGGTGCTGTCTGGCAGACTGACAGCTTAGAGACAGGGGGAAGGGGGGAAACTGATGGGAGCTGGAGACACAGGAAGGGTGATTAATTGTGTGTGTGTGAAGCCATGAACTTCCTGCTCTGGAGACTAGAGAGTGGGTGAAGCCATTTTCACCATTAGTCCAACACTGATTGACCCCAGTGAGCTAAACAATGGCATCAAGTGGAGAGCAGAGACATTACACCAAGCCCCACCCCCTGCCCCCTAAAGCACATCTCCACCAGGGCAAATTGGCCTGAGAGGCAGAAGGATTCTCCCCAAGAAGACCAGCACAAATCCCTTCCATGCACTTGGTCTACTCAGACTGCTATAAAGATTCAGCTCTATAGAAAACTGCATGTAGCTTCCTCTGGGGTTTTATTTGTTTATTTGTTCACTTGTTTGTTCATTTTTTTTTGCATCTGTTTTTGTTATTATTTTTCTTTTTTTTCTTGGTTACAGAAAGAGCAAATTTTTATTTTATTTTATTTTATTTTATCTTATTTTTTTCTGTCAAGCTTCTTTCAACAAACAGAACAAGACACATGTAAATTCTATCTTCCTTTATTTGATTTATTTTTTAATTTTATAATTTTTATTTCATTTTATTATTATTATTGTTATTACTATTATTATTATTTTCTTCCCCCAAAATGACAAGATGGAGCAATTCACCTCAAAAGAAAGAACAGGAAGGGGTGGCTGGGTGGCTCAGTTGGTTAAGCGACCAACTGCAGGTCAGGTCATGATCTCACAGTTTGTGAGTTCAAGCCCCGCATCAGGCTCTGTGCTGACAGCTCAGAGTCTGGAGCCTGCTTCAGATCCTGTGTCTCCCCCTATCTCTACCCCTCCTCTGCTCATGCTCTGTGTCTCTCCATCTCTCAATAACACATAAACATTAAAAAAACAAGGAAGAACAGGAAGATATGATGGCCAGGGATTTAATCAAAACAGATGTAAGTAGGATGTCTGAATTAGAATTTAAAACAGCAATTGTAATGAAACTAGCTAGACCAAGAACACACCAGAGAATCCCTTTCTGCAGAGATTAAAAAAAAACACCTAAAATCTAGTCAGACTGAAATTAAAAACGCTATAACTGAGATGCAAATCCAAAAAGAGGCCATAAAAACAGGGATGGACAGGACAGATGAGCGAATTAGTGATATAGAAGATAAAATTAAGGAAAATAATGAAGCTGAAAAGAAGAGGGAAACAAAGGTAATGAATAATGAAAGTAAACTTAGAAAACTCAGCAACTTATTGAAATGGAATAATATTTATATCATAGGGATCTCAGAAGGTGAAGAGAGAGAAAAAGGGGCAGAAGGTTTATGTGAACAGATTATAGCTGAAAAAAAATCCCTCATCTGGGAAGGACACAGACATAAAAATCCAAGAAGCACAGAAAACTCCCATTAAATTAAAAAAAAAAAAAGCAGACCATTGCCAAGGCATATCACAGTCAAATTCACAAAATACATGGTCAAGGAAAGAATCCTGAAAACAGCAATGGAAAAAAGTCCTTAACCTGCAAAAGAAGACAGATCAGGTTTGCAGCATTTCTGTCCATGGACTTGGTGGGACAGACAGGAGTAGCAGGATATATTCAATGTGCTGAATGGGAAAAATATAGAAGAAAGAATATTCTACCAGCAAGGCTTTCATTCAGAATAGAAGAAGAGATAAAAAGTTTCCCTGACAAACAAAAACTAACAGAGTTCATGACCACTAAACCAACCCTACAAAAAATTTTAAGAAGGAGACTTTGGGGGGAGGGGCAGAAGCAACAAGACTAGAAATGAGCACAACTCATCATCAGAAATACCAACGTTACAGGTAACATGATGACATTAAACTCATATAATTCAATAATCAGCCTGAATGTAAATGGGCTAAATGCTCCAATTAAAAGACATAGGATATCAGAACAGAGAAAAAACAAAAACAAAAAGACCCATCAATATACTCCCTACAGGAAATTCACTTTTGACCTACAGTCATCGACAGATTAAAAGTTGGAGGATGGAGAAATATCTATTTTTCTAACAGATGACAAAAGAAAGCCAGAGTAGCCAGTCTTATATCAGACAAACTAGATTTTATTTTTTAATGCTTATTTATTTATTTTTGAAAGAGAGAGAGAGAGTGAGCACAAGTGGGGGGTGGGCAGAGAGGGAGAGGGAGACACAGAATTCTAAACAGGCTCCAGGCTCTGAGCTGTCAGCACAGATCCTGATGTAGGGCTTGAACTCACAAACTGTGAGATCATTACCTGAGCACAAGTAAGATGCTCAGCCTACTGAGCCACGCAGGCACCCCAAGAATATCTTATTTTGATACCAATAACAAAATGTAGACAACATATTCATGTTTCTTTGCTTTTATAAAATAATCCAGTGGGATTTAGAATTCAATGCTCAGACTAAGCAAATTATGGCAGAGCTAATATCCATTCTTGCCTCCTTCTTACCTACCAGAACCCTATATTAATGGAAGCAACAATGTGCCTAGCTAAATGCTACCATCTGTTACAAATAGAGGCAGCCAGTAAGTGGTACTGATTTAATTTGGAAATGTTTCTTTTTCCCTCTTCCCCTTTCCTTCGTTTCAGATGCCTAGATTGTTAGAGTTCTAGAACCATCTCTAATTATGGTAGCCATGTGTCAGGATGGAGGAGCAGAGAGAGTAAAGGGACTAAATAGACCTCAGTCTCTGACATTTGTACACCTGCTATATCAGCAGAGAAACTAGATTTTAAAACAAAGACTAACAAGAAATGAAGAAGGGCATTATATCATAATTAAGGGGTCTATCCATCAAGATCTAACAATTGTAAATGCTTATGCCCCCAACATGAACACTCAAATATATAAATCAATTAATCACAAACATAAAGAAACTGATTGATAATAATATAATAACAGTAGGAGACTTTAACATCCCATTTATAGCAAGGGACATATCATTTAAGCAAAAAGTCAGTAAGGAAACAATGGCTTTGATTGACACACTGGATCAGATGGACTTAACAAATAAACTCAGAACATTCCATCCTTAAGAAATAGAATACACATTCTTCTAGAGTGCACATGGAACATTCTCCAGAAAGGATCACATATTGGGTCACCAATCAGAATTCAAAAAGTACAAAAAGATCAGGATTATACCATGCATGTTTTCAGGCCACAGCACTATGAAACTCGAAATCAATCACAAGAAAAAAAAAAAGGAAAGAACATAAGTATGTGGAGGTTGAATAACATCCTACTAAAGAATGAATGGGTTAACCAGGAAATTAAAGACAAAAGAAACTACATGGAAGCAAAATAAAAACACAGCAGTTCAAGACCTTTGGGATGCAGGAAAGGCAGTCTTAAAAGGGAATTATATTGCAATATAGGCCTCTCTCAAGAAGCAATAAAGGTATCAAATACACAACCTAACTTTACACCTAAAGGAGCTAGAAAAGGAACAGCAAATAAAGCTTAAAGCCAGCAGAGGAAGGGGAATAAGAAACATAAGAGCAGATATAAATGATATAGAAAAAACAACAGCAAATATAAAAAACAAAAAATGAAACAAAAAACATAGTAAAACAGATCAATGAAACTAAGAGCTGATTCTTTGAAAGAATTAATAAAATAGCCAAATTTACCAAAAAGAAAGGAGAAAGGACCCAAATAAATAAAAAAACAAATGAAAGGGAGAGGTCATAATCAATATCATAGAAATACAAACCAATTTAAGAGAATATTGTGAAAATTGACCAAAAAATTGGGCAATATGTAAGAAATGGATAAATTCCTAGAAATATACAAACTACCAAAACTGAAACAGGAAGAAATATAAAATTTGAACAGATCCATAAGCAGCAAATAAATTTAAACAGTAATAAAAAATCTCCCAACAAACAAAAATGCAGGGCCAGGTGCCTTCCTTGGGGAATTCTTCCAGGCATCTAAAGAACAGTTAATACCAATTTTTCTCAATCTGTTCTAAAAAAAAATAGAAATGGAAACAAAACTTACAAACTCATTTATAAGGCCAGCATTACCTTGATTTCCAAAACCAAAGACCCCATTGAAAAGATGAATTACAGGTCAATATCCTTGATGAACATGGATGCAAAAATTCTCAGTATTGAATTCCACAGTACATTAAAAGAATTATTTTCTTTTTTTATTTCTTTTAATTTAATTTATTATTTTAATTTACATCCAAGTTTGTTAGCATATAGTGCAACAATGATTTCAGATGGAAATTCCTTAATGCCCCTACCCATTTAGCCCACCCCTCTCTCATATCCCTCCAGTAACCCTCTGTTCTCCATATTTAAGAGTCTCTTCTGTTTTGTCCCCCTCCCTGTTTTTATATTATTTTTGCTTCCCTTCCTTAATGTTCATACGTTTTGTCTCTTAAAGTCCTCATGAGTGAAGTCATATGATATTTGTCTTTCTCTGAATGACTAATTTCGCTTAGCATAATACCCTCTAGTTTCATCCATGTAGTTGCAAATGGCAAGATTTTATTCTTTTTGATTGCCGAGTATTATTCCATTATGTATATACCACATCTTTCTTATCCATTCATCCATCGATGGACATTTGGGTTCTTTCCGTAATTTGGCTATTGTTGATAGTGCTGCTATAAACATTGGGGTGCATCTGTCCCTTCAAAACAGCATACCTGCATCCCTTGGATAAATACCTAGTAGTGCAATTGCTGGGCTGTAGAGTAGTTCTTTTTAATTTTTTTGAGGAAGCTCCATACTGTTTTCCAGAGTGGCTGCACCAGTTTGCATTCCCACCAACAGTGCAAAAGAGATCCTCTTTCTCCGCATCCTTGCCAACATATGTTGCTGCCTGAGTTGTTAATGTTAGCCATTCTGACAGGTGTAAGGTGATATCTCATTATGGTTTTGATTTGTATTTCCCTGATGATGAGTGAAGTGGAACATTTTTTATGTGTTAGTTGGCCATCTGGATGTCTTCTTTGGAGAAGTGTCTATTCATGTCTTTTGCCCATTTCTTCACTGGATTCTTTGTTTTTTGGGTGTTGAGTTTGATAAGTTCTTTATAGATTTTTGATACTCACCCTGATCAAGTGAAATTTATTCCTAGGTTGCAAGTTTGATTTGATATTTGCAAGTCAAACAACATGATACACTACATTAATAAAAGTATGGATAAGAACCATATTATCCTTGGGGTGCCTGGGTGGCTCAGTCGGTTAACCATCCAACTCTTGTTTTCAGCTCAGCTCAAGATCTTATGGTTCCTGAGTTCGAGCCCTGCATCAGGCTTTGTGCTGGCAGTGCAGAGCTTGCTTGGGATTCTGTCTCTCTGTGTGTCTCTCTCTCCATGCCCCTCCCCTGCATGCATGCCCACTCTCTCTCTGTCTCTCTCAAAATAAGTAAGTAAACTTTAAAAATATTTAAAAAGAACCATATGATCTTTTCGATAGATGCAGAAAAATCGTTTAACAAAATGTAGCCTTCATTCTTATTAAAAATCCTCTAGAGTGTACAGATAGAACATACGTCGACATCATTAAAGGCCATATACAAAAGACCCACAGCTAATACCATCCTCAAGGGGGAAAAACTGAGAGCTTTTCCCCTAAGGTCAGGAACAAGACAAGGGTGTCTACTCTCACCATTGTTATTTAACAGAGTGCTGGAAGTCTTAGCCTCAGCAACAAGACAACAAAAAGAAATAAAAGATATCCAAATTGGCAAGTGAAAAGAAGTCAAACTTTTACTATTTGCAGACAACATAAAAATGTGAAAGTCTCCACCAAAAAAATTGCTTGAATACATGAATTCAGCAAAGTTGTATGATAGGAAACCAACATACAGAAATTTGTTACATTACTATACACCAACAATGAAGCAGCAGAAAGAGAAGTCATCAAATTAATACCATTCACAATTGCACCAATAACAGATACCTTGAAATAAATCTAACCAAAGAGATAAGAGATATGTAGTCTGAAATGTATAGAACACTTGTGAAAGAAATTGAAGAGGACACAAAGAAATGGAAAAGCATTCCATGTGTGGTTGGAAGAAAAAACATTGTTAAAATGTCTATTCAAATAAAGCTATCTACACATTTAATACAATCCCCATCAAAATACCACCAGCATTTTTCACAGATCTAGACAAACATTCCTAAAATTTGTATGAAACCACAAAAGACCCCGAATAGTCAAAGCAATCTTAAAAAAGAAAAACAAAGCTAGAGGCATCACAATTCCAGATTTCAATCTATATTATTAAGCTGCGATCATCAGACAGGTGTAATATTGGCACAAAAACAGACACAGATCAATGGCACAAAAATAGACACATATAATAGAGAACCCAGAAGTGAACCTACAACTATATGGTCAATTAATCTTTGACAAAGCAGGAAATAATATCCAATGGGAAAATGACATTCTCTTCAACAAATGATGTTGGGAAAACTGGACAGCAACATGCACAAGAATGAAAATGGACAAACTTTCTTGCACCACATACAAAAATAAATTCAAAATGTATGAAAGATCTAAATGTAAGATAGGGAACCAGCAAAATCCTCAAGGAGAACATAGGCAGCAGCCTCTTCAATCTCGACCATAGCAACTGCTTACTAAACAGGTCGCCAGAGGCAAGGGAAACAAAAAAAGCAATAATGGATTATTGGGACTTCTTCACAATAAAAAGCTTCAGCAAAGAAAAGGAAACAATCAACAAAACCAAAAGGCAGTCTATGGAATGGGAGAAGATATTTGCAAATGACATATTTGTTAAAGGGTTAATATCTAAAATCTGTAAAGAACTTCATCAATTCAACACCCAAAAAACAAATAATCCAGTGAAAAAATAGAAGACATGAATTCACAGTTTTTCAAAGAAGACATCCAGATGGCTAACAGAGGCATGAAAAGAGGCTCAACATTGCCCATTATCAGGGGAATGCAAATCAAAACTATGATGAGATACCACCTCACACCTGTCAGAATGGCTAAAATTAACAACACAATAAGCGACAGGTGTTGGCAAGAATATGGAAAAAGTGGAACCCTTTTTCACTGCTGGTGGGAATGCAAACTGCTGCAGCCACTCTGGAGAACTGTATGAAGGTTCATCAAAAAGTTAAAAATAGAAATACCCTAGGATCCAGTAATTGAACACTAGGTATTTACCCTAAAGATACAAAAATACTGATTCGAAGGGACACAGGTACCCCGATGTTGATAGCAGCACTAACAACAGTAGCCAAGCTATGGACAGAGCCCAAATGCCCATTGACTGATGAATGGATAAAGAAGAGGTACACACACACACACACACACACACACACACTGGAATATTAGCAATCAAAACAAATGAAATCTTGTCATTTACAACAATGTGGATGGAGCTAGAATGTATTAGCATAATACATACAGAATACATTTCAGTTAGCATAACTGAAATAAGTCAATTACAAAGGTAAATACCATATGATTTCACTCTTATGTGAAATTTAGAAACCAAATAGATGAACATATGGGAGCAGGGGAAAAGAGAGAGGGAATCAAACCATTAAAGACTTAAAGATAGAGAACAAACTGAGGATTGCTGGAGGGTGGTGGGTTGGGGAAATGGGATAAATGGGTGATGGGCATTAAAGGGGGCACTTGTTGAGATGAATACTAGGTGTGGTATGTAATTGATGAATCACTGAATTCTACTTCTGAAACCAATATTGCTATTGACTAACTAGAATTTAAATAAAATTTGGAAAAATAAATAAATAAATAGCATAGTAACTTTACAAAAAAAAGAAGTGAACTATAAATAGAATAAAAGAATAATAACATAAAAGAATCTTAAAATGTTTTATTCTAAGTGAAAAATGCAGTTTTGAAGTATTGAAACTTGATTATTCTATTTATGCAATGTTCTGGGGAAAAATAGAATTATATAGAGTAGATCAGTGGTTTCCTGGGGTTACACGTAGGACAAGGGCATAAATGCAGAGAGATATTACAGGAGGATTCTTTAGAGGGCTAGAATTTTTCTTTATTCTATCTATAATGGTTACAAGAGTCTGCATCTGTAGAAACTCCTAGAACTGCAACCCCTTAAAATGAATTTTACTTTATATAAACTTAAAAGTTTAGAAAACGGGTATCATCCTAATAGACTCAGACAGACTCTGATTGTTCAGTTTTCCATACTTTAGTCCTTCCTGTACTACCAGCATGATTATTTGCCATTTCTTTGTAGCACTTGATTTTGACCCCACATTAATTAATATTTTCATGTAAATCATATAATTCCCTTCCAAAGGGCCATATATCTGAATTCACTGGTTTGGTGTGCTAGTCATATTTCTCAACAAACTTTATTAGAAATATATAAATATTTGAACTACAATAGAAAATATAGCCAGAAACAATGTTAAGGAGGAGTGATAGACCATTGGTTCTTGAAAGGACCCTTAAAGGTAATCTAGTCCAATTCAGTCATTTTCAAATTGTATGTGTAGAGACTACAACATCTCACCCAAGCAGTGTCCAAGGAGATTGCTTTTCAATGAGTCAGAGCTACAATAGTGGTAGATTAGCACATTCTGATTGGACAAAGAACTTCTGAGGATGAAGAACATTCCTGACTTATTCCTGATTTCCTATTAATGAACTCAGGGCCTTGCACTAAGTAGTCAAAAAGTGTTTGTTTCATTGAATTAAATGTTGGAAAGGCACAGAAGTGTATTTATGGGTAAAGAAGTGCATTAACTATACTGTGGCCCCATGGTTCCTTTGAAGTTTTTCTATTTTGATCCTACATTGATTAGGTTGGGGGTGACTTATGATTTTTTAAAAATATATTTCCACACACAATGGTACATTAGTTTCAAGTGTACAACATAATACTTTGACAAGTTTGTACATTATTATGCTATGTTCACCACAAGTGTAGCTACTATCTGTCCCCATACATAAATATCATAATATCACTGACTATATTCTTTATGTTGTACACTTTATTCCCCTGACCTATTCATTTAATAATGGAAGCATGTATCTCCCAGGCCTTTTCACCATTTTGCCCACCCCACTGCCCTCTCTCCTCTCTGCCAAACATCAGTTTGTTCTCTGTATTTATATGTCTAATTTTTATTTTGTTTATTCATTTTCTATTTAAAGATTCCACTTATGAGTGAAATATAGTATTTTTAATTATATATTTCATCTTCGTTATCCATTTTTCTATTGATGGACACTTAGGTTTCTTCCATATATTGGCTATTGTATTTTGCTTTTGCCTTTTTGAAGTAAGACTATTTTGGCCACTAGTACAGAGTATGTACTACATATGTACACCATGTACTACAATGAAAACCATGCCTTCAACTGTGATAACTACATAGAGATATTATACTGGAGATTATTAAGAGGTTCTAGCTGTAGCAACAATATGGGAAAGAAAATGAAAAAAGTCAAGAGATATTGAATAAGTTCTTTGTATCCCAACGCTTTATATATGAAATCATCTTATTCATTTAAATAAATTTTGTTTTTATTTTTTAATTACTGATTTCACAATAAAATAAGGTATCCATCCGTTTTTTATTTTTTTTAATTTTTAAATATATGAAATTTATTGTCAAATTGGTTTCCATAACACCCAGTGCTCATCCCAAAAGATGCCTTCTTCAATACCCATCACCCACCCTCCACTCCCTCCCATCCCCCATCAGCCCTCAGTTTGTTCTTATTTTTAAGAGTCTCTTATGTTTTGGCTCTCTACCACTCTAACCTCTCTTTTTTTTCCTTCTCCTCCCCCATGGGTTCCTGTTAAGTTTCTCAGGATCCACATAAGAGTGAAACCATATGGTATCTGTCTTTCTCTGTATGGCTTATTTCACTTAGCATAACACTCACCAGTTCTGTCCACGTTGCTACAAAAGGCCATATTTCATTCTTTCTCAATGCCACATAGTAATCCATTGTGTATATAAACCACAATTTCTTTATCCATACATCAGTTGATGGACATATAGGCTCTTTCCACAATTTGGCTATTGTTGAGAGTGCTGCTATAAACATTGGGGTACAAGTGCCCCTATGCATCAGTACTCCTGTATGCCTTGAGTAAATTCCTAGCAGTGCTACTGCTGGGTCATAGGGTAGGTCTATTTTTAAATTTTTGAGGAACCTCCACACGGTTTTCGAGAGTGGCTGCACCAGTTTGCATTCCCACCAACAGTGCAAGAGGGTTCCCGTTTCTCCATCCTCTCCAGCATACTCTCCTAATTTGTTCATTTTAGCCACTCTGACTTGTGTGAGGTGATATCTGAGTGTGGTTTTGATTTGTACTTCCCTGATGAAGACTGATGTTGACATTTTTCATGTGCCTGTTGGCCATCCGGATGTCTTCTTTAGAGAAGCGTCTATTCATGTTTTCTGTCCATTTCTTCACCAGATTATTTGTTTATTGGGTGTGCAGATTGGTGAGCTCTTTATAGATTTTGGATACTAGCCCTTTGTCCTATATATCATTTGCAAATATCTTTTCCCATTCCATCAGTTGCCTTTTAGTTTTTTGATTGTTTCATTTGCTGTGCAGAAGATTTTTATCTTCATGAGGTCCCAATAGTTCATTTTTGCTTTTAATTCCCTTGTCTTTGGGGATGTGTCAAGTAAGAAATTGCTACGGCTGAGGTCAGAGAGGTCTTTTCCTGCTTTCTCCTCTAGGGTTTTGATGGTTTCCTGTCTCACATTCAGGTCCTTCATCCATTTTGAGTTTATTTTTGTGAATGGTGTGAGAAAGTGGTCTAGTTTCAACCTTCTGCATGTTGCTGTCCAGTTCTCCCAGCACCATTTGTTAAAGAGACTGTCTTTTTTCCATTGGATATTCTTTTCCTGCTTTGTCAAAGATGAGTTGGCCATACTTTTGTGGGTCTGGTTCTGGGGATTCTATTCTATTCCATTGGTCTGTATGTCTGTTTTTGTGCCAATACCATGCTGTCTTGATGATGACAGCTTTGTAGTAGAGGCTAAAGTCTGGGATTGTGATGCCTCCTGCTTTGGTCTTCTTCTTCAAAATTACTTTGGCTATTCGGGGCCTTTTGTGGTTCCATACAAATTTTAGGATTGCTTATTCTAGCTTCTAGAAGAATGCTGGTGCAATTTTCATTGGAATTGCATTGAATGTGTAGATAGCTTTGGGTAGGATTGACATTTTGACAATATTTATTCTTCCAACCCATGAGCACAGAATGTTTTTCCATTTCCTTATATCTTCTTCAATTTCCTTCATAAGCTTTCTATAGTTTTCAGCATACAGATCTTTTACATCTTTGGTTAGGTTTATTCCTAGGTACTTTATGCTTCTTGGTGCAATTGTGAATGGGATCAGTTTCTTTATTTGTCTCTTTGTTGCTTCATTATGAGTGTATAAGAATGCAACTGAATTCTGTACATTGATTTTGTATCCTGCGACTGCTGAATTCATGTGTCAGTTCTAGCAGACTTTTGGTGGAGTCTATCAGGTTTTCCATGTATAATATCATGTCATCTGCAAAAAGTGAAAGCTTAACTTCATCTTTGCCAATTTTGATGCCTTTGATTTCCTTTTGTTGTCTGATTGCTGATGCTAGAACTTCCAAAACTATGTTAAACAATAGCGGTGAGAGTGGACATCCCTGTCGTGTTCCTGATCACAGGGAAAAAGCTCTCAGTTTTTCCCCATTGAGGATGATATTAGCTGTGGGCTTTTCATAAATGGCTTTTATAATGTCTAAGTATGTTCCTTCTATCCCAACTTTCTAGAGGGTTTTTATCAAGAAAGGATGCTGAATTTTGCCAAATGCTTTTTCTGCATCGATTGACAGGATCATATGGTTCTTATCTTTTCTTGTATTAATGTGATGTATCACGTTGATTGATTTGCGAATGTTGAAGCAGCCCTGCATCCCAGGAATGAATCCCACTTGATCATGGTGAATGCTTCTTTTTTTTTGTTTGTTTTTTTTTTTAATTTTTTCTTTTTCAACGTTTATTTATTTTTGGGACAGAGAGAGACAGAGCATGAACAGGGGAGGGGCAGAGAGAGAGGGAGACACAGAATCGGAAACAGGCTCCAGGCTCTGAGCCATCAGCCCAGAGCCTGACGCGGGGCTCGAACTCACGGACCGCAAGATCGTGACCTGGCTGAAGTCGGATGCCTAACCGACTGCGCCACCCAGGCGCCCCGGTGAATGCTTCTTTTTATATGCTGTTGAATTCGATTTGCTAGTATCTTATTGAGAATTTTTGCATCCATATTCATCAGGGATATTGGCCTGTAGTTCTCTTTTTTTTACTGGGTCTCTGTCTCGTTTAGGAATCAAAGTAATGCTGGCTTCATAGAATGAGTCTGGAAGTTTTCCGTCCCTTTCTATTTTTTGGAATAGCTTGAGAAGGATAGGTATTATCTCTGCTTTAAACGTCTGGTAGAACTCCCCGGGGAAGCCATCTGGTCCTGGACTCTTATTTGTTGGGAGATTTTTGATAACTGATTCAATTTTCTTGCTGGTTATGGATCTGTTCAAGCTTTCTATTTCCTCCTGATTGAGTTCTGGAAGTGTGTGGGAGTTTAGGAATTTGTCCATTTCTTCCAGGTTGTCCAGTTTGTTGGCATATAGTTTTTAATATTATTCCCGGATAATTGCTTGTATTTCTGAGGGATTGGTTGTAATAATTCCATTTTCATTCATGATTTTATCTATTTAGGCCATCTCCCTTTTCTTTTTGAGAAGCCTGGCTGGAGGTTTATCAATTTTGTTTATTTTTTTCAAAAAACCAACTCTTGGTTTCGTTGATCTGCTCTACAGTTTTTTTTAGATTCTATATTGTTTATTTCTGCTCTGGTCTTTATTATTTCTCTTCTGCTGGGTTCAGGGTGTGTTTGCTGTTCTGCTTCTATTTCCTTTAGGTGTTCTGTTAGATTTTGTATTTGGGATTTTTCTTGTTTCTTGAGATAGGCCTCGATTGTAATGTATTTTCCTCTCAGGACTGCCTTCGCTGCATCCCAAAGTGTTTGGATTGTATTTTCATTTTCGTTTGTTTCCATATATTTTTTAATTTCTTCTCTAATTGCCTGTTTGACCCATTCATTCTTTAGTAGGGTGTTCTTTATCTTCCATGATTTTGGAGGTTTTCCAGACTTTTTCCTGTGGTTGATATCAAGCTTCATAGCACTGTGGTCTGAAAGTATGCATGGTATAATTTCAATTCTTGTATACTTATGAAGGGCTGTTTTGTGACCCAGTATATGATCTATCTTGGAGAATGTTCCATGTGCACTCGAGAAGAAAGTATATTCTGTTGCTTTGGGATGCAGAGTTCAAAATATATCTGTCAAGTCCATCTGATCCAATGTGTCATTCAGGGCCCTTGTTTCTTTATTGACCGTGTGTCTAGATGATCTATTCATTTCTGTAAGTGGAGTGTTAAAGTCCTCTGCAATTACCACATTCTTATCAATAAGGTTGCTTATATTTGTGAGTTATTGTTTTATATATTTGGGGGCTCCCTTATTCGGTGGATAGACATTTATAATTATTAGCTCTTCCTAATGGATAGACCCTGTAATTATTATATAATGCCCTTCTTCATCTCTTGTTACAACCTTTAATTTAAAGTCTAGTTTGTCGATATAAGTATGGCTACTCCAGCTCTCTTTTGACTTCCAGTGGCATGATAAGTAGTTCTCCATCCCCTCAGTTTCAATTTGAAGGTTTCCTCAGATCTAAAATGGGTCTCTTGTAGACAGCAAATAGATGGGTCTTGTTTTTTTATCCATTCTGATACCCGTTGTCTTTTAGTTGGCACATTTAGTCCATTTACATTCAGTGTTATTACAGAAAGATATGGGTTTAGAGTCATTGTGATGTCTGTAGGTTCATGCTCGTAGCAATGTCTCTGGTACTTTTTCTCACAGGATCCCCCTTAGGATCTCTTGTAGGGCTGGTTTAGTGGTGATGAATTCCTTCAGGTTTTGTTTGTTTCAGAAGACCTTTATCTCTTCTTCTATTTTAAATGACAGATTTGCTGGATAGAGGATTCTTGGCTGCATATTTTTTCTGTTCATCACATTGAAGATTTCCTGCCATTCCTTTCTGGCCTGCCAAGTTTCAGTAGAGAGATCCGTCACTAGTCTTATCGTTCTCCCTTTATGTGTTTGAGCACATTTATCTGTAGCTGCTTTCAGAATTTTCTCTTTATCCTTGTATTTTGACAGTTTCACTATGATATGTCATGCTGAAGATCGATTCAAGTTACGTCTGAAGGGAGTTCTCTGTGCCTCTTGGATTTCAATGCCTCTTTCCTTCCCCAGATCAGGGAAGTTCTCAGCTACTATTTCTTCAAGTACACTTTCAGCACCTTTCCCTCTCTCTTCCTCCTCTGGAATACCAATTATGCATAGATTATTTCTCTTTAGTGCATCCCTTAGTTCTCTAATTTTCCCCTCACACTCCTGGATTTTTTTATCTCTCTTTTTCTCAGCTTCCTCTTTTCCATAATTTTATCTTCTAGTTCACCTATTCTCTCCTCTGCCTCTGAATCCGAACTGTGGTTGTCTCCATTTTATTTTGCAGCTCATTTATAGCATTTTTTAGCTCCTCCTGGCTGTTCCTTAGTCCCTTGATTTCTGTAGCAATAGATTCTCTGCTGTCCTCTATACTGTTTTCAAGCCCAGCAATTAATTTTATGACTATTATTCTAAATTCACTTTCTGCTATAGTGTTTACATCCTCTTTGATCAGTTCGTTAGCTGTCATTATTTCCTGGAGATTCTTTTGAGGGGAATTCTTCCATTTTATCATTTTGGATAGTCTCTGGAGTGGTGCAGAACTGCGGGGCACTTCCCCTATGCTGTCTTGAATAATTTGCATTGGTGGGTGGGGCTGCAGTCAGACCTGATGTCTAACCCCAGCCCACCGCTGGGGCCACAGTCAGACTAGTGTGTACCTTCTCTTCCCCTCTCCTAGTAGCGGGATTCACTGTGGGGTGGAGTGGCCATCTTGGCTACTTGCACTCTGCCAGTCTTGTGGTGCTGGGGATCTGGTGTATTAGCTGGGGTGGATCGGCAAGGTGCACAGGGGCGGGAGGGGTAGGCTCAGCTTGCTTTTCCTTCAGTGATCCGCTTCGGGAGGGTTCCCTTTTCTGTGGGCCTCTCGTCTATGCTTGGCTCTGGAGAATCCATTCTGCTAGTCTTCTGGTGGTTTTCTGGGTTATTTAGGCAGGTGTGGGTGGAATCTAAGTGATCAGCAGGACACGGTGAGCCCAGCATCCTCCTATGCCGCCATCTTCCTCCTCCTTTTTATTTTTAATGTTTATTTATTTTTGAGAGAAAGAGAGAGAGAAAGAGGCATGAGTGGGGGCGGGGCAGAGAGAGGGGGTACACAGAATGTGAAGCAGGCTCCAGGCTCCAGGCTGTCAGCACAGAGCCCCACCTGGTGCTCAAACTCACAGACTGTGAGATCATGACCTGAGCTGAAGTCGGACGCTTAACGGACTGAGCCACCCAGGTGCCCCTCCATCCATTTCTAATTAAGGCATTAGATAAAATTGTATTGTAGCTTGGTGTGTGCATGTTTGTGTGTGAAGAATTAGTGTAATAACTTAACTCATATGCAGCTTCGCTGATGGATTTGTAATATGAAAAGTGTCAGGGGCGCCTGGGTGGCTCAGTCGGTTGAGCGTCCGACTTCAGCCCGGGTCACGATCTTGTGGTCTGTGAGTTCGAGCCCCGCGTCAGGCTCTGGGCTGATGGCTCAGAGCCTGGAGCCTGTTTCCGATTCTGTGTCTCCCTCTCTCTCTACCCCTCCCCTGTTCATGCTCTGTCTCTCTCTGTCTCAAGAATAAATAAACATTAAAAAAAATTAAAAAAAAAAAAGAAAAATGTCACCTACGGTACTGTAGTGCTCAGGATGCAAGTTTCTTCTGCCAAGGGTAAAGGCCACTGTCTACCCATCAGCTCAGAAGGTTGTAAATATTTTGGTTGAAGTCTTGCTCAACATATTCCTCCATTGAGTTGCAACTTTTTATGTAAAAATGTATAATAAAATACTTCATATTGCCACATTTTTATTCAGGATGAGTCCAGTTTTCTGAGAGCTTGAATCTCATACAACTTTTGTAACTCTCACTTTCAACAACAATAAAAAAATAGAAAATCACAAAAACAAAAGTATGTACAAAGAGAATATTTATAATGAGATAATAAATTTCAGAAAATTAAAATTTTTAAAAGGCTGAAAATGTCACAAAATTTAGAAAACATCATATTTTTATTAACTCTGTATCATACCTGTATCATAATTATATCCTGCATTTTTTTACTACATGCTCCTTGATTACAATTTTATAATACCATTTGTATAGAGAGATTAGAAAAGCAATTCAGTTCTCCTTCTGATTGATTTACATTTTAATTATTATTGGTAGGTGGTATCCGTAAAATATGCAAGTCCAAGTATAGATGAACCCCATTTCCACTGCTGATTGAAAGAAGGTTATAAATATAGGAATTATGGTCAATATTTTTTGTGTAATTCTCAGCATAAAAAGGGGAAAAGAAAATCACATCTAATTTATCAAATGTGTTTCTGAGGAGAGACAATGTATTTTGACTTATCTGTGATAAGTGACTCTTACATTTACTGTTCTCATGATTAGGTCTGAAGATTTCATTACTCACACATTTCTGTTGCTTGGAAGAGTAGAACATGTTTCTGTATGCTATGTCCTCTCACCATACCTAGACGAATTTTATTTCTGCAACTGAAATGCCCAATCTTGTATAAGAATCAACTCTGTGAACATAGGTTAGAGCTCATATGAGACTTGGAAGACTGTAGCATAGGCAGGGGGCTCATGTCCTTATTGCAGACTTTAATTTCTGCCCTATTCAGGGTGATACATGGGGCAAATGGAAAAGACAAAACTTGCTTTGCTACAATTGTCATTTTTGTGTCAAGCCTTCTAGGTAATTAGATCCTCTGCTCAGTCTCTCATGGATAGATTCTGTGGACTATTATTTGGAGAACTCTTAGGGAATCTTGTAATGCAGGATTGGCTTCCTCAGGTAGGCCACATTCAATTTTTTGTCCTCTGGGCTTCTTAGCTACCTTTTTCACCCTACTCTTCTACATCATTTCACCCTTGCAGGTGGCCTTCTTGGGTAAAGTGTCCTTCAAGTGACTGCAGGTTGGTTTGCCTAGTCCCTGGGAAAGGTGCACATTGGAACAGTAGAGCTGCTCCCAGTGAAATGTCACTTTTTCCATGGTCTCAGGCTTTGAAGGCACAGCCTCTCTCTTGTATAACTCATTTTGCTCCCCAACTTCTGAAGACACATTCTGTCTATGTGCTCTCCTTGAAGCACCTCTCACTTGGCATAAGATGAGGGGGAGAAAACCCCTTCCCCTTCCACCATGAGGTAGAGAGAAACATCTCAGCATCCTCACAAGAATTCTCTCCTCTCCTCTCCTCTCCTCTCCTCTCCTCTCCTCACCTTCCCTCCCACTCTCCTTTCCGTTGCATTCATTCATAGCCTGGAGAAGGGTCGAGATTTTCTTAACCAGTTCTGTCAGAACTGGTTTTACAATCATTTAGTAAATTCAGCATTGGTGCTTTAGCACCTTGTCTAGGTTATAGGGGTATTTATCATTTACTCTATTTTCTTCAGCTGAAACTAAGTAAAAAAAATAATAATTCAGTTTATGATGAACATGCGTAACTCTTTTTACTTTTTTTGTTTTTTTTTACTCAATTTATATTATATCTAATATTATTGGTCTTGCATCACTGATCTTTACCTCTGTAAAGCCCCTGTAGAGCTCCCTAACTTCATTGATATTTTTGTTATCTTCATTGCTCTGGACAGTCTCCTACCCATCTTTTGCCATATTTCCATTTCTGACTTAGCACCACATTTGTTGTGACACTCCTCAACAGAGATTTCTTTTATCACACAACTTACCGAATCAGTTTTCTTTGCAGTTACACAAGATGAAATGTTTGGGTAGTGATGATGGTGAAGGTGGTATTACTGGTGATAGAGACATGGGTAAAAGTGGTAGTGTTTAAAGTTTTGGTTGTAATAGAGGTAGAAGAGGTGGTGGAGGTGGAAGTGGTGGTGGTGGGGGTGGTGATGAAGGCAGAGGTGAAAGTTGTGGACGTGGTGGTGGTGGTGATGGAGGTGGAGGTAATACATTGATCGAGGTAGTGATGAAGGTGGAGGTGAAAGTGGTGGAGGTGGTGGTAGAGATAGAGGTAGTGGTGTTGGTGTTGGTGGAGATGAAACTTATGAGGCTGTGGCAGAGTAGACACAAAGCAATCCTAATGGAATCTTCTATGCTCTAGGGTACAGACTTCTACTGAACATAGTCTCCAGTAAGGACAAGTTCACAGTAACACAATTACAAACCATAGTAGGAAATGAATTATGTACACAAGAGTCAGTGGGCAATACAAATGGAGAATTTGCATCCTAAGAATGAGATTTAATACCTAAAAGAGATCTTAGAAGGAGTAATTTGAAATCATGGAAGAGAGAATATTCAAAATAAATTTATAAGTCCTTGGGTTGTTCAAACATGCTGAGTCCTGAGAAAAATAAATAAAGACAAATTCATACCTTGATATGTTGAAGTGGGTTTTCTGAACTTCAAAAACAAAACAAAGAGAAAAATAACAAAAGCCACTGAAATACATGACACACTGGTGAGAAGAAGCAGGAGGCAGCTAATGGTCCTCCAAGGATGGTGGCTCCTCTATCAGCAAGTATATATTTAAGAAAAAAATGGAATCATACCTTAAAAATGCTTGGGGAAACTAACTACTGGGCTAAAGCAATATTTGCAGGTACAGAGATTCTTTAAGTGTAAATTATAATCAAAGATCTGTACTTGACTATAAAAAAATAACTAAAGCTTGAACTTCAGCAAAAAGGAAATTAATTTAAAAGAGAAAGAGTGGGACACTGGAAACAACAAATAAAGAACTCCATAAATATGTTGGCAAACCCAAATGAGTATTGTTTATAAATAATAATATTAAAGCTGATCTGGGTAAGTTTTAGAAAGGCAATAGATCTAAATATTGGGAAACAATAAATATAGATGATAAGAATTTAAAAGGAACAGAGACTAAGAGTCTTGTATTCTATGGGTCAGAACAGATATATCTATTAAGTCTCAGCTATGTTAAATAATTCTGTTAAACAGTTAAGAATAATCTCTCAAAGAACATAAATGGGATGTATAACTTCCAAATCAGTTGGAATAATATGTGAATAAAGAAAACTCATCAGTAAAATAGAAAGCTGAAAAGAAGGTGATCAAGAAAGCAAAGAAACTGCTGGTAAGTTAAATACATAAGTAAGATGGTAGAAATCACTCCAGGTTGCCTGTTACAAGGCAATATGGGGCAGGTCTCTCCTAAAGCACCTGGTTTAGTTCCAGCTCAGTTTGATAGGGTGGTTTGAGAACCTCACAGGGAGAGAAAGAGAATTGCAAAGAATGACTCCATTGACACAGAAATGAGGTCTGTCTGTGCTGAGTTCAAATGCTGTGTCCACTCAACCCTTCTTTCTCTGACCTTTTGTCCTTATTTTAAAACAGTGCATTGTTCTTGTCTCTGGGTATCTCTGGTATGTTGCCGGACCCATAGTCAGCTTAGATTGTTGGAAAAATCAAACAAGTGTGACCTGAGAGAGCATGGTACATGTTTTCCATTTTACAGAGGAAACCACACACAATATAAATTTACTGTCTGTTTTCTGCTCATCTGTGTTTCAGGTATTGATGTGGGGGTCAGAGGGGGTTTGAAAGACCCTGAGGTTTCAGAAATATGTGTATGCCCTTGTAGCTAAATGTGGGGAAAAAGCAAAAGATGATAGAGTCTTTGGTGACTGTGAAATAAATAGATTCCTTTCTGCTCACATTTCCAGGTGGTTACAACATTTAAAATAGGCTACTTAAAACACATGAATTTTATAACCTAGATTTGGCACAACCTGTTCTTATTTTAGAAAGTTATTTGAAATCTATTCCATCAAAAAATAAATGTTTTGCTTCTTCCCTATGCCCATTTTATCCTATTTGTTTCCTTCCTTTGAAAAGAGAGTCAAAGAGAAGCCAGGAATAAGCACCTCTCCCCCTGACCCTCTTTTCTTGAATTGCAAGAGATCATTCTCACCAGCATGAAGTGAGAAGAAAGGAAACCCAGAGATCTTCAGTAGAAATAGGATAGGCTCCTGGGAAGAAACTATAACTGAATTTAAAGAGACGGTTTTGATAAGCCACTGTAGGTTCTGAGTGACTAACCAAAGTCACTGAGGAGCACACAGTATTTGAGGTATTTGGTATTTGTGCACTGGAGTCGGTTCTGAATATCAGCTCCCCTTTAGCATTTCCACACAAGCCCCACTGGCCTTTCCCATGCTTCTGACAGAACAGGATTCAGCCATTTTCTTTTTCCTCACAGATAACCCATAGGCTTCTCCTTCATAAACTTGATCTTTCTTTTCTTTCTTTCTTTCTTTCTTTCTTTCTTTCTTTCTTTCCTTACCTCCCTCCCTCTCTCTCTTCTTTCTTTTCTTTTTTTTTCTTCTTCCTTTCTTTCTTAATTTTATTTTATAATGGTAAGAACACTAATGTTGTGATCTTCCCTCTTAACATATTTTACAGTGTACAAGATGGTATTGTTATCTACAGGCACAATGCTGTACAGCATATCTTTAGAGTGTATTCATCTTGCTTCGATGTGCGAAACACAGGCAAGTGGAAAATTAAGTTTCCTTACAACCTACAGCCCATTGACAAGTCCTTGAGACAGCAGAGTGACATTCCTCCAGACATGCCCAGTTGACTTAATGTTAATGCTTTGCTAGAGGAAAAACAAGTGGCTAACTGATAGAGATCACAGTCATATAGGACATGAGTCTTTATTAGTTTTCAACTGTCTAAATGATTTACAAGGGGAAAAAAACAATTTTATCAGTAACCAAACTTCCAGAGACCTATAGATTTAATATTCTGGGACCCTGATATTGCCCTCCCCTCCATAGGATAGAAAGTTTTATATAATCAGTCACCTTTGTGACTGTGGTGCAGCTCTTTCTGCCCATGGTCCTGTCCCCATGCTTTAATAAAACTACCTTTTTGTACCAAAGACGTCTCAAGAATTCTTTCTTGGCCACCTGCTCCAAACCCCAAAACTTCAAATCACATCAGCTTGACTGATACTTTATGTGTGTTGAAATGTCCCTATTTCCCTTCCCGCAGACACTGGTGATGAGGTTTTGGGGTGATGGTGGGGTTCGTGGGGTTCAGAGCTGACTGCCAAGAAAGAATTCTTGAAGACATCTTTGGTGCAAAAAGGTGATTTTATTAAAGCATAGGGACAGAACACCTGTGCAGAAAGAGATGCACTGGGGTTATGAAAAGTGACTGGTTATATACTATAGAATTGGGGGAAGTAAAGACAAAAAGGAGGCCTCCAGAAGGAGTTTGATATGCTAAAGCAGACTCCTAAGATACCTGAGACCTTGCTATTGTCAAGCTAAGGTTGTTTTTTCTCTAGTAAGGCATTAACATTAGGATGGTAGGGGGTTCCTGAAGAAATATTATACTCTGTATTTGCCTCAAATATTTGTCAACGGGTTGCAGGTTATAAGGAAATTTAATTTTACCTGCCATTTCTTTCTTGCCTTTGTTGCCCACATCACTATGGGGGGGGGGTGATACTAAGGGCTCCAGGAAACTGAGTCTATAGATTTCTGGAGATTAGGCTATTGATAAGATTGCTTTTTCTTGTAATTTACTAAGATATATGTAAACTCATGGAGACTCTATCAGTTTAACCATTTGTTTTCTGTCCTTTCCTTTGTCCTTGGGCAGCCAGGAGTGCCTGAGGAATGTCATACGTAGTCCACCTGGGTGGGATGGCAGGGGGCTGGCAGATAATGCTAGTTTGTGCTTGGCACTCAGCTTGCTTTATGGCCCCTCATCATGCCCTCCCAACAATTTTGACCCTTACTTCTTTAAGGTTATTGAAGGTGGAAGGTCTCATTTTCTGTAGCTTCTTTCTGCCAAATAGGGGTGTAGAAATGTCCCTACCTATATGGGTCAATATTGGTCAGTCGGGGAACATTTAGGAGATTTACAAACACGGAGGCAGCTGAATCCAACATGGACAACAAACATGAGCCTTCTTGAGTAGAAAGGATCCTCTGTTGGCTTGAAGCTATTGCAGTGATGGAGTCTTGGCACTAGACAGAGAGACATGGGAGAAAACAACAAAACACAATTAGAATAACAATAAAGAGAAGCCCAAATAGTAGTTGATAAAAATCCTCCAGTCCAGGAGGTTAGCCAATCATTAAAGAAAACAGAGATTGTTTAAAAGTGCTAATTTGAGTATTCATGTCACAAATCCAGAAATATTTTTGTTGTAATCTGGAAGGTACACGTAGCATGGTTTTTATGAAAGCACAAGTTCTATCTTGTGCAGCAGTTAAGACATCTAATGCTGTTTTATTTTATAGAACTATTTCATTCATTAGAGTTATTTCAGTATTTAATAATATAATGTTATTTTGAGAGTCATTTAATGCCTTAATTGTGTAACAGGTGGTGTTTTGTCATCATATAGCCTCTGTTTTGTTTAGTAAGCAGTCAAGTAATTAATAAAAGGCATTTTTATAGAAACAAAAAAATAGGTTAATGGTTAGAGCAGATTACAAACCCAGTGTCTGCCAGTGCTGCTGGTGAGATTTTTTTTTAGATGTCAGGCTTGAAGCATCTTCAGATAAAGTGGGAACAGGCAGAAGGAATCACATGGAGTTTTCTGGTTTGTAATTCAAATGTGTCTGGTGATTCTTTGGAATGGTCCATTTTAATAAGGAATTGTCAGTATAAATTGGGGAAAGGAGAATGAAAAAGAAAGGGAAAACCATCAATTTTCTTTAAAGAGGAGTTTGAGGTCTTTCAAAGGTTCACAGGAATAAGGTGTATAAGTTTGCTCATTGTTTTCCTGTAATGAAGGTAGATGCTTTATTTTAGATATGAGTCCATGAAGAGTGTCCCTCTAATTTTACCGCAGTGGGAGTACATAATATAACCCAGTAGGGGCACTTCCACTTAGGAGTTGAATCACCTGTTGTATTAGACTTTCAAACTTCTAAATAAGCCAGGTTTTCTAGGTTTGTATGGGGTGGGTTTCTAGGAACTATCAGATCAGGCTTAGAGAAGATATAGTTTGCATATTCATTTAGAGATGTAGGAATTAACCTAGTCTCAAGTGAATAATTTAATAAAGCACTATAGTCTTTATCTATTGATTGGTGTACAGTGAGAAAAGACTTTATATACAATTGTTAGGGGAATCTATTCCATTTTACAGTTGTTTAAATAATCATATGCTTATGGGGTCATGTTACTATTTCCACAGAACAACAAACAAGAAGATTGTCCATACCTGTGCTATTGTGACAATTTTTCTGAAGTTTACCTCAAGTTGTCTAGTTCAGGCAAACAAAAAACATTTAAAGACAATCAGAACTAGAACTTAACATCCATACAGGTGTGTTACTGAAACATAATTTTTCTCTCTAAAAACCCTCATTTCCAGAAACAGACAAATGAAGACTAATTTGCTTATAGGACAAGCTTAATTTTAATAAACTTGGCCTAATTATTTACATAAGTTCAGCAAGAATAGTGATCATATAGATCTTTTATAATTTGCTTTACTGGAACTTTTAATAAGGTATCTCTAGATTGACTTTTAGTAGCCGCTCCAGGCCAGAAGCCAAGCCACATACTTGCCATCAAACATGACTATAATATCTGTAGATTTGGGCGAATTCCTCTTTATAAGGTCCCTGAGATATCCTGAGGTTCCTGCACCAGCCAGGAAGTGACATTCTTTACTCACCCAGTAAGGCTGCTGGTAACTCTGCAAGTAAGGTATCAGGCCAACATTTCCAAGGGGCTTTATGGCTCCATGTTTCATAAAGCCAACCTTAGTCCTTAGAGCTGTTTGGTCATATCTGAGTCTATGCATGACTCTCAAATATGACATTCAAGTCAAGGCCTTGGTAAAATAACCAATATTTCCAAAGGTGTCCTGTTACAAGGAGAAGATTCTTATTGAACTTATGCAAATGATTGTAATTGCCATAAAAGAATACTCACTGAGAGATTTTGAATTCCAGAGAGTTTAGGTAGAAAGAAAATTTAAATGCTTCAGTTTACAAATGAATATCAAATTTTTGTATATCACAGATATCTTAAAAGAAGGTTTCCTTAATCTGGAAGAGCTAACATTATAGAACCAGCAATACTTCAAAACAAGACTCACAAAATTATAACCATCTTCTTTAGTTCATTTAGTCCCATGTTACTAATTTTTGTTCAGTTCAAATTCAGCTTTTAATTCTGGAAATTCTTACCCATTTTAGTATTAATTTTAAAGATGCCAAATACATAATCCCAAAAGTCCTTATAAATCTCCTTGAAGATAAAACATGTTTTTTAAGAGAATAAGAACAATAACTATAAATGACAAAAGATTAAAAAATGGACATGGTTAACAATCTGATGAGAGTTTATTATGATGCAATTGACAAGGTAATCTGGTTATTTCTGTGACACGTAACCCTTTGATAATCAAAATATCAAGTGATGACCTTATTACTCAAACATATTAAAACTTCAAGAATTGCATTTATATTTGAGCAGTTTTAGCATTTACTCAAGCAATACAACTTAAGGTTTACCATTATTTGTTTGACAGTGTTTCTAGAGTAACTTTACATACCAAATACACCTGATTGGTCAAAAGGGCTTCATTTACATTTTAAATCCTGGGAAGTTTGTTAAAACCTTAGAAAGTTATCAAGCACATCCTAAATAGGATTACAGATTATTACAAGTCCTATTTTTTTAACCAAGGTGGCAATAAGAGATTTCAAAAGCAAATATGCAGGGTTATATAGTTGTTAGTAAGACTTTACTCCTTTAATATTGAAAAGTTTTAACTTTAAGTAATGGAAGACCTGATAAAGACCAAACAAAGCTTTGGTTTTCTGGCAAACAAAAGAGGAAAAAAAACAACTTTGTTTACATTTTCTTATCAAGAGCAGATCAACAATCCAAGAAAACCTTTTTTTTAACATAGAGAAGAGCAGAATTTTAATATTATACCAGTGTATTTTAAAATCCATTCACTGCATCCTCAGTCTGTCCTAACCACACATAAAATTTGTTTCCAAAGCCTTCTCTTCACAAACCTTCTACAAGTTTCCTTTTCCTTCAAATATTGTCCCAAGACTTTTCTCTTCAAACAATCAGTCTTATTTAGGACAAAATTACTTTCTTTCACCTTCAACAAAAATGTATTTCCATTTCTCATATCTTTTTTACCTATTTCCTACTTTTTACATATAGAGTTGTTTCCCTTATTTCCATCTGTCTTAATTATATTTAGCAGAATTTTAACTCTTAGAAACCTTAATCTCCAGTGGAAACTTATTAACCAATTGTGAACTATTACACCAGAATTCTTTAGATGGCAAATTCATGAATCAACTAAGCACAAAGCATGTTTTCCAACACTCAAATATTCTTAGTTTCTCTACAATAAGTCAAAAGTGCAAACCTACATTTAGGACTCAATGCTTTAGCACACTATTCAATTTGGAAAAGACCTAGATGTCCCAAGAATCCAATCCAATTTATTCAAGTGTCAGATTACCAAAGACTTTGAAAGCTAGCTTAACTATTACCAATTAAAACTTTAAGACAGACAAAATTAACCATTATTTTTTTTAATGTTTTTATTTATTTTTGAGACAGAGAGAGACAGAGCATGAGCAGGGGAGGGGCAGAGAGAGAGGGAGACACAGAATCTGAAACAGACTCCAGGCTCTGAGCTGTCAGCACAGAGCCTGATGCGGGGCTCGAACTCATGAATCGCGAGATCATGACCTGAGCCAAAGTCAGACGCTTAACCGACTGAGCCACCCAGGCGCCCCCAAAATTAACCATTATTTAAGTCATCTTTTTGCTAGCAAATTGCAACAGAGGTAACAAGCTTATTTGACCTTCAGCAAACCTAGGTAGAATAAGTTTTATACTTAATGCTGATAACTTTAAAGACAGGCCTATCTTAATTAAACCCACAAACTTAAATTAGCTTAAACACCAAATATGGAGAGACATCTCCAGGGGCCCATGGGGACAACTTGAAAGGCCATAGGTGTGAGATTTCAAACTGGGAGAGACAAAATGGGTGGTGTAAGCACAGGGGGGAGGGATCCCCTTCTGTGGAGAGACAAAAGTAAGAGAAAGAGAGCCTGTGGAAGTGTAGGATTGTATTTGGACAAGAGAAAAACCATGGACCGGGTATCAGAAAAGATGGAGAGATCCAATTTCTAACTGTGGAGCTTTTTCCACACTGGAGTTAGCTTCCCTTTTTGCACACCTGGGGAGGAGGGAGCCAGCCCCAGTCTTGGGAACTAGCTCAGAGGCACAGTCCACAGTCAGAGAAAGCAGTCATCTCCTTCAGTGCTGTGGGAAGAAGGCAAAGAGCCATTCCAAGGAAAAAAAAGACCCTGCAGGAGCCTGCCAGCCAGAGGCACTTTGTCAGCAAGGTGGAGTGGGATCCTTTAAGACATCAGAGTTTGAATCCTGGCTGAGTGCCAGGGAGGTGCAGGAGACTGTGGAGTGGGACAAACTGCCTCATTCATGCCCGCATGGCACTGCGAAGAGCCAGAGACCCTTTGTTGGCTGGGTGGAGTGGCATTTCCCTGGAACCAAGGTGGGCAGAGAAGGATTCATTAAGACACTGGGGTTTGAATCCCAGCTGAGTGACTGGGAGGCACAGGAGATGGGGGAGTGGAAAAAAAAACAGTTGGCTTGCTCCTGCACAGCACTGTGAAGACAGCCTAAACAGAGTGTGTTGGGACACCTAGTCTGGGGAGGAGAAACTTTGGTGTCATCATTTTTCTCACCCTTATCAACAAAGTGGGGCTTCAGGGAATGGAAAAGGGGCGCACAGTGGAGGTGGGACCTACCTACACCAAGCCAAGCTCCTCTGCATCTGGTAACTGTGTATCTACTGGAGCAAGATTGACACTGACCAACTAAACAGCTTCTCCTCCAAACCAGTGCAGCCACTGGTTCCAAGGCACCCAGCAGTTTTGCATTTTATGATTTAGTTCTTGGTCAATTCTTATTTTAATTATTTCTTTTTTTCTTCCTTTTCTTACTCTTATTTTTTTCCCTTCTCTAGTCTGGTTATTCTGGTTGCTGTTTGGTTTAAGCCAATATATTTAATCTAGTCTTTTCATACTGCTTCTGTATCTCCTTTATTTTCCCCTCTCTCTTGAATTAAGCTGTGTAGCTTCTCTGCCTGGCCAATTTCTTTTCTTTTCTTTTTCCTGGATCCTATCATTTATCTCTTTCTATGGGATAAGGCTTCTTCCACCACCAACAACACCCCTTTTATTTTTCGTTTAAAAATTTTTTTCCAGGGTAACTTCAACAAACAAATCAAAGAACACCTGATGGAAGCCCCAAACCACCACTACAAGTAGGGAGATAAAGCAACCAGAGTGACAACAACAGAGAGCATGTAACACACTCCAAAAACACATCTTGAAGGGCCAGGCCCTGAACAGTTTATGACCCTTCTTTAATATAGTAGTGCTTTCAGGTGCAGGGCACATGGCAAGCTTTTAAAACACATAAGGACAGAAAATGAACCAAAATGAAGAAACGGAAGAATTCTCCTCAAAAGAAATTCCAGGAAAAAATGGCAGCTAAAGAATTGATCAAATCATATATAAACAATGTATCTGAGCAAGAATTTAGAAGAATAGTCATAAGATTAACCACTGGGCTTGAAAAAAGCATAGATGACAGTAAAGGATCGATTGCTGCAGAGATCAAAGAACTGAAAAACAGTCACGACAAATTAGGAATGCTATAAATGAGGTGCAAAATAAGCCAGATGCAGTGACAGCAATGATGGAAGAGGCAGAGAGGAGAATAAGTGAAATAGAAGATAGAATTATGGAAAAGGATGGAGCTGAGAAAAAGATAAAGAATACTACACCATGAGGGGAGAATTAGAGAACTAAGTGATTCAATGAAATGTAATAATATCAGCATCATAGGAGTTCCAGAAGAAGAGAGAGAGAGAAAGGGACAGAGGTTTACTTGAACAAATTATAGCTGTGAACTTCCCTAACCCAGGAAAAGAAGCAGACATCCAAATCCAGGAGGCACAGAGAAATCCCTTCAGATGTAAAAAGAATAGGTCTTCTCCACACCATATCATAGTGAAACTGGCAAAATGCAAAGATAAAGAGAGAATTCTGAAAGCAGCTAGGGACAAAAGGACCTTAACCAACAAGGATAGAAAAATAAGGGTAGTAGCAGACCTGTCCACTGAAACGTGGCAGGCCAGAAAGGACTGGCAGGAAATATTAAGTGTGCTGAATAGGAAAAATATGCAGCCAAGAATCCTTTATCCAGCAAGGCTGTCATTCAGAATAGGAGAGATAAAGGCCTTCCCAGATAAACAAAAACTGAAAGAGTTCATGACTACTAATGCAGTCCTGCAAGAGATCCTAAGGGGAACTCTGTAAGTGGAATGATACAAAGACTACAAAGGACCAGAGGCATCACCACAAGCATGAAACCTACAAATAACACAATGACTCGAAATCCATATCTTTCAATCAGAACACTGAATGTAAATAGACTAAATTTTCCAATCAAAAGACATAGGATAAAAAACCAAGATCCATCTATATACTGTCTACAAGAGACCCATTTTAGCCCTGAGGACACCTTCATATTGGAAGTGATGGAATGGAGAACAATCCATCATGCTACTGGAAGTCAGAAGAAAGCTGGAGTAGCCATACTTATATCAGACAAACTAGATTTTAAACTAAAGGCTGTAATAAGAGATGAAGAAGGACATTATATCATAATTAAGGGGTCTATCCATCAAGAACTAACAGTTATAAGTGTGTATGCACCCATTTGGAAAACCCAAATATATAAATAAATTAATTCCAAACATAAGCATTCTTATTGATAAGAATACGGTAATCGTAGAGGACTTTCTACTCCACTTACAAGAATGGACAGATCATACAGGCAAAAATTAATAAAGAAACGGCCCTGAATGATACACTGGACCAGATGGACTTGACAGATACATTAAAAAGTTTTCATCTTAAAGCAGCAGACTACACATTCTTCTTGAGTGCACATGGAACATTCTCCAAGACAGACCACATACTGGTCACAAAAAAGCCCTCAATAAATGTAAAAGAATTGAGATCATACCATGCATATTTTCAGATTGCAATGCTATGAAATTTGAAATCGACCACAAGAAAAAGTTTGGAAAACCTCCAAACTCATGGAGGTTAAAGAACATCCTACTAAAGAATGAAGGGGCCAACCAGGCAACTAAAGAAGAAATTAAAAAATATATGGAAGCAAATGAAAATGAAAACATGACAGTGTAAACCCTTTGGGATGCAGCAAAGGCAGTCCTAAGAGGAAAATACATTGTAATCCAGACCTATCTCAAGAAACATAAAAAATCTCAAATACTAAATCTAACAGCTAACCTAAAGGAACTAGAAGCAGAACAACAAAGAAATTCCAAGGCCAGTAGAAGAAGAGAAATAATAAATATTAGAGCAGAAATAAACAATATAGAATCCAAAAGAATAGTAGAACAGATCAATGAATCTAAGGCTGGTTTTTTGAAAAAAATAAACAAAATTGATAACCCCTAGCCAAACTTCTAGAAAAGAAAAGAGAAAGGAACCAAATTGATAAAATAAAGAATGAAAAAAAAAAAACAGATCACAACCAACACCACAGAAATACAAACAATTATCAGAGAATACTATGAAAAATTATATGCCAACAAACTGGGCAATCTGGAAGAAATGGACAAATTCCTAGATATCCACACACTACCAAAACTCAAATGGGAAGAAATAGAAAATTTGAACAGACCCATAACCAGTGAGAAATTGAATCAGTTGCCAAAAATTTCCCAACAAATAAGAGTCCTGGACCAGATTGTTCCCAGGGGAATTCTAACAGACATTTAAAGCAGAGTTATTACTTATCCTGCTCAAGCTGTTCCAAAAAATAGAAATGGAAGAAAGCTTCCAAACTCATCCTATGAAGCCAGCATAACCTTAATTCCAAAACCAGACAGAGACCCCAATAAAAAGGAGAGTTAGAGGTCAATATCCCTCATGAACAACATGGATGCAAAATTTCTCAACAAGATACTAGCATATTGAAATCAACAGCATACAAAAAGAATTATTCACCATGATCAAGTGAGATTCATTCCTGGGTTGCAGAGCTGGCTCAATATTCACAATCAATCAATGTGATACATCACATTAATAGAAAAAAGTATAAGAACCATATGAGTCTATAATAGATGCAGAAAAAAGCATTTGACAAAATACAGCATCCTTTCTTAATAAAAACCCTCAAGAAAGTAGGGATAGAAGGAACATACTTAAACATCATAAAAGCCATTTATGAAAAACCCACAGCTAATACCATCCTCAATGGGGAAAAACTGAGAGCTTTTTCCCTAAGACCAGGAACATAACAGGGATATCCATTCTCACCACTGCTGTTTAATGTAGTGTTGGAAGTCCAAGCCTCAGCAATCAGACAAAAAAAAACAAAAACAAAAAGAAATCAAAAGCATCCAAACTGACAAAGAAGTCAAACTTCACTTTTCACAGATGGCATGATACTCTACATGGAAAACCAAAAGGACTCCAGCAAAAAGCTGCTAGAACTGATACATGAATTCAGCAAAGTCGCAGGATACAAAATCAGTGTACAGAAATCGGTTGCATTTCTATGCACCAATAATGATGCGACCAAAAGAGAACTCAAGAAATCGATCCCATTTACAATTGCACCAAGAACCATGAAATACCTGGGACTAAACCTAACCAACGATGTAAAAAATCTGTATACTGAAAACTATAGAAAACTTATGAAAGAAATTGAAGAAAACACAAAGAAATGGGAAAAGTATTCCATGCTCATGGATTGGAAGAAAAAAATATTGTTAAAATATTACTAACCAAAGAAATCTCCACATTCAATGCAATCCCAATCAAAATTGCACCAGCACTCTTCTCAAAGCTAGAAAAAACAATCCTAAAATTTGTATGGAGTCACAAAAGACCCCAAATAGCCAAAGTAATATTGAAGAAGAAAAAAAAAAACAAAGTGGGAGGCATCACAATCCCAGACTTTAGCCTCCACCACAAAGCTGTAATCATAAAGACAGTGTGGTATTGGCACAAAAACAGACACATAAACCAATGGAATAGAATAGAGAACCAAGAATTGGACCCCAAATGTATGGCCAACTAATATTTGACAAAGCAGGAAAGAGTATCCAATGGAAAAAAAGACAGTGTCTTGAGCAAATGGTGCTGTGAGAACTGGACAGAAACATGCAGAAGAATAAAACTAGACCACTCTCTTACACCATACACAAAAATAAGCTCAAAATGTATGAATGACCTAAATGTGAGACAGGAAACCATCAAAACCCTGGAGCAGAAAGCAGGAAAAAAAACTCTGTGACCTCAGCCACAGCAATTTCTTGCTTGACACATCTCTGAAGGCAAGGGAAATAAAAGCAAAAGTGAACTATTGGAACCTCATCAAGATAAAAAGCTTCTGCACTGCAAAGCAAACAATTAACAAAACTAAAAGGCAGCAGATGAAATGCGAGAAGATATTTGCAAATGACACATCAGATAAAGGGTTGGTATGAAAAATCTATAAAGAACTTATCCAACTCATCACACAAAATGCAAATAATCCAGTGAAAAAATGGGCAGAAGGAATTAATACACTCTTTTCCAAAGAAGACATCCAGATGGTCAACAGACACATGAAAAGATGCTCAACATCACTCATCATCAGGGAAATACAAATCAAAATCATGTTGAGATTCCACCTCACACAGGTCAGAGTGGCTAAAATTAACAACTCAGGAAACAAAAGATGCTGGTGAGCATGCAGAGAAATGGGAACCCTCATGCGCTGTTGGTGGGAATGCAAACTGTTGCAGCCACTCTGGAAAATAGTGTGAAGTTTCCTCAAAAAATTAAAAATAGAACTACCCTACAACTTAGCAATAGTACTGCTAGGAATTTATCCAAAGATGCAAGAGTCCTGATTCATAGGGGCACATGTATCCCAATGTTTATAGCAGCACTTTCAACAATAGCCAAATTTGGAAAGAGTTCAGATGTCCATCAACTGATGAATGGATATAAGCCACATCTTATATATACAATTGAATACTAATTGGCGATGAGAAAGAATGAAATTCTGCTATTTGCAAGAACATGGATGGAACTGGAGGGTGTTATGCTAAATGAAATAAGTCAGTCTGAGAAAGATATCATATATTTTCACTCATATGTGGATCTTGAGAAACTTAATAGAATACCATGGGGAAATGGAAGGGGAAAATAGTTTCAAACAGAGAGGGAGGCAAACCATAAGAGACTCTTAAATATGGAGAACAAACTGAGGGTTGATGGGGAGGTAGTGGGGAGGGGAAATGGGTGATGGGCATTGAGAATGGCACTTGATGGATGAACACTGGGTGTTGTATTTAAGCGATGAATCATGGCAATCTACCCCAAACCAAGAGCACACTGTATACAATGTATTTTAGCCAACTTGAAAATAAATTGAATTTAAAGAAAATAATAAAAATAAAAATAAGTTAAAAAAAATACACCAAATATGTTCCACCTGCATCCACTTAAAAGACGTTCTGTTCCCCATTGCCAATCTTTACCTGGGACACCAGTGCGGGAATCTGAATTGGGTGGCCCAAGTGGGTGCTTTTTGCTCCTTTACCTTGAGGGTGGGAGGAGGAGCTGGTGGATTTGAGGCACTGAGGTGGTATAGGAACCAATTATGCAGGCCCCATGCAAGGTGACGCAGAAACAGGAGGATGGGGAAGGGAAGGCCGAAGAGGCGAGATGCCAGCAGAAGGCAGACAAGAGAGTTCCCAGTTCTGAAGCTTGTCAGCTCCAAAAGAGGAGCAGATGCTATGTCTTTTTTTTTTTTTTTTTGGCCTACCAACTAGTGGTAAGTAGTCCATGTCAAGCTGGAGAGGACAGGGATCTTCCCTGAAACAAATGGAGTTTCAGCAACTTCTTGGGAATATTCCTTAAAGTCCATGCCATGAGGTAGACTAACCACGATTGGTACCAATTATAGCCATTAACCCCAGGAAACTAATGAGGAGAAACAGAGAGATGGGTCAGTGCTCCCCTTGTTAGTGATGGCCTCTGTTTCCTCCAGCGACTGAGTTCTATCAGGGGGAAGGATGTTTAGACATCCAATGTCAGGTGAGAGTTTACTAGCCAAAGACATCTGGGCAAACACATTCTGCAAGAGACCTTTTGGTCCAGATGCTGATTTAGAGTCATGAATGCCTGTACCTTTGTGCAATTGCCCTGTTTCCTGCAGTAGAGATCTAACTGCTAGATCCTACTAAGACCATGCAGTGTTACAGGAGATCAGTCTGTTCTTAAATTTTTCAATCCAAATTGTTTCCAGAGGGTTAAAAAGGCATCCCTAGGGCTCTCCCCTTTGGGGGAATGAAGAAGCTCCCATGCTCTTCCTAGAGAGAGAAAATGTCCATTACCGTGAAAATCCCCCAAACTCCCAGGTGGTGTCCCACACGCAAGATATCTAAGAGGTTCCTGAGATGTCAAAGCGACAGGAGGCATCTCTCAGATGAAGTTGCTATGATCACTGACCAGCCACTTAAGGGCCCCTGCAGGAGGGATGCTGGTAACGTCACCCCCCAACTGCTTCCCCATTGCATCCTAGGCTGTAAATGGGTGTCGGCATATGGAGGAAATTTGCCTTGCTGAGAAGGCCAAGAAACCACCATTTTTAACCCATGGAAAACACTGGAAAAGTTTTACAAGGAGAATTACCCAAAATTGTAATTTTAGTTAGTAGAGAACATTGACAGAAAACACAGATAGAAATCCATCATGATCTGAGCAACATTCCAACACATATAGTCTTTACAGCCAATTTCTCTAGGAAATGGTCCCCAGGTGGGTTTTAATTCAATCAGGTACTGGTTTCCATTAGCTCCCAGTGGAGGTCTTGCAGCCAGAAGTGGCTAGACCAGGTTTGTGAAGGGGATCACGTTAGACCAATGAGAAGGAAACCTCTCATGGGAGTCTTAAGGTTGGCAGCTGTTCTAGTCATTTAGGTGGCCATCCCATGCCAAGACAGACAACTTTGTATAAGGACAGAACAAAGAGAAGGCATCAAGTTTCTGGATCTTATTACCATTCCGTCCAGGGTACTAACTTCCAGCCAAAAGGCAGGATTTCTCCTTCCCATAGAGCCACAGTCAAGAGGACCATGCTCCAGCCTGAGCAATTAAATTAAAGTGTTCCAGTAAAACCATACTTCTCACAAAGCCCCTGAAATGAGAATAAGGAAGAAGAGAGAAAGTACTCACCAAGTTTGCACTGAAACTCAGCATCCAGACCCATAGCCCCACGTTGGTGCCAAATGATGAGTTTTGGGTGATGTTAGGGTTCGTGGGGTTTGGAGCTGATGTCCAGGAAAGAATTCTTGAAGATGTCTTTGGTGCATAAAGGTGATTTTTTTGAAAAAACATATTTGTATTTGTGTCAAGTATTTGTCAAGGGGCTGCAGGTTATAAATTTAATTTTACTTGCCATTTCCTTCTTACCTTTGTTACCCACATCACTATGGAGGGGAGCGTGATACTAGGGGCTCCAGGAAACTGAGTCTATAGGTTTCTGGAGATTAAGCTGTTGATAAGATTACATTTTTCTTGTAATTTACTAAGATATTTGTAAACTGATGAAGACTCTATAAGTTTAACCATTTGTTTTCTGTCCTTTCTTTTGTCCTTGGGCAGCCAGGAATGCCTGAGGAATGTCACACATATCTCATCTGGTGGGAGGGTAATGCTAGCTTGTGCTTGGCACTCAGCTTGCTTTATGATCCCTCATCACTGGCAAATTCAACCCTTTGATTCTATGAATTTGACTATTTTAGATACTTCATGTAAATAGAATCATACAGTATTTTTCTGTCTGTTTTGAGAGAGAGAGAGGGCAAGAGAGGGAGGGTGTAGTGAAAGAGAGAGAGTGAGAGTGAGAATCCCAAGAAGGCTGCACCTTCATCATGGAGCCCAACTCACAACTGTGAGATCATGACCTGAGCTGAAATCAAGAGTCAGAGGCTTATCCCCCTGAGCCACTCAGGCACCCCAGTATTCATCTTTTTGTAACTGGCTTATTTCACTTAGCATAATGTTTTCAAGGTTTATTCATGTTGCACATTGCAGAATTTCCTTATTTTTTTTAAGGCTAGATTATATTCCATTGTACATATATACCATATTTTCTTTATCCATCCATCTGTTGGACATTTAGATTGTTTCCACTCCATGGCTATGTGAATAGTGTTGCAATGAACATGGGGGTGCATGAATATTTTCAAGATCCAATAAAAACCAGTATGGAGGTTACTCAAAAAATTAAAAATAGAACTATCATATGATTCAGAAATTCCACTTCTGAATATTTATCCTCTTCCCTCTTTGTATGAAGCACATTTACCAAAAATCTTTACTTTTTTCATAAGAAATGCCATATATATTCTAAATGAAATAGAACCATATAAATTAAACCTTGTGACTAATAAAATATGATAACAGGAAGAAGAAGAAGAAGAAGAAGAAGAAGAAGAAGAAAAAGAAGAAGAAGGAGGAGGAGGAAGGAGAGGAGGAGGAGGTGGAAGAGGAGGAGAAATGCCATATATTAGTTTTGTATTTTTGTTCAGTTTAATATCATGGCCATTTTTTGAGTTCCTGATATGTGCCTAGCAAAAGGATGCCTTCATGATGCAGTCTCAACATCCCTCGTAGCTGGCGAAGAATGCAGAGCTTGGCCAGTTCATACCAACCAACCAAGCCTGCATTTTAAGAAGATTATTTTAAATCTTCAGGTGCTCTGATCTCATCTTCCTCTAAGAAAGAAATTCCCCAGATATAAAGTAATTGACTGCTGCACATTGAGCTGCCACTATTTTCCTTAGTCTTTATTTTTAGGAGGATCTCAAGATTTATGAACTTTGTTCTTTTTGATTTGTAGCCTTGATTAGGAAGGAGCTGGCACTAGGAATTTTGCTTACATATTGGCCAATTAGTTTTCCATCCCCTGCATTATGCCCCTAGTTTCCCTAAGGTATTTATTCCAGTAGCCACAACATAGTCAACAAAAAAACAATGCCAAGCTATTACATAGGATGAGTAGGAAGCACCCTTGAACAGGGCTACGGAAACTTCTCTCGTCTTCATTTCCCTGCAGAAAATAGTGTCGATATATTTATAAAGCTGGCTGTGCATTACAAAACATGTCTCTGATTTGAGTCTACTTGTCTCTTTTGCACCCTACTGTGTAGTCTGAGCATGCAGTGTGTATTAAAGAGGACTTTTTTTTTCTTTTGAGATACAGTACCTTAAAGAAAACTTTCCAGCTCCATTGCTGTCACGAAAAGCACATTGTTCTCTATGTAGGTCCCAGATGATACAGTCCCCAATTCTCTATGAACACCAAAAATAGAACAGGCCAAGCCAAGATAAGCAGATGTCCTACCCTCAAAACCCAGCAAAGGTTTCAATGACTAGACTATCACTCCAGTCAAGTTCTTTCTTCATAAGTCTGACAGGAGACAAGTGCTCCTTATTTCATGTCATATATGCACAACTTAAATACTATTTTTTTAATTTGAATGTTTACATTTGAATTATCTTACAAATGTGGAACTCATTCTTGAAGGAATCCTATGATGAGTTCTCTTTATAAAGCAATAAATCCTTTAGGTTTATATAAAATCAATATAATAGAATTAAATGAAGTGTAAAAAATGATAAAAAAAATTAACCATTCACAATCTCCTAACTCAAATGTGACTTATTTCAATTGTAATTTTTTCTGGATTTTTGTGTATTAGCCATATACATTTTATTTAATCAAAACTACAGAATAGATTAGCAGCAGGTTCTTTTCCCTCATCGCTGCATCATTATATCTTAAATGCTATCCATATTTTTATTATTTTGCATTGAACATGTTTCCAGTAGTAAATGTGATGAATGTTTTGAGTGTCTCCACCTCTTTCCACCTTTAATTAATTCATAGCATTAACAGTAGGGTAAGGCATGGTTATTTTGTGGATATACATGAGACCATTCAGTGGGGCACCAGAATATTTGGAAAACACTTAACTACAAATGAAAAGATCTCCCTCATACTCTTTAGTCTGCTATAGAATAATTTTCTTAATAAATTTCAGGAGCAGCATGCTAGGCCAGATAATCCTTTTATCATTACCAATGTATCTAATGCTTAAGTCTGATTTTTTAAAATATCTGTATTTTGTGTTTGCTTCAATGGGGCAAATAACTGTGGCATAACATTTCCTATTTCTTTTTTCCCATATGGCTTCCTCTGGTTAATAAGAATGTCCTCTTTTGAATCTTTTAATTGGATGTCTTCTACACGGAGTGTGCATGAATCGGGTAATTTTTACAAAGCAAGGTTTTCAGAAATCAATGTGGTAGTTGAGTCTGAACACATTACACTTTCTATTAGAAGAGTCATCATTTGTTGGTAAATTGAAGCCTAAGTGCTGATTCCCTTCCCTAAATGATCCCAAAACAGAAAAAAAAATCTCCAAACTTGAATTTGCCATTGAGAATTAGTGTGTCTGTGCCAGATGCTGTGCTGGGAATCTCATCACTCTTACCTATTGCAGAGGGTAACCTATTAAAAACAAAAAAGACAATGCTCTGAGCCTTCTTAAAAGGTAGTTATTTGCTAGAAGGTTTGAGGTATCCATATACCTCCTGTCTTACATTAAGTTTGAGCTTCTTACATCTAATAGGAATCATGAGGGAAACCATGCCTTCCTGGGACATCTATATGCCTGGGCCTTGGGCAGTGAATCTATTGTGGGAATGGTTCTGAGTGTCTTGCCTCTTTTCCTCATTAGGTAGGTGTGTGTGTAAGCATGTGTGTGTGTGAGAGAGAGAGAGAGAGAATGTGTGTATGTGTGTGTGTGTGTGTGTGTGTGTGTAACACACTTAGAGAAAACAACACAGGAAATAAATGTATGATTCAACAAATACCTCTGAAGGAGCACTTGTATCATGATCACCTAGATCTAGAAATAGAATAGTTCCAGGACCTTTAAACCCCCTCCCTCTTTCTGAAAGATAACTGTTTCCTGTTGCTGTTGTAAAAAATTATTGCAAATTTACTGGGTTAAAACAGCACAAATTTATTATCTTATAATTATACAAGTCAGAAGTTCTAAAGTCAAGATGTTGACAGGTCTGCATTCCTTTCTGGAGTTTCTAGGGGATAAGCCATTTCCTCACCTTTCCCATCTTCTAGAGGCCACCCATATTCATTGGATCACTAACCCTTCTTCATCTTAAAAGCCACTGCAATGAGCAGTTGAGTCTTTCTCACATGACATGACTCTGACCTTGCTTCCATTGTTACATCTCTGCTTCTGACTCTCCTGCCTTCCTTTCACGTTTAAGGACCCTCATAATTATATTGAGTCCTCAGAATAATTCAGGACAATTTCATAATCTCAAGATCCTTAATCTTAATTACATCTGCAATGTCACTTTGCCATGTATATAATTACAGGTTTGGAGATATTACGGTATGGACATCTTTGGGTGGCCATGATTCTGCCAACTATGTTAACACAATCTTTACTTCTTAAATTAAGGTTTGTATTTATTGTGTTATACTGTATGGACTTTTTTGTGTCTGACTTTTTTCCCTCAACACTGTGTGAAATTATGTCGTTGCACGTAACTCTAGTTCATTTATTCCTTACTATAATCTTCTATTGTGTGAATACACCACAATTTATGTATACACTCTAAGTGGATGGATATTTGCATTGTTCCCAGTTTGGGATTTTTACATATACTGCACCTTCTTGTGCCTGTATCTTAGTGTTCCTAGGACTGTCATTTCTGGGTAAGAGAACTGATGTGAACAAATATTCTGGTTTGCCTTGAACAGTCCCAACTTACGCCAGCTGTCCTGGTGTCCTATCTGGCTAGAGCTGTCATTTGCTCTCCAAAATACGGTCACCCTAGTCACGATGAATGTTTATTTCCAAATCCAGTAATGACACCAGGTAATTTCCAAGCTGATGGTAATTTATGCTCCGTCTCCTCACTAACACTTGTGTTGACCACATTTTTCATTAATTTGCATTTTTCTGATTACTAATAAGTTTGAGAATCTTTTCATATAGTTAATGTCCACTTAGAAATACTTTGAAAAATCCCTGCTTAGATCACTTGCCCATTTTTTCAATTGAGTTGGCAATCTTTTTCTTATTGATTTATTAGGAACAGTTGATATTCTGGAGATGACTCTTGTTGGTTACATGAATTGCAAATATTTTTTCTCAGTCTGTGGCTTGCCTTTAACTTTCATAATTGTGCTTTTTGTGGAACACATATTCTTAATTTAAATGTAGTTTGAATTACCTATATTTTCCTTTACAATTAGTCCTTTTTGTGTCCTATTTAAGAAATATTTCCCTGCTGCCCTAAGGCCATTAAAATATTTTCCTTTATTAATTTATTGAAGAGTTCTCTTTTACCTTTTATATTTAGATACACAATCTACCTGAACCTGATTTATATATCAAGAGATTCAACTTTAATTATTTTTTTCAAGAAGATATACAACTAACTCAGCACCAGTATTTTATCTAAAATACTACCCATTTTTTTTTATTATTTGCTGTGAAAATATGTGCTGGTTTGTTTCTAGGCTTTCTATTCGATCTCACTAGTCCATGTGTCTATCCTTGGAACAGTATTACACTGCCTTAACTATTTCAGCTTTATAATAAATCATGATATGTAGAAGAGGAAATTCTCCTTTATTGTTCTTTCTCAAGGGTGTCTAACTGTTCTTGGCTCTTTTAAATTCCATTTAGATTTCAGATTTATGTTATTAATGACCTTAAAAATCTTTGTTGAGATTTTTATTGAGAATGAATAGATCAATTTAGAGAGAACTTAAATTTATAACAGTATGTATTTTTAAATATAATATTGTTTTGAAATAAAGAATATGTCAATAGTATCTAAAATACTGTAATTATAAATCACTAAAATAGACCCTAGTTTTACATATAGACCTGTGGAACTCAATATCGATATTAATACCTATAATATAACTATAGCCACTTTATTTTTTCTGATATGAATTAATCTGAACTATGTAACATAAGCCAAACATCTCCTCACTGGTGTTTTGTCTGAAGCAATGCCATCTTATCTAGAGTTTTTAATTTTTTTTTTAATCTACAGGAACATGTTAGGGAGGTGGCTCTTCAGAATTTTTGACTTTCTTGGAGTGAATTTTATATAAAGATTCTGAAAACTTTGGCACAAAAGAAAGTTTCCCATTTTCCAATAGGTAGTATTTCAACTAGTTTGTGACCTAAAACGGAGCATGGTTTCTGTTGGAATTTAATACCCTGAAAAGCCCTCAAGGCCCAAAAGATATGTGCTATTATCCCCATTTTGCACATAAGTAGATCAAAGCAGAGGCAGATTAAATAACTTTCTCTGGTTCACATGGCTAGTAAGTAATACTGTTCATACTTGAAGCTGGGAAGTCTGGCTCAAGGGCTGCTGCCCTGAACCATCTACACAACATTTCCTTTAAAATCTTTCTTAAACAAACTAGGATTTATTTTTCTCAACAAACAAGGAATCTAGAAGTAGGTTGCTGCTGGCAGTGGTTTAGCATCTCTAGGTAACAATTTGTAACTTTGCCATTCTTTTTGTATTTCTCTCATGGTCACAAAATAGCTACCATACTCTGCATCTCAGCTGCATGGTAAACAGAACAAAATAGAGGAAAGAGTGGCACCAGCAACGTCTCTTCTGTGAACAGGAATCCTTTTCCCAAGATGAATTCCAACAGGTAGACATGTCCCTCTACCCCAAAAATTACCCTTCTGTAGTACTGGTGAGTGAGGGGAAACTGTAGAAGGTAACTGGTGCTAGATGAGCCTATCCACAGAGTCAGTGTCCGCTTCTAAGAATTGGGCCAAGGCTCCAACAAGACACCATGACAGAATATCATTTTGAACAGGCACTAAAAGAGAGACCACTGAAAACTTCAATTTCTGTTCAATTCTTCTAAAAATTTTCTAGGGTCTCTTAATATAAGTGAAAAGTTGAAAGTTGCATCATCTTACTTCTTGGTCTCTATTGAAATTAAGCTTTTAATTTCACCCATCAGAAATTTGCATTAGAAAAAAAGAGGAGGTGATTTTGATACTCTGAAAGCAGAGAAATTCTTGTGTTTGTCTCTGTAATTTCCCACAAAAGTCAGCACAACAGAGTTCTAGACAGGAAGGAATCAGTAAATATTTATTGATTTGAATGGAATTTATAGAAAAGTCAGACAAGAAATTGTATACTTGACATTTGATGAAAATAGATGATAGAAAGCATAAAATACCCATATAAAATGACAAATCAAATGAGGATCAATTACTTGAGCATCTAAATTTATCTAAATATTAAAGTCTTCACAAAGTATAAGGTCTCTTTATGCTGGTCATTATCATAGCACCGCTAAAATATTCTCTTAGCCTTTCTTCAAGAAGTTTAATAGTTTGAGCTCTTAATTTACGTCTAAGATCCATGGTGAGTTAATTTTCACATATGATGTAATAAAGGCCAAGGTTCATTTTTTATTTTGATGTCCTTTTATTCCAGAATTATTTGTTGAAAAAGCTACCTTTTCCCTACTGAATTACTTTGGCATCTTTCATTAATAATTCCCAGTCAGTTGATGACTTCCATTTCTGGAATGAAGAAATAGATGTACATTTCTGTATTTCTTCTGCTAAGTTCAGCTTTAAAGTCTGGAAAATGACAGTGATGGGTTTCCTAGATTTTATTTTTGCCTCATATATCCCAGAGCAGAAACTGGAGAACCTGGCTACCTGGAAACACCAATAGGCACAAAACAACAATGACAACAATGACAATAACAACAGCCCAAGAAAAGTTTTATTTCTAATCAAAAGATTAGGAAAGGAAAAACCTTTGCAAACCAAAAACTTTTAGTCAATAAACATTCTACTCCAGCCTCACAGCATGAAGAAGAGAAAGAAGAAGAAGAAGAAGAAGAAGAAGAAGAAGAAGAAGAAGAAATTGCAGCCCTAGCCCTATCCTCAATAGAAAATATAAGATAAAGAGTCTAGACTCCCATATTTGCAATCCAATTCTTCTCCCCCTACCAGAGTGGAGTCAGAGATGGCCAAGTAGGGAGCCAGCTCCCCACTTAGCTCCACAGTGTCAGTGGAGGCCATAGGAGGTGCCTAGACTTCCACCTTCATTAATCTGGTGTTGATGAGGCAATTCATCCTTCTGGAATGTCCTCAGAAACAACCAGAATAAGAAAACTTTCACCACTGTTCAATGGTATTAAGGCCACCCACACATGATTTCAGTGGAAGCCACATGAGGAGCAGTAACAAGATATTCCATCCTCTCTCAGGTAGGGACATATTCGTGGAGGTCTGTTGGGGATCGGGCACGCCCACAAATACCCCACAGTAAAAGGGATTCATTCTTTCAGGTGTCAAGGGAGACCTAGTAGTAAACCTGGATTTCACCCACATCTGACAGTAATGATGCAGCACTCACTCTTCTCCTGCTGAAATTGTGTCAAAGGAAGCTTGTTAAAACAGAAAGTTCGAATAATATCTAGTTCCATAGCATAATAAAAATATCCAAGTGTCAATTAAAAAAAATCACTCATCATTCCACGAACCAGGAAGATTCCCAACAGCAGAGTAAAGAGTAAAGAGAAAAGAATCAGTCAACTTGATGACAGAACAAGAAAAATTACCCAATCTTAAGAATATAAAGAACATATTATTTATTTCTCTTCTCCATCGTCTAGTCTGGGATATATGAGGCAGTTTAATAAATAAATAGGGCACCTGGTTGGGTCAGTAAGTTAAGGATCCAACTTCAGCTCAGGTCATGATCTCATTGTTTATGATTTTGAACCCCACTTTGGTCTCTGCTGTCATCACAGAGCCCACTTCTGATCCTGTGTTCCCCTTCCTCTCTGCCCTTCCTTCACTTGTCCTCTCTCTCTTTCTTTCTCAAAATAAATAAATTAATAAACAAACAAACAAATATTCAGAGACATGTGACTATAAGAAAAAGATATCATGGGAGTCCCAGAAGAAGACAATAAGTTGGGTGGCAATGAAAAATTATTGAAAGAATTAATAGTTGAAAAATTTCTAAACAGTAAAAAATCATAAACCTATGAGTTTATAAAACCAAGAGAATCCCAAACAGGGTAAACCCAAATAAATTCACACCAAGTCACATCATAGCCAAACAATAGAATCTGTAAAATAAGAAAAAGGTAATCTTGAAAAGAGTCAGAAAGAAAGGATGCAATACATGTAAAGAAAAAAAAAAACCAACTCAAAGAACAAGAGATATAATGTCAGAAACCATGAAGTCCAGGTGCAATGGCACATTTTTCCAGTACTGAAAGAAAAGAATTTTAATCCCAGAATTCTATATCCAGTGAAGATTTTTCTTCTGGAATGAAGGGGAGATCATTTTTATATAAATGAAAATTAAGAAAATTTTTTTTGTTGGCAGATATAACTAAAAGAATGGTTAAAAGAAGTTCTTGAAATGGAAGGACAATGATAAAAGAAGGAATGCAGAAAATTGAGCAAAAATGAAAAAACAATGGAAAGAGTTAAATTATAGGTAAATACAATAGAATTTCCTTTTCTTCTTGAATTTTCTAAATTATGTTTAGTTATTGAAGCAGAAAAATTGTAACAATATCTAATGTAGGTCTCAATACATTATAGCAAATATTTAACATAAATATGTTGTAAATGAGGGTAAAGTGACAAAAGTAGGGAAAATTTCTACACTTCATGTGAATTGGTAAAGTGTTGACACATGTATACTGCAATCAGGTATGTGTATATAGTGCAATACCTAGAACAATCATTTATAAAAAACTATATAAAGAGACATACTAAAAAAAACTGTACATAAACCAAAATTGAATTCTAAAATGTGTTCAAAAAATCCACAGGATAGGAAGGAGAAAACAGAGAAATGAAAAAGAGAAAAGACATACAGAATGGAAACATTTAAAAGGCAGATTTAAGCCTTAACATATCTAAAAATATATGAAATGTAAATGGCCTAACCACAAATTCAGAGATTGACAAACTGCATTAAAAAACACAATTCAAATTTGTATGGTTTACAGGAAACTCCCTTCATATATAATTATGTAGGTAAGTTGAAAGTAAAAGGATGAAAAAATGTCCATTGATGTAAACATCAATTAAAATAAAGCAGAATTGGCTATATTAATATCAGATAAAGTAGACTTAAGAAAAAAAAACATACCAAGGACAAAGAAGGACATTACATAGTGATAAAAAGATAAATGCACTAAAAAGACATAGAAATCTTAAGTGTGTAATACACCAAACAGAGTTACAGAATATGTGAAGCAAAAAGTGATAGAATTGAAAGAAGTAGACAAATCCACACTTCCATTTGGAAACATCAATATAATTCCCTCAATGATTATTAGAAAACTAGACAGAAAATCACCAAGGATATATAACTCAACAAACCATCAACCAACAGGATCTAACCAACATTTATAGGATACTCTACCCAATAACAGCACAATCACATTTTTTAAAGCACCCTTGAAATATAAACCAGTATAAATTATATACAGTGTGAGCAAACAAGTCTCAGACAATTAAAAAAAAGTTGAAATCATACAGAGTATATTCTCTGGCCACAAAAGAACAAAACTATAAATTAATAACAGAGATAATAGGAAAATCTCAAAATAGGGAAACAAAATAATACATCCCTCAATATCCCATTGGTTAAAGAAGTTTCAAGGAAAATTTTAAAATGTAAAAATCCATTAAACTGAATAAAAAAGACAATAAAACACATCAAAATTTGTGAAAAACAGCTATACAGTAAGAGGGAAATTTATAGCAGTTTTAATGCTTAGAGAAGAGGAAAATCTGAAATCAATAATCTACACTTTCACCTCAAGAAATTAGAAAAAGAGCAAAATAAACTCAAAGCAAGAAAAAGTAGGGAATAATAAAAATAAGAGCAGAAAGCAAAAAAATTAGAATAGAAAAATGATATAGAAAAAACAATAAAACAAAAAGCTGGTCTTTTGAAAAAGATTAGTAAAATTTACTATGATTTAGCAAGACTGGTGTAGGAAAAAAGAGAGAGGATCCAAATTATCAATATCAGAAATAAAACAAGGAATATCTACAAACCATGCAGATATTAAAAAACTTGAATATTAGAAACAACTCTACCTTTTTACAGTTTATGTGAAACAGACCATATGAAACAACCTCAACCCTCCCAAAATGAAATAGATTATTTGAATAGCCTTATTGCTACTAGGGAAGTTGAATTCATAATTTCAAACTTCCCCCAAAAGAATTTTTCTAGATGCAGATAGTTTCACTGGAAACCTCTACTGAATGCTTAATGAAGAAATAATACTAATTTTACACAACCTCTTTTAGAAAATCTATTAACTCAAACTATAAAAAGCCAGGATAACCTTGCTACCAAAACCAGACCCTGTACAAAAAGAAAACTTCAGACCTATGTCTCGCATGAATATAGATACAAAAATCTCTTAAAATTAGCAAATATGTTTCAGCAATATATAAAAGGGATTATACACAATGACCAAGAGAAACTTATTCCAGTGATGGAAAGCTAGGTTAATACTTGAAAATTACTCTATTAATAGGCTAAAGAAGAAAAATCACATGATTATATTAATTGGTGCAGAAAACGCATCTGATAAAATTCAATACATTTTTTGTTTCTGTTTAATTTTTTTTATTGAAGTAAAGTTGACACAAAATGTTACACTAGTTTCAGATGTACAACACAGTGATTTGGCAACCCTGCAAATTATGCTATGCTCACCACAAGTATAGCTACCATCTGTTACCATACAACACTATCACAATACCATTGACTATATTCCATATGCTGTACCTTTAATCACCATAGCTGGAAGCCTGTACCTCCCACTCCCATTTACCCATTTTGCTCATCCCCTCCCTCCTCTGGCAACCATCAGTTTCATTCCATAACTCGAAGCCTGTACCTCCCACTCCCATTCACCCATTTTGTACATCCCCTCCCTCTGCTGGCAACCATCAGTTTGTTCTCTGTATTTATGGATCTATTTCTGCTTTTTGTTTGTTTGTGATTATTTTGTTTTTTAGATTTCACACATAAGTGAAATCATGTAGTATTTTTATCTAATTTATTTCATATAAATTTCATAATTTCATAAATATCCACAAAATACTGGAACCAGATTTGGTTGATATGCCTAGACCAGAGATGTGAACTTCCTAGTATCTGTTGATATATCATTTTTACTTTAAATAAAAGTAATTACTTATGGAAAAATACCCTTCTTTGATACAAACTCTCAGAAATACAGGAATTTAAGGGGAAGTTTCTTATCTTGTTAAAAATTATCTACAAAAAAGTTACAACTAATATCATATATAATGGTAAATATTGAATACTTTCTCTAAAATTGGGAACAAGGCAAAGATGTTCACTCTTACATTGTTTTCAACATAGCACTGGAAGTTCTAGAACAATAAGGTAAGAGTAAAAGACCAAAAAAAAATACACATAGGAATGGAGAGATAAAACTGTCTTATTTGTAGAAGACATTGTCTATGTAGTAAATCTCAAATAATATATTAAAAATTCAGAACTAATAAGAGAGATTAGCACAGTTGTAGGATACTACAAACATCAATTGTATTTCTATAAACTAAAAATGAAACATAAAAATTAAAATTAAAAATATAATAAATGCCATTAGCAATCATTCAATATTTTTTAAAGAGAGAGAGAGAGAGAGAGAGAGAGAGAGAGAGATGTATAGTTTTAAATGTAACAGAGGTGCCTGGGTGGCTCAGTTGGTTAAGTGTCCAACTTTGGCTCAGGCCACGATCTCGCAGTTCATGAGTTCTAAGCCCGCATCAGGCTCCGTGCTGACAGCTCAGAACCTGGAGCCTACTTTGGATTCTCTGTCTCCTTCTCTCTCTACCTCTCTTCCACTAGAGCCCTGTCTCTGTCTCTGTCTCTGTCTCTCTGTCAACAATAAATATTTAAAAATTTTAAAAACATTTAATAAATCTAACAAAATATGTACAGGACTTGTAGGCTAAAAACTACAAAATGCTGACAAAAGAAATTAAAAAGATCTAAGTACGTAGAGAACTATTCCATGTTTATGGCTTTGAAGATGCAACACTGTAAAGAGGTCAATTCTCACCTCAGTGAAATACAGATTTAATCAACTTTCTATGAAATCTTGGCAAGATTTTTGTAGATATAGGCAAGATTATTCTAAAATTTTTATTGAAGGGAGCCTGGGTGGCTCAGTCGATTAAGCGTCCAACTTCAGCTCAGGTTATGATCTTGCAGTTTGTGAATTTGAGCCTTGCATGGCTCTGTGCTAACAGTATGGAGCCTGCTTGGGCTTCTCTCTCCCTCTCTCTCTCTCTCTGCCCCTCTGCAACTTGCGCGTGTATGTGCTCTCAAAACAAATAAACTTTAAAACAAACAAACAAATAAATAAAATTTTTATTGAAAGGTAAATTAAAGACAATAGCAAAAAATCATTTGGGAAAAGAAGAATCAAGTGGGAGGATCACTATCTCATTTCAAGACTTTTTATATGGCTACCATTATCAAGAGTGTGTGGTATTGGCAGTGAGTGATAGATAGGTGATAGATAGATGATGATAGATAGATAGATCAATGGAATAGATTGAAGAACCTGGAAAAAGCCCCACACAAGTATGGCCAATTGAGTTTTGACAAATGTGAAAACATATTTCCTTTCAAGAATTGATGCTGGAGGTAATTGGATATCCACAGGCGAAAATATGAACTTCACACTATTAAAACCACTCAGAGTGAGTCATAGATGTTAATGGAGAACATACAAATATAAGTCTTTTAGAAGATAGCTTCAGAGCCTAAGGCCTAGTGAATTTTTTTAGGCATTATACCCCAAAAATATCCATAAAAGAAATAAGTTGATGAATAGAACTTCATGAAAATTAAAAACTTTTGGTTTGGGAAAGACCCAGTTTGAAAGATGAAAAGACAAAGTAAAAACTGGAGAAAGTATTTGCAAATCATATATCTGACAAAGGAGTCATATCTAGAATGTATAAAATTCAACATTAAAGGACAAACAAATTATTTAGGAAATGTGCAAAAGACCTGAAGAAACATTTTGCAGAAAAAGTACACAGATATATACAATCGGAAAATAAGCATATGGAAAGATGTTCAACATCATGAGCTAATAGAGAAATGCAAATTAAGATCACAATAAAATCAGGACTTACTTATTAGAACATCTAAACTAAAAAAAAATAAAATAAAAAAAATAGTAATAATACCAAACCCTGCAAGGCAGGCAGAAAAATTGGATTTTGCATACATTTCTGGTGGGAATGTACAATGGCATAGCTACAATGAAAAGCATTTTGACAGTTTCTTAAAAAGTAGATATACATTTATCATACATAGCCCTCAGTGTTTATCTCAGAGAAATGGAGACTTATGTTTTCACAAATATATGTACATAATTGTTCATAGCAGTGTTATTTGTAATAGCCAAATATTGGAAACAATCAAAATATTCCTATAGGAAAATAACTAAACAAATTGAGTAACTCCATACCATGCAAAACTACTTAGGAAAAAATAAAATGAATTATTGATACAAAAACTTAGATATATGTCAAGGGCATTGTTCTTAGTGGTATATATTTGGTGATGATGTGTTAATAACTAGATAAGAGGAATCCTTTCACAAGGTATACCTATATCAAGTCATCAATATACATTTTAAATATCTTATAATTTTATTTGCCAATTATACCTCAGTAAAGCTGGAAAATTATATAGAATCAAACAATATTGCACTATAAAGTTAGAAAATTATGCAAAAAAAATGAAGACACCAATATTATGGAATTGTAAACATCATGCTGGCAAGACTTTAAGTGATTTTAGTTTATTTATTGACATTTAGATAATCAACTAAAGGGTATAAATTATAGCAAAAATATGTACTATCCTTTTTTATTGGTAAATATCAATAAGTGAAGCTTTTTATATGGAGTTGATATGCTTATTTTGTACAATTAATATCAAAGAAATTACACCCTTTTTTCCAATTGTGTCTTTCCATATTAATTTTAGATCATTCCTAACTTGTATACATGCTTCTGACTTTACAGGGTTTATAATTGCAAAATATGTAAATAAAACTAATTCTACATTTAAATAAAAGGTATAATAACCTTGAAGACTCTAAGTTTCCTGCTCCAACACCCCCCCCAACCCATTGAACTAGAAAAGACTCAGATGTTGCTTTGCAAATTAAAATTTGAGAAGCACTGCTCTAGTGTCCAACGTGTTATTCCTATAAATTCCATATTCGCTGCATGTTATTTGATCCGATTATGAATGAGATATAGTTGATATGTTAAAACATGAATGAAAGTCATTTAAATAGATCTTAAAAGAAGAAAAGCAGATGGTTTAAAATTTTATATTTTGGAGTACCTGTGTAAAAATGCTTGGCTAAATCTTAGGTGTTATTTTTATCTGGTGACATTTCTTGGGCAGCGGAGGTAAAGATTAATGTAAGTGACCAGGTGAGGCATGGACAAGAGCAGTGCTGCTGTTTTACACTTTTGGCTTCTACATGTTGAATTTTTCCTTTTGATTTTTTTAGGATTTTAATGAGGAATCCACTGTCACCTAAATAGCTTTTCCCCTAAAAGCAATGTATTGTTTCTCTGGCTGCTTTGAAGATTTCTCTTTGCCTTTAGTCTTCAGAATTTTATGATAGTTTTGGCATGGATTTCTTTGGATTTATCTTATTTGAAATTCGTTCAGCTTCTTGAATCTGTAGATATGGTTGGCTGACAAATGGCCCCCTTCAAAAGGTATCCATGTCAAATCTTTGGAACCTGTGAACATTACTTTATTGAAAAAGGGTCTTTGCAGTTGTGATCAAGTTAAAAGTCTTGAGAGGCAGAGTAATATTCAAGTGGGTCTTAAATCCTTACAAATTGTCTATAAGATATCCTATAGTGAAAAGAGAAGACAATAGACAAACAGAGAAGACACAGAAAGGAGAAAGCAGTGTGACCTTGGCAAAAAAAGATTGGAATGATGCAGGCACAAGCTAAAGAATATTAACAGCTTACAGAAGCTGGAAGTAGCAAGGAAAGTATTCTCTCCTAAAGCCTCTGCAGCTTGCCACCACCTGGTTTTGGTCCAGTAACACTGATTTTGGATTCCTGGCCTCCAATACCATGATAAAACAAATTTCTGTTGTTTTAAGCCACCAAATTTGTTGTAATTTTTCACAGCAACCATAGGAAGCTAATACAGAAGATGTATATCTTTTCCCAAATTTGAAAAGTTCAAGATACTATTTCTATAAATATTTTTCAGTCCTCCCACTTCTCTTCTTCTAGGACTTCAATAATTTGAATATTAGTTTTATTACAGTCTTGCAATTTCCTGAGTCTGTTCTTTTTTTTTTTTTTTTTTTTTTTTTTTTTTTTTTTTTTTTTTTTTTGCTTTCCAGACTATTTTTTCCTCTTGTTCAGATTGTTTTAATTCTACTCATATGTCCTTCGGTTCATTGATTCTATATTATGTCATCTCCACTCCACTATTAAGCTTATCCAGTTAGTTTTCATTTCTGTTATTATATTGTTTAGTTCTGTTTAGTTATATAATTTCCATCCAGTTTTTTTTTTCATTTTAACTTCTATTTGTTTTCTGTAATTTTCTTTTTTTCCTATTTGTTCCAAGAGAATTAGTAATTGCTTGTTGAAGTGTCTTTATGACACCTGCCTTAAAATCCTTTTCTGATAATTCCAACTTTTGACTCATCTTGATGTTGGTGTCTGTGATTGCCTTTGTTCATTCAGGTTGTGGTTTTTCTGGTTCCTGGGTTTGATGCATGATCTTCAATTGTATCATGGACTTTCAAATATATTATGAGACTCTGGATCCTATTTAATCATCTTTTTTTAAACAGACGTCCTTCTGTGGAGGTGCAGCACAAGGACCTAAAAGGTGTGTATATTAATCTTTTCCACTGAGCCTTACTAATACGACATTTAGTAGAATATGCTGAGTAAGTCACCTGCCTCCTTACAGAGGGGTGGGTAAAAATATAACTTTCCCTTCTGCTGTTGACTCCCTCTGGGTGAAAATGGGATACAAACTTGTCCCACCTCATGCTTCCCAGTTGGAGGAGTATTGTTGGAGAAGTAAATAAAGTACACCAAAGATGGCCGACGGGGCTAAAACAAACTCTGGTCTCTAGCTTAGAGACCCCTCCTGTGGTTTCTTCTTTCTTTGCTGTGTGCACGAAAACACCCACAGATATGGAGGCTGTCACCTATAAATTACCCTCCCCACTTGCATTCCGGGCTCAGACCTTTGGAGAAACAGTCTCCTCTGAGCCCACTGGTGTTAAATAAATCTCCAATCCACCAAGATCTCCAAGTGCCTCTTGGTTTTTCTGCCAGCGTTCCAGCCTGGTTCCATAACAGCCTAAAGTCAGCTCCTAGCTGTGTCGTGCTGATTACATACTCCATGGTAGGGGAGGTGGGTGAAAAATTAACTCCCCATTAGGTCACTGAAACTGAGTGAAAGTGTTTTTCTTTCCTTGGCATTGGCTGGAGTAGGGAAACCAAAGGTTTTCTGTCCTTAGCTCACTCTTCCTTGTTCTTGGCTTGGAGGGCCAGCCTCCCTCAGGGCTTTCTGTATCTGTGCCTGAGGCACACTGAGGGGAGGCTCTGCAACCCCACTGAGGTTATGGGGGCAACACCACAATGGAATTCCTGATCCCTAGTCAGTTTGCCTTTCTCCTTTTACCTTCAGTTTTCCCAGGTGCATTTGCTGGGTTATATTCAGGGATTTTGCGAGGAGAAGACCTGGAAGAAATGGGGTTTCTCTGTATTGGTAGGACTGAAAGTAATCACATACTGACATTTCTGTAATACTTTATTGAGGGGCATGTCCTATAAAAACTTGAAAATTGCTCTAAGATCCCTCCTGGAGTTAAAATTCTCAGTCTTTAATATTTCAACTAGGTTGGAAACAAACCTCTTTCTTCATTCATTACATCCCAGGACTGGTCTTCATGCCATTACTCTAGACAGGGGGACAGTGGATGGTTTAATTAGAACATCTAGCTTCACATTTTGGCCTTCCTGCTTATCTGCCAGTGACTTTAGGCAAATTAGTAATCTGTTTTTGCCTTAGTCTACTCATCTGTAAAAAGATGATGATAATAATAGTTGTATAAAGTACCTACCAGAGAGCAAATATTACAGCTCAATTGCTATTACTATTATTTATTGGCCTTTTTGCAAATTGTACACCCTTGAAACTTATACACACCTTGAATACCCTTCTCCTTTGGAATTCTTTTCTTTTAATACCATTCCATCTGACTGGTCTTTGTTTATTTCCTTAAGGCCCATAGCTGAAAGTCATTATTCTGGTAGTACTCTTTTTTCTATCTACATGAACATGAATTCTGAAGTGAGAAAGATCAGGTTCAGAAAAGGCATGGGATTACAAACATATTTCTGTGTTTTAAGAGCAGGAGGTACTTTGGAACTTCCTAAAAGAAGAATGTTGATGGTAGATCACCACCTTTTTCCACTTGAATGTTTATACGTGTTTAACAAAGAACTTCATGAAGACATATGATACACAAAAATAAGTTTTATATATTTATAGTGAGTCTTGGTTCAAATAATATTCTTCTAATAGACCTCCAAAAATGTCTTTCAACTTTCTTGTTCATTCAGCAAAATCCAGTGTTCTGGAAGTAATCAGCTGAATGGGAATTAATCCTCTCCCACAAACTTTCATAAATGACTGAATAATAAGTCATAATAATAATGACTCAATTTTAATAAGTGCTTGTGGAAGGAATACATGTTGGAAAGGTCTGGTGACTTCCTTCCATCTGTTCTGTCATGAGTGATTTAGAGGAGGCTTTTAGCCCAGAGGATTTGCTTAGTTATTTTAAAGATATTAAAAGTAATCCATTTACATAATTCTTTCATATGCTTATTATAAGATCCAGTATTTGTTGAAGTATGGGGGAATAAGCTTAGGAATCCCCTGGACTTACACCAATGTGTTAACAAGGCATTAAGAAGTACAAAGCCATAGGATGCTCACACCGAGTTTGGGTAAACAAGACAAGGCAACCAAGGATAGGGAGGTGCAAAGCACCTGATACATAGGTATATGAAATAAACAAGATTAGACATTCAGGGTCGAAGCAGCCCCCAATTTAGTACTATAACAGAAAGCTGCTTTCACAGGAAGGAAGGACCAAGTTAAGTAAACAGGTAAATTGGGCTATAGACCGCTGCACTGCAGGTGAAACTGCCCAGAGCAAAGATGATTAAGAAAAGAAAAAGTGCCTTGTTAACTCTGAGGTCACGTGTCCTACCTGTCTCATTCCCTAGGCTAGCTAAGATAAACAGAGGTGGTGCCTCATGTCCACTGTAAACAACCTTCCACCCATCCGACCGCCCAGCGTCAGGATTTTTCTTTTTATTAACCCAAATCCCTAACCCCGAATATCTTCAAGACCCCCTTTCCCTCATGTCCACAAGTTAATGTTCACAGATTCATCATCTCTTTATGCACATCTATCGCCATGTTTGTAAGCCTTCTGATCCTAATAAAAATGGACAAGGACCCTTGAGTCTCTTGTCTTTTCCTGGACATTAGCCATTTCTTGCTTTTCATCCTGCATCCTGGTCTTTTGCTGGCCAAAAGACAACTTTAGACTTAGAGTCTATGACATTAAAGGATTATTATTTTTAAACCAAATTCTCATTCTTGTGTTTTCGATTATGGGAAAAGCAATGGTTCAGGCACTTTTTAAAGCAAAATAGCTTTCTGTGTATTACTGAAAAAAGTGAGAAGAAAATGTCCAAAACAAGCATGCATAAGTCCTGGGCCCTTTTGTATCAGTATAAACAAAATACGGCAGGATATTTCTGATAGTCCATTTTCCATATGTTGGATGAAAAACTAGAGCATATATAACAAGTTACATTGTTCTTTTGGGAGGTAAGCATCAGGATTCCCCAGTCTGGATACACCCATGTTATCTCCAACTATCAGCTTATTGAAAAATTTCTATCATCAGAAGAAACAGTTTGGAGGTATAAAAAATCATTACTGGAAAATTCTAGGTAGGACTGAGGTTATGGGAAGGTCACACCCAGGCTTCCTTGCTTCCACTCATGTTGATGGTCTTATTCCTCTGTTCTTGCCAGACCTCTTATAATAGCTATAACAAACCATGCTTGATCTGGTATATCATTAGATAGAAATTGAGGTAAGGTCAGGGTAGAAAGACTTTACCCCAGAACAGAGGCTCATTGTCAACATGCTCCTTTTGGGTGGGCTATGCCTTCCAAAAGGATTAGTCTTCCTTGAACTATTAGGGAGAAGACAACTGACATTGCCCTTACCAGGACATCTCAGCAGAACCACACAAACAAACATTTAACTTTCCTTATTCCCCCTGCAGTTGATAGAATGTTTCTCTGCATAGAATTGTTTCCTGCTACTGTGGTGGGTCTCAGTACACATTCTAGTGAATTCCACATCATGGAATATCCACTTCATCAGACACAACCTGGGGAGTCTCACAAGGACCCACTCTGAACTTAACACTCTACTCTGACCATCCTGAAGTTCTTATAATTTTTCAAAGTTTATTTATTTGTTTTGAGAGAGAGAGAGAGATAGAGAGAGTGGGATAGGAGCAGAGAGGGAGAGAAAGAGAATCTTAAGAGGGCTCCATGCAGTTAGTGCAGAGCCCGATACAAGGCTCAATTCCATGAACCTTGATATCATGACCTGAGCTGAAATCTAGAGTCAGATGCTTAACCTATTGAGCCACCCAGGTGCACTGAAATTCTTAATAATTTTTGACCAATGAGTCTCCCATTTTCATTTTGCCCTGGGCCCCACAAATTATGTAGTCAGGCTTGAACAGGTTCCTTACAGTCTGTGTTTTTCATCCATCAAGTGCTGTCTCTCATTAACAGAAATACTGCCCAGGTGCTCACAGCATTCACCCTTCTGGATAACATTGATCCCTTGGTCAGTCTTTCATTTTACTTCTTAAACTTCTGGAGAATAGAAAATGGGGTTGGTTTACCATTTTGCCTCCACATTATGGCCAGAGCCTTTCAGACAGACTGGTTTCTATAAATAACTGAATATATGAATAAGGCTTCTTGGCATTTTTATCAGAAAACTCTTATCCAGGCTGGATTCCATGATTGCAAGCATATGCACACACACACACACACACACACACACACACACTTTCCTCTGTCTTCTAGCTCCTTAGATCTACTGATTGAAACTAAAAGCTTACTTGTTAGCAATACAATATAAAACTCTTTAATTCATAGACAAGGTCAACCTATGCCCTCAAAGAATCACTGGCCAGATAATACAAAACAATAGCAAATTCACAAAACATTTCTAAGTGACTTTAGAGTATAGTACACAACTTAGTTTTACTTGCCTAATTATGTTTGACTTTGATTGCTAAAATACATTAGTTTCCATAGCAGACCATATTCCAAAAGGTGGTGTGTGGAGGACTCAAGGCTTTGCTAAGGCAGAGCTTCACCTGCTGATCTGAATCATAGGAGGATGACCAGTAGAGAGAGGAGTATAGAAACACCAGGGCAGTAAGGGGTGCTGCTTCCACCATAACAAGGGTCTGAAGGGCCCTTCCAGGTGGGTCTAAGTGACTCCATTTGTAAAAGTGATGTTGGTAGAGTCCTGGGAAAAATGGGAGTTCTTTGGCTGGGGTGGGCAAGCCCCACAGTGTGGAACATTTGTGTAAATGCCTGGCCCTGGCCCTGGAAGAACTGTAAAGCAGGGTGATGGACTTGATCCTGGCTTTCATGGTTGGGGAGAGGCCTTCCTGTCTCTGATACGTCTCCCTTTTATTCTGATAATATTGACCACCTTAGGCACACTTGCATTTCTATGGGGACCCAAAGATTTATAAAGTGATGTTTCAGGAGGGTAAATAGCTGCAGGAGGAGAGTTTCTGCACAGAGGGGGAGGGCTTCTGCAGTCCCTCTAAAGAGGCTCCTCATCATAGTGTATTTGCCATCACCTGGTTCCAGCCCTCCAGGGAAGCTAAAAATAGCAGTAGAGGGGGCTGAACTGCAAAGTCTGCTCCTAGCCAGGCTCCAGGTGCTTGGAAGGAGTGGAGGACACAGGCACCAATGCAGCTGCCAGCCCAGAAGGCACAGACCCGGCAACCATCAAGAAGGGATGCAAGGCAGTTCATCCTGTGTCCGCTGGTGTACAGCCAATAGAGCTGTGGGCAGTGCTCTCCCCTCTTTGTTTCTGGGCTTTTTGTTGAGGAATAAGCCTCATCATTAATTGAATTGAGTCCTGTATCCTGGGTTTCACAAGCTTAATGGGTTGCTCCTTTGAGAAGATTCTGGGTTTATGTCAGACTTGCAGAAAGCCAGATTGTTATTAGCTGTAGTCACTATGACAATCCAGGAAGCTAAACAATTTCTGTAACAATCAGCTAAAATTGGCCAGGGCTTGATTAATAACTGACCACTTCCCTAATTTTTGCCCCCATTTCCAACTTAAAACCAATCAAAGAAAACCAAATATGCACCTTTAAGCAATCACATAGAACATACTACTTCTAATTAGCTCACCTCAAGCATCCCCATGCTAACAGTTTGAGATCAGCATACACCTGAAGCCATTCTTTTTTCCAGTATAAACCTTTCATGTCTGCTTTTGAGTCTTTGCCAAACCCAACTGACAGTGGCTGACTCCCTTGTTCTAGGAAGCTCTGAATAGCCTTTGCTTTTCTCATTTGGTTGGTCTTACTGCCACAAATCCATAGTTAAAAGGCAAGATCACAGCCATCATCTGGTGTTCTAGCCCACTCCCCATGAAGTCAATCTTTGTGCCCCTCCACAGTGGCTAGAGGGCTCTCATCTCAGGCCTAGATGTGGAACCAGAAACAATCTTCTCCCAATATGCAATTGTTTGGAAAGCTTGTGTCTATTTTCTGATTTATTTTGGCATAATCTGTGAGTTTGTAAGGTATTAAACAACATATTTCCTTTATGTATTTATCATAAAGGACATAATTCTGATTGGGATGTAAAGACAATTAAAATGTTACTTGTCTGCCAACATTTGTTTAAAGCTTTCTGCTGTATACCAAGCATAGAATGAATACAAAAATTAATGACATCATTCCACCCCACTACTACATTTAGGGCATTCCATCTAGACAGGCTGCAGGAGTATAAACAAATTGTTATATCACCACCTCCAGGTCTCCTAGCAGTGTGGACAGAGAGTATATGGATGTCTGGGGGGGAGTCACTGAAGGCTTTCTCCCAGGGAATAAGGTTTGTGTGAGAGCTCAAAGGACATGTAGGAATGTGCTAGGTGGAGAAAGAAGAATAGTCTGTGAGGAATTAAATTTGGCATTCACAAAACCAGTGCCTTTCTCGATTTGTCAATCTTACTTAGAAGTAAGATTAAAAATAAACACTCCACACCTGATGGTTAGGGAGATGGGAAAAATTTGTGGCTTAGGTCAACCCAGGTCAGGGGACCTTTTTTTTTTTTTGCCAGGACAGACCCTTTTCTATAGACCACTGACGGAAAGGCAGCGGTGGGCCAAGGGGTTCCTGGAGTTTTGAATGCTATCCTCCTTGGAAAAGCTTAATGGAGTGAAAAAAATCAGAGATAGGCTTCCTGGGCTTCCCCTTAGTGTGAGTTTCAGACCAGATAAGGGAGAGATTTGAAAGACTGAGGAAATAGAGTTGGGTTGTAGGACTGGAGCCAGGGTCCAAAGAAGGGAGACATAGAAACAGTGGTGATAGCAGGCCTGCAGAGACTTGAGAACCCCTCAACACATTCCACATTATGGTCATGAACAGCACTTTCTGGCTTTTGTTTCTTGGGCTGTACAAGTGTGGGTTGCCTCCTTCTGGATTCTGTTCTTAAAATGGAACCTCTCTAGCCAATTCAACTCTTTTTTCTAGGCAACTCAACTATTAGTTTGGATAATTTTCAAGGCCTTGGACGAATGGAACAACTTGGCATGAGTAGAAACCCAAACAAGAGGTACTGGATATTTGGGGAGAGGGTCAGAATTCCCTTAGAGATATTTATGTCCCTTGGCCCTTAGCTGTTGGAATGAGGAGGTACTATCTTGTGGCTTCAAAGCTGTAGATTGTCCTTGGATTAAGCCTAAATTTTTAAAATTAATTCATCCATGAATTCATTTGGTAAATATTTTGTTCATCTGTCACTTAAATCAATTTGGTAAACATTTATTGGGCACCCACTGTGTGCCCAATACTGTGTGCTAAACTTTGTTGTGCTGTTATTCTACTATCATTAAGATTAGTAATTTATGAGTTGAATAATAAATGCTCTATTCTTGTTCAGATTAATGATTTTCAATAGCAGTTGGGGGAGGTGATAGGTGTGCAAATCATGTATGAAGTCTTTCCACTATCTCTCCCTACCAGGTGAGACTTTCTGCTATTGACTATGGGAATGCATCACGTTCCTCAAGCAGATTAGAGCAGACAAAGTTGAGAACAATTAATTTATGTGCCAAGGCCAAATAAATAAAATTTGTATCAGGAACCATAAGGACAAGGAAGATGTCCAGTTATATGTTACAAGAAGGCTGGGTAGTGCTTCTCAAAATTTTCAAAAACAAGGAATTTTCCAAACACTGCTTCTATATAAGTAGGCTCAAGGATCTAGGCAAGGTATATGTGAATCACGGGTATAAGGCTTAATTAGGAGACATAATTTCTGTCCATGGAGGTCAAGGACAGCTTTATGAAGGAGCTGGAGTGAGAAGGTTCCAAAGGGAGGCAGCTTGGAGAGGGCCCTGGACTCAGAAATGGGCAAGGTCTGATCTGCCCAGGATCATTGCGGGTCCCTCTGGCTGTTTCTGTGCCTCTTCCTGTGCCCTCCTCACCTACAAATGAAGGGCTTGAAGAAGTGATACAAAGGCCCCTTCCAGATCCATGAGCCTATGATTCTAACTATCTGGCTCCTGGAATTGCTGGCTGCCCTCCCACAAGCTCACTAACCTCTACCATTGCCACCAACGCTCTCCTGAATCAAGAGTGTGCTGGCTGTGTCTCCACTGTCCTGCATGAGTCCAGTCTCTGCTGTGAAGTCAAACCTCTTCCCCTCCCTACTTCGTTTTCTTGGTCATGGTTGGGACTTTCTACTCTTTCTTTTCCTCTCCTTATGGTCTGAGCAGGCTGGAGGAAAACAAACCATGCTTTGAAGAAAAAAATAAAAATTCGAGTGGGCAGATAATTTTAGAATAGAGCATCTTCCCACCTAACCATCACTGACACATTTCCCTGGATCATTTTTCAGATTTCCTTCCAACTGGACGTGTCTGCTGCCAAAAGTTGCTGGGTTCTACTTTGCATCCACAAGGACACTAGGAACACAATGATCCTGCTGTCTTAGGAGGAGCTACACAAGCACTTGGAAAATGCCCATCCTGCAGAAAAGGCTTTGTCCAATTGCTGCATTGCCATGTCTAGATAAGAATATACCTCTATGGCACTTAGAAGTTGTGGTGTTGCCACCCATATATATATTGGAGACAAATATGAGGCTAGTGCATGTACACATAGCATGTTATAGTATATGCAACGTGTATACTATATATTGGTAGTGTGTTGAGATCCATGCTGACTCCCAGTTGATAGAATTTGGCATGAGCAAGGAAACCTATCTGAACCCTGGTCCTTTTAGTGTCACTTGACTTGAAGATGACTATTTACATTTCTTTTTTATTTAAAAAGTCTTGGGGCGCCTGGGTGGCACAGTCGGTTAAGTGTCCGACTTCAGCCAGGTCACGATCTCGCGGTCCATGAGTTCGAGCCCTGCGTCAGGCTCTGGGCTGATGGCTCAGACCCTGGAGCCTGTTTCCGATTCTGTGTCTCCCTCTCTCTCTGCCCCTCCCCCGTTCATGCTCTGTCTCTCTCTGTCCCAAAAAAATAAATAAACGTTGAAAAAATAAATAAATAAATAAAAAGTCTTCAAAGCAATAGTCCCCATGTGCCAATCCTTACACAGTGAAGTTTTTACTAGCTTCTATCAAAACAGAGGAAGCAGGACAATGAGATTCTTAGAAAACAAAAACTTAATGAAATGGCATTATATCCTTTTTTATTTTTTATGTTAAAATATCTTTCTGTAATCGAATAATAGCAACAATAAATGATATTTTTAAATTTTAAATTCTTATTGGCAAAATAAAAGATCTTTTCTTTTAATTTGCTGCTTTATGAAAGTCTGAAAACCAGTAATATCATGGGTAAAATTCCATTTTGGGTAATATATTTGGGTTTTATATTATATAGTTATTGAGGTCAGGGAATTCCTGATAATGTATCCACATGGAAAGGCCGCTTTTATTTGTAGAGACCCACATATGTGGCATACTAGACCTTCCTCATCAACCTGTAGTCTTTTATTTTGTTGTTGGCAAGCTATCATCTAATTTCATGTCTGTATGTATATAATTTTCTTCTACATCAGCCTGCCACCTCCTCCCTCTCAGATATACCCATGTCTTAAACTAAACAAATGTTCAGTGGCTGGAAAGATAGGAAGATAAGAAGAAAGGGGCACCTGGGTGACTCAGTTGGTTAAGCTTCTGACTCTTGGTCTCAGCTCAGTTCTTGATCTCAGGGTCATGAGCTCAAGCCCTACTTTGGGCTCTGCCCTGGGCATGAAGTCTACTTTAGAAATGATAGAAAGATAGTAACTGAGACTAGGATCTATTGATACAGATTTATTCCCAAGAACAAGGCCAAAGACAAGGTAGTGAGAGGGAAGGAGCAACCGCATACTCCTGCTACCAGAGAAAGTCCTAAGACATTCATAGGAAAGCTGCAGAGAATGACCATGGAGCAGGCCTAAGAATACGGGAGTACCACCAGCATTTAACACATCAGGTTTTGTTTAGATGAATCTCAGGGGCTGAGAGAGACCTCACCCTCACTGAACAGAAGTCTGTGAAAGGAAATTGAGGTTCCATAAGCCAGGTAGGAAGAGGGCACAGATGTTTGCCATTGGTACTGGGGAAGTGGCTTTGAGCATGTTTTGTCTTGCAAAGGTTATTCAGATATGGGTTTATGAGACTGATCCTTTTGGATACCACAGGAGGTCAAAGGAAATCAGAACTGTCAGCTAGCCAACCCACTTTGTGCAGAACTCAGAAAATGACAGTGATCCTAATAAATAAGTCCTGTAAAGAACTGGATAATATATCTTCTATCCCTAAGAAACCAAACATCTTGAAAAGAGAGGGGCTTTTTGCATGTGGAGTGGTATAAGTGTGTAAGAATCCAGTTTGTGGATGACCTGTAGCTTCTCCTGGGTGACCTCTGGCTTCAAGGATTGATGTGTACACTCCACATACAGCAGGACATAGGATGGTTGAGGGGAAACAAAATATTTTCAATTTGTCAAAACAATCACATTCAAGAAGATAAGCATTTCATTTGGTGAACCATGACATGATATTAATAAAAAAAATAAAGCACTACCATTTTAGTTGACAGTAACTTTTATTGCATTTTGGAGCCTGTTGCAGTGCTATCCTTAGAGTCTGGTGAAGCCAGGTTACTAATACTCCATATTTGTAAGGTGTCTTATATGGTAATTTATCATAAGCTCTGACTTTTCACAGGGTCTGCCTCACGCTTTCTATGCAGCCCTGGGCAAATCTCTCTGCCACTCAGAGCCTCTATTTTCTGGCTACACATTTGGACTTATAGCACCCCCCAAAGAACTTTACTTGGTGATTAGGTGAAACAACAGATCTGAAATCTTTAAAATGCTAAAAATGGGAATACAAAGTGGTACAATCACTTTGGAAGACAGTTTGGCAGTTTTTTACAAAATTAAACATACTATCACCATGTGATCCATGAATTGTGCTCTTTGGTATTTACCCAAAGGAGTGAAAAACTTATGTCCACACATAAATGTTTATAACATCTTTATTCATTACTTGTCAAAATTTGGAAGCAATCAAGATATCTTTCAGTAAATGAATGGATAAATAAAAAGTGATACATTTACACATGGTATACCTACACAATGAGCAATATTTGGCACTAAGAAGAAATGAGCTATCAAGAATGAAAGGACATGTGGGAAACTTAAATGCATGTTACTTCGTGAAAGAGGTCAATCTAAAAAGGCTACATACTGTATAATTCTAATAATATTCTGGAAAAGGCAAAACTATGGAGATAAAAAAGATCAATGGCTGCCAGGGTTTGGGAGGAAGGAGGAATGAATAGGCAGAGTGCAGGATTTTTAGGTCAGTGTTATAAATGCACCATTCTAGGGGAGGATGTTAATAAAGGGGACATTATGTTTGTGTGTGGGAGAGGACATATGAGAAATCTCATTACCTTCTGCTCAATTATGCTGTGACCCTAAAACTGCTCTAAAAAATAAAGTCTATCAGAGGAGCCAAGATGGCAGAACAGCATGAAACTTTTTTTGCATCTCATGTCCATAAAATATAGCCAGATCTACACTAAACCATCCTACACACCTAGAAAACTGATTTGAGGGTTAACACAACAATGTGCACAACCTGAACCACAGAACTCAGCAGGTACATGGCACAGAGAGGTGAACTGGGGGAGAGAGAAGCCGCAGAGGGCAGGGAACTGTTTTTGCTTGTGGAGAGAGGACAGAGACAGTGGCAGTGGGAAGAGTATGGGAAAAGCACCCCCCCACAAAAGCAGCTGGAGAGAAAGTGGAAAAGTGGAAACAGTCATAGGGACTGAACAAAAAGAGGAGAAAGGAGAGGGTTTAAATTCAATTAAGACTCTATAAACAGGGGGAGTGCAGAGTCTGAAACTCTGCAGCTCAATACCTGGGGGTGCTCTGGTGAGAAGGTGAGAAGGGTGAAGCCCCAGGATCAGAGAGAAGTTCAGAGGTCTTCAGACCACACAGGGAGAGGCAGTTCCCCTACTGGGAGGACATCTGTTAGAGGCTGTGTGGCTCCTGGGTAGGCAAAGGCCCAGTGGACCTGGGAGAACACCACGTTTGCTGGTGCTGGAACAAGGCCATTGAGGGTGAAGCCTGGTGCCAGATGTGTGTTGTGATTTTCCATAATCCCTGAAATGCTGCTGCTACATGATGGCGTGAACTTTTTCTGTGGTGGACTGGCGCCCAGCCACAGTATCTGGGCATCAGCTACAGTACAGTCCTGTGAACATTCCTGGGAGTGGCCGGAACCTGGCCATTGCTCAGTGAGACCTTCCCGCAGTGGGACAGAATGGGTCAAAGCTGAAGATCCTCAGAAGTGAGGGGACAGGAAACATAGCCACATCTGAGATAAAATTTAGGAGGGAGGTGCTGCCTGGGGCTTGGTCACAGAGAGTGTGAAAGTGGGGAGTGGATGGAAACTTAAGACAAAGGACCTGTGGGAGAACAGAGCTCTGATACTAGAGACTGGGTAGCTGAGTGATGCCCTTTTCACCACTACTGCACATGCCCATACACACCTAAAAGTGCCACAACAATCCAGCCCAGTAAGGTAAGCATCGCCATCTAGTAGTGAACAGAGCCATTACACTAAGCCCCACCCAACTGGGCCAACCTCACTCTTCAGAAACACAAATTTTTCTGCCTGCTTAGTTTACGGACCATAAAGTGCCTCATAGTTTGACTTCTAAGAGATAAAAAAGTAATTTCAATCATCTTTTAGTCTGTTCACTGGTCCATCTATTCAATTTTCGTTTTTTTTTTTCTCTTTTTCATTTTTTTTTCTTTTTCTTGAATACAGAGAGAAAAAACTTGTTTATATTTTCAATATTTAAAAAATGTTTTTCTTTAATTTTTTATACTATATTTTTTACTTTTGCGTAATTTTTTTCAAATTCTATTTTACTTCCATCATTTCATTTTATTTCACTGTATTCATTTTTTTTTCAAATTTTCAAATGAATTCCTTTTCTGTTTTCTTTCCCCATTTTTTTTTCTAACATATCAATCCCCTTTCAAAACCCAGCCCAAAACACACCTAGGATCTAGCATCATTTATTTGTTGTTTTTTTTGTTTTTGCATGTGTTGTTTTTAATTTTATTTTTTTTAATTATTTATTTATTTTTATTTATTTATTTATTTATTTTTAAAATTTACATCCAAATTAGTTAACATATACTGCAACAATGATTTCAGGTGTAGATTCTTTAATGCCCCCTACCCATTTAGCCCATCCACCCTCCCACAACCCCTTCAGTAACCCTCAGTTTGTTCTCCATATTTATGAGTCTCTTCTGTTTTCTCCACCTCAAGGTTTTTATATTATTTTTGTTTTCCTTCCCTTATGTTCATCTGTTTTGTCTCTTGAAGTCCTGATATGAATGAAGTCATAGATTTTTGTCTTTCTCTGACTAATTTCACTAAGCATAATACCCTTCAGTTCCATCCACGTAGTTGCAAATGGCAAGATTTCATTCTTTTTGAGTGCTGAGTAATACACCATTGTATCATATATAGCACATCTTCTTTATCCATTCATCCATCGATGGACATTTGGGCTCTTTCCATACTTTGGCTATTGTTGATAGTGTCGCTATAAACATTGGGGTGCATGTGTCCCTTTGAAACAGCACACCTGTATCCTGTGGATAAATGCCTAGTAGTGCAATTGCTGGGTCGGAGGGTAGTTCCATTTTTCGTTTTTTGAGGAACCTCCATCCTGTTTTCCAGAGTGGCTGCACCAGCTTGCATTCCCACCAACAATGCAAAATAGATCCTCTTTCTCCGCATCCTCGCCAACATCCGTTGTTGCCTGAAGTGTTAATGTTAGCCATTCTGACAGGTGTAAGGTAGTATCTTATTGTGGTTTTGATTTGAATTTCCCTGATGATGAGTGAAGTGGAGCATTTTTTATGTGTCGGCTGGCCATCTGGATGTCTTCTTTGGAGAAGTGTCTATTCATGTCTTTTGCCCATTTCTTCACTGGATTCTTTGTTTTTTGGGTGTTGAGTTTGATAAGTTCTTTATAGATTTTGGATACTAACCCTTCACCTGATATGTCATTTGTAAATATCTTCTTCCATTCTGTTGGTTGACTTTTAGTTTTGCTGATGGTTTCCTTTGCTGTGCAGAAGCTTTTTATTTTGATGAGGTCCCTGCAGTTCATCTTTGCTTTTGTTTCCCTTGCCTCTGGAGACGTGTTCAGTAAGAAGTTGCTGTGGGCAAGATCAAAGAGGTTTTTGCCTGCTTTCTCCTCGAGAATTTTGATGGCTTCCTGTTTTACTTTGAGGTCTTTCATCCATTTTGAGTTTATTTTTGTGTATGGTGTAAGAAAGTGGTCCAGGTTCATTCTTCTGCATGACGCTGTCCAGTTTTCCCAGCACCACTTGCTGAAGAGACTGTCTTTATGCCATTGGATATTCTTTGCTGCTTTGTCAAAGATTACTTGGCCATACGTTTGTGGGTCCATTTCTGAGTTCTGTATTCTGTTTCATTGATCTATCTGTTCTTATTCCAGTACCATATGTCTTGATGATTACAGCTTGTGGTATAGCTTGAAGTCTGGGATTGTGATGCCTCCTGCTTTGGTTTTCCTTTTCAAGATTGCTTTTGCTATTCGGGGTCTTTTCTGGTTCCATACAAATTTTAGGATTATTTGTTGTAGCTCTGTGAAGAATGATGGTGTTACTTTGATAGGCATTGCATTGAATATGTAGATTGCTTTGGGTAGTATCGACATTTTAACAATATTTGTTCTTCCTATCAAGGAGCATGGAATCTTTTCCCATTTTTTTGTGTCTTCTTCAATTTATTTCATAAGCTTTCTATAGTTTTCAGTGTATAGATTTTTCACCTCTTTGGTTACATTTATTCCTAGGTAGTTTATGGTTTTTGGAAGAACTATATATAGGATCGATCGCTTGATTTCTCTTTTTGTTGCTTCATTGTTGGTGTATAGGAATGCAACCGATTTCTGTGTACTGATTTTATGTCCTGCAACTTTGCTGAATTCATGAATCAATTCTAGCCATTTTTTGGTGGAATCTTTTGGGTTTTCCGTATAGAGTATCACGTCATCTGTGAAGAGTGAAAGTTTGACCTCCTCCTGGCCGATTTGGATGCCTTTTATTTCTTTGTGTGGTCTGATTGCAGAGGATAAGGCTTCCAATACTATGTTGAATAACAGTGGCGAGAGTGGATATCCCTGTCTTGTTCCTGACCTTAGGGGGAAAGCTCTCAGTTTTTCCCCATTGAGAGTGATATTAGCGTTGGGTCATTCATATATGGTTTTTAATGATCTTGAGGTATGATCCTTCTATCCTTACTTTCTTGAGGGTTCTTAATCAAGAAAGGATGCTGTATTTTGTCATATTCTCTACTGAGAGGATCATATGGTTCTTGTTCTTTCATTTATTGATGTGATGAATCATATTGTTTTGTGGATATTGAACCAGCCCTGCATCCCAGGTATAAATCCCACTTGGTCATGGTGAATAATTTTTTTAATGTATTGTTGGATCCAGTTAGCTAGTGTCTTGTTGAAAAGTTTTATATCCATGTTCATCAGGGAAATTGGTCTACAGTTCTCCTTTTTAGTAGGGGCTTTGTCTGGTTTTGGACTCAAGGTAATTTTGGCTTCATAGGTAAAGTTTGGAAGTTTTCCTTCCATTTCTATTTTTTGGAACAGCTTCAAGAGAATAGGTGTTAATTCTTCCTTAAATGTTTGGTAAAAATCTCCTGGAAAGCCATCGTCTCTGGACTCTGGTTTTTTGGCAGATTTTTGATTACTAATTTGCTTTCTTCACTGGTTATGGGTCTGTTGAAATTTTCTACTTCTTCCTGTTTCAGTTTTGTAGTGTATGTTTCTAGGAATTTTTCTGTTTCTTCCAGATTACCCATTTTATTGGCATATAATTGCTCATAATATTCTCTTATTATTGTTTTTATTTCTGCTGTGTTGTTTGCGATCTCTCCTCTTTCTTTTTTGATTTTATTTATTTGGGTCCTGTCCTTTTTCTTTTTCATCAAACTGGCTAGTGGTTTATCAATTTTGTTAATTCTTTCAAAGAACCAGCTTCTGGCTTCATTGATCTGTTTTACTGTCTTTTTGTTTTTGATAGCATTAATTTCTGCTCTAATCTTTATTATTTCCTGTCTTCTGCTGGTTTTGGGGTTTATTTGCTGTTCTTTTTCCAGCTCCTTAAGGTGTAAGGTTAGGTTGTGTATCTGAGACCTCTCTTCCTTCTTTAGGAAGGCCTGGGTTGCTATGTAGTTTCCTTTTATTATTGCCTTTGCTGTATCTCAGAAGTTTTGGGTTGTGGTGTCATCACTTTCATTGGCTTTCATATACTTTTTAATGTCTTCTTTAACTTCTTGGTTAGTACATTCATTCTTTAGTAGGATGTTCTTCAGTCTCCAAGTATTTGTCACCTTTCCAAATTTTTCTTGTGGTTGATTTCTAGTTTCATAGCATTGTGGTCTGAAAATATGCACAGTATGATTTCGATGATTTTATACGTGCCCAGGGCTGATTTGTGTCACAGCATGTGGTCTATTTTGGAGAACATTCCATGTGCACTGGAGAAGAATGTATATTCTGTTGCTTTAGGATAAAATGTTCTGAATATACCTGTTAAGTCCATCTGGTCCAGTGTGTCATTCAAAGCCATTGTTTCCTTGTTGATTTTTTTTTTTTTTATAAAAAAATTTTTTTTTCAACGTTTATTTATTTTTGGGACAGAGAGAGACAGAGCATGAACGGGGGAGGGGCAGAGAGAGAGGGAGACACAGAATCGGAAACAGGCTCCAGGCTCCGAGCCATCAGCCCAGAGTCCGACGCGGGGCTCGAACTCACGGACCGCGAGATCGTGACCTGGCTGAAGTCGGACGCTCAACCGACTGCGCCACCCAGGCGCCCCCCTTGTTGATTTTTTGATAGATGATCTGTCCATTGCTGTGAGTAGCATGTTGAAGTCTCCTATCACTAAGGTATTACTGTCAATTATTTTCTTTATGTTTTGTGATTATTGATACATGTGTGTGTGTGTGTGTGTGTGCTCATACATTTGGCACATAAATGTTTACAGTTTTAAGTCTTCTTGGTGGATAGACCCCTTAATTATTATATAATGCCCTTCTTCATCTCTTGATACTGTCTTTATTTTAAAGTCTAGATTGTCTGATATAAATATGACTACTACGGCTTTCTTTTGTTGACCATTAGCATGATGGATTGTTCTCCATCCCCTTACTTTCAATATGAAGGTATCTTTAGGTCTAAGGTGGATCTCTTGTAAATAGCACATAGATGGATTGTTTTCTTATCCATTCTGTTACCCTGTGTCTTTTGATAGGAGCATTGAGTCCATTGACGTTTAGAGTGAGTACTGAAAGATATGAATTTATTGCCATTATTTTTTTGTAGAGTTAGAGTTTCTGGTGGTGTTCTCTGGTCCTTTCGAATCTTTGTTGCTTTGGGTATTTATTTAATTATTTTTTAATGTTTTCTCCCCTCAGAGAGTCCCCCTTAAAATTTCTTTCAAGGCTGGTTTAGTGGTCATGAACTCCTTTAATTTTTGTTTGGTTGGGAAACTTTTTATCTCTCCTTCTATTGTGAATGACACCCTTGCTGGATAAAGAATTCTTGGCCCATATTTTTCTGATTCATCGCATTGAATATACCCTGCCACTCCTTTGTGGCCTGCCAAATTTCTGTGGGTAGGTTTGCTGCAAACCTCATCTGTCTTCCCTTTTAGGTTAAGGACTTTTTTTTTCCCTTGCTGCTTTCATGATTCTCTCCTTGCCTGAGTATTTTGTGAATGTGACTATGATATTCCTTGTTGATGGCCGGTTTTTGTTGAATCTAATGGGAGTCCTCTGTACTTCTTGGATTTTGATGTTTGTGTCTTTCCCTGGGTTAGAAAAGTTTTCCACTATGATTTACTCATATAACCCTTCTACCCCTATTTCTCTCTCTTCCTCTTCTGGGACTCCTATGATTCTGATGTTGTTCCTTTTTAATGAATCGCTGATTTCTCTAATTCTTAAATCGTGCTCTTTTGCCTTAATTCCCCTTTTTTTTCTATTTCATCATTCTCCATAAGTTTGTCCTCTATATCACTGATATTTTGTTCTGCCTCATCCATCCCTTGGCATCCATCAACATTGCAGCTCAGTTATAACATTTTGTATCTCATCCTGACTAGTTTTTACTTCTTTTATTCCACAGAAAGGGATTCCAATCTATTTTCAACTCCATCTGGTATTCTTATTATCGTGGTTCTAAATTCTGGTTCAGACATCTTGCTTGTATCTTTGTTGGTTAAGTCCCTGGCTGTCGTTTCTTCATGCTCTTTCTTTTGAGGTGAATTCCTTCGTTTCATCATTTTGAAGGGAGAAAAGGAATTGATGAGGTACAAAAAGTAAAATTAAAACGTTAAAATTAAAATATTAAACACACAGACAAATTGAATAAATGATGCTAGATCCTAGGTGTGCTTTGGTCTGGGTGTTGACAGTGGCTTGATTGATTAGAGAAAAAAGGGGGAAAAAATGGAAAAAGGAAAAAAATGAAAATCGTTTGAACATTTGAAAAAATGTATACACTTAAGTAGACTAAAATGAAATGATGGAAATAAAATAGAATTTGAAAAAAAATTACACAAAAGTAAAGAATATAGTAGAAAAATTAAAGAAAAATATTTTTAATAAATATTGAAAATAAAAATGATTTTTTCTCTTTCTGTATTCAAGAAAAAGAAATGAAAAAGAGAAAAAAAAAGGAAAAAATTGAATAGATGGACCTGCTGACAGACTGAAATACGTCTGAAATTACTTCATTTTCCCCTACAAGTCAGACTATGAAGTGTTTTATAGTCCATAAACTAAGCAGGTGGTGAGTCTTCTGTTCTTGAAGAGAGAGGTTGACCCAGTTGGGCAGGGCTTAGTGTAATGGCTGGGTTCTTCACGAGATGGTGCTGCTAGCCTACTGGGGTGGATTGTTGTGGTGCTCATAGTTGCATATGCATATGTGCGGGAGCAGTGAAAATGGCATCACCCAGCTACCCAGTCTCTAGTATCAGAACTCTGTTCTCCCTGATCAGCAATCACGCGCCTGTCCTTTGTCTTTGGCTTCCATACACTCCCGCTTTTACAATGTCTGTGACCAAGCCCCAGGTGGTACCTCTCTCCCGAGTTTTGTCTCAGATGCAGCTCTTTTCCCTGGCCCCTTCTGAGGAACTGAGGCTTTGACCCATTCCGTCCCTCTGTGGGAGGGTCTCACCAAGTAATGGCTGAATGTCAGTCATACCCAGGAACGTTCGTAGGTCTATGCTGTGGGTCCCATGCTCAGAGACTGCGGCCAGGTGCCAGCCCGCCCCAGAAAAAGTTTGCAAGATAGTGTAGCAGCAGCATTTCAGGGATTATGGAAAATCACAACACACATCTGACACCAGGCTTAACCCTTAATGACCTTGTTTCAGCACCAGCAAATGTGGCCATTCTCTGGGGTCTGCTGGGACCAGGTGGTCTCACAGTCTCTACCAAATATCCTACCAACAGTGGAACCGCTTCTCTCCATGTGGCCTGAGAACCTCCTGGACTCCACTCTGCTCCTGGGGATTTGCCCTTCTCACCAGAGCACCACCAGGTATCGAGCTTCAGAATTTCAGACTCGATGCTTCCTCTGTTTATAGTCTTAATGGAATTAACCCCTCTCCTTTCTCCTTTGTCCCTCTTTAGTTCGTCCCTGCAGCTATTTCCACTTTTCCACTTTCCCTCTAGCTGCTTTTGTGGGGGGGTTCTTTTCCCATATTCTTGCCCCCCATCTCTGTCCTTTCTACAAATGCAACAGTGGCTCCCTGCCCTCCATAACTTCTCTCTCCCCCAGTTCACCTCTCTGCTCTGTGCACCTGTTGAGTTCTGTGGCTCACGTTGTGCAAATTGTTGTGTTAATCCTCAGATCAGTTTTCTAGGTGTGCAGGATGGCTTAGTGTTGGTCTGGCTGTATTTCATGGATGTGAGACACACAAAGAACTTCCATGCTGTTCTGTCATCTTGGCTCCCTTGAAAGATTTTTTTTTTTAAATCAGAAATAGATGTTGAACTTTGTCAAATACCTATTGATTGAGATAGTCATATGGTTTTTATACTTTCTTTTGTAATGCGGTATATCCCAAAGATTGATTTTTGAATGTCGATCCATCCTTGTGTCTCTGGAATAAATCCCACTTGATTATGGTATATAATCCTTTTAATGTATTGTTGAATTTGCTTTGCTAATATTGTGTTGAGAATTTTTGCATGTATCTTTTTCAGGGATATTGTCTTTTAATTTGATTTTCTTGTGGCATCCTTGTACGGTTTTGGTTTCAGGATTATGCTAGCCTAATAAAATGTGTTTAGAAGTATTCTCTCCTATTCCAAGTTTCAGAAGAGTTTAAGGATTTGTATTAATTATTCTTTGAAATATTTGATATAATTCCCCACTGAAGCCATCTGGTATTGGACTTTTTTTATTGGAAAGTTTTAGATTACTTATCCAATCTCCTAATTAGTAATCAGGTTGTTCAAATTTTCTATTTCTTCATGATTCAGTATTGGTAGGTTGTATGTTTCTAGGAATTTTTCCATTTATTCTAGATTTTCCAATTTGTTGGCATATAATTGTTTGTAGTAGTCTCTTGTGATTCTTTATATTTTGGTGGTATCATATATTAAACTTCCTCTTTCATTTTAATTTTCATAATTTGAGTCTTCCTTGTCTTTCTCGGTTAGTGTAGTTGTCAACTTTGTTTATCTTTTCAACTAATTCAGCTCTTGGTTTCATTGATCTTTCCTATTGTCTGTTTAGTTTCTATTTCATTAATTTCTTCTTTGATCTTTGTTATTTAGTTTCTTCCACTAAATTTGGGATTCTTTTGTCCTTCTTTTTCTAATTCCCTGGAATGTAAAGTTAGGTTGTTTATTTGAGATTTTTCTTGTGTCTTAAGGCAGATATGTATTCCTGTAAACTTCCCTCTTAGAGCTGGTTTTGCTGCATCCCATAAGTTTTAGTGTGTTGTATTTATATTTTCATTTGTCTCAAGGTATTGTTTTACTTCTCTTCTTTTTCTTCATTGACCCATTAGTTGTTCAGTAACATGTTGTTTTATTTTCACATATTTGTGAATTTTCCACTTTTCTTGTAGTAGACTTGTAGTTTCATACCATTTTGGTCAGAAAAGATGTTGGTATGATTTTAATCCTAAATTTCTTATGTCTTGTTTTGTGGCCTAACATGTGACCTATCCTGGAGAATGTGTCATGTGCACATAAGAAGAATTTGTATCCTGTTGCTTTTGGGTGAAATGTTTTGTATATATCTGCTAAGTCCATCTGGTCTAATGTGTCATTTAAGGCTGATGCTTCTTTACTGCTTTTGTGTATGGATAATCTATACATTAATATAAGAGAGATATTAAAGCCTCCTACTATTATTGTATTTTTGTACATTTGTCTCTCTACATCTGTTAATAATCACTTAAAATTTAGGTGCTCCTATGTTGGGTGAATAAATATTCATAAATGTTATATTCTTTTGTTGGATGGACACTTTTGTCATGTAATGTCCTTCTCTTTCTTCTATTGCAGTGTTTGTTTTAAAGTTTATTTTATCTGATATAAGTATAGTTACTCCAGCTTTCTATTGATTTTCCATTTGCATGCAATATTTGTGTTTTTTTATCCCTTCATTTTCAGTCTAAGTGTGTCTGCAGATCTAAAGTGAGTGTCTTCAGAACATAGATTGGTCATGTTTTTTATGCTTTCAGCCACTCCGAGTCTTTTGATTGGATAATTATTTTATTTAAATTTAAGTAATTATTGATAGATATGCATTTATTACTTTTGTTGCTCTTGTTTTCTGGCTTTTTTGCAGTTCTTCTGTTTCTTTCTTTTTCTCTTGCTCTCTCTTTTAGTGTTTTGATGACTTTCTTTAATGGTGTGCTTAGATTACTTTCTCATTATCTTTTGTGTATCTCCTACAGCTTTTTGCTTAGTGGTTATCATAAGTTTACATTTAACAACTTATATTTATAAGAGCCTATATTAATTTGATAACAATTTAAGTTTGTACACAATGCAAAGTTCACATTTTTACTCTCACTGCTCCACATTTTTTTTGATGTAATATTTTACTTTTTTTTATTTTTGTATATCCCTTAACTAATTATTACATTTGCAGTTATTTTTTTACTACTTTTGTCTATTAACCTTCATACTAGATTTGCCAGGCATACTATTGTTGGTTAGTTTTCTCCCTTTAGCACTTTGAATATACCATGCCACTCCTTTGGCCTACAAATTTTATGCTGAAATTTCTACTGATAGTTCTGTTTTTTTCTTTTTGCTGCTCTGATTGGGTTAGTTCTACTTTCCTGTTTCCTTTTTTTGTTTTAGGTTTTTTAACGTTTTATTTATTTTTGAGAGACAGAGAGAGACAAAGTGCGAGTGGGGGATGAAAGAGAGAAACTACGCTGGCCGACTCCATCTTGTTCTGTGTCCTCCATCTTGAGTGACTATGTCCCCGAAATGGCCCCCTTCCCGGGAAAATCGCAGAAACTTCAGACCATGCCTCCTCCCCTTGAATAACCTCCCGCTCACCCGTTCAAACTTCCCCATCAAAACATGCCTGGCAACCTGCGTAACGGGACTCTGACCCTTCCCCAGCCAATCGGCTGAGGCCATGACCCTTTCCCAGCCAATCAGCTGAGGCCACGATCCTTCCCCAGAAAATTGGCTAAGGCCACAACCATTGTCTCACCAACTGACCCTAAACCCCTATAAAACCTTTGTGCTTTTGAAACTCGCTGGCTCTCTCCAGCATCTCACTGCTGCGTCAGTGCAGGTAGGGGATTGAGCTCGAGCTAGCTCGAATAAAGGCTCTTTGCTTTTGCATCGGACTCGCCTCCCTGGTGATCTTTGGGGATCGCGAATTCTGGGCATAACATTTGGGGGCTCGTCCGGGATCCCCAAGAACCCTGAGGGACCCCCGACACGGAGAGCCTGACTGGTCACAGTTAGTGTCGGTTTGTTCCATCTTTTCTGTGTGAGCTCATTTCTGAAATTCTGGTAGTGCCCAGCGCGGTCAAAGTGGACGCACTGGAGGACCACGGGCCGGGAGTTTCAGAAGGCATTCCGTTCTTCCCTTCTGGAGGGACATGGATTCCCCTCAAAGGTCTGAGATGAGGTGGGTCACTCCTGCCGGTTGGCGCGAGGCCATCGTCTGGTTTTCAGTTTTGCTTCCATGGAGTTGGAAGACTGTTTCTAGGGGCCCTCTGTCTGTTTCTGTGTTTCTCTGTTTTGTTCTGTGGACTTACTGGACAGATGTTATGGGACAGACTCAGACTACTCCTCTAAGTATTATGATTGATCACTTTAAGGATGTCAGGGGAAGAGCTAACAACCTCAGTGTAGAAATCCAAAAGGGTTAGTAGCAAGTTTTTTGTTCTAGCAAGTGGCCAGCTTTCAATGTCGGATGGCCACCAGAGGGAATCTTCGACCTCCCTACCATCCACCGAGTCAGGGGTGTCATCCCTCGGCCTAAACGGGCCATCCTGATCAGCTCCCTTACATTATCACTCGGCAGGACCTTGTAGAAGACCCACCCTCTTGGCTTAAGCCTTTCCTAGCCCCATACCCTCCGGAGCCAAAACCCATTCTTGCTTTTCAGGGGACAGAGAAGAATGAGAACAAGAAAAGTCTTACCCAGCCTTCAACACCCCTCTACCCTGTCCTACGGGGGGGGGGGACTGAAGAAGAATTAATTTTTCCTCCCCCATATAATCCCCCAAGGATGCCAGAAGAACACCATCCTCCCCCTCTGGGGGAGGCAGACGCTGTTCCGAGAGCAGGAGGTGGAAATGCTCCAGTGGGAAGCCCTCCTTTTACCAGACAAAGGGCTCAGAGGGAGCAATCCGCCTCCGCCACCGACTCCACTATTCTGCCCCTGTGAGCCACCAGACCCCCAGATCTGGAGGGGAATCAGCCCCGTCACTATTGGCCTTTCGCCATTAGTGACCTCTACAATTGGAAAGCTCAGAATCCTAAGTTTTCTGAGAAACCAGCAGGGCTTATTGATTTATTAGACTCTGTTCTTTTTACTCATCAGCCCATATGGGATGATTCCCAGCAGCTTTTTCAGGTTCTCTTCACGACTGAGGAAAGAGAAAGAATCCTCAATGGGCCCGAAAACTAGTTCCGGGCACAGACGGGAATCCCATCACCAACCAGGCTCAGATAGATGCCTCCTTCCCCTTAACTCGGCCCCAGTGGGATTTCAACATGGCAGAAGGTAAGGAGAGGCTCCAGGTCTACCTCCAGACTCTAATGGGTGGTCTCTGAATGGCTGGTAGGAAGCCAACCAATTTGGCCAAGGTAGGAAATGTGCAACAGGAAAAAGATGAATCTCTGGCTGCCTTTTTAGAATGGATCATGGAGGCATTCCGTACCTATACCCCCATGGATCCAGAGGCTCCGGAAAGCAAGGCAGCTGTTATCATGGCCTTTGTAAACCAATTGGCCATAGACATTAGGAGAAAATTACAGAAAATAGACTAGGAGAAAAAAGTCTGCAGGACTTACTGGTGGTAGCTGAAAAGGTATATAATAACCGGGAGCCTCCTGAGGACAAGCAGGCTCGTGCCATGGCAGCTGCCACCAGTAAGCAGATTTGAGACCTGGCCAGAATACTACTAGGTACCACTGCTGACTCCCCCTAGGAACGAGACCGCTGTCTCTGGCAGCTGGCGGAAGACACAAGAAAAGGTAAAGGAACCACCAAGGGGGGTAAGCAGAGGCTGCAGAAAGAGCTGCAGAAAGGCTGCACATACTGCAAGGAGATAGGGCATTGGGCCCAAGATTGTTCGAAAAAGGCCGGCGGGAAGGGAAGCAAGACTGAACGAGTAAAGTCTTAGAGCTAGATGAACTGAGTGATTAGGGGAGTCGGGATTCAGACCCTCTCCCCAGCCCAGGGTAACTCTTAAAGTGGAGGGGACCCATGTTGACTTCCTTGTCAACACCGGAGCACAACATTCGGTCCTCCACACGCCACAAGGAAAACTGGCCAGCAAGAAGTCCTGGGTACAAGGGGCAACTGGTATGAGCCAGTATTCATGGACTACCCAAAGAAAGGTAGATTTGGGGACGGGCCAGGTATCCCACTCCTTTATGGTAATACCAGAATGCCCCTACCCACTGTTAGGACAGGACTTACTGAACAAGATTGGAGCTCAGATAACTTTCAGACAAGGGGGGCCTCAGGTCACCGATGGCAAGGACCACCCCATTCAGGTCCTGACCATGAAACTGGAGGATGAATACCGCCTCCACCAGGGGGCGCTCCTGAGAGAGGATAATATAGACAGATGGCTACAAGAATTCCCCTTGGTTTGGGCAGAGACGGGGGGGGGGGATAGGACTAGCCACTCACAGGCCCCGGTCCTGGTAGAGCTCAAGCCAGGAGAGAGTCCGGTAAGGATCAAACAATACCCCATGTCTCAGGAGGCCCGGAAGGGGATCCAGCCACACATCCAGAGACTACAAAGCCTAGGGGTACTAGTTCCTTGCCAGTCTGCCTGGAACACCCCCCTACTACCAGTCAAAAAGCCTCATACAAATGACTACCGACCAGTACAAGACCTCCGGGAAGTAAATAAGAGGGTCACGGACATACACCCAACTGTTCCCAACCCATATACTCTCTTGAGCTCCTTGGAGCCCTCCAGGGTCTGGTATACTGTACTAGATTTAAAGGACACCTTCTTCAGTCTGCCGCTGGCACCCCAGAGCCAACCCTTGTTCTCCTTCGAGTGGCATGATCCAGAGGAGGGCTACAGTGGGCAACTCACCTGGACACGGCTACCTCAGGGATTCAAAAATTCGCCCACCATCTTTGACGAGGCACTACAAGAGGACCTGGGTGAGTACAGAAGGGAGCCCCCTGGCCTCACCCTCCTACAGTATGTAGATGACATCCTGATTGTTGCCGACAAGGCCAAAGACTGTGAGCGAGGGACCCAGGACCTGCTGGCTACCCTGGGGCCTTAGGGTACCAGGCATCCCCGAAGAAGGCTCAGATATGCAGGGAGAGGGTAAGTTACCTGGGATATATCCTGGAGGGCGGACAGTGGCAGTTATCAGATGCCAGAAGAGAAACTGTCCTAAAGATCCCTACTCCCACCTCCCGAAGAGAAGTAAGGGAATTCTTAGGATCAGCAGGCTACTGCCACCTCTGGGTTCTAGGTTTTGCTGAGATCGCCAGGCCCCTATATGAAGCTACCAAAGAGGGGAAAACATTTAAATGGGCTGAAAAAGAAGAAACTGCCTTTAATCAGTTAAAAAAGGCCCTCCTAAGTGCCCCAGCCCTGGGCCTGCCAGACATTACAAAGCCCTTCCACCTCTTTGTAGACAAACATAAGGTAATACCAGAAGGGGTTCTAACTCAAGCCTTAGGCCCCTGGAACTGCCCGGTGGCTTACCTGTCCAAGAAGCTAGACCCAGTGGCTGTTGGCTGGCCACCATGCCTAAGAATTTTTGCAGCGACAACATTCCTAGTCAAGGACGCAGACAAACAGACCTTAGGACAGATGATCTGGATCACAACCCCACACGCCATTGAAGGGGTCCTGAAACAGCCTCCTGATAGATGGATGATCAACACACGTATGACTCATTACCAGAGCCTCCTACTCAACCCTCCACGCGTGCGGTTCCACCCCAGTGCAGCCCTCAATCCTGCAACCCTGCTTCCCGACCCTGACCTAGGTGCTCCACTACATGATTGTGCGGGGATCCTGGAGCAAGTACATGGATTCCAGACAGACCGACCGACCGGCCCCTCCCCGATGCCGAGGCTACTTCATTCACTGATGGCAGTAGCTTTGTGCAGGATGGACACAGGTATGCTGGTGCAGCGGTGGTCACTGAAACGGACACCGTATGGGCGGAGGCTCTACCCTCCGGAACGTCAGCCCAGTGAGCAGAGCTCATCGCCCTCACCAAGGCGCTGACGCTGGGAGCTGGAAAACGGCTTAACATCTACACAGACAGCCGTTATGCGTTTGCCACAGCTCATATTCATGGGGCAATTTATCAGGAGAGGGGGTTACTGACGGCAGAAGGACAGACTATAAAAAATAAACAGGAGATACTTGACCTGCTTATGGCCTTATGGCTTCCTGCCAGGCTAGCCATTATCCACTGCCAAGGGCACCAGAAAACTGATAACCCAGTAGCTAGAGGTAATCAAAAGGCTGACCAGGAAGCCAAGGCAGTAACCCTTACTTCAGTCCCCACCATGACCATACAACTACCAGACCTGGGAGACCCAGTTTTACCAGACCAGCCCAAATACCCCCAGGAGGAGTTACAGCGGATCAAGAAACTCCCCATGGCCCAGGAGATAAAGGGATGGTGGTATACACCTAATAAGGAGCTCGTGCTGTCAGACAGGCTCAGAGTCTCAGTATTAGAGCACATGCATCGGTCTACTCACATGGGGGCCTGAAAATTAAAAGACTTAATCCAACATGCCAGAATCAAGATTCACCAACAGGACACCAAAATAGAGCAAGTTTTATCTGCCTGCAAGACCTGCCAACTCACCAACGCGAGAGCCACATCAAATAAAAAAGGAACCAGGCTCAGAGGCACCAGACCGGGAGCCCAATGGGAGGTCAACTTCACTGAAGTCAAACCAGGAAATTATGGTTTTAAATATCTTTTAGTATTTACAGACACCTTCTCTGTCTGGGTGGAGGCATACCCAACCAAGCATGAAACGGCTCAGACGGTGGCTAAGAAGCTACTAGAAGACATCTTACCCAGGTATGGTTTTCCTGCCACGATAGGATCAGACAATGGACCAGGTTTATCTCACAGGTAACACAGGCAGTAGCCAAGGCAGTGGGGGCAAACTGGAAATTACATTGTGCTTATAGGCCCCAGAGCTCAGGACAGGTAGAAAGAATGAATAGAACTCTAAAAGAGACCCTTACCAAATTAACCATGGAGACTGGTGGGGACCGGGTAACTCTCCTACCGTACACCCTTTACCGGGTTAGGAACACTCCTTACACCTTGGGTTTTACTCCCTACGAGATCATGTTTGGCAGGCCACCCCCTATTATTCCCAACCTTCAAGCTGGACTTCTTGCTGAGTTTAAAGATCAAGAACATTTTCTTTCCTTGAGAGGGCTCCAGAGGGCACACGAGGACATTTGGCCGTGCCTCCGTGCCATCTACGAGGCTGGCCCGACCCTGACACCTCATCAGTACAGGCTGGGAGACTGGGTCTACATCAAGAGGCACCACCAAGAGACCCTCAAGCTGTGCTGGAAGGGACCCTACATCGTGGTGCTGACAACCCCCACCACTCTCAAAGCAGATGGCATCGTGACCTGGGTCCATCACACCCATGTTCGGCCAGCGGACCCCTCCTCAATCTGGAAGGACTTCGTCACGCGATGGGCCATCAATCTGGACCAACACAACCCGCTCAAGCTCAAGCTACAGCGCATTCGACCCACCTAATATTGATAACTCTGTTACCTCTGCTTGTCACTGCTCATGCTGCTGAGAGTCCCCATGCCCCCCAAAACATCACCTGGCAGATCATAGACACCAACTCAGGGACAATACTTAATCAGACTTCCCAGAGGCACCCCAGGGACACTTGGTTCCCAGAACTTTGCATAGACCTCCAAACTCTGTTCCCTTTGTCACCATATGCCCCCGGATTCCATACACAGAACGCTTTGTCACCATACGCCCCCAGATTCCATACACAGAACCTTTATTTCTATGTCTGCCCCAGCCACTCTCGCTCAAGCACATGCGGGGACGCAGCTGACTACTTTTGCGCCTCCTGGTCATGTGTCTTGATGGAGCACATCTGGTGCACCCCACCACGCACTGGAGATCTCATCGTGGCAAAGCGGCCCAGTGGCCCCCCGACCACCAATGCCTGGGGGCGCGGTAATCCCATAGTTATATCCTTTACAAGCCAAGGTAAAAAAAAAACAACAGGATGGGAGAGTGGAAAAACCTGGGGACTCAGGATATACGAATGGGTTAGACCAGGAGCCAAAGACAACGGAGCGTTATTTACCCTCCGAATGCAAGCGACTCCCCTTACCCAGCAGTCCCCCATGAGGGTAGGACTCAACCAAGTACTAGTTCCCCGACCTGCCCCCACCCGGATGGCCACGCCCAGAAACACCTAGGCCCCAGCCACACTGCCCTCCACATCCCCTGTCCCTACCGGAGCGTCACCCACATCTCCTGCCCCGGGTCACAACTTACTATCTGATACAGACCTCCTGTGGAGCACGGTTGTCAGAGCATACCACGTACTAAACACTTCTAGGCCTGACCTGGCCAAGTCCTGTTGGCTCTGTCTAGATGTCCGGCCCCTATATTATGAAGGTATTGCCATTAAAGGCAATTATACAACAGCCTCCAATTCTAGCTCCTGCAGATGGCAGCAGACTACTGCAAGACTAAGTGTATAGGCACTTGTATAGGCCATGTACCCCACGAGCAGTCACATCTCTGTAATGAAACCCAAACAGTCCCCAGGGAGACAGTGTATCTACTCCCCCCCAAAAATGCATGGTGGGCCTATTCCAGCGGCCTTACTCTCTGCGTCCACTCCCAGGTCCTTAACTCCTCAAAGGAAAGCTTCTGCATACTCGTGCAGTTGATCCCCAAGTTAGTGTACCATTTGGGGGGAGAAATACTTAACAGGTTAGGCTCTGCTAACCCCCTAAGTAAAAGAGAGCCTTAACTCTGGCTGTGCTCTTGGGATTGGGATTAGCGGGGGTGGGGACTGGAATATCCTCACTCGTCATCCAGGACAAAAACTACGGAACCCTAAGGGCAGCCATTGACTTAGACATAGAAAGAATTGAAAAATCAATTTCTCATTTACAGGAATCCCTTACTTCCTTATCAGAAGTAGTACTCTAAAACAAAAGGGGATTAAACTTATTATTCCTGCAGCAAGGAGGACTATGTGCAGCCCTAGAGGAAGAATGTTGCTTCTATGTTGATCACTCGGGGGTTGTAAAAGAATCTATGGCCCTCATAAGGGAAGGGCTGCAAAAACGGAAGTTAGAGAGAGAACAATCTCAGTCCTGGTACGAGTCTTTGTTCAACTGGTCTCCCTGGTTAACTACCCTCCTCTCAGCCCTTGCCGGACCCCTTGCCATCCTGCTCCTACTAGTAACCCTCGGACCCTGTATAATCAACAGACTGGTCTGATTTGTCAGGGACTGCGTGGGGGCCGTCCAGCTAATGGTCCTCCATGCTAAGTGTGAGCCCCTAATAACAGAAGAGGACAAAATAGAAATGCAGCCGGTCCCATGATTGGCTCTGCAAGCTACATGACAAGGGGGGAATGAAACAGTGCACCTATGCCGGCCAACTCCATCTTGTTCTGTCTCCTCCATCTTGAGTGACTATGTCCCTGACATGGCTCCCTTTCTGGGAAAATCGCAGAAACCTCAGACCATGCCTCCTCCCCTTGAGTAACCTCCCTCTCACCCGTTCAAACTTCTTGATCAAAACATGCCTGGCAACCTTCATAACAGGACTCCAACCCTTCCCCAGCCAATCAGCTAAGGCCACAACCATTACCTCACCAACTTCCCCTAGACCCCTATAAAACCTTTGTGCTTTTGAAACTCGCTGGCTCTCTCTGGCATCTCACTGCTGCATCAGTGCAGGTAGGGGATTGAGCTTGAGCTAGCTTGAATAAAGGCTCTTTGCTTTTGCATCAGACTCGGCTCCCTGTGGTCTTTGGGGATTGCAAATTCTGGGCATAACAGGGGAGGGGTAGAGAGAGATGGAGACACAGAATCTGAAGCAGGCTCCAGGCGCCAAGCTGTCAGCACAGAGCCCAACGTGGGGCTAGAACCCATGAACCATGAATGACCTGAGCCAAAGTCAAACACAACCAACTGAGCCACCCAGCCACCCCTGTACTGTCCTGTTTTTAAGTTCACTGATTCTTTTTTCTGTTTTGTCTACTCTGCTGTTTAATCCATCTAATTTTTCAATTGAACAGTTGTATTCTTCAAGTCTGTGACTTCTGTTTGACTTTCTGTCTCTTTGTTGAAGTTCTCATGTATCTACCCATTCTCTTGAGCTTTGTAAGCATATTTATGAACATGACTTTGAACTGTTTACACATAACTTACTCATCTCTGTTTCATTAAGACTTTTTCTGAGGCTTTCTTATTCTTTCCTGTTTCTTCATTTTGACTGTGTTGATTTATATGCATTGGATTTATATGCATTGTTGATTTATATGCATTGGATCACATAGCCACTTCTCCCAATCTTTAAGAGTTGGCCTCATGTAGGAAATAAAACTTATAATTTAACGCTTTCATTGCTCTTTGTTGTCTCTCAAATCTTTATAATTGTCCAAGCAACCTATTTTATTTTTTCATATTTCTTAGTGGTTGAAGGTGTGTCAAGAGCAGTCAGTGTCCAAAAGGGAAGGATCTCAGTCAGCACCTAGTTTCAGACTGTTCAGAAACCAGACTCTTGGACAAAAGATTTTTAAGAATACAAATATATACAGTCCTGTGGACCACAAATTTAAGCCCCACTCCCCACCAGACCCAGGTTTCCGAAGGTGTCCCCTGCCTAGGTGGCAGTCACAGAAAACAAGGCTCCAGATGAGTGTATAAGCTCCATTCCTGGAGATACCAGGCAACTTTTGTAAGGTAGAAAGAGAACACAAAAATGGAACCTCTTGACCTACATTTCCTAAGAGCACCTCATACCCCTAGATATGTGCCAATTATGAAGCCTACCCCTAGGAACAAAGCTCCAGGAAAAGCAAGTAGTTTTGGAATGAATTTCAGTATGCCGTCTGTGCAGTGCCCTGGGGATGGTAGCCTGCCAAGAACTGTCTCTCCAATTGTTACAGTCCCATAGAACCCAGAAAACTCCCCTTGGCCATCAGTGTCAGGTAATCCAAGGTAAAGCCTGGTTTGCAGCCACAAAAATTGGAGCACTAGACATAAAAACTGGGGCACCAGACATATATAAGAGCTCCATTCTGAGAGACAGTGACACTTTAAAGCACAGCAGAAAAGTGTAAAGGTAGTGCCTGCCCTCCAAGGTCTCAAGAAAGGTTTAGAGTCAGCCCTTAGATGAATGTTTAATTATAAGATTGCTCCTCAGGATACAGCTTTGATGATTAGCTAATAGCTTCTCTCCAGAAAGATTGAGTTCCTGGGGTGTTGCCTCTTGCTGTGCCCTACTGGTGTAGCTATTCAACATTTGTTTTTTAGTTAATTACAGTCTTATGGGACCATTAGCCCCACCAGCCACTGTAGCCAGGCAGTGTAGACAGGTTTGTGGCAGTAGCCACAAAAATCTGGGCACCAGAAAAGGGAATAAGTTCCTTTCTCAAAGACGCTGGTAAGCTGGTATGAGGCAGAGGGAGAGAAAACGATTGTGTCTATTGGCCTCCATTCCCTGAAAGCCCCTCCACATGCACCTATTAAGTGTGTCAAACCAGAAACTTGCCCCTCAGGCCAAAGCCCCTGGACATAGGGAATTCTTTCTCAAAAAAGACTGGAGATATAATTCATGCTGCTATTTGTGCAGTGCCCCAGAAGTGGTAGTCTGCCAAAAGCTGTCTCTGATTGCTACAGTTCCATGGGAACTAGGAATGCAAGTCCCCATGGCTTCCAGAACAAAGTGATCAAGAGATGTCCTCTGGGTGGCATCCACAAAAATTTGGTCACAGGATATAAATAGTAGGGCACCAGAAATCTGTAGAAGCTCCCCTCCAAGAGATATTGGTGCTCTCAAGCATGCCCCAGTAAGAGCATAAAGATGACACTCACTGGCTAGAGTGAGGCAAAGGGGGAGTGGAAAGATGCAAAGAAAAAAAAGAGGGGAGAAACTGGCACTGATGGCACCAGTAGCACTTAGCAGAGGAAGAGTATGAAGGTGGTGTCCACCAGTCTTCATCTCTGGAAAGTGTCCCAGCAGGCACCCACACCTCAGACCAATGTCTTAAAATTAGCAAATGAGTCTCTTTTACATACAATCTGGGCACTTTTCAAAGAACTATTTCTGCTCTGTGCTCTGTGGTAGGTAAGTCTGCACATGGGCCTTTTAAGAGTCATTTCTCAGTTCACCACAACCCCATAGTTCTCATGGGTGTAAGCCCCATTGGTCTTCAAAGGAATGTGTTTTAGAGACTTGTCTCTCAGATGTCAGTGCTTGATATGGGTTATCACAAAGGTGATGGGCTTTATGGCAATCCCCCTTTATGGCAAGATTGTGTCTCAATCTTTTTTACTCGCTATGATGTTTCCCTGTCATTTGCCTGATGTGAAGAGATTGCTCCATCAGTTTTTAGTTTCTTTTCAGAGGAAATTGTTCCATATATAGTTGGAGATTTTCTGGTCTACAACTGGTGGATGAAATAACTTCAAGATCTTCCTACATCATCATTTTGAACTGGCACCTTTTACTTAAATACATTTATCATAGCTATTTTGACAACCTTTTCTGTTAATTCCAACATGAATGGGCCTTTTCTGTTAAGACCCAGTATGAATGCATCTCTTCGTTGAGTGGTTATTTCTTGATGTGTTGATCCAGTTAAGGCTTAGTTTTAGGCTTTGTTAGGTTGATATATTTCAGTATTGTTTTTTTTCCTGGAGTGTAGCCATTATTTCTAGGACACCCTTAAGCACAGCCATTCTGGAGTCCCCACTTAATACACAATATTTGCACCAAAGTACCTCAACTCTGGTTGAATTGGGATTACTATATCTCTCCAGCATTGTAGGGTCTCTGAAGTCTCTGTCTTGCATTCTTTTTTTCCCAGTAGCTGTTCTCCACCCGGTCACCTAGAGTCTCACTCTGCATCACTGTGGTTTCAGATTAGGACAAGGACCCAAAGGTATACTGACTCAGTTGTTTGGGTATTCTTTCTCAGAGGTTCCTTTCTGTTCAATAACCTCTCTACCATCCTAGTTGCCTTACAGGCTCAAAGTTTTGATTTCTGTTTCTTCCATCCACTGAGACTGGTAATATCTGCTTCAGTTCTACTTTTCTGTGTCTCTGTTGGAAAATGCATTCTGGATACAACAGGTGAATATATGCTCACCTGTTGTGTGAACACAACCTGGGAGTTGTGTGCTCCCCTTCTTTCAAAGATACTAGCTTTGCATTGGCTGATGCCCAAGGTTACCATCAAATGTCCAATTGTTCTATGTACTTCTTCCAGGTTTTATAGTTATTTAAAACAAAAGAATATTGGATATTAGCTACTTTAAGAATGGATTAGGAAATCAGGAAGTAACCCACCTTTAAAAATTACCTTGTTTGTTTGTTTTAATCTTTCAGGTGTTATTGTATTCATTGCAAATATTTAATATGTTAATTCATTATGTATTTACATTGTGTGTGTAGGAAGTAAATGTAATCTACATTGTATACAGAGATAATGTACAGTGTTCAAAAAAATTCTCATAGTGGTAAATGTTAAATTATTTACTACCCGGTCTTTTAAATACCACACATCATGTCTAAATACATAACAAATTGCTATGTTTATGTTACAAGGTTTTTTTAGTAATATTTGGGGAAATCAATTGCAGTTTTGGGATGGGGTTAGAAATGCACTATAATTTTTTACATTTAAAATACTGACTTCTACTTTCTGAAAATTCCTGTCAAAATATTTTCAAGAATGAATTTTATTTAGATAACAACAAAAACAAAACAGTCTACCAATGTTTCTTCGGTTTTTTTTTTATCTTATACATTCATTACTAGCCTATTACTAGCCTAAAGATGGGAATCTACAAAGCTGTGCAATTTAATAATTATAAATCACAGTTTCCTGTCTGCCCTTCTTGCGTGTCTAATTGGTTCCTGAACTTTTCATACTTGCTTCTTCTTCCTTGGGTTTCAAATCTTACCTAATCCCCTTGATGACAAAATATAGAAATCAATGCACAGAAATCTATTGCATTTCTATACACCAATAGTGAAGGAGCAGAAATAGAAATTAAGAAAATAATCCCATTTTCAATTGCATCAAAAGCGATAAAATACCTGGGAATAAGCCTAACCAAAGATGTAAAAAATCTCTACTCTGAAAACTATAAAACATTGATGAAAGAAATGGAAGATGACACAAGTACATGGGAAGAAATTCCATGCTCATCAGATTGGAAAAACACATACTGATAAATTGTGTATAGTACCCCCAAAAATTTACACATTTAATGAAATCCCTATCAAAATACCAACAGCATTTTTCACAGAGCAAGAACAAACAATCCTAACATTTGTATGAAACCACTAAAGGCCCCATATAGCTAAAGCAAAATTGAAAAAGGAAAGGAAAGCTGGAGGCATCACAATTCTGAATTTCAAGTTACATTACACAGCTGCAGTAATAAAGACAGTATGGTACTGGCACAAAAACGGGCACAGAGATAAATGGAACAGAATAGAAAAGCCAGAAATAAATCCACAACTATACGGTCAACTAATCTTTGAAGCAGGGGAAAATATCCAATGGAAAAAAGGCAGTCTTTTCAACAAACGGTGTTGGGAAAACTGGATAGCAATATGCCAAAGAAAGAAACTGTACCGCTTCTTACACCATAGACAAAAATAAATTCAAAATAAATGAAAGACTGAAATGTGAGACAGAAAACCATCAAAATCTTAGCAGAGAACACAGGCAGTACCTTCTTTGACCTCAGCCATAGCAACTTCAAAACAAAAGCAAAAATAAGCTATTTGGACTTCATCAAAATAAAAAAGCTTCTGCACAGTAAAGGAAACAATCAGCAAAACTAAAAAAACAAACGACAGGATAAGAGAAGATATTTGCCAGTGACATATGTGATAAGGAGTTACTATTCAGGGGCGCCTGCGTGTCTCAGTCAGTTAAGCGTCCGACTTTGGCTCAGGTCATGATCTTATGGTTCATGGGTTCAAGCCCCACATCAGACTCTCTGGTGACAGCTCAGAACCTGGACCCTGCTTTGGATTCTGTGTCTTCCTCTCTTTCTCTGCCCCTCCCTGCTTCATGCTCTGTCTCTCTCTCCCTCAAAAATAAACATTTTTAAAAAGTTAGTATCCAAATATATAGAGAATTAAAAAAATCTCAACATCCAAAAAAACAATCCAGTTAAAAAATGGGTCGAAGGAGTGAAGAGACATTTTTCCAAGAAAGACGTACAGATGACTATCAGACACATAAAAGATGCTCAACATAACTCATCATCAGGGAAATACCAATGAAGTCTACAATGAAATATCACCTCACATCTATCAGAATGGCTAAAATTAACAACACAGGAAACAACAGGTGTTGGTGAGGATGTGGACAAAGAAGAAACTTGTGTACTGTTGGTGGCAATGCAGACTGGTGCTCTGGAAAACGGTATGAAGTTCCCTCAAAAAGTTTAAAATAGAACTACCCTACAACTAAGCAATCATATTACTGAGTACCCAAAAGATACAAAAATACTGACTGGAAGTGATCCATGCACTGCTGTTTTTCTATCAGCATTATTTGCAGTAGCTAAATTATGGGAGAAGCCTAAATGTCCACTGATTGATGAAGTATCAAGATGTGTTGTATATATACAATAGAATATTATTTGGCCATAAAAAGAATGAAATCTTGCCATTTGCAATGACATGAATGAAACTAGAGAGTATAATGCTAAGAAGTGAAATAAGTTAGAGAAAGGCAAATATCATATGAATCCATTCATATGTGGAACTTAAGAAACAGAATTAATTATCATGGGGGAAAAAGAGAGATACAAACCAAGAAACAGACTCTTAGTTGTACAGAACAAACTGATGCTTATGGGAGGCATGCTGGGTAGGGGCATGGATTAAATAGGTGAAGTGGAATTAAAGAGTTCACTTGTGATGAGCACAGGATGATGTATGGAAGTGTTGAATCACTGTATTGTACACCTGAAACTAATATAACACTGTGTGTTGACTAACTGGAATTTAAATAAAAATGTAAAAAACAAAACCTAAATAATCTGATTAGAAAATGGGCAAAAAACACGAAGAGATATTTTACTAAAGAAGATATACATGGCAGATAAGCATGAAAAGATGTTTAATATCACTAGCTATTAGTGAAATGGAAATTAAAACAATAATGAAATATCATCAGGCACTTATTAGAACAACTAAAATAAAAAGTAACGACAATACTAAATGCTGGAGGAGATGTGGAGGAACAAATATATATGGACCTTTCATATATTTCTAATTGGAAATGTGAGATGTACAATCATATTAGGAAACATTTTAGGCAGTTTCCTAAAAAATTAAACATATACTAACCATACAATTCAGCAATTGTACTCTTGGGCATCTATCCCAGAGAAATGAAAACTTATATCTGCATTTATGCATGGTTACTCATAGCAGCTTTATTTGTTTTAGTTAAAACCTGAAAACAACCAAAATATTCCTCATTCGTCAATGATTAAACAAACTGGTATGTCTATCATCCATACCATAGATTGATACACACAACTTTAATGGATCTGAGAGACATTTTTCTGAGTGATAAAAATAATCTCAAAATGTAATGTGTTATATGATTCCATTTATGTACTCTTCTCTAAATGACAAAATTAGGGATGGTGAAAATATATTACTGGTTTCCAGGGGTTAGGGATAGTGGGGTGGAGGTAAGGAAATGTGCTACTACTCAGGGATAGTACAGAGAAATGTCTGTGCTGATAAAATAGTTCTCATGGTGATGATCACACAAATATACACATGTGATACAACGACAGAATGCCAAGTGTACCAAATGTCAAATTCCTGGTTTTGAGAGTATAATTATGTAAGATGTAACCAGAGGGAGAAACTGGGTGACAAGCATACAAGACTTACTATTTTTGTGAAATCCTCTGAGCCTATACTTATTTGAAAAAGAAGTATGAAAAACACAAAGAATGGAGTAAAAACCCTGAGGAAATAGGAAGCTTTAGTTGTGGAGGTAACACGCGAGCTAAATCCCAAAGGTTGAGTAGGGGCTTTCAGAGGTGGCAGGAACCTTTTAGGCCAAGATGAAAACAGCCATTCCATTAAACACAGAGGTGGGGAAAAGCAGTGCATCAGTCAGGATGCTTTTGTCCAAAAGTCCACAAGACTCATTTAAAGTGGCTTACTGAAGAGGGGTTTAAGTGCCTGGGCACTCTTCCAGATCCATTCACTGTACTTCTTCATTGGATTTCTCTGTACCCTGGGAAGCTGAGCTCACCATCACCTGGTCTTCCTTTGGGATTCAACTAGTGGTAGACATTGGCAGAAGATCAGAGTACACCAGGAGAAAGGGGTTAGAATATTTGTTCCACTCTTCACACTGGGCTACAGTTGTGAAAGTAGCTCACTCTACCCCTAGCCTCATTCCCTGTCGGGTGATCTGTCATCAACTCCAGAAACCATTAATCCTCTCCTCTTGCAAAACTAGGGTAGCAACAACTGATGTTGCCAACAACTGATGATGCTTTAGGAACCTTTGATAGTTCCTTCATTGCCCCCACATTTCTGCTACCAGTCCCTTTATTAACCCCCTCAGTGAACTCTTTGGGGTGGTTTGTGTTATGTAAGGATCCTAAACTATACATTAGTTCACATAACAAGAATTCTAGGGGTAGATTGTTCTAGGGTTGGTTGAGTTACAAATTCAAGTGTAGGCAGAACCATATCCTAAAAAGAACACAAGGCATGCTCGGATGCTGTGTGTGTGTGTGTGTGTGTGTGTGTGTGTGTGTTAGGGTAGAAAATCCTCTCATTACACTTCTGTTCAGATCCTATGGAGTGAAATTGGATCTTATGTCCATGCTCTGGGTACAGTGGGTAGGGAAGTAAAGATTTGGTATTTTTATCTTCTGGTAGAGATGGGCTCTGGCAGTAGGAAAGAAGGAAATGGGAAGGTTGACTGATGATGGGCAATTGATTATGTCTTTCACACTCAGGAAATTGGTTGCCTGTATTCTGGCATGGGGTTGAAGGAAAGAGTGTAAAGAGTGGAGCCAGTTCACAGAGAGCTTTGTATGTCTAAGAGGGAATCCAGGAGTTATTCAGGTTGACACAATGACCAGAAAGAAGACAGAAAGATTGAATTTTTGGCCTCTATAATTGCTAATTGTTAATTTCAAGAACGTGTGTTGGGAGTAAGATGGGATAATGCAGATTATAGAGATAGACCAAGAGATGGTGAAACTGTAAAATCATTCTGCACAAGTCTGATCAGTCGGAGGGCTCTTTGGTGTATCTCATTGGCCTTTTTGTCTATCTTTGTGCCAATACCATACCATTTTAATTGCTGTGGCTTTATAATAAGCCCAGCTTTCACTTATTCTTCCAGAGGGTCTTGGAAAGTCTTGACATTTTGTAGATGGTTATAAACTTTAGAATTTCAGTGCTTTAAAGGAGTTTGTGTATGGAGACCTATTTTTCCCTATACAACATCTCAGTTAGGAAGTTGAGTGTCTAATATTTCCACCCCCAAATATCCTTGTCACTTTTTTCCTCCTAATACAGCAGTTTTGTCTCCTGATTATAAATAAGATACCCAACCTCAGTGTAGCACAAGCGATTAATTGGCTGTGGCATGTGGTTTTAAACTGAAGAACTAGATGTGAACCCTAGTTTTTGTGCTGTTCAGTCACCCAAAGCCTTCAACTTAACTATGGTACATAATATATATACTTAGAACTAAAAGGTGTTTTTTTCATAGTGACTTTAGGATTTACAATGGAAAGTCTTTTTCCTGCTATATCCCTGCTTTCAAGTGAAGCTGAACAGGTATAGATAGTTTAAAATGTGTTAGGGATAAGCATACTTTAAAAAATGTTTTCTAACAGAAAGGGAGGCCAACCATAAGATATTCTTAAATACAGAGGACAAATTGAGGGTTGCCAGAGGGATGTTGGGTGCAGGTATGGGCTAAATGGGTGATGGGCATTAAGGAGGGAATTTGTTGGGATGAGCACAGAGTGTTATATGTAAGTGATGAATTACTAAATTCTACTCCTGGAATTATTATTACACTATATGTTAGTTAACTTGGATTTAAAGGAAAAAATTAACTAATTAATTAATTAAAATAAAAGATGTTTTCTAGCCTGAACTCCATGACATCAGTACTTAATTTGGAGTACACTGGCTATTGAGAACAAAATTTGGGGTTGTGAAGAGAAATGGTTGAGGCCATTATGAAATGGGAGAATCAGAATTTTACTGTAAACATAAAAGAACGTTTTCTTCAGTCTGCTATTTTTTTGGAAGATCTTTTAAAAAGACCCACTTTTTAAATGTAAATTACCTACCTAGTATTAGTGTCCTAAGACATTTATGTAATCTTCCAAAACTGCTTTGTCTGTGTATTTAAAAATACACAAGAATCTTGATCAAACCTAAAAATATAAGCTTGTGAGAACTAAAAAACAAAAACAAAAACAAAAACGAATCAACTTATTAAATTCTACAAAATCCTCTTGGGGACTTTGGGTTTGCTTTTAATTTATAAATTAATTGAAGAAGAACTGAGATCTTTATAATAAGCTATCTGCCAATTCATGTACATGGTATTTCTCTACTTAAGCCATTATTAATGCCTCCCAAAGTTTTATAAATTCACATAGTAGTTTTAAACATAATTCCTTAAATTACTAGATACTTCTTTTATGATTTGTTAAGGATATATTTTGAAAAGTATTTTTTTTTCAACGTTTATTTATTTTTTGGACAGAGAGAGACAGAGCATGAACGGGGGAGGGGCAGAGAGAGAGGGAGACACAGAATCAGAAACAGGCTCCAGGCTCTGAGCCATCAGCCCAGAGCCCGACGCGGGGCTCGAACTCACGGACCGCGAGATCGTGACCTGGCTGAAGTCGGACGCTTAACCGACTGCGCCACCCAGGCGCCCCCCACTCCTACCAGTGGAAAAGCAATCAGGTACTCTTTGTGAGGCAAAACATTATTTCTCTCAAGTCAGACACTTTAAGATGCTGTTAAAAAACTTACTTCTTAAAAAGGGGCTAAGAAATGTTTTACTTGAAAACTCAGCAGTTTGAATTCACTGGAAATTATGGCACACACAAGGACACACACTCTTGGTGTTACGCAATAGTTTTGTCCTGGTAATTGTACACAACTTCTAACATCCTACTATAGGATTGTATTAGTCCACAATCTTAGAGGATTATGGCTACTCTACTGTTAAGTGTAAAACCAAAATACAACAACAGTAATGATAATAATAGCCAAGGAATATTAAGAGTGTTGGTGTATGCCCTGGATGGGAATCCTTATTGGGAGGGCAAAGTTTTCTTTTTTGTTTGTTTATGGCTCCCTTTAAAAAAAATTAAATCCATATGGTGTAATAATTTCAGGAGTAGAATTTAGTAATTCATCACTTGCATATAACACCTCGTGCTCATCCCAACAAGTGCCCTCTTTAATGCCCATCACCCATTTAGCCTATCCTCACACCCAACACCTGTTCAGAAACCCTCAGTTTGTTCTCTGTATTTGTCTCTTATGGTTTGCCTCCTTTTTTTATCTTATTTTTCCTTTCCTTCCCCTATGTTCATCTGTTTTGTTTTTTAAATTCCAGCTATGAGTGAAATCATATGATATTTGTCTTTCTCTGATTAACTTATTTCACTTAGCACGTTAGTCTCTAGTTCCATCCACATTGCTGCAAATGGCAAGATTTCATTCTTTTTGATCACCAAGTAATATTCCATTGCATATGTATACCACAGCTTTTTTATCCATTCAGCAGTCAATGGGCATTGGGCTCTTTCCATAATTTGGCTATTGTTTATAGTGCTGCTATAAACATTGGGGTGCATGTTTGGGGCAAGTTTCCTTAACGCTCTGAGCCTATTTCTCAACTCCATATAGTGAACAGTGAGATCACATGTGTTAAAATACATGTTGCCTGATGCCCAATGAAAGCCAACATTTGATAAGCTGTAGCTACATTATCAGCTATGACTATGTCCTCTGATATGGTAAAATATGTAAATATGCATGTGTAGAAAAGCAGTTAATAGTGGTGACTGCTAGATGGGGGGTTACGGGTGACTTCTTTTTCATAAGTTGTTTTCAATATTTTTTAGAATACAGAGATGGTACATTTATATTCAGAAAGAGAAATAATTTAAGAAAATAAAATTAATACATGTTAAAAATCACACTATTTTCTATAGTGAGTAAAGTGAACAAAATAATCAATTTTGTTGTGTGACTGCCCCACCTCAGGAAAAAAAGGGCATTCAAGAAGGCAAATTTTACTGAAATCCTGAAAAGTTTGGACTAATTGACTTCATTTAGAACAGTGGTTCACAAAGCTCTAGGAGATGGGTTAACAAAGATTTTGGTCTCAGATCATGTCACCAGGTAAACACAGACTTTTTTCCTCAATGCATATATAAATTCCAGTACCTAATTACTTCTCCCTTAGTAAAGACTTAATTAAAATTATTCAAAGGAAGGTATCACTTACCCATCACAGAAGAGGTCTGTCTCTGGTGCAGTCACTGAGGAGCTCCCCTGGTCACCTCATGCCCTCAGCTGTCCTCTGAGATGGGCACAGGAGGAGGTGATGGGTGTTCATATGGAGCTGCCCATTTGTGTTGGGAATGCCCTGTGACCCTGTAGCAATGGGGATCATGAAGTCCAATATCTCAAAACTTTAACAAATTTGCATTCAAAACCATTCCTCGGCCATGCACATGTAACTTTGCAAACTATGTTCTGTAGCTTGGAAGATACAAGTACACTCTGACTCGAAATGCGGTTCCCTTCAGGCTTCCTCTGACCTCTTATCCCGAGCTTCCCTCATAAGTAATCCATAATCACCATCATTTCATCTTTCCTTTTTGTATTATTTTTTCACATTTGTATTTAAGTTTGTAATTTGTATTTAACATATAGTGCAATATTAGTTTAGGAGTAGAGTTTAGTGATTCATCATTTACATATAACACTCAGGGCTCAACACAAGTGCCCTCCTCAATGTCCATCACCCATTTAGCCTATGTCCCCACCAAACTCCCCTTAGCAACCTTCCGTTTGTTCTCTATATTTAAGAGTTTCTTACGGTTTGCCTCCCTCTCCCTCTTTTTTTCTTCCCCTATGTTCACCTGTTTTGTTTCTTAAATTTCACATATGAGTGAAATCATATGGTATTTGCCTTCCTCTGACGGACTTATTCCACTTAGCATAATACACTCTACCTCCATCCACATCATTGCAAATGACAAGATTTCATTATTTTTGATGTCTGAGTAATATTCCATTGTATATGTATATCACCTCTTCTTTATGTACTCATCAATAAGTGGACATTTGGGCTCTGTTCATAATTTGACAATTGTTGATAATGCTGCTATAAACATCAGGGGCATGTGTCCTTTTGAATCAGTATTTTTGTATCCTTTGGATAAATACCTAGTAATGCAATTGCTGTGTTGTAGGGTAGTTCTATTTTTAACTTTTTGATGAACCTTCATACTGTCTTCCAGAGTGGCTGCACCCATTTGCATTCCCACAAACAGCGCAAGAGTGTTCCTCTTTCTCCACATCCTTACCAACACCTGTTGTTTATGGTGTTGTTAATTTTAGATACTATGACAGGTGTTAGCTGGTATATCATCATAGCTTGGATTTGTATTTCCCTGATGATGTGTGATATTGAGCATCTTTGCATGTGTCTGTTAGCCATCTGGATGTCTTCTCTGGAAAAAAAAAGTCTATTCATGTCTTCTGCCCATTTCTTAACTGGATTCCCTTTTTTTCTTTTTAAAATCCATGTGTATTTTTTCCTTTATTCCAATTTTCCTTATTTTTTTTATTTAACAAAGTAAAACATGCTTCTTTCAAAAATAATCAGATATAAAAATGCATAAAGTGAAAGTTAGTGATTCAACACTTCCCCCAAGCCCTCAGTATTTCATTTGAATTTGCATATTTATTCAAAAGAATCAGACTACAACTGCCTAGGTCAACACATTTGTATTTAATTTATTAATATTTTGTTTCTAGTTATTATGATTAACCTCTACTAATATCTGGTAGTTATGAAAAAAAGAGGGAATAACTCATCATGGAAGCATCCTCCCATGGTTAAGTCTAGCTACACAGCCTCCATATTTCAGATTTGTGCCACTGGGGACATCTGGAATGATACTTGCTCTGATATGGAATAGACATGCCAGGGCTGTGGGAAGGGCAAATGAGAACCAATGACAGCCTTATCACAGCAGCCAATGAAGTCATAGTGGTCAGGCCAGGGAGGTTCTGGGCACCCTTCTTTGCTTACATCACTGTCCTTTCTTTAGACACCAGGGATCTAACAGAGGCATGTCCTGAATCTGTGGGGTGGCAAGGCCCACACCTTGGTGTCCACATCCACATTTACAAATATGTCCTCCGGAAACAGCTTTCTTTGAGAATTCAGCAATGTAAGTTAGATGAGTTGTCTTAAAGTCATATAATCTCTGGAAGGGAAAGGAGAAGGAAATAAAGAGAACTGAAGTGTGCCCAGACTGCTAATTTCAAAGCATCATGGCCTTTATAATCTCTTGTTCCCGCCCACCTTTGGACACCTCACCCCTCTGCTTGCTAAATTAAACAGGCATAACAGGAATGAGCCTGCAACAACACATCCCTCAGCTACAAGGCACTACGTGGGGGACCCAGAGCCACCATCTTCACTGTGCAGGCACTTCCCAGAGTCAGTACCTTCTTGGGCTGAAAGAGGACAGCCCTTCACCATTCATGTCACTGGACATGATGCTGAGGCTACAGAGGTGACCTACCTAACCCAGAGTCCCTGGTGAGTTGTACAGAGCTAGGACAAAGCCACAGAGGATAAACTCCACTGCTGTGGTTCTCAGTGACATGAAGTAGACAAAACAAAGTCTCCTTCTGTTAAAACCAAATTCAATATGCCTGCACCAGGGTGCCTCCCTCTTTTACCCAAGAACTGAGCTCAGCTGTTCTCAGCTGCAGGCTAAGCACCATGCTCAACCCCTGAGCCAAGCTGTACCTGAAGTTGAAGACACTGTGTCCATTTATCCCACACCTAGCACAGTCCCTCCAGCTAGCAGTTCCATCTTCCAATAACCCCAGGCTCTGCCTCCTTCTACCTGAGCTACCTGGTCCAGATTTTCTACTCCAGCCTTCTTTAGAGTTGTACCCTCCTTCTTCTTGGGTGGCCTCCTTCCAGAAATCCAAGACAGTAGCAGGGATAACAAAATTCAAGACAATATTCAAATCGAGAGGAACATTTCTCTGTGATACAAAATTACATAAAAGCTAATGCTTCATAGCTCAGGTCTGAGCATGTGGTGTTATGAAGGGACTCCTGAAGCCCCTTCCCATACCACCTGAAAAGCAAGGACCTGATCTTACTTGCCTTTGAGGCACACAGCCTCATGCTTTATCCAGGGTACAGGAGCAATAGAAATAAATGCACTTGGTGCCACATTATTCAGTCTTTACTCTTATGCCATCCCTGGCTGTTTCCAATCATTACTGAGTTTCCATTAGCCTGGAAGGCTGCCCCCACATATCTAGGCACAGAAGTGGCTGTGCTTATGAATGCACAGTTTAAGCATCTACCTAGTCCATTCCTCATCAATTGCTCAAAGCAATAAATATATGACTTATTTCCAGCAACTGAAGAAACCAGAGATAGGTATGGAGTCCCCTGCCCTAGTGAATCACATTTTTATGAGGATAAGTATGTGGTGTAGACAGCAAGTGAGTGAGGGGTGCAGGGGTGGGGCCAGTGATGAAAGGTGTTAGGAAAGTCTTTTCAGAGCTGGATGGAGATGGCAGAATGAGGCATGGAAGATGGCCAGGTTGGAAGGAACAGAAGGTGGGAAGTAGTCAGGATGAAAAAAAAAAAAAAAGCATGTAGAGTGTGTCCTGGAACACAGAAAATTGACTTCTTCCACGTCTTGTCTATAAGCATCCATGTGTTGTGAAGCCATGGTTTTGTTCCTTCTTCATCTTTTAAGCACTTGGCAAATAATTTGATTATAAGAACATTTGTTGAGTTTCATTCTAAGCAAAATAAATGTGAGAGAAGCCCCTTTTGCAAATAATCACCGCAAAGCAGATTTTCAATGGTGAGCATCTCGAAATGAGGGCACTGCTGAATGGTGCATTTTGCTGTGAACTCAAATGCAAATCCAGACTCTGGAAACCTGCTGTGCTCCTCATAGCTCCACATAGCTCAGGGAGCTACAGCTAAGCACCTTCAGTCCTAAGGACTCCTTCATCCCCTCCTCAAGTCTTGACATTTTCCTCGTTTATAATGTGAGCAAGTAGCTTTTTGTTTCTCGGTGTATGCCCTTGTTCTTGCTTGCCCAATGTGGTTCACATCAAGACTGTAATTGTAATAATTCTGTAAGGCTATGTACCTGGAAGTGACTTCAGGAAGCATCCAGATGTAAAAAGGAATACTTCCATTTTCTGCAGCACCTTCTGAGGAGGTATTCAAACCCAACAGTCTTCTGCAACTGCTTCCAACTATGAACTGTGAACTCCCAAGCAGCATAAAGGAATTGCTAGAACACTGTGCTAAGAGACTTAACCAATCTTCAGCCTGGCTTCTACCTGCATTGGAAAATTTCATGCCCAAGAAAACACAATGCTTGAGTCAAGGGAAGCAAAAGCAAAAATAAATGATCATAGGGGAAAAAAAGAGAGAGGCAAACCAAGAAATAGACTCTTAAATATAAAGAACAAACTAATGGTTATCAGCAGTGGGGAAAGGGGGGTATGTGGGTTAAATAAGTGATAGGGATTAAGGAGTGCACTTGTTGAGATGAGAATCAGGTGTTGTATGGAATTGTTGAATCACTATATTGTATACCTGAAACTAATATTACCCTGTATGTTAGCTAACTGGAATTTAAATAAAAACTTTAAAAAAATAAAAAGAAAACAATGCTGCCAAACAGAAAAATGTACATTGTCCCAAATCACATTGCCAAACCAATTTAAGTAATTTTCCACACCTCTTTTCTGCAATTATCCATTTCCTCATAGCCCCAAAGCCTCCTTTTTTGTTCCCTTATTTTTCACTTCCCACGGCCCTTTTTATTTCCTTCTCTGCTCTTTCTTTAAAGCTACCAGTCCCCTTTAAGTCTTAATTGTCACTGAGCTCCGTTTATACTGGAGTCTCTCCCTACTATGGCAGTAGTCTGAGTCAAATCTATTTTGCTACCTTTAAAGAGTTGCACTAGGGTTGTGAGGAATGAATGGTTATATATTATGGAATCAGGGGAGGTAAAGACAGAAGGAAGGCCTCCAGAGGGACTTTGATATGCTAAAGAGGACTCCTAAGATACCTGAGACCTTGCTATTTCAAGCTAAGGTTGTTTTTCCTCTAGTAAGGCATTAACATTAGGATGGTAGGGGGTTCTTGGAGAAATGTCATACTCTGTATTTGCCTCAAATATATGTCAATGAGCTGCAGGTTATAAGGAAATTTAATTTTGCCTGTCATTTCTTTCTTCCCTTTGTTCCCCACATCACAATGGAGGGGAAGGTCATATTAGGGGCTCCAGGAAACTGAGACTTTAGGTTTTTGGAGATTAGGCTATTGATAAGATTGTCTTTTTCTTGTAATTTACTAAGATATTTGTAAACTGATAGAGACTCATCTCTTCTATGACTGTGATCTCTATCAGTTAGCCATTTGTTTTGTTTCCTTTTCTTTGTTCTTGGGCAGCCAGGAGTGCATGAAGAATATCTCATATATCCCACCTGCGGGGGTGGGAGGGTTGGGGTGTGTGTGCTAGCTTGTGCTTTGCCTTCTGCTTGCTTTATGGTCCCTCACTCCTGGCCAGTGAGCCATGGGTACAACCAGTTAATCCACATTGCCAGCCTCAACCTTCTGTTAGCATAACCATAATAAAAACACTTTCTTGGAACATAAACATTCCTGACACTTTTCTCTCAGAGCCACAGGTAAGTTGACTCTCTCACTGGTGTGGGAACCCTTGCCTGCCAAGCAAACAACCCTAGCTCTTACTAGCTGAGCGTTGTGGCACTCAGTATCTTCCATTTGTGCAGGGAAGCATCAGTGATAGGTTAGGAGGGGGTCAATCCCAACAAGCTCATTATCAAGAATCAAAGCTTTATATTGAACTGCAAACTACACCACTCAGAGCTACTATTGATTGGGTTCTATGTGTCCTGCAATGTGGGAAATTCACACATCACTTATTTTCATTTGATTTCCCACAACAAACCCATTTTACCAATGAGGAAACCAAAGAGCCAGGGATGGATGGACAAGACAAGCTCAGTATCCTGTGTTCTTGGCTCCAAACAAATGACACTGTCCAATAAACCATTAAGTCAGGATAGCAAACATTTGAATAAGAGGGCCAGGAAGGATTAAAGCAAAAGGTAGAGAAAACTTTAAGAATGAGGCCTTTGGGCAAGGACTAGCTCTAGAGATCAGTGGACACTGGGTTAGCAACACATGACTGAAACCTTCTCTGCCCCAATAGCTGGATAGATGGTCTGCTGCTGACATATGGCCCAAGATGGTGAGAAGCCAGGTGAAGAAAGGTAGGACCTCTAGGAGCTGAAAAGCATTTCTAGGTTGGCCCCAGGGCAGTCTAAATCCAAGGAAACACTCTTGGGGTCCAAATATGGAAGCATCTTCTTCACACCTGATTGCAGGGCAGAACTCATGGAGTTTGATGGTGCCAGTGAGAGTGAACTGACCATGGCCAAGCCCCTTCTGGAGAGAAAAGAAGGAAGACACTGGCAGGATGGACATGCCTGGTAACCACTTCCATAGGTCTGCATTCAAGCACAGATAACTTGGCCTTGCTTCGAACTAGGTGGTCCTAGAAAAAGACCTGGGCACCAGATGGTCAGGGAAGTCTGGACAAGATTTTGGTTACCTCAGAAAATCACTATTTTTTTAACTAAAAATGTATTTTCCCTACTTCTTTAGTAACATATTTTTAATTTTTAAAAAATATAAAACACATATAACATAAAATTTACTATCTTAACCATTTTAAGTATATACTTCAGTGGCATTAAGTATTTATGTTATTATGCAGCTATCACAACCATCCATATCCAGAATGAATGAAACTCTATCCAATTAACTGCTAACTCCCTCTTATTCCCTCGCCCTCAGTCCCTGGCAACCACCACTCTACTTTCTGTCTCTATGAATTTGATTACTCTAGGTGCCTCATAGAAGTAAACTCATGCAGTATGTATTTTTGTGACTGCCTTATTTTACTCAGCATAATGTCCTCTTGTTCAACCATACTGTAAATGGCAATATTTCATTATTTTTAATACTTAGCAATATTCCATCATGTATATGTGTGTGTGGATAGATGATAGATATAGATATAGATGTAGATATATAGATATAGATATAGATATAGATATAGATATAGATATAGATAGATGGATATATACCACCACTTCTTTAACTATTCATCAGTCAATAGGCATTTTCGTTCTCTCCATAGTTTGGTTATTGTTTAATTTTTTTTAACGTTTATTTATTTTTGAGACAGAGAGAGACAGAGCATGAACGGGGGAGGGTCAGAGAGAGGGAGACACAGAATCTGAAACAGGCTCCAGGCTCTGAGCTGTCAGCACAGAGCCCGACGCGGGCTCGAACTCATGGACCACGAGATTGTGACATGAGCCAAAGTTGGCTGCTTAACCGACTGAGCCACCCAGGCGCCCCTGGCTATTGTTGATAATGCTGCTATAACCATAGGTGCATGTACCTTTTCACATCTGTATTTTTGTATTCTTTGGTAAATATTTAGTAGTGCAATTGATGGGTCTTGGGGGTAGTTCTATTTGTAACATTTTGAGGAACCTCCACAATGTTACCCAGAGTGGCCACACCAGTTTGCATTCCCACCACCAGTGAAAAAGTGTTCCCCTTTCTCCACATCCTTGCCAACACCTATTGTTTACTGTGTTCTTAATTTTAGCCATTCTGATAGGTGTGAAGTGATATCTCATCATAGTTTTGATTTGTATTTCCATGATGATGGGCAATGTTGAGTATCTTTTCATGTGTCTATTAGCATTCTGGATGTATTCTTTAGAAAAAAATATCTATGCATGTCTTCTGCCCATTTCTTAAATGGATTATTTATTTTTTGGGTGTTGAGTTTGATAAGTTTTTTTTTAATAGATTTTGGATACTAACTCTTTATCAAATATGTCATATGCCATAGCTTTTCCCATTCTGTAGCCTGTCTTTTAGTTTTGTGGATTGTTTCCTTCACTGTGCAGAAGCTTTTTATCTTGATGAAGTCCAAAAAGTTCGTTTTTATTTTTGTTGCCTTTGCCTCTGGTGACATGTCTACCAAGAAGTTCCTCTATGGCTGAGGTTAAAGAAGTTTCTGCCTGTGTTCTCCTCTAGGATTTTGATGGTTTTCTGTCTCACAATGAGGTCTTTCTTCCATTTTGAATTTATTTTGTGTATGATGAAAGAAAGTGCTCATTTCATTCTTCTGAATGTTGCTGTCGAGTTTTCCCAACACCATTCATTGAAAAAATTATCTTGTTTCCACTGGATATTCATGCCTGCTTTGTCAAAGATGAGTTGAATATATAATTGTGGGTCCATTTCTGAATTTTCTATTCTGTTCCATTGATCTATATGTCTGTTTATGTGCCAGTACCATAATATCCTGATGACTACAGCTTTATAATATAGCTTGAAATACAGAATTGGAAGGCCTCCAGTTTTCTTTTTCTTTTCTTTTTCTTTTTCTTTTTCTTTTTTTTTTTTCTTTTTCAGGATTGCTTTGGCCATTCAGGGTCTGTTGTGGTTCCATACAAATTTTAGGATTGTTTGTTCTAGCTCTGTGAGATATGTTGGTGATTTTTTTTTAAGTTTATTTATTTCTTTTGAGAGAGAAAGCACACCAGCGGGATAGGGGCAGAGAGAGGGGGGAGAGAGAGAATCCGACACAGGGCTTGATCTCAGGAACCTTGAGATCATGACCTAAGTTGAAATCAAGTTGAACACTTAACAGACTGAGCCACCCAAGTGCCCCTGCTGGTGATATATTGATGGGGATTGCATTAAATGTGTACATTGCTTTGAGTAATATAGACATTTTAACATGTTTCTGATTCCAGTCCATGGAAAATGCCTTTCCATTTCTTTGTGTACTCTTCAATTTCTTTCATAAGTGTTCTATAGTTTTCAGAGTACAGATCTTTTACCTCTTTGCTTACATTTATTCCTAGGTATCTAATTTTTTTTGGTGCAATTGCAAATGGGATCGAATACTTGATTTCTTTTTTTGCTACTTCATTATTGATTTATAGAAATGTAACAGGTTGCTTTACATTAATTTTATACCCTGTGACTTTGCTGAATTCATATATTCTAGCAATTTTTTTGGTTGAATCTTTCACATTTTCTACATAGAGTATCATGTCTTCTGCAAATAGTGAAAGTTTGACTTCATCCTTGCCAATTTGCATGCTTTTTATTTCTTTTGTCTGATTGCTGAGGCTAAGACTTCCTGTACTATGTAAAATAATAATGGTGAGAGTGGACATCTTTGTCCTATTCCTGACCATAGGGGAAAGGCTCTCAGTTTCTCCACATTGAGAATGATAATAACTGAAAATCTTTCATATATGGATTTTATGATGTTTAGTTATGTTCCATTAATCCCTACTTTGTTGAGGGTTTTTATCAAGAATGGATGTTGTATTTTGTCAAATGCCTTTTCAGCATTTATTCAGAGTACCATATGATTCTTATCCTTTCTTTTATTAATGTGGTGTATCATGTTGATTGATTTGTGAATATTGAACCAGCCCTACAGCACAGGAATAAATCTTACTTGATCATGGTGAATAATTCTTTTAATGTACTGTTGGATTCATTTTACTAGTACCTTGTTGAGAATTTCTGCATCCATGTTCATCAGTGATATTAGCATGTAATTCTCCTTTTTAGTGGAGTCTTTGTCTGGTTTTGGAAATTAAGGCAATTCTCACTTCACAGAGAATTTATTATTTATTTAAATTCTTTCAATAAATAAATAAATAAATAAATAAATGTACTGGAAGGCACTTGTCTCCAAAATAAATGATACGTCCATTTTGAAAACAAAAAATTCCATTTCTAAAAAAAATTTTTAATGTTTTTACTTATGAGAAAGAGACAGAGAGACAGAGCACAAATGGGGGAGGGCCAGAGAGAGAGAGGGAGACACAGAATTCAAAGCAGACTTCAGGCTCTGAGCTGTCAGCACAGAGCCCGATGTGGGGCTCAAACTCATGCACTGCACGACACTGACCCGAGCTGAAGTTGGATGCTCAACCAACTGAGCCACCGAGGCACCTCAAAAAATTTCATTTCTATTTTTTGAAACAGTTTGAGAAGAATAATTATTGACTCTTCTTTAAATGTCTGGTAGAATTCCCTGGGAATTCATCTGGCCCTGGACTCTGTTGGGAGATTTTTTTATTATTCTTTCAATTTCTTTGCTGGTTATGGTATGTTCAAATTTTCTATTTCTTCATGTTTCAATTTTGGTAGTTTGTAAGTTTGTATAAATTTATCTATTTCTTTCAGAATGCCCAGTTTGTTGTTATTAATTTTCCATAATATTCTCTTATAATTGTTTGTGTTTCTGATGTGTTGGTTGTGATTTTCCCTTTTCTTTTGTGATTTTATTTGGGTCCTTTCTCTTTTCTTTTTGATAAGTATGCCTAGGGGGTTATCAATTTTATTAATTCTTTCAAAGAACCACCTCTAATTTTGTTGGTCTGTTCTGTTTTTTGTTTGTTTCTGTTTTTTAAAGTTTATTTGTTTATTTTGAGAAAGAGAGAAAGAGAGAGAGCATGAATGGGTGAGGGGCAGGAGAGGGAGAGAGAGAGAATCCCAAGCAGGCACAACACTGTCAACTCACAGCCTGATATGGGGCTCAAACCCACAAACCAGGAGATCATGACTTAAGCCAAAATCAAAAGTCAGCTACTTAACCAATTGAACCACCCACGTGCCCTTTGGTTCTTTCTATATCATTTATTTCTGCTCTAGTCTTTATTCCCTTCCTCTTGCTGGCTTTAGGCTTTATTTGGTCTTCCTTTTCTACCACCTTTAGGTGTAAGGTTAGGATGTATTTGAGACCTTTCTTGCTTCTTGAGATTGGCTGGAATTGCAACATACTTCATTCTTAGGACTGCTTTTACTGCATCCCCAGGTTTGGACTGTCATGTGTTCATTTTCATTTGCCTCCATGTACTTTTTCATTTGTTTTTAATTTCCTGGTTAACGCATTCATTCTTTAGTAAGATGTTCTTTAACTTCCATGTAGTTGCAATCTTTCCAAACTTGGCGGGGGGGAGGGGGTGTGGTTTCAAGTTTTGTAGCATTATAGTCTGAAAATATGCATGGTATGATTTCAGTTTTTTTGTACTGGTTGAGGGCTGAGATGATTTGAGACACGGTATGTGATCTATTCTGGAGAATGTTCCTTGAGCACTTGGAAAAAATGTGTATTCTGCTGCTTTAGGATGGAATGTTCTGACTATATCTGTTAAATCCATACTGTTCAGTGTGTCATTCAAAGCCATTGTTTCTTTGTTGATTTTATGCTTAGATGATCTGTCCACTGCTGAAAGAGGGGTGTTAAAGTCCCCTAGTAGTATTGTATTATTATCACTGAGTTTCTTTGTGTTTGTTATTAATTAATTTACACATTTTGATGTTTCAAGTTGAGGGCATAAATATATACAATTGTTACCTCTTCTTGATGGATAGACCCCTTGATTATGATATAATGCCCTTCTTTATCTTTTTTTATAGTCTTTGTTTTAAATTGTAGTTTGTCTGATATAAGTATGGCTACTCCAACTTTCTTTTGGCATCCTTGGCATGATAGATGTTTCTCTATCTTTCAATCTGACAATGCCTTTAGGTATAAAATGAGTCTCCTGTTTGGTCTCCTATGTGGCTCAGTCAGTCGAGCATCTGACTCTTGACTTCAGCTCAGGTCCTGGTCATGGGATCAAGTCCCATATCAGGCTCCATACTGAGATTTCAGCCTCCTTAAGATTCTCTCTTTTCCTCTGGCCTTCTCCCCAGCTCATGCTCTCTTTCTGAAAATAAAATGAAATAAAATGAAATGAAATGAAATGAAATAAAATAAAATAAATAATAAAAAGAGTCTCCTGTAGGCAGCATATAGATGGATCTTGTTTTTTGGTCCATTCTATACCCTATGTCCTTCTATTGGAGGATTTAGTCTACTTACATTCAGTGTAATTATTGAAAGGCATTAGTGTCATAGTGTTACCTGTAAAGTGGTGTTTTTGGTGATGCTCTCTGATCCTTTCTAGTCTTTGTTGTTTTTGGTCTTTTTTTCTCCAAAGAGTCCATTTTAATATTTCTTGCAGGGTCAGTTTAGTGGTCACGAACTCCTTTAGTTTTTTTTTTTTTTTTTTTTTTTTTTTTTTTTTTTTTTTGGGAAACTCTTTATCTCTCTTTCTATTCTGAAAGACAGTCTTGTTGGATAAAGTACTTTCGGCTGCATGGTTTTCCCATTCAGCACATTGAATATTTTCTGCCATCCCCTTCTGGCCTATCAAGTTTCTATGGACAGATATGCTGTGAACCTGATCTGTGTTCCCTTATAGGCTAAGGACTTTTTTTCCCTTGCTGTTTTCATGATTCTTTTCTGTGTATTTTGTGCATTTGACTATGATATGCACAATCACATTTGATTAGTGATGGTCAGCTTTTGTTGAATTTAATGGGAGTTCTCTGTTCTTGGATTTTGATGTCTGTGTACTTCCCCAGATTAGGAGAGTTTTTAGCTGTAATTTTCTCATAAAAACCTTCTGTGCCAGGGAGTGCCAGGAGTCAAGATGGTGGAACAGCATGGAAGTTTTTTGTATGTCTCACATCCATGAAATACAGCCAGACCAACACTAAACCCTATACACCTAGAAAACTGGATTAACACAACAATCTGCACAACCTGAACCACAGAATTCAGCAGGCACGCAGTGTGGAGAGGTGAATTTGGGGAACGAGAAGCTGCGAGAAGTAAGGAACCACTTTTGCGGGTGGAGAGAGGACAGACACTGGGGGGGAGACTATGGGAAAAGCACCCCTCCCCAAAAGCACCTGGAGAGAAAGTGGAAAACTGGAAACAGCCACAGAGACTAAACTAAAAATACAGAAAGGTGGCCATAGTCTCAGGGCACCGGCAGCAGCAGGGGCCAGCAAGCGTTCCTGGGTTCAGCCGAGATTTGCCATTGTTCAATCTACCATTGCTTGATGAGATCTTCCCGCAGAGGGGCAGAACGGGTCAAAGCCACATTCCTTCAGGAGTAAGGGGCCAAGGAAAACAGCCGCATTTAAGACAAAACTCAGGAGAGAGGTACTACCTGGGGCCTGGTAACAGAGAGTGAAAAAGTGGGGAGTGGATGAGAACTGGAGACAGAGGATGGGTGCACAATTGCTGATCCAAGAGAACAGACTGGGTAGCTGCCTGGTGTCATTTTCACCACTCCCACACATGTATATATGCACCTATGAGCAGCACAACAGTCCACCCCAGTAGGCTAGCATCCTCATCTAGTGGAGAGCAGAGCTGTTACACTGAGCCCCACCCAACTGGGCCAACTTCGCTCTTCAAGAACACAAGTCTTACCGCCGGCTTAGTATATGGACTATAAAGAGCTACATAGACTGACGTCTAGGGGAAAATGAAGCAATTTCAGTTCTACTTCAATCTGTTAGCAGGTTCATCTATTCAATTTTCTTTCTTCCTTTTTTCTTCTTCTTTCTTTTTTTCTTTTAGAATTCTTTTATTTTTCTTGAATAGAGAAAGAGAAAAAATTCATTTTTATTTTTAATAAAAATATTCTCCTTTAATTTTTATTACTATATTTTTTATTTTCGTGTAAAATTTTTCAAATTCTATTTTACTTTCATAATTTTATTTTAGCCTACTTCAGTGTACTCACATTTTCAAATGTTCAAACAATTTCCTTTTTTCTTTCTTTTTCTTTTTTTCTCTTTTTCATTTGTTTTCTTTTTCTTGAATGAAGAAGGACAAAAATTTCATTTCTACTTTAAATTTCTATTAAAAATATTTTTTTAATTTTTATTAATATATTTTTTTTACTTTTATGTAAATTTTTTCAAATTCCATTTTACTTCATTCATTTTATTTTAATCTACTATAGTGTATTCACTTTTTCAAGTTTTTAAATGATTTCTTTTTCTCTTTTTTTCTTTTTTCTCTTTTTTGTTCCTTTTCTTTTTTCTTAAATACAGAAAAATAAAAATTCACATTTATTTTTAATTTTTTTTTTAATTTTTTTTCAACGTTTTTTATTTATTTTGGGACAGAGAGAGACAGAGCATGAACGGGGGAGGGGCAGAGAGAGAGGGAGACACAGAATCGGAAACAGGCTCCAGGTTCCGAGCCATCAGCCCAGAGCCTGACGCGGGGCTCGAACTCACGGAGCGCGAGATCGTGACCTGGCTGAAGTCGGACGCTTAACCGGCTGCGCCACCCAGGTGCCCCTTAATTTTTTAAAAAAATATTTTTCTTTACTTTTTTCTACTATATTCTTTACTTTTGTGTATATTTTATCAAATTCTATTTTACCCCCATCATCTCATTTTAAACTACTTCAGTGTATTCCTTTTTTTCAAATTCTCAAAGGATTTCCTTTTTTTTCTTTCTCCCCCGCCTTTTTTTCTCTAATCTGTCAAACCACTTTAATCACCCAGACCAAAACACACCTAGGATCTAGCATCATCTATTAGATTTTTGTGTGTGTATGTGTTTAATCTTTAATCTTAGCATTTTTGTAGTTTTAATTTTTTTAATTTCAAATTTTCTACCTCATTAATTCCTTTTCTCCCTTCAAAATGACAAAAAGAAGGAATTCACTACAAAAGAAAGAGCACGAAAAAACAACAGCCAGGGAGTTAACCAACATAGATACAACCAAGATGTCTGAACCAGAATTTAGAATCATGATAATAAGAATACGAGCTGGAGTCAAAACTAGATTAGAATCCCTTTCTGCAGAGATAAAAGAAGTAAAAAATAGCCAGAGTGAAATTAAAAATACTATAACTGAGCTGCAATCACAGACAGATGCAGCGGTAGCAAGGACAGATGAGGCAGAAGAGAAAATCAATGATATAGAGGACAAAGTTATAGAGAATAATGAAGCAGAAAACAAGATGGAGATTAAGGCAAAAGAGCACGATTTAAGAATTAGAGAAATCAGGGACTCATTAAAAAGGAACATCAGAATCATAGGGGTCCCAGAAGAGGAAGAGAGAGAAATAGGGGTGGAAGGGTTATGTGAGCAAATCATACTGGAAAACTTTCCTAACCTGGGGAAAGACACAGACATCAAAATCCAGGAAGCACAGAGGACCCCCATTAGATTCAATAGAAACTGACACTCAACAAGGCATATCATAGTCAAATTCACAAAATACTCGGGCAAGGAGAGAATCTTGAAAGCAGCAAGGTAAAAAAAGTCCTTAACCTACAAGGGGAGACATGAAGTTTCCAGCAGACCTATCCACAGAAACTTGGCAGGCCACGAAGGAGTGTGGCAGAATATATATAATGTGCTGAATCAGAAAAATATGCAGTCAAGAATTCTTTATCCAGAAAGGCTGTCATTCAAAATAGAAGGAGAGATAAAAAGTTTCCCAGACAGACAAAAAGGAGTTTGTGACCACTAAACCAGCCCTGCAAGAAATTTTAACAGGGACTCTCTCAGGAAAGAAAAGATGAATATATATATATATATATATATATATATCAAAAGCAACAAAGATTAGAAAGGACCAGAGAACACCATTGGACACCAACTCTACAAGGATCATAATGGCAATAAATTGATATTTTTCAGTACACTCTAAACATCAAGGGACTCAATGCCCCAATCAAAAGACATAGGGTAACAGAATGGATAAGAAAACAAGATCCATCTATATGCTGTTTATAAGAGACCCACTTTAGACCTAAAGACACCTTCAGATTGAAAATAAGGGGATGGAGAACCATCTATCATGCTAATGGTCAGCAAAAGAAAGCCATATACCATACTTATATCAGACAATCTAGACTTTAAAATAAAGACTGTATCAAGAGATACAGAAGAGCATTGTATCATAATCAAAGGGTCTATTCACCAAGAAGACCTAAAAATCGTAAACATTTATACACCAAATGTGGAGGCAACCAAATATATAAATCAATTAATCACAAACATAAAGAAACTCATCAATAGTAATACCATAATAGTAGAAGACTTCAACACCCCACTCACAGCAATGGACAGATCATCTAATAAAAAAAAAATCAACAAGTAAACAATGGCTTTGAAGGACACACTGGACCAGATGGATTTAACAGATATATTCAGAACATTTTATCCTAAAGCAGCAGAATATACATTCTTCTCCAGTGCACATGGAACATTCTCCAGAATAGTCCATATACTGGGACACAAATCAGCCCTAAGTACAAAAAGATCAAAATCATACCATGCATATATTCAGACCACGATGCTGTGAAACTAGAAATCAACCACAAGAAAAAATTTAGAAAGGTAACAAATACTTGGAGACTGAAGAACATCTTACTAAAGAATGAATGGGCTAAACAAGCAGTTAAAGAGGACCTTAAAAAGTATATGGAAGCCTATGAAAATGATAACACCACAACCCAAAACCTCTGGGATGCAGCAAAGGCGGTCATAAGAGGAAAGTACAAAGCAAGCCAGGCCTTCCTAAAGAAGGAAGAAAGATCTCATATATACAACCTAACATTATGCCTTAAGGAGCTGGAAAAAGAACAGGAAATAAAACCCCAAACCAGCAGAAGACAGGAAATAATAAAGATTAGAGCAGAAATTAATGCTATCAAAACCAAAAAAGACCAGTAGAACAGATCAATGAAACCAGAAGCTGGTTCTTTGAAAGAATTAACAAAATTGATAAACCAATAGCCAGTTTGATCAAAAAGAAAAAGGACCCCAATTAAATAAACTCAAGAATGAAAGAGGAGAGATCACAACCAACACAGCAGAAATAAAAATAATAAGAGAATATTATGAGCAATTATACTCCAATAAAATGGGCAATCTGGAAGAAATGGACAAATTCCTAGAAACATATAAACTACCAAAACTGAAACAGGAAGAAATAGAAAATTTGAACAGACCCATAACCAGTAAGAAAATGGAATTAGTAATAAGAAACCTGCCAAAAAACAAGAATCCAGGGCCAGATGGCTTTCCAGGGGAATTCTACCAAACATTTAAAGAAGAGTTAACACGTATTCTCTTGAAGGTGTTCCAAAAAATAGAAATGGAAGGAAAACTTCCAAACTCTTTCTATGAAGCCAGCATTACCTTGATTCCAAAACCAGAGACCACACTAAAAAGGAAAACTATAGACCAATTTGCCTACTGAACATGGATGCAAAAATCCTCAACAAGATATTAGACAACAGGATCCAACAATATATTAAAAAAAATTATTCACCGGACCAAGTGAGATTTATACCTGGGATGCAGGGCTGGTTCAATATCCACAAAACAATAAATATGATTCATCACATCAATAAAAGAAATAACAAGAACCATATGATCCTCTCAACAGATGCAGAGAAAGCATTTGACAAAATACAGCATCCTTTCCTGATAAAAACCCTCAAGAAAGTAGGGATAGAAGGATCATACCTCAAGATCATAAAAGCCATATATGACAAACCCAATGCTAATATCATCCTCAATGGGGAAAAACTGAGAGCTTTCCCCCTAAGGTCAGGAACAAGACAGGGATATCCACTCTCGCCACTGTTATTCAACATAGTATTGGAAGCCTTATCCTCTGCAATCAGACCACACAAAGAAATAAAAGGCATCCAAATCGGCCAGGAGGAGGTCAAACTTTCACTCTTCACAGATGACGTGATACTCTATACGGAAAACCCAAAAGATTCCACCAAAAAATGGCTAGAATTGATTCATGAATTCAGCAAAGTTGCAGGACATAAAATCAGTACACAGAAATCGGTTGCATTCCTATACACCAACAATGAAGCAACAAAAAGAGAAATCAAGCGATCGATCCTATATATAGTTCTTCCAAAAACCATAAACTACCTAGGAATAAATGTAACCAAAGAGGTGAAAAATCTATACACTGAAAACTATAGAAAGCTTATGAAATAAATTGAAGAAGACACAAAAAAATGGGAAAAGATTCCATGCTCCTTGATAGGAAGAACAAATATTGTTAAAATGTCGATACTACCCAAAGCAATCTACATATTCAATGCAATGCCTATCAAAGTAACACCATCATTCTTCACAGAGCTACAACAAATAATCCTAAAATTTGTATGGAACCAGAAAAGACCCCGAATAGCAAAAGCAATCTTGAAAAGGAAAACCAAAGCAGGAGGCATCACAATCCCAGACTTCAAGCTATACCACAAGCTGTAATCATCAAGACATATGGTACTGGAATAAGAACAGATAGATCAATGAAACAGAATACAGAACTCAGAAATGGACCCACAAACGTATGGCCAAGTAATCTTTGACAAAGCAGCAAAGAATATCCAATGGCATAAAGACAGTCTCTTCAGCAAGTGGTGCTGGGAAAACTGGACAGCGTCATGCAGAAGAATGAACCTGGACCACTTTCTTACACCATACACAAAAATAAACTCAAAATGGATGAAAGACCTCAAAGTAAAACAGGAAGCCATCAAAATTCTCGAGGAGAAAGCAGGCAAAAACCTCTTTGATCTTGCCCACAGCAACTTCTTACTGAACACGTCTCCAGAGGCAAGGGAAACAAAAGCAAAGATGAACTGCAGGGACCTCATCAAAATAAAAAGCTTCTGCACAGCAAAGGAAACCATCAGCAAAACTAAAAGTCAACCAACAGAATGGAAGAAGATATTTACAAATGACATATCAGGTGAAGGGTTAGTATCCAAAATCTATAAAGAACTTATCAAACTCAACACCCAAAAAACAAAGAATCCAGTGAAGAAATGGGCAAAAGACATGAATAGACACTTCTCCAAAGAAGACATCCAGATGGCCAGCCGACACTAAAAAATGCTCCACTTCACTCATCATCAGGGAAATTCAAATCAAAACCACAATGAGATACTACCTTACACCTGTCAGAATGGCTAACATTAACACTTCAGGCAACAACGGATGTTGGCGAGGATGCGGAGAAAGAGGATCTATTTTGCATTGTTGGTGGGAATGCAAGCTGGTGCAGCCACTCTGGAAAACAGGATGGAGGTTCCTCAAAAACGAAAAATGGAACTACCCTCCGACCCAGCAATTGCACTACTAGGCATTTATCCACAGGATACAGGTGTGCTGTTTCAAAGGGACACATGCACCCCAATGTTTATAGCGACACTATCAACAATAGCCAAAGTATGGAAAGAGCCCAAATGTCCATCGATGGATGAATGGATAAAGAAGATGTGGTATTTATATACATAAATAAATATAAATAAATATGTATATATATATATATATATTATACCTTCCCGTTCCATCCACGTAGTTGCAAATGGCAAGATTTCATTCTTTTTTATTGCCAAGTAACACTCCATTGTGTATATATATATATATATATACACATATGCACATATATATATATATACATACATATATATATATATATATATATATATACATGTATACATACATACACACATACATGCCTTTTTTTCCCCTTCATCTTCTGGGACTGCATTTTAATAAGTTGCTGAGTTCCCTAAGTCTACTTTAATGGTCCAATATCTTTGTTTCCCTCTTCTTTTCAGCTTTATTATTTTCCATAATTTTATCTTTACATCACTAATTCATTCCTCTGCTTTGTCCGTCCTCACTGTTATGGCACAATTTGGGTTTGCATTTGGGTTTTAGCATTTTTAATTTTGGCCTGGTCAGATTTTAGTTCTTTTGTCTCTGTAGTAGGGATTCTTTAGAATAGTCTATGCTTTTTTTCAAGCCCAGCTGGAATCCTTATAATTGTTGTTTTAAATTCTAGTTCAGATATCTCACTTATATCTGCACTGATTAAATGCCTGTCATTTATTTTTGTTTTTTTTTGTTTTTGTTTTTGTTTTGTTTTGTTTTTTTGTTTGTTTGTTTTGAGGTCAATTTCTCCATCTTGTCATTTTGGAGGGAAATAATTACAATAATAAAATTAAATTAATTTTTTTAATTTGTAAGATAACTGAAGCTAGATCCATGGTGTGTTTTGGTCTGCTTACTAAGAGAAGGTTTTTAGAAAAAAGAAAAAAAAAAGAAAAATAATTAAAATAAATAAATAAATAAAATAAAACAAAATAAAATATATAAAATAAAATAAAATAAAATAATAAAAATTTTGCTCTTTCTCTATCCAAGAAGAAAAAAAACAGTAAGGGAATACAACAAACAAACAAACAAACACAATCCAAAGGAAGCTAGATCCTGTTTCACCTATAGCTGACGATTTGCACCATTCTAACATTCTATTTAGTGCCTTGAAGGAGTTTATGCTGGTCTTCTGGGGGAGGGGCCTGCTGTCTGATTCTCAGGTGGACTTACCCTAGTGGAAATGTGCTTAGAGGGTGCAGGGGGCAGGGCTTGATGTAAGGGCTCTGTTCTCTACTTGGTGTCACTGTTTAGCTCACTAAGGTTAATCAGTGCTGATGGGCTATGGGTGAAAATGGTTTCATCCTCCTCTGTAGTCTCCAGAGTGGGAAGTTTGAGACTTATGGATATGTAATCAGTCACCCTTCCTGTGTCCCTGGCTTCTGTCAGATCCCCACTTTCATGTTGTGTGTATCCAAGCCTGCCAGGCAGCATCGCCCTCCTGGGTTTTATCTCAGGCTTAGCTGTGTTTCAAAACCCCACACTTCAGATACTCCTTAGCTCAGACATGGACTGATCCTCTGTGATAGGGTCTCTAAACTGTGGCTGGTGCCAGCTCATCCCAGAAAGCAGTCTTGTGAATTTGCAGTAGCAGCCACTCAGAGTTTTTGGTAAATCTCAACACACAGATGGTGCCAAGGTTTGTTGCCCTCAGGGGACATCTTTGTTCCTATACCAGTGAATGGGCAGATCTGAGACCCTTACCAGGTCTTTTGCTGTGAGAAGACCCTATCACCTCCACCAAATGTACTCCAAGTAGGGGAACGTCTTCTCCCTGTGAAATCCAGTGGATCCTCAAAACATTTTGCCCATTTCTGGGGCTCTGTCCTGTTTCCTCACTGGAGCACTGCCTGGTACTGACCTTTGAAACTTCAGACTCTGTGTCCTGCTGTTTATAAAAGCTGGCGGTATTGAAACCCTCTCCTTTTTTGCCCATTAGTGGTTTTTGGGAACAGGTTTTTTTTGTGCAGTCCCCTGTGTGTGTTTTCACTCTTAGCTCACCTCTCCATGATCAGCAATCCCTCCCCACCACAGCTCTCCCCCTCTCTTTCTTCCACAAATCAACTCTCTGAAGTTCCTACATTCCACGTGTTGTTTTTTTTCTGTTTGTGGACATGCAACTTTGTTCTCTAAGATTTTAGATCAATTTATTGGGTGTTAAGATGAATTGATATTTATCTAGCTGTTCATGGAGAGAAACAGCGTAAGGTTACCCTACTCCTCTGCCAGCTTAATTCTCCTATCCTACACTTTTTAAATGTATCACTACAAATGTTATTCAGAAACCCATCTTTATGTTATTGTTGTTGTTTGTAAAGTATACAATTTGATAGGTTTTGCTATATTTTTTTTTAATTTTTTTTTCAACGTTTATTTATTTTTTTTTGGGACAGAGAGAGACAGAGCATGAACGGGGGAGGGGCAGAGAGAGAGGGAGACACAGAATCAGAAACAGGCTCCAGGCTCTGAGTCATCAGCCCAGAGCCTGATGCGGGGCTCGAACTCACGGACCACGAGATCATGACCTGGCTGAAGTCGGACGCTTAACCGACTGCACCACCCAGGCGCCCCAGGTTTTGCTATATTTATGCATCCATGACACCTTCAGCACAACCAGGATAGTGAACAAATTCATCACTTCCAAAATGTCCTACATCCCTTCTGTAGTCCCTGCTCCTGTTCTCCCATCCTCCCCCTCATCCTGAGAACCAGTGATCTGCTTTCTGTGACTGTAGCTTGGTTTGTTTTTCATATAATTTTATATAAATTAAATTATACAGCATGTCATTTTTATTTTTATTTTTTTTAAAAATGTTTATTTTGAGAGAGAGAGAGAGAATAAGAAAGGAAAGGGTCAGAGAGAGAAGACAGAGAGAATCCTAAACAGGCTCCACACTGTCAATACAGAGCCTGATGCAGGGCTCAATCTCATGACTCATGAAATCATGACCTGATTCAAAATCAAGTCAGATACTTCACCTACTGAGCTACCTAGGAACCCCACAGCATGTAATTTTTAAAATTTGCCTTGCTTCTTTCACTCAATACAGTTACTTTGAGATTTTTTTTCCTCTTATGTGGTTACATGTATCAATAATTGAATCCTGTGAAAACTGCTATTGGTATTTTGATAAGGATTTCATTAAATGTGTAGATTGCTTAGGGTAGTATGGGCACTTTAACAATATTTGTTCTACTAATCCATGAGCATGGAATGTTTTCCATTTCTTTGTGTCATCTTCATTTTTTTTTAATAGTGTTTTATAGTTTGCAGAGTACAGATCCTAGACCTCTTTGGTTAGGCTTATTCCTAAATATCTTATGGGTTTTGGTGCAATTGTAAGTGGGATTGATTCCTTGATTTCTCTTTCTTCTATTTCATTACTGGTGTATAGAAATGCAGCAGATTTCCATATGTTGATTTTGTATCTTGTGACTTTACTGAATGTATCATTTCTAGAATTTTTTTGATGGAGTCTTTTATGTTCTCTATATAAAGTATCACTTTATCTGCAAATAGTGAAAGATTGACTTCTTCATTGCTGATTTGAATGTCTTTTATTTCTTTTTTCTGTCTGATTGCTGTGGGGAGGTCTTCCAATTCTATGTTAAATAACAGCAAATTGAAAAGAATGAAACTGGACCATTGTTTTACACCACACACAAAAATAAATTCAAAATGGATGAAAGGCCTAAATGTGAGACAGGAAAGCATCAAAATCATAGTGGGGAACACAGGCACTAACCTCTTTGACATCGGCCATAGCAACTTCTTACTAAATATATCTCCTGTGACAAGTGAAATAAAAGAAAAAATAAACTATTTGGACTTCATCAAAATAAAGGCTTCTGCACAACAAAGGATATAATCAACAAAACTAAAAGGCAACCTATAGAATAGGAGAAAATATTTGCAAATGACATATCTGATAAAGGTTTAGTCCCCCAAATACATAAAGAACTTATAAAACTTATAAAACTCAATACCCAAAAAACAAATAATCCAGTTAAGAAATGGGCAGAAAACATGAATAGACATTTTTCCAAAGAAGATGTGCAGATGGCTAATAGACACATGAAAAGATGCTCAACATCACTCAACATCAGGAAATACCAATAAAAACTACAAGGAGATGTAACTTCAAATCTGTCAGACTGGCTAAAATCAACAACACAAGAAACAACAGGTTTTGGCCAGGATCCAGAGAAAGGCGAACACCCTTACACTGTTGGTGGAAATGCAAACTGTTGCAGCCACTCTGGAAAATAGTACGTAGGTTCTTCAAAGAGTTAAAAATAGAATTACCCTATGATGCAGCAATTGTTCAAAGGGATACATGCACCCCAATGTTTTTAGCAGCATGATCTATAGTAGCCAAATTATGAAAGAGCCCAGATGATGTCCGTCAACTGATGAGTGGATAAAGAAGAGGTGGTATATATATATATATATATATATATATATATATACAAAATATTACTCATCCACAAAAAATAATTAAATCTTGAGATTTACCAGGATGTGACTGGAGCTAGAGGGTATTATATGTGAAGTATAAGTGAAGTAAGTTATGGAAAGGCAAATACCATGTGATTTCACCCATATGGAATTTAAGAAACAAAACAAATGATCATAGGGGAGAAAAATAGAGAGGCAAACCAAGAAACAGATTCTTAACGATGGAGAACAAACTGATGGTTACCAGATGGGAAGTTGGCGGGGGCATGAGCTAAATAGGTGATAAGGAATAAGGAGTACAATTGTGATGAGCACTGAGTGCTGTATGGAAGTGCTTAATCACTAAGTTGAACATCTTAAACTAATATTACAGTGTATGTTAAGTAACTGGAATTTAAATAAAAACTTAAGTAAATTAAAGATAAAATTCATTCTTGTTTATTGTTAAGAAGTAGTATATTGTATAGATAAAACATTGAGTTTATCCATTCACCTCTTGATGGACATTTGGAATGTTTCCAGTTTGGGGCTGTTACAAATGTGTTACTGTGAACATTTGCTTTCTTTTCTCTTGGAATGGCTGGATCATATGGTAGGTGTATGGTTAAGACACTGCCAGATAGCTTTTCAAGGTGGCTGTACTCTGTTGCATTCCCACAATTGGCATATGAGTACTCCGGTTGTCCCACACCCTTGCTCACACTTGTATGGTCAGCCTTTTTATTTTCACCATTCCTATGTGTGCACAACTCACAGCCCACTAACTATGACATGAGCAATGTGCTGGACACTGCAGAACCAGGGTCACAAGACAAATGACAGACTGACCTTTGCTACTCAATGAGGAAAGAGAGAGAAATGCAATAAATAGTACTGAAAAGTCTGATCAGCCATTTGATGCCTACCTTCTAACACACAAAATAAAATCCAGATGGATTAGACCTTGCTTCTAAAATATCTGAGTTTAAAAGTATGATTGTTTTTTCCATAGCAAAAATACTGGAATATGTGAAGATAACATAAATATACAAATGAATGTGTTTTAATCCATATTGACTTCTCCATCTGCATACCAAAGTCTTCTTTATCTTTTCTCTGGCTCTGTGACATGTACTACATTCTATTCACACAGAATGTCTCACCATTCCTGGAAATACTGAGCCCTTTCACACTTTAGCAACTTTGCCCATGTGTCTGTGCCTCCCTCCATTATTCACCTTGCAAATTCCTACTCATTCTGCAAGACACACTGTGAACAGATGTCACATCCCTGCAGCTAGCTTCTGCCTAGATGTCCTCTCCCACCTGCACATTCTTACAGCACCTCTCCTATTTCTTGAAATGAGGTATTTATAAGTTGGTTTTTGTGCCACCCTGTGAATCCTTCTAAGGTGGAGGACTTTGCATTTTGGGGAGTCTTTATTTTCAGTACCAAGCAATGTGATGAGTGAAAGGAGTAAATAAAACACATCCAAATGCCTTTAACTGGAGCTCACTCACTAGTAGTATTCTTTTTAATAGAAGCATAGCACTGGAGTTTCCAGATGTAGAATCACTTTTGCATCTGGATGCAACACTCAGATAGGGCTACTTAAATTCAAGTTCAAAACGTATGGCATCTTGGGCTATACAGATAATTTGAAGCCAGTCTAGGCAAGTGTAGGCATGGACTAGTTTATATCTGCTTCACTCTCGCCCTCCCTGCGAGGAGGGGACCTTTAGCGTTCTAGTTTCATCTGGGTGTAGTCTGTCTTAAGCCCCATTTCAGGAGGCCTGGGGATTTCCCTTTGATTTCTTCTACCCTAACATCAGTTTTCCTGCTATTTCTTTGTTTATAGAGGAAACCGTCTGGGAGTCTGAGAATTCAGCTTAACTTTCTTGTTCTTGTCCTTTATCAAAGTGTGGTCTGATGATTCTTCATTCTCTTGTTACATCTTGGATGCTTTTAAGATAATATATTTTAGGAGATAGTTGAGGAAGATGGCAGTGTAGGAGGACGCTGGGCTCACCTCGTCCTGCTGATTGCTTAGATTCTACCCACATCTGCCTAAATAACCCAGAAAACTGCCAGAAGACTAGCAGAACGGACTCTCTAGAGCCAAGTGTAGACAAGAGGCCCACGGAAGAGGGTAGGAAAGGCAGAGAGGCTGTGTGTGCTACATGGACTGGTGGGAGGGAGCTGGGGCAGTGGAGGGGCAGACCACTGGGCAAGGCAGAGCCCCTTGCAAAAGTGGAGGGGATGGACTTTGGGACTTCTAACAGCCAGCTGGACTTAACATCTGGAATAATAAAAGTCAACAGCTCTGCTCTTGGAGAGTGGGGAGGGCGAGAGGACATGGGGAGGGAGAGTTGCTGAGCCCTGGAAGATAGAGCTTAGCTTGGTGGGGAACAAAGGTGCTGGCAAGTGCCATATCCCTCCCCCATCCCCCAGCCAAAATTCCAAAGGGAACCAGTTTCCCTCACCGAACATTCTTGCACCACACAAATACCCAACGCTATGCTTCTGTGGATCCATCCCTCTACGGGTCTGCCTCCCTCCCAGTGCTACAAGGCCCCTCCTGCAGGGGACCACCCATGGCAAAGCGAGATAAGCCTGCCCCTCCCACCCCTATGCACTTTGCAGATCTACACCGGCTAATGTGCCACATCCCATGGAAGCAGCACCACAAGCCTGACAGTGTGCAAGTAGCCCAGACAGGGGCCACACCACTCCACATTGAATCCTGCCCCTGGGAGAGAGGAAGATAAGGTACACACCAGTCAGACTGAGGACCCAGCTAGGGGCAGACATCAGGTCTGACTGTGACCCCGCCCACCAACACAAGTTACTCCGGACAGCACAGGGGAAGTGCCCTGCAGTTTGGACCTACTTCAGGGACTACCCAAAATGATGAAACGGAAGAACTCTCCACAAAGAAACTCGAGGAAGTAGCGACAGGTAATGAATTGTTAAAAAAACGATTTAAACAATATAACAGAACAAGAATTTAGAATAATAGTCATAAAATTAATCACTGGGCTTGAAAAAGTATATAGGACATCTATTGCTACAGAGATCAAGGGACTAAGAAATAGTCATAAGGAGCTAACAACTGCTATAAATGAGGTGAAAAATAAAATGGAGGCTGCTATAGCACAGATTAAAGAGGCAGAGGAGAGAAAAGGTAAATTGGAAGATGAAATTATGGAAAAAGAGGAAGCTGAGAAAAAGAGAGATAAAAAAATCCAGGAGTATGAGGGGAGAATTAGAGACCTAAGTGATGCAATCAAACTGAACAATATCCGTATCATAGGAATTCCAGAAGAGGAAGAGAAAGAGAAAGGGGCTGAAGGTGTACATGAACAAATCATAGCTAAGAACTTTCCTGATCTGGGGAAGGAAAAAGGCATTGAAATCCAAGAGGCACAGAGAACTCCCTTCAGACATAACTTGAACTGATCTGCATGACATATCATAGTGAAACTGGCAAAATACAAGGATAAAGAGAAAATTCTGAAAGAAGCCAGGGATAAACAGGCTCTAACTTACAAAGGTAGGCCCATAAGAGTAGTGGCAGGCCTATCTACTGAAACTTGGCAGGCCAGAAAGGAATGGCAGGAAATCTTCAGTGTGATGAACAGAAAAAAAATATGCAGCCAAGAATCCTTTATCTAGCAAGTCTGTCATTCAGAATAGAAGGAGAGATAAAGGTTTTCCCAAACAAAAACTGAAGGAATTCATCACCACTAAACCAGCCCTACAAGAGATCCTAAGGGGGATTCTGTGAGTGAAATGTTGCAAGGACCACAAAGTACCAGAGACATCACTACAAGCATGAAACCTACAGGTATCACAATGACTCTAAACCCATATCTTTCTATAATAACACTGAATGTAAAATGAACTAAATGCACCAACCAAAAGACATCGCGTATCAGAATGGATAAAAAAACAAGACCCATCTATTTCCTGTCTACAAGAGACTCATTTTAGACCTGAGGACACCTTCAGATTGAAAGTGAGGGGATGGAGAACTATCTATCATGCTACTGGAAGTCAAAAGAAAGCTGGAGTAGCCATACTTATATCAGACAAACTAGACTTTAAATTAAAGGTTGTAACTAGAGATGAAGAAGGGCATTATATGATAATTACAGGGTTCACCCATCAGGAAGAGCTAACAATTATAAATGTCTATGCACCAAATACGGAAGCCCCCAAATATGTGATTAATAAAACAATTAATCACAAATATAAGCAACCTTATGGAATAGAATGTGGTAATTGCAGGGTACTTTAATACTTCACTTACAGCAATTGGATAGATCATCTAGACACAGGATCCATAAAGAAACAAGGGCCCTGAATGATACATTGGATCAGATGGACTTGACAGATATATTTAGAACTCTGCATCCCAAAGCAAAAGAATATATTTTCTTCTCAAGTGCACATGGAACATTATCCAAAATAAGTCAAATACTGACTGGATCACAAAACAGCCTTTCATAAGTATAAAATAATTGAGATCATACCATGAATACTTTCAGACCACAATGCTATGAAACTTGAAATCAACCACAGGAAAAAGTCTGGAAAGCCTCCAAAAGCATGGAGGTTAAAGAATACCCTACTAAAGAATGAATGGGTCAACCAGGCAATTAGAGAAGAAATTTAAAAATATATGGAAACAAATGAAAATGAAAATACAATCCAAATGCTTTGGGATGCAGGAAATGCTGTCCTGAGAGGAAAATACATTGCAATCCAGCCTATCTCAAGAAACAAGAAAAAGCCCAAATACAAAATCTAACAGCACACCTAAAGGAAATAGAAGCAGAACAGCAAAGACACACCAAACCCAGCAGAAGAAGAGAAATAATAAAGATCTGAGCAGAAATAAACCATATAGTATCTAGAAAAAAAAACAAAACTGTAGACAAGCTCAATGAAACCAAGAGTTGTTGTTTTGAAAAAATAAACAAAATTGATAACCCTCTAGCCAGGCTTCTCAAAAAGAAAAGGGAGATGACCTAAATAGATAAAATCATGAACGAAAATGGAAATATTACAACCAATCCCTCAGAAATACAAGCAAGTATCAAGGAATACTATAAAAAATTATATGCCAACAAACTGGACAACCTGGAAGAAATGGACAAATCTCTAAGCACCCACACACTTCCAAAACTCAATTGGAAGAAATAGAAAACTTGAACAGACTCATAACCAGAGAAGAAATCGAATCAGTTATCAAAAATCTCCCAACAAATAAGAGTCCAGGACAAGATGGCTTCCCAGGGGAGTTCTACCAGACATTTGAAGCAGAGATAATACCTATCCTTCTCAAGCGGTTCCAAAACATAGAAAGGGAAGAAAACCTTCCAGACTCATTCTATGAAGCCAGCATTAATTTGATTTTCAAACCAGACAGAGACCCAGCAAAGAAAAGAGAACTACAGGCCAATATCCATCCCTGATGAATATATATGCAAAAATTCTCAATAAGATACTAGCAAATCGAATTCAACGGCATATAAAAAGAAATATTCACCATGATCAAGTGGGATTCATTCCTGGGCTGCAGGGCTGGTTCAAAATTCGTAAATCAATCAATGTGATACATCACATTAATAAAAGAAAATAAAAGAACCATATGATCCTGTCAATCAATGCAGAAAAAGCATTTGACAAAATTCAGCATCCTTTCTTAATAAAAACCCGCAAGACAGTCGGGATAGAAGGAACATACTTCAACATCATAAAAGCCATTTTTGAAAGGCCCACAGCTAATATCATCCTCAATGGGGAAAAGCTGAGAGCTTTCTCCCTGAGATCAGGAACACGACAGGGATGTCCACTCTCACCGCTGTTGTTTAACATAGTGTTGGAAGTTCTAGCATCAGCAGTCAGACAACAAAAGGAAATCAAAGTCATCAAAATTGGCAAAGATGAAGTCAAGCTTTCACTTTTTGCAGATGACATGATATTATACATGGAAAACCTGACCGACTCCACCAAAAGTCTGCTAGTACTGATACATGAATTCAGCAAAGTCGCAGGATACAAAATCAATGTACAGAAATCAGTTGCATTCTTGTACTCTAATAATGAAGCATCAGAAATACAAATAAAGAAACTGATCCCATTCACAATTGCACCAAGGAATAAATCTAACCAAATATGTAAAAGATCTGTATGCTGAAAACTATAGACAGCTTATGAAGCAAATTGAAGAAGATACAAAGAAATGGAAAAACATTCCATGCTCATGGATTGGAAGAATAAATATTGTTAAAATGTCAATACTACCCAAAGCTATCTACACATTCAATGCAATCCCAATCAAAATTGCACCAGCATTCTTCTCGAAGCTAGAACAAGCAATCCTAAAATTTGTATGGAACCAAAAAAGACCCCAAATAGCCAACGTTATAGTGAAGAAGACCAAAGCGAGAGGCATCACAATCCCAGACTGTAGCCTCTACTACAAAGCTGTAATCATCAAGACAGCATGGTATTGGCACAAAAACCAACACATAGACCAATGGAATAGAATGGAGACTCCAGAATTGAACTCATAAAAGTATGCCCAACTAATCTTTGACAAAGCAGGAAAGAATATCCAATGGAAAAAAGACAGTTTCTTTAACAAATGGTTCTGGGAGTACTGGACAGCAACATGCAGAAGGATGAAACTAGACCACTTTCTTACACCATTCACAAAGATAAATTCAAAATGGATAAAGGACCTGAATGTGCGACAGGAAACCATCAAAACCCTAGAGGAGAAAGCAGGAAAAAACCTCTGTGACCTCAGCCACAGCAATTTCTTACTTGACATATCTCCAAAGGCAAGGGAATTAAAAGCAAAAATGAACTATTGTGACCTCATGAAGATAAAAATCAAATGAAACAATCAACAAAACTAAAAGGCTCCCTCCGCACCTGGGATCCCAGTCTCAGACAAGCTGCCTCACATTCTGGACCTGAATTTCCATGCTATTATGGGAACATGGGCATCCAGGGGTCTAGAATGGTAAGAACATTTAGGCAAAAGCATGCCTAATTTTGTGGAAAAGAAATGCAAGGATCCATCTGTCTCTTTGTTGCTGATTTCATATGGCAGAAAGGGTGGCATGTGAATGGACCTGTTGGCTGCACAGCATCTGTATGAACAGCAGCAACACTGTATGACTCCAGCTGCTGTCTGTGTGACGGGCAATGGAATGTAAATTAAAACATCAGAGGAAGGCAACATTGGTGTTTGTTATCTAATCTTACCTCAGGAAGAAAATCCTCTCCCTGCTGGGTAATTTTTGTTGCAGATCCCCTTTGACTGGATGATTCCTGCTGTCAATAGTGAATCAGTGCTTTTTTAAGATGGTATTTGGAGGAACAGCTCCATCAAGCATTTCCAGGATCTCTTTCTGGAGAATGTCCTAGAAGCCCAGATTTGCAGATAAGGTCCTGAACTGGCCCTGTCTCTGGATGACTCTAGTTTCCAGAGTGAATAAATTGCGTCCTATTGGCAGAGACAGGCCACTGGACTTTCTTGTGCTGTCCTCCAGTTCCAGGGACTCCCCCAGATCACTAGGAGCACTAGCTGCTTGTGCTCTACTTTCCCACTCAATTGTTCTACTACAACTTTCAAAGCATCTTACCAGCATCAGGTCTCCACAGCTACCCATTTACTCATTAGCTACTGGTTCTGTTCTCCATTTCTTCTTCTTCCCCCCATGTTTCAGACTTCAGTTTTTTTCTCCTTCTTAGAAATCATTTTATTACCAATGTCAAAGGCCAAACTCTCCTCAGATTTCTGGTCTGACATTAGAAAGGCATAAAAACATAAAAATGAATTCAAAAAAATTAAGAAAGAAAGAAAAAAAAACTATAACAACAAGGCAGGCCCAGTTTCCAAGATGTGTTGATTTTGAAAATATGGCCAGGACAATATACAGACTTACATTCTACCTCCTCAGAGCTGTCATGATTTCTTCCTGAGTTAGCATATCTGGACCAGTGTCTAAAATTCACCTCCTTTCTTCCTGTTAATAAAATCTCTATGGAATTGTACCTTGCTGGATCTGGTGGCTTTGATTAATGTTTTTGTAATCTGTTATATTGGTTCTTATAATTCCCTGTACATTTGTCTGGACTATTTACTCCCTGCAGATCAGCCCACTTTGAAGTGTTTACATGGGTCTTAATGAGGGTTATGCATAGGTTCACTGAGATGATGGTCTAAGAAACTGAGAACAAATTTTCTTCTTCGTAGGTTTGTTTATCTAAAGAAAAAGGTGAAGAAAAAGGCCTTAACTGAAATGTGTAAATTGACTTTGTGGTTTCCTTATTATTATGGAGAGAAGTTTTACCATACTTTATATTTATTTAAAAGTTATGATTATCCTAAAAAAATAGAATTACAAATGATCCAGCAATTCCACCTTTGGGTATACACCCAAAAGAATTGAAGGCAGAACTCAAACAGATATTGTACATCCACGTTCATAGAAGCATTATTTGCAATAGCCAAACACTGGAAACAATGAAAATGTCCATCCACAGATGAATGGATTAAAATATGGGCTATACATACAATGGAATAATATTCACCCTTTAAAAAGGAAATTCTGACACATGTTCAACATAGATTAATCTTGAGAACATTAGGTGGAGTGAAAAAACACAAAGGACAAATATCATATGATTCCGTTTATATGAGGTACCTAGAGGGATTAAAATCATAGAGACAGAAAGTAGAATGGTGGTTGCTGAGGACTGAGGGGAGGAGGGAACAGTGTATTGTTTAATGGCTGTAGAGTTTCAGTTTTTCAAGATGAAAAGAGTTCTGAAGAAGGTGGTGATAATCGCACAACAAAGTGAATGTACTATACTTAAAATGGTTACACTCATAAATTTTATGTTATTTATACCTTACCACAATAAAAAGTTATAATTAATTTAGACTTATGCATGTTAAACCATGCTTTACCTACAGTGTGAGAATTTGCTCTGGAAACAGGGAAAAGGACACATGTGGAATGAAATGTTGGAGGGCTGCCTGCAATCACTCTGTATTATATTTGTCCATAGATTTGTGTTTGTATAGAGAAGCATGGAGCATATCTGTATCATCCTGAAGAGTTGATGAGTCATTTTGCTACTCTTACAAAACAGTCCAATATGCCATTGCTGAAGTGCCTTGTATTGATTTTTTTAATGTTTTTGTTTATTTTTGAGAAAGAGAGACAGAACATGAGTGGTGGAGGGGCAGAGAGAGAGGGGGAGACACAGAATCTGAAGCAGGCTCCAGGCTCTGAGCTGTCAACAGAGAGCTGCACGTGGGGCTAGAACCTGTGAACCACGAGATTATGACCTGAGCCAAAGTCGGGTGCTTAATCAACTGAGCCACCCAGGCACTCCTGTATTAATATTTATTTATTTATTTATTTATTTATTTATTAGAGAGAAAGACAGAGCATGAGCAGGGGAGGAACAGAGAGAGAGAGAGACGCAGAACCCGAAGCAGGCTCTAGGCTCCGAGCTGTCAGCACAGAGCCCGATGTGGGGCTTGAACTCATGAACTATGAGATCATGACCTAAGCTGAAGTTGGACGCTTAACCGACTGAGCCACCCAGGTGTCCCTCCTGTATTAATTTTTAAAAAATAGTTTTGAGGAAATTAATTTTCATGTGCCTGTACTTTTTATTGCAACATCAATAGTGTGAGTTTTGTGATTTTACTTCTTCAAGAAAACTTAGAAGGTATCAGTATGGAAAGTAAAAGGGAGAGATTTTTGAAGTCTTTTGTTTTGAATTTATTGCTAAAGAAAACTCAAGGAACCAAAGTGCTAAACTGAAGCTCCTGGATTATTCTGATCCAAAGTCATCTTTGAACCCATATCAGCAACATGATTAACAGTGCTGACATTCATCACTTTATCAATTGCTTAGTGAAGTAACTTTTCATATTGTTAACACCCAAACTGGAGGAATAAGGAAAACCCCTCAATAGAATTGCAACATAGTATTCCTGGAGCTATTAAACCAAATTTGGTATGATTTAAAACTTGGGGGATATTTTTGTATTTAAAGAATATTTAAGTATATTCAAGAATATTTAAAGTATTCTTGATGGGAATATTTACATTAAATCTAACTGAATGTTTTTTTTTCTGATTTCTAGTTTTCAAACAATACAGGGACAGCACCAAGTTAAATAATGTCACAAATGATATCAGCATACAAATCCAGAATGTGGATATTTCATCCTGAAACAATTGTCCTGGTCTCTTTAATGTCATTATTGAAAGGACTGAGAAGGTGTAACAACTAAATGCAATAAGTGAATCTTGGTTGTATCCATGTTTTAAAAATGTAAGCTATAAAAAACATTTTGGGGACAAACTCCTACCACCTTCAATATAATACTCATTTTCTGTCTGTCTTCTCCCATAAGAAATAGATCCCTTAAAGATAGTGACTTTATTTATTTCTTGTTGTTGATGTTTATTGGTGTATCCTGAGTACCAGAGCAGCTCCTAAAATACAGTAGTTGCTTAACAAATAGTTCATGAATAGATGCACATGTCTTACTCTGTTTGGGCTGCTATAACAAAATGCCAGAGTGGGTGTCTTAGAAACAACAAAAATTTATTTCTCACAGTTCTGGAGGCTTTGGAAGTCCAAGATCAAAGCATGGCAGAGTCACTACTAGTAAGTGCCCATTTCCTGGTCCATAGCTGGAATCTTCTCACTGTGTCTAACATGATGAGAATGGTGAGAAGTCTCTTTGGAGCCATTTGTATAAAAGTACTAATCCCTTTCATGAGAGCTCCACCCTCATGGCTTAGTCATCTCCCAAAGGCCCCACCTCCTCCTATCATCACCTTTGTAGGTTAGAATTTAACCTATAAATTTGGGGTGGACATAAATATTCAGACCATAGCAGTATAAAAATAGAAACAGTTTGTAATATCTATAGATGCTTTGGCTGCAGTCAGAAGGATCCCAAATTCAGGCATGTCCTGCTTATGGCTGAGGATTTTGTTCCCTGAAGGTGATGTACTTTTTTGACTGTGGTTCAGAGACAGGAGGTAATAGGGCCTGGTGCCATGGATAGAGAGGACTACTGACAAAGACAAAGGGTCACTCTCTCCACAGAGTCTCCACTAGCAGGCACCGGGTTCCTCTTGATCTGCATTAATGATATGGCTGCAGTCCTTGAAAATTTTGGACTGTAAATTTTTTAGAAATCTAGGAATCCCACCTCTCCAGTTTCCATCTATCCAGCACTGGGAACAAGAACACCCAGTGTTTCACACAGCTTTCCTCTACTCTGCAAGTTCTTTGCCAGTTTTTCCTGTCAGGCCCTCATTTCTTCTCATGGATATTGTAAAACAGCCTCCTGGCTGTTTCTTGCCCTTATACTGTCCTATGTTGGAAGACTGGAGAATGGGAGCACAGTGGAGATCAGAACTGGTCCTCTTGTCCTTAGGGTGGGGCTCCCAGGAGGGAGGGAGCACCTGCTGGGCAGCTGGAGAGGCCAGAAAACAGAGTGCCCACCTCAAATGCAAGGATCACTCTCTTCAGAGATCGTGGTCCAGTGGGTGTCAGAATCCCTCCACCAATACAAAGAAGCAAAGAAAACTACTGTCTCCCACCATGCAAGACCACCATCCTTGTCCTCATGAAGTTCTTACCCACATAGTGTAGTGTTTACCCAGAGGTGTGCTGAGTCAGCTTGGTTGGCTTGGGAAAGATGATTGTGCTAATCTCAGCCCAAATCCACCTTCAGTGACCCCATATTATAGCTTGAAATTGGCCAAAATAGTAATACTTACACCATAGATATTGGCAAATGCTACAAATTAAAGCAGTTTCCTGGAGAGCCAATTGTTAAACATGCACTATCCCACCACCAGTTTATATAGTATCTAGTGTGTCATGAGCAGTTTTGTCCCATTATTATGTTATGAATGGAGTGACCAGGAACTTTGGACAGTGAAAGGGCACACCATCGATGATTATCCCAGGACAATGGGCAGAGACCAGGATTCTAATGGGCAACTGGGAACATATGGTCATGAATTTTGAATTCTTTGCCAAGTTTGTAATTATTATTCCAAAGCATAATTTCCTTTTAGCTGCACAGCATTCCTTCATCTGGAAATTTGGAAGATCTTTCTATTATTCAACTATTTATATTTTTATCTAATGTAAATGATATTTAAATAAATTTGTATTAAAACAAAAGTTCAAGAGTATAATTCCAAGACAGAGGGTACAATTACCATTATTAAAACTCTAAATACACATTGCTAAATTGCTAACCCAGAAGGTTATAGACATTTATAGTCAGCCCAAGTCACCTGTAGCCAGCCCAATTCACCAAGCCTTTCTAGCACTTGGAATTAGAACACAGAAAACATTTTTCAGTCACCTCTGCCCCTCCCTGTGCAGGTTCTGCTCTCCAACTAAGCTGAGTATATTCTAGGAACTCAGCAAGCTCTGTTCTGTCTGGCCTTCATCTGCTCCTTTTCTTCTGTGTTCCCTCCATACAGGGGTTGTACCCTGTCTCTCTTCAGCCCTACATGCCTGTAAAGTGCTACAGGAACCTCACAAATATCCATCAGCCAGTGACAGTTCTGAATGTACACAACAGGCAACAAAACAAAAACATGTGGTAAGGGACCAATTGGTAAGGGAAATTACCTGCCCTTCACTTCGATGGGATTGAAACAGAAAAAAAAATCCCAGTTAAAAATGCTCTTCACTTCTATCTCCTTTTCAGGGATCAGCGAGGCCCGAGCAGTCAGCAAACCCTGAAGTCCTGGGCTTTTCTGTTTAAATCTCAGAGATGTCTGAGGAAACAGATACGTGCCCTCCATCTACTCTAGCATACCTCTACACACTCAGAAAAGGCTGGGAACACCTGCATCTCTGCCTGAAACTTCCACTTAGTTTCTCCTGAAACTGGGAAGAGCATATAAAGTGATGGAAGCAGCTCCACCCATAAGGAATGAGGCTTTGGTGTATAGATGTCCCAGTCAGAGCCAGCCCCAAAAATGTGTTCTCCCAGTCACATGGGTCCTCACATTGAAAAAGCCCCCACATCCAGTTTAATGATCTGCTGTCATTGTCTTGAAATTCTTAGTAATTTTGTCTTTGGAATGGTGTTTTGTAAGTGAAGGCTGATGGGGCCCTGGAGCATGTGTGTACGTAGAGGACATTCATATGATGCCTGTGTCCCCTCCATTGTTCCTTGCCTCCCTATTCCCATATAACATTCCTGATGCCCACAAGCACAGAATTTAGAAGCCCGGACATGGGATAAAAAGCAAATACAGGTTAAGTGTGCCATATCTATGACTAAGGGGTCACAGACAGTCTCAAGGGTCATACTTTATGGTCACACCAGAACTTGCTTCAAATGTAGAAAGATTTGGGAACAACCAAGGAACCCTATCACATTCTTTCTTTTGTTAATTTCTATTAACCAACCACTTATACTGAAAGTGAAAAGACAGAAGGAAAAGGAAAGCTGGGCAAAGCATATCCCTTCTCTTTCAGTCTTTCCTTACTCATTAGTAAGTCAAAGGTATATAGTACTGGTGGAATGGACACCTATGGAGAAGTGAAATAAAACCAGATCAGTTAGTTTTGAATAGCCACCATAGAGATGCACTATGAATTGCTAAATTAGAATTGTATAATTTTGGTGATTCTGAATATGAGCTAAATTCTGATATTTGCATTTAAAACTTATTTTCATTGTATAATATAAAGATGTACATTAAAATTTATGGTAATAATTTAAAATTCTTCCTTATCCCTTGGGTTGAAATAACTTTGAGGCATGTTCTCTACTGTCAGTAGAGCTCCTCACTGGCATTGAGCTCCAGCTGTCCTTGTGTGTTCTTTGCTTGGTTATACCCCCTCTTCCTGTCTACCTTCCCTCCACTGTCTAACTTCCCCACACCTCAGGAGTCTACTTTGGATCACTTCCCAAAAATACTACTTGCAAATGAATGCTTGAATCAGGACCTCTACTGTGGAATTCATGGAAGACACTTCTTTCTGCACTGGGCACTACTGTTTAGGGGTTCCTGGCAGGGATGTCTCCTTTGTGGCTTTGCTCTGATCATATAAGTTACTGAGAAGCCAATAGAGAGCTTTGATATAGCTTACTGTAGCTCTGGAGCTCATACGTACCAGGAAACTGCAGCTTTTTTTTTCAAGTTTTTATTTAAATTCTAATTGGTTAACTTATAGTGTAATATTGGTTTCAAGAGTAGAATTTAGTAATTTATTACTTACGTATAACACCCAGTGCTCATCATAACAAGTGTCTTCCTTTTTTTTTTCTTGAGAGAGAGACAGAGAGAGAGAGAAAAAGGGAGAGAAAGCATGCACAAGAATGAATGGAGGAGGGGCAAAGAGAGAGGAAGAGAGAATCTTAAGCAAGCTCCACACTGGGCATGGTAATGACCATGATATCATGACCTGAGCCAAAATCAAGAGTCAGATGCCTAACTGACTGAGCCACCCAGGTGTCCTCAAGTGAACTCCTTAATACATCACCCATTTATCCCATCCACTGCCCACCTACGCTCCAGCAACCTTCAGTTTGTTCTCTATAGTTGAGAGTCTCTTATGTTTGCCTCTCTGTTTTTCCATTCCCCTGTGTCCATCTGTTTTGTTTCTTAAATTACACATATGAGTGAAATCATATATCTGTCTGCCTCTGACTGACTTATTTTGCTTAGCATAATACATTTTAGTTCCATCCACATCATTAAAAATTACAAGATTTCATTATTTCTTATGGCTGAGTAATATTCCATATCTATGTTATTATATATATGGAAATATATATATATGTGTATATATATAGTATATAATATATAATATATATACCACCTCTTCTTTATCCATTCATCAGCCGATGGACATTTGGTCTTCCTCCATAGTTTGGCTATTGTTCATAATGCTGCTATAAACATCGGGATGGTGTGCCCCTTGGAATCTGTATTTTTGTATCCTTTGGGTAAATACGTAGTAATATAATACCTGGATCATAAGGTAATTCCATTTGTAACTTTTTGAGGAACTTCCATAGTGTTCTTCAGAGTGGTTGCACCAGTTTGCATTTCCACCAACAGTGAAAGAGGATTCCCCTTTCTCTGCATCTTCACCAACACCTGTTGTTTCTTATGTTGTTAATTTAGCCATTCTTATAGGTGTGAGGTGATATCTCATTGTGGTTTTGTTTGAATTTCCCTGCTGATGAGTGATGTTCAGCCTTTTTTCATGTATCTGTTAGCCATCTGGATGTCTTCTTTGGAAAAGTGTCTATTCATGTCTTCTGCCCATTTATTCACTGGAGTATTTGTTTCTTGGGTGTTGAGTTTGATAAGTTCTTTATAAATTTTGGACACTAACCCTTTATCAGATATGCAAATATTTTCTCCCATTCCATAGGTTGCCTCTTAGTTTTTCTGATTGTTTCCTTCACTGTGAAGAATATTTTTATTTTGATGAAGTCTCAATTGTTCATTTTTGCTTTTGTTTCCCTTGCCTGAGAAGTTGCTATGGCCTAGGTCAAAGAGTTTTCTGCCTGTGTTTTCCACTACGATTTTGATGGTTGTCTGTCTCACATTTAGGTCTTTCATCCATTTTGAAATTATTGTTGTGTATGGTGTAAAAAAGTGGTCCAGTTTCATTCTTTCTGCATGTTGCTGTCCAGTTTTTCCAACACCATTTGTTGAAAAGACTCTTTTTCCCATTGGATAGTCTTTCCTGCTTTGTTGAAGATTAGTTGACCATATAATTATGGATCTGCAATGATTTTTGAGGGTTTGTTGATATTTTTAAGGAAAATGTTAAGTTACCAGTTTTAGAAATATTAAAATCAACAATGAAAATATTTTTACTAACGTCAGGATATCCCAAAATAAATACACTTTCATCATTTCTTCACCCTTTGGAATTTGTTCTATAGACAAGTGGAGAATTTTGTTAGCCTATGAGGTTCACAACCTCAAGGCATGTAGACAAAGGGAAGCCGATAGCCTGTCTCAAACAAGGATCTGTCATGCCATGATGTATACAGGTTACACAGAGCCCTTCATATCTTGTCATAATCCTTTTGCAAATTACAGAGAATTCCTAATATGATCACTTGACACAGAGGGGGAGGGTATTACCAAGTAAGATAGGAAGAGTTGCCATCTTTTGCCCTTAGCCCAGTGTAGCCCTCCAAACAACACTCAATCACTGAATGTCCAAGATTCAAGTCATTCCTAAGACAAAGGTAAAAGGTGTACCCTTCATATCTGGAACAAGAAGACACATTGAATATCAACATCATAGTGAATCTCCTCATTCTAATTCTTATTGAACGGAGTTTCCAATTGTCACTGATGGTTCTGCTTACCAGATACAAAATAACAAAGATACTATCCTTCCTCTCTCCCTGAGGAACAAAGGGAACACAGCAGATTTTAACAGCAGATTTTACTCCAGATTTTCAGTATTGACACAGAAAGCCCAGTCTATTTCTCACAATTTTGATTCTGTATTACATCCTTTGAGCCTCTCTTACAGAACAAACACCTCACACATCAAAGCTTTGAGGTGGGCATTATGCCGAATGTCACTCTGCGGGATGCTCTATGTGGTACTAACAATTGTAGTCATGTTTTTCTGCTTCTACCTTCACCAAGCCTCTCTAAAGGGCTTCCTGAAATTCTCCAAGAAACATTCCCCATGGCACAAGAACCCCCCCTCTGGACTCCCACAAGGTGCGAGCATTGTCCTCTCTCCAGACCTGGTTTACACTGGTGAGTCCCAGGTGTCATTACTGCCCCACCGACCCACTAACATTTCCAACCATAAAAATACAGACCACCTTTTCAGGAAAGGTCTGAGGCACCTTTCTTCAGATAAGTTCTTTCTTTTCCTTTCTTTTGTGAGGAGAGTCTTAGGCCTCTCTGTAATAGGGGAAGTCCTAATCTTCTGGTGGGAGCCTCCAGGAAAGGTTTACAATGAGTCACACACATCATTTGCTTGTCATAGCAGCCAGGCAACTTCTCTGGCAACTTAGAACAGAGCTAGGTCAACACTACCCAGTCAATTGCCCATGCTATATGAAGGACAGCCTCAGGGAAGCAACCAGCATTGTTTAAAAAATTATTTCCAAACGGATAGACAAGAGGAGAAAGAACTCAACTATCACAAAAGACAGAGAAACCTGGTCTCACTGTTTAGAATGAGGATGTATTTAAAAGATAAAGTCTTAAAAGGACTCAATTCTGGACTCAAATGCTAAAGATCTCAGAAAGCAAGCAAGAATTACAATAAAAGCTCAGCTTTCAAAGAAAATACACATTTTGTATTTCAGATGAATTTCCAGGCAATCCGTCTTTCTTTTAGGAGTGTCACACAGTGCTTTTCTTTCTTGCCCTTGTAAAATGGCTCCATTAATCTTGCGTGTGGGTGACTACCTTTTGATGAAGTCTCACTGAGGATTATCAAGGGACAAAAAATAAGTGGAGGATATTAATGTGAATTCTATATTCAAGGGTCACCTTGCTTGGTTCACATTTTTTCTTTCAGGGTGGAAAAATTTTATAAATCACCTGAAAACATTAGCATTGCTGCAATTGCATTTTTTAGTTACTTATCTGAAACTATGCATTTTTGCATGTATGTATAATTTTTGAATAAACTATCCTGGGAAATACAAATTTTCCCAAAATCCTTCTTTTGTTGATGTTCCTATAATATTATATTATTATCTATTGTTTCCTAACAAATTATCTCAAATTTAGTGGCTTAAAATAGCAATAAACATTTATTTTTTCACAATGTCTATGGTTCAGGAATGTGAGGATGACGCTGCCCCTGTGGAAATTAGTATACAAGTTGCTCAAAGAATTTAAAATAGATTTAGCATATGATCCACAAATTTCACTTCTGGGTATATACTCAAAAGAGCTGAAAACAGGGATTTGAACAGATATTCACATTCCTCCCATATTCACAGTAGCATTATTCACAATACCCAAAAGGAGGAAACAATGCAGATGTCAACTGACACATGAACGGATAAACAAAACATGGTGCACACGTACAATGGAATATCATTTACACTTAAAAAGTAATGAAATTCTCAAAGACAATTAAAATGGCAGAAGAGTAGGGCGACCGTAAGCTTGCATCCTCCCCCAAAACAGCTAGATAAATATCAAATCATTCTGAACATCCAAGATATTGATCAGAAGTCTTAAAGAACAAAGCTGCATGTCCACAAACAGAAAAACAACCCATGGCAGGAACTTCAGAAGGTTGATTTATGCGAGAAAAGATCCATGGGTGCTGCGGTGGGGAGGGATCCCTGATTGTGGAGAAATGAGCTAAAAGTGAAGAAAAAAAGAGTGAAAACACATATGGGGACTGCACAAGAAAATTGTTCCTCAAAATCATTGATGGGCAAAAAGGAGAGGTCCAATACCACAAGTTTTTTTTTTTTTTTTTTAAAGAGTAGAGCACAGAAGTTTTGGAGGTCAGTGCCTGGAGGTGCTCCAGTGAGGAAGCAGGGCAGAGCCCCAGAAACAGGCAGCACAGTCTGAGGATCCCCTGGGTTGTACAGGGTGAAACACTTCCCTCGCTTAGAGTGCATTTAGTAGAGGTGATACAGCCTCTCTGGACAAAAGACCCATTGGCACCAAAGAGCTGTCCCCTTCACCAGTAGACCAACAAAGATGTCTGCTGAGAGCAGCAAACCCTGGCAACATCTGTGTGTTGAGATTTACCGTAAACACCAAGCCACTGCTGTTGCACCACAAGGCAACTCTTTTCTGAGACAACCCAGCACTGGCCACAGCCCAGTGAGACCCTCCCCCAGAGGATCAGCACAAGCCTGAGTTGCAGCAGTCTCTGAAGTGTGGGGTTTTGAAACACAACTTCATCTGAGATAAAATCCAGGAAGGGAGCACTTCCTGGCAGATGGATAGCTTGGATACAGACAGGGTGAAGATGTGGATCTGAGAGAAGCCAGGGACACAGGAGGACTGAATAATTGCATGTATGTGAGGGCATGAACTTACCGCTCAGGAGACCGGGGCTAGGGAGCCATTTTTGTCTCTAGCCCTTCAGCACTGATCAACCTCAGTGAGCTAAACAGCAACACCAACTAGAGAATGGAATCATTACACCAAACACCATTCTCTGTGCCCTCCAAGTACATCACCACAAGGGCAAGTCAGCCTGAGAATCAGAGCAACAGCCCCTCCCCCGAGAAGACCAGCACAAACCCCACCCATTCATTAAGTCTACTGATCATGGAGTGTTGCAGAGCTTCAGCTCTAGGGAAAACAGGATCTAGCTTCCTTTGGATAGTGTTTGTTTGTTTGTATCTCCTGCTGTTTTTTTTTTATACAGAAATTGCAAATTTTTTATTTATTTTATTTTTAATTTTTAATTTTTTATCTTTTTTCTATCAAGCTTCTCTCAATAAGCAAACCAAAACAAACCTATAATCTAGATTCCTTTATTATTTTTTTAAATATTTTAATTTTTCTTTTTATTTTTTCCCTCTAAAAAGACAAAATGGAAGAATTCACCTTAAAATAAAGAACAGGAAGAAATGATGGCCATTCAGTCAATACAGATATAAGTAAGCTGTCAAACTAGAATTTAAAACAACAATTATAAGGATTCTAGTTGGGCTTGAATAAAGCATAGAAGACTCTAGAGAATCCCTTATTGCAGAGATAAAAGACCTAAAATCTAGTCAGGCTAAAATAAAAAATTCTATAATCGAGAAGTAAACCTAAATGGATGCTGTAACAGTGAGGAGTGAATTAGTGATATAGAAGATAAATTATGGAAAACAATGAAGCTGAAAAGAAGAGGGAAGCAAAGGTAATGGATTATAAAGGTAGACTGAAGGAACTCAATGACTTATTAGAAGGGAGTAACATTCATATAATAACAGTCCCACAGATTAAAAAAGGAAAAGGTCAAGGGAGCACCTGGGTGGCTCAGTTGGTTGAACATCTCAGTTTGGCTTAGGTCACAATCTCACTGTTTGTGAGTTCAAGCCTCACATCCAGCTCACTGCTCTCAGCCCAGAGCCTACATTGGATCCTCTGTCCCCATCTCTCTGTCCCCACCTCACTTGTGCTCTCTCTCTCTCTCTCAAAAATAAACATTTAAAAAGAAAGAAATTAAGACAATTGGAGGCACTTGGGTGCCTCAGTTGGTTGGGCATCTGACTTTGGCTCAGGTCATGATCTCCAGGTCTGTGAGTTCAAGCCCCACATCGGGGTCTGTTCTGACAGCTCAGAGCCTGGACTCTGCTTCAGAATGTGTATCTCTCTCTCTCTCTCTCTCTCTCTCTCCCTCATCCCCTTGAGCTCTTTCTCTCTCTCATTCTCTCTCTCTCTCAAAAATAAATAAACATTAAAAAAATAATAAAATAACAAAAAAAAAGTCCGAAGATTTATGTGAGTAAGTTATAGCTGAAAAATCTGGGGAAGGACACAGACACAAAAATTTAAGTACAAAGAACTCCCACTAAATTCAATAAAAGCCAGCAATCACCAAGGCGTATCATAGTCATATACAAAAATACACAGACAAGGAAAGAATCATGAAAACAGCAAGGGGAAAAAAAGTCCTTAACTTAAAAGAGAAGACAGATAGGTGTACAGCAGATCAGTCTACAGAAACTTGGCACACCAGAAGTGAGAATCATGATATATTCAATGTGCTGAATGAGAAAAATATGCAACCAAGAAAACTTTATTTAGCAAGGCTGTCATTCAGAATAGAAGGGAAGATAAACTGTTTCCCGGTAAAACAAAAACTAAAGGAGTTCATGACCACTAAACCAGTCCTGCAAGAAATATGAAGAGGGACTCTTTGGTGGGGTGTGGGGGGGGGGGAGCAAAAGCAACAATAACTAGAAAGGACTAAAGAACATAACCAGAAACACCAACTCTACAGGTAACACAATGGCACAAAATTCATATCTTTCAATAATCACTCTGAATGCAAATGGAGTAAATGCTTCAGTCAAATACATAGGGTATCAAAATAGATCAAAAACAAGACTCATCTATATGCTGCCTATAGGAGACTCATTCTAGACCTAAAGACATTGGAGGAAAGTAAGGGGAGAGAGAACATCTATCATGCTAATGGATGCCAAAAGGAAGCCAGAGTAGACCTACTTATATCAGACAAACAGTATTTTAAACCAAAGGCTGTAACAAGAGATGAATAAGGATATTGCATCATAAATAAGGGTTCTATCAATCAAGGTCTAACAATTGTAAATATTTATGCTCCCAACTAGAAGAAACCCATATATGAAAATCAATTACTAACAAACATAAGAAATTCAGTGAAAATAATATAATGATAGTAGGGGACTTTAACACCCACTTTCAGCAATGAACAGATCATCTGAGCAGAAAATCAATGAGAAAACAATGACTTTGACTGACACACTGGACCCTAATGACTTAACAGATATATTTAGAACATTCCATCCTAAAGCAGCAGAATGCACTTTTTTTTTTTTTTTTTTTTTTTTTTTTTAGTGCACAAGGAACATTCTCCAGAATAGATCATATACTGGGTCACAAATCAGCCCTCAAAAAGGACAAAAGGATTGGGATATACTATGCAAATTTTCAGACCACAACTCTAAGAAACTTGAAGTCAACCCCAAGAAAAAATTTAGAAAGATCAAAAATACATGGAGGTTAAAGAACATCCTACTGAAGAATGAATGGGTTGACCAGAAATTAAAGAAGAAATGAAAAAGTACATGGAAACAAATGAAAATGAAAACATGACAGTCCAAACTTTTTGGATGCAGCAAAAGCAGTCCTAAGAGGGAAGTATATTGCAATACAGTCCAATCTTAAGAAACAAGAAAGGTCTCAAATACACACCTAACCTTGCACCTAAAGAGGCTAGACAAGGAAGAGCAAATGAAACCTAAAGACAGTGGAAGAAGGAAAATAATAAAGACTAGAGCAGAAGTAAATGATATAGAAACAAACAGAAAACATTAAAACAAATCAACAAAACTAGAGCTGGTTCTTTGAAAGAATTAACAATATTGATAACCCCCTAGCCAGATGTATCAAAAATAAAAGAGAAAGGATTCAAATAAATAAAAATCACAAAAGAAAGGGAAGAGATCACAACCAACACCTCAGGAAAACAAAAAAGTATATGACAAAATTATGAAAAATCATATGCCAACAAAGTGGGCAATCTGAAAGAGATGGATAAATTCCCACAAACTCACAAAATACCAAAACTGAAAAATGAAAAAATAGAAAATCTGAACAGACCCATAACCAGCAAAGAAATTGAAATAATAAAAATTCTCCCAACAAACAAAAGTCCAGGACCAGATGACTTCCAAGAGGAATTCTACCAGACATTTAAGAAACAGATAACATCTATTCTCAAACTGTTCCAAAAAAAATAGAAATGGAAGGAAAACTTCCAAACTCATTCTATGAAGTCAGCTTTATCTTGATTCCAAAACCAGACAAATATCCTACTAACAAGGAAAATTATAGATTAATATCCCTGATGAACATGGATGTAAAAATTCTCAAAAAGATACTAGCATATTGAATCCATTAAAGAATTATTCACCACAATCAAGTGCAATTTATTCCTAGGATGCAGAGCTGGTTCATTTTCCTAAATCAATCAACGTGACATACCACATTAATAAAAGAAAGGATAAGAGCCATATGATCCTCTCAATAGATGCAGAGAATGCATTTGACAAAATACAGTATACGTTCTTGATAAAAAAAAAAAACCTTCAACAAAATAGGGATTGATGAAACATACCTCAACATCATAAAGGCCATATACGAAAGGCCCACAGCTAATCACATACTCAATCTGAAGAAACTGAGAGACTTTCCCCTATGTTCAGAAATGGAACAAGGATGTCCACTCTCACCATTATTATTTAACATAGTCTGGAACTCTTAGCCTCAGCAATCAGACAACAAAAATAAGTAAAATGCATCTAAATCAACAAGGAAGAAGTCAAATTTTCACTATTTGCAGATGACATGATACTCTATATAGAAAACCTGAATGACTCCACCAAAAAATTGCTGGAACTAATATGAATTCAACAAAGTCTGAGGTTATAAAAATCAATGTACAGGGGTGCCTGGGTAGCTCAGTTGGTTAAGCTTCTGACTTTAGCTCAGGTCATGATCTTGCAGTAAACAAGTTCAAGCCCCACATCAAGCTCTGTGCTGACAGTTCAGAGCCTGAGCCTGCTTTGGATTCTGTGTCTCCCTCTCTCTCTACCTCTCCCCTGTTCACGCTCTGTCTCTCTCTCTCTCTCTCAAAAATAAATCAAAATTTTTTAAAAAATAATAAGAAATAAAAATCAATGTACAGAAATTTGTTGCATTGATATACACCAATAACAAAGCAGCAGAGAGAGAAATCAAGGATTCAATCCCATTGGCAATTGCATCAAAAACTATTAGAGACCTAAGAATAAACCTAACCAAAGAGGTAAAATATTTCTACTCTGAAAACTATAGAACATTTAGAAAGTGTTCTTATAGAAATAAATTGAAGAATACACAAAGGAACGGAAAAACATTTCAGGCTCATGGATTGGAAGAACAAACAAACATTGTGAAAATGTCTATACTACCCAAGGCAACCTACATTTAATGCAATTTCTATCAAAATACCACAAGCATTTTTTACAGAGCTACAATAAACAATCCTAAAATCTGTATGGAACTAAAAAAGTCACTGAATAGTCAAAGTAATCCTGAAAAAGAAAAACAAAACTGAAGGCATCACAATTCCAGATTTCAAGCTATATTATAAAGCTTTAGTCATCAAGACATTATAATACTGGCACAAAAACAGACACAGAGATCAATGGAACAGAATATAAAACTCGGAAATGGACCTACAACTATGTGGCCAATTTATCTTCAACAAAGCAGGAAAGAATATCCAGTGGAAAGAAGACAGTCTCTTCAACAAATGGTGTTGGGAAATCTGGATAGCAACATGTAAATGAATGAATTTGGACCAGTTTCTTAGACAAAAATGAATTCAAAATGGATGGAAGACCTCAACGTGAGACAGGAAACCATCAAAATCCTACAAAGAACACAGGCAGCAGCCTCTTTGTTCTTGGCCATAGCAACTTCTATCTAGACACGTTGCTGGAGGCAAGGGACACAAAAGCAAAAATGAACTTTTGGGACTTAACAAGATAAAAAGCTTCTGCACAGCAAAGAAAACAATCAACAAAACTAAAAGGCAGACTATGGAGTAAGACAATTATTTACAAATATCTTATAAGGGTTAATATCCAAAATCTATAGAGAACTCATCAGGGCATCTGGGTGCCTCAGTTGAGCGTCCAACTCTTGATTTAATCTGTGGTCATGATCCCAGGGTCATGGAATGGAGCCCTGACAAGCTCTTCGCTGAGCGTGGAGCTTGCTGAAGATTCATTCTCTCTCTCTCTCTCTCTCTCTCTCTCTCTCTCTTCCTCTCCCCTCCAGCTCTCCCCTGACCCCACTCTATCTTTAAAATACTAAAAAATATTTTTAAGGAACTTATCAAACTCAACACCCAAAAAACAACTAATTCATTTAAGAAATGAGAAGAAGACATGGATAGACACTTTTCCAAAGAAGACATCCAGATGCCTAACAGACACATGGAAAGATGCTCAACATCACTCATCATCAGGGAAGTACTACTAATAAAAACCATGATGATATACCATCTCCCACTGTCAGAATGGCTAAAATAACAACACAAGAAACAACAGGTGTTGGCGAGGTTTTGAAGAGAGGGAAACCCTCTTTTACTGTTGGTGGGAATGCAAACTGGTGCAGCTGCTCTGGAGAATACTACGGAAGTTCCTCAAAAAGTTACAAATAGAACTATCCTTTGATCCAGCTATTGAATTACTAGACATTTACCCAAAGTATACAAAAATACAGATTGAAAGGAGAACATGCACTCCGATGGTTATAGCAGCATTATCTACAATAGCTAAACTATGGAGAAGGCCCAAATGTCCACTGATTGATGAATAGATTAAGAGGATGTGGTATTAGTCAGCTATCAAAGGAATGAAATCTTGGCATTTGCAATAACATGGATGGAGTTAGAATGTATGTACTATGCTAAGTGAAATAAGTCAGACAGAGAAATACAAATACCATATGATTTCACTCGTATGTGGAGTTTAAGAAACAAACCAGATGGGCATATAGGATGGGAAAAAAGAGAGAAAGAAACAAACCATAAGAGACTCTTAGAGAACACACTGAAGGTTGATGGAGGGATGTGTGGGGGATGGGCTAGATGGGTGATGGGTACTTATCATGAGCACTTGTATGCAAGTGATGAATCTCTGAATTATACTCCTGCAATCAATAGTGCACTGCATTTTAACCAATGAGAATTTAAGTAGAAATTTGAAAAGAAAAAAAAAAGTAGGGTAAGCACACACACACACAGAAATAATTTTATACTTTAGGTATATACAGTTTATTTTATGCCAATTACACCTGAATAAACTGTGAGATAGTTTCCATTGCTGCACAGCATCTGCCAGCATAAAGTCTCTCAATCAAGAGGAGTTTTGGGATGAAATTTATTTTAATGTTGGGTTATATGATAGAAATAGATCATTAAGTCATTGTGGGAAAAGCAAAACATTTTCTATTATATTCATTTGCTATTATAAATTATATATGTGTGTGTATATATATATATATATATATATATATACAGTATAGAAAATTTATTTGAAGCTTATATTAGTTTCCTGAGGCTGCCATAACAAAATACCACAGACTGACCACTTAACAGAAAGTTATTGTCTCACGTTTCTAGAGGCTGGAAGTTTGAGATCAGGGATTGGCAGAGTTGGTCCCTTCTAAGGCCTCTCTCACTGACTTCCAGACAGACACCTCTGCATCTCTTTATATATTCTTGCCTCTGTGTGTGTCATGCCTTTATCTTCATATGGTATTTTTTTTTAAATAAGAACAACAGTCATATTGTTTCAGGGGCCCACCCTACTCAAGTATGACCTCATCTTAACTAATTACATCTGCAATGACTATCTCCAAATAAGATCACCTTCTGAAGTACTGACAGCTGTACTTGGATATAAAAATTGGGGCGGGGGGAGATAATTCAATTCAAAACAAAGCTCCACCTCATATTTTAATTTTTTCCCCTCTCTCTAAACTTTTTAATTGAGCAAAGTGTATTTTAAAATTTAGTAAATATGATACAGATTAGACATTCAACAATATCTATAAAAAGAATCATCAAAAAATCAGAATTGCTATTTACTGAGAATCACAGATAACTAATATAGCTCCTTTTCTTAAGAGTTATTTTTCTTTAGGGGTGCCTGGGTGGCTCAGTTGGTTAAGCGTCCAACTTCAGCTCAAGTCATGATCTCGAACGAGCCCCATGTCAGGCTTTGTGCTGACATCTCAGAGCCTGGAGCCTGCTTTGGATTCCCTCCCTCTCTGCCCCTCCCCCGCTCGCATTCTCTCTCTCTCTCTCTCTCTCTCTCTCTGTCTAGCAAAAAATGAATAAGCATTCAAACAATTTTTGAAAAGTTATTTTTCTTTAAACTAAAGAAACAGTGGTAACTAATGATAAAACAACCATGACCACAACTGCAGTATTAGAGATTAAGCAACTCTCCACTACCCTTATTTATGTTTTTTTTCTTATTCAAGAATAATTAACATACAGTGTTATATTAGTTTCAGGTGTATAATACAGTGATTCAACAATTATGTTTCTCAGTGTTCATCAGTAAGCATATCCATTATCTATTTCACCCATCCCCCCTGCCCGTGTCCTCTCTGGAAATCATCAGTATGTTCTTCATAGGTAATGGTCTGTTTTTCTTATTGTCTCTGTTTGCTTGTTTTGTTTCTGAAATTTCACATATGAGTGAAATCATATGGAATTTGACTTATTTCACTTAGCATTATACTGTCTAGGTCCATCCAGGTTGTTACAAATGGCACAATTTCACTATTTATTATGTTCCAATAAGATTCCATTGTATATCTATAGCACTTCTTTATCCATTCATCTGGTGAGGAACACTTGGGCTGCTTCCATACCTTGGCTATTGTAAATAATGCTGCAATAAACATAGTGGTGGATATATCCCTTCAGATTAGTGTTTTTGTTTTATTTGGGTAAATCCCAGTAGTGGAGGTACTGGATCACCTGATAATCCTATTTTTAAGTTTTTACAGAACCTCTACACGGTTATCCACAGTGGCTGCACCAGTTTGCATTCCCACCACTAGTACAAGAGGGCTCTCCCTTCTCCACATCTTCAACACCTGTTGTTTCTTGTGTTGATTTTAGCCATTCTGACAGGTTTGAGGTGACATCTTATGGTAGTTTTGATTTGCATTGCCCTGATTGTAAGTGATGATGCACATCTTTTCATGTGTCTGTTGGTCATCTGTGTCTTCTTTGGGGAAATGTCTATTCATGTCTTCTGCCCATTTTTAATTGGATTATTGATTTGTATCAGTTCTTAATATATTGTGGACACTGATTCCTTATATATTGTGGACACTAATTCTTTATCAGATATGTCATTTGCAAAATCTCCCATTCCATGAGTTGCCTTTTAGTATTGTTAATTATTTACTTTGCTGTGCAGAAGACTTATTTTAATGTGGTCCCAACAGTTTATTTTTGCTTTTATTTCCCTTGCCACAGGAGACCTATATAGAAAAAGTTACTATGGCCCATGTAAAAGTAGTTACTGCCTGTGTTTTCTTCTAGGATTTTTTTGGTTTCAGGTCTCACATATAGTTCTTTAATCCATTTGGAATTTGTTTTTCTGTATGGTGTAAGAAAATGGTCCAGTTTCTTTTGCCTGTTGCTATCCAGTTTTCCTAACACAATTGGTTGACAAGACTGTTTTTTCCCATTGGCTATTCTTTCCTGCTTTATCAAAGATATTGACCATATAGTTGTGGGGTTACTTCTGGGTTTCCTATTCTGTTCCATTGATCTCTGTGTCTGTTTTGGGGCCCATACCATACATTTTGGTTACTACTGCTTTGTAATATAACTTGAAGTCTGGAATTGTGGTTTCTCCAGCCTTGCTTTTCTTATTCAAGATTGGTTTGGCTATTCGGGGTCTTTTGTGCTTCCATACAAATTTTAGAACTGCTTTAGTTCTGTGAAAAATTCTGTTGGTATTTTAATAGGGATTTTATTGAATGTGTAGACTGTTTTGGGTAATATGGACACTTTAACAATATTTTTCCTTCCAATCCATAAGCATGAATGTCTTCCCATTTCTTGGTATCATCTTTAATTTCTTTCATCAACGTTTTATAGTTTTCAGAGTACAGGTCTCTCACTTGTTTGGTTACGTTTATTCCTAGATATCTTATTGGGTTTGGTGCAAATTTAAATGGGATTGTTTTCTTAATTTCTCTTTTTGCTGCTTCATTATTAGTGTATGGAAATGGAACAGATTTCTGTATATTGATTTTGTATCCTGTGACTTTACTGAATTCATATATCAGTTCTAACACTGTTTTGGTGGAGTCTTTTGGGTTTTAGATACATAGTATCATGTCATCTGAGAATAGTAAAACTTCTTCTTTAACTAATTTGGACACCTTTTATTTCTTTTTGTTGTCTGATTTCTGTGGCTAGGACTTCCAGTACTATGATGAATAAAAGTTGTGAGAGTGGACATGCTTGTGTTATTCCTGACCTTAGGGGAAATTCTTTCAGATTTTCCCCATTGAGGATGATGTTAGCTGTGGGATTTTCATATAAGACCTTAATTATGTTGAGATATGTTTCCTCTACACCTACTTTCTTGAGAGTTTTTATTATGAATGAATGTTGTACTTTGTCAAATGCTTTTTATGCATCTATTGAAATGATCATATGGTTCTTACTTTTTCTCTTATTGATGTGATATATCACATTGATTGACTTGCAAATATTGAACCATGCTTGCAACCCAGGAATAAATCTCACTTGATCATGATGAATTTTTTTAATGTATTGTTGAATTCAATTTGCTAGTATTTTGTTGAGGATTTTTGCATCTATGTTCGTCAGACATATTGGCCTGTAGTTTTCTTTTTTTTTGTGTGTGGTGTTTTTAATCTGACTTGGGTGTATCAGAGTAATGCCAGTTTTATAGAATGAATTTCGAAGTTTTATTTTCTTTTCTATTTTTTTTGGAATAGTTTGAAAATAGATATTAACTCTTCTTTAAATGTTTAGTAGTCTATGACTGTGGAGCCATTTGGGTTCTGTAATTTTGTTTGTTGGGACTTGTTTGATTACTTATTCAATTACTTTGCTGGTTATCAGTCTGTTCAATTTTAAATTTCTTCCTGTTTTAGTTTTGGTAGTTTATATATTTCTAGGCACTAATCTATTTCTTCCAGGTTGTCCAATTTATTGGCATATAGTTTTTCATAATATTCTCTTATGATTTTTTTTTTTATTGTGGTGGTGGTTATTTCACCTCTCTTATTTGTGAATTTATTTATCTGGGTCCTTCCCCTTCTCTTTTTGATAAGTCTGGCTAGGGGGTTATCAATTTTATTTTTATTTTTTTTCAAAGAACCAGCTCCTTGGTTTCACTGTTCTGTTCTTTGTTTTTGTTTTTTTTTTTAAGTTTCTATGTCATTTATTTCTGCTCTAATCTTTATTATTTCCCTTCTGCTTACTTTAGGCTTCATTTGTTGCTCTTTTTCCAGCTCATTTAGGTATAAAGTTAGGTTGTTTATTTTTGAGATTTTTCTTTCTTCTTAAGGTAGGCCTGTTTTTCTATATACTCTCTTATGACCACTTTTGCTGTACCTCTAAGGTTTTGGACTGCTGTGTTTTCATTTTCACTTGTTTCCATGTACTTTTGGATTTCTTCTTTTAGTTCCTGGTTGACCCACTTACTGTTTAGTAGCATGTTATTTAATTTCCATGTATTTGTGGTCTTTCCAGATTTTTCTTGTGGTTAACTCCTGGCTTCATAGCATTGTGGTCAGAAGAGATGCATGGTATGACTTCGGTCTTCTTGAATATGTAGAGGCTTGTTTTACTGCCTAATATGTTATCTACTCTGGACAAAGTTCCATATGCACTTGAAAAGAATGTGTATTCTGCTATTTTAGAATGGAATGTTCTGAGTATATCTGTTAAGTCCATCTGGTCCAGTGTGTCATTCAAAGCCATTGTTTCCTTTTTGATTTTCTGTTTGGATGATATGTCCACTGATATAAGCAGGGTGTTAATGTCCCCTACTAATGTCATATTAGTGCCAATTAGTTCCTATATTTGTCATTAACTGTTTTATGTATTTGCACACACCTAGGTTGGATGCATAAATACTTACAATTGTTATATCTTCTTGTTGGATTGTTCCCTTTATTATTATGTAGTGTATTTCTTTGTCTCTTATTACAATCTTTGTTTTAAAGTCTATTTTTTTCCAGTATAAGAATTGCTACTCCAACTTTCTTTTGACATCTATTTGCAAGACAGATGTTTCCACATCTCCTCATTTTTGATATGCAGGTGGCTTAAGGTGTAATATGAGTGCCTTGTAGGCAGCATATGGGTCTTATTTTTTACCCATTCTGTCACCCTATGTCTTTTGATTGGAGTGTTTAGTCTATGTCTTTTTATTGCAGCATTTAGTCCATTTAATTCAGAGAAATTATTGATAAATATGTATTTATTGCCATTTTATTACTTGTTTTGTGGTTGTTTCTGAAGATTTTCTCTGATCCTTTCTTGTCTTTCTCTCATAATTTGCTGGTTTTCTTTAGTGATGTATTTAATGATATTGGATTTATTTTCTTCATTCTTTCCATATTTATTAGTGGTTTTGATTTATGGTTACCATTAGGTTTGTACATAACATCATCTGTGTATAGCAGTCTATATTAAGTTAAGTCATTTAAGTAAACCCATTATTTACTCCTCTTCTCCCCACATTTTAGGTCTATGTTGTTATATTTTATATCCTTTTATTTTGTGACTTCCTTGACTGATTTTTGACATAAATATTCTTTTTTTCCCTGTTACTGTGTTCCCTAAATTTATGCTGTCATTTCTGGTCTCTCCTTTTCACTCAAGAGTCCCCTGTAATAATTTTTGAAAGACTGGTTTAGTGGTCCTGAGATCCTTACCTTCACTTTCAATCTACATGTGTCTTCAGGTCTGAAGTGAGTCTCTTGTAGGCAGCATATAGATGGGTCTTGTTTTATTAACCAGTCACCCTATGTCTTTTTATTGGAGCATTTAGCTAATTTATATTTATATTTACATTACAATTAAAGTAATTTTTGATAGTTGTGTACTTATCGCCACTCCGTTACTTGATTTGTGGTTGTTTTTGTAGTTCTTCTTTATTTTTTTTTTCTTCCTTTGCTCTTTTCTTCTGTGATTTGATGACTTTCTTTAGTGTCTGCTTGGATCCCTTTATCTTTATTTTCTGCTTGGATCCCTACTCTATTCTGAATGTATCTCTTATAGGTTTTTGACTGGTGCTTACCATTAGGTTCATATATAGTATCTTATGTGTATAGCCATCTACTAAGTTGATGGTCACTTGTGCTTGAACCTATTCCAAGAGCACCAAATTTTTACTTCTTTCACACGTTATATGCATATGATGTCACACTTTACGTATTTTTATTTTGTGAATCCTTTGAGTGATTTGTAGATATAATTGACTTTACTGATTTTGTGTTTGACCACCATACTTGTTTCATAAGTGATTAACCTACTTTTATTATGTCTTTATGTACCTGTGAATTTTTTCTTCATAATTTTATTTCTTCTGATTATGGTCTCTTCTTTCTACTCAAAGAATTCCTTTTAATATTTCTTGTAAGGGTGGTTTAGTGGTGATGAACTCCTTTAACTTTTGTTTGTCTGGGAAACTCTTTATCTCCCTTCTATTCTGAATGATAAAATTTCTTTGTAGACTATTGTTGATTGCAGGTTTTTTCCTATCAGTACTTTGAATATATCATGCCACTCCCTTCTGGCATGCAAAGTTTCTGCTGAAATATCAGCTGATAGCCTTATGGGGTTTCCCTTGTATGTAACTGTATTATTTTCTTTTGTTGCTTTTTAAAATTCTCTTTTTATCACTACTGCTCACCATTTTAATTATTATGTGTCTTGATGTGGACCTCTATGGGTTAATTTTGTTGGAGGTTCTCTGTGCAGGCTGGATCTGGATGTCTGTTTCCTTTCCCAGTGTAAGAAAGTTTTCAGCTATTATTTCTTCATGTGCATTCTGCCACCTCTTCTCTATCTTCTCCTTCTGGGATACCTATATTTTGAATGCTATTATGTTTGATGATGTCACTGATGAATAATTGCCAGAACTATCCAAGGCCTTTTCTTTGCTGTCACTGTCCTCATGGTAGCCTCCTTGATGAGGCTGCAAGAATTGTGGGACCAGAGGCCAACTCAGCTCCAGTCAGTTGACCCTACTTCACATGGATACTTGTGCACAGGACACTTCACACTAGTGGTTGGCAATGGATCCATTTTGCCAATTTTTCCTTCATTGACATCCTGATTGCCTAACTTGGTACAGTGTCAGTTTGGACAAATGTCCTTCACTCCTGTAATTAACACTTCCCAAAAAACTGCTGAGCCAGTTAACTACCAGTCTTTTCTTTATATCAACTTGCTTTTCTACTTGAATATTCTTTTTAAAAAAAAGCAATGCAATGGTTGCAAATGGAAGCTAACACACTCAAATAAAAATGTCATTATAGTCCCTAAAATTATCCCTGTGCCAGCAGCAGGATGCACACCCCACTTTGGGAAATGGTAGCAGGCAATTGTCTGACCCTTCTCTGATATTCTTAATCCTTTAAGAGAGCTCTTTTGAGTGAAAAGAAAAAAAAATCATGGATTCCCCTAGATTATGATTGTTCTTTCAGTATCTGCCAATTGAGAATATGTATAAAGACCTAGATACTACTAATTCAGAATGAATTGACACTGCATTAGTGACAACAGCTGTACATGAAAACCAGAAGTGCCATGGTAAGAGGAGCCACCTCTTCCATCTACCAGGGTCCTGGCATGCTAACTAATGTGAAGTCCCTTTGAAACTCTGTGGCTTCCTGGGATATTCAGCACATAGTTTCTTCCCTGACTTGGAAGAAAGAGCCAAGCCTCTTTCTCGTTATATGAATGTAAGCATTTTTGTCTTCTAGCTGGTTTGGGGTTCTCTGGTCTGTGAAATGCAGGTTAGAACCCCTGTTTACTTCATACCTCACAGATATTGTTTTTGTGAGTATAAAATTAAATACTGTTGTTGAAAGAAAAAGGAAATCTTAAATGGAAAAATGTATAAATATAACCCTTTCCATAAAATATCAGGAGAAAACTGAGACTCTGGAGAAAAAAAAGGAAAGAGAAAATATGAATGGGGCAAGAAGAGAAAAGCCAACAATAATGAAGATACTGACCACAAGGGTACTCCATGATCTGCAGCCCTTGGCTCTAATGGGACTTGGTTGCTAATCCTGCTGTCTTATTTATAGTCACCAGCCAAGTAGCATGAGAAGTAAAGAGGCCATATGACTGGGTGTGACTTGGAGAAAACCCAGCAGTTTTGGCTTTGTGGCTTTGGCCAGGCACTGAAAGGTAGAGCTTGGAGACAAGGGGGCTTCTATTCAGGCCTCTTTTTGTTACTGGGGAAATGGTCTAGGGCTACCTGTTGGGTCCCTTTTCCTCCTTTATTAGTACTCACTAGGACTGGCTGCACTGCAGTTGGTGGGAGGAAGAAAGAAAAGGTCAGAGACCTGGAGGAGAGGGGAGAGAGCCCTACTTACCAGGAGGTGGGGGTTCGGGTGGGAGAGGGCTCTTCACTCTTCTTCCCAGCTCCCAAGAACAAAGAAAGGCACCAGAATATCACCCTCCCTTTGTGTCTTCTGCTCCATTTAAATTGTTCACTCCTTTGGAAGGCTGAATTTTGTCTGCTTGAGCTTGAATTTCATAAAAGCCCCTTTTGCCTAGGAGAACTAAATAACCATGGGTGAGCAATTCTTAGTATTATAGGAACTGGGACCAAAAATGACTTTGTAATAAGAGGAAGAGACAATCGGGCAGGCAGGGAGGACCTTATAAATAGCTTATAAAGCTGAAGTGAGTTTAACTTTTAAACCCCCCTAAGCCTCTCTGATTCATAATAGTGACAATGTAACAGTGTCCAGGTGCTCCAATACAAAACAAATAAAAAACAATATCCTTTCTTGATTTTTTTTAATTTTTAGTTCAACAGATCAAAAATAAGTAAAACCTGAACTTCCTGAGTTTCCATATTGAAGGCAAAATTCCCTTTAGAAAAATTCTATACTGAACCAATAGTGTGATACTGATTAAAATGGAGGCTCTGCTGGGAAAATGCAGAAAGCAGCAAATTTGCTATCCTGATGTCATCATTACTAGGAAGCATTTCTTGAGCTTCTCCACAAACAGTGGGAGCATTGGGCAGAGGGCATGGAGATGAATCATGAGCTTTACATTTCTGGACTAAGATAGGCTATGCTTCCACAACCAAGCAATGAGTAAACAGAATAGTGGATTGAGTCACATCAGTGCCCTTGATATATTTTATAGGTTTTCTATTTTGGGTTAGCCAAAAAGGCAGCAGGGCATTTTTTTAAGCCATCACCCATTTCCTTAAATCTACATTTCAGGTGCCAGGATGAGAAGGATGGGAGTTTTGGGGCAGGGCTGCCCAGGCGAGAGACTTTAAGGGAGCCACGCTGTACCTTTAATGGGGCAGGAGTCTGATTACTCAGAGTTTTGGATGCTCCCATATTTTCTCTGTGGCATGTAGATCTTTGTGACTTTGTCGTCAGGCTTCCTGTGTGTTGTCCAGGAAGACTGACTAGGAAAAAGGATTGTGGATATTTTTGTTTGTTTCTATGATAAGAATCTGATAGATATTTATCTTTTACATTTCAGCTGAGTGCATCAGGTGCCCCTTGAGGAGCTGGGGAAGTTGAATGACTGCTACTGTTTTGGGGATCTGTCCATCACTGGATAAGAGTCTTAAGACCCACGAGTAACTTTTTCAAAGCCAAGTTCTGAGACTTTCCATAAAGCAGCCTCCTAGACCCCCCACCAGCTCTGTCCCAGGACTCAGCACCCATGGACTAGAGCCTGGGGGAGCTTGTAGATTTCTGAAAGGGATGGAAGGTTCATGGGAGTGTCTCATTCTTCATTCTCTTTCTCTGTCAGCTTGTGCCAATTAGGGAAGCTGAGCAGCTTTCTGTGCAAGCTGTGATGCCTTTAGGGCCATAAACACCCCTTAATCAGAACTCTCAGTGTCCCTGCACAAAGGACACAAGTTCCAGAGTCTGATGTGGGGTTTGTACGTGGCTTCTGGAGATCTGGGGCATCATCTCTGCATTCTTCCAAGAGTCCAGTTTGCTGGCTGGCTGGCCACAGGTAAATTCAAGAAGTATGTGTGGATTGGATGACACATAGTTTCTTAGGGTTATGATCTGGGTGATTTGTGGTGTGTGTGTTTAAATGTGGGTGTGGGTGAGCACATGTAGAAGTGTGGTTGTGCATGAGTATAAGATGGGGCATGGTTGAGACAGTGGCTGCACCAAAATCTACTTTTATTTCTCTTCTTGGAGCTATCCAGAAAGCCTGAATTCTCCTCCCACAATTGGGTGCAGTTAAGTCTTCTGCAGACAGTGCAACATTCTAGAATGTGGCCATGAGGAGGTGAGGAGAAATCCCAGGGCTAATAGCTTTACTTCCAGCACATCTTTCTTGGCCTGTGAGCCTCCAGCCTGATGCTGAGTATGTTCTATGTTTGGCTCAGAACAGCAGCAGGCCTGGGGAGGCTGATGCCTGCAGCTAAGTCAGATGTGCCTCATCCCATTTAACAGGCCTCAAGGATGAGGCACTTGACACTTGCCTCTTTTCTGTGGCTCTCTTCTGGTGTTCTAGGGAGGCCACTGATCCAGAAAGTATGTGTGATTGTGGGGTCCTTGGGATGTTGTTCTCCCTTCTGAAAGTCCTAATTTTCCTCCTCAGGATAATTTGTGCCCCAAGCAGCTGAGCTGATACAGGTCCTGATGTATCCTGGCTGACACATCAGGCCAGGGATAATTCCCATCACAGGACATAAGAGAACGTTAGAGCTGGAAACTAAAAGGCTGTCCTGTCCATGGAGCTGAATGTGCAGTCTCTGTGCTCAGCAGTTGTGCTGCCCTCACACTGGCTGCTTGGAAGTGCCATTGTTCTCTTTCTAGCAATTTCTGAGAAGGCAGATTTTTGGCCTTTCATTGGAGGAGGAGTATTAGGGGCAGCTCAGTTACACTCCATTACTTTTTTAAATTTGTTTTTATTGAAGTATAATTACATACAGTATTATATTAGTTTCAGGTGTACAATATAGTGATTCAACAATTCTATACATTACTCAGTGCTCATCACAATAAGTATACTCTTATTACCCTTTATTTCAGCCATCCCCCATACCCACTTCCTGCCTGACAACCACCAGCTTCCCAGTCTTTGTCATTACTTTTGCCCCCTCAGAGCCACTGGAAGGAGATCCAAGGCCTAGCCCTACCCAATGAGGCACCTCATCTTCCTTCCACATCTGTACCCAGACTTGTTGACAGCACAGAACCCTCTTCTCCATTAGCAGTTGCCTTTTAAACCAACAAAATCACAACAAAACACAAACTTAGAGCCATTCTTGACCCCTCCTTTCCCTGTCATCTTCACCTATGTCCTTCTCCAAACACACTAGAATGAAGCAATGTTGCTATAGTCATTTAATGGATCATCATATCTGGATAATGATTTGAGAGGTAAGTCACATGAGCAGCATATTTAGAAATAGGTATTTAGTAAATATGATAGTTTAAAAATTAACAAAAATGCATCCTAAACCAAAAGCAGAAGAAGGGCTAAGGGAAAGGAGGGGGTTGCTGGGTACATCCCAGAGCTTGTACCTGTCCCAGACCTTGCCCTGATCACCTACATATGTCACTGCCCCAATCTCAGGGCCATCACTGTCCCTATGGAAAAGAGGAAGCTGGTTCCACATCACACAGTTTAGAAAGGAGGAGCCTTAGCTGTATTGTTGCTGCTCCCTGGAATTCTGAAATCTACTTGTGGAATCTGATTTGAATGTCACCACATCACTGCCTGTTTCTGGAGAAGCACCAGGATTGCTGTAGACTACAGCTGTGTTTATTAAACTACATGTTGTAAACTAATCACTTTGTTGAAAGACAGGTGCTGACTCACCAGGTCTGGGGAGGGTGTGAGGTTCTGCATGGTTGACAAGCTCCCAGTCTAGGCAATGCTGCAGGCCCACAGGACCCACTATGCAGGGAGTTCCTCAATGTGAGCTGCACCTAGAACCATCTGGAGGTGTTTCAAAAACCATGGTGCCCAAGCTGTACCTCCTTATCCAACTATATCTGAATATAATGTTGCCAAGAGTCAGGAGCTTTTAAAGTTCCATAGGTGATTTTCAATGTGCAATTGAAGTCATGAGCCAGAACTCTAGAGTTTTGTTAAGATATTTTACATTACTGATATAAAAACCAAAAAACAAACAAACAACCCCCCTTCTATTTGGAGAATCATGGAATATCCAATTTTGAAGATATTCTGTTTCTCATCCCCTAGTGTGCAGGTCAGAGCTGGTCCTGGCATCAAAGTCTGGGCAACTGGTCTCTGATTGCAATTTTTACAACTATGAGCTATCACTCCTGGAAAAACCTTTAATTTCTGGTTTTTGTGCCCTTTAAACATGTGATGTTGGACAAAAAGAACTTTAAGCCATTCTCAGCTCCAATAATTCCCAATTTCTATATTATTGGCAAGTCTGTACTCCTATGCCCTCATCCAGAGCAACCTTGGAGGAATTCATACATCTGAAGTTTTTATTATACTTGGGGCCCTGGAGTCCTTCAAGGGCTGCACACATTCTAGAAGACCTAATCTTGTTAGCCAATCTCACCATCCTACCTATCAGTCCCCTTTCTCTCCCTACCCTCAAAACACACTCCAGGCTTTTGTCTAAGCCATTAGTAGGAAAATATCACTATAATGCAGTCTCTGATGACACAGGGCATCTGTTTTGATGCTGACATCTATTGTCTATTTTTATTTCTATCTATCCCTTCTGTGCCAAAATAAGGAAGTCAAACCCCTTAGAACTGGAGACTTTTGAGCTGCAAGGGACTGTAGCATTGAGCTGATTCAAATGTGGATTATTTAGGTGAGGTTCTCAGAGGTCACATGGCTCCTGATGGCAGGGCCTGGGCAGTTATGGGCTCTGGGTTTTCTGCCACAGCTCTTTCCAGTGCATCAGGTTGCCTATGCATCCCCAGCCAAGCAGAACCTGAGAGCCACCAACAGCCACACCACCTCAGGGATCTATCTTAGAAATATGGTAAGTGCAAAGCCATGTAGATATATGGAGGACACCTGGACACCTGGAGGACACTTAGAGGGGTACCAAGGGTGTCCTAGAGGGTGAGAAGGAATCCAGGAGTGAAAATTCAACTGTCTCCAACTTGCTGCACTGCAGGCTCATTCACAGTCTCTGGCAGCCAGGCTTGCTAAACAGAGGGAGTCTGGGGTCACAGCACAGAAAATTCTGTGGGAAATGAATCAACTGTGGAATTTCCACAGAATGGATGATGTGCCAGCTGGCATCAATCAGACACCAAGCAGACGCAGGCAATGTTCTAAGAGCTTCACAGGCATTCATCCCTTGTTCCTCTTGATGATACTTTCAGGTTAGCTATTTTTTTCTTCCAGTCCTTTTGAGATATAATTGATATATAGCACTGTATAAGTTAAAAGTCCATAGCATAATGTCTTGACTTAGATATTGAAGTCAGTGCTATTTTTAAGTCTCATGTTATACCTGGGGAATCTGAGGCTAAAAGGTGTTCATTAACTGGTCCAGGGTTGCAGCACTGGGAATGACCTTGGACAGACTAATGCCCAAGTCCCCTACTTAATAGTTACATTCAGCACAGGTGAGTCATGGAGCTGCTTTTCTCAGAGTTTAGCACCAGGAGGACAAGACTGGACACAAAAAAAAAATTACCTGAATTCCAAGGTAGCCTCATGTAAGCACCAACTTGAATGGAGTATGCCATCAGTGCAGGTGTGTGGGTGTCAAAGGCAGCACTGGGAGCTACTAACTCAATAGAGCAGCCCCTGAGAAAATATAAAAGAGGCAGTTCAGTTAAGCCAAAGGCATTTCCTGGTCTTCTTCTGGCAATTAGGGATTGCAGAGAAGCTGTACTGCCCAAGACACAAATAATCTCATTTCCATGAGGCTCAAGGGGCCAGAAGGCCACCACTTAGCTTGATGTTCTCAAGTATATGCATGCCAGGCCATTTGGAGGTAATCAGGTATTCAGGGAGTGAACATTTTACTAACTATGGAGAACCAGAAATGTACCTCTGCACAAAAAGGAAACCATTTGGAGGTACAGGCTTCCAGTGATGAAGTAGAGAAGCCATGGGGATAAAAAGTACAGCATAGGGAATATATAGTCTATGGTACTATAATAGCATTGTATGGGGACAGATAATAGCTACACTTGTGGTGAGTATTATAGTATAACATATGGCATTACTATGTTGTACAACTAAAACTAATGTAACACTGTGTGTCAACTATATTTCAATTAAAAAAAGAAAGGGAAACTATTTTTAGACAATTTCAGAAATAGGGAAGCCTCCAGTGTGGAGGAATCAGAAGCTTCTTACTGGGGCCACAATCTGTCAAGTAATAAAGGCCAAACAAGCCTCCTCTTAAAGTGAACAAGAACGGAAATGGGCAATTCTGTCTTGGGCTTGAAGAGTCAACTTTCTTTTCTTTTGCTGAACCACTGAAGCAGAATGAGAAAGACTGTTGAATCCATTCCAGGTAAACTTCACTGAATGCCAAGTGCACTCTTTCCACAATAAATTTTTTAAGTCAAGAAAATTACTTAATAGCTCAAGTCAGTAGGTGTGTCAATCTGCTGTTGGTGGGCCCTTTAACCATTCACGGTTTCTGGCTGTTTTGTTTTGTTTTGTTTTTTTCCTTACTGTGTATGCTCCAGCACCATGAGAGGCATTCAATAAATAGTGTCATTTGCTATTAACTCCTTCACTCAACAAAAGCCAGGTGAACAGTGAATAGCAAATGTGTCCTGTTATCAAAAAGTTTTCCATTGTCTTAACTTAGGAAGCAGTTAATTTATGCCAGACAATATTCAACAGAGTGACAGATTACATGATTGAGATAACAAAACTATAGGAATTCAATGGAAAAAAACTGTTAAGAATGAATTCTGGCTTGAAAGGAATTCTGACTAGAGATGGGGTGAAAAGTCATGAAGAACAGGGAATAGCCCCATCAAATCCCATGAGGGTATGAGTGGAGCTCATTCTAGAGGAAGTGAAACTCTTCAATCAGTGCAGACCAGGGGCTAAAGCTTGAGAGAGAGAGCCAAAGGGTCAAGTTAGGACTCAATACATTTCTGTATTGAAACTCTCCATCCTCAAAGGCAGCTGCTCAGGGTGTAATGTAAGAGATGGACTATTTCTTAACTGTGCATATCCCATTAATTTTATGCATCAACTTGGCTGGGCCACAGTACCCAGATATTTAGCCAAATGTCAGTCTAGATGTTGCTGGAAAAGTATTTTTGTTTGTTTGTTTTTAATGAGATTAGTATTTAAATCAGTAGACTGTGAGTAATGCAGATTACCCTTCTCAATGTGGATGGGCTTTATCCCATCAGTTGAAGACCATAAAGAGAAAAAATACTCCCCAAGCAAGAGGGAAATCTGTCTCCAGACTGCCTTTGGACTTGAACTGCAATGTCAACTCCTCCCTGGGTCTCCAGCTCATGATCAATCCTACAGATTTTGGACTTGTTAACCTCCACAATCATGTGAGCCAGCTTCTTAAAATAAGTCTCTCTCTCTCTCTCTCTACTATCTCTCTCTCTCTCTCTCTCTCATTCTCCTCTTTTCTACTGATTCTGTTTCTCTGGAAAACCTGTTTCTCTGGAAAAACCATCCTGGGTGCAATGTCACTATCATCATGGTTCCAAATGTGTCCAGCAGGCAGAACATGTGGGATTCTGTCCTAACATCATGAAGCATTTTTGTATTTCATATAAAATAATGAAACATAGTGTAGGCTAAATAAGACACAATACATTTGGCTATATTTTATTTTATTTATTTATTTAATGTTGATTTATTTTGAAAGAGAGAGAGAGAGACAGAGCATGAACAGGGGAGGGGCAGAGAGAGAGAGGGAGATACAGAATCTGAAGCAGGCTCCAGACTCTGAACTGTCAGCACAGATCCCAACATAGACCTCAAACTCACGAGCCTTGAGATTATGACCTGAGCCAAAGTCTGACGCTCAATTGACTTAGCCACCCAGGTGCCTGTATATTTTAATTCTCATAAGTAGTACTTAACCCCAAAGTTTCAAGAAAATGTATAGGAGAAATTTTAAATTTGAGGAAATTCTAGCCAATAACTTTAGTTTTTTTCTGATTAATTTGGAAAAAAAAAAGAATATGACCACATTTTCCTGGCAGACATTTTAATCTCCTTCACAGAAACCAGGGTTTGTTGAGAGCATGACTGAGGAGTGCTGAATTAGGACAGGTGCTCCCAAACTCATGGGGTTTCACCCAGCTTAAGGTCTGCAGAGCACCTGGGCAGGCAGGTGTTTTTAACCTCCCAGGTGATTGTGATGGGCAATCAGGAATGAGAAACCTTAGTTTCCAGGGCAACATCTGACTTTACCTCGTTAGGAAAGACCTTTACATGGAGCACTTCCCAGGACACCAGAGTCCTACAAGACATATTAGCAGCTAAGATAGGGCAAAAGCTGGAGTGTGGAAAGAACCACCTTCCTTCCAATGAGAGGAGAAATGGGAGAGAAAGAGCTGACTCCATAAGAGTAGCCCACAGCCCTGCTGGGGCCAGGCATGGGCAAAAGAGCAGCTCACACTACACACCTGAGTTAATGATTAACCACCTTTCTCCCTAAATAAGTGCTTTTTCTTTGAAGATTTATTTTTTAGCGTATATTCTGGAAGTATTATAGAATAGTGATGATATTTAGTGATTTTTTAAGTGACTGCACATTTAAAAAGCCTTAAAGAAATGTTCATAAGTCCTTATTCCAAATAGTTCTCAGGAATTCAATCTTGGGTACAGAATCATTGCTCTAGCCCATATAGCTATATACCTCCTACTCCTGCCACATCCCGGAGTGAACTCTTCAACTACAGTCAACAGCAGTTCTATTTCACCCTAGGGGCACCTGGAGGAAGCACAATAAACTGTATTTGTGGGCAAGCAAAAACCTTGGAAAGTGGTGCTTCAGCAATACAATAAATCCCCCAGAGCAAATAAACAAGTTTAAGTTCTGATAAATATTAGGGCAGCTTTTTCCTTGATACATGCAAAACAGTTTATTAATCATTTTTTTCCCACTGTTAGTAATTCCTCTGATGAGGGGTGGTAGGTTTATGCCATTAGATAACTGATATTTCACCCCAGAGTCTGGAGTCTGCTGTCTACCTGATGGGTGATAGAGCCCTAAGTGGATAGGTGAGTAGAAAGATAGAGGGGATGCTTGGATAGATGGATGAATGGATGGATAGATGGATGGATGGATGGATGGATGCATGGATACCCACACACATACATAAGAAGAAGTGGGATAGATAGGCAGGTAGATAGAAAGATGAATGAATAGATAGCAGTTGTATGACCCATAAAGCACTTCATCTCCACATGATTTTATTTAATCATTACAATAACCCCCTTGAACAGATGTAGGTGTAATTATTTCTCCTGTAGTTTTGTAGATGAGAATAATGACATCTGTGTTAAGGAACTTGTACAAAATCACACTGCTTGCAAGAAGCAAAGCAAGGACTCAAAGAACTTGTTCTTTCTGGAGTGTTCTCAGGAAAGGAGTCCATGTCCTAAAACATATCTCTCCATCTCTTCCCAGATTATGTCAGCTACCAGTGAACCACACAGTCAACATCAGCAGTGAGGTTTTCTTTTTCTTTTTTTTTTTTTTCAACGTTTATTTATTTTTTGGGACAGAGAGAGACAGAGCATGAACAGGCGAGGGGCAGAGAGAGAGGGAGACACAGAATCGGAAACAGGCTCCAGGCTCTGAGCCATCAGCCCAGAGCCTGACGCGGGGCTCGAACTCACGGACCGTGAGATCGTGACCTGGCTGAAGTCGGACGCTTAACCGACTGCGCCACCCAGGCGCCCCAGCAGTGAGGTTTTCAAAGAAATGTGAATCAGAAAGGTCACATGTCTGCCAGTACACCAAAAGATCCATGACTCAAGTGAAGATGTTTCCTGTGATGGTTGGTAAAGGGAGGATGAGAGAAGGCAGAGACCCAGACTTCCAAGGCTGCCTGGGTAAGAGAAAGGAAAAGAGTCTTAGGAACCAGAGAGGAGGGAATGCCCCATCAAGAAAAATCCAAAGCTGAAAGTAGTGCCCTGATTTTGACTCATACATTCATTTACAACCACCCAAGTAGAAATACAGAGAAGGTGTTTATCTATCCCTGCTTTTTCCTTCCTATTATAATACAAGTCCTAGAGAAAGTAGAGCTTAAAAGCAGGGTCAAAGTTCAATAATTATATGGGAAGTTCAAGCCCAGAGCAGTGAGGATGAGGGAAATGGATGGTGAAGATGTCTTGTGACAAGACACCACACTTCTTGAAACAGATCATGAAACTTGTTAAATTATGTAAATAAAAGAATTATTTCTATTTTTAAAAAAGACAGTGTACTTCTCAACATCCTCCTTTATTGGCCTGTGGACCTTATCCAAAGGATTGTGGGATGGACCCACACTGTAGAGAAGACTGTTGGAGAACTGTACTAAACTCCACCCTTCTCCAGTTCCCTTTGTCAAGTCTCACCCCACAGGGACCTAACTTCTCATTATTGGTATGTCTGTCACCTAGTCCTCCAAGTCTGCATGGGCACCCCTTGAAGTCTAGGGCTGGGTGCTCTTGAGCAAGTAGAGAAAGAGGTGATGAGGATATCTGAGCTAACATCCAGGGGTAGGTCTCAACCTACTGCTATTGTGGATTTTATTCCTATGAAATTCTCTGTGTGTTTTCTACACAAGACAAAAAAAAAAAACATGTGTCCTTCAATATGCATGATGAATATGGATGCACAAATTCTCCATAAGATACTAGCAAATCAAATTCAACAACATATAAAAAAAATTATCCACCATGATCAAGTGGGATTCATTCCTGGGATGCAGGTCTGGTTCAACATTCACAAATCAATCAATATGGTACATCACATTAATAAAAGAAAATAAAAAAACCATATGATCCTGTCAATCGACTCAGAAAAAGCATTTGACAAAATTCAGCATCCTTTCTTATTAAAAACCTGCAAGAAAGTTGGGATAGAAGGAACATACTTAAACATCATAGAAGCCATTTTTGAAAAGCCCACAGCTAATATCATCCTCAATGGGGAATGAGCTTTCCCCCTGAGATCCGGAACACAACAGGGATGTCCAGTCTCACCGCTGTTTTTTAACATAGTGTTGGAAGTTCTAGCATCAGCAATCAGACAACAAAACAAAATCAAAGGCATCAAAATTGGCAAAGATGAAGTCAAGCTTTCACTTTTGCAGACGACATGATACTATACATAGAAAACCTGACAGACTCCAAAAGTCTGCTAGAACTGATACATGAATTCAGCAAAGTTGCAGGATACAAAATTAATGTAAAAAAAATCAGTTGCATTCTTATACACTAATAATGAAGCATCAGAAAGACAAATAAAGAAATTGATCCCATTCACAATTGCACCAAGAATTGTAAAATACCTAGGAATAAACCTAACCAAATATGTAAAAGATCTGTATGCTGAAAACTATAGATAGCTTATGAAGCAAATTGAAGAAGATACAAAGAAATGGAAAAACATTCCATGCTCATGGATTGGAAGAATAAATATTGTTAAAATGTCAATACTACCCAAAGCTATCTACACATTCAATGCAATCCCAATCAAAATTGCACAAGCATTCTTCTCGAAGCTAGAACAAGCAATCCTAAAATTTGTATGGAACCACAAAAGACCCCAAATAGCCAAAGTTATAGTGAAGAAGAAGACCAAAGCAGGAGGCATCACAATCCCAGACTGTAGCCTCTACTACAAAACTGTAATCATCAAGACAGCATGGTGTTGGCACAAAAACAGACACATAGACCAATGATATAGGATAGAAACTCCAGAATTGGACCCACAAAAGTATGGCCAACTAATCTTTGACAAAGCAGGAAAGAATATCCAATGGAAAAAAGACAGTCTCTTTAACAAATGGTGGAGAACTGGACAGCAACACGCAGAAGAATGAAACTAGACCACTTTCTTACACCATTCACAAAGATAAATTCAAAATGGATAAAGGACCTGAATGTGAGACAGGAAACCATCAAAACCCTAGAGGAGAAAGCAGGAAAAACCTCTGTGACCTCAGCCGCAGCAATGTCTTACTTGACACATTCCCAAAGGCAAGGGAATTAAAAACAAAAATGAACTATTGGGACCTCATGAAGATAAAAAGCTTCTGCACTGCAAAGGAAACAATCAACAAAACTAAAAGGCAACTGATGGAATGGGAAAAGATATTTGCCAATGACATATTAGACAAAGGGCTAGTATCCAAAACCCTTAAAGAACTCACCAAACTCCACTCCTAAAAACAAATAATCCAGTGAAGAAATGGGCAGAACGCATGAATAGACACTTCCCTATAGAAGACATCCAGATGGCCAACAGGCATATTGAAAAGATGCTCAACGTCAGTCTTCATCGGGGAAATACAAATCAAAACCACACTGAGATATCACCTCACACCAGTCAGAGTGGCTAAAATGAACAAATCAGGAGACTATAGGTGCTGGAGAGGATGTGGAGAAATGGGAACCCTCTTGCACTGTTGGTGGGAATGCAAACTGGTGCAGCCACTCTGGAAAACAGTGTGGAGGTTCCTCAAAAAATTAAAAATAGATCTATGACCCAGCAATAGCACTGCTAGGAATTTACCCAAGGGATACAGGAGTGCTGATGCATAGGGGCACTTGTACCCCAATGTTCATAGCAGCACTTTCAACAATAGCCAAATTATGGAAAGAGCCTAAATATCCATCAACTGATGGATGGATAAAGGAATTGCGGTTTATATACACAATGGAATACTATGTGGCAATGAGAAAGACTGAAATATGGCCTTTTGTAGCAAGGTGGTTGGAACTGGAGCATGTTATGCTTAAGTGAAATAAGCCATACAGAGAAAGACAGATACCATATGTTTTCACTCTTATGTGGACCCTGAGAAACTTAACAGAAGACTATGGGATAGTGGGAGGAAAAAAAAAGTTAGGGAGAGAGCCAAACTATAAGAGACTCTTAAAAACAAAATAAACTGAGGGTTGATGGGGGGTGGGAGGGAGGGGAAGGTGGGTGATGGGCATTGAGGAGGTCACCTGTTGGAAGGAGAACTGGGTGTTGTATGGAAACCAATTTGACAATAAATTTCATATTTAAAAAAAAGCATGTGGCCTTCACTGTCCTCGATTTCCATAAGCTTTAATAGGGACTTATTTATTTAACACTTTCAATCACCAAATGTGAGCACTTAGAAGTTGCACCCATCATCTGCAGCAAAAAAAAAAAAAAAAAAAAAAAAAAAAAAAAAATTGATAACAAATGAGTTCCCTCTTCCCTCTGGGATTCTGTCTTTTTTTTAAGTTTCTTCTAGTTTCTAGAAGTTTCTCTCATATCCTTTTGTCTCTGCATACTAGAAGTGCTGAAGAATATATGTATCTATTTGCCTATGCCTCAAAAATGATCTCTAATATAACACCTTTTTCTAAAAAACAATTGACCTTGTATTTTCTTATTTTTCATTTTTATTTTCCCATAACACCATAAGTAATACTCAAATGGTTTAATTGCAAGGCATATTTGTGAAGGGTTGTGTATTGCACAGGCTTCTCTGGCTTCTCCTTGTACAGGAAATCAAGATCAGTCAACTCTAGCCCAGCCCACAAGCCCTCCACATACTTCATTGGCCTGGCTTCCTAACTGTGTCCACTACTCCCCTCCCCTGCAGCTCAGCACCCCTGCCCTTCATGGGGCACCCAGACACACCTCATGCTTCCTGATTCATGTTCTGTCTGCCTCTGCCTTCTCTCCCCACCACCCTTTCTCCTCCTAGGGAAATTCTTCTCACCCAACTCTAAACTGCCCCAGATTACCAGGTACACTGGGCAGACTCTGGATTTTGGAGGCTCATGAAGTGGTTTCAAGTCCAGGTCCCATCAATGTGTGTTCCTGTGTAAGAACCTACCTCTCTGCACCCTAGTTCCCTCATCACATGGAATTCATAATGCCATCCTCTTTGCATGGGTAACAATTTTTCATATATTTATGCACATATTATATCATCTTTTTTTCTATACTCTCTCCAAAGATGTTTGTATTCCAAATGGCTTTGAGATATAGAAATAGTGTCTCCCTCTGTGGCAGAGGACAGGTTTGCTTCCTGAACAAGATAATAAGGGTACTGTTGTAATTTGAACAAGTTTGTTAGCAAACCCCTGGTAGGACTGGAAGGGGGGGTCCTAAGCTCAGATCTCCTTATCTATGACACAGACCCAAAGTGTGTGTGCAGCATCCTTCTGGGCCCATCTCTGTATCACTCCCATGGAACTTTGCGGGCAAGGGCAATGAAGTCTTTTGTCTCGGACCTAGAAGTCGTGTGTCTTCCAGTTTCGACAAACAGTGGCAGGCTAACTAGTTAGCTTACAAAAAGGGTAAATCCTCAGACACTTCACCATCCTTAACACCTTTCCTCTGGCTGAGGGAGATTTCCTACTGCCAGACAATACCATAGAACCTCCAGGAGCTGCTTTCTGGAACTCCTAACTTAAATATACACATGCTTCTATTAAAGTATCAGTCACAGCTATCTCTATATCCAGGGATAGTGCCTGGTTCACTATGGATAAGTTAATGTACCTCAAAGATTGCTCAGCTATTAAAATCTACTGCTACCCTGCATCTTCTCTTGCCATCATTTCTTCTCTGTTAAAAACACGACGTTTAAAAAGTGCATAAACATGTATGCATTCATCATTTGCCTCGAAATGTAGCCTCTATTTTAGTCAGGGTCAAATGCTGACACAGGGTTCTTCTCTGGACTTAATTCATCTTATTCACTTGGGATGGGGTTGGGAGGTTATGAACCTTCTGAAATGACATGAAAGTTGTGTGTATATGTATATTTTCCTAGGGACAGGGATTATTGCTTTTATTGGAATCATAAATGTATCTGTGCTAAAGCCCCTGAGGTGAATACAATAGATGTTAGCCATAAGTAAGCAGGGCTTTGTTGCACTTTCCTGGAGGCTGTGCCGAAAGTGAGCTAGGTGTTATATCCTCCAAGCCTCATCATGGGGAGACTATGAAATGAAAACAAAAAAAAAAGAGGCCTGACTGTTGAGAGGGGCAGCAACAGAGAAGATCAAATAAGAGAGGAAAGACACCCCCAGACCAGAGCAATTGCCAATCAAGATGAGATATGGGGACTCTACTAAAATAGCTAATCAAAAAAACTTTTTTTTAACATTAAGTATTCTTCTAATGTAAGTTGAAGGACAATATAGTATGACCCAGTGTCTTAATCTGCTCTGGCTATCATAACAAAATAGCATACCTTGGGTAGCTTAAATGATAAATATTTATTTTCTTGCAGCTTTGGGGACTGCAAGTCCAACATCAGGGTGCCAGTATGGTAGGTTCCTGGTGAGGACTCTCTTCCTAAATTGCAGAGGGCTGTCTTCTTGCTCTGTTCTCACATGACAATGGGGTGGTGGAGAAGACAAAGAGCAAGCTCTTTGGTGTCTCACCCTTTGAGAGTGCTAATCCCACTCATGAGGGCTCTACCTAATGATTTCCAAAGCCCCCCCCCAAATACCATTCCACTGGGGATTAGGGCTTCAAAATATGGATTGGGAGGCACAATTCAGTCCATAACAACTAGAAAAGTTAAAAACACACATACACTGCTACCTTGCAAATGCTAACCCTATATATGCCTTTGAGAAATGCCTGTGCATATGACCCAGGATAGGTACTAGAATTCTCACAGCAGCACTGCTACCCACAATCCCCAACTGCCAAGACCCAAAAATCCAACAACAGTAGAATGGGTAGATGCAATGAGATGCATTCACATAAGGGACACTGTATATCAGAGAAAATTAACAAACCATGTCGTAAGGCATTAGCCCAGATGAATCTGGGCAACAAGATCAGGTGGAAAGAACTGGCTGCAGAGGATGCACAATGAGATCTGGTTTATAAAGAGTTCAAAAATGGACAAAACTGAACATTACATTATCTGGGAATATGCACATGTCAGGCATGCCTACCAAGAAAGCCAAGGGAATAAGCAGCAAATTTCAGAGTGCTTGTTGTGGGGGAAGGGGAAGGAGGTAGTCAAAGGAGGACACTTGGTGCAGGGGTCAATAGTACCAGTGATGTTTTCTGTCATAGGCATGAAGTTTGGTGACACAGCCATTTATTTCATCATTATTTTTTTAAAACTGTATATATGATAATATATGTATTGTCTTAGTCCATATGAGATTTTATAACAAAATACCACAGACTAGGTGGTATATAAACAACAGAAATTTACTTCTCATAGTTCTGGAAGCTTGAAGTCCAAGATCAGGATGCCAGCATGCTCGGGTTCTGGAGAAAACATTCTTTCAGCTGCAGACTACCAACTTTTTACTGTGTTCCTCACATGGTAGAAGAGGCTAGGGAGCTCTGTGAAGTCTCTTTTATAAGAACACTAACTCTATTCATGAGGACTCCACCCTTGTGATCTAATCATTTTCCAAAGGCCCTACCTCCCAATATCACAGAGGAGGTTGGGATTTCAACATTTCAAACTATAGCATGTGTATAATATATATCTCATAGATACCATAGATATCATATATGTGCCATAACACACTTCTGTATGTGTAAGTCAAATTACTTAGGGTGCCACTTACCTTGAAGGTGAGCATTTATTTCTGCTCAGCTGCCAGTAGCAGCAGCAGCAGCGAGGGTACCTCAGCTCACACACCCTGGCCTTTGACCTGGGTGATGTCCTAAGGAGCCAGGGGGTACCATATCCCCTAAAAGAAGTCACTCATAAGAGCTGCTTTGGTCCCACCGCCCAGACTCAGCATGCAAGGTGTGAAGAAGGCTCCTGCCTGCAGGCACACCTAACACTGTGCATGTTGTTGCTGATCCCCAGGTGAGAAGGAGCCCTAGGCCTGCTGAAGCAGTCTGAAAACTGCCTAAGAAGTTGATAAAGCTTGGCATGTTGGTATACCAGGGGATAGTGATGAATGAGCTCAAGGATTCAAAACTTTGAGAGGAGATCACTTAAGACCTGCATTCTGTGCTCTGCCACCAAGTCTTCCCGTGTGATTTTGTTTTATAAGGACTGAAGTGTCAACATTCAGCATGTCTATATACCCAAAGGCTATATACCCAGGCTCGAGGTGTTTGTTGTCCATGTCAGTGGCAATGCACCTGGCATCAATGCATGCTTTTCTAATTCATGCCTAGCATTCTCAGGAAGTAGATCTGGCCACAGGTGGACTCCAAAATAAAGCCAGCTCTTGAAGAACAGCTCCTCATTGACACTATCCAACCTTTCAGAGGGTAGATTCCCTCATAATATGCCTCTGAAATGTCCAAGATTGCTCTTGAGTAGGGCTCTGTGGAGTCATTGGCAATACAAGGTTATGGTATGTACAGTTTAGAGAAGTATTACAGGTGACAAATGTTGCAAGCCCTCAGAATATAAATATAAATTTGTTTCAGAGGCTAAGAAATAAGACTGCTCAGACTTTCCCAGTGGATTTCTGCAGTCATATGGGGTCAGTGTCCTGAGGGAGAATTTCAGGTAACTTCATTTTCCATATACTTTTCCAGATTTTTTTTTAATTTTTTTTCAATGTTTTTATTTATTTTTTGGGACAGAGAGAGACAGAGCATGAACGGGGGAGGTGCAGAGAGAGAGGGAGACACAGAATCGGAAACAGGCTCCAGGCTCCGAGCCATCAGCCCCGAGCCTGACGCGGGGCTCGAACTCACGGACCGCGAGATCGTGACCTGGCTGAAGTCGGACGCTTAACCGACTGCGCCACCCAGGCGCCCCTACTTTTCCAGACTTTTTTGACCCACCAGTGTTCCAGCCATTTACCATATATGGTGTAGCTTTATGGGATTTTTCTTTCTTTCTTTTTTCTCTTTCTTTCTTTCTTTTCCTCTTCCTTCCTTCCTTCCTTCCTTCCTTCCTTCACATTTAAATCCAAGTTGGTTAACATATAGTGTAATAATAATTTCAGGAATAGAATTTAGTGACTCATTACTTACATACAATATCCAGTGCTCATCCCAACAAGTGTCCCCCTTTAGCCCTTCCCACCTCCACCTCCCTGCAAACAATACCCCTCCAGCAGCCCTGTTTGTTCTCTGTATTTAAGAGTCTTCAGGGGAACCTGGGTAGCTCAGTTGGTTAAGTGTCTGACTTCAGCTCAGGTCATGATCTCACAGTTCGTGAGTTCAAGCCCTGCATTGGGCTCTGTGCTGACAGCTCAGAGCCTGGAGTCTGCTTTGGACTCTGTGTCTCCCTCTCTCTCTGTCCCTCCACTGCACATCCTCTGTCTCTCTCTCTCTCTCTCTCAAAAATAAATAAACATTAAAAAAAAGTCTCTTGGGGCGCCTGGGTGGCGCAGTCGGTTAAGCGTCCGACTTCAGCCAGGTCACGATCTCGCGCTCCGTGAGTTCGAGCCCCGCGTCAGGCTCTGGGCTGATGGCTCAGAGCCTGGAGCCTGTTTCCGATTCTGTGTCTCCCTCTCTCTCTGCCCCTCCCTCGTTCATGCTCTGTCTCTCTCTGTCCCAAAAAAAAAAAAAAAAAAAAAAGTCTCTTCTGGTTTGTCTCCCTTTCTGTTTTTATATTATTTTTGCTTCCCTTCCCTTGTGCTCATCAGTTTTTTATCTTAAATTCCACATGTGACTGAAATCATATGATACTTGTCTTTCTCTGACTGACTTATTTCACTTAGCATAATACCCTCTAGTTCCATCCACCTTGTTGCAAATAGCAAGATTTAATTCTTTTTGATCGCTGAGTAATATCCCATTGTGTATATATGTCACATCTTCTTTACCCATTCATAAGTCGATGGACATTTGGGCTCTTTCCATACTTTAGCTATTGTTGATAGTGTTGTTATAAACATCGGGGTGCATGTGCACCTTTGAATCAGCATTTTTGTATCCTTTGGATAAATACCTAGTAATGCAATTGCTGGGTCATATAGTAGTTCTATTTTTATTTTTTTGAGAAACATCCATACTGTTTTCTGGAGTGGCTGCACCAGTTTGCATTCCCACCAGCAATGTAAAAGAGTTCCTCTTTCTTCACATCCTTGCCAACATCTGTCGTTGCCTAGGTTGTTAATTTTAGCCATTCTGGCAGGTGTGAGGTGGTATCTCGTTGTGGTTTTGGTCTGTATTTCCCTGATGATGAATGATGTTGAGAATTTTTTTCATTTGTTTGTTAGCCATCTGGATGTCGTCTTTGGAAAAGTGTCTATTCATGTCTTTTGCCCATTTCTTAAATGGATTATTTGTTTTTTTGGGGGTTGAGTTTGATAAGTTCTTTATAGATTTTGGACATGAACTCTTTATCTGATGTCATTTGCAAATATCTTCTCTCATTCTGTTGGTTGCCTTTTAGTTTTTCTGATTGTTTCCTTCACTGAGCAGATTTTTATCTTGATGAAGTCCCAGTAGTTCATTTTTGCTTTTGTTTCCCTTACCTCTGGAGACATATCAAGTAAGAAGTTGCTGTGGTAGAGGTCAAAGAGATTGTTGCCTGTTTTCTTCTCTAGGATTTTGATGGTTTCCTGTCACACATTTAGGTCTTTTGTACATTTTGAGTTTATTTTTGTGTATGGTGTAAGAAAGTGGTTCAGAATCATTCTTATGCATATTGCTGTCCAGCACCATTTGCTGAACAGACTTTTTTCCATTGGATATTCTTTCCTGCTTTGTCAAAGATTGGTTGGCTATACATTTGTGGGTCCATTTCTGGGTTCTTTATTCTGTTTCATTGATCTATGTGTCCATTCTTGTGCCAGTACCATACTGTCTTGATGATTACAGTTTGTAATATGAATTTAAGTCTGGAATTGTGTTGCATCCAGCTTTGGTTTTCTTTTTCAGGATTACTTTAGTTATTTGGGGTCTTAACTAGTTCCATAAAAATTTTAGGATTGTGTGTTTTAGCTCTGTGAAGAATGATGGTGTTATTTTTTTTGGGGGGGGTTATTGAATTGATTTATTTTCCTTAAATATTTATTTATTATCTATCTATATATCTATCTTTAATTTAATTTAATTTATCTATCTATCTAATCTATCTATCTATCTATCATCTATCTATCATCTGTCTTTAATTTACATCCAAGTTAGTTAGCATATAGTGCAATAATGATTTTAGGAACAGATTCCAGTGATTCATCCCCTATGTATAACACCCAGTGCTCATTCAAAAAAAAAAAAAAAAAGTCTTCCTTAATTCCCCTTACACATTTAGCCCATCCTCCCACCCACAGCCCCTCCAGCAACCCTCAGTTTGTTCTCTGTATTTAAGAGTCTCTTATTTTTTGTCCCTCTCCCTGTTTTTATTTTTATTTTTTTGCTTCCTTTCCCTTATGTTCATATGTTTTGTATCTTAAATTCCACATATGAGTGAAGTCATATGATACCTGTCTTTCTCTGACTGACTTATTTTGCTTAGCATAATACACTCTAGTTCCATCCACCTTGTTGCAAATGGCAAGATTTCATTCTTTTTGATTGCCGAGTAATACTCCATTGTATATATATAACACATCTTCTTTATCCATTCATCTGCCGATGGACATTTGGGCTTTTTCCATACTTTGGCTGTTGTCAATAGTGCTGCTATTGGGGTGCATGTGTTCCTTCGAAACAGCACTCCTTGTGTTACTTTGATAGGGATTGCTTTATGAGATATTTTTTGTCTGTCTCTCTCTGTTTTCATGTTTTGCCACCCCTCTTTAAAAAAAAGTGGGGCACCTAGGTGGCTCAGTCAGTTAAGCATCCAACTCTTGATTTTCGTTCAGGTCATGATATCATGGTTTGTAAGATTGAGCCCCAAGTCAGGCTTTGCACTGACAGTGTGGAGCCTGCTTGGGATTCTCTCTCTTCCTCTATGCATCTCCTGTGTTCTCTGTCTCTCATTCAAAGTAAATAAATAAAAAAAAAAGAAAAGGTATACTAGGAGTCTAAATTTTTGTTTCTAGACCTGATTATGCTATTTGCAACGTCTTGTGACTACAGGCAAGACACTTAATCTCTTTGAACTTCAGTCTTTCCTCTGTAAAATCAAAGCACTGGTGTATACAATTCTAATACTCTTTGTGTTAAGTCAATGACTGTGTGGGAAATGTGGGTGCCAAATGATTTCTGTCTTTCTGGAATACCAGTATGTCATGAATACAAACATTATCTAAGATTCTGAGAGACAACAAGTGCCAACTGAATCTAGTAAACCAGGAAAAATGAGTTAAATGGCACTTAATTCTAACATGAGAATTTCCAGGAATTTAACTGTGCTGAGGCATTGATAATTTCACCCATGCCCACTCCATTCCCTGGGGTAATATCTCTACCTTACACCTTACACAAAAGGTAAAAAAAAAATGAAAAGACACAAACTGAGATAAAATATTTAAAATACACATATTTGACAAAGCACTTATATCCAGAATATATAACTACTACAACTCAATAATAGACAAAAAACTTAATTTCTCTTTTTGCAAATGGAAAAACTTGAATCAACAGTATACAAAAGAGACTAAACAAATGACCAGTGAATATAAAAATAAGTAGTCAATATCACTTTATCTATAATATGTCAATTAAACCTCAATGAAGTACTACTTCACACTCACTAGAATAGCTAAAATTAAAAAGACTGACATCTTTCAAAGTTAACAAGGATTTGGAGCATCCTGAAAACAGATTCTTCTGGTAGGTGTGTGAAATGGTGCAACCACTTTGAAAAACAGTTCCACGCTTTATTAAAAAGTTAAATATACACCTACCTATGACTCAGCAGTTTCACTTCCAGGTATTGGTTCAAAAGAAGTAAAAAATATACATTCGCAGTTACAGTTGTATATAAATATTTACAGCAATGTTATTCTGTAATGGCCACAAACTGGAAAAATCTTAAATATGCAACAGTGGGAGAAAATCAGTAAACACATTGTGACAGAGTCATGTAATGGAATACAAATCAGCAATAAAAATAGAATTACTGATACAGGGGCGCATGTGTGGCTCAGTTGGTTGAGCTCCTGACTCTTGATTTCCACTCAGGTCATGATCTCATGGTTCGTGAGTTCAAGCTCCATGTCAGGTTTGGTGCTGACAGTGCAGAGCCTGTTTGGGATTCTCTCCCTGCCTCTCCCCTGATCACTTGCGCTCTCTCTATCTCTCTTTCTCTCCCTCAAGAAAATAAATAAACATTAAAAAAAGAATTACTGATACACATTAACAAGGATGAGAAGAAGCCAGACATCAAATAGTAAATATGATATAATTCCAGAGTTCAAGAACAGATGAAACTAATCTACAGGGCAGAAATCAGATCAGTAATAGGGGTGGAGAGTGGAATTGAAATGGACAAGCCAGGACCTTTTGTGTTGCTGGATATGTTCTCTGTCTTGATTAGACTGGTTACATGGTTTTAAAAAATATACATAATATATAAATATATAAATGATATATATTTAAAAAATGAATGAAGCATTTAAAATCTGGGTATTTCATTGTATGAAAATTATATCTTAGTAAAATAAAAGTTGGTGGTGACAATTTAGCTCCTCCCTGATTCCATGGACAGCAACAGGACTTGCATCTCTGCTCCAGGACCAGCAGGGAGACAAGGGGGCAAGACCCTCAGCAATTTGGCTAGGAAGGGCAGCCACGGCCAAGGAAGTTTAAAAAGAGCATTCCACTGGGGCACCTCGGTGGCTCAGTTGGTTAAGCGTCTGACTTCGGCTCAAGTCATGATCTCATGCTTCATGGGTTTGAGCCTTGCGTCAGGCTCCATGCTGACAGCTCAGAGCCTGGAGCCTGCTTCATGGATTCTGTCTCCCTCTCTCTCTGCCCCTCCCCACTCATATTCTGTCTGTCTGCCTGTCTCTCTCTCACACACACACACACACACAAATAAATAAAATGTTAAAAAATAATTAAAAAAAAGGCATTCCACTAACCTCTTATTCTGTTGTCAGAACCAAGCCAGGGGGGTGAGCTAGTTTTCACTCTAGGTGAAACTTCCTAGTGACTTCTCCAACTGAGAACTAGACTTCCAGTTAGAAGCCAGAACCCAGGAATTACAACTCAGCTGCCAGAAGCAGAGGAAGTATTAGAGTGGATGGAGTGCAAACTCTAAAGCCAGGCTACCCTTGCTCCCACTTTGAGCCTCAGCTGACTAGATACTGCCTCCTATCCCCTTCTTCACTACACTGTGGAGGAGGAGCCCTAACCTTCAAGGGCTGGTGTATGGCCCATGAATGTCAACTACTCTATCTTGGGCACCGTTCTAGCTTCCGGGAAACAAAAAGGAATAAAATATATTTCATTACCTCTTAGAGCTGTCAGGTTGGTATGTCACAATAGCCTTGAAAGTTTTTAGAATGAGTTTATGGTGAAGAAAATAATTGTATGTTCATCATGTTTTCTCCTCCCAATAGATCCATTATATAAATCCAGATCTTTATATGTTGAATTTGTTTAAAAGTAGAAACAATCCATTTAGTGGAGTCTTAGATTGCTGATTTCTGGAAGTAATTTAGGAAGGCTTCAGAAGTCGGTCAGCAAAATTGGATGGAATAAAAAACTTTGAGAAGATGATTCAAGATGGTGCTTACAAGGGAATCCTTTTGCACTTGGCAAGTTCTTTGTGTGCTGATGGTCTAAAGACACTGATCTTGGGGAAGTTACATCTGAGAAGAGGTCACACTCAGGAAATATTTCATACAATTGAATATGATACAATACAAAGTGAAAAGTACCATATTAGGTGTGCACAAGGAATTATGGGAGCATGAGGAAGGGCACAACTGTCCCTCAAAGGGAGTTGTGGAACCTCAAAGGGAGACGACATGTAAAGGATGAGAGGCACTTTGAAAAAGGGGAAGAGGATGAGACTAACATGCCTTCCAGACACATGGAACCGAGACTGAGAGACATGAATGATTCATTGACAAAGATACTTTCCTGAACCAAATCCTAGTCAGGAAACTCTGAGCTCTTTTTCAACAAGTTTCCATCCTTGGGCATGTCCGTAAGAGCCCAATTTTAGTATGAACTGAGCTAAGTTAGTTTAGCTGGAATCTTCTGCCAACAACTTCTGATATCTGATCACCCTCAGTATGTGACCAAATTCCTCACCCTTGCCATCCCCCAGGTGATGTCTGATCACTCTGGCCTGCCTTCAACAAGGATCCTGTGAGGTCAGTTTGGCAAGAGTCTCTTTTTACTCCTGCTATTATTTCCTCTTAGAAACTTATACATAATGACCTCCACCAGGATGCTTGGCTATAGATGCCCACTTGCCCATGCTGTATTCCGAAGTGAGTATGGTTCTATACTGAGGTCTCATTTCCCCTATTGCAATAATTCCTGAGTAAAATCTGTTTTTACCCCTTTAATTTCTTTTCAGCTCCAGTGTGTCTTTGACATTGTCTGTCAGACAGGTTAGGCTATGCCAAGTAACAAACAATGCTAAGATTTCAAGGGCTAAAAACAAGGTTTATTATCACTCATGTTAATGTTCATTTTTACTGACAGAAGGTTCTGCTGCATGATGTGTCCCTCATGGTCTCAGGATGACACCTCAGTCTCTAGCATTGTGGTCACCATCCTTAAGGAGAAGAACATGATGCCTCACATACTGCTCTTAAAGGGCTTCTTTGCATGAGTGGCTCATGTCCCTTTCACCCACATTTCATTGTCCAAAGCAGTCACATAGTCATACCTATCTTCAAAGGAGTGGGGTTATGCAGTGCCACCATATAGTCAGGAGGAGAAACCCTGAAGTTTACTGACACTTTATATATGTTTTATGTAGCAAGGAGGACTCAAAACTGATGAAGGTGAAATTATGAAGAGCCTTGTTGGCCACAATAAAAAGTTTGGACTCTGAGCTACAGAATGCTTCTTTTGAGTCGGAAAAAGACATGAGGCATTTTGGGTTTCAGAAAGATAATTCTGGTGGTGATGTGGAGAAGGTCTTGGTGACAGCAGACAGAGTAAGAAGCTACTTTATTAATTGTGGGGCTAAGCAGAAGTGGAGAAGTAATATGAATTTGAGAAAGGTAAAAGTACTCTAAGAGTACTCTTTTACTCTAGGTACTCTAGAAAGAGTACTCTAGTACTCTAAAAGAGTACTCTTTTACTCTAAGGTAAAAGTAATGGAATTTGGTGAAAGACTTGCCTGTGAGTTGAGAGAGAGAGGACTCCAGGATAGTGTGGAGTTTAAGGTGGGAATTGAAGTGGTTGATTTCATGACTTAGATCAACAGTAGAGCAGAGATGAGTAGGTTTTGGAGGAGATTAGCACAATCTGGTACATTTTGGGTTTAAAATGTCTGGCAGCATCAGGGATATCATGCCTCTTCTGACATCATGTCCAGATCAAACAACAGAATGAGAGTTACCTACTTTAGAAGGATGCCAAAGTGTTGTCAGTAGATGAGAAGCCCCAGCAAGAGGGTACAGAATGAGAGAAAACTCAGGAAGGAAGATGGAAGAGAGGGGGAGACACAGTGGAAGATCAGGGGCAGGGACTTGACAGGATGCTGAGCAGAACAAGGCTTCTAAAAAATAGGGTTCAGTCAACCCTGGCAAATTCTGAGGAGGCAGGTAAGATGAACCTGAAAAGGAGACGTCCATTTGGACAGTTAGGGATTATTTAGTATACTTATGAGAGCAATTTCAGTCTGGAAATGGGGTAAGACATTGCCAAAGTTTGAAGATTCCTCAAAGAACTTTGTACATGTTCTTTTCTCTCCTCAGAAATTCCCTTGTTTCTTTATTCTTCAAAATCAGCTCAGGGATAAACTCTCTCTAAAATTTTCTTCAATGTTCTTCTCTCCAGGACACTCCCACCATCCCCTTTCCCTCAGCTGGTTTCTGCTGGGGACTTGCATACATCATCTGCACCAGGCACTTTTACACTGCTCTGGAACTATTTCTTTATGTCTGGTTCCTGTGCTGGGCCATGAATAGGGGACGTGTTGTATTCGTCTTTGCAAACTTAGTATCTCATAGGAAAATTTTAGAAATTAAATTTTAGCAATTTAATGTAATGAAGAGAAAGAGGTAAGCATCACCTTGTTCTCTATAGTTAGGAGTTTGTTCCTTGGTTTGTTTCTCTCTCTCTTTTTTCCTTTGCTCATTTATTTCTTAAAATCCACATACAAAGAGATAATATGGTATTTGTCTTTCTCTGACTGACTTATTTCACTTAGCATTATACTCTCTAGCTCTATCCATGTTGCAAATGGTAGGCTTTAATTCTTTTTCATGGCTGAATATTATTCCATTATATATATGTATATACATATATATATATACACATATGTATATATACACACACATATATATGTATACACACACATACACACACACACACACACATATATATATATATATAATTTGTAAATAATGCTGTAATTAACATAGGGTGTGCATGTATCCCTTCGAATTAGTGTTTTCATATTTGGCAAATACCCAAAAGTGTGATTACTGAATTGTAGGGTAGTTCTATTTTTAATTTTTTGAAGAATCTCCATACTGTTTCCCACAGAGGATGCACCAGTTTGCAGCCTAAAAACAGTGCAGTAGTGTTTTTTTTTTCTCCGTATCACTGCCAACATTTGTTGTTTCTTGTATTTTTTTATTTTAGCCATTTCTGACAAGTGTGAGGTGATATCTCATTTTAGTTTTGATTTGCATTTCCTTGATGATCAGTGATGTTAAGCATGTTTTAAGGTATGTGTTGGCCACCTGGATGTCTTCTTTTGAGAAATGTCTTCTTTGAAGAAATGTATTCGTGTCTTCTGCCCATTTTTAATTGGATTATTTGGTTCTGGGGTATTGAGTTGTATCAGTTCTTTATCTATTTTGAAGACTAACCCTTTATTGGATATGTCATTTGCAAATATCTTCTCCCATTCCATAGGTTGACTTTTAGTCTGTCAATTGTTTCCTTTGTTGTTCAGAAGCCTTTTATTTTAATATAGTCCCAATAGTTTATTTTTTCTTTTATTTGCCTTGCCTCAGGAGACATAACTAGAGAAATGGTGCTACAGCTGATGTCAGAAAAATTACTGCTTGTGTTTTCATCAAGGATTTTTATGGTTTCTGGTTTCACATTGAAGTTTTTAATCCATTTTAAGTTTATTTTTGTGTATGGTGAAAGAAAGTGTTACCAGAGGGGAGGTGGGTGGAAGGATGGTTAAAATAGGTGGTGGAGATTAAAGAGTACACTTACCATGATGAAAAAAAATTAGTATAGGAAGATGGCGGCATAGGAGGACGCTGGGCTCACCGCGCGTCCTGCTGATCACTTAGATTACACCTACACCTGCCTAAATAACCCAGAAAACCGCCAGAGGATTAGCAGAACAGAGTCACCAGACCCAAGTGCAGACGAGAGGCCCACGGAAGAGGGTAGGAAGGGCGGCGAGGCGGTGCGCGCTCCACGGACTGGCGGGAGGGAGCCGGGGCGGAGGGGCAGCTCGCCAGCCAAGCAGAGCCCCCGAGCCCGGCTTGCAAAAGCGGAGGGGCCTGATGGACTGTTCTCCGACAGCAAGTGCGACTTAGCGTCTGGGAGGTCATAAGTTAACAGCTCTGCTCGGAAAGCGGGAAGGCTGGAGGACAAAGGGAGGGTGAGCTGCGGAGCCCCCGGACGACAGAGCTCAGTTTGGCGGGGAACAAAGGCGCTCGCCAGCGCCATCTCCCCCGCCCATCCCCCAGCCAAAATCCCAAAGGGAACCGGTTCCGGCCAGGGAAATTGCTCGCTCCGCTCGAACACCCAACTCTGTGCTTCTGTGGAGCCAAACCTCCGGCAGCGGATCTGACCCCCTCCGGCTGCCCCAGGGCCCCTCCTGAAGTGGATCACCTAAGGAGAAGCGGGCTAGGCCTGCCCCCCCTGCCGCCGTGCACCTTGCCTTCCCACCCCAGCTAATACGCCAGATCCCCAGCATCACAAGCCTGGCAGTGTGCAAGTAGCCCAGATGGGACACGCCACCCCACAGTGAATCCCGCCCCTGGGAGAGGGGAAGAGAAGGAACACACCAGTCTGACTGTGGCCCCAGCGATGGGCTGGGGGCAGACATCAGGTCGGACTGCAGCCCCGCCCACCAACTCCAGTTATACACCACAGCACAGGGGAAGTGCCCTGCAGGTCCTCACCACACCAGGGACTATCCAAAATGACGAAGCGGAAGAATTCCCCTCAGAAGAATCTCCAGGAAATAACAGCTAATGAGCTGATCAAAAAGGATTTAAATAATATAACAGAAAGTGAATTTAGAATAATAGTCATAAAATTAATCGCTGGGCTGGAAAACAGCATACAGGACAGCAGAGAATCTCTTGCTACAGAGATCAAGGGACTAAGGAACAGTCACGAGGAGCTGAAAAACGCTTTAAAGGAAATGCAAAACAAAATGCAAACCACCACGGCTCGGATGGAAGAGGCAGAGGAGAGAATAGGTGAACTAGAAGATAAAGTTATGGAAAAAGAGGAAGCTGAGAAAAAGAGAGATAAAAAAATCCAGGAGTATGAGGGGAAAATTAGAGAACTAAGTGATACACTAAAAAGAAATAATATACGCATAATTGGTATCCCAGAGGAGGAAGAGAGAGGGAAAGGTGCTGAAGGGGTACTTGAAGAAATAATAGCTGAGAACTTCCCTGAACTGGGGAAGGAAAAAGGCATTGAAATCCAAGAGGCACAGAGAACGCCCTTCAGACGTAACTTGAATCGATCTTCTGCACGACATATCATAGTGAAACTGGCAAAATACAAGGATAAAGAGAAAATTCTGAAAGCAGCAAGGGGTAAACGTGCCCTCACATATAAAGGGAGACCTATAAGACTCGTGACTGATCTCTCTTTTGAAACTTGGCAGGCCAGAAAGAATTGGCACGAGATTTTCAGGGTGCTAGACAGCAAAAATATGCAGCCGAGAATCCTTTATCCAGCAAGTCTGTCATTTAGAATAGAAGGAGAGATAAAGGTCTTCCCAAACAAACAAAAACTGAAGGAATTTGTCACCACCAAACCAGCCCTACAAGAGATCCTAAGGGGGACCCTGTGAGACAAAGTACCAGAGACATTACTACAAGCATAAAACATACAGACATCACAATGACTCTAAACCCGTATCTTTCTATAATAACACTGAATGTAATTGGATTAAATGCGCCAACCAAAAGACATAGGGTATCAGAATGGATAAAAAAACAAGACCCATCTATTTGCTGTCTACAAGAGACTCATTTTAGACCTGAGGACACCTTTAGATTCAGAGTGAGGGGATGGAGAACTATTTATCATGCTACTGGAAGCCAGAAGAAAGCTGGAGTAGCCATACTTATATCAGACAAACTAGACTTTAAATTAAAGGCTGTAACAAGAGATGAAGAAGGACATTATATAATAGTTACAGGGTCTATCCATCAGGAAGAGCTAACAATTATAAATGTCTATGCGCCGAATACCGGAGCCCCCAAATATATAAAACAATTACTCATAAACAGAAGCAACCTTATTGATAAGAATGTGGTAATTGCTGGGGACTTTAACACCCCACTTACAGAAATGGATAGATCATCTAGACACACGGTCAATAAAGAAACAAGGGCCCTGAATGAGACACTGGATCAGATGGACTTGACAGATATATTTAGAACTCTGCATCCCAAAGCAACAGAATATACTTTCTTCTCGAGTGCACATGGAACATTCTCCAAGATAGATCATATACTGGGTCACAAAACAGCCCTTCATAAGTTTACAAGAATTGAAATTATACCATGCATACTTTCAGACCACAATGCTATGAAGCTTGAAATCAACCACAGAAAAAAGTCTGGAAAACCTCCAAAAGCATGGAGGTTAAAGAACACCCTACTAACGAATGAGTGGGTCAACCAGGCAATTAGAGAAGAAATCAAAAAATATATGGAAACAAACGAAAATGAAAATACAACAATCCAAACGCTTTGGGAAGCAGCGAAGGCAGTCCTGAGAGGAAAATACATTGCAATCCAGGCCTATCTCAAGAAACAAGAAAAATCCCAAATACAAAATCTAACAGCACACCTAAAGGAAATAGAAGCAGAACAGCAAAGGCAGCCTAAACCCAGCAGAAGAAGAGAAATAATAAAGATCAGAGCAGAAATAAACAATATAGAATCTAAAAAAACTGTAGAGCAGATCAACGAAACCAAGAGTTGGTTTTTTGAAAAAATAAACAAAATTGACAAACCTCTAGCCAGGCTTCTCAAAAAGAAAAGGGAGATGACCCAAATAGATAAAATCATGAATGAAAATGGAATTATTACAACCAATCCCTCAGAGATACAAACAATTATCAGGGAATACTATGAAAAGTTATATGCCAACAAATTGGACAACCTGGAAGAAATGGACAAATTCCTGAACACCCACACTCTTCCAAAACTCAATCAGGAGGAAATAGAAAGCTTGAACAGACCCATAACCAGCGAAGAAATTGAATCGGTTATCAAAAATCTCCCAACAAATAAGAGTCCAGGACCAGATGGCTTCCCAGGGGAGTTCTACCAGACGTTTAAAGCAGAGATAATACCTATCCTTCTCAAGCTATTCCAAGAAATAGAAAGGGAAGGAAAACTTCCAGACTCATTCTATGAAGCCAGTGTTACTTTGATTCCTAAACCAGACAGAGACCCAGTAAAAAAAGAGAACTACAGGCCAATATCCCTGATGAATATGGATGCAAAAATTCTCAATAAGATACTAGCAAATCGAATTCAACGGCATATAAAAAGAATTATTCACCATGATCAAGTGGGATTCATTCCTGGGATGCAGGGCTGGTTCAACATTCGCAAATCAATCAACGTGATACATCACATTAACAAAAAAAAAGAGAAGAACCATATGATCCTGTCAATCGATGCAGAAAAGGCCTTTGACAAAATCCAGCACCCTTTCTTAATAAAAACCCTTGAGAAAGTCGGGATAGAAGGAACATACTTAAAGATCATAAAAGCCATTTATGAAAAGCCCACAGCTAACATCATCCTCAACGGGGAAAAACTGAGAGCTTTTTCCCTGAGATCAGGAACACGACAGGGATGCCCACTCTCACCGCTGTTGTTTAACATAGTGCTGGAAGTGCTAGCATCAGCAATCAGACAACAAAAGGAAATCAAAGGCATCAAAATTGGCAAAGATGAAGTCAAGCTTTCGCTTTTTGCAGATGACATGATATTATACATGGAAAATCCGATAGACTCCACCAAAAGTCTGCTAGAACTGATACATGAATTCAGCAAAGTTGCAGGATACAAAATCAATGTACAGAAATCAGTTGCATTCTTATACACTAACAATGAAGCAACAGAAAGACAAATAAAGAAACTGATCCCATTCACAATTGCACCAAGAAGCATAAAATACCTAGGAATAAATCTAACCAAAGATGTAAAGGATCTGTATGCTGAAAACTATAGAAAGCTTATGAAGGTAATTGAAGAAGATTTAAAGAAATGGAAAGACATTCCCTGCTCATGGATTGGAAAAATAAATATTGTCAAAATGTCAATACTACCCAAAGCTATCTACACATTCAATGCAATCCCAATCAAAATTGCACCAGCATTCTTCTCGAAACTAGAATAAGCAATCCTAAAATTCATATGGAACCACAAAAGGCCCCGAATAGCCAAAGGAATTTTGAAGAAGAAGACCAAAGCAGGAGGCATCACAATCCCAGACTTTAGCCTCTACTACAAAGCTGTCATCATCAAGACAGCATGGTATTGGCACAAAAACAGACACACAGACCAATGGAATAGAATAGAAACCCCAGAACTAGACCCACAAACGTATGGCCAACTCATCTTTGACAAAGCAGGAAAGAACATCCAATGGAAAAAAGACAGTCTCTTTAACAAATGGTGCTGGGAGAACTGGACAGCAACATGCAGAAGGTTGAAACTAGACCACTTTCTCACACCATTTACAAAAATAAACTCAAAATGGATAAAGGACCTAAATGTGAGACAGGAAACCATCAAAACCTTAGAGGAGAAAGCAGGAAAAGACCTCTCTGACCTCAGCCGTAGCAATCTCTTACTCGACACATCCCCAAAGGCAAGGGAATTAAAAGCAAAAGTGAATTACTGGGACCTTATGAAGATAAAAAGCTTCTGCACAGCAAAGGAAACAACCAACAAAACTAAAAGGCAACCAACGGAATGGGAAAAGATATTTGCAAATGACATATCGGACAAAGGGCTAGTATCTAAAATCTATAAAGAGCTCACCAAACTCCACACCCGAAAAACAAATAACCCAGTGAAGAAATGGGCAGAAAACATGAATAGACACTTCTCTAAAGAAGACATCCAGATGGCCAACAGGCACATGAAAAGATGTTCAGCGTCGCTCCTTATCAGGGAAATACAAATCAAAACCACACTCAGGTATCACCTCACGCCAGTCAGAGTGGCCAAAATGAACAAATCAGGAGACTATAGATGCTGGAGAGGATGTGGAGAAACGGGAACCCTCTTGCACTGTTGGTGGGAATGCAAATTGGTGCAGCCGCTCTGGAAAGCAGTGTGGAGGTTCCTCAGAAAATTAAAAATAGACCTACCCTATGACCCAGCAGTAGCACTGCTAGGAATTTACCCAAGGGATACAGGAGTACTGATGCATAGGGGCACTTGTACCCCAATGTTCATAGCAGCACTCTCAACAATAGCCAAATTATGGAAAGAGCCTAAATGTCCATCAACTGATGAATGGATAAAGAAATTGTGGTTTATATACACAATGGAATACTACGTGGCAATGAGAAAGACTGAAATATGGCCTTTTGTAGCAACGTGGATGGAACTGGAGAGTGTGATGCTAAGTGAAATAAGCCATACAGAGAAAGACAGATACCATATGGTTTCACTCTTATGTGGATCCTGAGAAACTTAACAGGAACCCATGGGGGAGGGGAAGGCAAAAAAAAAATGAGGTTAGAGTGGGAGAGAGCCAAAGCATAAGAGACTGTTAAAAACTGAGAACAAACTGAGGGTTGATGGGGGGTGGGAGGGAGGGGCGGGTGGGTGATGGGTATTGAGGAGGGCACCTTTTGGGATGAGGACTGGGTGTTGTATGGAATCCAATTTGTCAATAAACTTCATATATAAAAAAAAATTAGTATAAAATAGTTAATTCTTGATGATCAACGAAGGATTATCAATTTTCATGATTAGGCCTTATATTCCAAACCAGTACCAGTAATGAATAGACCTTTGTTGTACAGATTAATAAACTGATTAAGACATGTAAAGTAAATGACAGTGATGCAATTCATAAATAAAAAATATGCAGCAATTTAACATAACAGTATAAAAGACCAAAAACACAGAGGAGGAGAAGTACAAAGTACATGGTCATCATCCAGCCCATGGAATAAATGTCTGAGCTAGTTACTGAAAGGCATGAGAAGGGTCTGGGAAAGGCCGGAGCCTGGAGTTCTTCCTTTACATTGTTTACAGATTGTGGGAGAAAATATATGGCAGAGGCAGTGTCCAGAAATATATGATGATATTTCCGGACAGCAGTTAATTTCAGGGATACAAAATAACTTAGGTCCTGAAAGACAAGAAAATAGGGCAAAGGAAAGCCCTTAGGAAAGTTAGTATTTGAAGTTCAAGCAGGTAGTTAGTGTCTAAGATATCTGTATAGTAAGGGGATTCTAACTCTTGGACTGTGATTCAGGTGCAGGAATTCATTCTCTAAGAGGGAAGTGTAGAGTTTTGTACCTAGCAGATCATGAACAGGTACTCACAACACTTCTGCCCATCAAAATTACCTGGGAGAACTTTAAAATACCTAGATAGATGGAACACATCCCCAGACTGATTAAATTGTAGTTTAATTACTTGTTCTGGGGGGACCTGAACATTAGTTTTTTTCTTTGTTTTTGTTTGTTTTTTTGTTTGCTTGTGCTTTGGTTTTGGTTTTGGGTGTTTGTTTGTTTGTTTTTGCTGTTGGTAGTTTTTTGTTTTGGTTTTAGTTTATTTGGTATCGTGGTTTAAGTTCCTGGATTGTGAGATACTGCTTTACAGTGCATAGAGAGCACTTGGAAATGCATATTGTTATTCAGTAAGCTTAAGGCAGGGTCTATGATTCTGCATTTATATCAAGCTCCCAGGTGCTGCTGGTTCACACACCACGTTTAGGGTTACAAGGTTCTACCTTTATGATACTAACAGTTAGAGGGGAGGAAGTCTCCTTATTAGGACCAGAAAGGTAATTCAGAGGAGCTCATATTTCAGAATTATGGTAAAGGAGTGGAAAGGGATATAACTTAGACTTAGGTTAACCATCTATCTGTCCTAGGGAAAATTTTAAAGTCAAGCTTCACATTAGCATTTCTCATTGTTTAAAAAAAATCTTGATCCCTATATGGCATTTGACTCACTCCTCATAGTCTCCACAAACACTAGTACCTTGTCAAGCTTTATTTTTTGAAGTTTGCATTATGACTTGATAATTTTTTTTTGCAAACTATACATGTTTTCTTGGATATATTAATATTCTGTCTCTTGCCATCCAGCTTCTTATGCTTTGTACCACAAGAACACAGTTTGTTTCCTATTTCCTGTTTCTATTCTTTTTTAGAAAGAGAGAGAGAGAAAACATGAGCAGGGGAGGGGCAGAGAGAGAGAAAGAGAAAGAGAGGGAGAAAGAATCTTAAGCAGGTTCCACATTCAGAACAAAGCCCGATGCAGGACTCAGTCTCATGACCCTGAGATCATGACCTGAGCCCAAATCAAGAATCGGATGCATAACCAACTGAGCCACCCAAGCACTCCTGTTTCCTATTTCTTTAAAAAATACCAAGCAGCCCTCTTGGTGCATCAGTCTCATAATCTGAAAAATGCTTGAACATTATATGACAAGATTTTACTACACATCATGTTGGAAATACAAAATTTTAAGTCATTTTAGTAATGGTAGTTACCAGATCCATTTCATTTTTTTTAATATGAAATATATTGTCAAATTGGTTTCCATACAACACCCAGTATTCATCCCAACATGTGCCCTCCTCAATGCCCATCACCCACTTTCCCCTCCCTCCCACCCCCATAAACCCTCAGTTTATTCTCAGTTTTTAAGAGTCTCTTACAAAAGAATCATGCCATTCATCTATTTTTTTAAATCACATTAATGAAGAATTAATTAAAAATATGATATAATGAATGATTTATAAAGAAGTATAATAATTAAAAATTCGAGAGTAAGTTGTCAAAAAATAAAATTTACTTTTTTGGACATTGCTGCAATGTTTTTTAGGGAATCCACTAGGGTCATAACATGCTCATAAAATGTGCACTATCATCACGTTGATCATAGACACTTTTTCAGTACACTACATGAGTAATGGATTTCTAAATTCTTGTATTTGAATGAACATTCATTAAAATATATAAATTAAGAGATTGTATTAGGCATATTGGAAAACTGTACCAACTCTTTTAATCCACCTACTTGCTCTTTAGAGTTAACTGAGCAAAACAATAATTTATTAAACCTCCTGTGTTGCAAGTCTGTTTACATTAATTTCTGTAATATTTTTTGCACATAAAAAAGAGAGAAAGAGGCAAGAAGTGGTTGAGGGGCATTCACCATTTTTGTAAATGGAGGGAGGGGAAGACCATATTTACAGGCAGAAGAGAGGTCAATAAAGAGAAATTTAACATAAAAAGAAAAAACTAAGGTACTAGACACAGGATGGGGCATGAATCCAGGAAAAAAAATATTTTAGTTGCAAAGTGATAGGGACACACTTATTAGGGATGTAATGGAAGACAAAAAGAGCAGGAAAAGTAAGGGCTAAATCCACTTCTAGTTAAAGATGACCAGTTAACACATCTCAGCTCCCTCCTGAACCCCAGTCAAATTATAGTGAAGGAATAAAAAATGTATAGAGCCATAAGGACAAGGAGAGAAAGGACTGATTTAGTGACTGACCAGAGTGGTTAATGAATGTTCAGAGAAAAGTGAGAAGTCAGAAGCCAGAAGCGAGAGGAAGTTGCCACTGGGAAATGCAACAAGCCAAGTCTCCAGCAGGCATTGAGAGGCTGGGGTGCCAGGGACCTCAGAAGACTGGGAGGCATGCAATGACTACAGAAGGCACATCCCCTCCATCCCTCAATAATAGATCCAGGAATCTGTGGACTCTGAGAAAGTGAGAGGGGTCAGTGAAATGGTGTAAAAATAGAACAAATGGATGGTAGTGCCCATGGCAGATGTTACCTCACAGAGCTCCAATCCATATTCACCACCTCAAGCTATAGACTGGCTCTTCATTTCTATATAAACTTAACAGCCCTAACTAATCACCTATAGCTTCTATAATTTGGGGGTTCCCCCCCCAGACAATTGAGTCCCAAGCTTAAGAGGAACCTTGTTACCTCCAGTTATGTGTCCAGTCCTTTACTTTTAAATAAGTACAAAGAATCATCAAACACTTGAGAAAGTCTCTCATATGAAAGTTAGAGCTCAAAGCAAAGAGAGAAAAGCATAACATCCTCAAAGACATAGTCCATCTAAGAAAAAAATAACAGGCTATCACAAAAAGTAAGAGTGAGGAAAAAGAAAGCGTTTTTAGAAATAAAAAGAATGGGGTGCCTGGGTGGCTCAGTTGGTTAAGTGTCCGACTTTGGCTCAGGTCATGATCTCATGGTTTGTGAGTTTGAGCCCCACGTTGGGCTCTGTGCTGACAGCTCGGAGCCTGGAGATTGCTTCAGATGCTGTTACAGAACCAGGCTGGAACACTGGTGGAAAAACCAAGCGGCACTCAGAGATCTTGGTGGACTGGAGATTTATTTAACACCAGCGGGCTCAGAGGTGACTGTTTCTTCAAAGATATGAGCGCCGAATGCAAGTGGGGAGGGTAATTTATAGTCATCAGCTTTCATATCTGTGGGGGTTTTGCACGCACAGCAAAGGAAGAAGAACCCAGAGGAGGGGTCTCTAAGCTAAAGACCAGAGTTTGTTTTAGGCCCACCAGCCATCTTTGGCATATTTTGTCCACTTCTCCAACAATGCTATGTCTCCCTCTGTCTCTGCCCCTCCCCGGCTCATGATCTGTCTCTTCCTGTCTCTCAAAAATGAATAAACATTAAAAAAAAAATTTAAAGAAATAAAAAGTATGATAGGTAAAGTCAATAAAATCCTAGAAATTATTTATAGGTTTAGAAAGACAAAGATGAAAATAGGAGAGAAAAGAGAAGAAAGCCAGAGTATAAATGCACAAAGTAAAATACCTAAAAGGAAGTGAGAAAAAGGAAGAGAAGAATTTCAATAAAAGAAGAATCAATAGAATCTTATCAAAGATAGCCTCAAACTTCTGAACAGCAACATCAAAAGCTGGAAACCAATGGGGCAGTGCCTTCAAAATTTCAAGGGAAAATATTTCCAATCTTGAATTTCATGTTCAAACTATCAATTATCAGTGAGAATAAAAGCATGTGCAGAATTAAACAATTTACCTTCTGTACATCTTTGCTAGGAAAACTAGTGGGAAGAATCCACCTCAAATGTGTTACAGCAAATACTTGCCACCCAGGAAGAGATAAGCCACACGCACTCAGGGGAATCAGGAAAACACTATTTATTATGCACCAGTGCCAGCCCAGCAGAGTCACCACCATAGGCTGAGCACTGAACGTTGGCATCAGCCTCCCTTAATGGCTGGGATGGTAGGGGGTTGAAAGACAAAACAAAAAGGGGAAGGGGCACTTACCAGTGGTGCTCTCTGGGCCATTGGTGGAGGCAGGCAGCAAGCAAGGTTACAAAAGCCAAAAGTTTGAAAGGGGAGTTTCCAGCCTCGGACATCTGGCTGGCCCCTTTTATCTTGTTTTGTCTAGCTTTTCGTCTCAAATGGAATAAATAAAAAAGAAATAGACACTTGACCCAGCAAAAGGAAAACAATGCAGGAGGGAGACAAAGGAAGCCCTCTGGGACATGATGCCCTCTAAGGAAGGAGGGCAGCCTTGCTGCCTGCAACTGCAGATGCTCTGGAAGACTTGCCTCTAGGGAACAAAATGAAACTGGTAACGTGGTCTAAGGGGAAACAGACTGTTTGGAAAAACAAAACCAAACAACAAGCCCTGACTCGTGATGTTTACCAATTCCTATAACATAAAATATCTTATTATGCTGATGTTAAGCTCTCAACAACTTAACACTCTGCTTACAAAATTCCTGAATATTTAACAATTAACTCTCCCCAGCTAGTAGAAGCTGAGGTCAGCACACCAATGATTAATAAATCACCTATGTGTTTGACTATGTGGAAAATAGCATTCAGAGACATTTCACTGTCCTGTAGGATAGGACAGGATGGACTTGGGCCAGAGCTATACAAATGAGATAAGGTAAAAAAAACAAGAAATTATTAATTCCAAGAAAATATTTTTAAAAACAAATATAAGAATAAGTGTAATTAGCTGGGTAGCATATTGGCCTTGGTATTAAAAATAGGATGTAAACAATGAAAAGTGATTTCACAAAAATAGCAATAGATCGGAAGAATGGGGAAGGGAAGGTAAAAGGTGTTTAAATGATAACTACTCATTTCATACCAAACAGCCAGTGGATAATGCTTAAAGGAAAAAATTGATAGAGAGTGGTATAAGCATTTTCACTTGAAATTTAGAAGATAAAATGTTCAAAGTGGTCACCTTCCTGGAATCCAACCCTGGAGTAAGGAGGAAGGTGCTGGGGACTGTCTTGTTAAAATCTGTTTTTAGCACTCTGGCTTTTTAATCCATAAACATGTATTCCTTAGGTAGATATTGTTATGGAAACTGGTCTGGATCATCCGGCAGAAGCACCAAGTGGCGCTTGGTGATCTTGGAAGCAGGATTATTTTACACTGGTGGGCTCAGAGGAGCTCATTCTCCAGATGTCTGAGCTCAGAGCATCAACAGAGGGGACAATTTATAGTCTGCTACTTCCGCATTCCCCATTAGTAGTAATTTGGTGCAAGCGGCAAGCAGGGTGGGAAGAAGAACCCAGAAGGGGAGGCTTCAGGCAGGGACTGGAATTCCCCTATCAGTCCTGTAAGCCATCTTATGACAGATTTTTCCCTATAATTACAAAGATTGATATTTGAAGGCAATGCATACCTTGATGGAGTTTTGGAGTGTGGGTGGGGTCCGGAGCTGATGGCCAAGACAGAATTCTTCAGAAGTCTTTGGTGCAAAAGGTGACCTTGGGCAGGAATAACTGCCCCAGTTATGGGTCCCTGAGGAGAGACTGGTTATATAGTTGGGAGTTTATGGAGGTAAAGTCCAGGGGAAGTTTCCATTGAGAGTTTCATATGCTGGAGAAGACTCACAGGATACTGGAGGCTGAGCTTTTGTCAAGCTGAGGTTGTTTTTCCCTCTAGCAAAGCATTAACATTAAGAAGGTAGGGAGTTCATGGAGAAATGTTTTACTCTGTCTGCCTCAAGTATTTGTCAAAGGGCTCCAGGTTATCAGGAAATTTAATTTTATCGCCATTTCCTCTTGCCTTTGTTTCCCACATCCTACCTTAGGAATGGGCAGGAGACATAGAGGCAGTCAGTCACAGGGTGGAATATGACAGCTCTCTGCTCTGAGAGGGCTTTGAGAGAAAGTTTTCACATGCTCCCTTGGTAATTCTTCAAGGTTTGTAACCACTCTGATGACTTACACATTTCTTTTTTTCTTTTTCTTTTATGTGAAAAGGCGGGCCTACGCCAGCCGACTCCATCTTGTTCTGTGTCCTTCACCTTGACCACGACTCCTCCCCTTGAGTAACCTCCCGCTCACCTGCCTAACAGGACTCAGACCCTTCCCCAGCCAATCAGCTGAGGCCACAACCATTACCTCACCAACTGCCCCTAGGCCCCAAAAAAACCTTTGTCCTTTTGAAACTCACTCTCTCTCCCCAATATCTCACCACTGCGTAGGTGCAGGTAGGGGATTGAGCTCGAGCTAGCTCGAATAAAGACTCTTTTGCTTTTGCATCAGACTCAGCTCCCTGGTGGCCTTTGGGAATCACGAATTCTGGGCATAACATTTGGGGGCTCAGCCCGGGATCCCCAAGACCCCTGAGGGACCCCCGACCCAGAGAGCTTGACTGGCCACAGTTAGTGTCTGTTCGTTCTGTCTTTTTTGTGTGAGCTCATTTCTGAAATTCTGGTAGTGCCCGACGCGTTCCAAATGGATGCACTGGAGGACCATGGCCGGGAGTTTCAGAAGACATTCTGATCCTCCCTTTTGGAGGGACGCGGAATCCCCTCATCAGTTTTGGAGGGACATGGAATCCCCTCAAAGGTCTAAGCTAGCTTTCAGTTTTGCTTCCATGGAGTTGGAAGACTTTCTAAGGGCCTTCTGTTTGTTTCTGTGTTTCTGTGTTTTGTTCTGTGGACTTACTGGACGGACGTTATGGGACAGACTCAGACTACACCTCTACCCACCCTCTTGGCTTAAGCCCTTCCTAGCCCCACCCCCCCTGGAGCCAAAACCCATTCTTGCTATGCAGGGGACAAAGAAGAAGGAAAACAAGAAAAGTCTTACCCAGCCTTCAGCACCCCACTACCCTGTCCTACTGGGAGGGGACTGAAGAAGAATTAATTTTTCCTCCCTGTATAACCCCCCTAGGATGCCAGAAGAACACCATCCGCCTCCCCCTCTGGGGGAGGCAGACGCTGTTCCGAGAGTGGGAGGTGGAAACACTCCAGTGGGAAGTCCTCCCTTTACCAGACAAAGGGCTCAGAGGGAGCAATCCGCCTCCACCACCGACTCCACTATTCTGCCCCTGTGAGCCACCAGACCCCCAGATCTGGAGGGGAATCAGCCCCGTCACTATTGGCCTTTCGCCATTAGTGACCTCTACAATTGGAAAGCTCAGAATCCTAAGTTTTCTGAGAAACCGGCAGGGCTTATTGATTTATTAGACTCTGTTCTTTTTACTCATCAGCCCACATGGGACGATTCCCAGCAGCTTTTTTCAGGTTCTGTTCACGACTGAGGAAAGAGAAATAATCCTCCATGAGGCCTGAAAACTAGTTCCGGGCACAGACGGGAATCCCACCACCAACCAGGCTCAGATAGATGCCTCCTTCCCCTTAACTCGGCCCCAGTGGGATTTCAACACGGCAGAAGGTAAGGAGAGGCTCCGGGTCTACCGCCAGACTCTAATGGGGGGTCTCCGAATGGCTGCTAGAAAGCCAACCAATTTGGCCAAGGTAGGAAATGTACAACAGGGAAAAGATGAATTTCCAGCTGCCTTTTTAGAACAGATCATGGAGGCATTCCGTACCTATACCCCCATGGATCCAGAGGCTCCGGAAAGCAAGGCAGCTGTTATCATGGCCTTTGTAAACCAATTGGCCATAGACATTAGGAGAAAATTACAGAAAATAGACTAGGAGAAAAAAGTCTGCAGGACTTACTGGTGGTAGCTGAAAAGGTATATAATAACCGGAAGCCTCCTGAGGACAAGCAGGCTCGCGCCATGGCGGCTGCCAGTAGTAAGCAGACTCAAACCTGGCCAGAATACTACTAGCTATCACTGCTGACTTCCCTGAGGAACGAGACCGCTGTCTCTGGCAGCCGGCAGACGACGCAAGAAAAGGTAAAGGATCCACCAAGGGGGGGAAGCAGAGGCTGCAGAAAGATCAGTGCGCATACTGCAAGGAGATAGGGCATTGGGCCCGAGATTGTCCAAAAAGGGCCGAAGGGAAGGGAAGCAAGACTGATCGAGTAAAAGCCCTAGAGCTAGAAGAACTAAGTGATTAGGGGAGTCAGGGTTCGGACCCTCTCCCCAAACCCAGGGTAACTCTTAAAGTGGAGGGGACCCCCGTTGACTTCCTTGTTGACACCAGAGCACAACATTCGGTCCTCTGCACCCCACAAGGAAAACTAGCCAGCAAGAAGTCCTGGGTACAAGGGGCAACTGGTATGAGCCAGTATTCATGGACTACCCGAAGAATGGTAGATTTGGGGACGGGCCGGGTATCCCACTCCTTTATGGTAATAGCAGAATGCCCCTACCCACTGTTAGGACGGGACTTACTGACCAAGATTGGAGCGCAGATAACTTTCAGACAAGGGGGGCCTCAGGTCACCGATGGCAAGGGCCACCCCATCCAGGTCCTGACCATGAAACTGGAGGATGAATACCGCCTCCACCAGGAGGCGCTCCCGAGAGAGGATAATATAGACAGATGGCTACAAGAATTCCCCTTGGTTTGGACAGAGATGGGGTGGGGGGGAGATTAGGACTAGCCACTCACAGGACCCTGGTCCTGGTAGAGCTCAAGCCAGGAGAGAGTCCGGTAAGGATCAAACAATACCCCATGTCTCAGGAGGCCCGGAAGGGGATCCAGCCACACATCCAGAGACTACAAAGCCTAGGGTTACTAGTTCCTTGCCAGTCTGCCTAGAACACCCCCCTACTACCAGTCAAAAAGCCTCATACAAATGACTACCGACCAGTACAAGACCTCCGGGAAGTAAATAAGAGGGTCACGGACATACACCCAACTGTTCCCAACCCATATACTCTCTTGAGCTCCTTGGAGCCCTCCAGGGTCTGGTATACTGTACTAGATTTAAAGGACGCCTTCTTCAGTCTGCCGCTGGCACCCCAGAGCCAACCCTTGTTCGCCTCTGAGTGGCATGATCCGGAGGAGGGCTACAGTGGGCAACTCACCTGGACACGGCTACCTCAGGGATTCAAAAATTCACCCACGATCTTCAACGAGACACTACATGAGGACCTGGGTGAGTACAGAAGGGAGCCCCCTGGCCTCACCCTCCTACAGTATGTAGATGACATCCTGATTGTTGCCGACAAGGCCAAAGACTGTGAGCGAGGGACCCAGGACCTGCTGGCTACCCTGGGGCCTTAGGGTACCAGGCATCCCCGAAGAAGGCTCAGATATGCAGGGAGAGGGTAAGTTACCTGGGATATATCCTGGAGGGCGGACAGTGGCAGTTATCAGATGCCAGAAGAGAAACTGTCCTAAAGATCCCTACTCCCACCTCCCGAAGAGAAGTAAGGGAATTCTTAGGATCAGCAGGCTACTGCCACCTCTGGGTTCTAGGTTTTGCTGAGATCGCCAGGCCCCTATATGAAGCTACCAAAGAGGGGAAAACATTTAAATGGGCTGAAAAAGAAGAAACTGCCTTTAATCAGTTAAAAAAGGCCCTCCTAAGTGCCCCAGCCCTGGGCCTGCCAGACATTACAAAGCCCTTCCACCTCTTTGTAGACAAACATAAGGTAATACCAGAAGGGGTTCTAACTCAAGCCTTAGGCCCCTGTAACCACCCAGTGGCTTACCTGTCCAACCAAGAAGCTAGACCCAGTGGCTGCCGGCTGGCCACCATGCCTAAGAATTATTGCGGCGACAGCACTCCTAGTCAAGGATGCAGACAAACTGACCCTAGGACAGGAGATCTGGATCACAACCCCACACACCATTGAAGGGGTCCTGAAACAGTCTCCTGATAGATGGATGAGCAACACACGTATGACTCATTACCAGAGCCTCCTACTCAACCCTCCACGCGTGCGGTTCCACCCCAGTGCAGCCCTCAATCCTGCAACCCTGCTTCCCGACCCTGACCTAGGTGCTCCACTACATGACTGTGCAGGGATCCTGGAGCAAGTATATGGATTCAGGACGGACCTGACTGACCAGCGCCTCCCTGATGCCGAGGCTACATGGTTCACTGATGGCAGCAGCTTTGTGAGGGACAGACACAGGTATGCGGGTGCAGAGGTGGTCACCGAAACGGACACCGTATGGACGGAGGCTCTACCCTCCGGAACGTCAGCCCAGTGAGCAGAGCTCTTCGCCCTTACCAAGGCGCTAACGTTGGGAGCTAGAAAATGGCTTAACAACTACCGGACTTGGGATACTCAGTTTTACCAGACCTGCCCAAATACTCCCAGGAGGAGTTACAGCGGATCAAGAAACTCCCCATGGCCCAGGAGATAAAGGGATGGTGGTGTACACCTAACAAGGAGCTCGTGCTGCCAGACCGGCTCGGAGTCTCAATATTAGAGCAAGTTCATTGGTCTACTCATATGGGGGCCCGAAAATTAGAAGACTTAATCCGACATGCCAGAATCAAGATTCACCAACAGGACACCAAAATAGAGCAAGTTTTATCTGCCTGCAAGACCTGCTAACTCACCAACACGAGAGCCACATCAAATAAAAAAAAGAACCAGGCTCAAAGCACCAGACCGGTAGCCCAATGGGAAGTCGACTTCACTGAAGTCAAACCAAGAAAGTATGGTTATAAATATCTTTTAATATTTACAGACACCTTCTCTGTCTGGGTGGAGGCATACCCAACCAAGCATGAAACGGCTCAGACGGTGGCTAAGAAGCTACTAGAAGACATCTTACCCAGGTATGGTTTTCCTGCCAAGATAGGATCAGACAATGGACCAGCTTTTATCTCGAAGGTAATGCAGGCAGTAGCCAAGGCGGTGGGGGCAAACTGGAAATTACATTGTGCTTATAGGCCCCAGATCTCAGGACAGGTAGAAAGAATGAATAGAACCCTAAAAGAGACCCTTACCAAATTAACCATGGAGACTGGCGGGGACTGGGTGACTCTCCTACCATATGTCCTTTACCAGGTTAGGAACACTCCTTACTCTCTGGGTTTTACTCCCTATGAGATCATGTTTAGCAGGCCACCCCCTATTATTCCCAACCTTTAGTTTAAAGGTCAAGAACTTTTTCTTTCCTTGAGAGGGCTCCAGAGGGCGCACGAGGACATTTGGCCGTGCCTCCGTGCCATCTACGAGGCTGGCCTGACCCCAACACCTCATCAGTACAGGCCGGGAGACTGGGTCTACATCAAGAGGCACCACTGAGAGACCCTCGAGCCGCGCTGGAAGGGACCCTACATCGTGGTGCTGACAACCCCCACTGCTCTCAAAGTAGATGGCATTGTGACCTGGGTCCGTCACACCCACGTTCGGCCAGCGGACCCCTCCATGATCCGGTAGGACTTCATCACGCGATGGGTCGTCAATCTGGACCAACACAACCCGCTCAAGCTCACCCACCTAATATTGGTAACTCTGTTAACTCTGCATGTCATTGCTTATGCTGCCGGGAGTCCTCACGCCCCCAAAACATCACCTGGCAGATCATAGACACCAGCTTGGGGACAATACTTAATCAGACCTTCCAGAACCACCCCAGGGACACTTGGTTCCTAGAACTTTGTGTAAACCTCGAAACTCTGTTCCCCTTGTCACCATAAATGCAGCCAGTCCCATGACTGGGTCCGGAAGCTACATGACAAGGGGGGAATGAAAAGGCGGGCCTACGCCAGCTGACTCCATCTTGTTCTGTGTCCTTCACCTTGACCACGACTCCTCCCCTTGAGTAACCTCCCGCTCACCTGCCTAACAGGACTCAGACCCTTCCCCAGCCAATTGGCTGAGGCCACAGCCATTACCTCACCAACTGCCCCTAGGCCCCAATAAAACCTTTGTCCTTTTGAAACTCGCTCTCTCTCCCTGGTATCTCTCCGCTGCGTAGGTGCAGGTAGGGGATTGAGCTCCAACTAGCTTGAATAAAGGCTCTTTTGCTTTTACATCGGACTCAGCTCCCTGGTCGTCTTTGGGGGATCACGAATTCTGGGCATAACATATGTATCTGTGGTAAAATACAAATAACATAAATTTTACCAATTTATTTTTAAGTGCAAAATTCGGTAGCATTAAGTACATTTACATTATTGTGCAACCATCACCACTATCTATCTTCCGAACTCTTTCATCATTCCAAACAGAAACTGTACCCATTAAACACTAACCTCCCCGTTTCACCTCTCCTAGCCCCTTGCAGCCTCCATTCTACTTTCTGTCTTTATGAATTTAATTACTTTAGGGACTTCATATAAGTGGAATTGATGAGGTTTTGGAGTGGGGGTGGGGGGTTTAGAGCTGACAGTCAAGAAAGAACTCCTGAAGATGTCTTTGGTGCAAAAAGGTGATTTTATTAAAGCACAGTGACGGGATCTGTGGGTAGAAAGAGTTGTGCTTGAGTTGTGAAGAAAGACTGGATATATACTATGGACTTGGGGAAGTAAAGGCAAATCTGAAGTTTCCAATGAGATTTTCATATGCTAAAGAAGATTCACTGGATACTGGGGGCCTAGCTATTGTCAAGCTAAGGTAGTTCTTCCCTCCAGCAAAGCATTAACATTAAGACAGTATGGAGTTCCTGGAGAGATGTTATACTCTTTTTGCCACAAGTATTTGCCAGTGGGCTGAAGGTTATAAGGAAATTTAATTTTACCTGCCATTTTCTTCTTGCCTTTGTTCCCCATATCACTATGGAGGTAAGGGTGATGTTGGGGCTCCAGGAAATTGAATCTACAGGTTTCTGGAGTTTTGGCTATTGATAAGATTGCCTTTTTTCCTGTAATTTACTAAGGTATTTATAAACTGATGGAGACTCATGTCTTGTATGACTGAGATGTATATCAATTAACAATTTGTTTCCTTTCCTTTGTTTTTGGGAAGCCAGGAGTGCCTGAGGGATATCACACATATCCCATCTTGAGGGGTGTGGGTACAATGAGGTTTAGGGATGATAGTGGGATTAGTGGGGTCCGGACCTGGCGGCCAAGAAAGAATTCTTGAAGACGTCTTTTGTGCAAAAAGGTAATTTTATTAAGGTAGGAGGACAGGACCCATGGGCAGAAAGAGCTGCCCTGGGACCATGAGGGGAGATTGGTTACATACTATGGAGTTGGAGGAGGTAAAGTCCAAGGGAAATTTCCAATGAGATTTTCATACATTAAAGACGATTCACAGGATGCTGGAGACCTAGCTATTGTCAAGGTAAGGTTGTTTTTCCCTCTAGCAAAGCATTAGTATTAAGACAGTAGGGAGTTCCTGGAGAAATATTTTACTCTGCCAGCCTCAAGTATTTGCCAATGAGCTAAAGGTTATAAGGCAATTTAATCTTATCTGCCATTTCCCTTTGCCTTTGTTTCCCACATCAGGTGTGCTAGCTTGTGCTTTGCCCCAGCTTGCCTTACGGTCCTCATTAGAATCATACACATTTTGCCCTTTTGTGACTAAGTTCACTTAACATAATGTCTTCAAGGTTCATCCATGTTGTATGTAACAGTTGTCAGAATTTCCTTCCTTTTCAATGCTGAAAAATATTCCCTTCTATTAGTTAGGGTTTTCCAGGGAAAGAGAGTCAGTGGGATACATATAGATATATTTAAAAGGAGATTTATTATAGGAGTTAGCTCATGCAGTTATGGAGGCTGAGAATCCCACAAACTGCTGTCTGCAGCTGAAGAACAAGGTAAACTGGTGGTGTAATTCAGTCCAAGTCCAAAAACGCAAGAACCAGGAGCTCTAATGTCCAAGGGCAGGAACAGATGAATATCCTATCCCAAGAAGAGAGAGAATTCACCCTTCTTTTGCTTCTTTGTTCTATTCAGGCCCTCAATCGATTGTGTGACGTCCACTGATGAAATTCTGGGGTGATGGGGGGGGCTTCATGGGGTCCAGTGCTGATAGCCAAGAAAGAATTATTGAAGACATCTTTGGTGCAAAAGGGTGATTTTATTAAAGTATGGGGACAGGACCCATGGACAGGAAGAGCTTGCACTGGGGTCCTGACAGGTAAATTATATACCCTCAGGTTGGGAGGGGCTCAGGGATAGAGTAAGACTCTAAGGTATTTTGGAAGCAAGTTTCCAGGACCTTGAGGGACTAGCTGTTGATAGGAAAATGTCATTCATTACCATTTAATAAGCTTAGAGTATGATTGCCAGCATGTATCTTGGGGCAGTTGAGATAAAGTAGACTTACAGGATTCTCAAGGTTGGGATAATGTTAAGCTAAGGTTCTCTTTTGCCCCTAGCAAAGTATCATCATCCAGGCAGCTGAGCTCCTAGAGGAAGGTCACTCGTAATGGGCTGTAGAAAGTAAGGGAATTTAATTTTTCATTTGCCTTAGTTTCTCACATTACCACGGCAAGCACTTAACCCCCTTTCCTTTGTTCTTGGGTAGCCAGGAGTGCCTGAGCAATATCACACAGATCCCACCTGGGGTGGGCGGTGGTGCTAGCTTGTGCTCAGCCAGCCTCATGCTCCCTCATTACCTACCAGCACTGGTGAGTGTGGATGTTTTTACTCAGTCTGTTGATTCAAATGCTAATCTCTTCCAGAAACACTATCACAGACACTGCCAGAAATAGTTTTACAAGCTATTCTGGCATCCTTTAGCCCAGTCAAGTTGACACAAAGTTAACCATCACAAAGACTGTATACATACACCACATCTTCTGTATCCATTCATCTGTCAATGGACATTAGGTTGTTTCCATCTTTTGGCACTTGTACCGGCACCCGTTGCAAATAATAGCTCTAGAGGCGGTATTGCGGGTGGAGGGTAGGGATGGAAATGCCACATATGTGATGAAATGGCCATTTCCACTGCCTTGGAAGACTGATCTCAGAGATGCCATCAGCTGAGGAACAGAACTAAGACTAATGTGAAACTGGAGGACAGGGTGAGCATGCCACATCACAATAAGAAAGTATGTAATGGGGTTTTCTTTTACTTGTTGCCAGGTTAATTGAAAATGTTCACCAAACACTTTTACTTTGTATAAGGTGTGGGAACCATATTGTTTGTCCCCTGTTTCACAGAATGTTGTATTTTTATTTTTATTTTTTGAATTCAGATAAAAACAATACTTTTTAAGTGTAAGTATGTCCCAAATATTACATAGGACATACTTGTATTAAAACAACATTCATTAATTATCAAAACAATTATTTCATACATAGATTATTCTGTATTTATGAAATTCATTTTAGCCAAGTATCCTGTATTTTATCTGACAGCCTTATTATAAATACTCTTCTAAAGTAATATGCTTCATGGGGCGCCTGGGTGGCTCAGTCTGTTAAGCGTCAACTTCGGCTCAGGTCATGATCTGGCAGTCAGTTCAACAACCCCCCCCACTCCCTGCCCCCATCAGGCTCTGTGCTGACAGCTCAGAGCCTGGAGCCTGCTTCATTTGGATTCTGTGTCTCCCTCTCTTTCTGCCCCTCCCTGCTCATACTCTGTCTCTCTCTCAAAAATAACAAATGAACATTAAAAAAAAATTTAAAAAGTGATATGCTTCTTCACAGTGTGTTTTAGAATAACATTCCATAACATATAAAAGCAGCAGGAGGGCAAGCCAGGCTCAGGGATACTGCTCCTCTGTGCAGGACCAAAGCCTGACTCTAGGTGTGGAAGGGCTCACCTCAACCAGTCAGGCTCCCACCAGGACTGGCACCAAGGAAGAGAAAATGTCTTTACAGTACTATACTGTCAAAAATCCATGTATAAGTGGATCCATGCAGTTCAAACCAGGTTGTTCAAGGATCAACTGTATATGTATTTTCTATTATCTCACATAGAGCTAAATTAAAAATGAAAAACAAACAAAAAGACCCAAAAACAACCTTTATCCTATTCAGTGTAATTGGTCTCCTTTATCATTATTTTTTTCTTTCTACAAGCTTAGCAATATGAGTCTGGGGAGTCCATGGTCTTCACCAGACAGCCGAGGAGACCCATGGCATAAAGAGGCTGGAGTCCTAGCACTGCAGCACTCCCAGCGCTCCCAGTAGGCATGGGCCTGATGGCAGCCCCCATGTGCCCCTGAGCCCAGGACCACTGTGCAGTTCAACAACTCTGCTGACAGGCTGCCATGTTTGGCCTAAGCACATAAAGCCCAGAGCATAAGTCTGAGAGCTCTGATTTCAGCCTCTCATGCAAGCACAAGAGTCCCAGCACACTGCCATGTGGGTCTGGGAAGCCCCACCACTCCTGAGAGACCCCTCTCCCAGAGCTAGAGGCATCTTAGAGTCTGGAGGTGACAATGAAACTGAGGAGCAATGACCCCTAAAAACTGAGCATCCCCCTAAAGGACTACTTTTATGGCACAGGATAAAAGCTAATTTGCGGTGGATGGAAAGACCAGATTATTCTAGAAAAAAATCAGCCTCATTTACTAAGTATACTTGTGCTATAGTGGCATATACCCTGTGTTCAGGTGTACATGGAGGATCTAGAATCTTGTGGCAAACCCCTGCCTCCATGTCCAACTCCAACCTGCCACACCCCTTTCTATTTCTTTGTTTTGGGTCAAAGCTGGAATCTTCTTTACCCAGTGCCTCTGTGCACATGTGCACCCACTCTGGCTGAACTTCTCTTGTCCCTCGGCCTGCCTCCTCCTGGCCCATCTAACCTTTCCCCAGTCTGGCTCCTTCACAGCTCTTGACGTGGGTGACACATCTGACATCAGTCACATCCCTATCTTGATTCTTTGACACTTGGGGTGGGTAACATTCTCAACTTTTCTGGGACAGGGCTCAACAATGAAGCCATGTGCTAACAGGGAAGCCCCTGCAACCTGGTACATCCTTTGTGCTCAATGCAGATTTGTTGAATGAGTGAAGGAATGGATGAGGGAATTGAATTAAATAGTAGGTGTCACATGAAACTTAGAAATAATGTGTGTCCCAGCAGAATTACATTTAAAGTACTGAAGCTGTTTTAATTTACTTTATATATTAGTAAAATGCTGGAAGCTGAGCTGTCCCAGCCTGAGTGGCAACGCCCGGGCTGTGGACGGATTGTTGACTGCAAGGTGGCCCACTGACAGTGAAGCTTCTTGTACTCCCGCTTTTAGGTAATTTGGCCTTAAGTACTTGGGGTATTGTCTGTTGGGGAATTGCCCTCCACAGGTCCCCTGGGAAAAGAACCATTAGGAAAGAAAATACGGTTCCACAAGAAATTGTGCTACCTTACCTTTAGCTCTTGCCATCCCCTATGGAAACTCCTCTACTTACAGTAAGGATAGCCTCACCATTTGCCAGCAAAGAAGGCCTGTAAAGGAGAGACATATGGATTTGAAAGCCTCACTCCGACAACTAAGGAGTGTGTCTCTGGGCACAGGTGACTTCAACCCCTAGGCCCACCTGGGCCCCAGGAGGCATTCCAGAGGATGATTGAACCTAGTCAGTTAAGGTACAGAATGGTTCATTAGTTCCTAGATTCATTGTCTCTCTGAGAATGTTTGAGGCATTGGTACCTAAGGCTTTTTCCGCCCCTTCCTGGCACCTCAGACCGAGGCAAACACATTGTTCTTCTGGCCTCATGTGGTTAGGAGGTCATGTCCCTGTAACTGTTCCACTTGAGGTGTTGAGAATGGAGGGCCTTTCATGAGAACAGCAAATTAAGCGCTTTATAGATTATAGATAAACGCAGATGCATAATGGAATAATGTAAGAAATTAATAATCAAAGGGTATGCGGGAACATTAGGAGAAAATCATTATTTCTAAAAGGTTGATTACACATAGGAACATTTTCAAAATTAGGTAATGCTAGAAAAACATAGATGACGTATGTTACAAGGAAATCACTAGCATATATAATGCCACGTTTGCTACAATAAATCAGTCAGTTCAACACATTGCTGTTGTCTGTGTCCATTTTTATTTTTGTTTTAGTTTTATTTTCACCTTTTCGCTGACGCCGTTCATCCTTAGGGAACCCCTGGACCTGCTGGAGCTGGACTCCAGCAGTAAAATTCTTTTTCTGAACTTATATGTAGAAGTTAATGTTTATTGAACTTTTCTCTCTTTAATACAGATACCATGATGTGAGTTAAGACTCACATGCTAGCCTGCCTGGGTTCAAATTTCAGCTCTACCACTTACTTTTGTGCAACCTGAGCACAATAATTACCCTTATTGGGCCTCACCTTTCCCCATCTGAAAAATGGGTAAAATTAGAATATACCTTACAAGCTTTTGTGAGAGGTAAAGGTATTGTCTGTAGAAATCACTTAAACCAGTTGGTTGACTCCAAAGCTTAAATATGTAGATGAAAACAAGTATGATTAAAGGGATGAGCAAGTAATACAAAACAAGTATGTAAAATACATTTAGGTCTGGAGGGAGCCTCCGTGGCTAAGTTGGTAAAGCATCTGACTTCAGCTCAGGTAATGATATCATGGTCCATGGGCTCAAGCCCCCATCAGTCTCTGTGCTGACAGCTCAGAGCCTGGAGCCTGCTTCAGATTCTGTGTCTCCCTCTCTCCCCTCCCCCACTCATGATCTGTCTTTCTCTCTCTTTCTCAAAAAATAAATAAACATTAAAAAAAAAAACCTTAAAGAGATACTTCTGTAGTTCTGGGTTGGGTTATCTGTGTGTGGTTCCTGGTCCTGACCAGCTTTGGGAATCCCTGTCAGAGCAGAGGGAAAGCATGGGGGCAAACACTGGAGAGAAAGAGCAGGCTATCCTGATTGCTTTTCTGCACCAAGCAGCAGCAGATGCTCGTGGCCAGTCCACGTGAGAAATTCAAGCTGAAAATAGTGCAGCCTCACATTCAGGAAGGCACAATTTTTCATCCAGGGTCCTAAGTGGCCTTAGGAGGGCTCTGTGCACAGCACAGAAGAAATTGCTGACACCAGAGGCTTTGGTTTATTTTAATCTGCACACTGGAAAACATTGAATGCCTAGGGATCTTTTTTTTTTTTTTTTTTTTTTTTTTACTCCAGTGTCTTCTGATGCAATCTGGAGTGTGTAAGGGATGCCACGTTACCCAAGAGAGCATCTCCCAAAGTTTGAGGTTGTGAGAACCCATCTCCTAAGCGTGGGAAGGTAACCAGGCTCTGTACACAGGAGCCTCTAGCAGAAGGGTTACATGTCTTAGGATGTGTCACATGGGCTCTCTTTTAAGAAAAAACTATGCAGCTCCATTGTTAGGTATAGCCAAGAATCACATTCTTTTTTCACACAGTGGAATCTAATATTACACTTTGTATTAAAAAAAATATGTTTTCTCCAGCAATAAAATTGCATTGTTGCTCCTATTTTTTTGTGATTCAACAAAAAGAGATCAAAGAAAGGGAGTTTGGGGTAATTTCTGAAAACATTCAAGGTATACCCCATATGGAATGTCCTTTTATTGAATCTGCTTATAAATGCTCAACCAAATTTTGTGTGTTTGGAAAATCTGGGATTTTCAGCATCAGGGAACTGATGGAATTTGTGCATTTCTTTCTTTTTTTTTTAATTTTTTTTAACATTTATTTATTTTTGAGACAGAGCATGAACGGGGGAGGGGCAGAGAGAGAGGGAGACACAGAATCAGAAGCAGGCTCCAGGCTCTGAGCCATCAGCCCAGAGCCCGACGCGGGGCTCGAACTCAGGGACCGCGAGATCGTGACCTGAGCCAAAGTTGGACGCTCAACCGACTGAGCCACCCAGGCGCCCCTGTGCATTTATTTCTAAAGAAAAGCTAAAAACCTGAGGAACATATCTGTGCTTCCTGGTGTGAGATGGAGCTGATATAACAAAGATAAAAATGACATAGTCAATTATAAAAATTGTCCTCAATTAACTATGAAAAATACTGACTCATCTATCAGATAATTTCTGTCTCTCACATCTCTCCTTCCCTCTCTTTCTCTTTATGTCCCCTCCCCACTTCTTCTCCTCCCCACACTCCCTCAATATTTCTTTCTTGTGTGGGGTACTGGAAAAGGGAACTTCCTCCCTTGGTGGGAAGGATTGAGAAGGGGGAGATAGGAAATAAACAAGTAAAAAGTAGGCAAGATAATGTCATGGGGTGATAATTGCTACAAAGGAAATGAAGTGTATGGCAGACAGAGGATGTCTGTTTGGGGTTCTAGGAAGGTCTCTTAGGGTTACCCCTTGCAGAGGCTGGATGCCCCATGAGAGCTGTCCTGAGAAGGTGGGCAGAGCACTCTGCCAGGACTTGGGCACAGGTGATCCCTCAGGGAGATCTCCACACAGCCTCTCAGTGTGCTCTGACCCTCATTTCCTCTGAAAGAAGGTGGGAGCTGAAAACAGCAGAAAGACTCCACCTGGATTCCCATGGCCAATGTGTTTCCTGCTTCTGTGGGCCACACACAGCTCACAACAGCGATTCATGGCCACCTGGTTCCAACAAGTTATTTAGAGTTTCTGACTCAGAGTAGACACATTTACTGTCATGTTTCTTGTATAAACAGATAAACTCTCACACCATCAGACAGTGAAGTGGGATTAGGCAGGCCCAACTGCTGAGCCAGCAGGAGAGCAGCCTAGTGCAGTCTCTCTGGACTGTGTCAGAAGATCATGTTTCAAAACATTTTAATCTAAAATCATATTTTCCAAGGTGCTCTTGACTGTGTTTAAAATTTTTCTTTACTTACTTTTTAGTGGTAACATGCACAAGCGTAAAACTTACCATTACGTGGCCATTTTAAGTACACGGTTTAATGGCATTAAGTACCTTATTTTGCAGCCATCACCATCATCTATCCACAGAGCTTTTTCAGTATCCTGAACTAAAACTCCATCCATTAAATTATAACTGCCCCTTTTCCCCTCCTCCCAGCCCCTGGCAACCACAATTCTCCTTTCTGTTTCTATGAAGTTGACAACTCCAGGGACCTCATATATAGTGAAATCATATAGTATTTGTCCTTTTGTGAGTGGCTTGCTTCACTTAGCTTAATGTTATAAAAGTTTATCTATGTTGTAGCATATGTCAGAATTTTTTTTTTCCTTTCTATGGTTGCTAATATTCCACTGTATGTATAGACCACATTTTGTTCATCCGTTCATCTGTTGGTAGACACTTGGGTTGCTTTCACATTTTGACAATTGTGAGTAATGCTGCTATGAATATGGGTACGCAAATATCTGTTTGAGTCTTTGTTTTTTTTTTTAATTTTTTATGTTTATTTATTTATTTATTGAGAGGGAGAGAGAGAGACAGTGTGTGAGAAAGAGGGAAAGAGAGACAGAGAGAGAGAGCAAGCCAGGGATGGGAAGATAGAGATAAAGATATTCCAAGCCGGATCTATGCCCAGCACAGAGCCTGACATGGGGTTCAATCTCATGACCATGAGATCACGACCTGAGCTGAAATCAAGAGTCAGCTCACCAAGTGAGCCACCCATGCACCCCAACATTATAAAATTTTAATAAGTGATTACTAACACTATGAAAAGAGCTCTCATAGATTATTTTTTGAAGTGTAGGTGGAGGATAAGCAAAAACATGGTATTTAGGAAGAAGAAGGTATTCCTGGGGCAGGACGAGATACCGCTAGATGTTTTGTGCAGAGAGATAACAGGCTTAAGAACTAATCTATGGTTATGACTCCTGACACACAGGAACAGGAGCACATGCTCAGTTACACTCCAAGCATAATATCCATAGTGTAGGAAACACAAAATGAGGGTCCACAGGGACAGTTGCCAGTTAGCAGAAGAGAAGGCCCACACCCAGGACCTGCACGTATTTATGGTAAGCTATCTGCCATAGCAATCAGCCACAAGAAGGACCCCTAATCCCAGTTCATGGAAGATGGGTTGCAGAGGGGCAGCCTGCTCCCCTGAGTGAGGCAGGTACTGACAATCATGCTAGGCATAGGTGGGGAGCCAACCATACTACACATTTTAACAGGAACTCCTTACATAAAATTACAAACAAGAATGGAGAAGGGATAGAGCTTCCTGAGTGTCTTACCAGACTTCCACTTTTGGGAACACCAGCGGGTCATAGCTAAACATTAGAAAGAAAATAAATAAATCCCTGTCAGAATTGCCCTCATTTGGCAGTCAATTTGCTCTTTGGTTCCAAACAACTCTAATGTCTCCTCAGATCTCACTACACACCAGACTTTCAGAACCAGGTACTCTCTGAACTCTGCATCTGAAGAAGGACCATGACTTCCTGGTGTGGCTCTGTAACAAGGTGAGACTTGCAAGTGGGTTTTCAAGAGCCTGCTTTGACTGTCAGCAAGGAAGGCGTGGCATACCCTCCCTTGTCTGCCTTGGCTCATTCTTGGGGTTGCCAAATTTAAAATACTCAAGAATAGTGCTTGAAATATTGAAATCTCTTTTCCTTGTATTTAAAGAAGGGAGGTAGACAGCAATACTCCTCTGTGTGTCCTTATGTGAAGTACACCCTTTCTATTGGGATCCTCAGCCCTGCTTCATCTGATAGGAGCCATCCTGAAGTCACCTGTATGTCATGGGTGTGATGACCCACGTGGCCATCTTGGGCATTCACTTGGTGGATGTTTTGCAGCTCCAGCAGCACTGTTTCTTTGTTTGTTTTGGGGGACTTGGGGGGCCTGGAAAGTATGACACAAGAACGGAGTTCACATGCCTTAGATGGTCACTCTTAGACTGATGAAAAGAACATGATGAAAAGCCTTGGAATGTATTCTCAGTGTGGGACAGTCTCTGTCAAAACTGCAGAGTTAGTACACATAGGCCTGAGCCTCATGGGGCCCTGACCTATCAGCAAGGCTGGAGAGGAAACAGGAAACTCACTCGATGTCCCCTCAGAGCTGCTGGGGTGCAGAGCCATTGTGCACCATGGCCAGATGCACTCCCCAACACAGGGTCAGGATTCCAGATAATTTTCCACAGAGAAGCCACTGCAACCACTTATACCCAAAAGCCGTGGAATCACAGGCTCTCAGCTCATATACAAAGTGGAATTCAGGAAGAGAAAGAAGCTAGTAAAACAACTCTATTTATCTTGGCTGCACATACCAAAGTATGGACTTCTGTTTACATAAATGACTGATAAGCTCAAATTAGAGTAATATTCTAATAATCCTCTCCTGTTTTATTAAGTTTCTGTGTCCCTGCATGGGTCTTCTTAAAATTCATGGCTGTATCCCAAAGTGTAATGGATCAGCCAAGATTGCCAAGAACACTTTTGCATTTCTCTGTGTGTGGATTATTTGCTAAAGCCAGCAAGCAGTGTATTGTGTGTCATGTATTAATCTTTTGTCATTTAGGTTTGAAAAGCGAGATACAGAGTCAAAAATCTCTAAAACCCAAAATCAATCCCTTTAACATGATTAAATTACAGGCTAGGAAATATTAATTTCTGTGGTAAAAAATCTATTTTGCCTGGGGTGACATAGAAGGCAGCTCTGCTGAAAGTACAGGAGGCAAACCACAGGACAGCTTGTCACTTTCCGAGCAGTTTTTCTCATCCTTCTCTCAGCCAGGGTTGACCCCATCCTCCAGCCAGAATGGGTGAAAAAGGGTAAGAACCAGTGTTCAGTTCAGTAGAGAATCTGGGGCTTGTAAACTGGTTTAAATAGGAACTGAGCGGTGAGGTTGGGGGCAGGGTAGCTCCGAAATCAAGAGATTTCGGCTCAGGTCATGATCTCACCATTCCTGAGATCAAGTCCCACATTGATCTCTGTACTGATAAAGCAGAGACTGCTTAGGATTCTCTCTCTCTTCCTCTATCTCTCTCAAAATAAATACATAAACATTTTTTTAAGTTTAAAAAAATAAAAAAAGAACTGAGGATGACAGGTGGTTCTTGACCTTTTTACCTAAATGTTGATTTGAGAGACTTGACATATAAACATACATGGAATCGTAGTGTAAGACAAAATTAAAACAAACAAAAAAGAGCTGAAGAAGCTGAAAATCATAATAACAAAGAAAACCCAAGAGTCACCTGACATCCACTCTGAGATGTCAAGACCCACTGTGTGTGGAATGGGCACAGAGCTCAAGAGTTTAAACAGTGAATGGTCCTCCTGGCAGAGTGGGAGGGCCACCATCTACCAGTCAGGACTGGGCATGGTTAAGGAGCTTTACTTTGGTTTCATTATGCCGTCCAGTGTCTTTATTGTGTCATAGACTTTCCTGTTGAGGCCTCCAGCTGTGTTTCTATTAATGAGGACAGGAGGAAAGCAACACTTTTATAAGTATCTTGAAAACACTCTGTCACTATTGTTTTTTCCAAAACACTTCAAGTTAGATGTGAACTAAGTTCAAATTGTTCAAAGAAGGTTTAGTACTTTTAAACAAAAAAAAAAGAAAAAAAAACAGGTTGTGATGATGTTAAAACTGGCTAGGGTGAGATCAAAAAGGAACTGGAAAATGCAGATCCTTCTGGCAAAGACACTAGGACTTGTGTAATGGTCCATGTGACAGAGAGGCCGACCCTGGGCAGCACAGAGGTGGCACTCGTGGAGATGTTTTCCATTCTAAGATCGAAGTACAAAGTCTGGGAAGGAGGTGACCAGGCACTGTTATCTTCCTTGTGGCTTTACTCAGATGACCAAAAGCCATCATTTCGTTAAAAACAAAAATAAATAAATCATTAGTGGAGAAAAAGTTGATTTCATAATCTATGGATGGGCCCCAGTGTGAGAACCCAAGTGTGAGAAGCCCTGTGATATAGGATTTGCTTCAATGGCAGGATGGACACTGAAGTAAAGTCTTTGTATCTTTGAGAACAAGTCTGAATTCAGAGTTTATTTAGTAGAGACACAAAAAATGCAGAATGAGGGTGAAACTGAGTGGTAGAAATGGGGCCAGCACACTGCCAGGGGCTTGGGCAAAAGGCTCATGGAGGTCTCCCTCCTTGGACATACAGATAAGGAGGTGAGGGTAGGGCATAGCCAGCCTGCCTCCCTAGACAATGAGAGTCAGGGATCCTAGGACTTCTCTGCACTCACTTCTTTACCCATAGTCTCATCCTTGCTTTTCTCTCTGTTCATCTTTCCCTCTGCCTACTGCCCCCCAGCTCATCTTTGGCCTTTCTTGGCCTAATCTGCTTGCAGCTGAAGTAGAGGTACTCTGTCAATTAGACATGTGGCCACTGCAGACTTATAATCAGGATTTTATTTTCCACTCATTTCACAGTTACAAGCACAGAAACAAATTGCTTATAATATCTTAGCTCCTATAACCATTTCCCCCCTGCTACCTATTTTATTCATTTTTGAGAGAGGATCAGGCTATATTTGTGATCTTTCTATTTCCTCTTTCTGTCAATTTTTGTTGCATGTATTTTAAAGCTCTGTTATGAGGTGTACACTATTCAGGATTGTTACATCCTCCTAAGAAACTGACTTTTATCATTATGTGATGTCCCTTTATATGTCTCAAAGTCTACTGATAGTAATCTAATGACATCACCTTTCCTTTTTAAAAAAAAATTCGTTATCATATTTGTATTTTCTTTTTTAATTTTTTAAATGTTTATTCTTGAGACAGAGACAGAGCATGAACAGGGGAGGGGCAGAGAGAGAGGGAGACACAGAATCTGAAACAGTCTCCAGGCTCTGAGCTGTCAGCACAGACCCCGATGCAGGGCTCGAACCCATGAACTGTGAGATCATGACCTGAGCTGAAGTCAGACGCCCAACCAACTGAGCCACCCAGGCACCCCTCCTTTTATAATTTTGTAATGTGTTTTTTAAATTATTTTTGAGAGAGAGACAGAGCATGAGCAGGAGAGGGGCAGACAGAGAGGGACACAGAGGATCTGAAGCAGGCTCCAGGCTCTGAACTGTCAACACAGAGCCCCACATGGGGATCGAACTCATGAAATCATGAGCCGAAGTTCGACACTCAACCGACTGAGCCACCCAGGTGCCCCTCATATTTGTATTTTCAACCTATCTGTGTCTCTATACTTCAAATACATAGAGTTGAATCTTATTCTTTATCAAGTCTGAAAATCTTTGTCTTTTAATTGTAGTTTTTAGCTCCCTTACATTTGTGTAATTATTGATATGGTTGACTTAAGTCTATCATCTTGTTACTTGTTTTCGATTTATCTGTTCTTTTTTGTGTCTGTTCCTCTTAGCTTTGTATAGAGAGGGGTATGAATCAAATAGTTTTTATATTTCCAATCTACTGTCTACTTTTTTACAGTTAAAATTCTTTGTATTGTAGTTGTTTTATGTTTATTCTCAATGGACTATGGGTGCATGATTTTTTGTATAATTCTTATTTCAAATATCGTATTGTTCTAGGGACTGCCAGAGTGGGGAACCCTGATTTCTAGTTAGGCAAATATGGTCATGGTGTCAAGGAGGTTCAATATGAAGTGAGAATAAAACTAGGGACTCTCTTCTCCAATGTAGAGACAGCAAGCTCTTATAAGGAGAGCTAGAGTACACCAGAGGGTCAAATAGAGTTTACAAAGACAAAGTGAAACAGGAAGAGTGACTTTATTCTTCTAGTGATGCCTGACATGGACAGCTCAACTAATTTTTGATAAAAATGGCAATTATTGAACAAGTCATTCTGAAGAATTACAGATGCTACCCTCAGGGAGCTAATAATCTATGAAAGGAGAACCAGGCATTTATGGTAATGTTGGAGCACAGGGACAAAACTGATGCAGATCATAAAGAAAGACTCTGGGTCTTGGGAGTGAAAGAGGGGAGAGAGCATTTCTGGCTGAGAAGAGACATCAGGAAAGGCATCCAGGAGAGGTGACATTGGCAGATGTGGTTCAGTGATGATGGAGTGCTGCAAGCCCAGAAGCCACAATGTGGCCACTTGGGGGATTGGCAGACCAAAGTGCCAGTCTGTTTTTTTTTTTTTTTTTTTAATGACTAAAGAAGCTTAGTTCTGCTTGTAGACAATAAATTCAAGACAATAGGGGACAATTATGATACAGAAGTGTACTGAGACAATTAAACTCTTCCACTGTAGTTGTGATTTCATATAAATATTTTGATGTTTACTTAAGAATGGCTTAAGTAGACCATTTCCATGAAAATTAGTTCCTAATTTGGGAGCTGTTTTAGTTCAGAATCATCTGAGACTGAGATTACTGGATAGCAGGTCTCCCGGGAAATGAAAGAAGAAGGACTGGGCAGAGGGAATCAGTGAACTATGATGAAGTTGTAACAGAGGTCTTGGCTGATCCCATAGGGAGTTTTGGAGCTTGGTTGGCCCATCAAAGCTGCTCAGGCCTTGGTACATCCACATAAAACAAGATATGGGTTGAAACCAGGGAGAAAATATGAGCTTGGGAAGGTAGTCTTTTTAGCTGAGGGCATTTATGGAGAGGTACCTATCAGAAAGCTGTTAGAACCAACACTGCCTGGAGCTGGGGAGTAAGTGCTGCTATCATAAGAGGACCTGGAGGGTCTTGGTGGCATAGCATCTATGACAGCAGCTCAGATTGTTTTTACCTTTTATTTTTTTTTAAACCGGTGGCCTATCCTAAAAGAGTAGAATTCTAGAATGAAGAGGAGTTTATTAATTATTTTACTTGGACTATGTTTCAACCAGGAAAAGTACACCATAGAGGAGGTAACATTTGTGCATCCATGGTCTCTGTGGCTCAGCCAAGACAAGAATTCCAATTTTATGATACTCTATCTAGTTTCCACTGCTATATCATGCTGTTTTTCAATGATAAGGATCCAAAAACAAATGGAAATGGACATATGAAACAATAGGTCCAATGGATCCAATAGACATGTCCACAAGTGTCAAATTAAGTTAGAGACTCTTTTAGTATGGTTTTAATAGCACAAAGTACCCATTACCCCCAAGGCCTGTATATACTGTGTGACAGGGCTTGTATTCTAGTTCAGAAAATATGTATTTAGAGTATAATATGTGCCAGAGTTTGTACTAGGACTTGATTACTTGCAATTAAACCATAATAAATGGTTTCTAAATCTGGCATCACAAAGGAGCTCTTTTATTATGTTCCCTCAATGGACTCAATACTGTTATTAATAAAATCCATATGTAACAGTCTATCAAAAATTCAAGTAAAAACTAGGTTTATTTAATGTGACACTGAACTTTGCAGCCTTATCCCTGGGAAGTATACTTTTTTTTTTTTTAAAGTAGGCTTCATGCCCAGCATGGACCCCATTGTGAGCTTGAACTCATGATATTGAGGTCAAACCTGACCTGAGATCATGAGTCAGATGCCTACTTAATTGAGCCACCCAGGTGCCCCAGAAATATACGTTGTCTAATAGGATTTCTGAGATATTGGAAATAACTTATTTTTTCCTCTTGTTCTGTTGCCAAGTCGGCAACTATTCTTTTTTTCTTTCAGTTCGATTAATTTCTCTTTATTTTTTACTTTTTTAAAAATTAATAACTTGTTTATTTTTTAATTTACATCCCAGTTAGTTAGTATATGGTGCAACAATGATTTCAGGAGTAGATTCCTTAGTGCCCCTTACCCATTTATCCCATCCCCCTTCCCACAACCCCTCCCGTAACCCTCAGTTTGTTTTCCATATTTATGAGTCTCTTGTATTTTGTCCCCCTCCCTGTTTTTATATTATTTTTGCTTTCCTTCCCTTATGTTCATCTGTTTTGTATCTTAAAGTCCTCATATGAGTGAAGTCATATGATGTTTGTCTTTCTTTGATTGACTAATTTCGATTAGCATAATACCCTCTAGTTCCATCCACATAGTTGCAAATGTCAAGATTTCATTCTTTTTGATTGTCAAGTAATACTCCATTGTGTGTGTGTGTGTGTGTGTGTGTGTGTGTGTGTGTGTGTGTAGCACATCTTCTTTATTCATTCATCCATCAATGAACATTTGGGCTCTTTTCATATTTTGGCTATTGTCGATAGTGCTGCTATAAACATTGGGGTGCCTGTGCTCCTTCAAAACAGCACACCTGTATCCCTTGGATAAATACCTAGTAGTGCAATTGCTGGGTCATAGGGTAGTTCTATTTTTAGTTTTTTGAGGAACCTCCATACTGTTTTCCAGAGTGGCTGCACCAGTTTGCATTCCCACCAGCAGTGCAAAAGAAATCCTCTTTCCCTGTGTCCTCACCAACATCTGTTGTTGCCTGAGTTGTTAATATTAGCCATTCTGACAGGTGTGAGGTGATATCTCATCGTGATTTTGATTTTGATTTCTCTGATTATGAGTGATGTTGAGCATTTTTTCATGTGTTGCCTGGCCATCTGGATGTCTTCTTTGGAAAAGTGTCTATTCATGTTTTTTGCCCATTTCTTCACTGGATTATTTGTTTTTTGGGTGTTGAGTTTGATACTTTCTCTATAGATTTTGTATACTAACCTTTTATCTGATATTTCATTTGCAAATATCTTCTCCCATTCTGTCAGTTGCCTTTTAGTTTTTTCTGATTGTTTCCTTCTCTGTGCAGAAGATTTTTATTTTGATGAGGTCCCAGTAGTTCATTTTGGCTTTTGTTTCCCTTGCCTCCGGAGACGTGTTGAGTAAGAAGTTGCTGTGGCCAAAGACAAAGAGGTTTTTGCCTGCTTTCTTCTCGAGGATTTTGATGACTTCCCATCATACGTTTAGGTCTTTCATTCATTTTGAGTTTATTTTTGTTTATGGTGTGGGAAAGTGGTCCAGGTTCATTTGTCCGCATGTCCTCGTCCAGTTTTCCCAGCACCATTTGCTGAAGTGACTGTCTTTTTTCCATTGGATTTTTTTTCCTGCTTTGTCAAAGATTAGTTGGCCATATGTTTGTGGGTCCATTTCTGGGTTCTCTATTCTGTTCCAACAGATCTGAGTGTCTGTTTTTGTGCCAGTACCATACTGTTTTGATTATTACAGCTTTGTAATACAGCTTTAAGTCTGCGATTGTGATGCCTCCTGCTTTGATTTTTTTTCAAGATTGCTTTGGCTATTCGGGGTATTTTTGGGGGTGTTATTTTGTTAGGTATTGCACTGAATATGTAGGTTGCTTTGGGTAGTATTGACATTTTAACCATTTGTTCTTCCTATCCAGGAGCATGGAATATTTTTCCATTTTGGGGGGTCTTCTTCAATTTCTTTCATAAACTTTCTATAGTTTTCATTATATAGATTTCTCACCTCTTTGGTTAGGTTTATTTATGGATATTTTATGGTTTTTGGTGCAATTGCAAGTGGGATCAATTTGTTGATTTCTCTTTCTGTTGCTTCATTATTGGTGTATAGAAATGCAACTTATTTCTGTGCATTGATTTTATATCCTGCAACTTTGCTGAATTCATGGATCAGTTCTAGCAGTTTTTTGCTGGAATCTTTTGGGTTTTCCATATAGAATATCATGACATCTGCGAAGAGTGAAAGCTTGACCTCCTCCTGGCTGATTTGGATGCCTTTCATTTCTTTGTGTTGTCTGATTGCTGAGGCTAAGACTTCGAATACTATGTTGAATAACAGTGGTGAGAGTGGACATCCCTGTCTTGCTCCTGACCTTAGGGGGAAAGCTCTCAGTTTTTCCCCATTGAGGATGGTCTTAACAGAGGGACTTTTATATATGGCTTTTATGATCTTTAGGTATTATCCTTCTGTCCCTACTTTCTTGAGGGTTTTTATCAAGAAAAGATGCTGTATTTTGTCAAATGCTTTCTCTGAATATATTCAGAGAATCATGTGGTTCTTGTCTTTTCTTTTATTGATGTGATGTATCACATTGATTGTTTTGTGGATATTGAACCACAATACCTGGCCCTGCATCCCAGGTATAAATGCCACTTGGTTGTGGTGAATAATTCTTTTAATGTTTTGTTGGATCTATTTGGCTAGTATCTTTTTGAGGATTTTTGCATCCATGTTCATTAGGGAAATTGGTCTATACTTCTCCCTTTTAGTGGGATCTTTGTGTGGATTTGGAATCAAGGTAATGCTGGCTTCATAGAAAGAGTTTGGAAGTTTTCCTTCTATTGCTATGTTTTGGAATATTGTCAAAAGAATAGGTGTTGACTCTTCTTTAAATGTTTGGTAGAATTCCCCTGGAAACACATCTGGCTCCGGACTCTCATTTTTTGGGAGATTTTTGATTACTAATTTGCTTTCTTTACTAGTTATGGGTATGTTTAAATTTTCTATTTCTTCCTGGTTCAGATTTGGTAGTTTATATGTTTCTAGGAATTTGTCCATTTCTTCCAGATTGACCAATTATTGGTATATAATTGCTCATAATATTCTCTTATTATCATTTGTATTTTTGCAGTGTTGATTGTGATGTCTCCTCTTTCATTCTTGATTTCATTTAATTTGGTTATTTCTTGTTTCTTTTTGATAAAACTGGCTAAGGGTTTATCAATTTTGTTAATTCTTTCAAAGAGCTAGCTATTGGTTTCATTGAGCTGTTCTACTGGTTTATTTTGGTTTCAATAGCATTGATTTCTGTTCTAATCTTTATTATTTCCTGTCTTCTGCAGGTTTGGGGTTTTATTTGCTGTTCCTTTTCCTGCTCTTTAAGGTGTAAAGTTATGTTGTGTATCTGAGACCTTTCTTCCTTATTTAGGAAGGCCTGGATTGCTATGTACTTCCCTCTTATGACTGCCTTTGCTGCATCCCAGAGTTTTGGGGCTGTGGTGTTATTTTCATTGGCTTCCATGTAGTTTTTAATTTCTTCTTTAACTTCTTGGTTAGCCAATTCATTCTTTAGTAGGATGTTCTTTGGTCTGCAATTATTTGTTGTGTTTCCATTTTTTTTCCCTTGTAGTTGATTTTGAGTTTCATAGCATTGTGGTCTGAAAATATGCAAGTATGATCTCGATCTTTTCGTACTTGCTGAGAGCTGATTTGTGTCCCACTATGTGATCTATTCTGGAGAATGTTCCATGCACACTCGAGAAGAATATGTATTCTGCTGCTTTAGGATGAAATGTTCTGAATACATCTGTTAAGTCCATTCCATCCAGTGTCATTCAAAACCATTGTTTTGTTGTTGATTTTATGTTTAGATGATCTGTCCATTGTTGTAAGTGGGGTGTTGAAGGCCCCTGCTATTATAGTATTATCAATGAGTTTCTATATGTTTGTGATTAATAGATATATATGTTTGGGTTCTTCCGCATTTGGAGCATAAATGTTTACAATTGTTAGATCTTCTTAGTGGATACACCCCTTAATTATATAATGCCCTTCATCTCTTGTTACAGTCTTGATTTTAAAATCTAGTTTGTCTGATATAAGTATGGCTACTCCGGCTTTCTTCTGGCTACCATTCGCACGATAGATGGTTCTCCCTCCCTTTACTTTCAATCTGAAGGTGTCCTTAGGTCTAAAATGGGTCTTTTGTAAACAGCATATAGATGGATCTTGTTTTCTTATCGATTCTGTTACCTTGTCTTTTGATTGGAGCATTTAGTCCACTGACATTCAGAGTGAGTACAGAAAGATAAGAATTTATGGCCGTTATGTTGACTATAGAGTTGGAGTTTCTGGTGGTGTTCTCTGGTCCTTTCTAGTCTTTGTTGCTTTTGGTCTTTTTTGTTTTGTCTTTTCTCCCCTCAGAGAATCCTCTTTAAAATTTCTTCTTTCTTTCTTTCTTTCTTTTACTGTGTATATATATATGGCAAATATATACTGTGTATATATTTATTTACTATATATATATATATATATATATATATATATATATGTAATTTATACAGAAAAATAGTAAACTTTTTACTCTGTCCCCAGGAATTTATTTTGTTATATTAAATATAATTTATTGTCAAATTGGTTTCCATACAACACCAGTGCTCATCCCAAACGGTGCCCTCCTCAATGCCCATCACCCACCTTCCCCTCTCCCCCACCCCTCATCAACCTTCGGTTTGTTCTCAGTATTTAAGAGTCTCTTATGGTTTGCCTCCCTCCCTCTCTGTAACTTTTTTCCCCCTTCCCCTCCCCCATCGTCTTCTTTTAAGTTTCTCAGGGTCCACATGAGTGAAAACATATAGTATCTGTCTTTCTCTGCCTAAACTTTCTTACAGGGATGGTTTAGTGGTCACGAACTCCTTTATCTTTTGTTTTTCTGGGAAACTTTTAATCTCTCCTATTTTGAATGACAGTCTTGCTGGATAAAGAATTCTTGGCTGCATATTTTTCTGATTTAGCAAATTGAATATATTCTGCCACTCCTTTCTGGCCTGCCAAGTTTCTGTGGATAGGTCTGCTGTGAATCTGATCTGTCTTCCCTTGTAGGTTAAGGACTTTTTTTCTTACTGCCTTCATGATTCTTTAATTGCCTGAGTATTTTGTGAATTTGACTATGATATGCCTTGTTGATGGTCATTTTTTGTTGAATCTAATGGTTTTTGTTGAATCTAATTCAACGGTTTTGTTGAATCTCTGTGCTTCCTGGATTTTGATGTCTGTGTCTTTCCTTAGGTTATGAAAGTTCTCCGCTGTGATTTGCTCACATAAACCTTCTACCCCTTTTTCTGTGTCCCCTATGATTCGGATGTTATTCCTTTTTAAGGAGTCACTGAGTTCTTTGATTCATATATCGTGCTCTTTTGCCTTAGATTCCTTCTCTTTTGCTGCTTCATTATACTGCGTATATTTGTCCTCTATATCACTGATTCTCTGCTCTGCTTCATTCATCCTTGCCGCTATGGCATCTATTTGAGATTGCATCTCAGTTTAGCATTTTAAATTTCACCCTGACTAGATTTTACTTCTTTTGTCTCCACAGAAAGGGATTCTATGCTTTTTCAACCCCATCTAGTATTCTTATGATCATGATTCTAAATTCTGGTTCAGATATCTTGCTTGTATCTGTGTTAAGTCCCTGGATTTCATTTCTTCCTGTTCTTTTTTTTGGAGGGGGTGAATTCCTTCATTTCATCATTTTGGAGGAAGAAAAAGAATCAAGAATATAAAATAAATAAATAAATATTTAAAAATTTAAACAACACACACACACACACACATCAATGATGCTAGATCCTAGGTGTTGTTTAATCTGTTTGTTGAAAAAGCTTGATAGACTAGAGTAAAAAGGGAAAGAAAAGAAAAGGGAAAAAAAGGAAACAAAAAAGAAAAACATTTGAAAATTTAAAAAAATGATTATAATAGAATAAAATGAAATGAAAGTAAATAGAATTAAAAAACATTTACAATGAAGTACAAAATATAGTAAAAAATTTAAAAACATTTTTTATGAAACGTAAATAAAATAAAAATAAATTTTTTTCTTACTGTATTCAAGAATTAAAAAAAAGAAAAAAAATTGAATAGATGGACTAGTGAACAGAATGAAATATGATTGAAATTACATCTAGTTTCTCCTGGAAATCAAACTCTGAAACGCTTTATAGTCTGCAAACCAAGCAGGTGGAGAGACTTTTGGTGTTCCTCTAGTCACGGTTGGCACAGTTAGAGAGGCTTGGTGTAAAGGCTCCATTCTCCACTAGTTGGAGCTGCTTAGTTTACTGGGGTGGATTTTTGTGGCACGTGTACACATGTATGCACATGCGCGAGAGGGCTGAAACTGTCATAACCTAGCTACCCAGTCTTTTGTATCAGAACTCTGTGCTCTTGCCCACCAGCAATCAAGCACCCCTCCTTTGTACCTGGCTTCCATCCACTCCCCGCTTCTACACTGTCTACGACCAAACCGTCTGCCTGCCAGGAGGCACCTCCCTTTTTATCTCCAATGAGGCTGTGTTTCCAAACTCCTAACTTCTGAGGGCCCTACAGCTTTGACACACTCACACCCTTGGGGTAGGGTCTCACCAAACAATGGCTGGGTGCCAGCCCCACCCTAGGAATGTTCATGCGACCCTGCTGCTGATGCCCAGAGACAGTGGCTGGGTGCAGCCTGCCCCAGAAAAATTCATGTGTTTGTGTAGCAGCAGCATTTCAGGATTATGGTAAATCACAACACACATCTGGCACCAGGCTTCACCCTTAATGTCCTTATTCCAACACCAGTAAATGTGACTGTTCTCTGGGATCACTGGGAGCTTTGACTGTAGGGAGACCACACAGCCTATACCAAATGCCCTCTCAGCAGGGGAACCATCCCTAACTGTGTGGCCCAAGGACCCCTCAGACCTCACTGTCTGCTCCTGGGGATTTGCCCTTCCTATCAGAGCTCCACCAGGTATCGAGCTGCAGAGTTTCAGACTCTGTGCTCCCCTGTTTATGGAGACTTAATAGTATTTAAACCCTCTCCTTTTTCCTTTCTCCCTTTCTAAGTCTCTTACAGGTGTTTCCACTTTCTTTCTCTCCAGCTGCTTTCAGGGGAGTGCTTTTCCTGTACTCTCCCCAATCACTGGCCTCTCTCTGGAAGCAAAAAATAGATCCCTACCCTCCGTGGCTCTCTTCCTTCGTTCTCTCTGTGCCATGTACCTGCCAAGTTCTGTAGTTCAAGTTGTACAGATTGTTGTGTTAATCCTCAGGTAAGTCTTCTAGGTGTGCAAGCTGGTTTGGTGTTGATCTAGCTGCATTTCAGGGATGAGAGAGGCAAAACAAAACAAAACAAAACAACTTCCATGTTCTTCTGTCATCTTGACCCCACCCCTGGTATTTTAATTTTTGTTAGTGTTGGTGACTTAGATCTTTTCCTTCCCCCATTATGCTCTATAGGGTTTGTTTTCCTCATAGTCAATTTATTGCTTCTTATTATTAGCCCTGAGCACTATTTAATTCAGATTTTTTAGGCATATAAGCATATCATGTGTAAGTAAGTAATGATAATTTGGTCTCTAATTCCAATACCCATTCTTCTCAAAACTTCATGTCTTATTGCATTAACCAGAAATTCCAGAAAATATTAAACAAAAATGGTTTATAATAAGCAACTCTCCTTTAGCTCTTATTTTAACAAGAATGCCTTCAGTATTTTCACTATTAACATTTACTTAGGTTCATCAGACATTCTAAGAGCTAGGTTCTAAAACATTTTTTTTAAATGTTTATTTATTTTATGCAAATGGGGTTGGGGCAGAGAGAGAAGGAGACACAGAATCCAAAGCAGGCTCCAGGCTCTGAGCTGTCAGCACAGAGCCCAATGCGGGGCTCATACTCACCAACTGCGAGATCATGACCCGAGCCAAAGTCGGAGGCTTAACCGACTGAGCCACCAAGGTGTCCCTGAGAGCTAGGTTCCATATGCTAGTGGTAAGAATACAAGGTGAAGAGGACATAAGATGAGGCCTCCAAGAAATTAAAACTGATTTAGGGTTTGAAGTAGGCATTGTGTATAATGTCAAATGGTTAATCTTGCCATTTTGTCACTAGGGGAAGAAGTCGCCTTAGAAAGCCAGATTTCTTATTTAGATTTGTAATTAGGATTGGGTGACATATATTTCCCAGTGATTTTTTTGAGATAATCATGCAGTTCAATCTATACCATGTTCATTTTGAGATCAAACTTGCTTGTGATGGATTATCATTGTAGGCTTCTATTAATGTTCATCTTCCTACAGAGCAGTGGACAATGCCCTTTACAATGTTTATTTCTCTGAAATGGTTTTGGTATGCATATTCCCAAAGCCACCTCCTGGATCATATCATTTTCCAAGAGGAACTATCTATGGAGGAGAGAAGTCCTCCAAAGGTCAATTGTGAGTGCAGGAAAATCTGGAAGCTGGAGCATTCTGAACTCTGATAATCAGGGAAATGTGCATATAGTTCTTCTTGTGCTTTGTGCTAACAACCATTACCCTAACTCAGGAAAGCACAGTGTTGTGCATCTTCCTAAGTTCCTTTTGTACGTGTTGCTATGAGAACAGATGAGGCACCCTTAGGCATGCAGGGGGAGGATTGGGACAGTATCACCTCCCATTCTTCTGGCTGCTGAAACTCTTTCCACTCCTCATTCTCTCTCACCGCTCTAACAGGACCCAGATATTCCTCTGAGAGTCCACTCATGCAATTCAGGTTCTTGGAAGGAAGCTGACTTCTCTTCCAGCTCTAGCCAGAAGCTCCACTCATTCCCCCTCACTTTGACAGCAACTGCAACTTGTGCAGCTTGAGCTGAAGAAACCCAGAAGTCTGGGAGAATGTGGAGAGCAACAGCCTCTCTTCTGCACAGTGGGATGGCTCCAGCCATGTCATCAATATGAACAGAATCAGCCTTAAGACAAAACTGACCTCAGAAAGCTCAGGGCAGGAGGAATGGTGTAAAGCCCCAGGTCTGAGGTGCTGAGTTCAATGGTTCTAAAGCCCAATGTGTCTCTGGCCTTGTAGACATCGAACCCTGTCTTTTTCTTTCTATATAACTAGATGGGGTGCATCTTCTATCTTGTTCAATGAGCCACACACAATGGATAACCAGCCATTCTTCCTGATATGCTGTGCTCAGGAACTGCTTGCTCCTGAGATCCTCCACACTTTTTGTACCTTGCTGTTCTTAGGGACACCCAGCCACAAGACACCTAAGCAAGGGTCACATGATGCTCACTTCACATCACTAGGCTGAACAGAGCAACTGACTCACAGCTGATGGCAAAGTGCAAAGAGAAGTCTCTGAAGAGGAAATGATATATCATTAATGGTCTTGGATATTTAAATTTTTTTCCTCCTTTTCCCACTGTTTAGAGTAAGAGAAATAATGACTTGTAAGATAAATGCCTAAAGATACACACTTAAAAAGCCTTGTCTCTTGGAAGGAAGGATCTGGTAGGTGCTGATAGCCTGGTGCAGGGAGCCATGGTATAAACCTAGTGTTACAGTGTGCAGCTTTCATGACACCCTGCTGTATCTTGCATGGTGTCTAAAAGTGTCCTGTGGTACTTAGAACATGTTGTTAGGTCACATATTCATAACTTCACACAACAGTGGCAACAGGACATATTCTCTTTGCAAAGTGAAAGTTTTTATTGCTTGTTATGATTTTGACAGGCAAAACCCTACATAGGGACTGTAATACCTACAATACCTATAAAGTGATCTTTATAGAATGCCTGAATAGACTTCAACGTTAGGATGAACTCCACGCATGCATTCTCTCTTTCCTTTTTCTGGGTGAAGCGGAGCCCAGCTCTCCCAGGTTGGTGGAGGCAGGGCAAAGGAACAAGGACAAAGACAGAGAACCTGCATTCTTGTCCCATCATCTCCCCTCACTACTGGCCATACCCACCTGGGATTCACTGAGCTCACACACACATTTTCAAGTGGGGAAAACCAAGGTCATGCATGTTGAAGAAATTCAATCATATTGCATTTTCTTATAAAATGAGATGAAAAAAATAAATCTAAACACACTTTTCAAGTGTTTCTTTTCTTTAAATTTTTATATATGTTAAATCTCTTATTTTCCTTTTCAACATATTCTACTTAGAACTTTTAAAAAATAAATTTTCTTTTTGGTACCTTTCATTTCCCGTGTTAGCCTTGGAAACATAAAATACATCTCACTAGAACTCTTCTGTGCAAAATAATAAACATAAATAATATTAACATCTAAGTTATATAAAAAGAGGCCATTTCAAGGTTTTCACTGCTACTGCCATCAGCTGTGGTCCCTGGAAGATGCTCCTAGAAATAGTTGGTGGTCTGCCCATTTAAGCCACACAGATCCTGGTCTGGCTGAGGTGGGTTAGGCAAAAATTCACTGTCCCTCTTGTCCATCTGTAAACTACTTCGAGAGAACTGTAAGACACTTCCTAGCCCATTGACCAGCGAGAGGGGGGAAATCCAGTTGAATGAGCTGAAGTTGGGCAGGTTGAAAATGGACGACAGGGAGGCTGCCCTGCTGGTGCTGGTGGGTTTCATCTTGGAGTCCCCAGGACACCCTTCCAGGATAGCCTCCCTTGGCATGGAGGACCCTGGGGACTGACTGCTCAGTCCTTCTAGAAGAATGTCCTCCCTTAAGGGCACATTCATGTCAACCACACTGGGCTCCCCACGAGCTTCTGGGGAGCAGGCTGGCCGCTGCATATGCCAAGATGCCTGTGAGATGCAGTCCCGGGAGAGGGATCCAGAGGTACTGATTCTCCTCTGTTCAGACGATTCAGTTCTGGGTTCTCCTGGGAGGTGTCCCTGAGCAAAGGTCTCTTTGGGAGCAATGAGTTTCTTGGGGGACCTCTTGGCCATCTGGCGCCCCAGCTGAAGTTGGGTGGGGAAAAGGCTCCCCTGCATGGCTTTGAAAAACAATCTGGAAAGAGCATATAAAAAACAGTTATCCGTGGATAGAGCTTTTGAGTTTTCTGAGACTTGCACAATGTAAAAACACTGAGAATGTTTATATATTCTGAGATATATAAAGCCTGAGAATGCTACAGAGCTCACTTAGGACTTGAGGGACACTGTCCCTTATACCTACCTGGGAAGCAATGCAGCAACAGGTGCTATGAGACAAGTCAAGTAAAATACGGGGTCGCCCAGTAATGTTTGCATAGTCCAATAAGGATTGGATGGAGGATAACACGTTGCACAAGAAGCATTGTAAATCAAAGCCACAGTGAAAAATAAAAGGATACTGAAGCCACAAGCTATCCAGTTGAGCCAGGTCTAAGGGGAAAAGAGAAAGACAGGACTTTTATTTCAATAAAAATGCACTGGTCAACTGTGAGCGGGTAGCTGTTCTAAGGGTTTAGCAAAAACACAGGTCTTTGGCATAGACAGCCAGGAGGCCTTGATGAGGCTGCCTTCAGCATCTATGGACCAGCCTGGACACAGGGAGATGGAAGTCAGGGATATGAATGAAAGGAGAGGGGGAAAGGGGGTGGGACATGAGGTAGAGGAGGAGGGGAGAGAGGGCAGGAAGGAGCTTAATGCTGCCCAGGTGAAGTATTTGTGTCAGGATGCAGCAGTTCCCACACCAGGGGCTCCATACATGTGGCAGGCCCACATATTTGTTTTCCTTATCCACAGTGAGGCTAGCTTTGTAGTAACCTGTCTGCTCAGAAACCTTCTAGATGTCATGGAATCTCCCTGGGAGTGTGGGGCCCGCAGCATCAGCACCCTTTGGGATCATGTCCACAGCACTTACCCAGGTCTTGGTTTCAATACCAAGGTGCAAGAGGAAGGTGAACAGCGCGATTGCTGTTATGGGGGTCCCCCAGGTAAACACATCTGTGTCTGAGTCATAGTAGGCCTGAAAGACAGCAGTGTCCTGTGTCTGTGGGTCACTGGATGAAGCTGATTAAGAAAGACTGCCAGGTGTCAACTTACCAGGTAAGGAATGAAAAAGCAAACCAGGCTCTGGAAGGCAGCATCAGCCATGTTTAACCAGAAGGTACGTGGCCGATATTCCTGAGACACAAAAACAATCACAGATTACAGGGAAGTGTACATCTCTTCAAATGATGTTTTCCAGTAGCTACAGGGCCTATAGATATCACCCTAGGGCAATTTGCTAATTCAGGACTTTTGGTGCTTGAGGTCCCAGAGGGCTGAGGAAAAAACACAATGCAAACATCTGCAGAGGCATCCAACTGAGTCAATCACTGAGAGCATCTGTATACAAGACCAGCTACAGTAGTTCTAGGCCAACAACAGACAGATAAAACCATTTTCTAAAGCCTATGGGGAGCATTTTCCTAGGGTAGACACAGCAGCTCAAATTCTGGACATCTTGCTCCAATTTGAGTCCTTCTACTCCTACTTTGTCAGGGTTTTGCACCCTTTGTTGGTGGGTCTTTTAGAATGTTTCTTAAAAGTGTCTTTTAAAATTAGATCATGGATGTATTTAATGTCAAAATAAAAAAGCTGTACACTGGGGGACCTGGGTGGCTCAGTCGGTTAAGCGTCCAACTTCGGCTCAGGTCATGATCTCATGGTTCATGAGTTTGAGCCCCATGTCAGACTCTGAGAGCCTGGAGCCTGCTTTAGAGTCTGTGTCTCCCTCTCTCTCTGCCCCTCCCCTGCTGGTGCTGTCTCTCTTTCTCTCTCAAAAATAAATAAACATTTAAAAAAATTAAATAAAAAAAAGCTGTACACTGAGGGCAAAAATGACCTTGATGTGGACTGATCAAGCTTTCATTAACTGGGTAACAAAATGTGTACTGGACTCTGAGTTCCTGAGCAACTGGGGCTGGTACTGGCTTGCAGGAAATGTAGATTGGACTGAATGAGCATTTACTGAGCAGTTAAGAAAGTGCTGGTTAGGTCCTTCCTTCAGTTCCCTAGTTCCACAGGACAAACTCCCTGTGTCTGGTTCCCTAGGCCAGCCTCAGCTGAGGCTGAGCTGAGGATAAGAGGCCCAGCTGAGCACAGGAATTTCTCCATTGACAGGCAACTAGCAAAGGCCCTCCTCATTGGCCAGACCCTCAGTAGCTCCTACCCTGCAGCCCAACCCCCTGTCCCCCTCCCCACCCCCCCCAGCTGCCTAAGAGGGAACTCAGTTGCAATGAGGGTGATCAGGGGAGTCAATTTAAAAGTAAACAAGTTCTAAATTAGAGACTGTTGTAGTTGTAAGAGATAGGGAGGATACATATGCATACATATGATGATTCCAACTAGCAAAAAGAAGCACTTAGAGGGCCTGAGTTATTTATTTTTATATGAAATTTATTGTCAAATTGGTTTCCATACAACACCCAGTGCTCATCCCAACAGGTGACCTCCTCATTGCCCATCACCCACCTTCCCTTCCCCCCAAACCCCCATCAACCCTCAGTTTGTTCTCAGTATTTAAGAGTCTCTTATAGTTTGCCTCCTTCCCTTTCTGTAACTTTTTTCCCTCCTTCCCCTTCCCCCTGGTTGAGTTTCTCAGGACCCACATATGAGTGAAAACACATGGTATCTGTCTTTCTCTGCCTGACTTATTTCACTTAGCATAACACTATCCAGTTCCATCCACATTGCTACAAATGGCCAGATTTCATTCTTTCTCATTGCCAAGTAGTATTCCATTGTATATATAAACCATATCGTCTTTATCCATTTGTCAGCTGATGGACATTTAGGTTCTTTCTATAATTTTAGAGGGCTTTAAATGATGGGAGGACTAGCTGGTAATCAGCAGTCAATCTATGTGGTATATTGATGTAAACATGTATTTATATCTGTTTGAATTCACTTATTCTCTCAATGTTTTCCCCATGGGTTTATCTTCTGGTTAAGTCCCATTCAAAATAATCACACTGTGGATGGGGGATAGGAGGTTGTTTTAGAAAAATTCCTGCTCTGGGGCATCTGGGTGGTTCAGTGGGTTAAGTGTCTGACTTCGCCTTAGGTCACTATCTCATGGTTTGTGGGTTTGAGCCCTGCATTGAGCTCTGTGCTGACAGCTCAGAGCCTGGAGCCTGCTTCAGATTCTGTGTCTCCCTCTCCCTCTGCCCCTCCCCTGCTTGTGTTGTCTCTCTCAAAGATAAATAAATGTTTTAAAAAAAAAGATTAAAAAAAAAAAAAAAAAAGAAAAATCCCTGCTCAGGAGTCAGCCACCTGGCCCTGACTTCAACTCCAAGTGGATTTTCCTTGAGTTCCTGGAGATTCTTGGTGTAGAGACAGTTTTCACCTCACTATACTTTTTCTTTAAAGCTCCCTCTTTTTTCTTTTTTTTTTAGCTTTATTGAGGTAAATTGATACACAAAACCTGCACACATTTAATATATACATCTTGATGGGTTTGGGCATATGCATACACCAGTATACTGTCACTCCAACCAATAACCTCACTCTACTTAATGTACGGCACAATCAAGTAGATAGAATCCATTTTTTTATCCCACTGGTCATTTTCCACAATTTTAACAATTTCTCCCAGGGTGTCCAGTTAAAGGGAGGTGTGAAGACTTGCACTTTCTGTAAGGTGAACATGGAGAGTGGGAGGGCCAAGATAGGAAGTGGGTACAGGAAGGGTCCCTCACCTCCATGTTCTGACCACTCTTGTAGAGCTGTGGTTCAGTCAGCAGCACATCAGCTGGCACATCCTTGTCCAGCACCCCAGTCACAAGCTGGGGAAGTGACGAGAAGAGCAGATTAAAGAAGATCAGATACCACTGGTCAATCATAGCAGATGCAGAGAAGCCACAGTAAAACTGGAACCAAAACAGGAGGCCCACAAACATCTGAAATCAAGAAAGGAAGAATGGGGATAAGCAATTCTTAGCTGTCCCTGCAGATTCTCATCCAAGGGATCTAAGAGTTTTGCAAAATTTGACTAACAAGATTAAACTTATTGACAACAATTTCCTCCAAAGATAGCCGTAACACTGTTGCTCTCTGTCTCTCCCTCATTTCCTTGAGTATGAAGGACCAGCAATGGGAGATGAGAATTCCCAAGCAGAGCCCATGGAGAGAGGACACTGGTACCAGCCTGTGAGAAATGCAGATTGGATGGAACAAGCATTTACTGAGCACTTATGAAAGTGCTGGTTAGGCCTTTCCTGACAGTCCCTTAACTCCACAGGACAAATTCCTTATATCTTGTTCCTAAGGCCAGCCGAGATAAAGTCCAGCTGAGTAGAAGAATTCCTCATAAAGGTCCAGCAGGGTCTAGGGTTGCTCACATTTCAAAAGGGTAAGCTGTGTTCTTCACCCATTGCAGCTTTTCCCTAGTACCTCTCCTCTGTGATAGTAAACTAAACCTACTTGTGTTACATCCCAGATCTTGCCACTGTCTTTAGTCACAAACATTTTCTGATGAAGAACAGTGGGAAATTATTGCTTCCCATGGCAAAGAGGACACACAGGAACATGGCAGAAGTCGGTAATGCTACCAACATTGGTGCCTTGACCAAGTCCTGATATCCACCGGGCACTCTGCTGGCAGGTGAGCTGTAGTTATTATCACTGGTTATTACAGCTACCCCCCACTTTGCCAAATAGTAAAGTGAAGACCACGGAGCTTGAACAGCCTCTTCAAGTCCATGCTCAGTAGGAGTTGGGTGGATCTCTTCCCACTATCACTGAACATCAGTGGCTTGAGTGTATTTACATGAGAGCATGGCAGTTTAGTGATGGCAAAGCATTTACACTTATAAGTTGTACACTTATCAATTTGGCACAGATCATTTAACCCCTTTCTGCTTCAGTGTCCTTGTCCATGAAATGGGCATCCCAATGGTACTTAGCTATGGGTTGTTGTAAGGATTAATGAACTTATGCATTTAAAGTACTCACAAGAGCTCCTTGTGAGGACTATAGGTACTCACTTATGGTTTGTACAGTTAGCAGTACAGTTATTTTCTTAGCCTCAAGCAGGGCCAGCGTGTTTACCCCATTTAGAGAAAAGGAAACTCAAGTCCAGCATGTTAAATGACTTAACTATGGTCATTGTATAAGTAATAAATCCAACTTGTTCAGCCACTTGTGGGTCTGGGCCTGGAGGGCATGGACACTCCCAGGACAGAACACGGTAGAAGAACATTCTCTGCTGGGGACCACAGGTAATGGCCTGGGTTTTAGTTCTGGAGCTGTCACTGTCTCTTTCTGACCTTGACTCAGTCACTTACCTTCTCTGAGCTTTGGTTTCTGGACCTGAAAATGGCTTGCTCTGAAGATCAGAAAAAATGACACGTTTCCTCCAAGTCTTGTTCCAGTCTATGACCCAATGCAACTTTTCCCTTCCACACTGAAAACTAACAAACTTGGATTTTTCATTGACTTTCTTCTATTCTCACTCCGATTGTTGACTTTCACCCACCCCCATAGGCTCAGCCTAATGAGTCATCAATGAGCAACTAGAATCAGGAGAAAGAGGAGGAAAAGTACTTAAATAATTGAGACTTTTTTTTCCCCTGTAGTACCAAAAAGACTTCTTCCCAAACTACTGTTGCTATGGAAACTTTCCTTCTCTCCTAAAACTAATGAATTTCTCACTTTGGGAGGCAGGGTGATTTTCCTTGCACTTCTCAACTAGATTAAGTGCTTGTTAACAGAGGCCCTGCATCTTATGTGGAATAAAGACAAGTACCCCCTCCTTCTTCCATTCCCTCCAGGACAGATTCATTATGGCAGGCAGGAGGCTGTGCTCATTCAGGTAGCCACTCTGGCACTCATTTACAACTAAAATGTTGAATTTCTTCCCCTCAGTCTGTGAAATTTTCATGAGGAATTACAGAGAATAGACCTCAATTCTCATGTTTTGCTTTTAGAAAACAATCAGAAAAATCCCTAGGAAGCAAAAAAACTTGCTCAAGATTGCATAAGTAATTAATGACAGAAAGAGAGCTAGGGTTCCATCTGCCCAGCCCCACTCATCTGTACTCAAGCACCCATTCACCTCTTTGGGAACTGGGAACCTCTAAGTTTGCAACTATATGCATGGAGACCTCAGCTCTGGGGATGCAATGCTAGCATGGCACAGACTTCCTTGGACAGAATCCTAGGCAGAACCTAATCTGAATTAATTTCCAGGACCCAACCTACCAATCAGACATGCCCTGACTGGTCCTGAGTATCTGTATTCATTTTGCTAGAAGACATTTTGAAAATGGATGAGGGTGAGGAGGCAAGAGGGTTGGGAAAGATAGGTAGGTCTAAATCTCCAGAACAAACAAGAACAAGAGGCATACCGGTGGCAGTTTAGACTTAGTATGATTTTTAAGTGGAATTAATGGGAAAGAAATAAGAAATATATCTTTTCATTTATTGTGTATTTTATTCTTTTTCAGAAGAGTATAGGATGACCTTGACATTGGAATTGTGGTATCCAATGTGATAGATTTGTGGGACTACCCTGAAAGATCACTTACACCAAGAGTTTATTTCGTCTGTTTATACATTCAGCCACAAGCTATCAGAGACAAGAGCAACACATACCCACTCAGCAACTTCTTAGCAAAATGTCTATCCCTCACCTACAAGAAGGGCAGGGTTCAGAAATGGCCATGGTATCCATTCTGGAGGGCTATGGAGAAAGACGCTTGTCTGCCAAGGTCTTAGTAATAAAAGAACTAAGAATTAAACATTAGGATCAACATGAAATGGAGAAACGTCCTGGATTAGAGCCTCTGGAGAGAGAACTGTCATCAGCCAGCCTGGGTATGACCCAACTGGAGCGTCAACTACAGACTGAGCTGGCCAGAAGGGGGCATGTCTGCCCTGCCAGCACAGAAGAGAGTGTGGCAAGACCCTGCTGGTGGCCCTGTTCCTCGAGCCCTAAGCTTGCATTCTGACTAGGGGACTGGCACACTGGCCCAGTGTGGGTATGTTTCAACAGAGGCTGTTCAATATTGGAATCCCAGCATGACTAAGTCCTGTCATTCTGATTCCAGGACTGCCAATACACTCCTACTTGTCACTGGATTTCCTGACTGCTCCAGAGTGAGCAATGATCAGAGGACTCCTGTCTGTGGACACCTCAGCAGTCTGCTCCTGAGAAACACATTAACAGAGTGGTTAAGAGTTGGGAGCCAGATGAACTGGGGTTAAATGCTGCCTTGACTACTCACTAGCTGTGTGACCTTGTGCAAACAAGTGGACATTCTTGTTTGATGCACCTGTTTCCACAACTTACTCCCTTGGAGGTGCAGTTACCCTCATGTGCCTGTGAGTTAGACTCCTGAGCCTATAGGGTGCAAGCCCAGGCCAGGCCTGGGGGAAGTTCACAAAGGCTGAGGAGGACGGAACCGACAGGAAGCCTTACAATGGCCAGTGGGCCACATTCAGGTGATGGTCCAATAAATCTCAGCTAAGGCTTTTTGAATTCAAACACTCTAGAAACCAGAAGTGTCAAATACCTACTGTATTTTTGTAGAAGAAGTACAGCACCATGTTGGCAAGTCGGGAATAGCACCAATGTCCATGAACAATTAAGAGTCTCTCAAGGTATCGGAATCTCGGCACTGCAAAGTCACTGGCCATCACTGCCTTGAAAGGGAGAGAAGTCCCTGTTATTGTTGACACCTTATTCCACCTAAGGTCTGTCATATCTTCCCCAAATACAAGGCAAACATGCATGGAGAAATCCAGTTTCAAACACAAATGTACATGTGACTGGCCAAGGCACACTTTACCAGGATTTCCCTTATTATCTCGTTCAGTTAAAAAAAAAAATCAATCTCAACAAGCACTCTAGTTCAGGGATATCATTTTATAGAAGTCATTTAAGATTTAAAATATATGTAATTGATTTTTACAAGTTTTTGTTTTCCAATAATTTTTTTTTATTTTTTTTTATTTTTTTAAAAAAAATTTTTTTTTCAACGTTTATTTATTTTTGGGACAGAGAGAGACAGAGCATGAACGGGGGAGGGTCAGAGAGAGAGGGAGACACAGAATCGGAAACAGGCTCCAGGCTCTGAGCCATCAGCCCAGAGCCCGACGCGGGGCTCGAACTCACGGACCGCGAGATCGTGACCTGGCTGAAGTCGGACACCCAACCGACTGCGCCACCCAGGTGCCCCTCCAATAATTTTTTTAACAAGCAAAAAACAAAAACAAAAGCCCAGAGATGTACACAGCTTCTCTGCTATTCTCCGCTCTCTGATGTTTTATTCATATTAGGATCTCAACCCAGAGATGAACCAAAGCTGCCCCTTTTGTATGCATCCTGGCAGTTGACCATCCGGATAGGTATGTTTTGGGTCCTTCTCCTCAGGAGCCACAGGTGATAAGCAAGGCCAAGCCTATGGCTCTGCAGGCCTTCACATAATCCAGTCCCAGAAAGCCGCTAAAGGGCAATGGGTGTCCACTCCACCCAGAAGACAGTGGGGGAAAGCAGGTTTCCTCCATGGACAGGAAAGATGACTGGGGGTGGAAGCTTCCTCTCACTTCACTCAGCATCATGCTCTATACAATTAAACTGGGCCAGAAAAATGCCATCAAAATTATATCTTTTGTACCCAGAATAACTTAGACCCCACCATATAATGAATTTTTCTATGTGGGAAAAAAAAGTTAAAGAAAATATCAGGAAAAGATAGATTTCTGCTTATCTTTGAAGGATTGTTCTATACAAAAATGTCAGTCTGCTTCATTTATTTCCCTATAGTCAAATAACTCCTAGAAAATAGTAGATCACACTTAATGTGGTCTTCTGTGGATCAGAATAATGTAATTATACATGACAGAAAAGTGAGAAGCCTTAGAATGTCTGCTTTCTGAATCAAAAGTTAAGGATTTCAAAGCAAATACTGTTTCTATACCTCTTTCTGTCACCACTGGAGTTTGGAGGGCTTTGTGTATTCCTCTCCAGACTTCTGACACTCCTTCCTGCCTCCAAATCTAGGCCCCAAATCCACTGTTTGTCCCTCTGTCAAGGTGGATCCCAGCTAGGTTAGATCCTCCATGCAGAAACTAGTGTTTCTCTTTGATGGCATTTATTACAATTGTGACTATTTGTGAACATTTAAAATATGTATCTGTCTTCCCAGCTTTTTTCTGGACATTCCATGAGAGCCAGGATAGTAGAGGTTGTGATCACCCTGAATCCTGAGTTCTGAGTCAGTGCTTGGCCCCATGAAGTGATCAATAAACATGGGGAACTAGATGACCCCATGAAGACCAAGCTTCTTGGAGATGCAGGATCTCCTTTGTCCAATTGGGATAGCTTCTCCCATCATGCTCTATACAGTTAAAGTAACTGGGCCAGACAAATGCCCAGTTGGCTAATCTGGGAAGCTCCAAACACTCTCACTCATTCTCGATCTGCTCAGATTCCTAGTGTCACTGTTACCACAGAATCCCACAAAGTCTATCTTCCAAAGGGCTCACCTTTACTTACTGGACTAAAATGAAAGCAGGTAAATAGTCCCTGGGAACCTGAGCACTTAGAACAGTAAGAAAAGGTATCAGGACTTATTGTCGTCTTACTTAATGCATCCTTAATAAGAAGTGTGCCTTTAATAAATGCAAAAGTGTCCAGCAACATCCTACCTGGAAGTTATGCCCATCAAAGCTTTGTCTCAGTATGTGCCCTATGGCTTGGCTGTTCCCATCACTTCTCACATGATTTCAATCATGGATCTCTCTGGCCCCTGCCTTGAGGAAGTGAGTAGTGGTGGCAGCTCAGTCTCTTCCCCATCCAAAAACCTGACCATCTTTCACACAAAATGTATTTACTTGGTGCATTTCTCTTGCATATACTATTTATGGGCACTGCCCTGGTCAGCTTTTCACTACAGGAAACCGATGCAATGGCGGCGATAATGAAAACATCAAAATGAACCAACTATTATGATTATGTTTATCAATTCACCACCCTAACCCCTTCCCCTGGGCACACAGCACTAAAAGGCAGGGATGGAACCAACCCTGGGCTGCATTTTTAGTTTCACGGAAGAATTAAAACCACACAAGTAACATAGCACAGTGACAGGTCAGATGAGAGCAGGAGAGTAAGGCATGTGCTGAAATTGGGCCAAGAGGGAACTACTGTGTTTCTAGCTCAGGACTTTCCAACTTACTATTATTTGCATGTCAGGTAAGGAAATTAAGGAGTTCTGCACAGACCTGGCACATATTAAGCGTTCAATGAATAATTACTGATTGCATCAATGAATGAATCAACCAATGACTAAATGGTGACCAACATCTGGATTTTTAGGAGAAGAAAACAGGATAGATTGTTCTCTAAAATCTCCACCAAGTTAAAAAAAATGTCATGATTCAAAGCTAATCAAATGTTGGAAATTGTTGTGATACTACATCCAGAAGAAAGTTATTTTTAATTAACTCAGTTGTGATACTACATCCAGAAGAAAGTTATTTTTAATTAACTCAGTTGTTCAACATATAAATCACATGTTGAGAACCAACATAGTGACAAATGAAAAAGGCAGAGACTAATTTTCATGTGAGTCAAGATGGCTACTTTCAATTTTTATAATGATACCAGGTTCCAACTGTCCTACAGCAGATTCATTTTTTCAAATGGTTATCTCTAATGTTTAGGAACAGCAAAACATGCCCTCCAAGGATGAGCCATAAATAGCCATAGTGGTGATGACTCACCTTGCCTTACTCTGTTCCACTTATTTCACAAAAATATACTTATAGACACAGGCAAAGGTTTTTACTGCTTCATAAACATGAAGGACTAGCCATCTTCCACCTTATCATCTACTACTGGCTTACAACCATCATGTTTTATTAAAGGCCAATCCTTTAGCTTACTTGACAAAGTTCATAGCAAGGTATGTCAGTGGGCCACTTGGACACATAGGACAGTCCTGATTGGTCTTTACCTGCATGCCCTCCTGGCCCGAGATCCCCACACCCACATCTGCCACCTGGATCATGCTGACATCATTGGCTCCATCTCCTAGAAACAGCACAGGCAGGAAGAATCGTTTGAATTGAGGTGCACAGAATCAAATGGCTTGACGGATCTTCATGGGGTCCCTATTGGGCTGAGTCCTGTGAAAGGGTCATGGGGATGAGTGAGGAAGAGGCAGTACAGAGTCTGCCCAGGAAATTGAGTTAAGCAGTCAGAAAAAAACATGGTGTGAGGTTTGGAACTGCCTGTCACATCAAGAGATGTTTCAGAAAGCAGGCTCGCATGGTAACCATTTTACTTAGTATTTGCTCTACATTATTGGCTCATATACCTATACAGAGAGCCCATAACACAGTGCGGTGTCTGGCACAATAAAGATGGTATCATCACCATTATTATTACTTACTGAACTCTAGCCTTTATCACATGTAGAATATATCAGTCAAGTCTATTCTAACTCATACTAACAGGAGTGGCTTTCTGAACTGAACAAAGGAGGTTAAATTCTGCCCAGCAAACTGTAGAGTTCTTTTTGTACACTGATTACCAGCAAGTTTATTAGCTATTGTGCTTGCCTTTAGGTCCTTTAAAGATGTAATAAAGAAGAACTTCTATTTGTTCAGTCAAGCTGCTGATGGTTAGAAAATGGTTAGGAACATAAAACATAGGTTAGAGGTCTCATCATCTTCAGGGAAAAGCAAGCAGAGACTTAAAGTCTTTGTCACTAAGCGACAATGACCATTCTTGGAATGGGGCAATAGAAGGGCCCAAATCCCAGAGTACCTCCCAAGTTTCAAATGTGCAAAAAGTACAGACATACAAGTTGGAGTGATTCATAATGTGGCTATAGGATATCTGTGTCCTATGATTTTCCTGTTCTTTATTGTGCTGGCCCAACATGAGTGATCAGTCAATATTTGTCACACTGAAATTCTGTGAAGTAGTAACAATCTCTGCAGCTTCTCCCACAATGTCCCAATCAAAGTGAGATATGGTAGGCAATAATGTTCTCTACATTATTAACTGCTAGACACCTGGGACTAGGTGCCATCAGTGCTTTCACTCATGGTCAAAGAAATGAGCGAAAGTTCTGATGGGTCATTACTTTCCCTTTCTCTTTTGAGATTCTATTTTGTTTTTTCTTTTCTTTGTAACCAACCAAGACTCTACCTCCATTTTTCAAAAATGAATACCATACACCAGTGATTCAGTGACTGATCCAGGCACTGATTAAGCTTTGAAAATGTGGTTTACTCATTTGTGTCTTACACCAACCTTACCAGGAGGTATGGTCCTCATGTCACCGCTGAGAGTTGCTCAGAGAAGCCTGCACCCAGCCTGCACACTCCTCAGCACCTACAAAACTTACTCAGGGAGCTCTGAAGGCCACTCCAGACACATGGGGGCAAAGGTGGTACTGAGACAGCCTCCTTTGGAAGGGGTCCACCCATGGAGACTTCCCACAGCCTGGACCAGGGAGTCATGGCTAAACATGTATTCACATCTATGCTCATCTCACTCCCCTTAGTGGTTACCACAGCCCTCAAGATGTACAGAGCTGTCTCGGGGCGCCTGGGTGGCGCAGTCGGTTAAGCGTCCGACTTCAGCCAGGTCACGATCTCACGGTCCGTGGGTTCGAGCCCCGCGTCGGGCTCTGGGCTGATGGCCCAGAGCCTGGAGCCTGTTTCTGATTCTGTGTCTCCCTCTCTCTCTGCCCCTCCCCTGTTCATGCTCTGTCTCGCTCTGTCCCAAAAATAAAAAAAAGATGTACAGAGCTGTCTCTATGACAACCACACTAAGGACCCCCGACCTCAGACCCAGACTCTACACTAACCTCAACCCTATCCTAATGTGAGAGGGTAGTAACCCCCACATCAACAAGGGGGGCTGTCACAGACCTTTTGCAGAAAATACTATAAATATTATTGATTAGTGAGGACCCTTTATTTCAAAACTAAATCTCACCTAGGTATGCATTCTATATTCAGGGAGACCAAAATTTTTGAGATCTGGGGGTCAAGGAGATCACTCTTTTCCCCAGGCTACCCAGTCTTTCCCAGCCCTCACCAGCAAGTGGTGCTGCTGAGACCCTGAACCTGGTTGGAGACCAGACCCCACCCAACCAGATGTGGGTGGGGATGGTGCCCTGGGAGGAGGAGACAGGGGAGGACCAGGTAGCACTGGATAGGAGCCTAGAAAGCTCTCCAGGCCAACGGTCTGCAAGGAAAAGCCACCATTAAATGCACAGTCCTTAAAGAAAGGATGTAAGATTTAGCAACTATTCACATGCTTATGTGAATTACATGTGAATTACATTTAATTACATGCTTGTCTTGGAACATTCAGCAAAATTCAAAGGATAAGAGGCAGTGGGAATTATGATCACCATCAAGTCTTTGGGCTCTTGTAGCATTATGGAGTCTTGGGACTCCAGTTGGCTCACAGTGACCGGAAACACCTGCAAAGGGCCTTCTTTCTAAGGTGTTCTGGGGTAATGGCTAGCATGCAGGGCTCTGCTGTGGCCGAGGCTGCCTGGAATGGCCGATCTCTAGTTTCCTGTCTTGCAGGAAACACTACATAAGTTCTGTCTTCTTAAACCATCATTGTATTACTGGCTTCCTATATATAGCTATAACTGTTGCTACCATAGTTTGTAATTTTCAAATCTACATTTTGTATTTCAAACAGGATGTCTGTTTCATTGTATTAGGTGTGATTTTAAGAATAGGAAAAAGAGCAAGGAAGTGTTTCCCTGTCTTACAGGAGAGCATAGAAGGGGTGGAAAATGCAGGAAGCAGCTGCACAAGATGGGGGCTACTCATTTACACAGGGCCCTGCCTGGCTAGCCTGGATACTTGCCTATGGCCAGGGTCATGGCCTTGAGCTTGCTTCTGACCAGTTTCACCACCATACTCTTCTGCAGAGGTGTCGAGCGACAGCAAAGGACTGACCGGCACTGCTTAGCGAGAAAGAGAAATTTGTCTTCTAGGTTTTTCTCAAGGGCATAGGCCAGACTTCTCCCGTCGATCACGAGGCTCGGGCTGGGGCCAGAGGTGGTAGACGTGGAGGGTGGGCAGAGAGGGGAGAACCCCACGCTCACGTTGTCTGTGGTCTTCTCAGGGGCAATGCGGGGGCTCCTGGACTGCACGTAGTGTAGGCACTGGTCTAGCAGGGCCTCACAGGCCTCCTGAAATGGGCATGAGAGGACAGTGCAATTCATTCAGCTGCGCCACAGATTACCTTCCTTGACACTCAAAGTCTGATCATCTCAAGGGCACCAGGCTGCAGGCTCTGCCCAGAAGGCCTCCCTCCTGAAACTGGGAAGTTAGCTGAAGATGAAGACTTTCCACATTGAAGAGGATGAACTTGTAGGGTTTTGATAAGATTCTACTTTTAATTTCCCATTGTACTATGTGGAGGTTAGATAGAATATCTTCATTTTGGAAGGCCTGAATGTATGTGGCTAAACTGGCTGGTTAGGCGAGGAAGCCTTATATGTACTTCTCCCTGGCTCTCTGAGGCCTTTACTCAGCCCTTCTTGTTTCTTCTTGAGGTACAAAGCCCTTTAAAAGTCTTTGTTATGATCATCCTCTAAGGAAGTGTAATTATCAGTGTTTCCCTAATGTCTCCAGTTGACCAGGGAAATAAATTTTTAAAAGCATACAAAAGGCTTTTACTGACAATGCCCTTTCAAAACTGTACCTGAATTCCAGAAAGAATAGGAACATTTAATGGGGAACCTGAGGGGTCAGGGGACATAAGAAAGACAACTATTTCCAGAAACAAACACACTCCAGGGAAGGCAAGTAGTTCTTGGCCCTTTATAGACAGTAAGCCCACTGGGTAAGCAATCGATTTCCTGCAATACACCCTGAAAATCCAGCTGTGTTCAGTAAGTGCTTATTAAGGAACTCTTGTACTTAGAAAAGTGAGTGAGACAAGACTTTGGCTCAGGTCATGATCTCAGTTTGTGAGTTCAAGCCCCACATTGGGCTCTGTGCTGACAGCTCAGAGTCTGGAGGCTGCTTCAGATTCTGTTTCTCTCTCTCTCTCTTCCCCTCCCCCACTCATGTGCATGCATGCTCTCTCTCTCAAAAATAAATAAATATTAAAAAAATTTTTTTAAAGAAAAAGTTGATGAATTGGACCTCATCATCAGTTCAAAAAGATGTTTCAAGTGGGATCTCACTCAAGGAATCAGAGCCCAGACCAGGGCTTTATGAGAAGTAGATAATCCCTACATACTTGATGATTTAATAGATAAATGTGATTGGATCAAAACCCTCTGTGCACAGTGGGGCATCAATGAGACAACCCATCCTGTCCTGAGTACATCAGTGCTGAATGGACTGGTTCCCTGGCTCATGTGACCTCATAAAAGACTTCTCCAACATTGTTGACAGGGGCAGGTCAGGGAAAACAAGTTGAACTTTGCATTTGTAAAGTCCAGATGTATGTCCCTTTGAAATTAAGAAATTCCAGCAAATTCCACAACTTCCTAGGCAATGACAAAAACATTCTAAGTGCCAGAAACACAACACAGGTGTAAACAGAGAGGTAGAGGGCAAAGGCCTCTCATAGCAGTTGTCAGAAATTGAAAACATTCCTGTTGCTGCGGGGGCTAGTTGGGTATGAAGCTGTCCCAGGTAGAACACAGGCTCCTGGAAACATACACACCTGGGACTCAGCATTCAGGGTGATGACTTCCTCATCATGGTCCAGCAGTTTGCAGGCATATGCAATGTTAATAGCGGTTTCTTGTTTGTCACCGGTGAGAACCCAAATCTGCAGGCCTGCTTGACGCAATTTAGCAATGGTCTCTGGGACTCCATCCTGCAGGCGGTCTTCAATCCCAGTAGCACCTGGTCAAATGTGCAACAGTGTATGTGATCCCCCTCCTCACATGCCCTCAGACCCTGATGGGGTACGAATGCCATCACCAACACACCAAAGATGCTGGCGTGACCCCATAGACTGGGAGCAGCTTGAGGCTGGTCTCATGTGGAAGCAGTCTTTGATAATTCATCATTTCAGGACAGTGGTAAACCCTTTCAATAACTCCCTCGATTGACACAGTCAAGAATGAGTCAGAATAACTGAGGCACTAAACACAATTCTCTGTTCATTTCCCAACAACAAAGCACTTCCAATGTTTTCTAACATGCAGCTAATTTTTAACTTAATAGATAACATGGAAACAAATCTTGTGGGGAAATGTTTATAATGACCATATTCTGAAGGATGAAAAAGCTTTAAAAATTATCCATTCCATGTAAAATTTCTGGTGAATGACATCCACAATATTTGCTCTCAGCAATGCTTACCATTATCTGTCTACACAGACCACACAAGCCATTATTTCTTGAAAGCAATGTTATCCAGAAGGTACTGTCCCCATAAATGTAAGTAATAAGCAGTGGCTTTCCCTAGGTAGGCCTCTGTATATTGGAACAAATCTACTCAGTGCCAAAAGATGCTCTCCAGGCTAGCCTCAGTTTTGTTCCTGTTGCCAACATAATGAGATTGTCTCTATCTCCCCTCTTAAAGTACAACATTGACTGAGGGCCCCTCATCAGCCCTACCTTTCTCTTTTATGCCATACTCATCCCTGTGATAAGAGGCTGCTATGGGCTGAATGTGTACCACTACTCCCAAAACTCATAGGTTGAAGCCCTAACCCTCAGGGTGATGGCATTAGGAGGTGGTGCCTTGGGGAGGTGATTAGGTCATCAGAGTGGAACACTCATGAATGGGGTTAGTGCACTTATAATAAGGGACACAGGAGAGATGATCTCTCTCTACCATTTATGGATACAGAAGGAGGACAGTCATCTGCAAACCAGCAAGACAGCCCTTTAAGGAACCAAAATGGCCAGTACTTTGATATGGGACTTCAGTCTCCATAACTATGAGAAAGCAATGTCTGTTATTTGAGCTGTCCAGTCTGTGTTATTTTGTTATGGCAGCCTGAAATGATTAAGATAGACACCACTTCCTTTTCTCTTCCTAAAACAGAGGAGTTGGCAGATGGAAGGAGGGTGGAGTCAAGGTATAATTGACCTACAAAAAGCATTCAATAACTTAAAGACACATCACCACATGCGGCTAAGTACTGGATCCTGTGCCTGTTTCTCACTCAGTGCTCCACTGCAGCCCTTCTGTTCACCCCAGAGAATTATCACCCAGCAGAAGGAAACTGGGATGTCAAAAGACAGAGTCACATGCCCAGGCTCTCATGGCCAGTAAATGACAAAGCCAGGACTGAACAACCAAGCCAAGGCTCCTAGCCTCTGAAAAAAGGAAAGGTAGGAGTGAAATAGTATAGGTGAAGAGACAGACTAGGGGCTCACAGCCAAGTCCTCAAATAGTTAGGTTTTACCTTCTTGGAAGGGGAAGAGATTTTATCTGTGTTGCTCCAGAGGGTAGGACAAGTGTCCACTGGAAGAAGAAACTGGGGAGGCAAATTTTACTCCACTCAAGAGTCAGAGCTCTCCAGGGAGAGTGCCCCACAGTGAAGGGTCAGAGAACTTAGACAGGCACACCTGTCCTCAGGCCAAGAGGACAAGCAGGATCCCCTGCCTTGCCAAAGGGTCTCATCTCTTTTGGAGAAGCATGTTCTAGATGTGAACAGTCCTAGCTCAGTAAATCAAAACCTGGCAGACTAGAAAAAACTGTTTCCAAGTGTTTTCATTTAATCACTCCCAGGGATACTGCTCATGATGTCTCTGGGCCTCTGGATCTTGGGCCTTTTTTTGTGCAGTGCATGCCCTCTTATAGGATACCACAGGCAGAAAAGAATATTATATAAAGTATGTATGTTATGCTACTAAATATATTATTAAGATCAATTAAATGTTATATTAGGTATGTATATATAGATATGTAGGTAGCCCAATTCCTTTGTCCAGGGAACAAGGGCAAATGAATTACAGCCTCTCTGTATTGAATGAAGAGATGAACTCCAGTTTCTCCATGCCCCAGGTATACCATCTGACTACTAGCACCACAGGATGTAGTGTGTGTATATACAGCATGATTACAAATGGTGCAGTCACAGAGAGCATGTATACAAAGACTCAGCTAATTTAATACAAATTTAATATTAAATATTTTAAATATTAAAATAAATACTCTTATAAATACTAATATGAACACAGTAGCAAATATGAGCACATTTTAGTAAAAAATGAGCTCATTTTCTTTTTCAACCAAATTGAATCCATGAAACATTCATAAGACATAAAGTGCAGCCATTTCTGGAGTCCAACAGTTTCTTTTTGTCTTAGGGGTAGGAGGTAGACTCAATAAGCATCAATTGTTGAGAAGCCTTGTTCCTCATCTCTATTTCTGTGGGAAAGCAGTGTTTAAGGGAAGGCAAGTCAGGTGTTGTCACTGGGTGTCTAGTGGGACAGTACATAGAACATCAAGAAACGGGACATGGTGTGAATGTTCAATCAAGGATGGTTGGTCCTGGGAGCCATGCTAGCATCAGGCCAGGCAATTCCTTAATCAAGGCCAGCATGTGAAGAGCTGCCAAAGACTGGAGCCATGTCACCTCACCATCCAGAACTGTCTCTGCAAATTCCATACTGCTCAGTGCAACGCATGCTCATGTGCATAATTACCCAACAGATGCAAATTTGTTTCCAGGCGAATGGCAGACTGGAAGAGAAGCTCTTCACGATTGTCCAGGGAGGATTCTGCTTCTAAATGACTTTGCAACCAACAGGCATACTCTTCTTCACTCAGAACCTACATGAGACACACTGATGAATCCAATGCAGGTGCTGAGCACTGTTGGGGCAGTGGTCAGCACGTGCACTTGTGGAGGGGGCACCCACTCACCCTTTTGGCAATGCACAAAGTGCGCAGACCTTCCACTGCGTACAGGTTGAGGTAATTCTGAGTCTTGCTTCGGATTTTCTTTTGATGCCTTCCTCTGGCGTCATCTAGGTTGGAATAGAAGCAGAAACACGGATGAGTAAGAACAGAGTCCAGCAGACTGCCCTGGACCACTCCATAAACCTCAGGTAGCTTTGCACAGTGTTGAAACAGCTCTACACATATAGCTGACACAGAGGAGAGGTCAGCACCACTCTAGATGTTCTAGCCTGGAAGCTCTTCTCACCCAGCTTCCAGGCAAGCCTCCCATGAAAATGGCCACATTTTTAAGGTCTGAAAGTAGTCACGTTCACAGACACAGAAAGGAGCATAGAGGAGACAAAGGAATTGTTCAAAGGATGCAGAGCAATGTGAATCTATTTAACACTAGTGAACTGTATACTTATTAAGATGGTAAATTTTATGTTATATGGGGTTTGTTTTTTACCACAGTTAAAAAGAAAAAGCTAAGAAACTAGCTGTATACATGTGAGACCTCTCCAAACATCCACCCTTTTCTGCTTCCTGTAGACACAGCTGAGCATACTTATTGCTTATTACTGAACTACGGAAGTGCTGACTTTGAGCCTCACCCAACTTGTGGCATCCATGACAAGGTGACACATACTTTTGTAACTCTTAACATTTTCTTGGGTCACCAATTATGAGTGGGAAATCATAAGGCACTTTAGTTTGTGCATGATAAAAGTATATTATGACTGTGTTTCAGGGCCAGTGAGAAAGAAGTTGTCTTCACCTTTCTGCAGTGTTCTAGCTGTCTGCATTTGGAATTGCATTTTGTTGCAATTCACTAAGCAGGAATGTCACAAGAGCATCCTACCCCATGATTTACTCCAACAATCTCCTGTGAAACCTCGGTACCACTAGATTCATCCCATGTCTATTTTGTCACTTGTAAATTGTACACACTTTTCACATAAAATTTAAGGTAAAGGCTGCTTTGTTATTTTAAAAAGAACCACATCATATTTATGACTGTTACTAATGACCTTTGTTGAAATGAGCTCATATAAACAAAACTTTATTAGTGATCTGGTATCCCTTTGGTCCAGGAGGTACACATAAATTAAGGTACATATTCTTCCAGTTTGCAAAAAATTGTACTTTAGCAGAAAGTGCAGTTTCTACCCCCAAAATGACAGTAGTATTACCAGATAGAATATAAGATGCATAAATAGCACATAAGACATACTTTTACTGGGGTGTCTAAGTGGCTCAGTCAGTTAAAAGTCCAATTCTTGATCTTGGCTCAGGTCATGATCTCACAGTGGTTCGTGAGATTGAACCCCGCATGGGGCTCAGAATTCTCTCCCTCTTTCTCTGCTCCTTCCCCCATTGTGTGCACATATTCTCTCTTTCAAAATAAATAAACTTAAAAAAATACATACTTTTACTAAAAATATTATGTTGTTTATCTGAAACTTAAATTAACTGGGCATTCAATAGATTTTGTGTGCTAAATCTGGCAACTCTATTTATCAGTGGTGAGGCTCCTGGTTTGGGGAAGGCTGTCTACTATCTGAGTCAGGCCCTGGACAAACTGGACCTGGCAGAAACACTTTCACCTCTTAGACATGTGTTCTCCATAAAGATAGCACCCCTATGGGTCTAAAACACTGGTTGTGGGGGCAAAAAAAGCCCAGACATGGGGTGCCTGGGTGGCTCAGTCGGTTGAGCGCCGACTTTGGCTCGGGTCATGATCTCACAGTTTGTGGATTTGAGCCCCACATCGGGCTCTGTGCTGACAGCTCAGAGCCTGGACTTGCTTCCGATTCTGTGTCTCCCTCTCTCTCTGCCACTCTCCCGCTTGTGCTCTGTCTCTCAAAAATGAATAAATGTTAAAAAAAAATTTAGAAAGCCCAGACATAATTTTAATTATATATTTAAAACATATTTAGGTATAGCATAAAGCACAGATATATATACAGCACATAAACAAATATATATATATATATATATATATATATATATATATATATATAGCCTATCTGTGGCATTAAAATGTCATGGGGGGAATAATTTAAAAAATTTCTAAAAAGGCTCCTTAAAGGGAGCAATAATGAATAAAAAGAGAGAGAGAGAGAGAGAGGGAAAATCCTGCCCTAGATGACTTTGCTTTAGGAATTTAAATTTCCTGGAAAAAAGACACTCAAAAAATGACATCTTAATTGTGACTACCATTTACTCCTGATATCATGATAGCATTTTTAGAACATGATAACAACATTATTCCAGACACTGGCTGTTCCTTGACCAGAGGCATCTGTCTAAGGGGCTTTGGAATTAAAATAATAATCATAAAGAACTTCAGTTCTCCAGAGAGGAGAGGGGAAGAAGGTAAAGGAGCAGTATGCAGGGGCTGTGCCCAAACACTTGTCAAAACAGAATCAATGAAAAAGAGGCAGGCCAGGCAGCTTGGCATTCTGGGTGCCCTGGATGAGTGTGCAATCACACAGGTGGCCACACTGAGCTGTTTCTGTATGGGAACACCCACAGCAGGGCCTGGGAAGAGCCCAGCAAGCCCTGCAGAGAAGCAGTGACTGCCCTGCCTCATTCCCTCCCTCCTCTAGACTTGAAGACATACATCTCCTCTGCCACTTGAGGTAAGACCTTGCTCCTGATTCTTACATGATTTCTCCCTTACAGATTCCCACTACACCAGTAGCTGGACAGTCACTGAGAACCAATGTCAGGGTCTGTAGGAATTGGCTCTTTGTGAATGCTGCGATACATCTGCATTCTGATGGAGGGGCCAGGATGGTAGAAAGAACTCAAACCCAAAGCAGACAAGCACCAAAGAGCTGGGGGCACCTAGGAAGAGTGGATTTGGTGCTGTCCTAGAAAGTACACCTGTGGACCCCCAGAGTTATGTGGTAAGCCTGGCTCTCCTGCACTGATCTCAGACTGCAGGCATTGTAATGTTCACATTGCATTTTCAGTGATATTCATGCAGTATCTGACTCTTCTTTCTGATACTTTACAGGCAACCCAGACCCCCTGTGGCTTTTATATCTATGGTAGTAGGAAGAATTCTGTGTTGCACTGCAAAACAGCCAGTTTGGTAATGGAGCAACATCATGGCCAGAGGTGGAACCAATGCTACCCAGCACCTCCTGGAGAGAGGTGGTGGCCTGAGGGGCACAGGAAGAAGGTCTCTGCAGCCACATCTGGGTGCTGGAGGTAAGGAGTGGGGGGCAAGCACAGTGTCAGACAGTAACAGCTCCTGTCAGTAAAGAAGACTCCCATGTCACTGCACTCAAGATGCAATAGGACTGAGAGGAGCCCTGCCCCAGATCTGGCTGAGTAGTGCACATGGACACTGCAGCAGGGTCCCTACCAGTGCACTGCTGGCAATGCTCAGGACCCTGTGAAGAGGCGCTCAGAGGAAAATTTCCACTCCTACTCATGATTTTAACATGTGCTTTTAAAATGCTTAGTGATACTTCTATTTATTTTTTTCATTTTCTTAATGCTTTTGACAAATTTGTTTCTCTTATAAAGAGTCACCTCAGTAAGATGGCAAAATAAAGTGAATTTCCTCCCTTGTTTATGCATGCATTTATTGATTTATTGAATAGTAGCAATGGGTGATTCCCATGCTATGTGGTGGGCTACTCTCCATCCTCACTCTTGGAGAAGGTGGGGCAATCTGGGGGTTTGTGTCTTAAACACCACACAAAGTAGCAGCTGGACCAAACCTCAAGCAAGTGAATCTTAAGGGGAAGGAACCAGAGAGAAGGGAAAAGGGAGATAGCTTATACTTTATGCTTATATAACACCAGACACTGTGCTAGGGGTTTGGACAGGGGCTTCCTATGAGGTCAGTATCCTGATTTCCTTTGTGCAGATGGGAAACTAAAGCAAAGAAAGTGACTCCTCCAGGGTCACTCCTTCCAGCCCATAAATGTAGACCTGGGATTTGAACAGAGGTCTGTAGGTACTTGAGTAGGATACAGTCCCTGCTTTCTACCTGATCCCCCACAACTTCTAAGATTTGATCACGTCCTGAGAATATGACACACTCCCTCTAACACAGTCACATCAACCATCATCGTAGCCTCCTCTTGCCTTTTTTTTGTAGAAGTGTTATATCTCTTTGAAGAAAGATCTTAAAGATCTGAAGTAATCCAGAGGATAATACTTGTGTGCCCACCTTACTTTATCACCAGTGCACAGGTACAGCAGCTTGAACACAATGCTCTACTTCCTGAGCACAGGTAAGTGCTCTTCAAGTATGCTCTCCACACTCCATCCACCCACAAAGTAAAAGCTGAATGATTTATACATAATGTCGGGGTGTTACCAGTGGATAACTTCAAGGTAACCCCAGAGCCATCCTATAGCTCCTCTCTTGGGAAAGCAATGGAGTCTCAGAACATCCTGAATCTTAAGTTGCTGGATGTCTACATGTAGATCTTCCAAACATATCTGAACCACACACTGCTTGGAAATTCCTTGAGTAAGGTGGAGAGCTACACAAATTGTCTATTTTTAATCTGCCCCTTTCAATGTCATGGTTTGGACAATGTGTCACTATAGCAATGTCGCTCTTTTACTTGTCTCATCCATGGTGCAACAGATGGAAGGCTTTGCTTCTTTTCACCTATAGTTACCTAGATATGGATAGTAATTTCCTCCCAGAGACCTGCAGTAGATGGACAGTAGCAGAGGAGGTGAGTGCAACAGCAAAGCTACACAGGGGCTGAAGGATCAGGTGAAGAGGGATACGAGGCTTCCCAGCCTGCTCTTAGTCTCCTCACACGCCCCTGACCTTGAAGTTGATTATGAGTGGTAGGAGTTGTTTGTTTGTGCTTTGTCTAGAAATTTAAGACTATGTACTCATTTAAAAGTGACCTGCCAGCAAAGTACAAGTGTGGCAACTACTGTACTTGCACAGCTCAACAGAATCCCTTTTCTCTATGGTGGGCCCCACCTACCACCCTGTCCTACCCATTTCTTAGTGCTACTCCAGGCCTTTTACCTTATACATGACCCATTGTATGTGGTTAATTCTTAAATACAACAGTCCATTAAACTGTCTTTAATTAAAAGGACAAAGATTTTTTTTTTACAGTAGAATTAAATCTCAGATAATTGCTATATCTGTTTTTCTTTTGTGTGGATGCAAAATCAAATTTCAGAATGAAGAAGGATCAAAGAATGTATTTGGAAGCTTTCCTTCCTCTTCTCTTTTTTAGAATAGGTTGAGGAGATTTAGGTACTAACACTTCCTTAAATGTTAGGCAGAATTCACCTATGAATCCATTTGGTCCTGGATTTTTATTTTTTGGTAGTTTTTTTTTATTATCAATTCAATTTCATTACAATTAATTGGTCTGCTTGGATTTTTATTTCTTCCTGATTGTTTTAGAAGGCTGTACTTTGCTAGGAATTTATCAACTTCTTCCGGGTTTTCCAATTTGTTGGCATATAATTTTTAGTAGTATTCTCATAATCTTTTGTATTTCTGTGGTGTCAGTTGTAACTTCTTTCTTGTTTGGTCCTTTCTCTTTTTTCTTGATGAGCCTGGCTAAAGGTTTAGCAATTTTGTTTAGCTTTTTCAAAGAACCAGTTCTTGGTCAATGATTTTTTTTTTTTAAGTCTCTGATATTTATTATTTTCTTCTTTCTACTTCTCTTGGTCTTTGTTCTTCTTTTTCTAGTTCCTTTAGGTGTAGTAAGGTTAGATTGTTTATTTGAGCTTTTTGTTGTTTCTTGAGGTAAACCTGTATTGCTATTTATTTCCCTCTTAGAACCACTTTTACTGTACCCCATAGGTTTCAGACCATTGTATTTTCATTTTCATTTATTTCCATGTACTTTCTGATTTCTTCTTTTGTTGCTTAGCATCCTGTTGTTTAGCCTCCATGTGTTTGCGTTTTTTTCAGTATTTTTTTTTCAATAAATGGTGGAAAAACTGGACAGCTACATGTAAAAGAATGAAATTGAACTATTCTGACACCATACACAAAAATAAACTCAAAATGGATTAAAGATCTAAATGTGAGACCTGAAACTATGAAAATCCTGGAAGAGAATACAGGCAGTAATCTGACACTGGCTGTAGCAACATTTTTCTAGACATGTCTCCTGATGCAAGAAAAACAAAAGCATAAAAAATATTAGGACTACATCAAAATAAAAAAGTTTTGCACAGTGAAGGAAACCATCAAGAAAACAAAAAGGCTACTGAATGGCAGAATGAAGGCGGCTCTGGGAATGCAAAATCAGCCTGTGTCTACACTAGCACAGAATCCCTGAGGTGGAAAGGCAAATCTTGCCCTCTGGTAGGTTATGCCCATGAAAAGCTATCCAAACTGTTTTCAGAGCCACGTTTGCAAACTGAGAGGTATTCCCGTGGGAAAAGGATTTCCTGTCTGTAGAGATTCCTTAGTACACTTTCCCACAACAGAGTGGTGCTGGCCTAGAGAGCCAGGAGTCCAGTTCTGAGGCACTGAAATTATGGTGAGAGGACCATGGGAAGTAAATTATTCCCTAGCTCCATCCAGTGTACAAGGTTTCACAGCAGGTTGTACCTAGAGCTGTTTCCAGAATATAATAGATAAGGAGACTGTGGAGGTCAGGCAGCAAAGCCACAGCAGATACCCTTCTATCTGCCAGCAGCACCCTCACCTCCACCCAGTCTCTCTCACCTAGATATGTACTCCTTCATCCTCCAAGTACAGAGGGAAGGGTGACCAGGTTTACTGATGGGGACCTTGGCCACCCCCCTCCCAAGGCCCAGAAGCATGTGTCTAGAAGGAGATGCAAACAAGCCCTTCTGCTGGATAAAGTTCTAACTGTCGACACCAGTGATTTAGATTTCTCTTTTTCAACACAGAAGTTATATGGAACTCTAGTATTCAAAAGAGACTTCAGGCTCTGCCTGAAGTTGGGACAGATGACAGTGAGTGAGAGGCCAGCAGCCTGTGACCTGAGGCAGCTCCACAAATTGGCTACAAACTATGACCTGGCTTCACAGTCGCCCTGGTCCAGGCAATCACAGAGTAGGAACGAACCTTCCGGAACTTCTAGTCTAAAAGTTCTTGACCTCCATTGGCCAGATTTAAAACGATGCTAGGCCTCACCTCAAGTAACCCTCAACCCCACTGTTCTGAGGTGAATTTAGGCACTGAAGCCCTCCATCCTCCACCCCCCAGAGCATTCTAGTCCAAATACCTCAGAGGAGGGAAAGGGTGATCCAGAAAGGTAATCTCTGATAGGCACCGCTTTAGAAAAGGCTTAATGAAAATCACTTTACTCATGGAAAGGGACTGGAGGTGCCGCCCAGTGGAGAGGAGCTGGATACCTGAGGAGCAAGGCAGTAAGAGGTCCATGACCACTGAGTCAGCTCCTTTGGTATAGACATTGATCTCATCGGTGAGTGGGTGCCGGATCACCACTGACATCCTCTTGCGAATGGAGTCGAAGCCCAGCGTGTGTAGGAGCTCGAAGGTGAGCCTGCCCAGGTGGGGCAATTCCACTGATACCTGGTCATGCAGCCTGTCCACCAGCGTGCAGTTGTAGGCCCGTGCAGCATACACAAGGGCTGCCTCGTCGGGGCTCTCTGCCTCATAGCGCAGCTCCTGCTCCTGCTCCAGCTCCACACCCTGCTCCTGGGCAGTGTGCTCTGGGGCCCAGCTGGCAGCCCCACTGCTGTAGCCATTGCTGGCAATGGCTGGGGCTGGCTGGCCCAGCCTCTCCTCCAGCCTGAGCAGTGTGCTGTCATTGGACAGGGTGGACAGAAAGTTTGACCCTGACTTGTGGGTGGTCTTGTTGGTGGCCAGGCTCCCGATGCTGCTGCAACCGGAGGTCAGGCGGCTGGGTGAGAACCTTCGTAGGAAGTCTTCTATCGTCTTCACCGGGGACTTCACCTCCAACCTCACCCTCACCTGCAAGAGAAGCAGTTAGAAGACAGGGAAGGTGTGTCTAGAGACCTCACCCCAACTACCACTTCCCCAGTGGGGGCTCGGAGCATAGAATTCCCATTTCCCAGATTTTGGGGCATGCACTAAAAACTGCCACCAGAGCCAGCATTGATCTTCCTTGAGATCACCCTTTGGCCTCTTACACTTCACTTAAGCAAAGATTCGCAATATATATTCTTTTAGAATGTGATCACCAGGGTAGCTACATGGAGGCCCTGAACTGACTCAGGGGACTCAGGCCAATGGTGCCTGCAGGCTTTCAGATTATCCTTTCTGCTGGCTGTCTCCACACTGCAATGTCCCACTGCTTTGCAGAAAAGGCTCAGAAGAGCATGCCTGTCATTGCCTGGCACAAAACCCAGCCTTTTTTTTCCCCACTTGCAAAAAACATTTAACAGAAGACCAGTTTATACAGTCCTTTGAATTATGTCTATATAAAATTTAAATAACATTCCCAAACCCAAAAGAACTTTTCTAAACAGCAAAATGCATGGACAAATTCAGGATTGAAATCATTTAGCTCACTTTTTTTAAGTCACAATAAATTATATAGCTTCTAACAAGAAATGAAAACAACAAAATAACAGTTATACACATTTGCTAGAGTTCCAAAAAGCTCAATGATGGAGCAACAGCAATATTTTATTTAAAGGAGTATTGTTCACTAATGCTGGCATAATATACCTATTTTAACTTTCTGCTAGAAAATGGATTTAGAGCAAATGTTATAACAATCAAAACACGGAGTTATAGTTAGCCTTAAATTTTCATAATTTTGCCTGTGTGTCCAAAGTTGTATATTATACAATAGGCTCAAGAAAAGTCAGGTGTGTGGTCAAGCAGGGCCCGTAGGACCAACTTTGATAAAGGTGCTTCTTCTTTGTTCCTATAATAACTTTAAATGTGCTACATATCCAAGGGGGAGATTCAAACAGCCACACTGGAGTTCCAGCCGGCTCCAAATACCCTGAAGATTTAGTACTCATTAATATGTGAGAAGAGGAACACATCCAGAGACCCGTTCATTTGCAGTCTGAGGGTGGGTGATTAAATATTCTCCTCCCAATACGGAATGCACTGCTTATGTCACCATCATCACATGCCTCAGGTTATGCTGGGGTCTTTCTCAGTGATTCAGTAGTTGCAACAATGCCTGAGTTTGTCAGACAGGTTCTACTAGAATGCAGGGATGCATGCCAGAGGGGCTGAATACTAGGTGGTGGAAGAACCCAAAGGCCAGATGAGGGATGCTGAGGCAGCTAAGAGGTGAGCTGCAGCAGAAAACACCTCCTGACTAAGGCAGATGGTGCAACCCTGTGGTCTCTGAGTGGTGGGATCTTGTCCGCTCTGGATCTACCAGGCCCACTGGGGCTTTTGCAGGCCAGTGTCGCAGAAGCATGGGCACAGGGGGTGCTGCATTACTGCCAGATAGGATGCTGCCAAGAGAGAGCAGAGACCTCTTGTTCAGGCCACATCACACACCAATGGCGCCATCAGTGGAACCTGGTAAAAGGGCTAACCCAGGAGGAGGGAAAGGGGTCTGGGAGGGTAGGGGATTGAGAGGCAGGTCTATGGCATGCATCTAGCCCTAGAACACTTTTATTTTTACCCATTTAAAGTTGCCTTGCTGCATTATGCACATCCATCCTTAGGTGCACCCTATACAAGCATACATCCAGCCCACCTGGAGGACTTTCTCAGAAGCACCTGGGTTAGAGAGGATCTTTTTGCACATGAAACTTTAAGAATCTTATTATTAACCCAAACAAAAACCAACTTAGATTACTGCTATGTTTCCACCATCTTAAGTAACTTCCCATCGATTCTTGACCACTTCTCCTTGAAAGATGATGTTAAAAGCCTTTGTTAACATCAAATACACTTATTGTGTGCCAAGCCCTACTCTGAGCCCTTTCCCTAACCCTCACCACTGGCCTCATGTCACATAAGGCACAGGAGGGGAAGGCTTATCCAAAGCCACTCAGCTGAGTGATAAAGTCAGGATTCAAGTCCAGGTGATTTGTCTGGGCCCCAAGCCTGTCTTGTGCACTCTTCTCTGAGAATCTGGAACCCTGAAATTCTGTGTAGGTAGTGTAGGGCAGCCTCACTCCAGGCCAGGCTGTTATGTGCCCCACCCATCATGGGAGGAAGTTGTCCTCTCTTACTTGGCCCCAAACCCCTCACCTGCCTCTGGTAGCCTAGGAATGGTACCACAGAACCAGTGAGCTGGCTTGTCCCATATAAAGCCCCCTGATATATCCCCTTAAACCTGAGAGAGGTAGTGTAAATAGTCCTGTTGGAAAGGGTAGACTGACAACAGTGGGGCCATGCTGAAGGTCAAAGGTATCAGCTTCACAGGGAGACTCCAGAACTTGCCTTTTGTCGTGGTTGATCCGGGGATGTGACTACTACTGTGTTGCAGATGGTGAGTGCGATGAAAAAGTCAAACACATCAGAGAGCTCTGGTGAGAGGTGGGCCAGTGGGTATTCCTGGTGCCTTGCGATGGCCAAACACCTGTCACATTCACTCACCTTCTCAAACAGCTTTGGGTCAGGTGTAATGTCTTTCTCCTGCAAGAAAATGGAGGCTTAGGGGTGAGTATGACCCAGTGACCTGCCAAGCATCCTGGTGCTTGACTATTTAAGGCACCTTGATTTTATTCTAAGTTGTAAAGGCCCCTTCATCTGACTCATCTACATATGCCATTTTATAGTGATGACTTACACATAATTTTAAATTGTGTAAGAATGTAATATCCATTATATGTGAAATGAAATGTATATATTCTTATATAGAACATATATATGTTGTCATTAAAAAATAATACAGCTAAGAATATAGATTATTATAGCATATCTGACTCAGAAAAATTTGAAAAAGACAGAGAAGGGAAAATGGAACAAATCTGTATCGCACCAGCTCACATACACACTTTTTGAAACATGTGCTTCTGTTTCCTTCCAATCTTTTTTCTAGACACTTATGTTATATATATAATAAAATATTTTATACATTTTCTTTTGATATAAACCCAGAAGTGGGATTGCTGTATCATACAGTAATTCTATTTATAAGCTTTTAAGGAAACTCCATACTGTTTTCCCTAGTGGCTGCACCAGTTTACATTCTCACCAATAGTGCATGAATGAGGGTTCCCTTTTCCCTATATCCTTGCTGACACTTCTTATCTCTGGTCTTTTTGATGATAACCATTCTAACAGGTGTGAAATGATATCTTATTATGGTTTTGATTTGCATTTCCCACCTTAAATTTACACATTATATGTCAATTATACCTCAATAAAGAAAAAATATACATAAATTGGCAGTTTCACGTTCCCCAAAACGTTATACACAGTTGACCCCTGAACAATGCAGGGGGTTGGGGCGCTGACCCCCCATGCAATCGAAAAGTCCATGTATAACTTTTGACACTCCCAAAATTAGCCTACTACTGACCAAAAGCCATACTGATAACATGAACAATGGACTAACACCATATTTTGAATTTTATATGTATTATATACCGTATTCTTACAATAAAGTAAGTTAGCAAAAATAAAATATGAAAATCATAAGGAAAATACAATTACAATACTGCACTATATTTCTTTTTTTTTTAATTTTGCATGTAAGTGGACCAGCACAGTTCAAACCTGTGTTGGTCAAGGGCTAACTGCAGTCTGATCTTTTCCAGGCTTTTAAGAATCATTTGAAAATACAACTTTTAACAACTTAGAAATTAGATATACTATAATTCATTTGGCCACTCTTTTATCACTGAATACTATTTTTTTCATTGATAAACTTCTATGCACAGAAATTTTTGACTGAATCACTAAATTCCTAGGTCAGAAAGTTTGAATATTTCAAATACCCTTGGACCCATATTGTTACATCGATGTCAGAAAAGCTTGTTTTCAACACAGTGCTCCTCCTGCCAGGTGGTAGAGCCCGACTCCCAAGTGCCCTGTATAAAACCACCAAATCAGCAACCACAATTTAAATGGCAGCCTATATAGGTTTCAAAGGGCACAGAAGAATGAGGCCAACACAGAGTGATCAAAATGGATTCTTCCTCTCTGTTCTTAAAACATTTTAGAAGTGAAAGGATCTTTTAAAGGCTATCACTCATTCACTTCTGGAAATTTTTCTGCCTGATGAGAATGGTCCATAAATGTTGGGGCAAGGCAATGGAGAAAGAAGTTTATTGGATTTGGGCTCATCTACTTAAAACTTTTTTTTTTTCCATCTGTCTTTTCTTTTTCACAGTTGTCATCTTGCTCTGATGTTTTATTCATTTCATTTGGTAGGACAGACTTCCTCTCCATCACTGATCTGAGTAGTTCACCAACAATTCCCCGGCCTTAGAGGCCATGACAAAGGGGCCGTGTCAGTGTTTTAGAAAAGATCCAGCAATGTAGGGTGAAGAAAGTGTTGGCCACACAAGTTCTGTTAACTGAACAGAGCTAACCCCCCAGCAACAGCTCATTTGTATTATTACATACAGATACTTCTGATGAATGGAGGGAAATGACAGGGCAAGGAAAGGTGGTGTTGTCCCAGCATGGGTAGCTGCTGTCCTCTGAGTGGGACTCACCATAGGGCTGCTGAAAGCTGTGTGCTTGGACAGCATGCTGGCCCGCTTGGCCTCGGCCCGGCTGCCTGTGCGCCGATGTGACTTGGTGCTCTGGCTCCTGTGCATGATGCGAATGCTCTGATGGCTCCCAATGCTGCTGCGCTGGGGCAGCGAGCCCCCTCTGGGCACTGCCTCTTCCTCCTCTGAGTCTGCCTCCTGGTACCTGGCCAGACGCTGGGCTGTAGGGAAAGGCACACAGGGTGACACATCATGGGGAGGCTAGGAAAATGAAACTGATTCAGAGCACTTACCACCCTCACTTTCCCAAAGGCAAGGCCACATTTAATAAAAGTTTCCACTGAGAGATGGAGGCTTTATGTACACCTACAGTCAACCTCATGAGGTTGATATTCTCCACCCCGCTGCACAGATGAGAAGACTGAGTCTCAGAAAACTTAAGGACCTTGCTAAGTACACAGGATTCAGGAGGGTGGAGAGGACAACCAGGTCAATGTGATGCCAAAGCAAAGATCCTGTGCATTTTGGCACAGTGGCCATCGAGCTCCACAAACAAGTAAGGTGTGGACAGGGACAGATTCACATACAGCCCCTCTATTCAGGTGGACCCTAGGTGTGATGAATGTGGTTTGGGCAGCAGACAGTGGGGATGAAGGCAGGGCAATAAAGTCCTTTCCCACAGTGTAGCCAGGCTCCAGGCTTTGCCCTTATCCCAGGGTCATGGGGCCACCTGACTCACTAGGGCTGTTAGGACAGATCACAAGTTGAACATCTGCCCTGCAATCACACAAAAATAATAGTTTTCAGTCTGTATTGATGGTGCTTTCCCACGGGCTCTCCTTGTCCAGGGTCAGGTAGGGGGTGGGTATTATCTGCATTCACCTTGTAAGGATGAAGCTCTACCCAATAGGGAGGCTAACAGTCCTTGTGGGATTGCATAGAGTGGACAAATGTCACCAGGGTATAGACCCACCGTCAAAGATCCATTTTAGATGATCTTGACTGCACTGTTACACTTGAATGCTTAGTGGGGCATTGCCCAGCAAAAATCCTTGTGGCCATGTGGCCAGCCACTCGGTGAATCACATGAAGTACATCTGCTCTGTTTCTTGCTAATGAACGGCTCTGAACACATTTTTCTGGATTTGCCCAGTTTTAGTTCAGCTTATCTCATCATAGATGAGCAAGGAGGCTATTCATGAAGATTACTCATTCAAAACAAGCAATTGCTAAGAACTTCGAGGGCAAGTCCAGTGCTGGGTGTGAGCACAAAATATCTTAACACAATGTGGCCTGCATAAGGGACAAAGAGGAGCCCTCCAATGCCTGTGGCCTTACATTTAACATCTTTCTTTAGTTAAGACTTTTCTTTAGGGATGAGAAAAACAGAGATAAGGAAAGGTAAGTCAATTATGGTCACAAAACTCAGTAATTGCCAACACCAGGATCCCACTGAGGGAGCTCCTCACCCCAGAAGCAAATCTCCTCCTGCACATCCCACCTGCTCCTGCTGATATAAGTCACAGTTTGGTGGTGAATGAACATCAAGGAAGAACAAAGCCTGGACACAGTGCTGTCAAGCTTCTAGGCTTGTGCATTAGGAACTTGGTGTCAGCCTCTCAAAGGATATACCTGCCTATCCCAGTCTCCTGCAGTAGTAGTCAGATGTTAGCCTAAATGTAGCCATCCTTCAGACCACTGTTGATATGACTGGTCTACAGTGATGCAGCAATTTCTGACCAACAGTGGCCTGAGCAATGCCTTCAGTGTTCCTGGGGAAGATAAAGGCAAGGAGCAGGTGATGCTTTATTCTAGGCACACTGTGTCACCAGGACAGAAGGTCAGAGGGCCATACCAAGAGTCTCCATGGCTGGTTCAGATATATGTGAACTGGGCTCATCATACAAAGCCAAAGTCATCTGAATTCATTTTACTAATGAGATCTGTGAGGTCAGACCACATAAAGTAACAGCTGAAGATGCTCTTGGCCCCAGAAGCATGTCAATGACTGATCATAGCATTTCTTTCAAACATGCAGCGGAGAGGCCTGGTTGTTTTATTAGTCTTCACCAGAAATGTTTTCCTGTATCTTCCAGAGGCAATACAACCTTTAGTTTTATAACAAACATCTAACAACTATCAAAATTTTTCTGTAATCTTAGTTGGGATTCTGCCCATAGAGCCTCAGGTCCAGCTTTCAAAGGCTGCTTCTGACCTGACTTCAGACCCGGGTCTCTGGTTCCTTTACAACTAGGCTGAACTCTGCCTTCAGGCAAATGAGCTCTTCTGCACTAGGCTGAGGAGTTACAGAAGGGTAGAGTGAAAAGGGACAGGTGGGCACAGTCACTGACCATTTACTTTGGGTGGTAAATAAAGTTAAACATAGTGTATAAGTTCCTATGTCTTCTGTTTAATATGATTAATTTTACATAAAGGGCCTTAGTGGGTATCATAATTGTTTTATGAAACTCACAAAATCCCATGCTTCCTTGAGATCTTTCCTACCATATCCCCTCAATAAATAAGTTTCCTAATGATGACCACGTGCTGACTCCTATACTATATTTGCTTCTGTTCCTGTGGCAAGACTTCTTTCATGTTCTCAGATGCTGTTATAGGAAGGAAAGGGAGTCCTGGTTGCAGAGTTGATGGTGCCTCTCAGAGGCGCCATAGCTCCACAAACACTACTGTGGCACAGGGACCCTTATTGTGGTGCCTCTTCCCGACTCGGGTGGGTAGCTGGTTCTAGTCACACCCTCCACTTATGAAGTGGATAGCTTCTCTATGGGATCAGGGAGGACAGAGGCAGCAAAGCATAAGGAAAGGAGAAGTGGGAAGAGTAACATCCTGTAAACTTCAAACAGGAGTAACATTTCTCTTCAGCTTCCATGAACATCATTTTCTAAGGGGAAGAGTACAGCATGAATTGCCCAATGCCCTTCTGAGAATTTTTAGTTAATAACAAGAAGATTGATGGGTGACAACAAAAACATCTCTTCATTCTTGGCATGGCAAAGAGACCACATACCTCACAAGTGAGTTCCTCAAGATTGCCCTTCTTGGTTCTCTTGTCTGACAAAAAATGAGTGTTTAAGCAGATGCCCACCACACTAAGATACTGCAGTGAGTAGGGCACTGTCAGTAAATGGAATTCATTATTTGCTTCTATAAATGCTGCTAAGCTTCAGTCTCCTGGTTGCTCTAACAGCCTATGTTTTAGTCTCTCAAAAATCAGCAATCCCTAAAGCTTATTGTGTGTGTGTGTGTGTGTGTGTGTGCGCACGCGCGTGCATGTTCATGTGTGCATGTATGTGCACACAGGCACATGTGCATGCAGCTTTTCTACAGCAGCTCCCTGTCCAGCCCAGACTAGGAGTTCCTACCTCGAGACTCACCATTTGCATCATGGGAATATTCTACGCCAGACACAGTGCATCTTCGGAAAACCATCTTATTCTCAGTTAAAGTGCCAGTTTTATCTGAGAAGATATACTGTATCTGCCCTAAGTCTTCGGTGATGTTGAGAGCTCGACACTGCAGCTGTGAGTCCGTTTCTTCATCGTACAACTCTATATCCTGATTAATGAAGTAGACTTGGCATACTTTAACAATTTCAATGGAAACATATAAGGAAATTGGGATCAAAACCTAGAAGACATAAGGCGTACAGGAACAACTGTGAGGAACAAGGAGATGAGAACTAGTCCAATCTATTCAAATGACAAATGACTACAACCACAAGTAAGTAGGGACTATACTGTACCTTTAAGGGCTTAACCAGGTTGGTTTAGAGTCAGTAATGAAAAAGTATTAGGAGTGGCAAAGAGTTTAAACTAGGACAGCCTATGGTGTCACTGCAGAGCAGAAATCCACTATCATGTCTGGAAGAATGGTAACCATGGCTTGGATAGAAGAAAGCATTTTCATATTACTAAGTTGTGCTTGACAGAAGCTATGAAAGGAAAGAAGAGAAAGAGAGAAAAAAAACACAAGGCACAGTCAGAGTCCTCATAAGCAAAGTCACCTTGCACCACAGTGGCAATTGGCCCCCAGGCTCTCCCAGGGCTCCTGGCAACAAGGAGCTGCCCATCCCATGGACACAACCCCACAGTTCAGAAGAGACAGTCTTTCCAGAGGCTGGTTGTGTTGAGGGACAATTTCTGTGATCTTGTACGATATAGAGCAAAGGGAAGAAGGTTTTGAGGAGAATATTCACAGTTAACACTTTGACAATTTAAGAATAATCTTCATGAAATCAATGTTTAAAAAACATTTTTTTTTGAGTAACAGTATTGAACTAACCAGACTAAAAGACTAATTTGGGAAGTTAAATAAGTCTGTTTCCATTCTATGAAGCACATGTGATAAAAGACAGCAGAGCTCCTCTCGTAGGCAAAGGCTAAGCAAATGACCTCTGTTCACTTTGCGTTCCTAGGATGATACTCACTGTCCCTTCCCCACCCTTAAACAGGCCTTTTGGGCATAGACTCTTAATTAGTGACGAGGAGCTGCTCACGAGGCATGTGAACTAATAATACTAATGGTAACAGTAATAATGATAATAAAAACCAATGCTGCAAAATGCAATGTGATATCCTGAATTGAATCCTGGAACAGATAAAAGCACATTAGTACAAAGACTAGTAGAATATGATGTCTAAGATTTAGTTCATGGCAAAGTACCAAAGTTAGTTTCTTGTTTTAGACAATGCACCATGGTAATATAATATGTTCACATTAGGGGACTCTGGGTAAGGGACATATGGAAACTCTCTGTACTCTTGTTTGTAACTTGTCTATAACTCTTAAAATTATTCCAAAATAATAATTTTGAGTTTTTAAGAAGTAATTGAATGGAAAAATAAAACAAACGCAATGATCAAAAAACCAACCCCCAAAGCTTAAGAATTTTAGGAATAGCAAAGGAGAAAGTTAACTTGAAAAGCACCCAAAAAGACCCCATAGAAAAATTAGGTGGAAAAGTAAGTAAGATGTAATACATTAGGCAGGTATATTTGTGGTCCTCCCAGATGCAAAATTTGTAAGGAAATTATCAGCAGAATAAGATGACTTTAAATTCTTACCAGATAAATAAAGCAATTATCATATGGTACTTAGTACTGTTACCTGCAGAACTATTATCATTGTCAAAAATGAGTAAACTGCAGCTGTGACTGGGGATAAAGAGCTGCCATCAGACTCAGGGACATCAAATAATGATTTCTTCTCTTGATACCGCCATACCCACAGTCCATGTCCTATAGCAACGTTCAAAAAGAAACATCATACATCTAAATGTTAAAATAAGACACTGCTACTGCAAATGAAAGCAAAACTTCAAGACTTGACACAGGCACATTTGGCCTCCTTAGTCTGCCTTGCCATGTAAGACAGCAAAAACACATGACCAGTACTGGTGGCACCAACAAGCAGACTGCTGGGAAGCACTGGTTCTTAGACTCTTCCTCATATCAGGCATTTCCCATTGCTGGTACTGAAAAGCAAATGGTCATAAGGCAGAAATGCGCTGGCAGCTATCAATGGGAAATCCCCAAGAAGATTTTCCCAACATGTGCCTCAGAAAACATCAGTCTTGCCATTTGGCCCTGGATACTTCCCATTACTAACCTTTGCTACAGATTCAAAATGCAGATGTCATAGACTCCCAGAAGCCAATGGCAATGCACATATTTCATTAAGTGGGTCACACACCTATCTGATAACAGAAATCCTTTTCATGTCCCATACACCTGTGTTTTTTACCACTGAGCTCCACGACCACGTCACACCTGTCTGCTTCATGACGGGGTCAGGGGATGTGGTGAAGACCATTTACCCAGAGGTAAAGGCAGCATGCCAGGTCTGAAGGCCATCGAAGGCTGGAGAGTACCACAGCCTGTGTGCAATCTAACTGCTAACCCCTTCTTAGCACCCAAATACTTTTTTTTCCCTCTTCTCATGGAGTTCTCATTAGTAGCATTTGTGTATCTCCTGATATATTATTCTCAGTTTATCACCAGGTTACTAATGCTTCTTCTACCAGAATCATTACTACTGGTGTGATTAAACCATTCTTCCATCCAAGAAGCTGCAAGTTTGAAAAATAGTATCATTTTATCAAGATCTTTCATCTAGGCATCTCTAACATGCCCCATGTTGATACAAATGGCCCTTCAGTCTAAGTGGATGACAAATGTGTGTTTTAACTTTAGAGTTCTGGATCAGAATGAGTCGTCAGTAGCCCACCAGGCTCACCTGGAGGCTGTCCAGCAGTGCCCTCTTATTCATGACCCATGAAGGAGACTTACCAACCGCAGAAAACAGAGACATACAAACGAGGAGGAGGACACACCAGAGCACGTCGCAGTTCATCTGCCTCTCAAGTTGGCTGCGCTTGTAGCGGGGCCCGCTGTTGTTCAGCAGAGCCTTGGTTTCATGTCCTGCAGGGGAGCATAAGGGGCATGGTAAATCAATGCCCAACAGTGAAGTGTGGAGCTCCCTGACTGGTGAACTGAAGTACAGTGCTGCCATCCAATCATACTTACAGGCTAGGCTCAGTCGAAAAAGCAGGGTATAAAATTCATCTTAAATATGTAACCACCATGGAGAAACAATGGAAATAAATAAGCTAAAATGCTGAGAGAACACTTTGGTTAAGATACTATTAGAAATTTTGCTTCTGTTTTTCTGGTTTTCTAAGTTTTTACAATGGATACATGCTGCTTTTATAATCAGGAAAAAAAAGAAAGAACAAGGAACAACATTCAAGAACGTACAGCAGAGGCGGCAAGCCAGCACTGTCACAGACTACCTGTGCCACAGCCACGCCTACCTGCATAGATGACCATGCCAACAACAGCTTCCGTGTTTCTGATGGTGCATCCTCGCAACAGCAAGTTTTCTTTATACAGCCCAGCCTTTTTCCCATTGTCATGTATACTGTTGAGGAAAAGGTAGCATGCATCACATGGATGCTTCCAAGCACCTCATGTCCCAAGAAGCACTACCTTAGGGAAGGAAGGCCTAGACGCTGGTCTGGGAAGGGGCACGGGGAACTCCAAGAGTGGGTGGCTTGTCTCAGTGGATCTCTGCAAGAGCTGAGAGGGAGCTGGTGCTCACTAGTAACTGGGCAGGACTCCTAAAATCCTGGAAAATAGGGGTGCTGGGAGGATCTTTTCTTCTAGTACTTAGTCTTGACTCCAGTTCCCAGCATAGGGCACCTAAAACTCTTGTAATTTCCTAAGTGGTATGAGCATTAGCAGTATCTTTTGTTCTTATATTTGGTCTCTGACTCCAGTTTTTCCTGGCATAGGATACTAAATCCCTTTTAACTTTCTGGGTGATACCAGTGTCTTTTGTTCTAATGAAGCCAGTCTGGGTGGACTCCTGGATGGGGTTTAGTCACCAGAAAGACCAGGCCATGATTAGAAGCTTAGAGTTTTCAACCTTACCGCCCATTCTCTAGAGTGGACAGGGGCTAGAAATTAAGTTAATCACTGATGATGCCTATGTGATGAAGCCTCTGGAACATCCCAATAGTTGGGGTTTGGAGAGCTTCTGGGGTGGCGAACACATGGAGGTGCTGGAAGAGCAGGGTGCTCGGACAGGGCATGGAAGCTCTGCACCCCTTTGCACATACCTTGCTCTATGCATCTCCTCCATCTGGCTGTTCATTTGTATCCTTTATGATATTGTTTTATAATGAACTGGTAAACAGTAAGGAAATTGTTTTCTGAGTTCTGTGACATGCTCTAGCAAATTAACTAAACCTGAAAAGGGGATTGTGGGAACCTCTGCTTTATAGCACATCAGTCAGAAGGACAAGTAACAACCTGGACTTGTAACTGGCATCTGAAGTGAGGAAGTCTTGTGGGCCTGAGCCCTTAACCTGTGGGACCTGACACTATCTCCAGGTGGTGTCACAGGATTGCTTGATGTGTAGGAAAACCCCACAGGTCAGAATTGGTGTCAGCACTGCAGGCCTATTTTCATCACAAGGATAGACCACAGCTAGAGAGGGCAGACCTGGGAGCAGTGAGGCCTAGTTAGAAGTTGGCCAGGGAAGGCTGCCAGGTGGTCTGCCCACTTCCTGCTCATCATAGAGAACACTGCTCCTCATCAGTATCTTGTGTTGTCACAAGTACACAAATCCTTCTTTTTCTTTGAGTTTTTATTTAAATTACAGTTAACAAAGAGTATAATCTTATTTTCAGGTGTACAATATAGTGATTCAAAAATTCCGTACAATACCAATGCTCATCACAAGTGCATCCCTTAATCCCCATCACCTGTTTGGCCCATCTCCCCAGCCTCCTGCCCTCTGGTGACCATCAGTTTGTTCCTACAGTTATGAGTCCGTTTCTTAGTTTGCCTCTCTTTCTGTTTTCCCTCCATGTTCATTTGTTTTGTTTCTTAAATTCTACACGAGTCAAATCATAAGTTACTTGTCTTTCTCTGACACATTTTGTTTATGATAATACTCTCTAGCTCCATCCATGTCACTGCAAATGGCAATATTTCATTCTTTTTTTATGGATGAGTAATATTTCATTATATATATACTCTATTCTTTATCCATTAATCAATTGACAGACATGTGGGCTGTTCCCGTAGTGTGGCTATTGTAAGATAATGCTGCTATAAACACTGGGGTGCATACATCTCTTTGGATTAGTATTTTTGTATTCTTTGGGTAAATACTTAGTAGTACAATTGCTGAATTGTAGGATATTTCTGTTTTTAACTTTTTGAGGAACCTCCATACTGTTTTTCACATTGGCTGCACCAGTTTGCATTCCCACCACTAGTGCAGGAATGTTCCCCTTTCCCCACATCCTCACCAACACTCGTTGTTTCTTATGCTGCTGATTGTAGCCATTCTGACAGGTGTTGAGGTGATATCCCATTGTAGTTTTAATTCGTATTTCTCTGATAATCAGTGATGTTGAGCATCTTTTCATGTGTCTGTTGGCCACCTGTACGTCTTCTTTAGAAAATGGTTTCTTAATGTCTTCTACCCATTTTTTAATTGGATTATTTGTTTTTTGGGTGTTGAGTTTTATAAGTTCTTATGTACTTTGGACACTAACCCTTTATCAGATATGTCATTTTCAAATATCTTCTCCCATTCCATAGGCTGCCTTTTAGTTTTGTTGACTGTTTCTTTTGCTGTGCAGAAGATTTTTATCTTGATGAGGTCCCAATAGTTTATTTTTGTTTTCTTCCCCTTGCCTCAGAAGACATATCTAGTAAGAAGTTTCTACAGTTGATGTCAAGGAGGTTAGTGCCTGTATTCTCCACTAGGATTTTAATGTCTTCCTGTCTCACATTTAGGTCTTGCATCCATTTTGAATTTACTTTTTGTGTATGGTGTAAGAAAGTGGTCCAGTTTCATTCTTCTGCATTTTGCTGTTTAGTTTTCCCAACACCATTAGATGAAGACACTGTCTTCATTGGATTCCATTCCACTGTCTTCACTGTATTCCATTGGATATTATTTCCAGCTTTGTCAAAGATTAATTGACCATACAGTTACAGATTCATTTCTGGGTTTTCTATTCTGTTCCATTGATCTATGTGTCTGCTTTTGTGCCAGAGCCATACTGTCTTGATCACTACAGCTTTGTCATATAACTTGGAAGTCCAGAATGGTGATGCCTCCAGCTTTATTTTTCTTTTTCAAGATTTCTTTGGCTATTTGGAATCTTTTGTGGTTCCATAAAAATGTTAGGATTGATTGTTCTAGCTCTGCAAAAAATGTTGTTGGTATTTTGATAGGGATTGCATTAAACGTGTAGATTGCTTTGGGTAGTATAGGCATTTTAACAATATTTGTTCTTCCAGTCCATGAGTATGGAATATCTTTCCATTTCTTTGTGTCATTGTCATTTTTTTTTTAAGTTTTATATATTTTGAGAGAGAGAGAGAGAGAGCGAGCATGAGCAGGGGAGGGGCACAGAGAAGGAGAGAATCCCAAGCACTGACAGTGCAGAGCCTGATGCAGGCCTCAAACTCATAAACCGTGAGATCATGACCTGAGCCAAAACCAGGAGTCAGACGCTTAACTGACTGAGCCACCCAGGTGCCCCAATTTGTTTTTTTAATGTTTATTTATTTATTTACTTATTGATTTTGAGAGAGAGGGTGGGGGGAGAGAGAGGGAGAGGGAGAGAACATGTGAGAGCACAAGCAGGGGAGGGACAGAAAGCAGGAGAGAGAATACCAAGAAGACTCCACATTGTCAGCACAGAGCCCAAAGCAGGGCTTGATCCCAAGAACCATGAAATTATCCTGAGCTAAAATCAAGAGTCAGACACTTAACCAACTGAACCACCCAGGCACTCCAATTTCTTTCATAAGTGTTTTATAATTTTCAGTGTATAGGTCTTTCACCTCTTTGGTTAGGTTTATCCCTAAGTATCTTATTGTTTTTGGTGTAATTGTAAATGGGATGGATTCCTTAATTTCTCTTTCTGTTGCTTCATTATTGGTGTATAGAAATGTGACAAATTTAGAAAAGGGAATGGTATTGGTTTCAGCAACATTTGCTATATCCTTTTTTCTTATAAAAAGTCATACAGTTATTAAAAACATTAATATATTAAATTTTAAATGTGGTACATTCCATTTTATGGGTTTCCCTGTTGTTTTGATTCAGAGAGACAGTCTAAGTATAAGCCACTGGTTTTCAAACTTATCCTCTTGATCCACTATGGATGGCCTCTCGTCATCCATGCAGCCAGAGCACCCCATGCTAGGATCACAGTGGGACAGATATGGTCCTGGAGTCTGAAGAACAAGGGGAGGCCTTGGAGGCTTCTGAAACTAGAGTAGGGGTCCAGCCTACACCAGGCAGTGCCTCCAAAGGGGACTTCAGAAAAGCTACCTTCTCGCATCATCAGTAGACAGCCTCCCCCTCCCACACATGGATAGCCCAAACTCCTCTGTGGTTCTTGAAGCTCACCAACCACACCTGAAGGTGTTTTCCCTCACACCAGTTCTTAGCACAGTGCCACTGACATGAAATAGAGTTCGTACGTGGAGGTACGAGGTCAGAGGAAGAATACAAGGTTTCTGGGGAAACCATACTTCCTGCCACATCTAGACCTTGGTCACTGGAATGATGGGCCAGGGCTGCCATTCAATCTGAGACACAACCCATGTTCTTCACAACAAGGAAATGATTGTATTTTCTGGTGAAAAAGACAGGCTAAATCATAAAGACAAGGCCAAAATGCATGCTAGGGGGATGCATTTTCCACAAGCCTGTTACTTAATTGATACAGCATCAATGTTTCTGCAGAAGGTATGCAAAGGAACACAGTGGGGTATTCAAACAACAGTGTGTCTATGCCCCCATTTGGCAGTTCCAGGACAGAATGAGGTTTTGCTTTAAAAAAGATTCAAGACTGAAAACCTCACTGTTGGATAATGCATCAAGACCTCAGTATACATAAGATGGTACATATAAAACACCATTCCCACCTCTGGAATGAGAGATACCTATGGCCACAGTTCTCTTGGTAACAGCTGGAGATGGACACGATTTCTGAGGGAGAGTAGTAAAAAACAGTTTCAATCAAAGTTTCCATCATGCTTACACACTCAAAAAAAACAAGAAAAAACATTTTATATTAAGCCTTCTTTGATATGACATACTTTTTAGCAGCACTGCACTTTCTTTTTTTGCTTAACTTTTTTAATGTTTACTTATTTTGGAAGAGAGCACAGGTGCACATGCAAGTAGAGGAGGACAGAGAGAGAAAGGGAATGTGAGCAGGGGAGGGAGAGAGACAGGGTGGGAAAGAGCATATCAAGCAGAATCTCAAGAATCTCAAACCCCAATGAGGGGCTCAATCTCACAAACCATGAATGAGATCATGACCTGAGTTGATATCAAGAGTCAGCCACTCAACCGACTGAGCCACCCAGGTACCCCAGCAATACTGTGCTTTCTTATCAGACCAAGCCAGAACAGAACTCGTTACCAGCAGGTGCACAGGCCTGTGACGACTACAGCCACAAGGACAGGCAGTGCACAGACATGAATGGCCTTTCCTGAGTGAACGGCCGTTGCATTAGAAGAGGGAGGAAGGCAGGCCAAACTCCAGAAGGATAGCTGAAGAACAAGGGGAAGGAAGACGATAGCCCTGTCTTGGTCTTCAGAGAGGAAAAATACTCTCCAAAGGCAAAACAGGCCCAAGGCCAAGCAGCTATGAGGCCTGATTCCAGGAAGACACACTCCATAATGTTGTCCTCAATACCCACTTCTTTGGTATGGGTTGATGTACGCTCCCTGCCCTGTAATTCATTTGTTGAAGCCCTAACCCCCAGTACCATAGAATGTGACCACATTTGGACACAGAGTCTTTAAAAACGTAATTAAGTTAAAAAAAGATCATACGGATGGGCTCTAACCCCATGACTGGTGTCCTTATAAAGAGAAATTTGGACACAGAGATAGACAAGCATAGAGGTTAAAACCACATGAAGACAGGGAGAAGACAGCCTTCTGCAAGCCAATGAGAAAGGCTTCAGTAGAAACCAATCCTACTGATACTCTGCTCTCAGGTTTCCAGCCTTCAGAAATGTGAGATAATAAATTTCTGTTGTTGGGGTGCCTGGGTGGCTCAGGTCATGATCTCAGGGTCCTAAGGTTGAGCGCCATGTTCGGCTTCGTGCTGGACATGGTGCCTTCTTAAAATTTTCTCTCCCTCTCCCTCTGCCCCTCCCCTTGCTTGCGCATGCTTGCTTGCTCTAAAAACAAGCAAACAAACAAACAAATTTATTTCTACTGTTTAAGCTGCCTGGTCTATGGTGACCCTGAGCACACTGACACATCCTTTAACATTTCATCTGAGCCTCTGAGGAAAGCTTTTCTGGTTCAAGTCTCCCGGCATCCTGACTCATCAAACCAATCTCTTCTAAATCAAAACTGCCCCAAAGTACAATGTGATGATGAGATAGCTGTTTGGTGAGAATGTCCTGTGCACTGGGAAGCACCACATGCAGGCTCCTTGGGAAATGGCAGAGTTTAGCTAATTAACAACCTGCCTGGCTGCTCTTTCTCAGGAATCGTAATGTCTCCCTGCCAGCACTGGCTGTTAGTAATGGGTCTTGCATGTCAGTCCTCGTTCCTCCCAGCATGTGAAGGTGCTAACAGGACCAGCAACAAATAGCAATCCATTGGTTCAAACACAGAGGTGCAAAGTATACTTGCTGCTGGTGTACTTGTCCAGGGTCACAGGCAGTAGCATGAGAGTTCAGGAACCTTGAACAGCAGCCTGCAGCTCTCTCCCTTCCTCCATAGGTCACATCACCTCCAGCACTTGGGCCCTCCTGTCTGCTCCATCCCAGATAGTGGTCCACCTTCACCCTGGTCACCATGACCAGCATCCTTGGGTGTCCTTCTTGCCCCCTCCTCCCTCATTTTTACACTCATTCAAACACCAAACCTTAATTTTTCTCTCCTCACTGGATATTTCTTGAATCCACCTCCTTCTTGCTCCCTCTGTACCTCACTACCCTAATTTAGGCTTCCACATTTCTCTGCTTAGAGCCTGCAACACACCCCTTGCTGGCCAGCATGCCACCAGCCTTGGTTCCTCTTATCCATTTCTCACACAGTCACCAAAGCAACCTTTCAGTGTGTGCATCTGAACACTGCATTCTCCAGAGCACATCCTGTGTGAGCTCCTTACTTCCTCATGCTCAATACACATGGCCAGCTGGCTCTGCAACACCTTTAGGGGTCCTTCCCATGCAGGCTTAAGGCTCCAGCCACCTCACATTGCACATCCTTCTACCCACACTGCCTCTCATCCCAGGGTAACCCATTAGCCTGGACAAGTCTGGCCTGTTATCCTGGGCTCACATTTTATAGCCTTCAGGAAGATTATCTGGGTTAAGCTCCCCAGGACCTATAGACAGGAAACTGTGCAGTATTCTTTGATGCCTCCTTCTTTGTGTCCACTTCTAAATGTGAGCTCCTCAAATTTTATTCTGTTCTGCAACCCAGATGCCTACCTCAGTGCCTGGGAAATGCGAAGGCTGCCTTGTCCCTGGCCTCAGGTTGGATCCATCCAATGGTGATGTCAAAAGGGCAGGGGAGTGAACACAGGCAAGGGAGGATGGGGAGGTTATTCCCTGGCACCTTTTGGGGAGAGAGCATTGGGCCGGGTATGTCCCTAGACCAGGGCTGTGTGACTCCCCAGGTGACTTCCTGACCTGAGTCCCAGGCGGCCACTCCTTCCCTGGAACCATTGGACTCACAGGGGTGACACTTCAGCTGCTACTAACTCTTGTAGCCAGCCGTACTCACTCCTGCTTCAAAGGATCTCCACTTATGTGAATTATCTACGTGTAGAAATAACTCAATTGTGTGTTTTATGCCAATGTTAGATTTTCTTGATATGTAAATATGTCAATTAAAAGTTATCAAGGTAAAATGAAAACTTTCCAGTTTTAATGAGTTCAGTTGGTGCAGTTATAGTTCATCTTAATGCCTGGTTATTGGTAATGAGAACATCTTGGACATAAACCCACACAAAGCTCCATCCAGACACTGGGTAGGAAGGGTGAGGGACCATGAGGGCTCTCCTGTTAGTAATGGTCCTGATGATGAAGGACCCAAAGGCAAGCTGAGGGCATACACAAGCTAGTAACTATCCCCACCCCCACTCCCATGGGATAGGTGTGACATTCCTCAGGCACTTCTAGCTGCCCAAGAACAAAGGAAAGGGAAAAACCAATGGTTAACTGAGGGAGATCACAATCATGCAGGACAGGAGTCTCCATCAGTTTACAAATGTCTTAGTAAATTACAAGAAAAAGGCAATCTTGGGAATCTCAGTCAGTCAAGCTCTGACTTTGGCTCGGGTCATGATCTTGTGGTGGTTCGTGGGTTAGAGCCCCACATCAGGCTCTATATTCAGAGCCTGACGTCTGCTTCGGATTCTGTGTCTCCCTCTCTCTCTGTCCCCACCCCCCCCCAAAAAAACTAAACATTTAAAAAATAGAAAAAAAAAGAAAAGAAAAATGAGGAAAAGAAAAAGTCAAATTTATCAATAGCCTAATCTCTAGAAGCCTATAGATTCAGTTTCCTGGAGCCCCAGCATCACCCTCCCCTCCATAATGATGTTGGGGAACAAAGGCAAAAGGAAATGGTACATAGAATTAAATTTCCATGAGGCTCCTGGGTGGCTCAGTCTGTTAAGCCTCCGACTTCAGCCCAGGTCATGATCTCAAGGATTGTGAGTTTGAGTCCTGTGTTGGGCTCTGTGCTAACAGCTCAGAGCCTGGAGCCTGTGTCTCCCTCTCTTTCTGCCCCTCCCTCACTTGCTCTCTCTCTCTCTCTCTCTCAAAAATAAACATTAAAAAAATTACAAAAAAATTTCCTTATAACGTGCAGCCCATTGACAAATACTTGAGGCAGGCAGAGTATAACATTTTTCCAGGAACTCCCTACTGTCTTAATGCTAATACTTTACTAGAGGGAAAAACAACCTTAGATTGACAACAGCTGGGCCTCTGGTATCTTTGGAGTCCTCTTTAGTACATGGAAGTCCTTTTGGAGGCTTCTCTTTTGCCTTTACTTCCTCTAACTCCATAGCATATAACCAGTCATTCTTCACAACCCCAGTGCAGCTCTTTCTGCCCATGGGTCCTGTGCCCATGCTTTAATAAAATCACCTTTTTATACCAAAGATGTCTTAAGAATTCTTTCTTGGCCTTCAACTCTGGATCCCCACCACTCCAAAACCACATCACTGATGTCTCCTATAGGGTGACAGTGGTAGTGGAGTGTGTTATCTACAAGGTGGGGATTCTACCCCAACAAGCATGCTCAGGCTCGCAATGGCAAGTTCCCAGCCCTATAAGGTCAAATAAGGCTCTGCACCATACAGGGAGGGAGCTCAGAGCTCACTCTGTGGAGGACTCTGGGATAAGAAATAGAACCTGGCTTTTTACAACCTGAAATGGAATTTTAGTCCAGACCAAACCAACCAACCTCTCTGCTTTATTCCTAAGGTAAGTGAAAATATTTGATTGACTGGTGGCCTCAGAAGTCACCCACCATATGCCATGAAGTTGGCTGAGCACATCTGAGCAGGGTGCCCAGAGCTGCTGTTGGCATAGGGCCTCTGAGCTGATTCCCATTCCCATGGGCCTCTCTGAGCTGCAATGCCTCGGGGCAGGAAGAGGGCAGCCCAAGGGGTAGAGAACAATCAGGATTTGGTTAGTGCTTACAGGAATGTCTTAAACAGTGAGCATTAAAGTACACTGGAATAATGAAGCTGCTAACACTTTTTTTTTTTAACAGCTTGAGATACATTTCACATACCATAAAATTCACTCATTTAAAGTGTATGTGGTTGAGTGTTTTGTTTGTTTTTTGTATATTCAGAGTTGTACAGCTATCACTATCATCTAATTTTAAAACATTTCCATCATCCTAAAAAAGAAACCCCAGATCTATTGGCAGTCACTCTCCATGCCCCTTCCACTCCCAAATCATGGCAACCATTAATGCACTTTCTCTCTCTAAATGATGTGGGAAACAAATGCAAAAAGAAAATATAGATAATATTAAATTTCCTTATAACCTGTAGCCCAATGACAAATATTTGAGGCAGGTAGAGGATGACATTGCTCCAGGAACTCCCAAATGTCTTAATGTTAATGCTGTGCTAGAGGGAAAAACAACCTTAGCTAAACAACAGCTAGGCCTCCAGGATCCTCAGTCTTCTTTAGCATATGAAAATCCTTTTGGAAACTTCCCCTGTCTTTATCTCCCCCAACTCCCAAATATATAATCAATTGCTCTTCACAACTCCAGCAAAGCTCTTTCTGCCCAAGGGTCCTATCCTCATGCTTTAATAAAACCACCTTTTTGCACTGAAGACATCTCAAAAATTCTTTCTTGGCAGTCAGCTCCAAACCCCAACACTTTCCACATCATAAACACATTCCTATTGGAGGCATTTCATACCAGCAGAATCACACACCAAGGCTAACACCTCTCTTACGAAGTGTTCTAATTCACCTCATGCTTCACCCAGATTCTTTCTCTCCATTCTCATGTCAGCCATTGTTATCTCCAGCATTAGGAGGAAGCCACGTTCTGAAATGTGGAATAACTTGCTCAGTCAGTGGGCAAAGCTGGAATTCAAACTTGGTTCTTCTTGCTGTAAATCCAAGCTTAGGTCTCCAAGTGCAAATAGCTAAAGTTTTAGTTCAGATTGGATGGTCCAAATATGAGTGAAACCTGCTGGTATAAATGGTGGCTAGGCTTGGCCTGATCTCACGGCCGGAGTGAGGCTACAGGGCAGCAGCTGAGTCAAGACTGAAGGAAGGTCACCCTCAGCAGATAATGAAAGCTAGCAAACCAGCAGACTAAGGAACTGGCTGCTGATCGGCTCCATGGGCCTAAACCGCAGATTTACCACCCAAGCTAGTCCCACCCCTGAGCATAAGGACCAATATGGGAACTGAGGTCTCCCTTTTCTCTGCCCCAAACAGGACACAGTGGTGTGAACAGGCCCCTTCCCTGATGCTCACCTTACCTGTCCTCCTCTCCCCTCACTCTTCCTGAAGCACTTCACCCTGACTGTGGCAGGGCTGCTCATGCTATTTGCACCACAGTCACCAGAGGAAAAAAACTTTTAACTCAGGGTCATCTGTGTCCTACGTCCAGAGGGTGTTGGTCTGCTGAGAGAGAGGCTAGCCACATCCTGACCTTTCTGTAGCCAATCCAAAATGCCTGCCTTGGTGGAAATAGCAAATCATAATTAAACAGCAGTCTAGTATGCAGAGGCCTGAATGTGCAGCACCTAGACTACTGGGATTTGTGTCCAGACTCAGAGGCGAGCCTCAGTGCAGGACAATTTGTTGGAAAAAGTAAGGAGAAAGCATGGCAAAACTAGAGAGTAGAGCAGGGAAAGATTCATGCAGCAGGGAGTTGCCCTTCTTGCATTACTTTCTCAGGAGATGTGCCAGCAAGGGCCCTTGTATTAGGAATATTTGCTGTAGGCATCAGCCAGAGAAGCTGAGTAAGCCTGGCTGGCCGTGGGGCAGAATGATGTCCACCTAAGTGGCAATCTTCTAAAGAAAGAAGTGTTTGGGGGTGCCGAGTCAGCTAAGGGCAGGGTGTGGAGGCCATGCAGTGCTGGAGGTGAGTTAGGAGCTGCGTGATGTTACCCCTCATTGATCACCAACTCCCCACACTTGAAAGTTACCATGCCCCCATGTAGATCTCCACCAGCCTGGCTTTTTGTTATCTTCTCTTTTCCTACTAAGAGTCCATCCCTTTTCTTTGAAGCTTTCAGCTCTAGCCCTGTTCTTGCTTTTTAAGCCACATTTCTAGAAAGAGTGGTGGAAAAATATAATTCCTCTTCTACCTCCTGCAATCTGGACTCTGCCCCTCTGGGTCTATACTCCAATGGTGTAGCCCTCCCATTTCTTAGGCTGCCTGTGGAGTCTAGCATGCAAATTTTCTCCTGAGTGTCCCTGCTATGCCTCCACCATTGTACCATCCTTGGAACTACATCCCTATCACACCCAAGGACACCTGCTCCTACCTGTGGGGTTATTCTGTATTTATTCCTTTCCTTTTTTCCCTAGCCTTCTGTCCATGTTCCTGGGCCTCTTCTCTGAGTTCATACATGACTTGTAGGTAGAGGGTCTTCAAATCTGACCTTTAGCTCCTACTCCCCTGAAGTCCTGGCCCACTTTTTTTTTTCTATCAAAAAATGTCACTGCACCTTATGCACTTGCCGGCCCCTCAAACTCAGGAAATCTCAAAACCCCATTTTCCTTTCTTCTATGGCTTCTCCTAATAAACACACTGAAGACAAATCTCTCTCCCCTGGACACATTTGTGTTTTTGCCTAAATCTCTCTTCTGACTCTTTTATCTCCCTGCTCTAAAGTGTCATCTATAACGGTAATATTAACAACAGCAGCAACAACCACAATAGTTGCAAGTATTTATTAAGCACACTTCTGAAAGATTTGTGTGTATTAGATTGACTAAAACTTTGCACCAAGGACTTGAGGGGATTCCTGTGATCTTCCCCATTATACGACAAATAAAGTTAAGCAGATTGCCCAAGGTTATCTAGCTAGAAAGTGTGGGCTCCAGAGCCTGCCGGCATCAACACTAAGCTGGACTTGTTTAATAGCCCTATGACAGGAGTGCCTGGGTGGTTCAGCCGGTTAAGTGTCTGACTCTTGGTTTCAGCTCAGGTAGTGATCTTGTAGTTCATGGGATCTAGGCCCATGTTGGGCTCTGCGTTGACAGTGCAGAGCCTGCTTGGGATTCTCTCTCTTTCTCTCTGTCCCTTCCCCACTCATGCTGTCTCTCAAAATAAAAGTGTTTTTTTCATGTGTTTTGTTTGTTTGTTTGTTTGTTTGTTTTTTAAGCCCTATGACAAAGGTAGTTCCTGGAGGGCAAGACTAAGAGCTGTGGACCTAGGGTTGAATCCATTTCAGTGTTAATCCAACTCAAGCGCAGGCAACAAAAGTATGAACAGTCATGAGAGCACAGGAGCACTGCATCTTTCAGGGGTGTTGGAGGAATCCCACAGAAGAGAAGACAGACTACAAGACGGTCTTTGGTGAAGGATGCCTACTCTTCTTCCTTGGTAGAGTTGGCTCCCCAAAATTACCCATGAACAAGAAGATACATAGAATAGTCTCCCTAGAGGATGTCCTAACACCCTTCAAAATGGTTATTTTAGGGTCTTTGGAAACCCAGCATCTGCTCCATTCAGCTGATGTGGTCCTGGAAATTCACAGTAGTGCTAAGAATAGTGCCATATATGAAGTCCTGGGGACAACGGGTTAAAGGGCCTCTGTCCACAGAGGCTGGAAAAATCCATGGTAGACCAGTTATATGTGAGTAGTTGAGTATTCTCCCCCTAACTTTTACATACTGGATTTTAACATTTTTCTTAACTTTTATCCTCTTTTAGTTGGTTCCTTTAAGGGACAATCTAACATTTTCCAAGTTCTGATCTTCAGGCATGGATCAGCAATTTCAGTGGGTGACTAGGCCATCTCTTGGCAGCACACACATTTCATTCACCCTTTACTACTTAACACTTTTCATTCATTGATCACCTTGTAGCATGACAGAAAGTCTCCTGAGTGGTGGGCAGAGGCAACAATGCTGGATATGCCAGTGAACACAAAGATTCAAATATACACTGAAAGGTCATGGAAAGGAAGCTCACTTCCATAAAAGAGAGCACCCTGCCTCACCCCCATATGTCTGTGGGGGGCCACTCTGTGCCTGGACCACCAAGCAGTGGGCCGACTGGTCACCTCACATCTCAAGCAGGAAAACTGGCAGAGAAAAGGCCCCAAGTTCATCACACAAGAGGTCTAAGCCTAAGAGCGCAGACTAAGGTCCACAAGGTCAAACATGAAGTCCTCAGGATCTTGCCCACACATCTCATTTATTCTCTGTGAGGCTGCCCCCACCTGCTCTGGCACCCAACTCAGCAACTCCATGCTGACACTCCCTTTTCTCTCCCATTTTATTTTTCCCCAAGCCAACCAACTACACACACACACACACACACACACACAATTATTATTATTAAAGTTTCCAAATGAACGTGAAAGTAGAGAGACTAGCATATACTTCCCATGTACCCATAGCTCAACTTCAGCAAGCACCCAACACATTTATCCACCTTTTTGCCTTTCCATTCTGGAGCAAGGGATAGAACTATTTGACACAGTATATACTATACTTATGTTTTTGTTTATGGTCTTTTCCCCTAACTAGAATGAAATAAACATGAAGGCAGTTCACAGCATTCCTCTCAGAGTCTTCAACAGGGTCTATCACGCAGCAGATGCTCAAAAAATACTTGGATCAATGACTGAGTACCTAAGTGAATGAATGAATGAGCTTCTACCCAGGCTCCTCTTGTGTGGCCCCTGTGCTTCCATTTAATGGGGCCATGTGTAGTCAACCATACTTCCCTTGTTCCCCTCACCTTTCCAGGGCCAACTAGAGGAAGGAAAAGCAGAAACTACTCATCACAGGCAATGTGGCTAAGTTTCTACTGCTGACAAGATCTTGTAAACAAGTCCCATAAGCAACCAAAGAGGCTCAAGTATGGGCAACATTCCCAAAAGACTACAAAGGTGGTAAAGAATATTAAATGCATATTTTAGAACTGTATGCATATACAGATACACATACACACACACACACACGTGTGTGTGTGTGTGTATGTGTTATGTTTGTCAAACAGAAGAAAAAGCTCAGGCATATATACAATACTCACATGCAACCACGAAACCTAGTCAGGTCGTTGTTTGGCTTCTCACACTCGATTACACTGGTGAACGTCAAAGGATTGAATTCGGAGACCTAAAATAACAGCATGCATATATTAGAGAAATAGCTTAGACCATTCCATTCTAAAAGGCACTTGCTCTTTTGTATAACATCTATGTAGGGCAGGGAAATTTCATGGAAGGAGTCTGCCCAGTAACCTCTTCAGAATGCCAATACACACACAGCACTTAGCTCATGTTTTCTCATTTTTATACTGAATGATAACCAATCATTGTAGAACTAACTGCAATTAGTAGAACAGTACTGGTAAGTGAGCTGAAAGGATTACTGCTCTAATGAAAATAAAAGAACATGAGAAAACAGCAAAGGAAGCCACTAATGATTGAAAGGGATGAATGAGTTTTTTGAAACACACCAGCACCTTTCAACTTCCAATATAGATTTAGAGAAGCAAATTCCATCTGGAAAATAGGAACTTATAATAAGAGGAGAGTTCCTCAATATGCACTAAAAATTTTGCACAAATACTTAATGAAAAACATCTAAATATCCAATATGTGGGGCGCCTGGGTGGCTCAGTTGGTTGGGTGTCAGACTTCGGCTCAGGTCATGATGTCACAGTTCATGAGTTTGAGACCCACGTAAGGCTCTGTGCTGACAGTTCTGAGCCTGGAGCCTGCTTTGGATTCCGTGTCTCCCTCTTTCTCTGCCCCTCCCCCACTTGTGCTCTGTCTCTGTCTCTCTCAAAAATAAACATTAAAAAAATTAAATAACCAATGTGTAAACCCACAATTTCTTTATTATTCCGCTTGATGAAAAAACAACAGCTCACCATAAAGTCTCTCATTGGTAGTTTTGCCACTGATAGATGCAGCAGTGCCATAAACCATACAAACAAATGAGGAGAAGAATGTGGGAAGGAAATGGGGAGAAAGGAGGGAAATGCAGGGAATAAGTCTTTTGGATAAGTGACGATAGTTAATGGATTTTTTAAAAATCAGCTCATTGCTCAGGCTTGTCATTCTCTTTTCTCTACCAAGTGTCACAACATGGTAAAAAAATTAACTCTTTGCTCACACAAGTAAATCATCACACAAAAAGTGCAAGTGGTTAAAAATCACAGCAATCACAAATACTGTTAACACCACCCCACGTGATTATTACTCTACCACAACAACAGTTTCCGACACAGAATACAGCCGTAACAGTAATTACTCAAACATCAGTTCTTACTGTTTTCCAGTGCATCGTGTACATTAAACAGAGAATTCACTAGATAACAGTAGCTTAATTCAATAGATGAAATTAAAATGCCATTTAAAAGGCTCTTCTTGAAGTTTAATTAGCCATCAGCTCTACTCTTCTTGGACTGAAATGGCCTCTGGCTCTATTTCCAGAGTGAGGCTATGTTTCAAGCTGCCTTGTGTTCATTTAAAGCCATGCAAAGTATCTTGAAGCCAGTTGGTTGCCTTTTCCAGGGCAGACATCTGCAGATACAGCATCCAGGATAGCCATGAAGGGACTCAGTTCCACAGCACACAGGATTATTCTTGGCAGACAAGGAGGGTGCACTTAAAATACACTGTCTCTGTTTGTTATTCTTTCTATGAAAATGTAATGTGAATGGCTCAGAAACGGTAGGACATTTTGTCTCTGGACTTCAGCGCTGCATTCATAATGTTCTATCAATAACCATGTGCCTTGAGGAATGTGCACGTCCAAGGCACAAGTTGCCTGGCTTCATCCACTTCGTCTGGAATTCGGGAGAATTCTGAGGATTTTTAGAACCAGAAGGATCGGGGCGCCTGGGTGGCGCAGTCGGTTAAGCGTCCGACTTCAGCTCAGGTCACGATCTCGCGGTGCGTGAGTTCGAGCCCCGCGTCGGGCTCTGGGCTGATGGCTCAGAGCCTGGAGCCTGTTTCCGATTCTGTGTCTCCCTCTCTCTCTGCCCCTCCCCCGTTCATGCTCTGTCTCTCTCCGTCCCAAAAATAAATAAACGTTGAAAAAAAAAATTAAAAAAAAAAAAAAAGAACCAGAAGGATCTTCAGAGACTGTTATAATTGAATTGTATAACCACCACACCCCCCTGCCCCACATCCCAGAATTCATATGTTGAGGTCTTAACCCCCTGGAACCTCTGAATGTGACCATGTTTGACACAGGATCTTTAAAGAGATAATTAAGTTAAAATGAGGTCATTAGGGGGAGCCCTAATACAATCTGACTGGTATCCTTATAAGAGGAAATTTGGACACATACAGCAAAGGACAATTATATAAAGATAAAGGGAAGAGATGGCCATCCACAAGCCACGGAGGGGGTGTTCAGAAGAAACCAGCCCTGTGGACTCATTGATCCTAGACTTCCAGCTTCCAGAACTGTGAGAAAGTGAATTTCTGTGGTATAAGCCACTTAGTCTGTGGTATTTTGTTATGGCAGCCCTAGCAAACTAATACAGAGACCATCTTTTGGCTTCTCATTTAAAAAGTGGTTCACATCCAGAGCACACCTTTCAGATGGGAAAATTCTACTTACATTGATAGTTTCTACGTAAATTGGCAATGTAATAATACCCCATTTAAGAAATATATTTATTTTTCTCTCCATCCACTCATCTATCTGTTTGCTTCATTCCAAACTGGCTTCAAGGTCACACCATAGTCACCATCAGCCAAATTTCTGTCAACCCCGTCCCCTGAAGCATGGACAGACTTAGAGGGCCCCAATACACCCTTCCATCCTGAACATGCTAACTCCATTTTTTTTTTAAAGCAGATACACAGTTGGGGAAGATGAAAAAAATCTGAAAGTGGATGGTAATAAAGGTTAGTAAATAAAATTAATGCCACAGAACTGTACACTTAAAAACAGTCAAATGGTAAATTGTGTGTAATATATATTTTTACCATGACAAAAAAAGTTTTTAATTTTTTTTTAACATTTATTTATTTTTGAGACAGGAAGAGACAGCTCATGAATGGGGGAGGGTCAGAGAGAGGGAGACACAGAATCTGAAACAGGCTCCAGGCTCTGAGCTGTCAGCACAGAGCCCAATGCGGGGCTCGAACTCACGGACCGTGAGATCATGACCTGAGCCGAAGTCGGCCGCTTAACTGACTGAGCCACCCAGGGGCCCCAAAAAAAGTTTTTAAAAAAGTATATATAAACTGAGAACTGACGGTGAAGAAATGACTTCATCATCAAGTAGAACATAGCCCAGAAACCCCAGGGATTTCAATACAAATATAGAAAACATGCATAAGTAATTGAGAGCACCACTGTACTATATCACCTGAATCATTGCCACCAATTATAATTTTTTGATAGCTTGTTAAATGCCAGGCCTTGTGCTAAGTACTATTCACCACCATTCATGACAACACTATGAGGTTGCTTTTCATGCTACCTTTAATTTAGGATGGTTAAAGACCATGCCCCAGGTCATGCCCAAGGTCAAGAGGTCTTTGAGTAACTGACAGCAGTTCCTCAGCCTCTCAGACATCCAGCTCAGCCGCTGACATCTTGCTGAGACTATCTTGCTTTAACAGGAAAAGATTACATTATGTTTAATAAGCCAAAATGTATACAATTAATTCTACAGAAAATTTCAGGGGCACTTGGGTGGATCAGGTGGTTAAGCGCTTGACTTCTGCTCAGGTCATGATCTCATGGTTTGTGAGTTTGAGCTCCGCACTGGGCTCTGTGCTGACAGTGCAGAGCTGGCTTGGGATCCTCTGCCTCCCCCTCCCCTCTGTCCCTCTCCCCACTCATGCACGTGCTTTCTCACTCTCAAAAATAAACATTAAAAATTTTTTTAATTCTACAGAAAATTTCAAAAATTTAAATATGTCTCTAAGTTTTAATGTTTTTAAAAACATGCTTCAATTAAATATATCCTGGTCTGTCGATATCTGCCCCCTTCTCATCAGCAACGCCTGTGGATGTAGAGTTAGCAGAGTTTACCCAAAAATCAGATCTGGGATTTAGTCCTAGTTCTTCAGCTTAAAAAATGTGAGATTTTTACCAAGTGAATAGAGGGCATTTGGACTTGGATCTCTGAAGTCTCTGGAGCCATATAAATGCACAATTCCACAGAATGCACAGGTGATTCTAATTCACCCTTATGCTTGTGACAGGCTCAGTACTGGGAGGTGCTGCAGATGCATTGTTACCTAGGAGATGCTCTCACACTGGTCAGCCCTCAAACTGAAGCTGCTGGCCCTCTATAGCACCACCACAGCACGCCAAGTATCTTGGGCCAAGTGTAGTTGATGACAACACCCACTGCAGAGCAGACGTGTCCAAACAAGTACTACACTCATACTTTCTGTTGCTATACTCCAAATATCTCTGCAGCTTTTCTGGACAAAGTGATTTGATCTTATGAAAAGGAAGAGACAGGGCAGTAACACAGGAGAGCTCTGTCCTTGAACTTGCATTTTTGTTAGATACTGCAGCAGCCAAGAGCCTTATGAGCCAAGCCACTCCAGCAGATAGTCCCTCCTTCAGACACCCAGCACCTACCTCCCCCTCAGAGGCACCCCCTCCAGGTAGAACAGGTATCTACGCAGGTACTGTGTCCCCGATCCAACCACATGGAAGAGACACGATGTCTAACTTAGCAGTGCCCAGACTGTTCACTGAGTGAATGCCTGATTCACAGGGAAGATTCTGCTACCATTCTTGTATTTCACATTTGTGTTAAGTGAATTACTAATAACTAGTAAAAGCCAAAGGACACTTCCTCTATCCTAAAACAAAAGCCATAATGTCTAAAAGGACATCTGTAATCCATTAAAGTAGACACCATTATTTTTTATCTTAAGAGAAGTGAAATGAACCAGTTTATACTGTTTTGAAAACGAGATAAGCTTATGTTTCCAAAGGCCCCACTAGCTCTCCACATAGAGATTTCAGAGTAAGGCTGTGTCTTGGTCTCTGGAGGACAAGGTCACAGCGAAGCCTGGTAAGAGAGTGCACAGAGCCCAGAAATGACCAACAAGACAGAGAAAACACACATGGCTCCTTCTGTCCTCTGCATCTGGGACCCTGTCCAGAAAATGCCCTTTTTGTCACGTGTCAGGATGCCTCCAGTCACAAGGGACTTGGGGTTTCCCCTCTTCCTCCAGCCTCAATATCACCACCCCACATCAGCCTTCAAAGGCTGATCACCCTACACCAGCTGCTGCCTTACAGGATGAAATCCACATCCTAATGCAGTGACCAGACTCTGCTCCAGGTCAGCTGCTGCCCCTCCCAACTCCTATTCCTGTCACTTGGGATGTTCTGGAGAGGCCCAGACCCTTCTGCATGGCTTCCCTTGCCCTCCCACACTACTCTACCTAGCTAACTGCCTCCTGCATTTCAAGATGTGACAGCCCACTACCTTAGGTAGGATAGGCAGGTGCCACTGCTTTGAGCTTGAATGGGCTCCAGGTACATGTGCCTGGATGAAGCTGGCTTCATCCATGCTTTACTAGACCTCAGGTTCCCTGAGGACAGGAGCTCTATTCCCTTGAAGCCAAGACAGAGCCTGGTGCACACATGGTCCAGGGGTGACAGGTGTTTATTCTGCAAGGATCTCATGTACCACAAGCTTCCAAACAGACTTAGAGCTCCATGCTAGGCTCTTGGGTCCTAGAACCTCTGCCTACCAGGTGCTCCTCACCTGATGCTGAGGCAAATAGGACTATCAACGGGGCTGACTGTGGGGTTTCTCTGTGTTTCAGAAGCACAGTCCCTCTTTGGTGCAAGTGCATTTCACTTAGTAGCAATATAAAAGAATTTTGTCAGTCTCTATCTGCTTATTTATTAACAAAGGGTGAACAATATCTGAATTTAGGCAAAGCATTTTAACATAAATTAATGGAATAATCACTCCAACTCCTTTGTTTTGCATTTTTTAAGTTTATTTATTTATTTTGTGAGACAGCGAGAGTGGGGGAGGGGCAGAGAGAGTGGGAAAGAGAGAGAATCCCAAGCAAGCCCTACGCTGTCAATGCAGAGCCCGAGGTAGGGCTCAATCCCATGAACCATGAGATCATGACCTGAGCTGAAATCGAGAGTCAGATACTCAACCGACTGAGCCACCCAGGTGCCTCTGTTTTGCATTTTTAATCCAATTTGTATTTACCATATGACTTTTAGTGCTGTGGGAATTCAAAGGGCAAATAGACCAATACTGCATGAGCAAATGAACAAATAAATGAAAATTTACTTATTCACTGCAAAGATTGTATTACCAAATCAATATTTTCTCATAGTTAACCTGAAATAGGAAATAGTCTGCCTTGTTCACCCAGGTGTCCCCTGACACATAGTCAGTACTCAATCAATCAATCAATCAGTCAAAACCTGAATGAAATTGTAGGCATTCTGGTACTGGTTGCAGAAGACATCAAACATGTAAGGAGCCTTAAATCAAAGTAAACTTTTGTCTCACTGGGAGTTTATGCCCAAATACAAATGATTAGAAAACACATTTAAATAACTATTTAATTTACAGTTGCAATAGTTGTGACTGTATTATCTAATGTGTCCTGAATATACAAATGCTTAAATATGTTGGTGCTGCAGCCGCAGCAAAGCACTGGATGGCATGTAGTCCAGCCCCGATGGTTTATGTGAGGGCCACACTCCTTCCTGATGTCACAGTTATCTCCAGGGAAACCAAGCTGGCCAGGACCATGGGAGGGGCATAAGGGCTTTAGCTGGCCTTACAGTAGGCTTTGGAAGCTCAAAGCCTTTGACAGCTCATAGAAAAACTGATCAAGGGGCATCTAGGTGGGTGCTTTCTTTTTCTAATTGCAAATTTTCCTGTCCTAAGAACAAGGATCAGGTGGACCTCTCTTTGTTTGAAAATAGAAAGCCAGCCTTGCCCTGTTGACTCAGACTTGAAAACGCAGGAGCAACCCCGCCCTTAGTTTCCCTGCCTTTTCATCCTTTGTTCCCTTGCCTCCTTGCTGTTTCATAGTCAAAAAGTCTCCAAGTTTAGTTTAGATGGTAGCAAAATTCAAAGGCCCAGAGTGCTGGGTTTGAGCCTAAATTCTCAAAATCAAAAGCCTTTCCTTCCGTCGTGCTGCCTTCATGGGCTGTGATTGCCAGCAGAGCCCTGCTTTTTCTTTTATCAAATGTGTTAAGAGTATATAAGGACAGGCTATGCAGACAGAAAGCAACACGAGTTGTTTTATAGAAACCAACTTCAAAACCTCAATGAGAGCTATATTTTAAAATAGCCCTCTGTAAAGAATCTGTACTTAATCCAACAAGGTGCCACTGTATGAAACATGTCTACAGCAATGCTGCTGAGTTAATTTGCACTGCCAGGTTACAAGTCAACCTGTCTGCTTCACAGCCATGAACTTCTCCCTCTTCCATCACTACAGGTGGGTATGAAGGAGTGAGCAAAGACAGGGCTGTGGGTATAAACCTGTCAAGTTTTGGGGATCACTGGACAGATATCCTAGCTGGAGATAAGGTGCTCTCTTCTCGCTAGGTGGCACAGAAAGAACGAGAGACATCTACAATGAAGTGGCCTCTGAGGTCAGGTCCCAATGGTACCTATGTAGGAAAAAAGTCATAATTCTAGTGTTAGAGTGAAATCAGGATGGAGAACTTAAAAAACAAGTCAGTGAAGAAACTCTTGCACTAACTTGAGAATGAGTCTGAGACCAAAATGGCAGCAGGATTGTGAATTCTGAAGCACAACCAGACTAGCTCAGTCATCAGATTCAAAAGGAAAATTCTCCATTATTAAGGACTAGGCAATTGGGACCAAACATCAAGCTGAAGGGAAAAAGAAACATTAGGGAAATATTAAAAACACATGCCCAAAGGTACCAGCGATTTGTACCAGAGATTTTACAAGAAGGTGAAGAATAGTCAAACCAAGATCTAGTGAAGACAAAAAGTCCAGGGATTTGAGATTGGTCTTTGGGCCTCTTTTCTTGTATAGGAGTTTCTTAAAGAGGTAGTTGAGAAACTGAGCATAACTAGAGGAATGAATGTTGGAGTTTAGAACCTTAAATACGGGGCACCTGGGTAGCTCAGTTGGTTAAGTGTCTGACTTTGGCCCAGGTCATGATCTCACGGTTTGTGAGTTTGAGCCCCGTGTCAGGCTCTGTGCTGACAGCTCAGAGCCTGGAGCTTGCTTTAGATTCTGTGTCTCCCTCTCTCTCTGCCCCTCCCCCACTCACACTCTGTGTGTCTCTCTCACAAATAAATAAACATAAAAAAAAACCTGAAATACTTTCCTATTGCTGCCATAACAAGTTACCACAAACTTAGTAGCTCAAAACAATACAATGTAACATGTTACAGTTCTGGAGGTCAAAGGCTGGAAACAGGTATCACTGAGCTAAAAACAACAGGTATCACTGAGCTAAAAACAAAGCTTCAGCAGGGCTATGTTTCTTCTGGAGGTTTCAGGAGAAAATCCATTGCCATGCTTTTTACAGCTTCCAGAAGCTGCCCATATTCCTTGACTTATGGCTTCCTTCCATTTTCAAGTCAGCAGTAGTGAAACCAAATTCTTCTCACACTCCATCACTGTGTACTCTTTCTCCTGCCTCCCTCTTTCACTTAGAAGGCCCCCTGTGATGACACTAAACTCACCTCTAATAATTCAGGATAATTAGGAATAATCTCTCTACCTCAAGGACAGCTGATTAACCACCTTAATTATATTTGCAATCTTAATTTCCTTTGTCATGTAACACTACCCATTCTCAGGTTCAAGGAATTAAGACACAGACATCTTTGATAGGTTATTATTCTGCTTCCCATTGAACTTACCAACAGAAGGGCCTGATAAACAGCTATGCCTTTTTATGGGATCATGAAGAACTGAAACCCAAAGAAAGAGTGAACTGGAAAAGTGAGCCTTTGTAGAAACTGCCACCCAGCTTAAAGTCAATTGAGTGGCCCGGAAAAATCTCAACCCCTAAAATTGGATTAAAGCAATTCTGGATTGCTAGAACCTTCAAATACTGGACAAAGCAAACAAAAGTCCTTTCTTGATAAAAAAAAAAAAATGTAATCCTAGGCTTCAAATTATTTATGAAAAGCTAATTTCCAAGTATAATTTCATATGCATACTCAAAGATAACCAGGTACAAGAGGAGATAGGCATCATGCAAAAAGAACCAACAAAAACAAGAATAGGAATAGGCTCACAGGAACTTGTAAGTTACCATGCTTGCCATGATCATGAAACTAAAGACAAGACGGATATTTTGGAAGAGGCAGAAACCTTAAAATGTGACCTAACAAATTTGAAAACAAGCAAACAAGAAAAAAAAAAATTAGACCTGAAAAAAAAAATTCAATCGAAAGGCTCAATGAATAACCGTTTGATAACAGATTTGGTAACCTGAAGAAAAAAAATTAGTAAGCCAGAAGAAAGGTGAGAAAAATTGTTCAGAATAAAGCACAAGGAAACCAAAAGGCGGCAAACACAGCAGAGAGGGTAAGAGACAGAGAAGACAGGGAGGAAGGGCTAGAATGCGTGTTACTAGAGCCCCAGAAGAAGAGAAGAGAAAGAATTATGCAGGAGCAGTATCTGAAGAAATAACAGCTGACAAGTTAAGTGAATCCCATGAAAAAGCACTTATCCACAGATCCAAAAACCTGAAACTGGATAAATAGCAGAAAATTATACCTAAGCACATGACGTGAAAATGCTGAAAACCAAAAAAGATAAAATCTTAAAAGGAAATTGACAGCATTTGTTACCGACAGACCAGAACTAACTGCTAAAAACAAAAGACTATAAATAGTGTTCTCCAAAGACAAGGAAAAAATGGCCCCAATGACAGGGTAAGAAGTAGAAAAGAATGAAGAGCAAGAAAAATGGCATATATCAGGGTAAATATGAATGCATGTTAACTGTATTGAAAAATGATGATGTCTAAGGGGATTCATAAACAGGTATAATTATAACACATGACAACAAGAGTATATAAGGAGGGAATAAAAGGAAATTTTTAAAAATAAAAACACTTGTATCATCCAAGCAAATAATTAAAAATCAACCCCTATTAAATACTGATAAGTCAAAGATGCATGCTGTAATCTCTAACATTAACTAAAATGAGAATAAAGAAATGTATAACTGTGAAACCAAACGAAGAAAGAATAAAAACTCTCAATCTAAAAGAAGGCAAACATGGAGGGCAAAAGGAAACCAAGCCAGGCAGAACAAATAAAAATGAAAGATGAAAGCTTTATACTCAAATATACCAATATTAACATTAAAAGTAAATAAAGTAAAATAATTTACTGAAAATAAAAAGATTATCCAACAGAATTAAAAAAAAAACACAAAACTCAACAATATGTTTATAAGAAATAAGACCTAAAAACATATAGATACCAGAGAACAATGTGAAAAGATGAAAAGGGCTTATCTGACAAAGATTAACAAAAAGAAGGCTGTATTAACATTAGACAAAGTAATTTTAAATCCAAAAGCTTTTCTATATATAAAAATGGTTAATATGAAATGACAAAAAGTTTGATACATTAGGAAAATAAAAATAATTCTTAATTTACATATTTCTAATAACAAAATTTCAAACTATATATTGCAAAAATCAACAGAAACATAGGAGACATAAACAAATCCACAATCTTAATCAGGGCATTTTAACATTCCTTTCTCAGTATTTGATAGAACAAACGGTCAAAAAACCCAGGAAGGTACAGAAAATTTGAACATCACTATTAACATATTTATCCTGATGGACATATATAAAAAACTGTATTCACCAACTATAGTCTTTTCAAGGGCACTCACAACATTTAAAACTATGGATCATATTCTGAGCCATAAAGCAAGTAATAACAAATTTCAAAACCATAGCTCATATAGAATTTAATTACATCATAATTAAAAATAAGAAGAAAGTTCTTTTTCAAAAACCCATTTGCGGGGCGCTTGGGTGGCACAGTCGGTTAAGCGTCCGACTTCAGCCAGGTCACGATGTCGCGGTCCGTGAGTTCGAGCCCCACGTCAGGCTCTGGGCTGATGGCTCAGAGCCTGGAGCCTGTTTCCGATTCTGTGTCTCCTTCTCTCTCTGCCCCTCCCCCGTTCATGCTCTGTCTCTCTCTGTCCCCCCCAAAATAAATAAATAAATAAATAAATAAATAAATAAATAAACGTTGAAAAAAAAATAAACAACCCATTTGCTTTGAAATTATGGATTATAATTCTAAATGACCAATCGGTCAGAGAAAAAAGTCACAAGAGAAATTGGGACATATATTTAACAAAACGGTATTAAATATACAATATGTATCAAAATTTGTCAGATAGTTTCTTTTCAGGAAAATTAAGAGCCTATTTGCACATATTAAATATTAAAATATAAATTTAATCAGCTAGGCATCCATTTCAAAAATTAGAAAACAGTAAATGAAATCTGAAAAAAGTTAAAGGAATAGCCAAAAAAAAAAAAAAAAAGAAAAAGATACAAATACAATAACCCACCCTAGAAAGACTGAGCTTGAAAAAACTGAGTACAAATGATGAATAACTGGAATAAAAAAGAGGATACCACTACCAATAAAAGTATTATATGGATAATTATATAACAATAAATTTGAAAATAAATTTTTTAAAAATTAACTTGCTTTTATTTATTTTATTTCATTTTTTAAAATTTACATCTGAGTTAGTTAGCATATAGTGCAACAATGATTTCAAGAGTAGATCCCTTAATGTCCCTTACCCATTTAGCCCATCCCCCCTGCCACAACCCCTCTAAGTAACCCTCTGTTTGTTCTCCATATTTAAGAGTCTCTTATGTTTTGTCCCCTTCCCTGTTTTTATATTATTTTTGCTTCCCTTCCCTTGTGTTCATCTGTTCTGTGTCTTAAAGTCCTCATATGAGTGAAATCATGTGATATTTGTCTTTCTGTGACTAATTTCATTTAACATAATACCCTCTAGTTCCATCCACATAGTTGCAAATGGGAAAATAATTTTTTTTTTTTTGAGAGAAAGTGGGCACAAGTGAGCGAGGGGCAGAGAGGGGTGAGAATCCCACAAGGGGAGGGGTGGGGGAGAGAGAGAGAGGCGGGATTCCTGGTCACCCAAAGCAGGGTTCACACTCACCTGGAGTGGGGCTTGAGCTCACCAACCATGAAATCATGACCTGAGCAGAGTCAGATGCTTAACTGACTGAGCAACCCAGGCGCCCCAGTAAGTTTGAAAATTTAAATGAAAAGAACAGATTACTAGAAAAATGCAAAGTACTAAAATTTATAGTAGAAAAATACACATTATATTTATTTAATATTAAATACACTGAAAGATCATTTAAATCTTCCCACAAAGAAAATTCAGATGGTTTTACCCACGAACTTTACTAAATAGTTCAGGAAAAAGTAACACTCAAGAAACTCTTCTAGTGATTAGAACGAACACTTCCTAACCTATATTATGAAGCCAATATCAGCTTGATACCAAAACCCAACAAACACATTATAAAAACAGAAAACTACAAGCCTATCTTATTTATAAAAATGTTCTTAATAAAACATTAGCAACTAAACCCAACTATATATTAAAAGATAATACATCTGAAAAGTGCATATAGTCCAAGAAATCAAAGTTGGTAATAGCATTAGAAAAATCAGTATAGGGGTGCCTGGGTGGCGCAGTCGGTTAAGCGTCCGACTTCAGCCAGGTCACAATGTCGTGGTCCGTGAGTTCGAGCCCTGCGTCGGGCTCTGGGCTGATGGCTCAGAGCCTGGAGCCTGTTTCCGATTCTGTGTCTCCCTCTCTCTCTGCCCCTCGCCCATTCATGCTCTGTCTCTCTCTGTCCCAAAAATAAATAAACGTTGAAAAAAAAATTAAAAAAAAAAAAAAAGAAAAATCAGTATAATCATCAACATTAGTCCAAAAGGAGAAAAAAAATCATATAATCATCTCGACCGAAGCAGAAAACACATTCGATACCATTCAACATCTGTTTATGATTATGCTTCCTTGCTAGGGGAAAAGAAAAAAAAAAGAGAGAAAAAAAAAAAAGGATCATCCTTAGTCTGCAAAATGTATTCAGCAATAGCCTAATCAAATACATATAATAGTAAAATGTTCAAATTTTTCCCTTAAGATTGGTATCAGGGACAGAATATCTGTCATCACTATTTCTATTAAAGACTGGATTGGAGCCCTTTGCCATTGCAACTGGGTAAGAAAAAAGAACCAAAAGTATAATAATTGAAAAGGTAGAACAATGCTATCATCACTTGCAAACAAAATGATTATATGCATAGAAAATCTAAAATAATCTTCAGAACATTTGTTAGAATTAATAACTGGGTCTAGATTTCTGGATACAAGATCATCTATTGTATTTCTACAGATTTCATACACAAACATATATATGCATATACATACACATATGTGTGTGTACTGACTTTACTACTTTATAAATGTGCATACATATTACATTTATAAACACACTGTAACAAGCTTATAAAATCATTTTGTAGAAATAAATCTAACAAGAATGTGCAAGTTCTCTATGCTGAAATTACAAAGTATTATTGAGAGAGATTAAAGGATATATAATTAAGGGGAGAAATATATATTTATGAATTAGAGGACTCAAAATTATAACTATCAATTACTTTCTCTTCAAACTTATTTATATATTCAATGTGATCACAATAAAAATCCCAACATCTTGGGGAGCCCGGTGGTTCAGTTGGTTAAGCATCTGACTTTTGGTTTTGACTCAGGTCATGATCTCATAGTTCATGAGATAAGCCCTGCATTGGGCTCCACACTGACAGCACAGAGCCAGCCTGCTTGAGATTCTCTCTCTTCCTCTCTCTAAGTCCCTCCTCTCTCTCTCTCTCAACACAAATAAACTTATAAATGAATCCCATCTTTGGGAACTAGCAAAGTTCAGTCCACAAAACATGGAAAGCCAAGAATAGTTGAGGCTCTTGAAAAGAAGAACAAAGTGAGAGGAAGATCTCTACCATGTATGAAGAGTTAATCAGAAATCCAAAATAGTTAAAACTGTAGTACTGGTGTGAGGTTAGACAAATGAACAGAACAGAATAAGGGGGCCTCAAAACAGAGCCAGGAATATATGGTCATCTAATTTATGATAATGTGGCATGATTCTAGGAAAAGGATATCTTTTTAGTAACTGATTTTGGGACAATTGGGCATACATATGGAAAAAGGGAATGAAACCTGATCCTACCTCTCATCTATAAAAATCAATTCCAGATAGACTGTGTCTGTAACTGTGAAAGGTAAAACAACAAAGCTTTTAGAAAATTATAGGAGAATATCTTCATGATACCAGAATAAGGCAAGATTTATTAAATGGAATTTCAGAGGGATTAGTCATAAAGAAAAAGACCAATATATTATCTTATAGAGATATTTATGACTTACTTTCATCAAAAGACACCATAAAAAAGGGTGGAAAGGCAAGTCATAGAATGGAAGAAAATATCTGCCTGGGGATTTGTTAAGACTGTATATGCAGAACTCCTAGAAAATAATTACAAAAAGACAGCTAACCTAGGAGAAAATTAGACAAAGGATTTGAATAGGGATGTTACTATGTATCATGTATCTATGTGAGAAAAAAAATTAAAAGGTGTTCAATATCCTTGGTAAAGAAAAATACAAATTAAACCATAGCGAGATACCTTGACCCATCAGAATGACTACAAGAAATAAAGTACCGAGTACTGATGAGGAACTAGTACTAAGTTAACTCTCACACACTGCTATTGAGTTCAACTACTTTGGATGACTGGCATTATCTATTGAAGTTAAAAATATGTGGGAGTAGAACAGCCCCTCTTCTTATGACTCCCTGGGACTATCATGGGGAATTAGTGCTTCTTATCCCTTCACCTTTAGGCTATAGTGGACAAGAAGTCCTGGTTCCTGGAGGAAGAGAATAGGGGTAGGGTGAAATAATTTTCCACCAGAAAACCATCCCATTGGGGTGCCTGGGTGGCTCAGTCAGTTAAACATCTGACTACAGTTCAGGTCATGATCTCATGGTTCGTGAGTTCAAGCCCCACATCAGGCTGCGGGCCATAGAGCCTGCTTCGGATTCTGTGTCTCCCTCTCTCTCTCTGCCCCTTCCCCTGCGCTCTCTCTCTCTCTTTCTCTCTCTCTCTCTCTCTCACAGAAAATGAATAAAACATTACAAAAAAAAGAAAACCATTCCATTAAGCTAAAGCTATGACTGCTACCTATCATAGGCTCCTCATGCCAGAACACCAACAGGAAAAGAACATTCATAAGTATCATGAATAGAGAGGGTTGCCAGTATATCACTGGGACAGGGAGAAGCAGGTTTGAAATTTACAGAATTTGCTATGGCATCACTGGTGCTTCTGTAACTGGTGACAATGAAAGCAAACTGCAGCAACCATAGCCAACAAGGACCCAGTGACCAGAAGCTCACTGGAAACAAAGGTCTTGGTCACTCCACAGAGCAGACCTAGACCAACCAGCAGCTGGTTGAGGTGAAGGGAATATGAAATAGGTGGCAGAGGAGAGTGATCATATATACTAATTATGACCTCAGGAGCAACAATCGTCTTGTTTTACTTTATAAAAAGAAACTGTAATGGCTGCCACTTAGAAGTATTGACTGCTTACACTCAAACCCTTTTCTCTGTGTTTCAAGACAAAAAGATAAATGACAGGGGTTCAAGAAGAAAGCTCAAGAAGAGGGAAGAAGAGATAGCTTTTGAAATACACTTGTTTCCTCACTTTTATTCTCTTTGTACTCCCATTCTGGTTTCTAGGTTAATTAGAGAACACATGGCTTCTATCATTTTGGTCCCATGCTTCTTTCAGTGACTCCTGCTCCCTAAGAAAGGAAGTATAAATGCCTCTACCTGTCATACACTACCTTAAAAAAATGGCCCCCAAATGACTTTTTCTCCAGAATTTTTGCTGGCAGCCATCTTGAATCTGTATGTTAATCCACCTGGAGAACTCAAATTTTCTGAACACATCCAAGGCTTTCTTGACACCCTATCCTTTTTTTTTTTTTTAAATTTTTTTTTTCAACGTTTATTTATTTTTGGGACAGAGAGAGACAGAGCATGAACGGGGGAGGGGCAGAGAGAGAGGGAGACACAGAATCGGAAACAGGCTCCAGGCTCTGAGCCATCAGCCCAGAGCCTGACGCGGGGCTTGAACTCACGGACCGCGAGATCGTGACCTGGCTGAAGTCGGACGCTTAACCGACTGCGCCACCCAGGCGCCCCTTGACACCCTATCCTTAATTCAAGCTGTATCCTATGCCAGGGGAGCTTCCTTCAAGTGTTGCAAAGTCCATATTATCTCCTTAAGAGAAATAATGAGGGGCACCTGGGTGGCTCAGTTGGTTAAGCGTCCGACTTCAACTAAGGTCATGATCTCGCGGTTTGAGTTTGAGCTCTGCATTGGGCTCTGTGCTGACAGCTCAGAGCCTGTAGCTTGTTTCAGATTCTGTGTCTCTCCCTCTCTCTGCCCCTCCCATACTCATGCTCTGTCTCTCTCTGTCTCTCAATAGTTAAACGTTAAAAAAATATTAAAAAAAAAAAGAATTAGTGGGTGTCAATCTCCACCAATTTTAAAGTACTATTCAAATTTGAAGTTTTTTTATACTAATGTAAGGGTCTAACCAAGACTCATCACTCTTAAATATCATCTTCTATATGAAATGATTTCCTTCTATCCTTAACTTCTGAGTTCTTGTCCACCAAACTGCTAAGAGTCTTACTAACTCCTGTTTGGATGAAAGCAGTCCATGTACTTATCTTAACACTCCCCTGTGACTAAGTGTTGTGAAGGCAGGGGCCATCCTCATCATGGATGAGCATTCTCCTTGCAGAACTAAGTGCCTTGTTCAGGAGAAGAGGTTGAGCATGCATAACTAAGTGAGTTGAAAGACAAGTACAATATTCATGGGAAAAGCATTCTCACCAAGGAGGGAGATTTTAAAATGTACAGTTCAGGACTTCTGCTACTGGTAAATAGTAACAGAGACTGGACTTAATCTACAGTGAGAAATAACAAACAGACAAAATATATAAAAGAAAGACATTCAAGACACTGAACATTTGGATAGTAACACCTAAGAGAGAAAACAAAGGATGTGAGCCCTACATGTGCCCCACATTACTGCTTTGGAAGACTTTTTAGGCCATGACAGAGGATGGGGAAACACAGCTGGTTGGTTTTTTCAGTGAAGGAGCTTCACTTGAGAATACAAGAACAAGAGCTAGAGTTTTCAGTATAGAGTCCCAGAGAAGACAGAAGTGCACCGAGAACCCTGGGAACGTGTAGAAGGTCCCCCTCGAGTATCCACCAAAGATGATAGACATATGCATATGACAGAGCTACCGAAGAAGGGAAAGCACAATCTGAAAGGATTAGAGGGAGCTGTATTCTGGGCTCACACATATCCTGCAACAGTGTCTGTTCGAAGCAGGAATAGAAGAAGTCATAATCCATGAACGCTGGTAGAGCACTCAGAAAGGGAGAATAATTAGCTCTACATGAGCACTGCTTTGATTACACCTAACAAATCAAACAATTTTCAGTTACTTAAGTGAATCTCAAGTTTCAGAATATTTAGAAACATGAAAATAGGTAGCACCCAATAATGTAAAATCCAAATATCTGACAGGAAAATAAGAGCCTGAGAAAAATTAATAAATCAGTTAAAATTGATTCAAAAGAGACACAGATGTTAGAATTATCAGAAAAGGACATTAAAATAGTAATTATAACTAGATTTCCTATCATCAAAACTTAAGTAGAGACAGGGAAGTTATAAAAAAGGGGCTCAAATGAACTTCTAGATATAAAATCTATAATGTCTGAGATGAAAAATAAACCAGATGAGATGAATACCAGAGTAGTAATTGCAAAAGAAAAGACAGTGAACTTGAAAGACAGCAACAGAAACTATCCAAACTGAAATACACAGAGAGCAAAGAATCAATAAAGAAAAGAACAAGTGAGCCTGGGTGCTTCAGTATGTTAAGTGTCTGACTCTTGATTTCACTTCAGGTAACAATGTCATGATTGGTGAGTTTGAGTCCCACATGGGGCTTGTGCTGACAGTGTGGAGACTACTTCGGATTCTCTCTCTCTCTCCCTCTCTTTCTCTCTCTCTCCCCCTCCCCATCTCTGTGCCCCTCCCCTGTTTGCACACTATCTCTCCCTCTCTGTCTCAAAATAAATAAATAAACTTAAAGAAAAAAAAAGGAAAAGAACATCAGTGAATTGTGGGATAACTTCAAGAGGCAACTTAAGTACTTGGAGTTAGAAAAGGAGAGAAAAGGTATGAAAAAAAAATTATGAATAGTTCTAGCTAAAAAGCTTCCAAACTTAATGAAAATCATAAACCTCCAGATCCAAGAATTCCAAGCCTCAAAATGATGAAGAAAATTACAATGTCATATCATAATCAATTAGCTCAAAACCAACAATTTAAGAAAAAAATCTTAAGAAAAGTTGTTTTATATACACAGTTATGAAAATAAGGATGATCACAGACTTCTCATTAGAAATAATGTAAACAAAAAGACAGGCGATGCAACATCTTCAAAGCCCTGAAAGACAAGATACTGTCAAATACAATTTATACACAGTATAGATATATTTCAAAAATAAAAGCAAAATAAAGATGTTTTCATAGACACAAAAGCTGAAAAAGAAATCATCACCAACATAACCACACTATCAAGAAATATTAAAAGCTCTTTGGACATAAGGAAAATGTTATCATTTGGAAATTTGGCTCTAGACAAAATAATGAGGAGCACAGAAAATGTTAATTACATGGGTGAATACCAAGATTTTTTTTTATTATATAAATCTCTTTAATAAATGTGTAAATACAAAAAGATAGCAAGGCATTGTGGTGTTTAACACACACATGTAAAATAGTACAAAGGTTGTAAGGCTTCAAGAAAAGAAATGGAAGTATACTACTGCAAAGTTCTTTTATTATAGGTGAAGTTGAATATCACTTGAGATAGGCTGTGGTAAGTTGAAGATTTATACTATAAACCCTGAAGGAACTACTAAAGTAGCAAAACAAAGAATTGTAGCCAATTAGACAAAGAAGAGAATAGAAAAAGATGAAAAAGAGAAGATGAGGAAACAAATATCAAGATTATACTAAACTTAATCATGTCAGTAATCACATTAAATGCAAAAGCTTTAAACATCTCAGTTAAAAGGCAGAGATTGTCAAAAAGGATTAAGGGGGGAAAAAGGCAAGACCTAACTATCTGTTGCTTATAAAAAACAGACTTCAAAAATAAAGTCACACAGGTTAAAAATAAAAGGTGAAGATGTTAAAAGTAGTCCAAAGAAAGCTGGAGTAGACAGAATAAATCTCAGCTCAAACAATACTGCCAGGGTATAAGGTCATATCATAGTGATAGAGGAGTCATAATGCCCCAAACAATGAAGCTTCAAAATAAATGAAGCAAAATTTATAGATCCGCAAAGAGAAATAGACAAATCCACAATTATATTCAGAGGTTTCAATAGCCCTTTCAGTAATTCATAGAATAAACTGGAATAACGTTAGTAAGGACATAGAAGACTTAAACAACACCATCAACAAGAAATTAGCAAGGACATAAAAGACTTAATACCATCAACAACAAATGCTTGACATTTATAGAACATTCTACCCAAGAAAAGCAAAATTTGTACTCTTCTCAAAAAAGCCATTAAGAGGGACCATATTCTAGGTAATAAGTATAAATAAATTTAACACAGTTCAAGTCATATAAAATATATTCTCTGACCACTATGGAATTAAATTAGAAATCAATAACAAAGATCTCTGGAAAACACCCAAATATTTGTAAACGAAATAACACATTTCTAAATAACCTATGGGTCAAAAAGAATTCAAAAAGGAAATGAGAAAGTGTTTTGAACTGAATGAAAGTGAGCACACAAATATGTGGGATTACATTAAAGCAGAACATAGGGGGAAATTTATAGCACTAAATTCATGCATTAGAAATGAATGGTCTCAAGTCAATGACCTCAGATTTAACATTAAGGAATTAGAAAAAAAGAATAAACTAAATTCAACATAAAACAAGGTGATGAAGTTCAAATTGGAAATAAATGACACAGAAAACAGAAAAACAATAGAGAAAATCAATGAAATCAAAAGCCTTCTCTCAGAGAACATTGATAAAACTGATAAATCTCTAGCCAGGCTGATAAAGGAAAAACAGAGGGAGACAGAGAGAGAGATTGAGAGAGAGAGAGAGAGAGAGAGAAGGCTCTAATTACCACTATTAAGGCTATGAGCAAACATTGCCAATAAACTCAACAAATTGGATGAAAAAGGAAAAATTCCTTAAAAGACACAACTACCAATGTTTACTGAGGAAGAAACAGATAACCTGATCATTCTATATCTACTAAGAAATTGACATTTGATATGATGCTATATAAAGTCTCATGAATCCTCAAGAATGGTACTAGAGTTAATAAATTCAGCAAAGTTGCAGGATACAAGATCAATACACAAAAATCAGCTATTTCAATCCATTAAATACAAAGACTGGACTTTGTAACATTCTGGAAAGAAAATTAATAAAGCTATTCCATTTACAATAACATTTAGAAAGATAAAATATCTGGTAACAAATTTAACCAAGGAGTTGAAAGACTTACATATTGAAAACTACAAAATATGCCCGAAAGGGAGCACCTGGGTGGTTCAGTCAGGTAAGCGTGTCTTGATCTCACTTCAGATCTTGATCTCAGGGTTGTGAGTTCAACCCCTGTACTGGGCTTCAAAGGTGTTAAGCCTACTTAAAAAAAAAAAAGAAAGAAAAGAAAAGAAAAAAAAAAAAAAAAGAAAGCTAACCTATCATACAACCCAGCTATTCCACTCCTGGGTATTTTATTTATCTAAGAGAAATTAAAGCCTATTTCCATACAAAGACCTATACGTGAATTTTCATAGCACCTTTATTTGTTAACAGCCAAAAACTGTAAACAATCCAAATGCCTATCAATGGATGAATTATGGACATAAACAGCTGAGATATAGCTACATAAAGGAGTATTACTAGCAATGAAAAGAAACAAATTACTAATACATAACAACTTAGATGAATCTCAAAATGTTTGTGCCAAGAGAAAAAGGCCAGATGAAAAAAGTACATACTACAAATCTCTGGAAAATCCAAAATAAAGTGACTGAAAGATCAATGGTTGCCCAGGAGCTCAGAGAAGGGTGGGAGAGAAGCTTTACAAACTTTTAGGGGTGATGGATATGTTCATGAACTTGGCTGTGGTGACAGTTACTCTAGTGTATACGTATGTAAAACTCATCAAACTCTCCATTTTCAATATGTACAGTTTATTGTGTGTCGATTGTACCTCAATGAAGCAGTTTTATAAATGAAAGGGCAGATGAAGTTTGCAACTGATAATTAACTAGTAAAAGTGTTTTCTCCCTCCTAGTGGCACACTAATTTTCCCTAACTTTTATTATTTGGTGGGTCTTACAGAGAAGCGAAAAACAACTGCTAAATAAACTGGCCTTTAGGAAGTACACTGTCACCTGACTTCTCCAAGGCTATTTTCACCTTAGGAAAAGAGAAACTCACTCTCTCTCTCTCTCTCTCTCTCTGTCTCTCTCTCTCCCTCCCTCCCTCCTTCCTTCCCTCCCTCCTTCCTTCCCTTCCTCCCCTCCTTCATACCTTCCTTCACTTTAGGAAAAGAGAAACTTCCTTCTTTCCTTCCTTCCTTTCTTCCTTCCTTCCTTCCTTCCTTCCTTCCTTCCTTCCTTCCTTCTCCTTCCTCCCTCCCTCTCTCCCTTCCTTCCCTCCTTCCTTTCTCATTCAACAAATAATTATTCAGCACCTAAATATCAGGCATTATTCTAGACACTGTAAAGTCATAGAGAATATAAGCAAAAACTCTTGCTCTCATGGAGCTAACATTTGAGTGGGAGAATACAGACAATTAAAAAAGTAAGTACAATAGATGGTATGTTGTTTGAGAAGAATTATTATGGGGGAAAAAATAAGGCAGAAAATGGAGGGCCTGGCCAAGAAAAAGGAGGAAACTCTGCTTTTCATGAGGAAGTCACAGAAATAATCATGGAAAAGACAACATTTAAGTGAAGATCTAAAGAGGGTGAGGGGTCAGCCACGCAGACAACTGGGGAATGAGTATCACAGACAGAAGAACTAGCAAGTGCAAAATCTCTGGGGCAGAAATGTGCTGGCTTCTGGGGAAACAGTGAGAAGTCCAGTGTGGACTGGTGAGAAGTAAGCAAGGAGGAAAGTAATGAGATTATGTCAGAAATGATAGGGAAAGATCATAAAGAGGCTGGTGAGCCATTACTGATTTTGACTCTGAGTGAGATAGAAAGCCATGGAGGCTTGAAGAGGAGACTGGGTGGGGGAGGGGCAGAGGCTGGGTTGGAGTTAGGGAAGGTGGGGAAGGGTAGAAGCAAGGAGGGTATTTAGTATGGGGCTACTACAGTAACTCAAGCAAAAGATGATGGTGGCTTGGTCCAGGAGGTAGAAAAAAGACTTGCTTACAGTCATGAGTGAAATAGGAAAAAGATGGGGGAGTCAGGGATTTTGGCAAGAATAACCTGAAGGATGAAGGGACCAAAGCTGAAATGTGGAAAATTGTGATGAAATACTCTTAGGGGGAAGATCAAAAGTTCGATTTTGTATGAATTGTGTTTGAGGTGCCAGTAAAAAACAAAACAAAACAAAACAAAACAAAACAAAACAAAACAACCCAAAACACCTCCTTTAATGGGCTTAGTAAGGAAGAACAGAAAACAAGGGGGCTCATTTGAAAATGAAATGAGGTCAAGAGTGATCACTATTAAAAGAGAAACCTAGCATTCTAGCTAGGTGCTGGTGAAAGCCTGTGGCTACAGCGATGCAGAAGAATGGGTAGACACATTCAGGAGGTGAAAATTAACAATGCTTGGTTCAGTGCTATAAGCAAACAAATCTAGGATAAAATACTAAGGTAAAACTCAGAAACCGTCATGGTTTGCTAAATTTGTTCAGAAAGCAAAAAAGGAAATGCAATTAATTCTTGATAATTCTGGAGCGCCTGGGTCGCTCAGTCAGTTAAGCATCCGACTCTGGATTTCGGCTCCATGATCTCATGGCGGCTCATGAGTTTAAAGCCCAGCATCGGGCTCTGTGCTGACAGCTTGCCCAGCTGTTTGAGATTCTCCCTCTCTCTCTGCCCTTCCCTTAAGCACACACGCACTCACATATGCCCCCACCCATCAACACAAATAAATAAAATAAAAAAACAAAAAAACTCTTTATAATTCTAATGAATGCTTCTTTTAAATCCAGAGACATGGTGCAGTATTTTAAGTGACGTGTAATGCTCGAATGCCTAAAAATAGGGCAGCATGAGATTAGGGCATGAAATTAGGGCATGAGAAATACCAGAAAGGAGATACTGCCAAACATTTAGAGTAGTTATCTCTGGATGGTGGAATTTCTGGTAACTTTCTTTTATTTTTTTAATTTTTTTCTTTTATTTTTTTCTTTCTGTTTACTAAGCTTTATCACGATTTTTCTTTTACAATTTAAAACAGAGTATCAGTTTTGTTCCTCTAGAAAGAACAAGAAAAGAGGCAACAAACAATCAATGAGTGATTTACAGTTGATCAAATTCTTGCCAGATTACTGGCTCCACTTTTAAGCTCGGAGATGTCAGAAGCTATTAACAAGAAGATTCCAATTTGTGTAAAAAATGAGATTTAAAGTCTTTAAAATTCATTAATAAAAAATACAAGTTCTTCTTAAATATTAAGAACAAACCGAAGGTTGATGGGGGGTGGGGGAGAGGGGAAAGTGGGTGATGGGCATTGAGGAGGGCACTTGTTGGGATGAGAACTGGGTGTTGTATGGAAACCAATTTGACAATAAATTATATTAAAAAGAAAAAAAATTACAAGTTCTGTTTGCCATGCAGGTTAACCAAGGTGGCATCTAGAATATGATGTTAGTCTTTTTAAATACTGTTTGTCAATACTGGGAAGAAGAAAGGCAAAGAATGATCATCTGTTGAAGCAAAGTGAACTATAATTGTAGATGGCAACAATAATTTGGGGCCTGGAAAGCCCATCTTTTCCTTTGATTTGCATTTGGATTGATGGAGTCTCTAACTTAGAATAATAAAATTTACTGCTTTGTTAAAGCAAAGCAATAAGAAATTTCATTTCTTCGTCTCAATGAAGCCACCCAAAATCCCATGTATTTTCTTTTGTAAATTGTTTATTTTTAAAACTCTATGCTCATTATTCTTTTATATGCTGAATGTTAACACTTTGGTGATGGCGTAAGACCATCCCTGCTCCTGTATGTTTTTTTTTTTTATTGAAGTATAGTCAACAAACAATATCTTATTAGTTTCAGATGTACATCATAGTGATATGATTATTTTTGTACATTATAAAATGACCCGCACTTTAAGTCTATATCTGTTACCACAAAAAGTTATTACAATATTATTGTCTATATTTACAGTGCTGTGTATTACATCCTCATGGCATATTTGTTTATAACTGAAAGTGTGTACCTCTTAATCCCCTTTGTCTATTTCACTTGCCCCCAACTCCTCTCCACACTGGTAACCAAAGACTGTGTGTAAACTGTGTGTGTCTGGCAGCTTCTGCAGGCCAGATGGAGCTGGAGCAGGTGCAGGACAAGATGGTCCCAGGCCACACTGAGGTTTCCCTTATGGGATGGCTGTATCAGATGCAGGCCAAGGAGCAGTCTCAGTGCATGTTACATAGAAGCCAGTGTGGCAAGACAGCTGGGGCTAGAGTGAGCACATGCCAGGGGTGTCCCGCGGCATGCCAAACTGGGCTGTTATGGCAGGCTGGCTGGAACTGGAGCAGCTGTGGGGGGTGGGGGGGGTGCTGGAGCACAACATACTGGGACTGCATCTTAGCAGGATGGCTGGGTTGGGCACCTGCCAGAAGGGGTCCCTGAGCTCACTGTATCAGGGCACCCTTGACTCAGTGGCTGGAGCTGAAGTGGGTGCAGGCTAGTGATGCCCAGGCTGTGTAGTACTGGGGTCCCCTCAGGGAGACAGCTGGAGTTGATGTAGCTTAGGGGTCTGGGCATGCTGAGGTGGCCCTAGCAAGTGAGAGTCCCTGGAATCTGCTCCTGTTGGGTTCATCAAGGTGGAGAGTCAATATAAAAAATGGCTCTCGCTGGCACCTTCAACCCAGAGAGTTCCAGTAGTTTCCTGCCCATTTGGCAGAGGCTCTAGGGTTAGTAAATAGATTTCCTTTACTGACAGTCTAGTTGTCCTTTAAACCACAGTTTTTTTTCACTGTGCCCCATGGCATTCAAGTTTGCAGGCCAGCCTCTTCAGTAATATCCCTCCCCACTGCAGGTGGCGCTTTGGGAGTGGGGATCCTGTCACCACCGTGTCTCCTGGACTTAAAGTCAATGGTGGTATGGTTTACCTAATCCCTGTCAGGTTCACTCTTACATGCTGTTTGGCAACTGTCCTGGTTCATCCAGATCAAAGCAGAGGAAAAGTAAGGAATAAAAGGAAGACAGAAAGGGGTGCCCTGGCTCTTTGTCTCTCTATGGCTCCCACTGCACTATGACAAATATCCATCTTTTCCAGGGAGGAAAAGCAGTCTTCTGATCACTCCCCTTGTTATATACATGTATAATCCACCTGTGACAAGTGGACACCAATGCATACACAAGCACTCTACCCATGATGGCCTCCGACAAGATCCACCATGCAGAAACAAGTTAAAACAGAACTTCTACTGATACCCATTTTAAATCTCATCTTGTAATGTTTCTTTTCTATCAAATATTTTACAAGATACCTAAAGTATTAGTTTAGTAGTAATTTGACCCACAAAACCAGTAATGGTTCGATCTAATGCACAGACCTTAATTTACAAGGAAGTAAAAAAGCTTACACTGCAGGGAAGATATGTGTGCTTGGGCACTGGTTACCAATTAGGGTGTATGAATGAGTCTTGGAACTGGTAACCTCACTGGGAGGACAAAAGGTATGGGCAGAGTCAGACAATGCCAAACAGAAAACTGAGGTCTCCCTTGTGCCTGCCAGCAAATTGCTGCATCTTGCTGAAATTCTGATTCCCACATGTAAAATAGCGATGACAGTGGTCCTGTGGGATGAGTCCCTTGTGGAGAGTCCAGCCTAAGGAGGCACCCACACTGAAGCATAAACCCTCTAGGCCACCAGGGCCCTTTGTGTTAAATATCATCCCAGCCCCTCCTTCTGCTAATGAGCGCATCCCTCACTGCACAGCTGCTTGCTGATGACAATGCAGCAAAGCCAGGAACTTCTTCCCCAAGCTGAGGAAGAAGCTTGTCTCCCTGCTCTGTCTCCCTGCCCCCTCCCACATGAGGTTAGGACACATAATTGTCTTTTTTTTTAATGTTTATTTATTTTAAGAGAGAGAGAAAGCATAAGTGGGAGAGGGGCAGAGAGAGAGGGAGAGAGAAAGAATCCCAAGCAGGCTCTGGACTGTCAGCTCGGAGCCCCACATGGGGCTTGATCTCATGACTGTGAGATCATGACCTGAGCTGAAATGAAGAGTTGGACGCTTAACCAACAGAGCCACCCAGGTGCCCCAGGACACATAATTGTCTTAATAATGCAGGACAGTCTATCTCCATGTCTAATTTAAATGTTCCCTGCCCAAGTCTGTCTTTCTCTGTTCTAAAGCTGCACCTCTCCTCCAGTATAATGAGGCAGATGAGAGCAGGCTTAAGCTGAAAACCTGAGGCCAGCACTTACTGCATTGCATCTCATCTGAGAAGCAGATTTCACTTCCCTGTGTCCTGGATGCCGCATTTTTAGTTGTAAAATGGGAACAGTGACAGAAGAAAAACCTGTCAGGTTTTGGTTTGCCTGAGACCTGGCATACTGTGTGTGCACAGGTGGGCACTGTGGCTGGATGCTGTCACAAGAGGGTGCAGCTGCTGCCCCGTCACTCCACACTAATGCTATGTCCTTGCCCTTTCCCATAAAAGGCAGCCACAGAGTGGGGACAGGAGAGTCTCTGAGACCTCAAGGGTCAACAATGTCCATTTCCAGATAGGGAACAAGCCTGGGCTTTGAGAGGAGTGACATGGCCAAGGTCCCATGGCCATGTCATGGCTGGTCTCCCTGCTCTCTGCCCAGCTTCACTGGGCACCTGAAACTGTTCACCATGATTCCATTCCCCACCCCCTCTCCTCCCCTTCATTAAACACTGTTCCTGGGTATGTCTGTGTGGGTGTTCCCAGATGAGATTAGCATTTGAATCAGTGGAATCAGTATAGTAGATGGTCCTCCCCAACATGGGTATGTATCATCCAATCCACTGGGGACCTGAATAGACCCAAAGATGGAGAAAGGAGACATTCACCCCCTTTTTTTCAGCCTCACTGACTGAGCTAGGATATCTTATCTCATCGTCTTCTGCCCTCAGACTGAGATTACATCATTGGTTCCTCTGGATCTCAGGCTTTCAGTCTCAGACTGAATTACACCACTAGCTTTCTGGGATCTCCAGCTTGCAGATGGCAGATCATGAGACTTCTCACCTTCAAAATCACATGAGCCAATTTCTATAACAAATCTCTCTCTAGACATATAGATCTCCATATATATAAATATCTGTATGTCTCTCTCTCTCTCTCTCTCTCTCTCTCTCTCTATATATATATATATATATATATACACACACACACACATATGTTTATGTGTATATGTATATATATACACACACACACACAGAAATTTATTATAGATAATGGCACATAGACATTGACATGGAGAGACAGACACAGAGACATCTACCTATCTATTTCTCTTAATGACTCTGTTTCTCTGGAGAACTTAATACAATACCCAACAACCTTTTAGGGTCTCTTACCCTTTCACAATACCCCAAGATTCCTAACTAAGGCCTCTTCCCAAAATAGCCTCAAGGCCCTAAGATATGAAACAGGCAGAGGTTTGGAAGAACAGTTTCTGTAAGTGGGTTCACCTTTCGTGATTTCTGCCTCCTGAGTATCAGCTGACCTAACTGGTAAAAATCAAGATTCTTGGGCAGACACCTCCTCATGGGAAAACTGCACATGTATCTTGATGTATCTATCTATACACACACACATGCACACTCATGTGAGATGCATGAGTGGATGGTATGCCTGCAGCTTACCCTTACATTTTAAACTTTAAAAACAAAGAACAATTGTTATATATTTTAATCTTGTGTTGCAAGATTTCTGGAGGCCTTGAAGGACAGGGTGTGGTGTCTGGAATTTTAAAAACCAGGCAGTACTTGAAAGGAGGCCAGACTCCAGGAGCAAAGGAAATCCCCAGGGTTGCCCAAGTTCACACCTAGACAGAAACCTGGGATACCAAGCAAAGGAGGTCTGGGACATGCATCGACGATATTCCAAAATGCTAGTGTCTCTTAAAAGTGTGTCCACTCTGCAAGGTGGTGGACTGAAATAATTTCACAGAGTCAGGGGGAGGGCAGACAATGAATGGCCAGCCAACAGTATGAAGCAAAACAGTTCAGATGTGGAATAGCATTTCGTGGTAGGGGGGCAGAGGGACTTCATTAGGAGGCCAGTTGACAGTGATCCTCATTAGGGAAAGCTGGTGGGACCATGCTGCCAGTTCAATGAAGTCTGGGACACAGCACCTGCTGTAAAAGGATTCACTCCAGGAAGCACTGTTCATAATTAACTACTACACAGATCAGAGCCAGCTAGCACAGGCTCCTCCCACATGAATCAACCTAACGGTAATGCAAATAAAACAGCCCTGAAATTACATCTATGAAAGAATATCACTTAATTTTATTTTATTGAGGTTTTCAAAAGCACATCTTTTGTAGGTGATCAATGTTTGTGATTTTTCAAAAAAAAAAAAAGAAGTGTCTTAATTAGTATATTATGGAAATATCAGCTTCTATTAAGAGGGCAAGAAGAACATAAAGACTGATTATTATCCCATTCATGTCTGGAAAACAGAGGAAATAATTATAGAAAAGTAAGTATTCATACCCAGGTGTAAATCCTGCACTGCATGGCTTCTCAAACTTGGAAGGGGCTTTTCAAATATAAATCCCCCAGGGACCAAGTCAAAATTCAGATCCTATCTCTGTTGGTCTGGGTGGGACCTGGGACCTCTGCATTTCTCAACAGCCCTAGGTGACAGCAATGGTGGTGCTAAACCTACCACCCTTTGAAACAAGGACCTAGAAAACCAAAGAATTATGTGTAAATAGTTATTCAAAGATCCATGATGCAATATGGGTTTCTAGGACTGAGGATGCTCCCTTCCTGGTGATCTCAGCCATCTTTAACTTACCTCCCTAAAACACAAGGGTTATCACCATGGAGGGTTCCATCTGTGATAGTACAAATTGTATAGGCTCTTCCCTCAAATTCAAGGGGGCCAAGAGCTAAGGGCTCCAGCCTGCCAATTGCAGAGGGTAATTCTGCAGTGTGCCTAGTAAACACTTAAGAGGAGGCAGGAAAAACACTGGACATAAATTAAGGCTTGCTTCTGGATTATTTTCCCTTTGAAAGCTTGGCTTTTTATAACAGTCCTTCAGCTTGAGACAGAGCATCTCTGAAGAGCCCTGGTGGCCACATGGGCCCTCATAATGAAGTTGGTGCTAGCACTATGGGGCATGTGTCTGCTGAGCTCAGCACTGTAGCCCAGGCTCCTGGGCTGCAGGTACAGATTTTTCTAACAGCCACTGGCACATCAAGTCAATATCTTCCCCTCTTCTGTGGAATACCTGCCAATAACTGCAATATGTGACCAAAGAATTCCTGCAAAAAATCACAACTTTCCTTTAAAAGTACAAAGTCCTGCCCCTGAGATTAAGGCAAGTAGCAGCCCCCCAAAGTGTTGCTTCTGTTGTATGTGTTCCTCTGGTTTTATACTGGGGGGGCTCAGGTTAAAGCTACAGACCTGGCATTCCACATCCCACAGGCCAGCACTCTGCCAGTGGAGAACTTGCTCTTACAGCAGTATTAAAGCTGCCCTGCTCTTGGGCACGGGCAGGCAGTGACTCCCACAGCCCGAGGCAAGGAGTCAATAATGCAGCCTCCTCTTTTCCAGAACAGTGGACAATTCTCAACTAACACTTAAACTCTCCAGGCCTCTCCATTATTCTGTGGACTCAGAGCTCAAAGCAAGCCTCCCACTTGCAACAGCTCTATTGTGTTTACTATCAGGCCCTTCTGCACAGAGAGGTTTCACCCTGTAATGAGGCCCAAAGGAGCTGCTCCCTCCCTCCCTCCAGAAGCCCTTCAAGGACAGCATCTGGGGCAGGAGAAAGGCTGGTGATAAGAATGGCTACCCCCACTGACTGTGGGCCTGGCAGGAAAGAAAGGCCTCTAACACTGTTCCCATTTTGCAGATGTTGAAACTGAGGACCACAGAAGTCATATGACTCCTAGGTCACAAGCTAGCAAGTGTAGGACCAAAGCCTGGTCTCCACACTGCTCTGCCACCAGTCTCTAACTTCAAGCGGGACCATGCCTGCCCAGGCTCCTCCTCCTCAGACCCCCAACTGTCCACCTGCATCATTTTTGTCAAGCCCTTGCAAGGCCCTGTCCCCTTTGAAAACAGGGGCTTCCTCTTAGCCAGCAAGAGGGGGTGAGAAGAGCCAGCCACCACCACAGCAGGTTGGGAAACTGAGAAAGCAAAAAGTTGAATACCACTTCACAGCTTTATTTCTTCTTTGTATTAACTAAAGGGCACAGTATTAAGTCAGCTTTCCCAGTTCTGCTCTCCTGTACTACTACTGAGTTTTTCTCCTAGAAATTCTCAGAAGGAATGGAGCGGGCAGCATCCATAAGCACATGGCCAGGCATCCTCTCCACCCTTACCAAGTAAGGGCAGTCTGGGAGGCTGGGACTATTCCTTCTCTCCTGTTTGAGGCAGGCTTCACTGTGAATCCAGCTCTGCTGCACTCAACAGATCAAATTACTCAGCCAGTGCTTCCTTGAGAGAAGGGATTTTTTGTTTTAATGACAAGGCCTGGCACACATAAGTGCGTAATAAATCTGTGAGCAATGAATCAGTCTTTCAGAACCTCCTGTTTCCTCCTCTGCACAACCTAGCTACTGCCATCCTCTGAAGGACAAGGCCCCAATCCTCAATACTGCCTCCCTGCCTCCACTCTGGCTGCTCGTCACACAAGGAAGGCAGAAAGTAAAGACATGGTGAGGGCTTAGTTCTCTCTGCATCTTGGCCAGATCCCTAAAAGTGATAAGTTGTCATACTAATTAAGCCCAAATGTAGCACTGCCATGACCACACATGATGTGAGGGACACCCAGTGCTGCACCCTTGCTGAAATGCAACTATTTCCAATCCTCACTATCTGGTAACAGGAGCGTGTGCTGAGTACATGCAATGGGCCTAGATGGGTCATGTCATCCCACCTGCCAATAGCCCCAGGAGGGTTCCCCATCACTTCCATCTTACCAGTTGGGAGGTGTAAAAGAGAGGTCCTTAGGGACCCAGGCAAGGCCTTTCCATCCCAGAACCCCAGAGCTCAGCGTCTGTGCTCACCCGGAAGAACACCCATTGCGCTGCAGCAAAACCTTCTGGAATGAATCCATGGACTAAAATGACAACCTGGAAAGGCACACAGTTGGATTGTACCCTAGCAATAATCTAGGAGGTGCCTGGGTGGCTCAGTCAGTTAAGGGTGCGACTTCAGCTCAGGTCATGACCTTGTGGCTCGTGGTTTAGAGACGTGCATTTGGCTCTGTGCTGACAGCTCAGAGCCTGGAGCCTGCTTCTGATTCTGTGTCTCCCTCTCTCTCTGCCCCTCCCCTGCTCACACTCTGTCTCTCTCTCTCAAAAATAAATAAATATCTTTAAAAATGTTTAAAGAAAGAATGTAGTCAGGGTTCTGTCAACACTTTAAAGGAGTGGAACTCTCTTATCAAACAAAATCTTAAGTGAAACCCATAAGTTTGTGTACATGCATGTATCTACTATATGCATATACATGTATTTACATATATGTGTTGTGCATGTATATATTATAGAGACACATGGAGATACACACATACATACACATTTTGTCCTGCCCTGTTTCTTGGCATCAACGGTTTCTCTAGACCAAGCTGTTCTGCCCATTACAGTCAGATTTTTGGATGGTAATCAATTTACTTTCTGTCTGTTCTAGCCTAGGCTGCTGCTCCTTAACTTTACTACAGCGCCAACCGCCACTGCAGGCTTCTGAGCCAGAGAGTGCCCAGAGGAGCGCTGCGATCCGTGTGGAGGATCCTGGCAGCTGCTGCCCAGAGTGCAAGGCTGACTGTGGCAAGAAAACCCTGCCTGGACCCAGTACAGCGCCCTTGAGAAGGTACAAGGAGGGGCCAAGCAGACTGCTGTGGGTGGGAAGCACAAGACAGATGCAAGCATCCCTGAAGGGTACCCCCAGTGAGCCGGAGCAAGTGAAGGCTCAGGAGGAGGGGCACTGCAAGAATGGGCTCTGCAGCCACAACACCTATTTGTCGCAGCCCCACTTTCTGACCAGCTGCAGGATTTTATTACACAAGGTACCTAACCTCTCAGACCTGGGCCACCTTACTTTAAAATGGGAAGCAACTGAACCTGTCTTGGGATGGTGGTCCACAGCCCTGGGGAGCTTGGAACACCCCAGTGCCTACCCACCCCACACCAAGGGAGCCAGAGTGCTGGTGGGCCAGGCCCTCAAAGATGTGTAAAGCTCCCCTGAAGATCGTGTGCACCTCCCATGGTAGATTTAGATCAACCATACTAGTAACAGGCTAAGTGGTAAGTACTGGCAAATGTTAGCTGTGGAAACCAGTACCACAGGCAAGCCACCTGGCAGCTTTCAAAGATCTGAAGAACTCTTCTGTGGAAGGAAGATTAGATGTCCCCCATATGGCCCCAAGGCCAGGGCTGGGAGAACCTTTCAAAGTCATAGATTTGAGGTGAATCTGATGTGCCAACCTTGACAGGTACATGGAAGGGCCCTGCATGTCTCTGATGCGGTGACACCTGGTGGAGGTGGGGCTGAGGAGGGCTGCCTCCCAAATTCCCCTCCTCCCTGGAGTCTGGTTCCCAGGTACTGCCCTGGTAAAATCTATAGGCCAGGGAACTGGTTGTCTGCCCTCAGTGAGGCAGGGTCAGGACAGTGGTAACTCCAAATGCAGGGCCGGGGTGGCTTGGAAATGAGCAGACCATTATAGGATTAAGTGAGAAGGGCAGCCATGACAAAGGGAATGGTCAGGTCAGTGGGGCCTCCTAAGCTATGTGGTGGGTGGTGAATAAAAGGAGTGCCCAGGCTACCTGCACCCATGGCAACTCAATACCATTAACTGTGGACTATTTTTGTGAAAGGTATAATGAGGGGTGAAATAGTTTCATCTGCTTAGAATAAAAGCAAATGTGTCCTACTCCCTTCATGTCATGATTGTGGAATCAGAAGCACAAACTCTGAGTTGGTCAGGAAGCCTTGACTGGGGCCAAGCATGGTGGTGCCGGCCACAGAGACTTGGACTCCCACCTGTTTGCCCCAAAGAGAGTCACCCTCTGCCCCCCCCCCCCACCCTGGGGCCAGGCCTCATTTTTCAAAACTGACTCTCAAGGGCGCCTGGGTGGCTCAGTCAGTTAAGCATATGCTTCGGCTCAGGTCATAATCTCATGGTTCGTGAGTTTGAGCTCCACATCAAGCTCTCTGCCATCAGCATGGAGCCTGTTTGGGATCCTCTGTTCCCCCCTCTCTCTGTCCCTCCCTGCAAGCTCTCTCTCTCTCTCTCTCAAAAGTAAATAAAAACAAACATCATATATATATATGTGTGTGTGTGTGTGTGTGTGTGTGTATAAAACTGACCCTCAGAAGAGTTCTCTTTTTACTACTGGTGTAAAATAAGTCCTGAGATTACTTTTATAATGTAAAATGAACAGGTGAATACAAAAAATATAAGATATTCTGTCAATGGAAATGATCTCTTCCTTGAAGGAAACTCTAAAATCAAAAGACTTCAGTCAAGAGTTGGAAGGTTTTTTCCCCTGACTATTTCTAAGACAAATTACTTAGGAAGAAGTGTTTATGTCCTGGCATGGCATTAACTATTAACTGACTTAAACAAACATGTGCATACATGTGTACACACACACACATACACAAATACGTCTAAGTACTCTAACCAAATTTCTGAAATCTTCCCAATAGTACAATTCTTGTTCTTTTTGTTCCATTGTCATTCACAGAGTTTTTAATATTTAATATACATATAATAATATAAATTTTCTTGGCAGGCTGCAGCCAGCCAGAGAAAGCCATCCTGCCTAAGCAGGAAGTACCATTCATCCCCCCTGATCACTTTCCAGAGTTTCAGGTACCCACAGTCAACTGTGGTCTGGAAGCTGATATTCCTCCTTCAGACCTATCATCACAAGGTCAATAGCAGCCTAACACTATGTCACAAAGCCTACATCATTCACTTCTCTTTGTCTCATCACACAGGCATTTTATCATCTCACATCATAAGAACCGTGACTACAGTAAGATACTTTGAGAGAGAAATCACATTCACATACCTTTTATTATAGTATATTGCTACAATTGTTTTAATTTAATATTAGCTATTATTGTTAATCTATTATTTTGCCTGATTTGTAAATTAAACTTTATCACAGGAATGTATGTATAGGAAAAAACATAGTACATAGAGGGTTCAGTACTGTCTGTGGTTTCAGACATCCACTGGGGGTCTTGCAATGTATCCCCCATGGATAATGGGGGACTACTATACGAGGGCTCAAGATTCTAGCATTAATTTCGACAAGAGACAGGATCATATGGTTCTTATCTTTTCTTTTATTAATGTGATGTATCACATTGATTGATTTGCAAATACTGAACCAGCCCTGCAGCCCAGCAATGAATCCCACTTGATCATGGTATATAATTCTTTTTATATGCTGATGAATTTGATTTGCAAGTATCTTGTTGAGAATTTTTGCATCCATATTCATCAGGGTATTGACCTGTAGTTCTCTTTTTTTGCTGGGTCTCTGACTGGTTTGGGAATCAAAGTAATGCTGGCTTCATAGAACGAGTCTGGAAGTTTTCCTTCCCTTTCTATTTTTTGGAACAGCTTGAGAAGGATAGGTATTATCTCTGCTTTGAATGTCTGGTAAAATTCCCCAGGGAAGCCATCTGGTCCTGGACTCTTATTTGTTGGGAGATTTTTTTATAACTGATTCAATTTCTTTCCTGGTTATGGGTCTGTTCAAATTTTCTATTTCTTCCTATTGAGTTTTGGAAGTGTGTGGGTGCTTAGGAATTGTCCATTCCTTCTAAGTTGTCCAGTTTGTTGGCATATAATTTTTCATAGTATTCCCTGATAATTGCTTGTATTTCTGAGGGATTGGTTGCAATAATTCCATTTTCATTCATGATTTTATATATTTGAGTCCTCTCCCTTTTCTTTTTGAGAAGCCTGACTAGAGGTGTATCAATTTTGTTTATTTTTTCAAAAAACCAACTCTTGGTTTTATTGATCTGCTCTACTGTTTTTTTAGATTCTATATTGTTTTCGATGAAGAAAAAGCATTTAACAAAATTCAGCATCCTTTATTAATAAAAACCCTTGAGAAAGTCGGAATAGAAGGAACATACTTCAACATCATAAAAGCCATTTATGAAAAGCCCACAGCTAATATCATCCTCAATGGGGAAAAACTGAGAGCTTTCCCCCTGAGATCAGGAACACGACAGGGATGTCCACTCTCACCACTGTTGTTTAACATCATGTTGGAAGTTCTAGCATCAGCAATCAGAAAACAAAAGGAAATCAAAAGCATCAAAATAGGCAAAGATGAAGTCAAGCTTTCACTTTTTGCAGATGACATTATACTACACACGGAAAACCCGACAGACTCCACCAAAAGTCTGCTAGAACTGATACATGAATTCATCAAAGTCGCAGGATACAAAATCAATGTAAAGAAATCAGCTGCATTGTTATACACTAATAATGAAGCAAGAGAAAGAAAAACAAAGAAACTGATCCCATTCACAACTGCACCAAGAATCATAAAATACCTAGGAATAAACCTAACCAAAGATGTAAAAGATCCATATGCTGAAAACTATAGAAAGCTTATGAAGGAAATTGAAGAAGATACAAAGAAATGGAAAAACATTCCATGCTCATGGATTGGAAGAATAAATATTGTTAAGATGTCAATTCTACCCAAAGCTATCTACACATTCAATGCAATCCCAATCAAAATTGCACCAGCATTCTCCTAGAAGCTAGAACAAACAATCCTAAAATTTGCATGGAACCACAAAAGACCCCAAATAGCCAAAGTTATAGTGAAGAAGAAGACCAGAGCGGGAGGCATCACAATCCCAGACTTTAGCCTCTATACAAAGCTGTAATCATCAAGACAGCATGGTATTGGCACAAAAACAGACACATAGACCAATGAAATAGGATAGAAACTCCAGAATTGGACCCACAAAAGTATGGCCAACTAATCTTTGACAAAGCAGGAAAGAATATCCAATGGAAAAAAGACAGTCTCTTTAACAAATGGTGGAGAACTGGACAGCAACACGCAGAAGAATGAAACTAGACCACTTTCTTACATAATTCACAAAGATAACGTCAAAATGGATGAAGGACCTGAATGTGAGACAGGAAACCATCAAAACCCTAGAGGAGAAAGCAGGAAAAACCTCTGTGACCTCAGCCGCAGCAATTTCTTACTTGACACATTCCCAAAGGCAAGGGAATTAAAAACAAAAATGAACTATTGGGACCTCATGAAGATAAAAAGCTTCTGCACTGCAAAGGAAACAATCAACAAAACTAAAAGGCAACTGATGGAATGGGAAAAGATATTTGTTAAATGACATATCAGACAAACGGCTAGTATCCAAAATCTATAAAGAACTCACCAAACTCCAGACCCAAAAAACAAATAATCCAGTGAAGACATGGGCAGAAAACATGAATAGACTCTTCTCTAAAGAAGAAGACATCCAGATGGCCAACAGGCACATGAAAAGATGCTCAACGTCGCTACTCATCAGGGAAATACAAATCAAAACCACACTCAGATATCACCTCACGCCAGTCAGAGTGGCTAAAATGAACAAATCAGGAGACTATAGATGCTGGAGAGGATGTGGAGAAATGGGAACCCTCTTGCACTGTTGGTGGGAATGCAAACTGGTGCAGCCACTCTGGAAAACAGTGTGGAGGCTCTTCAAAAAATTAGAAATAGAAGTACCCTATGACCCAGCAATAGCACTGCTAGGAATTTACCCAAGGGATATAGGAGTGCTGAGGCATAGGGGCACTTGTACCCCAATGTCTATAGCAGCACTTTCAACAATAGCCAAATTATGGAAAGAGCCTAAATGTCCATCAACTGATGAATGGATAAAGAAGTTGTGGTTTATATATACAATGGAATACTATTTGGCAATGAGAAAGAATAAAATATGGCCTTTTGTAGCAACATGGATGGAACTGGAAAGTGTTATGCTAAGTGAAATAAGTCATACAGAGAAAGATAGATGCCATATGTTTTCACTCTTATGTGGATCCTAAGAAACTTAACATGACCATGGGGGAGGGGAAGGGGGAAAAAAGTTACAGAGATGGAAGGAGGCAAACCATAAGAGACTCTTAAAAACTCAGAATAAATTGAGGGTTGATGGGGGGTGGGAGGGAGGAGAAAGTGAGTGATGGGCATTGAAGAGGGCACCTGTTGGGATGAGCACTGGGTGTTGTATGGAAACCAATTTGACAATAAATTTCACATTAAAAAAAAAAAGTTCTTCAAGAGAAAGCATCTTCCTCCTCCTGGCAGTGGAAGAGAAGGGATGTGGAATGCAACAGTGGGTTTATCTGAGGTGATTAGCATGCTAATGCTACCTGCAGAAATGGCATCACTTTCACCAGGAGACCGCACTGTGATGGGCTGAGTTGTGTCCTCTCTCAAAATTCCTATGTTAGAGTCCTAATTCCCAACATCTCAGAATGTAGAGATGGATCTTGAGGTAATGAAGGTAAAATTGTCATAGGGTCAGCCCTAACCCAATCTCAACTAGTGTCCTTATAAGAAGAGTAGATTAGTGTACAGGCACAGAGGGAAGACCATGTGAAAACATACGGAGAAGATGGCCATCTACAAGCCAAGGAGAGAGGCCTCAGAAGAGACAAACCCTGTGACACCTTGATCTCAGACTTCCAGTCTCCAGAAATAAAAGACAAGAAATCTCTGTTATTTAAGCCACTCTGTCTATGGTACTTTGTTGTGGCATCTCCAGCAAATGAATACACACACATTTAAAACATGATCTACACAGAAATTGAAAATCACCTCAGGAAAAGCTTGAGCCATCGCTGCCTGAGGATTTCAGCTGGGAGACCCCCCCAACCCCCCACCTAGAGCTTGATGCTGAAACGTAAGCTGGTATGCGTGTATACTCACTAACTCCTGCAAACTGAAACTGAAATGAGCAGGAACCACCATGCAGTGCTGGGCCCCAAGGCCTCAGAACTGGGGTTTGAGGGCTGGAGTATCACAAAGCTGATACCAGGTCCCCCCTTCCTTCCTTCCAGCCCTGACATAAGTCTGCATTTCCTCCTCATTCCTCAGGAGGATTCCTCGTCAAGGCTCAGGACAGTGGGCAGTCTGAGCACTCATGCTAGGACGGCATGGCTAGCACCTGGCCCATGCTGTGTGGGGTCTCAGGCCCTGAAGTTTCAGGGAACTGGCACACCTAGGCTTGGCCACAGCAGCAAGGGGGTACTTCTTGGTGAGTGCCACCAACATGCCACCACCACAGGCCAGTATGTCCTTACTAGAGGAGAGGTATGCTCTCCTTACATGCTCTCGATAACCCAGGGACTTAGTTAATTCCATTCCCCCAATGTAGGCAGGTCAGCGAGCACAAGGTGGTGACCAACCATTGCCTTTACAAACTAACTTTTCAAACTGACCTACCTGTGTTGCTGTTCCAGTGTCAGAATTACCCAAGTCCATGAGTTAAAATTTTGATTCACAGAAATACTTTCAGTTGCTCATGATTTCTTCCAGACTTTCCTGTGGCTGTGGATTAGCCCAACTTGTCCCATATCAATTCCAACACTAAACACCAATAGTTGTAATGGTCTCTGGAGGTGGCCTTGGGTGGGCCTCACAACCAGGGACTGAGTCCCACCAGTCTGCCCCAAATCTGGCTCACCTCTCCCTCTGCCCCATGTTGGGCCAAGGGGCTGAGTCCTTCTGTGTCTCAGTTACTCATCTGTTACATGGGAGTAACAACAGCACTTTCCCTCACAGAGTCATCAAGAAAATTAGAAGAATCAATGTCATGTGAAGACTCAGAAGAAGGCCTAACACACAGTGAGCACTGAATGAGTACTAACTGGTACTATTACCCAGGATATGGGGGGTTGGGGAATCTCGTTATTCTTACCAGAAGAGTTACAAGCTTTCTGACACTGACACAGAACTCTCACCAATCCCAGGTTCTAGGTGGTGCCAGCCCCTGGATCTCTCATCAACAAGTGATTTACAAGCAGACTGTCACAAAGACCCCAGGCTCCCAAGGGTGCATGATGTGCAGGAATACTCGGAACAGGCAAGAGGGCTCCTGCCTTGCATATCCACGTGTCCCCAAGCCTCTGGACTTTAATACTTGAGATGAACACATCACATACCTCCAGTCTCAGCAACTGAACCCAGCCTTACATGCACAACCTTCCCCTGCCCTGCCCACTGTTAGTTTTGAAAGGCCAACACGCAGAATACCAGAGAAGGATTTCCATGGCCAACTCCAGCTTCACTGGGCCAAGGTGAAGACATAAACCTCACAAGTCTGTCCTCAACAAAACTTCCGGCCTCATGGTCAAGACACCAAACACTTGAAAAAGGCCGGATGAGCAATCCAACTGTTTGAAGTCTCATCCAAAATAAACCAAAATCCACAATTCTTTGAAGTTGGCCTTTTTTACCAACTGAACAAAAACACTCATTTTTGGACTATAGCAGGAACTACTGCTAAAAAGTGAGTCATTACAGGTGAGTGAGAACCAAGTTTTTCCCCCTTTCTCTCAAAGACACAAAAACCATATGAAGACATTTTTCTTTGGGTAAGTTGTGTGTGTGTGTGTGTGTGTGTGTGTGTGTGTGTGTGTGTGTGTATTATGTGACAAAGAATGATTTAAGCTTTGGCCCAATTCTTAACTTATAAAACCGCATGCAGATGTATCTAAGTGCTTACTGTCTGGAACTGAAGAGTAAGACTTTTGTCACTGGCAATGAAATGACACTCTTTTTAAAAATGCAGGGGGAGGACACCTGTGTGGCTCAGTCAGTTGAGCATCCGACTTTGGCTCAGGTCATGATCTCACTGTTTATGAGCTCAAGCCCCACATCAGGCTTGCTACTGTCAGTGCAAAGGCCCCTTTGGATACTCTATCCCTCCTTCTCTGCCCCTCCCCTGCTCATTCTCATTCTCATTCTCTCCCTCTCTTTCTCTCTCTCAAAAATAAATAAATAAATAAATAAATAAATAAATACATACATACATACATACATACACACATACATAAATACATAAATAAATAGGCAAGCAAACAAACATTTTTAAAAATAAAAAATAGGGGCTCCTGGGTGGCTCAGTTGGTTAAGTGTCCAACTTAGGCTCAGGTCATGATCTCATAGTTCATGGGTTCGAGCCGCACATCAGGCTCTGTGCTGACAGCTCAGAGCCTGGAGCCTGCTTCGGATTCTGTGTCTCCCTCTCCCTCTGTCCCTCCCCTGCTCAAGCTCTCTCTCTCTCTCTCTCTCTTGAAAATAAATATACTTTAAAAATTTTTTAGAAGTAAATAAAAGTGAAAGGGAGAGCATACAGCAACCTGACAGACATACTATTGAAAATAACTTCAGTGAAAACCAACGAATTAAAGAAGTTTGCTTGAGGTCTCATCTCAGCTCAGTTAAAATTCTGTTAAATGACATCTGTGGGTACCTTTCACAACATAGATTATTCATTAGAAATAGTTAAAAAGCCCTGAATTTATTTTATCACAGTTGAAACCCAATTTAGATGTTAGGAGACATGGCTTCATCCACATCCAAGTAGATAACAGTGTTTTATGAAGTATCGTTCTTGTTTAAGACATATTTTTATAAGGTGTCATTTATGTTAATATATATCATCATGAGAGTACAAATGTGTATACACATATCTCTGTGTATACATATGTATATATGGTGTGTCCCAATTGTGAAGAGGAGAAATTCTAGGAAGCACTAATACCAAAATGAGAACCAAAGTACTGCCTTTTCATTGGAGGAACACATGCAACAAAATTAGAATAGCTCACAGAATTCAAATGCTGTAGCAATCAGGGTGTGGTGACTAGTTTCATGTTGCGGAAATAGGGGTTTTCCTTTCATTGGAGGTTCTTTTCACAAAACAAGTGGAAGGGACATGACACCAGCTACACACACCCTATCAAGGAGCAAAGTATTCCCCAGTCCGCTGAGCAGAGAGTGAACTGTCCGGACACCCACCACCTAATGCTCACAGTGCACAGCAGGTGCTCCATAACCAGACTGACAATTCCAGATTCTCCAGGAATGTGCTTTTACAGATCAATCTGCTTCCAGAACATCATGTCTTAGTCCAGGAAACAGTATTTATTCTCTCTTCAAGGTAACAGAAAGTGATAACTCAAGACCTTTCACTTCGTTTTGCTTTCTTCTTTGAACACCCACAGCCATGCCTGCACATATACTCTCACACACATACACATGCCTATGCACACTCACACACTCACAAGTGTGCACACACGAACACACTCATCCGTTCTCATGCTTACACGTGTGCACACACACATATGCACACACTCTCACCCGTAAACATACACATCCATACCCACTTATGAGTGTTAACTGGATAGATCTCATAAATAAATTTCTAATTCAGAAACAGATACACACACATAGCTCAAACTCTTTGCAATTGCTGATGCAATTTAACAATTAGGAAAGCTAGAATTATCCTTTTGTTTTCAATGAAAATATAGTCAAAGAGAAAAATAGCATTTCACATCACATACCACCATAAATAGAACAAAAACCTACTAATGCTTTGGTTGTCTTTTCCCTGGAATAAACACATGACCACTTCCAACCACATAAAAATGTGAAGTTAAATGTATACAAAGAATGTTCAAGTTTCCAAGGGCACCTGGGTGGCTCAGTCAGTTAAGCGTCCAACTCTTGGTTTCAGCTCAGGTCGTGATCTCATGGTTTGTGGGATGGCACCATGCTTGGGATTCTCTTTCCCTCGCTGCCCCTCCCCTGCTCTCTCTCTCTCTCTCTCTCTCTCTCTCTAAATAAACAAAGATTAAAAAAAAAAAGTATGTTCAAGTTTCCATATGTAATAAGATTTTTTTGTATTAACATGTCAGGTTAGCCTAGTTTATCAACTTCATGGCATTTAGTTTTTCTCCTTAAGATCATAGTGCTTTACTCTCTAGGAGCAGGGATTTGCTAGACCACAGGTTCAAGGCAAAGTATCTGTGGCAAAGTCACTAGGATTAGAAACAAAGAAACAAAATCTTATTATATAGCCAAATTTATGTTCCCCATGAAGTATAAACAGCTGATATTATAAACTATGGTATATCTCAGATAATTATATTACTGACCTAACCAAATTACTTTGAATATCCATACTTGCTGGAATTGAAATTTTAGTCTAAATATGGCTGTGTTCTCAAAGTAGTCTTTCCTAATGGCTTTCCTGTTACATATTTACTATTCTTCAACTAAAGTATCTGGTTTAAGTTTGGGAATGAAAATGTCCCACAGTATAAATTATGAGCTTAGTGACTAATATGTAAAAGAAAACCATGAATCTTTTTGTAAAGACTTGATATTGACCTTTTCAATTAACACACCCAGCCAGCTGTCTTTGTTTTCCACTTAGATGATAGATTGTTTCCTCCTTCATTCCACAGCAATGCATGTAGCTAATTTAGTTACAGACTAACAACCTGAAAAGCTTAAGGAAAAACAGCTTTGGTACAAGATCTTGCAAACCATCCTTTTTCACCTCTGGTTTTCCTGTGGTAGAGATAATTTGGGAGGAAACAAACAAATATACAACATAATAATTTTGTCTCCTACATAATAACTTTGTCTCCTCCTACATAAAGTGATTTTCTCTAAGCTCCTTTAATTCTGTCAAGTAACTTGGGGGAGGCCTAACTCTCCCTTGTAAAGGAAACTCTGCCTAGAAGTGCCTGGCACTTAAGAATATTGCTGAGAATTTAGTAAAAGTATATATGCAAAACGGAGGTAAAGCCACATTATTGTGTTGGAATCAGTGCAGGTCTAGATATTAGGCACATCTTTTAGACTAGTGCTTCTCAGATTCCCCCCAGCCTAGGAAAGTTCCCATACTAGTTTCATTTTTTCTTCCTCATTGAGAGCAGTCAGCAGACACACATGCACATGCCCATGCACGTGCACATGCCCATGCACACACCCACACACATCTGGGAAGAGCTAGCTAGCAACTGCAGGCTTGTGATTTCAGCTCTTCCCAAAAGCCTCACAATCACTACTCCAAACAGCCTTAAGCAGATGGCCCTGTGGGTGTAGCCCGTATAATAACCCCACAGGTCTACCCAAGAGACAAACTGGAGGAACATTTTTTCTCAGTAAATTAACCAACACAGAAGTCATTCCCTGAAGGTTCCTCCCTGACACTGAAATAGCTCGTTCAGCAAGATCTCAGGTCTGTACTCTCCTGCTATCCTGGGGGAGGCCTGCCCTGCCTCACCCCATGCCCGTCCAAAATTCTAACACCCACCTGACATTACACGTCACTGTTTGTGCTTTTTCATTTACCCCTCAGCACAGATCACTATTTATACAGGTCACGTAAGCATCATGAGAGCGAAGAGGTTTGCCTCTTTTGATCAATACAATGCCTAGAACTGCATCTGAAGTACAGTAGGTGCTCAATAAATATTTGCTGAAAAGAATGAAAAATCACAAAATTTAGTCTCTAAAATATTTTTATATAAAATTATCAGGCTAAGGAACTCCCAATTCTGCAGAAATCACTGCAAATGTTATAGATGAACTAGAAATTTCTACCGGTATAGAGACTAAATGCATGCAGCCTCAAGGGCAGGGCTGCAGGTCAGAACAAGTGTGTGTCTGTAAGAGGGAGGGAGAGAGAAAGGCAGCATGCAAAGCGAAAACAGATGCCCAATGCAAAAGCAAAGGCCTGGATGCTGGAGAATCCCCCCATCCATGTCAACTCAGGAGGTGAGAGAACTGAGAACTGCCTCCCAGCTCTATGCTGATTCAGGGAGCCACAGCTGGTGTGTCTTAGAAGAATCTCTTGTATTCACATTTTCCATTTCTGTTCTATAAAAGGGTGTGATAATCATTATCTCACAAGGTTTATATTCTAAAATGTGTGAAGTGGTTTCTAAAATGTCTGTGCTACTACAAATGTGAGAAGCATGGTAAGGTCTGACACCAGGGGAGGCTGAACAAAGGTGAGTTGTTACCATGGGAGCTTCGTGTGAAACACTGGGGTTCTCTATTACTTCTGGGATAATGCCAATTTGGCTCCAACTTTTAAATTATATGTTTATTTTGAAGTCCCATTATCTGTTTCCTTTTGCCAGACACCAAATGGCTATGTTATTTAAGGTCCTGAGGTCATCACAAAGTGTCTTATCCTCAGATTCAAGGGTCTGGGCAGGCCATGCATGCTGACTTCCTGCTTCCAGTCCATGAATTCTGTACAATTTTGATACTGGGAGTCTGCTAGTAAACAAGCCTGACTCGTCTAGATATTGGTCCCATTGCCTTAAATCATTAGACCCAGTAGCACATGGACCATGTCCCTTTCTTTTTTTTTTTTTTTTTTTGTTTTGTTTTGTTTTGTTTTGTTTTCATTTTGTTTTGTTTTGTTTTGTTTTGGATTGGGCTTTTTTGCTCATGGACCAATCTAAGCTATTTATTTAAGACATCTCCTGCATAAGCAAAGGGATGGAAAATCAGTGTACTGGTCATCATTTGATACAAGTAAGGAAGGTGAGCTTAAGGGTCACATATGTGTGCACAGTCATGGTCCAAACCAGTTCTGTAGTTCCCCACTGGGTCAGTCGTACAGGTTTTCTTTATTCATCTATATAGCCCATTGGAAGTGGACTCACTTGAGAGTTACGGAATAGAGTATGATTAACATCTCCCCAGGGAAAGGGCTTGGACCTGATTCAGAGATGGGGGGTAGGCAATGAACTGAAGTCTCTCATGCTCTCCATGATGCGACATTAGAAGACATTCAGCGTGCTCACTCCCACATGGGAGAGAACTAAGAAGTAGGTGAGGGCCTTCCACATGCTAGCTGAGCCATCCTCCCCACTTGACATGGACCTCCTAGCTGTGCCCTGGACTGCCCTAGCATCCTGGAAACCCGGACCCAGCTGCCACTCCTGTTTTCGACCCAGAAAGCCTCAGTGCCACCCAAGTCCCTCTTTCTTAGCATCCTTCCCTAAGCAAACAATCACTTCATAAACGACTTCTAGAAATGAAGCTAAGTTTTTACCTTCTCGGTAGAGGGCGTTTGGAGGAACATTGCAGGAGAAGGGGGTGGGAATTCAGTTGGAGGGGTGTGTGGATTTGCTCTGCACTGCCCAGCCCCCCTCTAGGTTTCTCCAAAGCAAGGATCCTGCAGTGTAGTTTTTTTTTTTTTTTTCCAGGACTAGATCAGCCACATGCTTCCTCCAGCTTTCAGTTCAGGGTAACCAGAGACCCTAAAGGCATGGGCCCTGACCTCAGTGGGGGCTACTGCTCCCTCTACCCTTTCCCGGGCCCTCTGCCTGTGCAGGTCTGGGCTCTGCAGGGTTGGCTGTCTAGAGAGCCACCACTCAGCCTTTGTCCACTGCAGTTGCCAGAGCCACAAGCAGAAGATAGCATCCCTAGAGCCCAGCTCAGGCAGTGCCCAGTGGCCAGCAGCTGCCCCTGGTATCTCCCACATTCCCTGGCTTGGCCTTTCCTATGGATGGCTGACTTCTGGCTGGCACAGCCCCTCGCAAGCTTTTCTACCATCGTGTGAGTAATGGCTGTGCCCTCACGTGAAAATAAGACTCAACCTCGGGAGCCTCTTCCCTGGGCACTATCTCAGCCCCAGGGCCAGTGGCTGCTCTTTATGTCAGATACGTCCGTATATTCTTGCAAGTCTTTGTTCTTACTTTATTTACTTCACAACCCCCCACTGGAATTCTTAACATCAAACTTTCCCTGAGTCGTGGGTAATTTTTGCTTCCTCACCAGACCCTGACAGATACACAGAGTCCCTGCATGAACACTGAGGTCCTCTCACAGTTCTTTACCTCAGTTTTGCAAATTGCTTCTAATTTAAGTTTTGCTAGGGGCCACCATCATGAACTGGCCATTCATCAAACTGGCAACATATCACTCTCTATAGTTCTTCCCCTGTCTGAGGTACACTAGCTGACTCCATTCTATGAAAAAACCCACTTAAATACAGAGAACTAAAATGTTCTTGACATTGCAGCATTGTAGTCATAACCTTGGCTTTCCAACTGTCAGGCTTTTAATTTTTAAAAAAATGTTAGGGGCACCTGGGTGGCTCAGTTGGTTGAGTGTCCACTCTTGATTTCAGCTCAGGGCATGATCTCAAGGTTCATGGATTAGAGCCCTGTGTCGAGCTCTGTGCTGACAACATGGAACCTGCTTGGGATTCTCGCTCTCCTTCTCTCTCTGTCCCTCACCTTGCTCTCTCTCTCAAAATAAGTAAAAATAAACTTTAAAATTAAAACAAAATTAATTTTAGTTTAGTTGAATTAATTTTAATTCCAGTATAATTAACATATATGTTATATTAGTTTTCCAATTATCAGGCTTTTAAATGCCAGAGACTTCCTATCTTTATTCTCCATGGAGCAATTCTTATATTTCAGAATAATAATGTATCAATGGGAATTCAGCTACCAGAAAAAAATCTTTGGACATTTAGAGGGGAAGTTAAAAAAAAGAAAAAGTGAAAAAAGACTCCAATAATAGGGACAATGTGCATGTATACTGAAGAATTTGGGTGCTGATAAAGATTGCTTTGGTTGTTAATTTTGGCTATTTTGACTAAATTATGGCTCAACTCCATTTACTTCCTCAGGCATTCATTGGGCCTGAAGGAGGGTGATATAGGATGTGTCTATCTGTAGCCATCTTTGAATTTTAAACACCCAAACAGCTGAATTACATAAAGCACTTACAAGCAGCTGAATTATATTAAGCACTATCGAGCTATGAAGTGTTCTAGTTGTTATTTGGGAAAAAAGTGGGTGGAGGAGGCTTGTCAATATTACTGGGATTACAACAATTGAATAAAATTAGAAGACATGAAACATGGACGTTATTCTTGAGAGCTGACCAAGGAGATACACCTATGTGGCTTTCCCCATGCCACCACCACAAACATGTACAATCTGCTTGCCAGTTCTCAAATTTTCATCCATTAGAGATTCATGTGTATTCATTCATGTTACCGTCCTCTTCCGTGCACACTGGCCACACTGCCAGGAAGGTAACATTCTAGCTTGTGCAGCCACTGGCTCCCCATAAACCCATGCATGCTGAGATCACAAGAACTGAGCTGGCAATGCAGCCCCCATACTGATTTCAGGCTTAGTCCACACACTAATCTGTGCCCTGGAATTCTGGGCTCTAGTCTTGTAGACTGGGGTAGGCCTGATGGAGAAAGCCTGGAAGTAAGGTCAACCTTAGGAGAACACATAGGCACAGGGGCCGAGGGGCTAGTAGTGGAAGGTGAGCCCACATTTACTGCCAAACCCTGGAGCACAATAATGCAGATGCTGGAAATCTCCAGCACTGTGCCCCCAGAGGTCCCTAAATTCCACCAGTTCTCCTGATCTAGGATGATGACAGCACTCCATTTTTTAAAACTGCTATTTTTAGTATTTATGTCAGCTTTGTATCATTCCAGGAAATATTTGCGGCAGCTCACCAAAACAAAACAAAACAAAACACACCTGACACAAAAGAAGGCTTAAAGAAAAGTAAACGAGTAGTGACTATAATCCTGCACTGTATATTTGAAAGTTGCTAAGAAAGTAGATCTTAAAAGTTCTCATCACAGGAAAAAAAAATTGTAGCTGTATGCGGTGATGGATGTTAACTACACTTACTGTGGTGATCACTTCACAATATACTGAATCATAACACTGTATACTTGAAACTAATTATAATATTGTGTCAATTATTTCTCATTTAAAAAAAAGTAAATGAGGAAACATGTAGAAAGAAGTAAGGGCAGATGCTGGTAATGAAGTCCAAGTACACTCACTGTAGGCTGGAGGAGTGTGAGAAATTCCCACCAGCCAGGGCAAGGTGGGGAGCCCCAATGTATGGAATTCTATCTGGCCTTTTGAAAGTGTACAGAGGCGCCTTTGTTGTCACAGTGACCAAGAGTGAATTACATGTTCACTCGTGAGTGGGAGGCAAGGATGCCAGCCCCCAAATAAATCCTGCCCAATGAACACCCACCCAAAATACTGACAATGCTCAGGATGAGATCCATAAGCTGTAAAACAAGCCAACTGCTCAAGAGAAGCCTACCTTATCTTGATTCTAAGGCTGATTTCCCCGGGGGAGCTCATGGAGAGGTCTCAGTGACACAGAAGAAAATCCCCAAAGTATGACATTGACTGACACATGTTATGTGAGAAAGGACAGTGAACAGAAGGTTAGAAACCCCTGAAGGGTTTGAATTTTCTGGCCACAAGGCTGTTGGTGAATGTAGGCAGTCAGACCCGACTTCCCTTCCTACTTCTCATTTCCCATCAACTGTGCATTTTTGAGCTGTGGCTGAGGCTCTCTAAAGCAGAATTCAGATACAGAAAATCGGATGCCAAACTCACAAAACAGCCTTGAGGAGAAAATGTTTCAGAACTACACTCTCAGAATAGGGCATTACTTCTGCTGTGTTGCCATTTAGCAAACTAGAGCAACTACTGGATAAATGTCAACAGTCAGCTGGTCATAAACATTCTCTGCAACTTTAAATACTGTTTTGAGAAACTCAGAAGTACAGAGTGGAAATCAAGGTTATAAAAACTGGGTTCTGTTCCCCCCAGCCATAGGCCAGTCATGGGCTCAGGCAGGTCCTCTCAGGCCTTCAGTCCCACACCTATCTACTAGTAAAAGTGGCCTGGCCACTGGAGTTGGGGTATAGGGTGCAGATGCCCAGAGGGCAATGTGGGAGATACTGTGTGGGCGTGGTGCCAAGGGTGCCCTGGATGTATCCAGTCACTTACGAGCTCTGAGAAGCCGCGGACCACCTGCCGTCGCTTCAGGTTGGTCTCTCCATCCAGGTTGGCAGTCTCAATGTGGCACAGGCCATCTGGGTCACTGGAGGAGAGCAGGAGAATGTCTGCAGGGATGATCTCATTGCAGCGAAGACGCACAAAATCTCCCACACGGATTTCTTTCCAGAATCGGTTCACATACTGCTTTTCCTCCCTGATAAAGAGACTGTCATTAACAAAACTGGCAGGAGGCTGATCATTCCTGAATCTGTGTGATGGGCACATTTAACAAATATTTCTACTAAAAATTTCCATAAGGAAAGTGTTTAAAAAGGATACTCATTAATACCACATATACAGTGTGACTCCAGTTATGTGAAATATTCAGGATAGGCAAATCCATGGAGACAGAAGGTAGATTAGTGCTTACCAGCAACTAGGGGTAAGAGAAATGGGGAGAAACTGTTTATTGAGTACAGGTTTCCGTTTGATGAAAATGTTCTGGACTAGGTAGTGGTGATGGTTGCACATTATAAATGCACTAAATGCCACTGAATTATATACTTTAAAATGGTTAAAATGTCTACTTCTAGGTATACCCCGAAGAATTAATAGCAAGGACCCATATAGATAATTGTACATCTGTCTTCATAGAAGCATTAGTCACCATAGCCAAAAGGTGGAAACAACCCTAATGCTCAATGATGAATGAGTGGATAAGCAAAATGTGGTATATATTTAGACAAGGGAATATTATTCAGACATGAAAATGAAGTTACATGCTGTAACATGGATGACAGTTGAAGACATTATGCTAAGTAAAATAAGCCAGTCACAAAAGGACAAATATTATATGAATGCACTTTTATGAAGTGACTGCAACAGGCAAATTCACAGAGAGTAGATCCTCTCTACATCTCACTGTCCTGCTGTCTGCAGAACGGAGACAACAGTAGATGCATCCTCTCCACATCATTCAACACGAAGTGGACAGCATATGCCAATCACCCAGAACAATACCCAACACAGTCAGCTTTCAACTTCCAATAGTTACTATTAACAGATATTTAGATGAAAACATTGTAGATTTCTTCTTCAGATTTTTTTTTTTTACTCTGAAAATACAGGCCAATTAATCCTACAAAGGGCATTTTTAAGAGTTCCTTCATGGCAGTTTTGCGCACTTAATTTATAAAAATAAGTATAGAAACATGACTTTAGATCAACATGATATGCTATAAGGAAATCTCATCAAGAAATGCTCTGGGTGATACTGTTGGGGGGAGAAAAACATGAAAACACATTTCAGTGTAACCATCACCTTCTTACTGGTTCCTGCCCCATACAATGCCTCTCCCTTGCCTGAGTTCCCAGAAAGCCTGAATTCAGGCAGGAAGTCTGGATCTCAAGGTAGGCCGAGTCAGCCACATCTTATGGACTCCTCCACTTTGGGAGAAGTATTGAGGTTTTACACATCTATTTAATTCCACACTGTGGATTTGAGGAAACCTATGGAAAACTTCCAGGAGTTCACAGCTATCAGCTGCTCCATCCCTGTCCATTTTAAAGCCTCTGTTTTCTTGTTCTTCCAATTCAAGATCCACCAAACTGATTATGTACGAAGCATAGTTTGGCCACGTTAGGACCAACAGAGATAAATTAGATATAGCTCTGTCCTCAAAAATAATGCAAGGCAAGGCCAAACCACTGGATAGCAACCCTTGGGGACTGTATAATCAAGCCCCCAGTGTGAGCAAAACTATCCTTCCTAGGCCAACCCATCATTCCTTACAAGGCCAGGGTGTTCTTCAAGGCTGCTTAAATAGGTGTGATAAGGTTCCATCAGCCTCCAATCCGACATCAGCTGGCTCTAAGATAAGGCACAGAAGGGGCATTCAATCACCTGACCATCCTGCTGGCTCACTTCCAGTCTGACCTCTTCCCTGTGGACAGATAGCCTTGATGTGAGACAGATGAAACATTTTTAAATGTTCCTATTTCCTTTCCTAAAGGTCAAACCTTGATTTTATATCACTGCAAGCATTAGCTCCTTAATCTTTATTCCTTATCATGATCATTTGTTGGGTTCCCACAGAAAGTACAAAGAAATGTGAAAGAGCCTATCCTCTTCCAGAAGAAAGTTTCCAACAGCTAAGTCACAAAGGAGGGCAGCATATACTCTTGAGAGTGAGGTGGACAGGATTTGTGATGACAGGGGTTGCCAGGAGACCAGTGGTCCCAGACTTGCCCTGGGATGGCACAGGAAGGTGATGACAAGAAGAGGAGCAGAATGCTCTGTGTTCAGTTTATCTTAACTACATTCCATTTACAGAACTCATCAAACATAGAGTCAGTTTCCACCTGCTTTGAAATCTTAAAACGTTAGCTTGCCCACTACATCAGAGCACTGCTTTTAAACCAGCAATTTTGGTGGAGGCACTGAGCCACACAGGAGATTCCCCCACAGCAACCCCTCAATCTCCCTGATGTGCCTGCAGTCTGTGAGCACTCAGTCACAGTCCTCGCGAGAGGACCCATGTGAGCCATGGAAAGCAAAGGGAGCAGGACACAGAGTAGCTCCACAATGGCTTCTGTGAAAAGGCCCTGCAGTTCACGGGAATTCTGCAGGAGGCTGGGCCCTTAAAACCCAAACCTGGGAGTCATTTGTGAAAGAAGAGCAGCATGACAGAACCCCTTTGACACACCAACAGACCAAAAATTCCCCATCAAAGCCCCACAGTCCCATCAACGATTCCAGCTGGAGACCCACACTGAGTCTGGACCCTACATCAACCCCTGCAATATCCCTGCCTACTTTCTCACATTGCTATATGTATACTATATTATGTTATATATTATATATTCACATATATGTATATATAACATCTCTTGCATATAACACATTACATATAAGTAGCCCTTTGTCTCATGAGGGGGGTATATGCTTATTTTTTCCCAGGAACTGTATTTGGACATAGGGTCTAAAGTTGAAATGAGGTCACAGGGTGTGGTCCTAATCCAATGTAACTGATGTCCTTATAAGAAGAAAAGACACCAGGGATGTGTGCACATGGAGGAAAGGCTGTGTGTGGTCACAGAGGGAAGACAGCCATCTGCAAGCCAAAGAGAAAGGCCTCAAGAAAAAGCAACCCTGCCGACACGCCTCGATCTTGGACTTCCAGCCTCCAGTACTGAGAAGACAATAAGCTTGTTTTAGACACTTGGTCTGTAGTGCTTTGCTATGGCAGCCTGAGCAGACTAACACCTAACAACTTCAAGTCCCAGGACTCCTGCTGGAAGGACCAGCTCCCAGCCTGCAGTGACAGAGGAAGAGACAGCAGAGGAAGCGGGTAGTGGAGGGGCACCATGCCAGGCGATTTATCCATAGGCATGAGTCCCACACTGCCCCACACATCTGTGCACAGGCAAAGCACCACAGAGAAGACAAAAATAAATCCTTTGACACAATACTATAAACACTAGCTTCTTAATAACACTCTTCTTCAGACTATTCTAAGCAGCAGGTAAATGATTTGGAACTGCCCTCCATTTCCTCAGGTCAGTATGGATACAGGTCGGGGTAGACACAATGTGTGAGCCTCCTCTCTGTGGCACAAATATCAGGAGATAATCTCACCACCCCATGGCCTCCCTGCCAAATCTAATCCCAACCAGGCATGGGCCTGCATACCTGCAGGACCATAGGACTCCCCTAAAACACACGGATTATATTTTTTACAGTGGCAAGTTTGAAATCATCAAAGTCCTCAATATTCTGGATTCCTTCATAGCAATTAGGAAGGGGCACTGTTTAGTTTGCCCACACATTCCTTCTAAGAACAGGTGCCAACTACCCCTGGCAATAGGATTCTGAGATGGCCCCCAAATCTCCAGCCCAGTCCTGGTGTCCACACCCCTGCCAGCTCCCTTGAGTGAGGTAGGGACTAAGTATGAATGTGGAGGAAATCACTTGTGAAGATGTAACTAGGGTGACCCAATCAGTAGACTATGAGCCAACCAACAAAGAGATCATCTGAGTGGGCCTTACAGAGCCACAGGAGTCCTATAAACCTGGGCCTAATGACAGGGACAGGAACTCAGAGGGGCCACATGGCCAGAGCTGAGAGCACAAGGCCTCAGCCCTACCACCACTGGAGCTGAATTACACTAAGAACCTAAAAGAGCCTGGAAGAAGATGCAAGCCTCAGACAAGAACACAGCTGCAGCCAACACCTCACCCGCAGCCTGGTGAGAAATCGGGTAGAAGACCTGGCCAACCCATGCCTGAATTCCTAACCTCCAGGAAATGTGAGATAATGTATCTGGATTCTTTCTTTTGACAGGTAATATCCTATTAGTTTCAGGTGTACATCATGGTGATTCAATATTTTTATAGATTACAAAATGATCCCCATGATAAGTGAAATTACCATCTGTCACCATAGAAAGTGATTATAATATTATTGATTATATTCTCTACACTGTACATTACATCCCCATGACCTATTTATTTTATAACAGGAAGTTTGTGCCTCTTAATCTCCTTCACCAATGTCCCCCCCCTCCGACCCCTCCCCACTCTGGTAACCAACAGTTTATTCTCTGTTATCTATGACTCTGTTTCTGTTGTGTTTTGTTTGTTCCTTTATTTTATTCTTTAGATCCCACATATAAGTGAGATCATACGGTATTTGTCTTTCTCTGACTTATTCACTTAGCGTAATACCCTCCAGGTCCATCCATGTTGTTGCAACATTGTTTTTAGTTGCTGAGTTTGCAGGGATTTGTTGCACAGCAATAAAAAATTAATACACACCATTTCCATTTTCTGTACAGAAGCAGGAGCTAGATGCTTCTCCCATCCTGGCAGCTTTGTCTTCTACAGTGTGTAACAAACTAAAGATTCTGCCGGTAGTTTTATAGTCTGCATACTTGAGGAAAAACTACTTAACGAGAAAAGAATGCATAGAACAAGACTGGTTATAATCCAAAAGTGTTTTTCTCTCTCCACATAAAGTGGAAGCCCATCAGAGGGCCTGAATAACATATTAAAATGTGGAGAAACCCTGAAAATGTGCAATCTTGAAATACGGGCTATGTTATAAATATTACAAACATGGTGCATGATTCCTCCACAGGAATGGCAACTGGCTCTTGCATTTAGCTGCAATTTTCTGCTCATGATTCCTGACAGGTCTGAACAGAGTGTCAAACCAAGATTTCAAAGGTCATGAGCGAAAAAAGTGTGATTCTTCTGAAATGGGGGGCAAAGAAAAAGAAAAACATTAAAAAGGGAAAGAATAATAAAAATGTCTTACGTTTAAAAGCACCAGTATGAAGCCAGAGACAAAAGCCAGTTTTTTCTAAAAAAGCCTGCCACTCCTTTTTCTCTGCACCAACCACCTCACTTCTAGGCCAGCTGTTTCCTCAGCTAAACAGTGAGAATGTTAAATAGATGATCTTGAAAATCTGTTCTGAGGCTAATGTTAGCCTTCTGTGATTAATAGATTTCCTCTTCTGGGAAAATCTATTACTAACATTTTACAATTAGTCATGCTGAGCTTTGCAGTTCTCATCTGAGCCTTTTTTTTGTCCAAAACAACATAATGCACAGGTGAAAGAATAAGGAAATATAAGTATGACAAGTGACAAATTTTATTTAAAGACAAGCAGTAAATAAAATTTTAAGATCCCTTAATTTATCATTTTTGGTTATTTAATATCTAGGCTGAGTTAAACTATTTATTTGTATTAGTTATGTTTTCAAGGTTCTTAAGTAGGGGCACCTGGGTGGCTCAGTCGGTTAAACATCCAACTCTTGATTTCAGCTCAAGTCATCAACTCACAGTAGGTGAGCTCAAGCCCTGAATTGGGCCCTCTGCTGACAGTGTAGAGCCTGCTTTGGATGGAGCCTCTCTCTGCCCCTCCCTTACTTGCGTGCTCATACCTGCTCTCCCTCTCTCTAAAAAAAAAAAAGGTTCTTAAGTAAACAATTCCCTAAGGGGAGGCAGCTGACTTACAGAATTTACAGGAATTACTTTAAGTAGTTGAAAGCATGTTTTTCCTGGAGATCACTATTACTTTTATGTAGCTATTCATGAATACAGGGTTCAAGAACTACTGATCTGAAATGTTTCATTAATGTTTTATTTTTTTGAAAAGCATTAGAATGTTGCAACCCTACTGACCCCTGACCCCTCCAGTGTTTAAGGTGTCTCTGCATCGCTTCTCGGCCTTTTGGCTAAGATCAAGTGTGTAAGGTGTCTCTGCAATGGCTCAGGGTTTTCAACAATGTATTTATAAATCTTTCCAATGTGGTGAAGTTGGATCTATTTCATAAATCCAAACAAATTTAGATTGAGTTTTTAAAAAAGGCATGTGCAGAAAATGAGGGAATTACACTTTCATCTTTAACGTGTTGTTTTCAAGTAGATTTGCATTTCAAATATATTTGAGATTTTCCCTCATAGTAAAAGAGCTTTTTTTTTTTTTTTAATTTAAGGTGACAACAGATTCCAAATTTGCCCACAACCAGTCAATATTCCGGGTTACCCACTGCCATTCCTTCTACAAGGACAATCACAACAATAATTGTCCCTGATCTCCAACCTGGTCTATGAATTCATGAATGAATTGGATCTGTTCTTAAGAGTCCTCCTGGGCTGCAGAAAGAGGCACACTAATTTCTGGTTCCACACAAGTTACTCCTCACTTGTAAGATGACATCATCATTCAAGTTTAGTGACACTGTAATCAACACAAAGTAGCAGTGGGTGTCTGCAATGCTACAGTGCCCACACTTCTGATCATGTCCACAAAATACTGCATGCCACACACACAGAGCTGTCACCTGCCAGCTTCTAGGACATCTTACAATTGGAGATGCTTGCCTCTTCCGTTTTTTGGTAATTTAGGAGATGAATGAAAAGTCTGAAATGTTTGTAGCATGCATACACATTTGATTTTCTTACCCTTACATTATCTAACATCTTTATATGGCCATATTTTATTGTATACTTTCCCATGTTATAAAAATGTCAGCTTTAATTCAACTGCAAATTATTGTCACAGCTAGTCATGAGAACCCCACTCCTGCCCTCCCACCATTCACCACACCCACACCCTACTCAGGTGCTGGCAGTGGGGGTGCACAGGGGTAACAGGCACATCTCACTTGACTCCCTTGCTTTCTCTCCTTCTTTAAACATGTCTCTCCTTTAATAAGACTAATCAACAAAGGAATATCTTGGGTAGATGAGTAAGAAAGGAAGTGAGGAAGAGAAAGAAGAGATGCAGGTTTGGGGTTTTAACATTTGAGCACTACAATTTTTAAGTACAATTTAATGCTGAAGGAAGAACACTTACTTTGATTAGGCAATCAGGGACTGATTCCTGGAAGAGGGGACATCTGAGTTTAGATCTTAAAGGATGAAAAGAATCTTAGCCTAAGCCATTCCCCACCCTCCCCCAAGGAGACTGTTTATACTAAAGAGTGCAATTTAGGGAGAGGTTGGAAGGGCAGTGCCCAAATCAAGGATAAGGCAGGGCTGGATCAAAAGAGATCCTGAGAGGCACCTGGGTGGCTCAGTTGGTTGAGCATCCCACTTTGGCTCAGGTCATCTCATGGTTCCTAAGTTCAAGCCCCACATTGGGCTCGCTGCTATCAGCACAGAGCTGGCTTCCAGTCCTCCATCCACCCCCCCCCCCCCGCCCTTCCCATGCTTGTTCTCTTTCTCTCTCTTTCTCTTAAAAATAAACATTAAAAAGAGAGAGAGAGAGAGAGAGAGAGAGAGAGAGATCATGAGACTCAGAAATAGCAACAGGGTAGAAACAGGGGCCACCTGGGTGGCTCTTTAGGTTAAGCATTGGGCTCTTGATTTTGGTTTAGGTCCTGATCTCACAGTTCATAGAATCAAGCCCCATTTAGGGCTCCATGTGGACAGTGCAGAGCCTGCTTGGGATTCTCTCTGTCTCTCTGTCTCTCTCTCTGCCCCTCCCTTGCTTGTGTGCAGTCTCTCTTTCTCAAAATAAATAAACATTAAAAAAAAAAGACATAGAAACAGGAGGAAATGATGGGCATGAAGTTTGACTATATAATCTATGTCACTGGACACACACCATGAATGATTAGATGAGAATGGGCATTCGAGTATCCACATCTCCAGCTCTGGTGGCTGAAATGTGAGTGCCACTGATCTTACCCAGGAGTGGGTCTGCTGTGGGAAGGAACAGAGTCCAATTGTGATCTCTTCAAGGTGCTGGTGGGGCATGTGGGTTGGGCTTGTAGGAGATGGCCACATCTTTGAAGACAAATGCAGATAAAGAGGAATTTGGGGCTCATGGCATGGAGATGACCAGTCCCCTACTGTGGATGCCATCACTGAGATTACCAGAGATATCACAATGATGAGAGCTGAAATAGTAACGAGAACTGAAAATGGAATGGGAGAACAGGAAGGGTAGGAAAGGGTTGAAGTAGGGAAGCCAGCAGGGGTGGCTGGGCAGACAGGGTGGGCACAGGGTAGAGACCAGCAGAGCCCAGAGTCCCAGGAGCCAAGGTTCCCTGGTGGCTGCCCATCACCAAGGGCAACCAGGGGCAGGAGTCCAGTGTGCCATACCTTTCGTTGCCTCAACACCTCTCCCTTTGCCCTTCCTATGCCAAGTGAACCAGTCTGGAAAGGCAGTCATGGAATGTGTGCACACAATCACCATAGTTTCATTTCTTATTTTGAAAAGGCAATTTTCAGTGGCACACACTTGAAAATGGCACACCCATTAAGACCAAAGGTCCCCTTTCCAAACATTCCTGGTGCTTTTCTCCCTTCAGACCTTTTCACCACTCAAGCACATTCGTGTGCAGCTCAAGTGAGAGTTCAGTCTTTGGAAAGACTAAGAGATATGGACCTCCTGTAAAAGGTTCGTGAATGCTTCAAGTCTTAGGATAAGTCTTTCAGGCAATACCAGCTGGACGTCTAGACACCAAGTCCCTGTCAGTACTGAGACATCGGTATCTTAATAATAATAACAAAAGAAAAATAAATACAGCTTTCCTCCTCCATATCCTTATTATGAACCCAGCACTTCACAGAGCATTTTACAGCCTTTATTGCAGGGAGTCTTCACACAATCCCAACACTATATTCCCGTTTACAGACATAGAAATAGACATGGAATGACCTGCCCAAAGTCTCACATCAGGAAGTAGCGGGGTGAGGACCAAATCTCTCTGACTCTGGGAATCATGAATCCTTGGGGCCATGTGGTTTTGAAAGCACATCTGATCTAACGACCTAAAGGAAGAACAACTAAAACTCATAAAGGAGTTGTCTAGTGACAACTTTGCAAAATTCCAAGCCAGAAACTCTGTATTTTTTTTCCTTTTAAATTATGCAGCCCAGAGACCAATCAATGTAGCCTGAAAATAAAATAGCACTATGCTTGAAAAAGGGTGGAAAGGCAGACAGTTCCAGACCTATAAGCAGTGTTTGACAGACACAGAATAATGAATTTCAGTCAATTTGCCTAAATGCCTGCCTATTTGCAATCGACCAAAGGAGCCATGTCCAAGGTTAGAAAGAAGTCACCAAACCATGGTCTCTGCGACAAACTGGGAAGTGTGCCCTAAATGGGCCTTGGCAAATTGAGAGATGAGCTCATCACTGAGACCACCTGTGGCTGGGAGCTTCTGAGCTTCAGCAACCTGAAGGACACCACCTAACTCAGTCCTCTGGGGGGACTCCCTCTGGGGCTGAAGGAAGGTTGGTGGAGCAGGAGAGCAGTTTATTCTCATGGCTTTGGAATGACCTGGTAGCTTTGACAAGTGCTCCCAACTTCGGCCGGGCACACGTGGCACTTTTGGAGACAAGGCTATGGACCAAACTATTCCAGCTCCCCTACTGCAGGCATCTTACAGGTCACTTATTTTTATTTTTTTAAACTTTTTAAATGGTTGTTTATTTTTGAGAAAGAGCGACAGAGAAAGAACGCAAGTGGGGGAGGGGTAGAGAGAAAAGGAGACACAGAATCTGAAGCAGGCTCCAGACTCCAAGCTGTCAGCACACAGCCTGATGCAGGGCTTGAACTCACGAACCATGAGATTGTGACCTGAGCTGAAGTCGGACACTCAACTGACTGAGCCACCCAGGCACTCCATCCAGGTCACTTTTAAGCAAAGCTGCCCCACCCTTTCTTGAAAAATCCCTCCTCCAGAATATATTTACAAACAGTACTACACAGCTGGCTCTGGAATGATCAATAATTAATGATGATGCCTCGCATCTGGCCAGTGCTCCTCCTGAGGGTCACAAGCCCCCGTATAGGCACTATCTTGCCAAGTTAATGACTCATCCTCATTAACAGGTGAAAGGGAAGGAGAGGGCTTGGGGCTCAGGCACCTGACCTCCAGCACCTCAGGTGCCTGGCATATAAATGGGGGGTCTGCCTTCTCACAGAAACTGTTCACACCAAACCCCCAACAGCCCTTCATTCTAGTCCCACAGGCTTCCCACTCTCCAGGTGGGCATCAGAGACCATCTGCCGGGACCTCCCAACTGAGCAAGGCCACAGTGTCTACTTTGACTTCACTTTCCATTTTTTTTTTTTTTTGTGCATGATTTTTCCCCACTATTATTTTTGGAGCAAGTATTTGATTTTGACCAATAAAATCACAAATACTACTAATGAACAAGTTACACCTTACATTTAATTTATGGTTGGGAATTAAAGCAAGAGCTGCTATTTTGTTTTATTGACTTAAAAAGATGGTAAAATTATCCATACAGTTAAGTGAAGCACTTGGATGGGTACAGCTTAATGTATAGTCATACATTAAGACTATAAGCTTAGCAGCATTCTGTACTATTTCATTAACACAGAGCAACTAACCCCTGTAAAAAGAAAAGTTCTTCTCCAAACATCAATTTGCTTCTGACCTGCCAGCTTATCACATTTCCTATTGGTAAGACATCCCATAGGTGAGACAGGCATGCTGCAACTAAACTTGTGCTTCATTTACTAAACCAACAAAAACAGACTTGGTCAGAAAATGTGTCTTATGGACAAGAGAGTTGAATGCATATGCTTCTCTTTTAAATAGTTCAGGGTTGAGCTAGGTTGAAATGCAAAGTATCTAGAAAGATCCACAGAACACATTTTTAAGAAAAAAGGAATACCACGGAACAAACTTAACATGCAAACCAACTAGAATGAGGCCTCCCCAGCGTAGGCAGGCTGAAGAACTCCTCAGGCCCAGGAAAGAGAAAGCTGCACAATACATTTTAGGCAAACAGAATGAAGGAGAAACCAGGATGCAGTGAGGCAAGCCCTAAATGGGAGGTTCAGAGCAAGTGATCCAAGAACCTCGTGGAATAATCATCAGTGCCAAGGCCTGATGCCTTAGGGATAAGAAAATCCTTCATGGAATTTATTTTTCATATTGTGCACAAATGAAGGCATGTGTGTGGAGCAAAGAGAGACAGAGACCAGGAAAATTCTCACAGCACTTTAAAAAGACCCATTAAATTACTCCCAGTTCAATAAACCCTCATTACACAACAGGCAGAGGAGTGGAAAGCCCAGAATGAGAGGCAGTGGCTTTAAAGCAGGGGTTCTCAACCTCCCACAATTGACATTTGGACCAGATAATTCTTTTTTTTTTTATTTATTTTTTTAATGTTTATTTATTTTTGAGACAGAGAGAGAGCATGAACGGGGGAGGGTCAGAGAGAGTGGGAGACACAGAATCTGAAGCAGGCTTCAGGCTCCGAGCTGTCAGCACAGAGCCCGACGTGGGGCTCGAACTCACAGACCGTGAGATCATGACCTGAGCTGAAGTCAGACGCTTAACCGACTGAGCCACCCAGGCGCCCCGTGGACCAGATAATTTTTTACCGTAGAGGGCTGGCCATCCTGCTCTGTAGGATGCCAAGCAGCATACCTGACCTCCACCCAAGAAATGCCAGCAGCACACCCCTCCCCACAAATTGTAGCAGCAAAAAATGGCTCTAGATGTTGCCAAATGCCTCCTGGGGCACAAGATCATCTCAGGTTGAGAAGCACTGCTTCAAAGCACCTGGGACAAACATTCTGGAACATGGATTATTAAGTAAACATTTACAGGACCAACATATTTTAAAAATCACATACGTGAGAACTCAGCACTGAAACAGAAATGGCAAAGTCTGCAGGAACTTGACCCAAATATATTGTGCAACATCCAGAATGTGTCTTCTTTCCTCTCTAAACTGAAACATCTGCTCCTCTGGTGAGACATGCTAATGACTTCTGAATCTAATACTAAAAGTCAGAGGCAGTGAGAGAAGATATTTGGGGTGATTTTTCTGCAGTGAATCTTGCAATAGTAAAATTACCAAAAGTACAGTAGTTTAACCCATATGCATGAAATGTATTTTCTAAAATATGTGCTATTCCAGATGTCTCCTAAGAGCTACATGCACTCGGGTGCTTGGGTGGCTCAGCTGGTTAAACATCTGACTTTGGCTCAGGTCATGATCTTGCAATTCATGTGCTCGAGCCACATGTCGGGCTCTGTGCTGACAGCTCAGAGCCTAGGGCCTGCTTCAGATTCTGTGTCTCCCTCTGTCTCTGTCCCTCCCTGAGTCACACTGTCTTTCTCCCTCTCAAAAATAAACAAACATTAAAAAAAAAAAAAAAGCTACAAGCACAGTTAAGAAACACTCCAGATATGTGTGAGAAACACATGTGTGCATGGAGGAGACTTCTTACATGAATCAAGATGAAGGAAAATGCTGGGCCCTCTGAGGTGAAGTCAGAAAGTACTGAAGCTGTCCCGGCAGAACTCTCCCTGACAACAAGGGCCTCTGGCTTTAGAATTAAGATGAGGTGCAGTTTCTCACATAATTATTTGGTACAATGAAACACTGCCCACCTAGAAGAAACAATTTTCCCTAGGAAATGTACTAGCTTGTGATACTAGCAAAATGATACCTTAAAACAAGATCACTTAGAAACTGCCTGGTGAGTTTTGACATAAGAACTTTTTTTTTTTTTTTTTTTGATAAATCATTTCTAGTGCAGTCTTTTCTGAATTTCATGGGACATTCTCAAAATAGCTCAGCAGATATCAAGACCAGGGGATCAGATTCTTCATCATAATACCATTACCACTTGTAAAGCATGTAAAACACTTTGGGGACACTACAGAGTTGTCAAGGTAATTTCTTCTACATTAATTCACTTGTTGGCATGATATTGTCACAAAATGGGCAGAAATAATATGATCCACATTCTTGCAGGTAATGCCCTAAAGCTGGGAAAGGTCCTGTGTTGTTAATAATTTTTCCTAATAGGCTGCAACAATTCACATCTCTCCACGGGTATATAAAAGTACCAGCGCCCTTATTTTTGCAAGCAATCTCTGCTCTTTCTCTCTTTAAAACCCCCCTGCCAGTTTGATAGGCAGGACAAGACACTTTATACCTTTCTATCTGCATCACCCTGACTCCCAGGCCAATTGACCTGTTCTTCTGGGAATTAGCTACCTATGTTCCCCTCATTTTTTCTACTGTATTGTTTGCTTCCTTCTTGACCACTTAATTTGTGAGAACTTTCATATTAAAAATATTAACCTCTTTACTATCTTCTGCCTTGAAAACATTTCTTTTCTGTCTAAAGAACCATGGTTTTATAATGTTAATTTGTGGCATATTTTGCCTTATCACAGTTAATTTTTTTAAGTTTACTTATTTTGAGAGAGAGAGAGAGAGAGAGAGAGAGCACAAACGGGGAAGTACAGAGAGACAGGGAGAGAGAGAGAAAGCCTGACATGGGGCTTGAACTCACAGACTGTGAGATCACGACCTGCGCTGAAATCAAGAGTCTGAGACACTTTACTGACTGAGCCATCCAGGTGCGCCAACAGTTAAAATTTTTATTTAGTTAAATATTCCTGACCTTTATAGGCCTGGCCAAGAGAGTCTCCTGTGCCTTTGGACTGTACCATGTAGCATTCCTGTTTTTTTGATGGGGGAAGTACAGAGTTCTTTTAATATTTAAATGTTCAAACAACTGATACTCATTTTTACAAGGTACAACCAAAGGGTACAATGCTGTTTCCTCCCCAGAGCCAACTGTATAAACGCTATTTACTAAATAATCATTTTCCTATGGAACTTAAATACCTACTCTAAAATTCTCACACACAATATCTTTTATTGGGGGGTTATTATGTTCAAGCAATCAACTTGTTTTCAAGTCCATACCGTGGTACTACTGATTTGATTGCACAGTGTATCAGATCAGCTCCAGCACTGGGTGCCCCACTCTGGGGGGAAGAAGCCCCCAGGCAGCCGGCTTAGCATATGGAGGCGACTGCTGGATGGGTTCCTACCCCCACTTTGCAGGGCACCTCATGCTGCAGCCCTGGTTCTACTAACTGATACGAAGCCCTCCCTTCATCTTTTAAAAAAGTCTTGGCTATACTGGAACATTATAAAACTTTTAAGGTCATTTATGGACTTCAAGATGTATTACAAAGCTATAATCATCAAGACAGTATGGTACTGGCACAAAAACAGACACTCAGATCAATGGGCCAGAAAAGAGAACCCAGAAACAGACCCAGAAATGTATGGCCAACTAATCTTTGAAAAAGCAGGAAAGAATATCCAATGGAATAAAGACAGTCTCTTCAGCAAATGGTGCTGGGAAAACTGGACAGAAAAATGAACCTGGACCACTTTCTTATACCATACACAAAAATAAACTCAAAATGGATGAAAGACGTAAATGTAAGATAGGAAGCCACCAAAATCCTAGAGGAGAAAGCAGGAAAAAACCTCTTTGACCTCGGCTACAGCAACTTCTTACTCAACACATGTCTGAAGGCAAGGAAAACAAAAGCAAAAATGAACTACTGGGACCTCATCAAAATAAAAGCTTCTGCACAGCAAAGGAAATAATCAGCAAAACTAAAAGGCAACCTGACATAATGGAAGAAGATATCTGCAAACAACATATCAGATAAAGGGTTAGTATACAAAATCTATGAAGAACTTACCAAACTCAACACCCAAAAAACAAATAATCCAATGAAGAAATGGGCAGAAGACATGAATAGCCACTTGTCCAAAGAAGACATCCAGATGGCCAAATGAAACATGAAAAAATGCTCAACATCACTCATCATCCAGGGAACACAAATCAAAACCACAATGAGATGCCACCTCACACCTGTGGCTAACATTAGCAACTCAGGCAACAATAGATGTTGGCAAGGATGGGGAGAAGAGGATCTCTTTTGCATTGTTGGTGGGAATGCAAGCTGGTGCAGCCACTCTGGAAAACAGTATGGAGGTTCCTCAAAAAACTAAAAATAGAACTACGCTACAACCAAGCAATTGCACTATTAAGAATTTATCCAAGGGATACAGGTGTGCTGTTTTGAAGGGACACATGCACCCCAATGTTTATAGCAGCACTATCAATAATAGCCAAAGTATGGAAAGAGCCCAAATGTCCATCGATGGATGAATGGATAAAGATGATGTGGTATATATATACAATGAAGTATTACTCGGCAATCAAAAAGAATGAAATCTTGCCATTTGCAACTACGTGGATGGAACTGGAGGGTATTATGCTAAGTGAAATTAGTCAGAGAAAGACAAAAATCATATGACTTCACTCATATGAGGACTTTAAGAGACAAAACAGATGAACATAATGGAAGGGAAGCAAAAGTAATATAAAAACAGAGGGGGACAAAGCATAAGATTCTTAAATATAGAGAACAAACAGAGGTTTGCTGGAGGGGTTGTGGGAGGGGGGATGGGCTAAATGGGTAAAGGGCTTAAAGAATCTACTCCTGAAATCATTGTTGCACCATGTGCTAACTAACTGTAAATTATAAAAAATAAATTATAGAAAAAAAAACTTTGAAGGTCGTTTTATTTAATTCCAAGAGAACCTTCTAGGCCAAAATGCACACATACATGTATATTCTTCTTGGGAAAACTGGGATTATGACAGCACTTGCTCTCCCACCCAAGGCTACAGGAAGCTTTTCATCACCTCATGCTCACCAAAAGGTACTACACTTTTCTTCAGGAAGGGCTTGAGCCTTTGTTAAATTTGTTCCGAGGTATTTTACAGTTTTTCTTCCCATTTTCAGTAGCTGATCTTCCCCATTTCCCTTTCTCAGTATGCTCAGTGCCCTCAATTAGTGTGAGCAGTTCTCTGTGTGGCCACAAGTCTCTCTGCCCCTGACTCGATTTCTCTTGCTCAAACCATCTTCCTCTTCCTGGCGGCCAGGCCCCTTTGGAGGAATGGTTATTATTCTTGGTTAGCACACCTGGGCTGGGCTGTGCTGTGCTATGCTCTGCTTTGCTTTCTAAAGTGATAGCTGGTCCCCTCTGTGGAAGGTGAAGTGGTTCTCCAGGTGAGTGGGGAACACAAACCTTCACCCAGCCCTCCTTGGCAGTCTCTTCCAGCCCCAGGAGCAGGAAAAGATCCCAAGGACCAGGGCATCTGGTTAGCCTTGCATGCACTGACAGCCACCTTCCCCACTGAAAGCCAAAAGACTTCTGAAGGCCCAGGTGTTGTCCAAGATGCTCTGCATTGTACGACTCACCTCAGGGCTCTCTGATGCTGTTCTCCAGTGCCAGCAGCCCATGTCAGGAAGCTGTGCCAGTGCTCTCCAAGGACCCAGATGGACCGAAGGTCTGCTCCAGATGCAAGGAGACCTAGGCACCAGTGGCCACTTGGCTTAGGCATTTGAGGTTAAAGGGTGAAAGGGTTTGCATGCAGGCCACCATTTCCCCGAGTCCCCTGCTTCTCTGAATCAGAATTTGAAGGTGAAAAGGTTTTGCTGATGACAAGATCCCTCCCATTAATTTAATATTTTGAGTAGACTAGAAGCCAGAGAAGCTGGTCAGTTTTCTTACTCAATGGGCATGGCAGACTGGGTGAGGGCAGCCCAAATTGTCTCTCCCTGAACCACTGGGAAGTCTTCCTGAAAAGCATTTACCTCCAGATCAGTCCCTGACCAACACCACCCTGGGTTTCTTCCTACTGTGCAGAACTACAAATCATGCAAGCAACCTCTTCTCTATATTAAGCATTTCTAAAAGAATCAGTACAATAACATTTCTCCAGAACTATTATAAATGTCCTTCAATTATGACAGCCTACAAAGCAGGGTCAGTGAAAGACCTCAAATAAGCACTGGTCTTCTCAGAGATGAAGCCCCTTGAATAGAAGGAATGTTAAAATATAGATCAAACTATGCTATGGTAACACAATTTCTTTTGATGCAGTTTGTGTGGTGACCTAAGACACCTTTGGTATTCATAGGTGAGAGCCAAATCTTATTGTTCTCTAGCAAAGCAATAATGGCAGCAGTAACCTGGGAAAATGATTTCACCCAATCATTTTCTGCGAATCATCAATAATGCTAGAATTCAGTTTTCCTCTTTGGGTAAAAATATGGTGAGACTGCCCACTCTGACCATCACCCCCATGCCAAACAAGCTGGACCCCACAATGGCCACTGCAGAGTCATGGTTTGCATTCTGTTTCTGCAGTGCCCCTGAAGTGGTGACATTCCCATTTTAAGGATGAAGAGACTGAGTGTCTGAGGGTGTTAAGTCAGTAAGTCAGTGCCCAAAGACCTGCAGGTAGAAGTCAGGAAACCTGCTCCAAAACTAAAGTAACTCTCACTTTCCAACATTAGATTATTAGCAGGGGGAAATGCTGAAAAATGGGAATTGCTAAATTGTACATGTTTTTGCCAGTTTTATTTAGAAAACAAACAAAACATTTCTCTTCTTTGGGACATGGAGCAGGATACAACTGGTTACATACACAGTGTCGTCCATCACCTCACAAACATACAAAGATAAGAAGCATGCCCCTTCTGACAAACTGAATCAGCCAGAAGGTTCCCACCACATCAGTACTAAATCACTGTTGTACAGCTGAGCCCACCCCATGAGGCAGATGACTATCACAGGTCCCCAATGGACCTCTTACCTCTGGTCCAATTTTAAACATGAATATTGATCACTTAGGGCCTTTGCTGCAGTCTACTGAGACGAGGGAATGACGGACTCTTCCCTCAATTCTCCCTAGTGATTTCGGATTCAAAGAACTTGTGAATAGGAACAAAAAATTACTTTAATGTTTCTGATTTCTGCTTATGTTTTTAACAATCTAAATGCAACTGAATTAGATTTATGGTTTTGGCTTTAGCAATGTGTTATTATCCTTATCACTCATGTTATCAATAGTATTTATTTTCCCAAAATATGCCAGATAGTGTATTAGCACTAGAATTACTATTATTTCTGTAGACATTGTATTCCTTAACCCTGGAATCATATGTCATGAAACCCACTGGGAAAAAAAAATTTTTTTTCCTTAAGTAGGCTTCACATGGATGACAGAATGTGCACATGAAATCACAATGACTCTTGGAATGTGCCTGGTGGGGGAAGGGTCAGATCACCTACTGCAGCCTGCTTATGGATGTCCTAGCAAATGACCAAGGACACATTAGAAGGCAGCACCGAACAACGAGAAGATTCAAATCAACAGGAGAAAAAACAAGCTGACTCTTTTCTCCTTCCTGCAAAGTGCCAAATTCCAATCTGGTGAAATGGCTTCCAGGTCCCCACTGCTAAAGTGGACAGGACAACACACAAACACTGAGCAAAACCTGATTCTGTGGGAGCTGCCTGACCACTCTGGCCAGCCATCGCCCTTCTCCCCCTCCAAAATGCACACAGTGCCACCCACATGTGTACAAGCCAGATAACACCACTCCTCTTGGAGTCCCCAATAATGTAAACTAAGCCTAGTTTAGTGTGGAAAGGTCAGTCCTGCAGCCCACTCTGGAACATTCCCTGAGGCTTCCCACCTGTCCTAATTAGATCCACTTTATTTCAAACACCAATACTCAACAGTAATGATGTTAACCATCTATTTCTTATTTATTTTTTTTTTGTTGTTGTTCTTCAGTTTTGTTACTAGTATTTCAACAACACCAGAGACTGTGTTTTTACAGAGGTAAGATCAACGCATTTAACATATTCTTATAACTAGCTGACTGCACTATCCTTATGTTTACCTGATTAGAGCTTCAGCCGCAGGCCAAGAGTTTGGTGAGTCACTCTGGGTGAAGGGAAAATATGTTTCCTTTTAGGTAACTAACTTGAAGAAAAGCCTTTGGCGTGACAGTGCACAATGTCCCCAGGGAGATGGGGCTGTATTAGTGGATTCATCCCATGTGTGCTCGCCCACATGTTGTCATGTACACACTGGGATTTGAGGAGGCTACTCAGCCAGCAGCTCCCCAGACCTCCAAACAGGAGCCCACGCACAGCGGATGGGGCTGTCTGAGTGCCCCTCAGTGGTACCTGGGCACAAAGCATGAGGCAAGTGAGCTGAGAAGAGGAGCCCAGGGCAGGACTATGCCCTCAAGCTAAGTCTCCAAGTTGGCACTTGCAGGCTGTACAGCCATCATGTCTCTGAGCCTCGGTTGTCCCTATCTGTAAAATAAGGACAAAAGTTACTGTTGTCAGCATCATGGGTGATGGAGAGTGGATGTGTTAATGTGGGTAATGCAGCATTAAACTCTCTTCTGTACTTAGGGCGGCTGTGAATGCATCTCAGGTGCAAGCTTCTGGGGAAAGGTACAACCACTCAGCCTTGAAATGCTGACTCTTATTCACATCCTAGGGAAGCCAATGCCTGGGTCTCAATTTGCTCATTTTGGTAAAACTGCTCCATCTGGCATGGAACAGCTTGCTTTACAAAAAAAAATACACTCTCCAGCTCTATATAGCACCCTGGCCCTGACACTACTGGACTTAATGTTTACCTGGCCAGCTTTTCTTTCCTACCATTGAGCAGGAAGGGCATCACAGTCCACCATAGGAAATCCCCCACACTAATCTCTGAAGCCTGAGGTGTCTGCCAGAACATAAAAGCCAGTGTAGTGGCAAATCTCCTCTGTTATGGATTCACCACATTGCTAACTGATCCAGGTTGGTGAGCAGCTAGCCTCATGCCCTGGGCCAAAGGCTGAGAGAACCTTCCAGTATTCCAAAGGGAAGGATTTCATCTACATTTTTATGTCAACAAAGGGAACATGTGCTCCACATGATGAGGGCATGTGGCCTACTTAGGTTCAGTACCGTATACAAAGCCATCTTTGTTCACCAGAGAGACTTTTAAAATTATTTTCTTGTTTTAAGTCAGTAAAATGTTGCTTTTGGGCCAACATGTTATTTGGAAACTCTCCGTCTGGATGCTTTTCTTCTTAGAACAGAACAGAAATTGGGCAAAGTGCACTGTGGAAACACTGGCGTATGCCCATCCCCACAGTACAGACTGTGTTGTCTTAACATCGCAAACACAGAGTTGGGCTTTCCTCTCTGAAAACTGAGATGAATATGTTGATAAATGTCGAGGCAGATTCTCCAGGCCTGAGAGCCTCCCTCACTGCAACCTGGACTATGTAGACAGTCTGTTAGGTCAGGTCATTAGCATCATGAATCTGTTTTCTATGGCTGCAGTAACAGATTGCCACTAACTCAGTAGCTTAAAACCATACAAATTTACTATCTTCTAGTTCCAGAGATCAGAATCCCAATATATGTCTCACTGAGCTAAAATCAAGGTGTCAGCAAGGCTGTGTCTGTTTCTGAAGATTATAGGAGAGAATCTGTTTCCTTGCCTTTACTAGTTTTTAAAAGGCCTCCCACATTCCTTGGCTCATGGCCTCTTCTTCCATCTTCAAAGCCAACAATGGAGGCCAAGTCTTTTCTACTGAGGAGCCATCTTTCTGGTTCTCTTTCTGATTTTTTTTAACGTTTTTTATTTATTTTTGAGAGAGAGAGAGAGAGAGAGAGAGAGAGAATGAGTGGGGGAGGGGCAGAGAGAGGGGAAGACACAGAATCTGAAGCAGCTCCTGGCTCTGAGCTGTTAGCATAGAGCCCAATGTGGGGCTCAAACTCACGAACCATGAGAACGTGACCTGAGCTGAAGTCTGACAGCTCAACCAACTGAGCCAGCCAGGTGCCCCCTTTTCTGATACTTTCTTCTACTTCATTGACCCCTGTGATTACACTGGGCTCACTAAAAATCTAAAATAATCTCATTTTAAGGCCATGTGATTTTCACCACTTCAATTCTACTTTGCCATGTAACCTAAAATGTTTACAGGTTCTGAGGATTAAGTGATGGACATCTTTGGGGAGGCCATTATTCTCCCTGAAATGAATCAGAGCCAAACATTTGGTACATGCAACTGCATTTTACATATGAGGAAAGTGGGGTGTGCCATTTTTGGGATTTTACCCAGAACTCAATTTCCATCTGGTGCCTACATGACCAAGGAATCTTAGTGAGGTGGGATAATTCCTGATAAGGCAAGCCAAGTCTCAGCAATACATCTGCATCTGACACCCTGGACAAAGCAATCTCAGGGGTCTGAGGGGAAGCAAATCATTAGTAAGGAGGTAGCTGGCTAGTGACACTGTGGCCCGTGTTGGTCTCCTCTCTTCTAGATTCTCAGATAGGTCTACCACATTATTGCCTCTTCACCAGCTAGGCTCCTTCCTTCTTTCATTCATTAATTTATCAAGTGTCTGTTGGTTCTGCTGGGCACATGCTAGGTGCTAAGGACACATGAGGTGCTAAGCAAGCTGGGTGCCAATGTCATCTTGGTATCTGGGCATCTGCACATTTTCTCTGCTTCTCAGCCACAAGGACTGTGTCTCTAGAGCAATTCACACGACTGTCAAAGGTTCTTCTAAGAATCAGATAAGCAGCCTGAACTGCTCTTTGTACATCTGGATGAACCAGGGTTTAGCCCCAGTGCAACTGGATTTATACTCAGGCAGGTTAAATCCATCCCCATTCATAAGTGCCTCTGTCACCATCACTGCTTCCACAAGGATACACATTCTCCAAACTCCACAAAGCATGTTGCCATCCTGTTTGTACTTCCAAGACAGCTCACAGTGGACATGCCAGCAGGTGAACTGAACAGTAGATTCAGAAAACCCAAGAATGAAGCTCACTCAGTTTTAACCACATTGGGCAGTTCCCAAACCTCCATGGGCCTTGGCTTCTCTGAGTATAGAATGGGAACAGCAGCTTCTCTAATACTTCTAATGCTACCCACATGCTACTGGTCTGTCTTCACAATGCTCTGCCCCCAAGATGTGTGTGTGTGCACGTACATGTATGTGGTGTGTGTGCACATGTGCACAAAGAGGTATACACAGATATACATATAAAGTATAACTGACAAGAGAAGCATCAAACATCAAAATAGAGCAGAAAGAGCATGAGACCTAAAACAAACAGCAAGTGTTCAAGTTCATCTCTGCCATTCACTGTGTGAGTGTGCATGGATATGCCATCCAACTTCTGTCATGTGAATGTTAAGTCATCTTATCTGTAAAATATGGCTAATGATGCAAGTGAATTGCCTCTCAGAACCGTCCATGAGAATCAAATCAGAATTTTTCCAACACAGGTTACAAGTTTATTGAATGTTTAACACATATATTCAAATAAATGTTTCTTGAATAGTTGAATGAATAGTAAATGTGAAATTTCTTTTGAAAGTATGAAATATTACAGAGGGGCACCTGGGTGGCTCAGGCAGTTAAGTGTCCAACTTCAGCTCAAGTCATGATCTCGTGGTTTGTGAGCTTGAGACCCTTGTCAGGCTCTGTGCTGGATTCTCTCTCTCTCTCTCTCTCTCTCTCTCTCTCTCTCTTTCTGTCCCTCCCCCACTCTGTCTCTGTCTCTCTCAAAATAAACAAGCATTTTTAAAAATTAAAAAAAAATAAGTATAAAATATTACACAAATGTTAAGAATTTTTAGATTTGCTTAAATTATAATAAATCCTGGGGAGGTAGACACTCTGGGTTTGGAAAATGGGGAGGCAAGAATGGAGGAAAAGTAAAAACTGTCCTGAAATATAAGGCACTTTGCCAGACACAGGACACTGATGGTAGTCCACAAAGATGTAGTCCACTACGATGGCAGTCCACAAAGAGATGCCAGTCCCAACATCCATACATGGGCCCACATGAGCCTGCTGGATACCCACTCAATGAGACTTTCCAAGCTTGTTTTTAGATGACCATCATACAGATGGAATCTGTCATGCCCTGCCTTAATACTGGCCTCAGAGCTAGTATCTCACAGGGACTGGAACTACGCTGCCACCTACATGGCTTTAAGTTCTTTCTACTGTGCCCAAGAGTCATGATCCAGGGAAAAGATACTGACTTTATTAAATATAGATAGATAGATAGATAGATAGATAGATAGATAGATAGATAGATATAGATAGATCATCATCAATTTTTCAGTGGTAGCATTTACCAAAAATGTACCTACCCACTGCACCATACTTCACACTTACTTTTGTACTATTTCTGAGTTCAAACAGTAATCAGTTTTCTATTTATAGATTTTGGTGAGGAAATTAATGCATCAACATACAAGTAAAGCCCAGATAAAAGTCAAAGTCTTATTGCCTAACAAATGTGAGTCATGTTCCTCTCTAGCACCTTCCTGGGCCCACAGATTAAAGGCCTTCTCTTCTAAAGGGCTGAACACAAGGAAATATTAAAGGGCTTCTCTTCTAAAGGACTGAACACAAGGAAATATTAAATCCATTTTATGTAAAAAATGAAGGCTGGGCTATTTTCCTTCCCCAAATTCACCTAACTGTAAGGATTGCCAAGCATTTCATAATTTGCTTCATGAAAACAAGTTTCTACCTTTACTAAAAATAAAAGACAAAAAATAAAACCTGTAATTCCCATAATTCCCAAACAGACTGGAGGAAAAGGTATTTTAGAATCAAAGATGGAAGGCACATCTGCTATTTATTTCAAATAATCTTCCTAAAATGTTTATCTTATTACAAGTGGCCCTTACTGCCTTCAGAAGAAGCAATGAAAACTGTTCAACATGATTATTTCCATACAGAAGACTAAATGTCCTCTTGGCCATGCATGGAATGAGTGATTTTCTACTCATTCCACAGATACACAAAACAGCTGCCCTAACACATTCTTTTCCTCTACCCCACCATAAATGTTTCCTTTCCCCAAGTCATAATTCATTCTTTCCCTAGGAATAACTGAAGGGCAGGCATGTATTTTTCTCTACTTCATCTAAATTACAGTTCTGACCACAGCCTACCTCAACACACCCATGTTTCTGTCAGACAGATGGGTCTCCATCACAGCTCAGAGTATGCTTTTTAGTCAGCCACGAAAGAACAAAAGGGAAGAGATGAGAGGTTCTCAGGACTTTTAAAGAATGATTATACTGAGTTGAGACTAGCAAAACATCACTCACTTCTTCATTTGGTGGAATCTTCACATTTTTTAAGAACTGGCTCAAATACCTTCTTCTCTCTACCACCAAATAGCTCTGCATTCTTGAGGTGACCGGATGCCTAGTCTCAGAGCACCTGTACACCAGCAGGTGGGGCTGGTAGGCAGGTAGTGCCCTAGATTCACTGAGTCCACAACAGCTAAATGCACAGGGCCCTAGCTGGTCTTCAGGGCATCATCCCACACCCAGTCATGGCAGGCCTCCCAGAGATACTCTGGCTGAATGAATGAACGCTTTGACAATTCTCAAAACAGTCAAGCATTCCTTGTGGGATGATAGTTTTAAAAGAAATCCTAATTAACCAAATGTTTTTAAAAGAAAAATACATTTATTGGTACTATTTAGGACTCTGAAATGACTTCTTTCTGAATTTTGTAGCTGCCTTGTCTTTATAATGGAGGTGAAGTTAAAGTCTGATTTCATTGAGGAAGAACACAGAAGAACATACTAGTAAGAAAAAAAAAGCAATAAGCAATCATCAAATCACATTTAAAGTTAAACATTATATTTACTTTTCAAATGTGCCAAATATATCAGCAGGCTGATAGAACACACCCCGTTTAACTCTTTGTTCCCATGCTGTACTACAATAAGGCACCTCATTTTGCAATTTGAAAATAACATTGCCATGAGTCACCCCTGGATATCAAGGTTCCTTCCTAGTTCTCAAGTTTGTTCTCATATTTGCATTTGCTTTTTTTCAAGGTTTCACTATGGCCTTACCGTCTTGCGGGATATTTGGATTAAGCAGCTAGCCATAAATTAATGGTTAAATGAACAACAAGGATTATTTCAACACAATTGCTCAACCACTTTCATGAAAACGTTCTCTCATTTGTGTCTTATTTCTCAGGTGGAAAACATTCTGTTTAAGTAACTACTGATTCCCAACACATGTGATTTTATACCCATATTACTCCCTAATAGGTGACAAGCCTGGATCTATGGTATTGTTATACCAAATGCTATCCATTCTTTGGAGGAACATAGAGAAGTTTCTTGGATCAGGTAGGACTTGGGTTTAGGATTAGAGGATGGTGAAATTCACAAGCGCTAACATTAGAACAAGCTTTCCTGGACACTGGGAAAGACAAAAGTAGTTGGGAGGATGTGATGTGCTCACTGACTGGCCGCAAGATGGGGATGTGTGGAGAGGCCAGATGCAGGCAATTAAGGTCCTAACAGAAGAGGGGCCACACTGTGAGGCTAAATGAGAGGGTCCCTGCTGTATTCTCTGAGGCCTGGACCCCACAGAAACTTTCTGAGCACTGGGACGAACTGCATTCTGAGTAAGAGCACCCCTGGTGGCCATGGATGGGCTGCTGTGAAGTGAAGAGGAAGGACCACTACCAGAAAGAGCACAGCTGTGTAGGATGGTGTAGGCCCTGAGACATATCATGGTGGAGGACAGTTCCTCCTAGGACACAGGAGGAAGCCTAGAATTCCCATATTTCCCAGAGTCTAGGGGTGAACGGGGGGGGGAGAGGTGAGTCATGAACCAGGGACATTCACTCCCCAACCTTCAGAGACAATTACAGCTTTCCTGAGTAATGTACTTTACTCTGATTTTCTCTAAGGAATGGATTTTCTTTCAAAATCAAAGACAAGGAAAAAAAATCAAATGGAACATCAAACCTTAATTTAAGAAACCCATCCACTTCATCATAAATTTACTATAAACTAAAAATAAACAAAGAGCACATTTACTTTATACGAGAATGGTGTTTTGTTTTTTGGTTTTGGTTTTTTTTTTTTTTTTTTGGTAAAGTCGATCTTCAATGTAGCACATAATTAAATTTCTCTTTTAAATGTTCCATTTGTATTCATTTCCCCTTTATTCTTGGGAAGACCTCAAAGTCACTCATAGTTCCACAGATGTATAGTGTGCCTGAGAACCGTACTCATGGTCCAGGATACGCTAGGTACGCAGGAAGATATTTCCACTACTGCAATAAATTGGGTCTCCGACAGCACATTCTGATTTAAGCATGGGACTTGCTACTAAAAATCCTCAAAGAGAATAAGAAAGGGACTAAAGATACTTGACCCTCTTTCTCATGGCCTTTATTCTCAGTTCCACCTTTGGAGCTCTGCCACCTGGGAGGTAAGACCCGTGTTGGTCACCCAATGGGGAAGTGGCCTGTCCTGGAGTCACCTAGCTACAGACTCTTAAGTACTTCATATAGATCTAGGACACATATGATAAACTATCTGAACATAAGAAATTAATTACAAGAACTTTTTTTCCAAAAAAAATGAGAGTGTATTTTAGAGCCTAGTCTTAAAAATCAGGGTCATCAACCAGAGACTAAGGCTTGCCGGCAGTTTCTCCCATCATTTACAGCTAACTCCCAATGATCCATGGCAATGATGGGGGAACAAAGAATGAGGAGGCCAGAGCAAGATAACGATTCTCAAGCTCCTCATCTCCCGCAAACCTTCTAGAAGATCCATCATCAGAAAGCCCCAGAGCCTAGTTCAGGTTTCCCTAATTTTCCTGTCCGTGGTCACCTAACAGGATAGCTGCTACAGAAACAGTGGGGTTGCCAGGAAAACATGAGCAAGGTGGTGGAAGACTTGGGTGAGTTACCAACTATTCACTGGAGCCTGACACACCCTCATCTCTTAGAAATCACAACCAGTCATGGGCCACGCATGGGTGGAGAAGTCTGTTAAGCATCCAACTTCAGCTCAGGTTATGATCTCATGATTCGTGAATTCGAGCCCCATATCAGGTTCTGTGCTGGTGGCTCAGAGCCTGGAGCCTGCTTTGGATTCCGTGTCTCCACTCTCTCTGCCCCTTGCCTGCTCATACTCTGTGTGTCTCTCAAAAAAAAAAAAAATTTTTTTTTAAGAAATCACAACTACTCATAGGCAGTTCAAATGCAAACTAATCCTCTTGTCTGCATGTTTTATGGTTCCTTTAAATCTGAAGGTGTCCTAGGAAATGCACATCTCTGTATTTAATTGTTTTCAAAATGTACCAATGCCAACAGGATTCTGGGCAAAGAGACTGCCTTGCAAAAGTTAAAAATACACCACGAGGGGCACCTGACTGGCTCTGGCAGTAGAGCATGGACTCTAGGTCTCAGGGTCATGAGTTTAAGCCCCACTCAGGACATAGAGCTTACTTAAAAAAAAAAAAAAAAAAAAGATAAAAAATACACTATGAAAGATAGCCAAAGAAAATAATAGCCAAACTGAACTCGGATTATATGTCCAACAGGGCTTCACACCTGCCTGCAAGATCAGCAAGGCATGTTTGTGCACAATCTGAAAACAGCAAACAGTCCCGGCAGAACTTAGGGGGCAAGAGCTGTGCAGGATCTGATGTAAATAAGCTTTCTATACAAAATACCACTCCTGGGATTCTAGTGGGAAACCACCAGGTGGCCAGTGAATCATCCTCAAGCCAGTAAGATGAGGTGTTGCAAAGACCCAAACACCAAAATTTATGTTTAAAAGCTAAGTAGAGGGCATACAATGGCCTCTTTTTTTACCGCAACCTTACAAAAGCAAAGAAAAAGCAATGAATCCCTGACTGGAGAGTCAGCTTAAGTCTTCTAGTTATATGACAACCATTGCGTGTTTAAATGAGGCTGAGGCTGGGGCGCCTGGGTGGTGCAGTCGGTTAAGCGTCCGACTTCAGCCAGGTCACGATCTCGCGGTCCGTGAGTTCGAGCCCTGCATCAGGCTCTGGGCTGATGGCTCAGAGCCTGGAGCCTGTTTCCGATTCTGTGTCTCCCTCTCTCTCTGCCCCTCCCCCGTTCATGCTCTGTCTCTCTCTGTCCCAAAAATAAATAAACGTTGAAAAAAAAAATTTTTAAATGAGGTTGAGGAATTGTGTTATCCAGCATGGGTCACAGATGACCTTGAGGAGCACCTTAGCAGGAATTTTACTTCATTGGATTAATTACAACCCATTAACAACCTTCAGCTACCAGACAATGGCGTCCTTCAAAAATAGGCCCTAGATAAGTCAGTGTGGATGGGACACAAGAGACAGGAAAAAGTCAGCATCAGAGGACAGGGCATGGGCCCAGATGGGAGCTGCCAGGATTTCACAGTCTGGTTCTTACAGCCTCTTCACAGATATTGGAGTTGAGTGATTATGAAGACAAAGAAGGCCAGAAGCAAATTTTGCTGACTGGCCAGTTCCTGGCCACAAAGATAGTGATGTATCCCACCAGGACATAAGGCAGGGCTGAGAGAAGAAAGGAGAGGAAGAAACTAAGAAAAAGGAACAACAGATGAACAGGGAAGACAGAGAAGAAAAACAAAATCAATAGTTTGGGGCATGCCAGAAGCCCTCGAACAACAGCCCCATGTGGAATTGATAAGGGAGCACAGAGCAAGCTGAGGACAAAGTACAGGCTAACAGCACCCTCCACCAGGGTGGAATATGTGTAATATTCCTCAGATACTCCTGGCTATGCAAGAACAAAGGAAAAGGGTTTAAGTGCTTGCCATGGTGATGTGGGAAACTAAGGCAAATTAAAAATTAAATTCCCTTACTGCCTACAGCCTATTGACGAGTCCTTGAAACTAGCAGAGTGACCTGTTTCTAGGAGCTCAGCTGCCTCAAAGATGACATTTTGCTAGGAGCAAAAGAGAATGTTGGCTTAACATTATCCTGACCACCCACCCCCACCAGGAACCTGTAAGTGTACTTTAACATACAAAAATTCCTTTGGAAACTTCCTTTATCTCAATTTCCCCAAGATATATATGCTGGTAATCATACTCCAAGCTTATGGCCCCCTGGTATATATCTGAAGGGTCTCATGACTGAGATTTTACTAAACGGTAATAAATGGCGTTTTCCTAGCAACAGCTAGCCCCTCAAGGTCCTGGAAACCATGCTTCCAAAATTCCTTAGAGAGTGACTCTATCCCTATCCCCCTTCCAACCTGAGAGTATATAATCAGTTACCCACCACAATCCCAGCGCAGCTCTTCCTACCCACAGGTCTTGTCCCCATGCTTAAATAAAATCACCTTTTTTTGCACCAAAGACATCCTTAAGAATTATTTCTTGGCCGTTGGCTCCAGACCACCCCCATCACCCCAAAACTTCATCAGAATGATGAGGGAGCATAAGTCGAACTGAGGGCAAAGTACAAGCTAGCAACCCCCACCCCCAACAGATACACACACCCTGCCACAGGTGGGATATGTGTGATATTCCTCGGACACTCCTGGCTACCCAAGACAAAGGAAAGGAAAGAAAACAAATGTTAACTGATAGAGATCACAGTCATGCAGGACATGAGTCTCCATCAGTTTACAAATGTCTTGGTAAATTATAAGCAAAGGCAATCTTATCAATAGCCTAACCTCCAGAAACCTATAGACTCAGTTTCCTGGAGCCCCAACATCACTCTCCCCTTCATAGTGATGTGGGATACAAAGGCAAGAAGGAAATGGCAGGTAAAATTAAATTTCCTTATAACCTGCAGCCCATTGACAAATACTTGAGGCAAATACAACGCATAATATTTCTCCAGGAACTCTCTACTATCTTAATGCTAATGCTTTGCTAGAGGGGAAAACAACCTTAGCTTGACAATAGATAGCTAGGCCTCCAGTATTCTGTGATCTTCTTTAGCATATGAAAATCTCTTTGGAAACTTCCCTTGACTTTACGTCTCCCAACTCCCAAGTATATAACTAGTGTCTCCTCAGCATCTGGGGCAGCTCTTTTTGCTTTGAGAAAATCACCTTTTTGCACCAAAGACGTCTTCAAGAATTCTTTCTTGACCGTTAGCCCCAAACCCCACCATCACCCCAGAACCCCATAAGAAACTACCTCTGAGGGTTGCTCTAGTTTTAAACAGATGGAGACAGTGCATACTGTCATCTCCACTATTTTTTAAGTGTGTGTGGCAAGACCACACCTAAATGGAAAAGCAATTCGAAAATTTACAAGAAAGGAAATGAAAAAGCACTTATGAGATTGTGGGAAGGAAAAGATTCAGGGGCTCAGAAACACCACATGTGTCAGGAGTACAAAGACAGTGCAAAGACAGAGTTCTCTGATCCATGGGGACCCAGCTCAGACTAGCCCAGCCTTGAGGCACTTCCTCAGTATGGCTGGACTGCAGCTGGTCCCCACCAGCCACTGTGTGTCTATCCATGCCTCAGTGCACCCCATTGCTCTCCACTCTACAAGACCCAGCCTCAAGGCCAGGGGAAACTGAGGCATGTGGCTGGAGCTGCCAGTGAGCAGAATGCCAGCACCCTTGGCAGTGCATAGCATTGCATAGGAACCGCGCACGAGGATGGCTCTCACCCAGAGCATATTCCATGTTTCTTCCCAAGTGGCGCCTCTGAAATTGACCAAAAGACAACTAGGAAACAGACAGAATGAACACTGATAAGAGCAAAGATGACAGCTCTGGTCCCTGCCTGGCACTCTAAGAAACTGAAGCCTAGAAATTAAAGCCAAAATGACTTTGAGTTTTAGTTTTGTTTGCTTGTTTGTTTTTTTAAGTTTCCTTAGTTTCTGACTATTCTCTGGTGAAGAGCATGGTATCAATCACACTTAAAACATAACAAGTCAGGAAATAGGAACCTCACTCAGATTCTTACCATGTTAAAGAACACTTTCGTAATTCAGATATCATGCCCTGTACTGAGTACAAAGCTCTGTTTGTTTCTGCTTTGTAAAGTAGAGTGTTATGTTCTACCTGTTGCTACACAATCACTTTGAGGAAACATTACTACAAAAATAAATAAGTTTCTTTTTTCATTCAAAGCGAGGGAAGAGGGAAAATAACAAGCACGCCCAAAGCACACCCACAAACCTTTTCCAAGAACACTTTCATTTGTTCCTGGGCTAGCAAGAATGCTTTGCTGATGATATCAAAGTCCTTTAATTGATCTACAATCAACCCGACTTAAACACAGGGGAAAAAATAATCATTTTGTTCCACTTTAAATTAAAACAAGTTAATTTCTTTGGTACTGGGCTGTCTTTATTTTTCTTTGAACACAGGGGAATACACTATTCTGAAACCCTGAACTCTTATTCTCCCTTGACTATAGAAGGGCAGCAAAAACATTATTAATCTCTGAGTTGGATTTTTAGAAAAGACAAAGTAAAATTCCATTTCCAAAAATGATCACAAACTTCCACTTCTGACTGAGATGGAATGAAGGTACAGGATTTACCCTCCTCTGTGAAATAAGTAAGAGACTGGAACAAAATACATTAAAAGAAAGTGGTGTCCGACATTGAACCACAGGGACCCAAGGAGAGGGGAACACACAAAGTGAGTCCTACTCCAGACAACTTTATTGTCTGGAGAAAGTTGCTGTCTGCATGCAGACGGGACAGGGTACCAGGAAAAGCCCAAGGTCTCTCTAAGTACAGGAGATACAGCTGAGGGCCCAGGGAAACGAAGGCAGCTGCAGTTTGCAGGGCAGTGTGCAAGAAGGGGGAAACCTGCCCAGAGACAGATGGCAATGGAAGTCAACAGAGTGTCCTCATTGAGTTTTCAGCAGAGTCTTGGTCAGTGCTGCATGGGAGGAAATTACCCAGGGCCAGGGAAAGAGCCACCTGAAAAAAAAGCAAAGGAAAGATTGCTGGAGCTCACAGGGCTCCAGGAATAGTTCTTGCTGTCACCAGCCAGGGTAAAGAATCTCTTAATTCAAAGGGCACCTGGTGGAGTAACCGGATGGGTATTATCTCAGTAGTAGGGAGAAAATGAGTCATAGACTGAAGGCTGCTCTGATCCTGTCGCACAAAGATTACAGGTAAGGCTCTACAGGACCAAACTGTTTCTAAGTAATTTAACTACACTGAGAACAAAACTCAAGAACATTTATAGGAATTAACATCCAAAATATATAAAGAACTCTGGAGGCAGCTGGGTGGCTCAGTCAGTCAGCTGAGCATCTGACTTCTGCTCAGGTCATGATCTCACAGTTTGTGAGTTCAAACCCCACATCAGGCTTGCTACTGTCAGCCTGTCAGAACAGAGCCCATTTCAGATCCTCTGTCCCACTCTCTTTGCCCCTCCCCCACTTGCATTCCCCCCCCAAAAAATTAAAACAAAACAAAGTATTATAAAGAACTCATAAAACTCACTACCAAAGAACCCAATTAAAAAATGTGCAGAGGATCTGAATAGACATTTTTCTGAAGAAGACATACAAGTCACTAACAGACATATGAAAAGATGCCAGCATCACTCATCATCAGGCAAATACAAATCAAAACCACAATAAGATATCACCTCACACCTGTCAGAATGACTAGAATCAAAAACACAAAGTGTTGGCAAGGATATAGAAAACAAAAGAGACTGCACTGTTGGTGAGAATGTAAACTGGTGCAGCCACTATGGAAAACAGTATGAATTTCCTCAAAAAATTAAAAATAAAACTATCACATGATCCAGCAATTCCACTTGTAGGTATTTATGTGAAGAAAACAAAAACGCTAATGTCCAAAGATATACGCACCCCTGTGATCACTGCAGCATTAGTTACAATAGCCAAGATATAAAAGCAACCTAAATGTCTATTGACAGATGAATTTCCATCTAGTATTATTCCATTTTATAGATAGATAGATAGATATAGATATAAAATAGAATATTACTCAGCCATAAAAAATGAGATCTTGCCATTTACAAGAACATGATGTACCTAGAGGGCATTATGCTAAGTGAAATAAGTCAAACAGAGAAAGACAAATACCATAAGATTCCACTTATGTGTGTAATCTAAAGAGTAAAACAAACAGAAAAGAAAACAAACAGACTCACAGGTACTGAGAATAAAGTGGTGGTTGCCCAAGAGAAGAAGGGTAGAGGGAAGGACAAAACAGATAAAGAAGTTTTAGAGGTATAATCATTCAGTTAAATAAATAAGGCAAGGGGATGTAATGTATAGCATAGGGACTATATTCAGTAATATTGTGACAACTCTATATTGTGACAGATGGTAATTAGACTTACTGTGGTGACCATTTCACAGTATAAATATTGAACCACTATTATACACCTGTAACTAATACAATGTTGTATGTCAATTATTCTTCAATTTTAAAAAAAGAACATTTAAAGGAACACAAAAATGTCTAACACCATATAAGGTGAAATTCAAAATGCTTGACCTCTAATAAAAATAATTACCAGGCATGCAAAGAAACTGGAAAATATCACTCATACTAAGGATCAGAGATGATACAGATAAAATAAATAAAGACATGAAAATAGTTGTGATACCTGTAATTCATGTGTTCAAGAAGGTACACAAAAGACTTGAAAAAAAAATCACTGGATGGGATTAATGGTCGATTAGACATCATAAAAGAAAAAATAATTAGGGAACCTGAAGACACAGCAGTCGGATGAGCATGCGACTCATGATCTCAGGGTTGTGAGTTGGAGTCCCACGCTGGGTGTAGGGACTACTAAAAAAGGTATAAATTTACAAAAAACTAATACGAAACAGATTTAAAAAAAAAAAAAGGTGGGCAAGAAGAATGAGAAGAGCATCAGTAAACTGTGGAACAACTTCTAGTAAGCTAATGTAACTGTAACCAGATTGGGAAGAGGGGTGGAGCAGAAAAAAATGGATGAAGAAATAATGACCAAAAATGTTCCAAATCGACGAAAACCAAACAACCACAGATTCAAAATGCTCAGTAAACCCCAAACACAAGAAACAAGAAAAAACAAACCCAGGCTCATCCTATTCAAACTGCTTAAAATCAATGACAGAACCATAAAAACAGAAAAAAAGATAATGTACACAGAAGCAAAGATAAGAATGAAACTTCTCACTGGAAACAATGAAGTAAAAAGACAGTGGAGCAACACATTTAAAGTACTAAAAGAAAAACTGCCCATCTATAACTCTACACCTAGTTAAGATATATTTTGAAAACAAAAGAGAAATACAAACTTTTTCAGGTTCATAAAAATGAACAGAATTTATCCTGGGCAGACCTGTACTCTGGGAAAGTAAATGGAAGCCCTTTGGGCAGAGGGAAATCTTGTATGTAAGAAAGCCATGAGAGGTATTAGAAACAGGCAACTGTGCCTACTGTCACTGATGACGCCTGCAGATCCACACCTTTGGGTCTGGAGTCCAAATCCTCATTTGCCCTTTTCTCCCACACTTTCCATACTGACTGAGGCCTTGTTTTCGTGCTTCCTTAAAGTTGCTCTGGAAAATACATGTTTCCTTGTGATCTTGTAGATTTCCATAGTCCTAAAGCTGGGCAGATGGGAGTCAGTTATTTGGAAAGATAAATGAATGAGCCTTTTTACATTTAAATTAAGCTACTTTGGATTTCCCTTGGAACTATTTCTGGCTTGGGAACTGATTTTGTGTATAAAAAGTGAAAAATCTTTTACATTTCAAAATTTGAGTACAGAAAGACAATAAAGGCAGAGTCAGCTGGAATTCTGAAGGATGTCAGAGTCTGGGACCAATGTTTAAAATTAATGGGAAAATGCACAAATATTTGTACTTTTTAATGTATGGTGTATACCTTCTAAACATAAAATGTTCATGTCGATTGTGAAGAGTATGTATGGACAAAGGTTCTCTCAAGAGACTAGAAGGCCCTTTTAAGAAAAAAGATACAATTGAACTTCCTGCTGTTTGCTGAAATCAGCTTGATTAAACTGAAATCCCTCCCCCCCTGCATCCTCTACCAAGCTTATATCAGACTACTAGGCACTCAAGTTAAATTCCATAAAACTCATGCTGGTATGCTCCATCAAAAGAAAAACAAAAATCTGAATAGATGTTTGCACAATCAATCTAATTAGTTAAGATTATTGATCAGGTGCAATTTATCAGTGCTCAAAATGATTCACATAACCTCAAATTCCAAAACAGGAGAAATCTGTGTAGCATTCTAGGGAGAGGGCACAGGGAAGTAATAGGAGAGCCAATATAATGTGACCACAGTCTGGCCTCTCACACACTCCAGGCTTGTTTTCTGATTTTTTTATTAAGTATGTTTTATAAATGCATTCTCATTGCATAAAGTAGGAACTGTGGCACTCTGTCTCAAGGTTCTATTTTGAACCCTTCTAAAATAGTACCCAGAGAGTCGATAGATGGTCAGTTCCATGGGAGTGTTGAGGTCCCAAACCAGTGGTCCACAATAACCTCTGCCCTCAGTTGGAAAAAAAAGGTTTATAAAAAGACATTTATAAAAATCTCCATGTCTGGCTTATTGTGAAACCCAGCCAACACTGCCAACTGCATGGGAACAAGGGGCATCTCTTGGGGCCGATCTGGCTTCTATAGCCACACAGTGCCATGTACATGGGGTGCCTGCTGGACCTGGCCTGTACCTATGGGTGTACACACCCTTCTCTGAGGCTTCCTACTTCCAAAGTCAGGAGTGGCCAGGCAGCAAGAAAACTTCCATGTATCACTTTTGCTATTCAATAGCAGATGTTCTTCAAATTGCAGAATCTTAGAAGGTAAAGAATCTTAGGGCTCACCTATTCCAATTTTCAATAGTTATTGCAGGACATGGGCTAAAACCAAACTCAGAAATGAATTCTACAAAAACATTAAGTTTTTTAAATGATAATATTTTCATCACATGTGAAAAGTGACTTTCCCCCAAGAAAATGAGATTGTGCTAGAAATGTTCAAACAAGACTAGTTTTTTTTTTGTTTTTTTTTAAGACTGGTTTTACTTACTAGCCATTTTAGAAGATATGTTAACTTAACCAAGCAACTAGCTTCCTTGCTTAAATAATACATTTTTGTTTTAAATAGGGTAATACCTTTACGGTTCAAAGTGGTTTGTTATTTTAGTTCCAACTCTTGCAAACGTAAGGAAATTTTATCTTTCCAATTCTAGGCTGATAACCCGAGGATTAATCTGACAACTATGTCATTTGAAAGAGTTTTAAGAAAGGAAGGGAGGAAAATTACCTAAATCTTTTTTAACCAGAAATTTCCACAGGGTTGTAGAATACCTGTAATAATTAACTTATGAGAAAACTAAGCTATTTCTATAAGTGTGATATTTTCAATATCAGTAACATTTAAATTTAGAAATTAAACTGTTTGAAGTTGATAAATAGAACTTGCAGAACAATGAAAATTATGGTGAATAAAATGACAAATTTTATGTTGCTTTTCTGGCTTTGCTTTTAAAGCAAAAGTGTAAAAATATGGAAAACCAAATGAATTCAAAGTTTTTCCTTTCTGGCTGTGCCTAAAGAACAAAATTGTGGGGCAGGGCGGGGGAGGTGACTGGGTGGCTCAGTTGGTTAAACAACCAACTCTTGATTTTGGCTCAGGTCATGATCTGTTGGTTGGTCATGGGATTGAGACCCATGTCCAGCTATGCACTGATAGAGCGGAGCCTGCTTGGGATTCTTTCTCCCTCTCTCTCTGCCCCTCCCTCCCTCTCTCATTCTCTTGCTCTCTCTCTCAAAATAAATAAATAAACTTAAAAAAAATTGGTTTTACATATGGTAAAAATTCAGATTTCTGTTAAGTGACAGACACAGAAAAAATCTATGAAATATAGAATTCTGTGTGCTTTTTTATAAATGTATTTAGTATTTCCAAAATACTACTATGCCTTAAACATCACATTAAAAGATAACCATTGACCATGCTAAAAGTTTGGCCACCTCTCTCCCTAACCCTGCAATCTCAGCCATTGCACTACAGTTTTGAGACAGTGTAATATTCTGAGTAATTTAAAAATGAGGGGGAAATGTGGACTTTTTGTTTGTTTTACCCATATGAATTTTTGAAGTCTGACCTATCTGTGAAGTAAAAAGACCTAAGATCTCCATGTTTAAAGAATCACTCTCCTCATTAGAGAGATGAGAGGCTTACAAAAGGAAAGCCTACTAAAAAAATGGGTGAGAATTCCTACTGTAGCTTATACTCGGGCTACAAAAGGGTGGGTCTCTATCTTGGAATTTGAAAATGTGTAGGAAAAAAAATTCTGCCCAAATTTTACAATTTCACTAGTCTATAAAATCAACTATTTACAATGTGATTTTCTCTTCTTTTTTTTTCTGAGTGTGCACAAGTGTGTGCAAGCATGCACACCGGCAGGTAAGGGAAAGAGAGAGAAAGCATGAGAGAGACTGCAAAAGCATGCACACGGGTGGGGTAAGGGCAGAGAGAGAGAATCTCAAGCAGGCTCCATGCCCAGCACAGAACTGCACGTGGGGCTCAATCCCACACAGGAGATCATGAACTGGGCTGAAATCAAGAGTCTGACGCTTAACCAAGTGAGCCACAGAGGCACCCTTTTCCTATTTATTTTAACAAACAGTGCAGTCTGCATCCCACTGGAAAGTAAAACCCTTATTTAAATAGATTAATTCCCAATTTTGATAGTATGAAATGATTAACATGAAAATACTATTCATTTGGGGAACTTAATTTGACGTCACACACTTCATCTTACAAAAGAGTCTAAGAATGGGCACCTGGATGGCTCAGTCGGTTGAGCGCCCAACTTTGGCTCAGGTCATGATCTCATGGTTCCTGGGTTCGAGTCCCACATCTGGCTCCAGGCTGTCAGTGCAGAGCCCACTTCAGATCCTCTGTCTCCCTCTCTCTCTGCCCCTCCCCTGCTTGCACTCTCTCAAAAATAAGAAGTGTTAATTTTTTTTTTTAAAGAGTCTAAGAATGATTGATAAAATAATTTACTTGGTGAGGACAACTGCCCAAATGTATATAAACATAAATTGCTGATTCTTCTTTTCTCCAAACTTTCTCATCCACTCAGATCTTAGGTAGAAGGACACTAATCTCTGCAGGGTAAAAAGTGATTGTGAGGCTCAACAATCAGTCCAACTGTTAATAGATGCAGATCCAGCTGTGTACACATTATTTAACCTTTTCTGGGGTCAGATTCCTTATCTCTAAAATGGAAACAAGAAGGGGCATCTGGGTGGCTCAGTAGATTGGGCATCCATAACTCTTGGCTCTCACACCTTGTGAGATTGAGCACCACCTCCCCACCTTGGGCTCTGTGCTAACAGCCAGGAACCTGCTTGGGATTCTCTCTGCCCCTCCCCGACTCATGCTCACATGCATGCCCTCTCTCTCAAAATAAATAAATAAATTTATATGCATAAATATAATGAAAACAAGACCACATCAAGTTCTCTCAAAGAGGAAGAGTACTAAAGAATTTGAAGAGTAACATGAAATGAAATGTAGAATGCTATGATGATGATAAAGTAAAATCTGGCTTGTAAATGCTCATTCTTTTTGGTAGAATACAAACATACTCATTTTTGCTTTTCACATGAAATTAGTTTTAATAGTCTAGGAAACTTAATTTTTGTGGAATTTGTTTGAAACAACTGCAAGATAAATTGACAAATATAAAAAGCCACACAGAAAAATGTAATTAACCTATAGCATTATTTATTTTATCTTAAATTCCATTAAAATGAACCATAGGGATAATTTTAAATTGCCAATTGAACTTTATTTTTATACAAACAATACATAAAAAGAAAAATATTTACTATTTATAGGAGATAACACTTAAAGCAAACTGAAACCAAAAAGAATTTTTTTTTTTATTTTAAATTTTTTTTTTTTTTTTAACGTTTATTTATTTTTGGGACAGAGAGAGACAGAGCATGAACGGGGGAGGGGCAGAGAGAGAAGGAGACACAGAATCGGAAACAGGCTCCAGGCTCTGAGCCATCAGCCCAGAGCCTGACGCGGGGCTCGAACTCACAGACCGCGAGATCGTGACCTGGCTGAAGTCGGACGCTTAACCGACTGCGCCACCCAGGCGCCCCCAAAAAGAATTTTTTAATGTGAAAAAATATAGGATGAATATATAAGAAAATATTTTAATGACAGTAAATTAATACTAAGCAAATATTTTTAAAGAAAATATATTAAATGAATAGGTCATATGACAGTGATAAATATATACAATAGAACCATCATGATCATAGTCAAAAACTTCAATAAAATAACCACATACAACTGTAAATACCGTACTTATGGACTCACACAAACTAGCTCAAAAATCTGGGGAAGGAAGCTTGTCCAGGGAAGGCAGTCCATTGACAAGAGCACAAATATTAAATATGTCAGAAAATAAATTTAAAAATTAATGTGCAGAATCTGTATGGACAAAATAGCACTGCTTTCTGAGTTACTTAAAAGGAAACTTGGCTAATACAAAGCCTCACCCACCACTGCCCTAAATGGAAATATTCTATAGCTTATCAAATACTGATCTCTTACATAAGGGCAATCTTAACCAAAACTCCAAAGGGACTTTTTTTGAAGGGAGAGGGTGGTTTGAAAATACCTCAAATATTTATATGGAAAAATAAATAGGTGAAAATATCCAAGAAAACTATTTAAGGAGTGATTTTTCACTACCACATGTTAAAATGTTTACAAATGTTCAGTGTAATGTGCAAGGTAAGATCAGTAGTCTGAAGTAAGAAGATTGTAAAAATTAATACAATAAACGTAGGATTTTAAATTGGTGAGGAAGAAAAAATTCAAAACATACTTCCTGAAAACATTTATTATGTGAATGGGAAAAATAAACCTCTACCCTTTCACTACCCTGTAAAACTTTGAAATTAAGACATAAAATCATAAGTAAAATAGAAATGAATATAGGTGACTATTGGCATATTTCAGGGTTTAGAAGAAATTTTTAAGTTAAAAGGTATAAAAAAGCTAAGGATTGGGCACCTGGGTGGCTCAGCTGGTTAAGCGCCCAACTTCGGCTTAGGTCATAATCTCACAGTTTGTGGGTTTGGGCACTTTATCAGGATCTACGCTGACAGCTCGGAGCCTGGAGCCTGCTTTGAGTTCTGTGTCTCCCTCTCTCTCTGCCCCTCCTCTGCTTGTGCCCTCTCTCTCAAAAATAACTAAACATTAAATTTTTTTTTTAAAAAGCTAAGGTTTGACTACATGAAACTTTTCAGCCTTTATGTTTCAAAAAATTCACCCTAAAAAAAAAAAAAAGAAAAATAATAGAAAGTAATGACTAAGTGGGAAAAATACTTGCAACATATATATCAGATAAAAATTAATTAATATGATGGGATATATCTATATATCTTATAATTTAATGAAAAATAAACACCATGGCTTTTTGTAACTAGCAAAGGAACAAGTGATTTAAAAATCACTTGAGGGGCGCCTGGGTGGCGCAGTCAGTTAGGCGTCCGACTTCAGCCAGGTCACGATCTCGCGGTCCATGGGTTCGAGCCCTGCGTCAGGCTCTGGGCTGATGGCTCAGAGCCTGGAGCCTGTTTCCGATTCTGTGTCTCCCTCTCTCTCTGCCCCTCCCCCGTTCATGCTCTGTCTCTCTCTGTCCCAAAAATAAATAAACGTTGAAAAAAAAAAATCACTTGAAATACATATAGCTGGTAACTGTAAGGAAATAATGTGCAATCAAATAATATCAAAGACACACAAATTAAAAACAAGAAGATACCATTTTTGCCTGTCTTTAGACACAGACTAAACTGGTATCCAGTGTCAGTGAGCAGGGGAGCCCTCTGTGGGCAACCATGTCAGTTGTGGCATCTGATATTGGAAAGGGCTTTCCACAAGTCTCAGGAGGCCCAGAGAAATATACCTGGAGGTCATAACCAACAGAAGTGTGCACAAGGGTATACAACCAGTTCAAAAATTAATAATGAAGTAAATAGTGACAATATTTAGAGCAGAAAACTTTGTAGTCTTTAAAAGTCATATGTTTTCAGAATATTTCATGACACAGAAAACATAATAATGATGTAACCAACATGGGATACAAAACTATAGATATACCAGGATGGTAAAAATATCTCTGAGTGGCAGAAAAAGTTACACAATTATTATTTTTTTCATTCTGTATGTTCCAAATGATTTACAGTTAACTTACACACTTTAGAATCATAATAAATGTTATTTACAAATACATATTGTATGATGTGCTAAATTGTTATGTAGTACTTCTCAAAACACAATTGTACATAATAATCTATGTTTATTTCAGTATTATATTAAAATTTTAGCATGGCTATGTAATTTTTGGGACAGTGTGTAAACTTTATTATCTGGCTTATGATTTTTCCTCCTATCCCTACTGACCAGATATGTCATAAGGACCAAACATGCCTTTGCATAACTCACAATAACAATATGAGGTAGGTAATATTCCCATTTTACAGAAGAACATGGACTTTAAGTATGTTCAAATTAATTAGCACCTAAGCAGAGCTGGGACCAAAATTCAGGTCTATTTCACTCCAAAGGCATACCAATTTATGTACTGTCTCTCTCTCACACACACAACCTACATCTTAGAAAATAATGTCAATAGGGAAAACTGCCTTACATATAACAATTTCCTCTCTCCTTTTATACCTTACACAAAGCAGGGTACTGCCAATTCACAGCAAATAAATGTTTAAATGTGCAACTGTGGTAAACCAAAGTTTAAGCCAAACTGAACTGCTAATTCTAACCTAAAATAAAAACAAATCTGGATTCCTATATGTCTTTCTTACATTAGATTTTCCATCTAAGGTTATAAATTTCACAATTAAGTTATGAACCATTTAATCTAAATAGGAACTCTTGACACCCCTGCAAAGTGCAAACTTTCATAAGTTAACCAACTATTTAAAAAAAACAAACTCATTTTTTACATATTCTAGTAGACTTTTAAATTTAGAAACTTCAAGAGTGAAAGAGAAATTGTGATTTAAGTTTGGAAAAGCCTAGTATGTTTTTAAGTTAATAAAGAACTTAGTAACTTAAAAAAAAATTCTAGCTTCAATGCATTAGCAAAAGAAAAACTCTTCTGTATCTCTATCCTATATTAATAACTATATTATTAGTAATAATAACATAGACAATTGTTTTGCTCTTATCATTTATGAGAAATTTTCACATACATAACCTAATTTTTGCAAAGCATCTCCAGAAGAATTGTATTATATCCATTTAGTGGAGGACAAAACTGAAGCCAGGAATGCAAAGTCACCTTCCCAAGTTCACACAGCCAGTCACTGAAAGCTTCAGGATTTTTTCCAGATATCCTGGTTAGTGCCCTTACACAGGTATTCTTTCTTAAAATCAGAAATTCATAATATTGAATTTCAAATACTGGACCAAATTGTTTATAAGTGCAAGATTTGCCAAGGAAGTTACTATACAATTTATTTAGAGCTCAAAACATCACTTGAATTAATTCAACATCACTGATCTTCAATTTCTATAAGCAAGTAAAAAATTTCCATAGCATAACATTGCTCCTAATTAAAATATTCTAATGAATTCATTCTAATGGATTCTTGAAATTAGGGCTTTGAAAAGAACACATAGTAATAAACTTTAAGCTAACACCTTTCCCAATTCATTAATATACCAAAAAAAAATTTATATAGTTACTTACTATATTACAGAGGTTGGAAAATTTTTTTCTGTAAGGGGCTTAAGAGTGAGTAAACTTTATAGGCCATAAGCTCTCCTTTGCACCAACTCAACTCTACCACTGTAGCACAAAACAACCAACAAATGGTATATAAACAAACAGTATGGCTGTATTATAAAATTTTATTTACACAGGGGCCATTGTTTGCTCACACTCACCAGTTACCAATAATTTGCTATAAGGCAGCTTATTTGTGTATGAACATAAAATTTATAGATAACACTTCCTACCGTCAGAGAGAAAAGATAATTTTGCTAAACCTAGTAACTGAAAAAATATTTCTCAATTATTATTTCTTATATATATACATTTTAAAGTTTATTTAGAGAGAGAGAGAGTACGTGCCAGAGAGAGAGCAAGACCAAGCATAATCAAGAGGGGGAGGGGCAGAGAGAATAGTGGGGAGTCCAACACAAGGCTCAAACTCACAGTGAGATCATGACCTGCCTTGAGCTGAAATCAAGAGTCAGACACTTAACTGACTGAGCCACCCAGGCACCCCACTTTCTTATATTTTTAATATTCTTATATTTTTAATATTTCAACAAATTTTTGAAAAAATATTCTTAACATTCTATGTTTAGACTGTCAATGCAGATGGCAGAGTAAAGGTCCCCATTTTCTCCACCATGTTAGAGAAAATTCTCTCTTCTAGATTAGCAATGAGAATACTGGCAAAAATTGTCAAAATCAACTTTTTCAGATCTCTGAAAATTAATCAAAACCTAGCTATAATCTGGGAACATTTATTGAAGAAAAATGGCTGAAACTCAGTAAGTGAGTTTTCTGGCATTTTAACTTTCCCTAGTTCCTATTCCCCTCACTCTAGCATCATAGTAGCCATAACCACAGTAAAAACCAACAGCATGGAAGCCAAGGGGGTAGCAAAATACAGGAGCTTCCTCAAAGCCCCATTCTCACAGAATTGTCATTATTTGACCAGTTTGTTTCAAGGGAGACCCCACTCAAAAAGCTGTCTTTATTTGATCTGATTTGGACCTCAGTCAATGTGAAAAGCTTTTTTCCTGGGGGTGTTTGCCAAAAAAAATTATAGGCAATTGTATAGGCTGCTTCAGATGGTGGATAAGAATCAGGGCAAACAATAGGATAACCAAAAGCTTAAAAAAAAAGAAAGAAAATCTGGGGAATGAGATAATAGATAGCTGTGAAAAACTCCAACATGTTCCCAGGAATCTAGAAGACCACATGCATACATAGGAATGTGCACATGGCTAGAGCCATGTACATGCTCAAAAAAGACCTAAAAACGCCTTAATCTCTCACTTCTGACTATGAAGTTCTGAAGAAGCAGAAAGTGTAGGCTAAGACAGGGTAAATTGTCTGGTTGAGTGTTGAAGACATGCCACAAGATAAACAAAGAGCCCACCAGCAAAGACCAGGAGACTGTCCAATCATTATTTGGCCACTAAGTTAGTATTCTAGTCTTCAGTGGACAAACAGAAAAAAGAACACAGATTTTAAGAAGTGGTTCAGAAAGTCACTAAGCAAACAACAAAGAGCAACAACAAACCCTGGGAAGGAGGGAGAATTAGATTTCTGGAGTGTCCACATTATATTCTCTTAATGTCATTTTCAACAACAAAAATTATGAGACATGCAAAGAAACAAGAAAGTACAGCCCATACGCAAGCAAAACTGTCACCAAGGGAGTGCAGGTGTTGGATTTACAAGACAAAGACTTTAAATCAGCCATTTTAAGTATATTCAAAGAACTCAAAGAAACCATGTCTAAAGAACTAAAAGAATATATGAGAATGAAGTATCACCAAATAAAAAATACCAGTAAAGAGAAAGAAATTATTATAAAGAACCAAGTAGATGGGGTACCTGGATGACTCAGTCAGGTAAGCATTTGATTCTTGGTTTCTGTTTAGGTTATGATGTTACAGTTCGTGGGTTCAAGCCCCACATCAGGCCCTGAGATGGGAGCAGAGAGTCATCTTGGGATTCTCTCTCACCCTGTCTCTCTCTCAGCCTCTCCCCAGTTCTCTCTCTCTATCCCTCTCTCTCTCTCAAAATAAATAAATAAACATTGAAAAAAAACAAATAAAAATTCTGGAGTTGAAAAGTATAATGCTGGATATGAAAAATTGAGGGCTCGACAGATTGAGAAGATAGAAATACCAAAAAACTTGAAAATAAGTCAATTTAGATTGTTCAGTATGAGGAACAGAAAAAAAATAAGAATAAATATCAACAGTCTTAAGAGATCTGTGGAACACCAAGTGTATGGAAACATACAAAATATAAGTGTCAGAAGAAAAAGAGAAAAAGGGGGAAGAAAGTATATTTGAATAAATAATGGCTGAAAAACTTACTAACTGTGATGAAAAACATTATTATACACACCTATACTCAATGAACTCCAAGTAGGATAAACTCAAGATATCTGAACTTACACATATAATAACCCAATTATCAAAAGCCCAATGCCCCAATTTGAGTAACAAGGATGAATTTTGAAAGCAGCAAGAGAGAAGCAACTCATCTCAGACATGCTATCTCTAATAAGTGTAACAGCTGATTTCTCATCAGAAATCATGGAGTTGAAAAACGTATTCAAAGTGCTTAAAGAAAGGCTGCCATCCACTAAGTCCATATCCAGCAAAAACTATCCTTCAAAAATCAAGGAGAAATTCACATTCAAAAGAAAACAAAAACTGGGAAATTTTATCACTAGCAGACTTCCCCTACAAGAACTACTAAACAGTATCCTTCAGGTTGAAATAAAAGCACAGTAACTTGAATCCACATGAAAAAACAAAAAGCACAAGTAAAATCTACTAAGTAAACATAAAAGACAGTATAAATGTAGTTTTCCCTTTGATTTAAAAGACACCTGCATAAAGCAATACTTACAAATCTATGTTGATAGACACAGAAGTATGTAATCTGCATAGTAAGAGTACAATGGAAGGGAGAACAAATGAAGGGATTAGGAGCAAAAATTTTATCATGCTGTTTTTAAGGTGGTATTAATCTAAACTAGAGTGGAACAAATTAAGATGTTAATTTTAATACTCAGGGCAACCAATAAGATATTAACTCCATAAATAAATGAATAAATAAATAAATAAATAAACAAATAAATAAAACAAGGGGATAAAAATGGTACAATAGGAAGTATCTATTTAACACAAAAAATAAGGCTGTGATGAAGGAACAGAGGAAAAATACATGACACATTGAGAAAATATAGCAAAATTACAGACTTAAATACTGCTTTCTCAGTAAATACATTAAATGTAAATGGATCAAGCTCTCTAATCAAAGACAGAGACTGAAAAAATGAAGTCTTCTTTAAAAAACATGATCTATCTATATGCTGTCTATAAGACAACATTTCTTTTTTTTTTTAATGATTTTTTTTAACGTGTATTTATTTTTGAGACAGAGAGAGACAGAGCATGAACAGGGGAGGGTCAGAGAGAGGGAGACACAGAATCCGAAACAGGCTCCAGGCTCTGAGCTGTCAGCACAGAGCCCGATGCAGGGCTCGAACTCACGGACCGCGAGATCATGACCTGAGCTGAAGTCGGCCGCTTAACTGACTGAGCCACCCAGGCGCCCCAAGACAACATTTCTTTTTAAGTGAGAGTACGCACATGCACAAATGGGGGAGAAGAAAAGAGGAAGAGACAGGGAGAGAATCTTAAGCAGGCTCCAGGCTCAGCACAGAGCCCAACATGGGGCTCGATCCCATGGCCCTGGGATCATGGCCTGAGCTGACATCAAGAGTTGGACACCCAACAAACTGAGCTACCCAGGCACTCCAAGACACACATTTTAGATTCAAAACACAAATAAGTTGAAAGTAAAAGGATGAAAAAAGATATAAGAAAATGGTAACCAAAAGAGAGTTGATTGGCTATATTAATATCAGAAAAAAACAGATTTAAAATAAAAATTGGTACTAGAGTGATAACAAAAGATGTTTTATAATAATAAATGAGTGAATCCATCAGGAAGTCATACAATTATAAACATAAATGCACCTAAAAACAGAGTCCCAGCACACATAAAGCCAAAATTGACAGAATTGAAAGATGAAACCGACAATTCAACAATATGTGCAGATTCCAATAACCCACTTATGATAATGAATGTAACTATCAGAAAAACAATAGAAAACTTAAACAATGAAAATGAACTAGATCTATCAGACAACTACAGAACATGTCACCCAACAACAGAATACACATTCTTCCCAAGTATACATGGAATGCTCTGTAGCACAGACCACATGCCAGGCCATAAAACAAGCCTTAATAAATTTAAAGGACTGATATCATACCAAGTGTGTTCTCCAACCACAATGAAATGAATTTAGAATTCAGTAACAGAAGGAAACTTGGAAAATACATAAATATGTGGACATGTGGCTCTTTAAGAGCCAATGGATCAAAGAGGAAATCACAAGGAAAACCAGAAAATACTTTGTGATAAATGCAAATGAAAACACAACATACCAAAATCTATGGGATAGAGCTAAAACAGTGCCTAGAAGGAATCTAACATCCTATATTTAATATCATTTCTGTTTTTTTAAATATAAGCATTTCCATGCAATTAAAATGATTTTTAAATGTAATTTAACAAATATATAATATCTCAACAAATGAATATACCATAATATCTGGCTATTATGCTAATTTGGCAGCATTAAGTTATATTCTATTTTTGCTGTTGTAAAAATTAACTGTCTTTGAGCACTTTAATCTTTGTATTAAAGATTCTTCTCCCCAGGGGCATCTGGGTGGCTCAGTCAGTTAAGCGTCCAACTCAGTTTTGGCTCAGGTCATGATCTCACGGCTTCATTGTTTCAAGCCCCGCATGGAGCTTTGCACTGGCAGCATGAAGCCTGGTTGGTATTCTCTCTCTCTCCCTCTCTCTCTGCTCCTACCCCACTTGTGCTGTCTCTGTCTCTCTTAAAACAAATAAACTTAAAAAATATATATTATTTTCCCCATATTTTATCTGTAGAAATGGAATGTATACTAAATACAGGTGTTTCTATGGCTGGTGATATCTGTTAACCTTATTAGTAAAACTATGTTCAAATCATACATAGTGATATAAATGTTTGGGAGAAAGGATGGGTGGTAAATATCATACTCCAATATGTCTGCAAGAATCAACATGGTAAGAAGAGGGAAGTGGAAACCAGTTGTATTCCTTCCTTTTCCATTTTCTCTTTTAATAACACAAGTAGATCAAAGAATGCTTTGTCATAAAAGATTTTTACAAAGCTTGGTCGCGTATGTCAGGGGTTAAGTGGAAAGTGTCGGTTCACGCATCTTCATGTGTGGTAGTGATATACCACCAGTGATGATGCTAACCTCTGACAGCACCCAATGAGCAGTGACTTCAGGTCTTTGCAATTATTTAACCTAAACTTCTACTAAGCAGGTAATATCAGTTCCATCTTAAAGATGTGCTAAAATACAGAACCCCATAAATTTTATTTTTAGTAAAAGCATTTCTTAACTGAGTCAATAAATATTGAGTGTGTTGATGTTCTTTGTTCTTTAAAATATATTCATATAAATGCATCTGAAGCATCATTTAGGAGGTAGGCATCACTCTACTCGAGGAGCCACGTGTGCAGCCACAGGAAAAAGTTATTGCCCCCCTGGAGTTTACATTATAATGAGGAGACAGGGTTGCAAAACAGCTAAAGGGCAAACAGGTAAAAGGGCAGATGGTGGTTAAGTGCTATCAAGATAACCAGATCAATGTAAGGACAAAGGTGGCCAGGGAAGGACTCCCTAAAGATGTGACAGTGGAGCTAGGGAGGACTAAGGCAGGGCACAGTCAGGAGGCCAGTGTGGTGCAATGCAGGTGCAAAGTGGAGTGGCTAGAACACAAGTGAGGGAGGTGCAGCCAGCCACGTGCAAAGACCTACAGGCATGGGAAAGGGCTTCAGGGTATGCGGGTAGGGAAAGGGGGCTTTTGAGCAGAGGTGTGTGTGATCTGCTTTATATTTTAAGGCATCACTATGGCAGCTGAGTGGAGGGTACACAGTGTGTACCAAGGCAAGGATAAAGGCAAGAGCAGGTGAGGGTAAAGGCGGGGAGGCCAACTAGGACACCATGGTCATAGTGGAAGGGAAGCAGCTAGTTCTCAGGGAAAACCAGTGAAAGCTGTGGATGAATCTACAAAGGGAACAAGGCATGAAGAGGGACCACCCCACCACACAGGCATAGCAGGGGGTGAACTGGAAGAAAGAAAGTACACAGGGCAGCTCCTGGCCCTGCACGTACATCCTCACCTTCACCTCACTCAGAAAGTGTCCCCAGACATCACACCTCTGCTTTACTAAAGCACTGCTTGCTCTGTGTGACCCCTCTCCTCCTCTAATTGTGTGTTTGGGATCTTTACTCCAGAACTCTAACACTGCGACTCATTTTCTCCACACCTGAGCTGTCCCAGGAAGATAGGACACTTTAAAACTATCTCTTCATTTTAACTATTAGACCCTTAAAAAAATTAGTTTTGCTAAACTTGTCACCTGATGAGGACTTTAATATCTAATAGTTTATGGGAATCAGTATTTCAAATTTAAGGAACTCATTTCCTCAGACTTACAAAAGACACCAAAAAATAATTAGCTGAGCAAGCAGTACTTCCAGAGGGAGATATCAATACTTCCCTGGCTTCACAGCTTCATGTCCTGCCAGACTTTCCTTCAGCTGAGTGCCCATCCACATTATTCAAAGCCAAAATTATATTTGGAGTGAATGACGAATCTGCAATGAATGCAAACAAAACTAACAAAACTCCTGGCCACCCACCCACGTTCCCCACCACACCCTGTCCTACCCTCAGCAGACAGGCTAGACCCCGGGCCTGACCTAGCACCCCCTCTACTTTGTCTGGACGTCTGGAATTGCTGCCCACACCCTCTCCCTTCTAAGGAAGCCTAGCTCATTCCAAAGCCATGTGTGGCTTGGGCCCTCCATGGACTCCTCCTATACAAGGTACCCATGCTGCAATTACACATTGTTGGGCAATTACTATAACTGTAATGGGTTCTGTGTGTTTATGCTCCCTCAGAAAAATGCCAGATTTATTCACGGACAGTTAATCTTCTTGATAACATTTTCCAGGGAAATGCTGTGGGCGGGTAATTCCTAATAAGGGATGGAACCACATTTGGGAGTTCTCTAAAAATACACATTCAGCGTGTAGAAATGTGAAAGTAAAGCTGAACTAGCAATATCCTTGAAATATGTGGCAATCAATTAGACAGCCTTCAAGGATTTTTTTCTAAATACCATATGGATTAATGTACCATGTTTTCTGAGTTCTTATTTATCCACAAACTCTAGCTGAGCTCATATGATGTGCAAGGCATTGTGCTAGGCAGGGGGTAACTGTGACATTCTCCCTGTGTGTACTATCTCACTGCCTGATCCAGACACCCAGAAGACAAACACTGTCATGGATTTCCAAAGAGCCATACAACCTTCTGCTCTTAGTAACTCCTTATTTTTCACCACCAAAATGGAATCTTTGAAAAAGAAACAAAACTCCCTACAGAGACTTGCAAGTCAGTAATCGACTATGGCAATTATACTATGATGAATAGCATCCCCCCAAAAGTCATGTCCACCCAGAACAAAACCACATGACTTTATCTGGAAATAGGGTCTTTGCAAATGTAATTACTCTAGTTAAAATGAGGTCGTACTGGAGTAGAGTGAGGCCTAATCCAACAACTGGTGTCCTTATAAAAAAAAAAAGAAAAGGAAGAAAGAGATTCACACAGAGAGAAGACGGCCATGTCGAGATGAAGACAAAAATTGGAGCAATAACAATTTCTGGCCACCACCAGAAGCTGGAAGAAGCTTGCTGGTCACCACCACAAGCTGAAAGATGCTTGCTAGCCACCACCACAAGCTGGAAGATGCTTGCTAGCTACCACTAGAAGCTGGATGAAGCAAGGAAGGATCCTTCCTTGAGCCTTCACAGACAGAGTGTGGCCCTACTGACAGCTTGATTTCAGACCTCTAATTCTCGAAACAGGGAGAATAAATTTCTGTTGTCTTAAACCACCTGGTTGGTGGTAATCTGTTACAGCAGCCCTGGGAGACTACTATAGTAACGGTGGAGAACTGAACGCTATTTTCCATGCCAACACATGGCCTCATTTCTGGGAGGGCAATTACACTGAGTGTGCTGTGCAAGCCACAGATGTCACAAAGACTGGAGACACTCTGGATCCATCACTGGAATTCTAAATTGGCATCTTTACATCTCGGGTTACTGATAGGCAGATTCCATTTTATTTTTGTAATCATGGGTTCTATTTAAAATGGATTCCAAGATTTTTTTCAAACATATTTCCTTTGCATCAGTCACTCTACTTTGATATACTACATGTAAAACAGAAAACAAAACAAAAACAGGCAAGAGCTATAGCCTTTTGCCTAAATAAAATAAATTAAAAGAGCACAAGCATGCATGCATGTGAGCCATGCTCCCCAAAAGACCTCACTAAACTGGAATACTGATGTTTCTATGGAATCTAGACTCAGTGAAACCTAGTTTATAGCACCAAAGAGGATGGGATTGGCTAGAGGCCATTTCATGCTAACTTTCTCATTACAACACACAATTTTATTTTTTAAAGAGTTGTCTGACAGTAGAGTAATGCTACCAAACTATATCTCTTCACTTTGGTGTCAAAGATTTTTTAAAAAGTCATGCTCCATGACTGATTGGCCCTCCTGATACCCACAGGGGCAATATCCCTCCCTTACTTGTCACAGAGAGCATAGGGACACAGACTCACTCAACAGTATCTATAGCTGTTTTAAGGGCTCCAAGAATCAGGGCAGTCCATACTGAATGAAGATGGCCCAGAAGCTTTGTCACTGGGCACAAGAGCATCCCACTCTCCCTTCCAATCTGTTGCTCCTTTTTTTTCCCCTTCAGTTCCTTCTACTCTTCCTGCTCCATCTTTCCCACATACTATTCATTTTGTTCTCTGAACTCTTTTTCCTTTGTTAATTCTCTTCCCTTTCTAACTTCCTTTCTGAGGGTTGTTTGAACCAACTACCCTGTAAGTGTGGCATGGCAAAGGAAACACTCTCTGATCACAGAGGTGGCAGTGCTGACATCAAAGTGAGAAGCATATAAGGCTCATGGTGTGGGCTGAACTGCTGTAGCCAACAGTGAAACAAAGCAATCAAGTACAAACATAATTAATTTAATGAATTAATTATCTATTCAAACACTAAGATATCCCCAAGGCCCTGTATAAGCCCCACCTTCTCCAGAAAGTCTTCCCTCTATTTAATTAACACCAACAATGTGCTAGAACCACCCTAAGAACATTGTAGGTATTGGCTCACGTGCACTATTCCCCATAACAAACCTAGGAAGTGGGTACTATCATCATCCTTAACTCACAGGGAGTGAAGGCAAAAGTCACTTGCAAAGAGCCACACATCTAGAAAGGTCATGGATGTGCATGTCTGTCCCTCTCACTACATTGTAAGTCCCTTAAAGGCAAAGATTAATTTTTCACCTTTGTCCACAAAGCTTCTGGAACTGGGCTTTGTTATGTGTAGATGATGACACTGACTTGAAGAACAAAGCAGAAAGTTATAAACTTCAATATTCTTTAAGCTCTAAGAACTATTATTTAACACAAATAGCCACTAATGGACAATGAGCCAGAAAACAGGCACATTCACAAATAGCAAATTCAGTGAAAATCCCCTGCCTGATTCTAGTTAGCAGGAAGGGCCCCTAGAAAATGGCCGAGGACATGTGGTAGACAGGACAAACTGAAGGAGAAATATAAAAGTAGACTTGGTTAAGAGACAGACATAGACCACGGTTAAACTAGGTGACCACGCTTTTGGAAGGAAAACCCTGGCTGGGGGGCACTGCTCCTTGGCAGTGTGGGGGACAAGAGGAGGGACAGAGCTGATAGTTACAATGCCCAGGGACAGCTTCAACTTCAATGCCCAGCCCAACTTTAGCATATGACAGCATCAAACAGATTATGGTGTCCACCCCAGACTCTCTGATTCAGCTGGTCGAGGACAGAATGTGCACCTCTAACAAGTTCCCAAGTAATGTGATGATGTTGGCCCAGGGACCACATTTTGAAAACCACTGTTCTTGGGGGTTCTCACCATAACTTAGGAAGTTGTTCCAGTGTTTCCATGAAGGTCTACATCAGATGTCTCAAGCATTAAGTGGCTGGTCAAACAGGAAGGCCCTGCTAGGAAGTGTATACCTCGTTCAGACTCAACTTCCCTGAGATTCAGCAGGTTCTTGTTTGACCTGATTCAGACATATCAGAAACTGTGATACTTTGACTTTTTCCATGTGAAACCAACCCTCTGCAATAAGAAGCTCAGAGGACTAACACTTTCGAACATACTCTTAATCTCATTTCAGATAATTTGCCTGCATAACACAGGCCTAAGACACAGGCACAGGACATCAAGCAAGCTAAGCTACTGCACAACCCTCAGTTTCGTTCAGGGAACAGAAAGAAGGCATGGGGCAGGGCACCTGGGTGGCTCAGTCGGTTAAGCAGCCAGCCTCAGCTCAGGTCATGACCTCACAGTTGGTGGGTTCGAGCCCTACATCAGGCTGTATGCTGACAGCTCAGAGCCTAGAGCCTGTTTCAGATTCTGTGTCTCCCTCTCTCTCTGCCCCTCCCCCACTCGTGTTCTGTCTCTGTCTCTCTCTCAAAAATAAATAAACATTAAAGAAAGAAAGAAAGAAAGAAAGAAAGAAAGAAAGAAAGAAAGAAAGCAAGCAGGCAGGCAGGCAGGCACAGGGACTGTCAGATCCAAACAAGCCAAGCCTGTGAGCAAATGTGCCATATAGCCAGTAATGGTGACAAGTTCACACTCTCAGCAAAGCCTCCCCTAGCTAACACCTTCCCAGACACAGTGTCAGTAGGAAAGCCCAAGAGGCCTCTGCCAGCTTAGACTGTATTATACAGCATCCCAATTGCAGCCTCAGGGCTTGGCTTCATATTCAAATACCCTTTAATCTCTGATCATAGCTAATGTATCATTAATCCAACAACTGGGTGCTGTTACTGAAATCCAGATCAAGTTTCAATTTTCTGTATCTTTAACTCTGCAAGAGAGTCCCTTGCTGCTTTTTATAGGAAGCATCCCACTGACAGTTATGGTTCTTGATAATACTGCATGATGCATTTCCTTAAAACCTGAGAAAAGGGAGGGTGTAGGTATTACTCCAGGATACTATTTCAGTTGTAGAAGGAATCTTTTTTTACAGTTAACAATCAATGTGTTTTCAGAAGCATTTCCCATTGAGAACTTCCTCACTTTTCCATGAGCACAAGACACTTGCCCCATGCTATGTCTTGTCTCATGGGAGTGAACATCTCTGACGGCAAGCTTGTTTATTTTAGGGACAACCCATAGCAGTGTAGTATTTCACTATAGTATCCATTTCTCATAAATGTGTCAAAACTGCATATTTACTTAGGTGTCAGCTGTAATGTAGCAGCATGCTTTCTATCCAATACCTGTTCTTTCTAGATGACATTGGCTGTTCACATGCAATTACAGTTCTGGTTTAAAAGGCAAAGGGCTGTGACACTCCTAGGATTCAGACAGGAATAATACATAACAGGGTGTGTGCACTAGTCCATCCCTTCGAATTGTAATTATCTGAATTGTTCATAACAATAAAACTACATTAAAATAAAATACTGGTGGATATTTCTAGGCATTAATTTAATGAGCTAATATTCCCAAGCATTTTATATCCCTTATAATCAGAGAACTAAGTCTCCCTAAAGTGAGGTGTGAAATAATAGTAAAAATCCTCTATTTGTCCTTAATTACATTTATTCACAAATTTTACATGCTTATGCCCGTACCCATGAGAGATGCTGTTACTGAAGTGCTTCATCTTTGCTAGAAAGAATGCAAATCTCTGATGCTACCTCTCCCTAGGAAAAACAGCAGGTACATCTTCTCTCCCAATCTTATCCGAAGTGGCCGAGCATCCTGAGGAACGAGGGTTGCTTCTGAGGCTGTGGTCCTGGCAGTTCACATTCCCATTGCCTGGGAATAAGTTTCTGTTGTCTCATTTTCATATTTAATAATTATAGTACTTAATAATAAAATGAGCATTTTTAAACTTTTTATTTTGAACTAATCATAGATACACAGAAAGTTGCAAAGGAATGTACAAGGGAGTTCCTGTTCACCCTTCACCCACCCTCCCCAGTGTTAAGACACTACATAACCAGAGTACATTAGCAAAACCAGGAAATTGGGACACCTGGGTGGCTCAGTCAGTTAAGCATCCGACTTGAGCTCAGGCCATGATCTCATGGTTTGTGAGGTCAAGCCCCGCATTGGGCTCTGTGCTGACAGCTCAGAGCCTGGGGCCTGCTTTGAATCTGTCTCCCTCTCTCTCTGCCCCTGCTTGCACTGTCTCTTTCTCTCTCTCTCTCAAAACCAAACATTAAAAAGAAAAAAAAAAAGGAAATTGATATTTGCACAATCCACAGAGCTTCTTCAGATTTCACCAGCTTTGAGCACACTAGCGCGCGCGCGCGCGCGTGCGTGTGTGTGTGTACCTCAATGCAATTTTCCACATGTAGAGCCTCTTATAACCACATCAAATATAAGGACCCATATTTAAGTCCTTTTTTTCTTGTCTTTATTTTTTTAAATTAATTTATTTTTTAATTTACATCCAAGTATCCAAGTCAGTTAGCATATAGTGCAACAGTGATTTCAGGAGTAGATTCCTTAATGCCTCTTACATATTTAGCCCACTCTCCCCCCCCCCAACCCCTCCAGCAACCCTCTGTTTATTCTCTATATTTAAGAGTCTTATGTTTTGTTCCCCTCCCTGTTTTTATATTACTTTTGCTTCCCTTCCCTTATGTTCATCTGTTTTATATCTTAAATTCCACATATGAAGTCATATGATATTTTTCTTTCTCTAATTTCACTTAGCATAATACCCTCTAGTTCCATCCACGTAGTTGCAAATGGCAAGATTTCATTCTCTTTGATTGCTGAGTAATACTCCATTGTATATACATACCACATAATCTTTATTCATCCATTGATGGACATTTGGGCTCTTTCCATATTTTGGCTATTGTTGATAGTGCTGCTATAAACATTGGGGTGCCTGTGTCCCTTTGAAACAGCACACCTGTATCCCTTGGATAAATACCTAGTAGTGCAATTGCTGGGTTGTAGGGTAGTTCTATTTTTAATTTTTTGAGGAGTCTCCATACTGTTTTCTAGAGTGGCTGCACCAGTTTTCATTCCCACCAGCAGTGCAAAAGAGACCTTCTTTCTCTGCATCCTCGCCAACATCTGTTGTTGCCTGAGTGGTGAATGTTAGCCATTCTGACTGGTGTGAGGTGGTATCTCATTGTGGTGTTTTCTGGTAGATTACTTAAGAATTTTCTTTACAGGCAATCATGTCATCTGCGAATTGAAGTTTGGGTGGGTTTTTTTTGTTTTTGTTATTTTGCCCAAGCTGATGCATTTTACTTCTTTTTCTTACCTTTTTGAGTGATAACTTTTTTTTAGGCCTTTTGTTTTTTCTTTTTTAAGTTTATTTGAGACAGAGTAAGTGCAAGCTGGGGAAGGGCAGAGAGAGGAGACGGAGAGAATTAGAAGCAGGCTCCTCACACTGTCAGGGCAGGGCCAGATGTAGGGCTCAATCTCACAAACCTCAAGATCATGACCAAGAGTATGTCGCTTAAGCGACTGAGCCACTCAGGCACCCCAAGTGATAAGAATTTCTAATACTGGATCACATAAAAGTCATGAGAACAGGCATTCTTGTCTTGTTTTCATTCTTAAGGGGGAAGCATCAGACTTTCAATCATGAAGTATATTGTTAACTGTAATTATTTCTGTAAATATTTTTAGTAAGGGAATGGAAGGTACCTCCCTGCGTTACCTTCTGCTATGGGGTGGGTGAGTGGGCAGAAGCCCATGAGGCAGGGTCTCCTTTAGCCACTGGATGGAGAGCAGGAAGACACAGCGCTATGATGTGGCCCCTGCAGGAGGACCAGACAGCCTGCTGGCATCAAGGGTGTAGGGCAGGACTCTGGGCTCTCACTAGGTCTCTGCTGGCCTTCTCCTTCAACCACAGCATTTTTTTTTTTTATCTTGCTTTGTTTTGTTTTTGTGTATCAGTTCTGGTGACAGACCTCTCCATGTCTAGTCTGGGTATATAGGAGAGATAAAAAGGAAACCTGGAGGGGCTCCTGGGTGGCTCAGTCAGTTAAGCATCCGACTTTAGTTCAGGTCATGATCTCACAGTCTGTGAGTCTGAGCTCCGTGTCAGGCTCTGTGCTGGCAGCTCGGAGTGTGGAGCCTGCTTTAGATTCTGTGTCTCCCTCTCTGCCCCTCCCCTGTTTGTGCTTGCTCTCTCTCTCTCTCTCTCTCTCTCAAAAATAAACATTTAAAAAAAAAGGAAATCTGCAGAATTCACCATCTTATCATTACTCAGCTTCTGAGGTACCTAGCCAGTCCACCTTCTTCTCCAACTTCTAGTGTCCTTTTATTGTGCCTGTTGAATTATTTCCAGGATTTGGTTTTACTTACAATGAAGGAGTAGGAAAAAGTGAATCTATGTCATCTTGTTCTGGAACCAAAAGTCTCTGTTTTCTATTTTTCTATTTACTGTGTCTAAATCCTTTTTTTTTTTTTAATGCTTACTTATTTTTAAGACAGAGAGAGAGAAAGAGAGACAGAGAGACAGAGAAACAGAGACAGAGAGAGAGAGAGAGAGAGAGAGAGAGAGAGAGAATGGGTGGGGGAGGGGCAAAGAGAGATGGGGACAGAGGATCTGAAGCAGGCTCCATTCTGACAGCAGAGAGCCCAATACAGGACTAAAACTCGGGTACCGTGAGATCATTACCTGAGCAGAAGTCAGACGCTTAACCAACTGAGCCACCCGGATGCTCCTCTACTTACTATATTTAAAGGAACTACTAGAAACCAAAACACTAATTTATATTCACTTGCATTTTCTGAGACGTTTCTATGAGAGTCATATGATTCTCACAGAATATGATTAATAGAATTTACATCATCTACATACATGATTGACATCCACAGTGTTTTAGGCCAGTCATTAAACATCATTTCTGATTTTACAAGGCCTCTTGTCACTGTAAAAGTCTGACTCTGTGATCACAAAGTTTTATTTAAGTATTATAATTACCTCCCTCCATTATCCAAAATTTCACAACCTAGTATTCTAAATAGCTGCAGGAGGTGCCAACGGTTTAATGTTAGAGGGAGGGTACAAAACTAAATTTTGCAAACTCATGTCCAATATAATCACTCCATGAGCCTCCTCCCTGGTGCCAGAGAGCTGACAGGAACCATACAGCAGTAGGTCCCTCCTCCACACTCCTACCGCAATTGTCTGCAAAAGTCTTTTATCACCACCCAAACCCACATCAGTGTACACAGAGGCTTTCAGGGAGCACAGCTCTGCAGAAGCTAAATTTCAAAGCAAAAAACTAGAAATAGAAGGAAATCCTCTCTCTTCAGTTCAAGTGGACAAAGATGTGATTTATTTTTTTTATAAATGTTTATTTATTTTGAAAGAGAGAGAGAGAGAGAGAAAGTGGGCTCTTGAGATGAGCCTGTGCCTAAGCAGGGGAGGGGCAGAGAGAAAGGAGCTCCAGGCTCTGCACTGACATCAGAGAGCATCATGGGGGGACTTACACTCATAAACTGTGAGATCAAGACCTGAGTCAAGGTTGGACACTTAACTGACTGAGCCACCCAGGTGCCCAGAGAGATGTGATTTAAATGGTAGAGAGCACAGGAACACCTGGGTGGCTCCGTCTGGGTGGCTCAGTCGGTTAGGTTAAGCATCCAACTCTTGATTGAGGCTCAGGTCACAATGCTATGGATCTCACAGTTCATGAGTTCGAGCCCTACATCCAGGTCTGTGCTACCAACATGGAGCCTGCTTGGGATCCTGGATCTCCTCTCTCTGCCTCTCTCTCTCTCTCAAAATAAATAAATAAACATTAAAAAAAATATATATAATAAAAAAAATAAACTAAGTGGTAGAGAGCATAATAAATTACCTTAGAAGCTGATTGAACTTTGCCTCTATATAGACATAATAATAAATTTTCCAAACACAGTGTCCAGATTTGGTGCAGAAAAGAGATACTCCTCTCTGTGCAGGAATTTGTCATTAACATCCTGAATTATACTATAGCAAATACAGGTTTGTGTGTGTACACACACACACATACACACATGCACATTAGTTCTTTTAGACATCTATGAATGAATGCAGCTTCTTTCAACATCCCTCCCTCAGCTGTAAACTTACTGATTCCCACATATTCAGAGTTCATCCAAGAATCCAAAACAAAAAACATCCCTTGAGGATACTCAAGGGGAATTCATTACCAATATAAAAGACAGACATATGACCACCAACATGAAACTCCCACCATTTGAATTACCTAGGTAAATTACACCATGCCCACAGCTATTCCCATAGACCTCACTAATTCTAGAAGCTATTTCTGGATGCTCTTTCCAGTTGATGTACAAAACTCTAAATACAAGAACACTCAACAGGCAACTGTCAGAAAAGGTTCCTTTTCACCTAATTCTTCTTCCCAGGGACTCAGTGTACAGTTTTGGAGTCAGTTTTGGCCTAAAATGACAGTAAAATCCTCTGACAAAACTGTGACAAAGCCCACCACAGGGGAAACTTTTGTTCAAGACAAATTAAGTGGAGATGACACCTTACTTTACTATCACACCAAATATAAAGGAACTAAAATGTCAGACACAAATGATGTCAGGCCACAAAGCACATCTTATTAAAACTGTCTTTGTCATTTACTTTGATAGCATCTATTATTTCCAATCGGTTGTATGTCATAACATTGCAAACCAAACATTTTCAAAAGGAGAATTTGCCATTCAGTAGAAAAGACCTCAAGATAACAAGTCTTGGGTTTCTCTCTGCATCCCATCTCTTTCCACAAAAGAGAGGATTAACAAACTACAACTTCAAGGTGAATTATGATATAAATAAAAGGAATGTTTATAGGTTTTCCTAAACTAAGGATCCTGTATAGAGTAATGAAGCTTAAGAGATATTTTTCTACCTATCACCATGTTTCTAACATATTTTTATGATATCCTATTTTTAAAGAGATCTATTAAGTTCTCAGGTAATCAAAAGAGAATTAAGTGAAACGGTTTTCCTTTAAAAGCAATTTCTGTGTTCCTGACAGCTTTTCAAATACAGGTAGAGCAAGTACTCATTTATTCATAAAAGAGGTTAAAAACAGCCTCTTTCAGGGGCACCTGGGTGGCTCAGTTGGTTGAGTGTCCAACTCTTGGTTTCAGCTTAGACCACCATCTTGAGGTTCATCAGTTTGAGCTCAGCATTGGGCTCTGTGCTGACAGCTTGGAGCCTGCTGGATTCCCTCTCTCTCCCTCTCCCTCTCACAAATAAATAAACTTTAAGAAAAAAAAAAAAAAACAGCCTCTTTCAGAGGGGGCTTTATGATCACACAGTGAGTAATGGGTGAAGTGGAAAAACAACTGCCAGGGTGCGGCCCCACCTGTCCCCTCACCATGAATCCCCTGCCCTGCCCCACACACCCTGGCTCAGCTCCCAGCTGCAAAACAGCCAGCATCGTGGACACGCAGACTTGCCTTCTGGGGACATGCACAGCCCCACCTGTAATATGAGACACAGAATGGGGCAGACACTAGAAGGCTGGGAGCCTTGGCATGATCACTTTAAGGACACACGAGATGATATCAACTTTTCCCCATCTTTAGTGACAGATTTTAGATACGGCTGCTCTTCCTGCTCCTCTGATCACCAATCGCTGCACGCTTCTGATTTAGCCAAAAGGGACAGAACCCTGAACAAGGGCCTTGTCAATAGGTTGCACTGACTCAGGAGAAACCCCCAAATGCAGGGAGAAAGTGACACCTTTGTGTGCCATGGTGGCCACTCACCAAGTAAGACCTCAGCTCCCACACCCCTCAGCTGGAAATTCTCCTGAGCTATAAGATACACTAGAGGGCAATTTCTCACTCTGTTTGGCTGCCAAAAATCAGTGTGAACAAAGGACACAGACTATGAATAACCATTAAGGAAGAATTTGAATGAAAGGCAACAAAGACCACATCACGGCTTCAAAATCATCCAGTCAGCATGGCCTATTATCCGTATGTGCAGAGGCCACCTTGGTGATGAAGACGCTGCTGACCAGGCCTGGACTCCTCCAGCAGTGTGCTCTCAGTCGCCAGCGCTGCTCCCCACACTCTAAAGCAAGCCCACTGCTGTGCCCATGCAGCCAGCAAGCAGGGCTACCTCTGGATTCAAAAGAAATCTCAAATTCAAAGATAAAGGGTGGGATAATATCCAGGCAACAGACCATAGAGGAGCACTTGACACTGTCTCTGTTGATAGCAACTCCCCCAAGCTCACTGTGTGTACTTGTCCATGGAGGCAGACAAGGGTGGTGAGTAAACACCTGGCCAACGCCCCTAAAGGCCTGTCCGTTGGCAGTATCACCTGGAGTTAAAGGGCTAATGCAACATTCTCAGAGTTCTTAAGAGCAACACAAAAGCTAACAGTGGGAAAATGACCCCATACATAGCTCACACTGCCCTAATAACCATCCCTCACTGTGCCACCCTGGATACAGCCCCTGGAAAGCACATCCAAAAGAAATTCATGCAAAACATCTCCATAAATGTAAACCACAAGATACTCAAGCAGGTATCTGCACACCAACATTCACAGCAACATTATTCACAACAGCCAAAAGCCAAGTGTCCATCACCACACGAATGAGTAAGTAAAATTGGGCATATATACATCCTCAAATATTATACAGCCTCAAACTTGAGGATGAAACTTGAGGACATCATGCTAAGTATATAAGCCAGTCACAGAAAGATAAATACTGCATGAATGACTCCACTCATATGAGGTACCTAGAGCAGTAAAAATCATGGGGACAGAAAGTAGAATAGTGGTTGTCAAGGGCTGGGGAAGTGTTCAGGGGGTACAGAGTTTCACTTTGGGCAGATGAAAAAGTTCTGGAGATGGATGGTGGTGATGGCTGCATAACAATGTGAATATAACTAAAGCCACTGAATTGTACACTTACAAGTGGTTAAAATGGAAAATGTCATGTATATATATTTTTTTAAGTTTTAAAGCACAAGAGAGAGTGCACTCAGAAGCAGGTGGCCAGTGCACCTGTGCAGCACAGCTCAGGCTGCCCAGTGTGAAGTGACCAGCCTGTCTTGGCTCACCACCTATACCAGCAATGACCCACCCAGGTCTGGAAAGTGGATATAGTCAGGCACTCAGCATCTCACAGGCTCTGACCACCAGAACCTGCCCCACTGCACACAAGGAAAGACCGCCCTTATGTGCACATGGTAGAATTAGTGGTGCCTACGGTTCTTTAAAACTTCCTAAGTAGCCCCAGATAAAAGGGCAATTAAGAGAATGAACTAAACTTACGTACAACTAAAAGTATGCAATGTTTTCTCAGTGGTCTGAGATGACTTCACAACATAAAGCTACTTCAAGATGTTCTAGGGCAACGATCCCTGAAGCAATGAACATACACAAGAAATAAACCATCAGTGAAATGCAAAAATATCACAACTTGTAATTGCCATTTCTCTAATTTATTTATTTACTTATTCATTCATTTATTCATGTACTGTATGCCTATGATTTATACATCAATAAATACACATTAATTACATATGTACAAGTACTTTTTACTAACAGAGGTATGAGATCAAAAAAGTTTGGAGATTTACACCTATGATCCAGCTACACTAAAAACAATGTCCACAACAACATTTAAATTTTTCTAAAAAGTATATATGTGGCCTCCTTGCCATTTATCCTTGGTAAATTCTAGGTCCTGCCATGTATCAGGATAATTATCTGGCTTTACACACTTTCCCAAAAGCCTGAAATATTTAAACAGTTGGATCCTACCTACATACAAATCCAAGGTGAAAATGGCCCAGGATGTTCATGCAGGGTAACACATGATCAGCATGTGACCAGTGGCTCTGAGTAGCATCACCTGGTATCCTAGAGCCCGAGAACCACCTGTCTGCTCCCCAGCTCTGCACCTTCTGAGCTGAGACCTCTCTCTGGGCCACCATTTCCTAAGAGGATCAACAAAGAATTTATCAGTACCTTGCAGGGCTGGCCAGCAACTTCACCAGACAAGTTCATAAAAATTCTGAAAAGCATACAGTGCTAGAGAAATGTGTAATGTTCTATCATTAAATATTTCAGTGGGAAAAAAAAACACCTCTTTTCCATTATATCATGTCTTCATGATCCCACTAAGCAACATGGGGATCCTCATGTATTCTCAGCTAATTCAAATGGCTACAAATGTTTTCAACTGAAATTATATAAATCAATAGTTACACACTAAAAACTATAGTTCAAGCACTTGGTTTTGTTAGATCCTTCCACGAACAGGAATGTGTTGGTTTCCTATGGCTGCTGTAACAAATTAAAACTCAGTGGCTTGAAACAACACAAATGTGTTTTCTTATAGTTCTGGAGATCAGGAGTCAGACATGGGTCTCACTGAGATAAAACTGAGTTTTCTGTAGGACAGTGCTCCTTCTGGAGGATGCAGGAGAAAGCCTATTGCTTTGATTTTTCCAGCTTCTCCAAGCCACCCACATTCCTCAGGTTGTGGCTCCTCTCCCATCCTTGAAGCCAGCTCTTGAGCTCTTGAGCCCTTCTCACATTGCATCTTTCTGCCCTCTTTTCTTCTACATTAAGAACTTGCGATTTGATTAAAAGCCAAGATAATGTTGCCATCTCAAGGTCAGTTCATTAGCAACTGCCATTTCATCTATGACCAATCTTAATTCCCCTGCACCATGTAACTTAACAGTCACAGATTCTGGGGATTAGGATCTCTAGGGGGCCATTATTCCACCAACAGGCATTCACTGTGCCATGACTTCTGTATCATGAGGATTAGTTCACTCACTCATCTATATACTCAGAGATGCTGAGACCCTACTCCAGAACAAGAACCACAGTAAAGACTGGCTGGTCCCAGAGTGGCCCAGAGAGCAGGACAGAGCAGTATGTCTTTAGGAACAGCTGGAGCAGGGAAGAGCATGAATACTCAGAGTACCCTGGAGGGACTTCTGCTCCCAGCACAGATGGTAGCAGGAAGAGAGCACTTACCAGGTCTCAGAGAAAAAGGCTGGAGATGGGCTGAGGGTGGCAGGGTGCAAAGGGACTACAGGTGTGTGCAGAGCAGTTGAAACCGTGGGTCCCATGCATGGAGGTTCAGGGCTACAGTCTGGCATGCAATGGAGAGGACTTCTAAATTCACTGGTAGGTTCCAAGATTCAAAGAAAAAGACAAATTTATAAACTGAAAAATACAGCTCTGGGGATGATGAGGAAGGAGGACCAGAAGTGAAGCACCAACAAAGGCAGGAGTAGATGTGAAGATAGGTGAAGTCAGACACACAAAGAGAGTGAAGAGGGCCTGAGGGGAGTAGCTCCTGGGTATGTGTCTTCAGTGAGGGTTTATTATTATTCAGGTGCAGTGAGGCCAACAGATCAGGAGATGAGTGACAATGAAAATATAGTTTGCCATTCACAGTCCCAAGAAGAAAGGGCACACATCACACCACATGAGGTCACACAGAGAAGCACTAGAGTCCATTAGGAGCAAGGGGAAAACATGGGCAAGACCCTTTATTGTGGTTTCTACTGGAAGGAACGGACAGGGCAGGATAAGCAGGCTTAGGAATAACTTAAGTCAGCTCTGGGGCATAGGGGCTGCCTCTAGTTGTCTGGCATCTGGCTCTGGGCTGATTAAGGCAGGGGGATTAGGGCAGGGGGATGGTGGCCCTGAGTGTGGGCCTGATAAAGAAGTGTTGTGAGTGTGGGCTATGGATTGGTTGGTTTGCATAAAAAAGACACAATCACAGGCAAGTCCTTTGTTCTCTCTAGGAACTGGCAGGTCTTGGGAGGGGCTGCCCCTCCAGGGTCAACCAGATCCCAGTTGCCAAAGCATCAAATATAGACAAAGAAAAGACAAAGGTAACATAGAATTAAAGAAGCAGGGACTGATTTAAGATGTCACTGTATGCTATGCACTAGTTGAGAACAGAGCCAAGAATTACAGACACAATACGCCCTCCACCCATCCACACACCCTTCTCCCAGCCCCACGGCCTTACTATGAAGGAATTCCCATTATATCCGCAGATACTTCACAGAGGAATTAACAGGATGTGAAACCAAGAGAGGAAAAAGAAAGTAAGACCATTAGCAGGGAGGTTTATGATGATCAGCAGTGAGTACAGACAGAACCCCTGAAGACATTCCTATCCATGGGGCCTGCCACAGCACTGGACTCTGGTTCTCACCTCCTCCATGTGAAAGGTCACCAGGGGCCTCTGCAAGCTTGGCATCTCAGCCGTAGCACACTCACCACGGTGCTACAGATGGCAACGCAGCAACCAGATTTCAATGTAATGAATCAAACTTTCCATCCCACTTAAAGGCAACGATTTTCTTTCCAAAAAAAGAAAAATTGTACATGGAAAATGTTACAATGCAAGTCACAATGCCAGTTAAGTGCCAGGAAAAGTCACACACATCTGTTTGACTAAAGTCTGTCATGGCAAAATGAAGAAAAGAATGAGGATGATAACAATTACAATATGGAATGGCACTGCCTAGGTTTCTACCAACTAGCCACAAGGAAGAAGACATAGCTAATATCAGGCAATTTAAGAAAAGTGCTCTTTTTAAGAAAATAAATAAATGCTATGTGTATCTTGAGAATACTGAATGGACAGGAAACATTTGTCCTTATTTGTCGTTTACAGGAGACATTTTGAAACAAATCACTTGGATTTATGTTTAAAAATGGTTTGCCTGTCCTGAAAGCATCCCAAGAGAAACCACTGTCCCCTCCCAATAACACTCACTTCCTGCATTGCCTTTTTGCCTCAGATTGTTCTGAGTTTTTGGAGTCAATAGATTTCCCGAGCCACTGTGCATTGAAGATGACCTAGATAGAGTGGATGGATTCTATAACTGAAATGAGAATGATGTCCAACTTGGCACAGGGCGAGGGGAGAGGCCCCATCTGTGTCTCTGTCCCAGCACAGAAAAAGGATATGGCCACATCCTTGGAGTAAGCCCCAGGGCCTCCTCCTCCACCCAACTTACTGGACTGCTAGGTGAGACCACCCGAAAGAGGCTGGTGGAATGGTGGAACAATGAGCCCAGACATCACAGACAGGATGCCACTGAGCATCAGCCATGCTAGCCTCCCCAGCCACAGCTGGCTTGCTACACATATCAAGAATCCCAAGGTCACATTTTGACAAAGGATGGAAAAGAGGAATCAAACACAGACTCTTCTGAACTAAAAAAAAAAAAAAAAACTGCTATTAGAAGTATACAAAAACAAAGGGTGGGATAAAAGAGTGGTGAGAAGTGAGAACAAAGGGCTCAGTTCAGTGGGCTGGTGACAGCTGGGTTTCCTTCCATTTCATTAACCCCTCTGTTACTGGATCCTTTGTGGGGCAGAAGGTTCCATTCAGAAAAGCACTGGAGGTGGGAGAAGAAAAACAGGAAGAGACTGGAGAAGTGGGATGCCCAGGGGCGCTCCTGAGCATTGGAAGGGGCAACCTTTTAAGACCCAGACCACCCTCATGTCTGTTTCACACCCTGGGGCCTTTCTAGGAAAGTCCTATAGTTCCTGAAAGATGGAAAACCTGATTGGGGGTAAAAACTAAGGCAGATTTCCACATGGATCTAATGTCTTGACTGTTCTAAGACCACAGATCATAACACCTGGAAAGCACTCTTCGGAGGAGTCCTGCATGGCACATCTCTGGAGGAATGCGTCCTGGCAGCTCAAGATTTACTTTCCTTTTGAAAACCAAAGACTTACTTTAGGTTTTTTTTTTTTTTTTAATTTTCCTAACAGGTAATTAGCAAAAATGAGAATTTCAAAGATACCATTAAATGGATCAATGAATTAAACTTACCTGATGTGGGTTTTTTTTTAATTTTTTTTACATTTATTTATTTTTGAGAGACAGACTGAGACAGAGCACAAGTGCGGGAGGGGTAAAGAGAGAAGGAGACAAAGAATCCGAAGCAGCCTCCAGGCTCCAAGCAAGCATTCAGCACAAACTGTGAGATCATGACCTGAGTCGAAGTCAGTCACCCAACTGACTGAGCCACCCAGGTGCTCCTGATGTGCTTTTTTAAAATCTTTTTTAAAATAATAAATCCAATAATAAAATTGGATTATTACCAAATCCAATCAGATGCATAAAATACACCACACTGCTTTCTACTAAGCAAATAATGCCTTAATTTTGCTATTTCTCTATAATGCTTTTCCAGTGAAGTGCATTTCTATGAAGACACTTGGGCCAACCGAGGGTATCCCTAGATTATCAGGAGTCCATGAGGTACTTTCAATATTTCGAAATGCTTTCCAAAAACTGCCCATTTACCCATGATAAAACCACACAGACTAGATGACACTTAAAGTTCCTTGTTTGAGCTGAAAGTACATCAATTTCAGTGTAACAAACAATGTTAGGAAACATTTTTACAAAAAAATCTGAATAACAATAGAAATAACAGTAGTAGTAGTAATCATAATAATGAGTTATGGATAACCTCTTCAACACCTGCCTGCCTGCCTGGCATTGCTCCAACCTTTTGTGCATCATCTCACTTAATCTCCCTCCTATTTAAATGAGGACACTGAGCTGAAGAGAGATGCAGCCTGCCCAGCGTCTATTGTCACATCTAACTGTTGGCAAGGGTTCAAACCTTACTGAAGGGGTTTTAATTATCCCTCTTTGGCTTAAAATGGGCAGAAGAATTTGTTGTTACCTAATGAAAATAGTTTGGTAGGCAAAGTATTTCAAAACACGGTATTCCCAGGGAAAAAATAACCACAGAGTGTATATCCAAGGCAATGCCTACAAACTGTACTCCGGGAAAATGCAAAACAAACTAACAAGGAAAGCCAAGCTAAGAGTATTCTAAAAAAGCAAAATCAACATAGCATTTCCATTTTTTCCTATTAGTTTTTTCAATGCACTATATATATAGCAAGGTAAGTCTTGTACAAGTAAGTACATTGGGCTCCCCTGTTTCAGGGATTCAACAAGCAACTGGAGCAATCCATTGTGAAGGGCAGGATCCTAATGTTACATAGCCCCTACTCAATCTTCCCAAGTAATCCAGAAACACAGATAAGAGCTTACTTTAAAAGTCTCCCAAAAATGTTTTCAACCAGGGCCTAAACTGGCCTTGGTGGCAGGACAATTCTGTACAGGGTGGGACTATCCAGAGCAAAGCAAGTATATCACATACCATTCGGCACCCTGGCCCATGAATACCAAATACCAGGAAGACCAGCAGTCATTGTGATAGCTAAGTATTTGCAAGCACATCTGGAGGCAGTGCTGCCCCCAGACAGGAGATACCTGACCCCTTCCAGGAAGATGGAACTTGCAGAGTTCATGATCACAGTAATAAATAACCATTAGAAGAGGATCCAGCTACACCACAGCATGGAAAACCAGGACACTGGGCTTCAGAAACCACTGAAAGCTACAGAAGAATTGCATTAAAAAACAACAAGGCTTCCAATCCAATTAAAAAAATGAACAAAGGATCTTAACACACATTTTTGAAAGAAGACATACAAATGGTCAACAGGTACACGTAAAGGTGTACAACATCACTAATCATTAGGAAAACAAAAATCAAAAACTCATGAGTTCATGAGTTCAGGCTCCACATCAGGCTCTGAGCTGACAGTACAGAGCCTGCTTGGGATGCTCTCTCCCCCTCTCTCTCTCTGCCCCTTCCCTGCTCTCCCACAAACTCTCAAAAAAAAAAAAAAAACTGTGTTGTATAAATTTGAAAGTTGTTAAGAGTTCTCATCAGAAAGAAAAAACTTTTTTTTCTTTTTGCTTTTATATCTATATGACATGATGGATGTTAACTAAACTTATTGCATTAATCATTTCACAATATATGTAAGTCAAGTTCTTGTGCTATTAAATTGATGCAGTGCTATATATCAATTATATTTCAATAAAACTGGGGGAAAAAATAAGAAGGCCCCTTCGGGTTCCAGAAGTATGCTAGGAAATGTTTAATATGAGCCAGGGATACAGACCAAAAGAAATGGGTGCAGGTTATGTCAAAAGATTCAAGAGCCAACTGGATTGGCTCCTATTGACCAGGGAATATCAATTACAATAATAACCACAATAAGCCCAAAACCAATAGATTGTACTTAAATCTATGAATTCCAGGAGCACCTGGGTGGCTCAGTTCGTTATGCATCCCATTGGGGCTTAGATCATGATCTCACAATCCATGAGTTCAAGCCCCTCATCAGGCTCTGCGCTAACAGCTCAGAGCCCAGAGTCTGCTTTGGATTCTGTGTCTGCCTCTCTCCCTTTGCCCCTCCTCTACTTGTGCGCACATTCCCTCTCTCTCTCTCTCTCTCTCTCTCAGAAATAAACAAATACTAAAAATAAATAAATAAATCTATGAATTCCATAGTAAATAAATCCATAGTAAATAACAAACTTTTAAAAGCTAAATGCCCCTTAGGAAAAGTGGTTAATTCTAGAACCAGAGCAAAGAAAACAGAAGATAAAACTGGAATATCTTATAGAGTAAGAAAGTAAGAAAGAGCTCAAGAAAGGTTAGGGACATGTCAAGGAACAGAAAAGCCAGACTGAGAGAGCTCCCAATCACCAAAGCAGGAACAAAGTGAGCAATAACGAAAATTACAACAGTATTCAATCACAACCTACAGAATAAACATCTGCTAGTCTGCACCTATATGAATAAATGAGTAAATTAACAATGAAGAAGGAAAAAAAATGGCTCTTCCAAGAATTCTACTTCATAAATACAGAAGGAAAGAGGTAGGGGGAAAGTCACCATTAGAACACCACCACAATTATTACTGCAGGCAAGATCCACCTCCGGGTCCTAAAATTGGAGGGCAAAATTTTGAGGAGAAGTAAGATACCTACATAGTCTCAAAATATCTACCCTAAGATACTTATTTTTTACAACAGGAAAAATAATAAATCTACAATGGAGAAACCCAGCAGACACCATCCTAACTAAGAGATCAAAATTAGTGTCATCAATAAAAGATATATGGGCATCATATACACCCTGATATCATATAGTGAGAAGGCAACACTTCAGTAGTATTCCTGCCAAAAAGCCAGTCTCAATCTAATCATGAGAAACACACCAACCCAAGCTAAGGGAAATTGTATAAAATAACTGACCAGTAGGTGGGAATGCCAGAATGGCAAATGAGGACCTCCATATAAATTTGCTCCTCCATAAGAGCAACACTGGCAAAATTTCCAAACTAACTTTTTCATAAACCTGGATTTTAACAAGTAAGGCTAGCCACAAGCTGAGCGGAGTTTATTCAAGAAAAACCGTTGAACCTCAATAACCATACTAGGATTTGTGGTATTTTAACTTGACCTATTCCCATCCCCCTCTCCCTAGCTCCATAGTACCTATGAAAATCACCTGGCCTGATGCCACCAGAAAAGGTACATGGAGTTCAGAGTTCCTCAAAAAGTCCCAACCCCAGAGCAGTGTTGTAACTGGAGCTGATTTGAACCTCGCTCTATGGGAAAAGCCCTATACCCAGGGCATCCATTGAAAATAATAAGCAGCAACTGTTCAACATTGCAGTTACCTGAAGGTGATACACCAGTTGAGGCAAAAAAGACAAATGTATTTTTTCATAATTGTCTCTTCTCCTATGTGGATTTAAAAGACAATGCCATAGAGCAATAATTATAAATCTGTGTTGATAGACTTATAATGTATAAAGATGTAAATTTATAGGATACTAATAGCACCAAGGAGGGAGAGAAAATAGAATTATACTGACCAAATTTTCTAAACACTAGGAAACTGTTAGTATTAATGTGAACTACATTATTTTAAATTAAGATGCTACTTATAATTCCTGTAGCACATAAATATATAAAAAAAGAAACAACAAGGAATTAAAATGGTACACTAAAAATATATTTACTTAAAGAAAGCAGTAACAAAAGTCTATGGAACAGAAACATGTAAGAAATCACATGTATAGAAATCACATAGCAAATTGGCAAACATAAATCCTACCTTGTCAGAAATTACATCAAATGTTAATCAAAAGGCAATCAAGAAGCAAAAATTGCAAGAATAAAATTTTTGAAATACATAACTCAATTATATGCCAACTTCAAGACAAACACTTTAGATTCAAAGACAAAAATAGGTTGAAAGTAAAAGGATAAGATATACCATGGAAACAGTAACCAAGAAAGCTGGAGTAGCTATATTAATTTTAGATAAAATAAATTTTAAGACAAGAATTGGTATAGACAAAGAAATGCATTTTATAATAATAAAAGTATCAATCCATCATTAACACATAAAAACCTTAAAAACCTATGTATCTGACAGCCCCAAAACACACGAAGCAAAAGCTAACAGAAGTGGAAGGAGAAAAACAATTCAACAAGAGTTGGGAAACTTTAAACACCCTACTTTCAAAGATGACTAAACCAGTAGGCAGAAGATCAACAAGGAAATAGAAAATGTAAATAACATTTTAAATCAACTAGACCAGGGAGCCTGGGTGGCTCAGTTGGTTAAGCCTCCGACTTCAGCTCAGATCATGATCTCATGGTTCATGAGTTCAAGCCCTGCATCCAGCACTCGGCTGTCAGCACAAAGCCAGCTTTGGATCCTTTGTCCTCTTCTCTCAACCCCTGCTCACTCTCTCTCTCTCAAAAATAAACACTAAAAATATGTTTTAAAATAAGTAAATCAGCTAGACAGAACAGTAAATCAGCTAGATATCTATACAACAGAATATACATTTTTCTCAAGTACACAGGGAACATTTCTGAGATTAGATCATGAAACAAGTCTCAACAAATTTAAAGGATTGATATCACACAAAGTATTTCAATCGAATGAAATTAGAAATGAGTAACAGAAAGAAATTTGAAAACTTCACAAATGTGAAAATTAACAAGACATTACTAAATAACCAATTGGCCAAGGAAAAAAATCACCAGGGAAACTGGAAAATATTGAGACAAATAAAAATGAAAATATGATACATCCAGTGTTATGGAATGCAATTAAAGTAGTTCCTACAGGGAAATTATTGCTGTCAATACCTACATTAACAAAGAAAAAATGTCTCAAAAAAATAGCCTAACCTCCTACCTTGAGTACCTATAAAAAGATCAAACTAAACCTAAGGCAAACAGAAGGAAGGAAATAATAAATATTAGAGTAGAAATAAATAGAGAATAGAAAAATAGAGAAAAATCAACAATACAAAAAAGTTGGTTCTTTGACAAGATCAGAAGAATCATAAAATCTTTAGCTAGAATAACCAAGCAAAATTAAGAAAGCTCACATTGTTAAAATTAGTAATAAAAGATGATACATCACTACCAATCTTACAGATATAAAAAGAATTATAAGGGATGATTATGAACAGTTGTATGCCAACAAATAAGATAAATTTAGATGAAATGGATGTCCTAGGAACATAAAAAAGTACCACAACTGACTTAAGAAACAGAACATCTGAATGTACCTCTAACAAGTATTGAGATTGAACTAGTGATTTTCAAACTCCACAAAGGAAAGCTTAAAGTACTCTTCAATGTTGAATTCTTCCAAACATTTAGTGAAAAATTAATACCAACTCTTCACAAACTCTTCCAAAAATGAGAATAGTAGCAGTGAAGCCAATATAGTGTTTTCTTTAGAGCAAAACCAAAGATACCCACACACTCCAATATCCCCTATAATATAGAGATGCAAAAAGGTTCAGCAAATACTGTTAAACTGAATCCAACAAATTATAAAGGAATATTCTCCATGACCATGTAGGACTGATCCCAAGAAGCAAAAGTTTTTTTTTTTAATTTTTTTAACGTTTATTTATTTTTGAGACAGAGAGAGACAGAGCATGAACGGGGGAGGGTCAGTGAGAGGGAGACACAGAATCTGAAACAGGCTCCGGGCTCTGAGCTGTCACCACAGAGCCCGACGCGGGGCTCGAACTCATGGACCGCGAGATCATGACCTGAGCCGAAGTCGGCCGCTTAACCGACTGAACCACCCAGGCACCCCAAAAGCAAAACAGTTTTAACATATGAAAATCAATCAGTGTGATACACTGTATTAATTTAATAAAGGACAAAAGCCACATGATCATGCCACTAGATGAAAAATAGCATTTAACAAAATCTAACACTCTATTTAAAAGAAAAACAAAAAGTTCAGCAAGGTAGGAATAGAAGGGAACTTCCTCAACCTGATAAAGGCATTTATATAAAAGCCAAAGCTAGCACCATATTTCATGGGAAAAGACTGAATGTTTCTCTCTCATATCAGGAACAAGACATGATTGTTTAGAGAAAATCCTAAGGAATCCACAAAGCAAGTACTAGCACTGATAAATGAATTAGCAAGGTGGCAGGATACAGGATCAATATGCAAAAGAACTGACCCACTCCAGAAAGCATTAAAGGAAAAACTGTTTAAATCTGAATTTTTAAAAAACTTAATAGCTTCGTGCTAATGTTAATTTTAGTTTTTACCACTGTAGTACAGTTAAGTAAAATGTTATAGTTAGAAGAAGGTAGGTAAGGCATATACAGGAATTCTGCACTATTTTTGCAACTTTCCTACAAATTATATCAAAATAAGGTTAAAAATTTTAGAAAGCCAATTGGTTCCCATCAGAAGATCCTGGGGATCCAAACTGAGCACTTATCTCTCTTTTCCTATGATCTGTACCACTAGGAAACCAGGTAGTTGATGAGGCGAAGGGTCTTTTGATAAAAGTATTCCCAATAATAAACGAAAGAATTAGATCATCAACATTTGGCATCCAGTAACAAATTAATGGATGTAGGCAACGGTCATCAATGGCTGCTAACACCAGAAAAAGAGGGACAGAGGAATATTATGTTCCTCTTGATAGAAGTGCACAACACCATCTATGAATGTGATTTTGACCAAAAAAAGAAAAGAAAACCAAATCTGTACCTGAGGAAGTTCTGACAAAGCATCCAGACCAATCTACACTAAACAGGAATTACTGCCCAAAGAACATGTCACGTGATATCACAGGAAAGTAAGAGGCAATATTCAGGCCAAGGGAAAACCTACAGTATAAATAACTCAATTTCTTCAAAATAAATTGCAAGGAGGAAAATGAGAAAGAAATGGTTAAAGAGGGGGATGTCCACAGATTAAAGGAGACCTAAAAGATCTATCAGCCAATCACAGTGAGACCTTATTTGGATCTCATTCAAACATACAGATAGAAAAAAAAATATATGGTATTTATGAGACAAGTGAAAATCTGAACACAGATTAGAGGCTTAATAGTATTAAAGAATATAAATTTAGGTATAATAATTATACTGCAGTTTAGTTTTAAAAACATTGCAGGGTACCTGGCTGGCTCAGTCAGTAGAGCATACAACTCTTCATCCCAGGGTTGTTGAGTTTAAGCCCCACATTGGGTGTAGAGATCACTTAAAAATAAGATCTTTAAAAATAATAAAAATTAGGGGCACCTGGATGGCTCAGTCGGTTAAGCCTCCGACTCTTGATTTGGGATCAAGCCCCACATTGGGCTCTGTGCTGACAGTGCAGAGCCTGTTTGGGATTCTCTCTCTCCCTCTCTCTGACCCTCCCCTGCTCTCTCTCACTTGCTCTCTCTGTTTTAAATAAACATTTAAAAATGAAATGAAATGAAATGAAATGAAATGAAATGAAATGAAATGAAATGAAATGAAATGAAATGAAACGAGTCATTGCTTTTCTAAAGATAAATAATGAAGCATTTACAGAAAAAACTATCTGGGATGTGCTTCAAAATAAAAGGGAAAGAGGGAGTGGGTAGGACAAACCAATGTTGGCCATGAGCTGCCAACTGTTGAAACTGAAGGATGATTCATTACAAGTGCAATTCTCTATATGTGCGAATAGAATGAAATTAGAAATCTATAACAGAAAGAAATTTGGAAAATGCACAAATATGCAGAAATTAAGACATTCCTAAATATCTAATGGGTCAATGGAGAAATCATAAGGAAAATTAGAAAGTACTTTGAAGTTAATAACATTTTCAACTATTTTTTAAAAAATGAGGCTTACTTCTCCTACAGGTAGGGGTTGCAAGTACAAAAATAACAATAAAAGTGCAGCCAGAGCAGAACTGTGGACTTAAGCCGTGGTGCTGCTGTCTAAGAGGGAGAACTTAGGCAAGCTATCTATTTCTTAAAGCCTCAGTTTCCCCATCTGTGAAATGGGGGTGTAAAAAGTAGAGGGGATGTAAAAAGTAAAGGGGCTATTGGTAAGACAAGATGAAGTTATGGCCTCAGTGTTCTCATATGTGAAAAGTGGGGATGTGAAAATATGGCTGTTGTTAGGTTAAGATGGAATTACACGTACAAAACACTTGTCTCCTATCAACAAGTAATAAAGAACTGCCCCATGAACAAGACTGCCTTCTGAAGGCAACCAAGATTGTAGGGAAAGAAAGGGTCTTTTTCTACAACTTGACAACCATGAGTGCAGTCACAAATGACACATGGCAGGTGTCAAAAGAAAAACAACTTCTAAAAACCAGGTGAATGGCAATGTCCAAATATTATCCAAGTGTCCCCCAGCCTGGCATGTGTGAGGGGCCTTAAAGAGGACATTCATTATCTGAGCATGTTCCTGTCTCCTGGATCTTATCCTGGTGTCTGCTTTTGTGAATCTTTTACTCCAAATAAGATAAAGTTGCTATACTTCCAGGGAAAAGATGTTTCTGCTGCTGACATGAAGGCAAGATGTTTCCTGCCCAGGAAAGGGAAAGAAGGAGAAGGAAGACAAGATAAATGAACAGAAAACAAAAGGAAAACTTTGCTGGGTCTCATTTCAGGCTCTTCTGAAAAAACAAATCATGAAGACCAGGGTAAGCAGGTTGGGACAGATAAACCCAGTAAGCTGGGGAAATGAAGTGAGAATCAAAGGAAAGGGAACAGACAAAATTAGAGCAATTCCAAGATAAGCATTAGAGTACCCCTTGATTACCTGTTTTCCCACAAGATAATGGAAAGACACCAAGGCACCATACTCAAATACAAGTACAGAGCCCAAATGATTCTGGAAAAAGTCATCTCAGATTATTTCATGCAGAAACTCTGTTTCCACCATTCTGGAGACAGACATTGGAAGGTGTCATTAAGACTAAGTCATTTAAGTCATTACAGGGGGGAGGAGACAAGATGGCAGAACAGCATGGAAGTTTTTTTCTGTGTCTTGCATCCATGAAATACACCTAGACCAACACTGAACCATCCTACACACCTAGAAAACTGATCTGAGGATTAATACAACGATCTGCACAACATGAACCACAGAACTCAGCAGGTACACAGCAGGTAGAGGTGAACTGGGGGAGAGAAGCCGCAGAGGGCAGGGAGCTGCTTTTGCGTGCAGAGAGATGATGGGGGGGGGGAAGACTCTGGAAAAAGCACCCCCCCCACCCCCCGCAAAGCAGCTGAAGAGAAAGTGGAAAAGTAGAAACAGCCATAGGGCCTGAACTAAAAAGGGAGAAAGGAGAGGGTTTAAATTCCATTAATACTATAAACAGGGGGAGCACAGAGTCTGAAACTCCTCAGCTCAATACCTGGCAGTGCTCTGGTGGGAAGAGTGAATCCCCAGGAAGAGAGTTGAGTCCAGGTGTCTTCTGGCCACATGGGGAGAGGCAGTTCCCCTGATGGGAGAATACCTGGTAGAGGCTGTGTGGGTACCCCAAAGGCAAGGCCCCAGTGGACCGGGGAGAACAACCACATCCACTGGTGCTGCAACGTCGTTCAGGGTGAAGCCTGGTACCAGATGTGTATTGTGATTTTCCATAATCCCTAAGATGCTGCTGCTACACTATCTCATGGACTTTTTCTGGGTCGGGTGCCAGCCCGTCTCTGGGCATCAGTAGCAGCACGGTCCTGCAAACATTCCTGGATGCGGCCCACACCCAGCCATTGCTTGGTGAGACCCTCCTGCAGAGGGGCAGAATGGGTCAAAGACACAGTCCCTTAGAAGTAAGGGGTCGGGAAAAATAGATGCATCTGAGACAAAACTCAGGAGGGAGGGTCTGCCTGGGGCTTGGTCACAGACTGTGTAAAAGTGGGGAGTGGAAGGAAGCCGAGGACAAAGGACAGGTGCGCGACTGCTGATTGGGGAGGACAGAGTTCCCATACTAGAAACTGGGTAGCTGGGTGATGCCATTTTCACTGCTCCCACGCACACGCACCTACAATTGCCACAACAATCCACCCCAGAAAGCTAAGCAGCGCCATCTAGTGGAAAATGGAGCCATTACACTAAGCCCCGCCCAACTGGGCCAACCTCACTCTTCAGGAACAGAAGTCTCTCCACCTGCTTAGTTTATGGACTATAAAGCACTTCAGGGGCGCCTGGGTGGCGCAGTCGGTTAAGTGTCCGACTTCAGCCAGGTCACGATCTCGCGGTCCGTGAGTTTGAGCCCCGCGTCAGGCTCTGGGCTGATGGCTCGGAGCCTGGAGCCTGTTTCCGATTCTGTGTCTCCCTCTCTCTCTGCCCCTCCCCCGTTCATGCTCTGTCTCTCTCTGTCCCAAAAATAAATAAAAAGCGTTGAAAACAAAAAAAAATTTAAAGCACTTCATAGTTTGACTTCTAGGGGAAAACAAAGTAATTTCAGTCATATTTCAGTCTGTAGGTCGATCTATTCAATTTTCTTTCATTTTTTTTTCTCTTGTTTCTTTTCATTTCTTAAATACAGAAAGAGAAGAAACTCATTTTTATTTTCTATTTTTATTAAAAATATTTTTCTTTAATTTTTTCTACTATATTTTTTACTTTTGTGTAAATTTTTTTCAAATTCTATTTTACCTCCATCATTACATTTTACTCTACTTCACCGTATTCATTTATTCAAAGTTTCAAACAATTTCCTTTTTTTTTTCTTTCCCCTTTTTTCTCTAATCTATCAAGCCCCTTTCAACAGCCAGACCAAAACACACCTAGGATCGAGCATCATTTATTCAATTTCTTTTTGTGTGTTTGTTTTTAATTTTTTAATTTTAAATTTTTTTAATTTTAATTTTTTTAACCTCATTCTTTTTCTCCCTTCAAAATGATGAAATGAAGGAATTCACCCCAAAAGAAAGAGCAGAAAGAAACGACAGCCAGAGACTTAACTAACACAGATACAAGCAAGATGTCTGAACCAGAATTTAGAATCATGATAATAAGAATACTAGCTGGAGTTGAAAACAGATTAAAATCCCTTTGCACAGAGACAAAAGAAGTAAAAGTTGATCAGGATGAAATAAACAATGTTACAACTGAGCTGCAATCTTGAATGGATGCCGTGGCGGCAAGGATGGATGAGGCAGAACACAGAATCAGCAATATAGAGGGCACTATAGAGGGCATTATTCAATATGGAGAATAATGAAGCAGAAAAAAAAAGTGGGAGATTAAGGCAAAAGAGCATGATTTAAGAATAAGAGAAATCAGTGACTCATTATAAAGGAACAACATCAGAATCATAGGAGTCCCAGAAGACGAAGAGAGAGAAATAGGGGTAGAAGGGTTACATGAGCAAATCATAGCAGAAAACTTTCCTAACCTGGGGAAAGACACAGACATCAAAATCCAGGAAGCACAGACAACTCCTGTTAGATTCAACAAAAAACAACTATCAACAAGGCATATCATAGTCAAAATCACAAAATACTCAGGCAAGGAGAAAATCATGAACTCAGCAAGGGAAAAAAAAAGTCCTTAACCTACAAGGGAAGACAGATCAGTTTTGCAGTAGACCTATCCACAGAAACTTGGCAGGCCACGAAGGAGTGTGGCAGGAGTGTGGCAGGATGTATTCAATGTGCTGAATCAAAAAAATATGCAGCCAAGAATTCTTTATCCAGCAAGGCTGTCATTCAAAATAGAAGGAGAGATAAAAAGTTTCTCAGACAAACAAAAATCAAAAAAGTTTGTGACCACTAAACCAGCCTTGCAAGAAATTTTAAGGGGGCCTCTCTGAGGGGAGAAAAGATGAAAAAAAAAAAAAAAGACAAATGAAGACCAAAAGCAACAAAGACTAGAAAGGACCAGAGAACACGACCAGAAATTCCAACTCTACAAGCAACATAATGGCAATAAATTCATATCTTTCAGTACTCACTCTAAACGTCAAAGGACTAAATGCTCCAATCAAAAGACATAGGGTAACAGAATGAATAAGAAAACAAGATTCATCTATACGCTGTTTACAAGAGACCCACTTTGACCTAGAGACACCTTCAGATTAAAACTAAGGGGATGGAGAACCATCTATCATGCTAATGGTCAACAAAAGAAAACCAGAGTAGCCATACTTATATCAGACAATCTAGACTTTAAAATAAAGACTATATCAAGAGATGCAGAAGGGCATTATATCATAATCAAGGGGTCTATCCACCAAGATGACCTAACAATTGTAAACATTTATGCACCAAATGTGAGAGCACCCAAATATATAAATCAATAAATCACAAACATAAAGAAATACATTGATAGTAATACCATTGTAGTATGAGACTTCAATGCCCCACTCACAGCAATGGACAGATCATCTAATGAAAAAAATCAACAAGGAAACAATGGCTTTGAATGACACACTGGACCAGATGGACTTAACAGATATATTAAGAATATACATTCTTCTCCAGAGCACATGGAACGTTCTCCAGAATAGACTACATAATGGGACACAAATCAGGCCTCAGCAAGTACAAAAAGATCGAGATCATGCCATGCATATTTTCAGACCACAACACTATGAAACTCGAAATCAACCACAAGAAAAAATTTGGAAAGGTAACAAATACTTGGAGACTAAAGAACATCCTACTAAAGAATGAATGGGCTAATCAAGAAGTTAAAGAGGAAAAAGTATATGGAAGCTAATGAAAATGATAACACCACAACCCAAAACCTCTGGGACGCAGCAAAGGCAGTCATAAGAAGAAAGTACATACCAATCCAGACTTTCCTAAAGAAGGAAGAAAGATCTCAGTACACAACCTAACCTTATGCCTTAAAGAGCTGGAAAAAGAACAGCATATAAAACCCCAAACCAGCAGAAGACAGGAAATAATAAAGATTAGAGCAGAAATTAATGCTATTGAAACCAAAAACACAAAACAGATCAATGAAACCATAAGCTGGTTCTTTGAAAGAATTAACAAAATTGATAAACCACTAGCCAGTTTGATCAAAAAGAAAAAGGAAAGACCCAAATAAATAAAATCAAAATGAAAGAGATCACAACCAACACAGCAGAAATAAAAACAATAATATGAGAATATTATAAGCAATTATATGCCAATAAAATGGACAATCTGCAAGAAATGGACAAATTCCTAGAAACATATATACTACTAAAACTGAAACAGAAGAAATAGAAAACTTGAACAGACCCATAACCAGTAAGGAAATCGAATTAGTAACCAAAACTCTCCAAAAAAACAAGAGTCCAGGGCCAGATGACTTTCCAGGGTAATTATACCAAACATTTAAGGAAGAGTTAACACTTATTCTCTTGAAGCTGTTCCAAAAAATAGAAATGGAAGACAAACTTCCAAACTCTTTCTATGAAGCCAATATTACCCTGATTCCCAAACCAGACAGAGACTCCACTAAAAAGGAGAAGTATAGACCCATTTCCCTGATGAACATGGATGCAAAAATCTTCAACAAGATATTAGCCAACTGAATCCAACAATACAGTAAAAAAATCATTCACCATGACCAAGTAGGTTTATACCTGTGACGCAGGGCTGGTTCAATATCCACAAAACAACATGATTCATCACATCAATAAAAGAAAGGACAAGAACCATATGATCCTCTCAATAGATTCAGAGAAAGCATTTGACAAAATACAGCATCCTTTCTTGATAAAAACCCTCAAAAAAGTAGCGATAGAAGGATCATACCTCAAGATCATAAAAGCCATATAAGAAAGACCCAACGCTAGTACCATCCTCAATGGGGAAAAACTGAGAACTTTCCCCCTAAGGTCAGGAACAAGACAGGGATGTCCACTCTCACCACTGTTTTTCAACATAGTATTGGAAGTCTTAGCCTCTTCTAAGACTTTCACTCTTCACAGATGATATGATACTCTATATAGAAAACCCAAAAAATTCCACCAAAAAGCTGCTAGAACTGAGTCATGAATTCAGCAAAGTTGCAGGATATAAAAGCAATGCACAGAAATCGGCTGTATTCCTATACACCAACAATGAAGCAACAGAAAGAGAAATCAAGCAATCGATCCCATTTACAATTGCACCAAAAACCATAAAATACCTAGGAATAAATCTAACCAAAGAGGTGAAAAACCCATACACTGAAAACTATAGAAAGCTTATGAAAGAAATTGAAGAAGACACAAAAAATTGGAAAAATATTCCATGCTCCTGGATGGGAAGAACAAATATTGTTAAAATGTAGATACCACCCAAAGCAATCTACACATTCAATGCAATCCCTATCAAAATAACACCAGCATTCTTCACAAAGCTAGAACAAAAAAATCCTAAAATTTGCATAGAACCAGAAAAGACCCCGAATAGCCAACGCAATCTTGAAAAAGAAAACCAAAGCAGGAGGCATCAAAATCCTGGCCTTCAAGCTATACTACAAAGCTGTAATCATCAAGACAGTATGGTACTGGCACAAGAACAGACACTCAGATCAATGGAACAGAATAGAGAACCCAGAAATGGACCCACAAACGTATGGCCAACTAATCTTTGACAAAGCAGGAAAGAATATCCAATGGAATAAAGACAGTCTCTTCAGCAAGTGGTGCTGGGAAAACTGGACAGCGACATGCAGAAAAATGAACCTGGACCACTTTCTTACACCATACACAAAAATAAACTCAAAATGGTGAAAGACCTAAATGTACGACAGGAAGCCATTAAAATCCTTGAGGAGAAAGGCAAAAACCTCTTTGATCTTGGCCACAGCAACTTCGTACTCAACACATCTCCGGAGGCAAGGGAAATAAAAGCAAAAAAGAACTATTGGGACCTCATCAAAATAAAAAGCTTCTGTACAGTGAAGGAAACCATCAGAAAAACTAAAAGGCAACCGACGGAATGGGAGAAGATATTTGCAAATGACATATCAGATAAAGGGTTAGTATCCAAAATCTATAAAGGACTTACCAAATTCAACACCCAAAAAACAAATAATCCAGTGAAGAAATGGGCAAAAGACATGAATAGACACTTCTCCAAAGAAGACATGCCAATGGCCAACTGATACATGAAACAATGCTCCACATCACTCATCATCAGGGAAATACAAATCAAAACCACAATGAGATACCACCTTACACCTGTCAGAATGGCGAACATTAACAACTCAGGTAACAACAGATGTTGGCAAGGATGGGGAGAAAGAGGATCTCTTTTGCATTGCTGGTGGGAATGCAAGCTCATGCAGCCACTCTGGAAAACAGTATGGAGGTTCCTCAAAAAATTAAAAACAAAACTAACCTACAACTCAGCAATTGCACTACTAGGTATTTATCCAAGGGGTACAAGTATGCTGTTTCGAAGGGGCACATGCACCCCAATGTTTATAGCTGCACTATCAACAATAGTCAAAGTATGGAAAGAGCCCAAATGTCCATCGATGGATGAATGGATAAAGAAGAATGTCCACCGATGGATGAATGCCATCGATGGATGAATGCAGTATTACTCGGCAATTAAAAGAATAAAATCTTGCCATTTGCAACTACATGGATGGAACTGGAGGGTATTATGCTAGGTGAAATTAGTCAGAGAAAGACAAATATCATATGACTTCACTCATATGAGGACTGTAAGACCCAGAACAGATGAACATGATGGAAGGGAAGCAAAAACAATATAAAAACAGAGAGGGGGACAAAACATAAGAGACTCTTAAATATGGAGAACAAACAGAGGGTTACTAGAGGGGTTGTCAGAGGGGGGATGGGCTAAATGGGTAAGTGGCATTAAGGAATCTACTCCTGAAATCATTGTTGCACTATATGCTAACTAATTTGTATGTAAATTTAAAAAATTAAATTAAAAAAATTTTTTAAAAAGACTATATTTAAGTCATTACAAAGGGAATGGAGGCAAAAGGGGGGGAACATTATACAATGACTCAGGCAGAGTATGGAGCAAAGGGTCACAGGACAAGGGAGCCAGAAGGGGAATGCAGACCTGGGTTCAACAGCCCACTTGACAACTTAGGAAACAGAGTGCAGGTGAGGCAGGGGGCTTATGCAGCACCCCCACCTCAAGTTGTACCCTTAGGAGATCTGCTCTGTTTCTGGGAGCAGGGAGCAGGTTTTCTTGTTTAATGAAGTATTACCCACTTCCCTTAAAAGTGAAGACAAGGATGAGAGTGCTTTCTTACATGCATGGTCCCTGCTTCTTCCCTTTGGCTCTCCTGGGCAATATTCCCTTCTCGGAATGTTGCTTCTTCAACTTCCTTATCAATGTCCTTCTCAGACAACTATTCTCTGCTTTCCTGCCCCATCACCACTCTCCAGGCTGATTCTGTGTTCCCATGTCCTCTCCTCCTTCAGCCCTGCCAATCTTGCACCCTTCAACCATTTGTTCCCCTCTCAGCCCAGGCCTCTGGTGACACCAGCCTTGTCCCAGATGGCTGCTCAGTAAGCCCCCTTTCTTTCCACCTGTGGACCCTCTGGCCAGCCGCAGCCAGCACCAAAATGGTCTGTATGACCAAGAAGACCTTTCTACACCCTCCCCAACCCACTAGACCACAAATGCGTGATGCTCAAACTGACCATTTCTACCAGCTGGGAGGTCACTGATAGGACCCGACCCCCAAGATCACCCACCTCTCTATCTCTCTCATCCCACTGAGCATGGCTCAGGAGAATTTTTCTAAATACCACAGTATGAAATCCGTGAGAGGATACAATGGGCTCAGGACATGGAAGCAAAGGACTGCTTCTCAAACTTCTGTGTGTTAACAAAGCTTTGATGAAGACACCAGCTTTCCCACCTCCACAGGCTAGAAAGCATGGGGTGGGGGCTGGGGAAGTTGCATTTCTCACAAGTCTGATGGGGATTCTCATAAAGAAGGAACCCTAGGACTATGTTACTGAGAGAAACACCACATAAATAACTGACACACTGCAGGCTACAGTCATAACACAGACATGTCCAAAAGAAGCCACTATCCAGAGACGGTATCAGCAGATAAGGCTTCCCCAACTAAACTTTGCTCATGCTCTGCATTTACACATGCTTTGACTAAACACCCCTCTGCACATCAACCAGAGAAATGATGCAGCACAGAACAGACCCTGACTGCTCACAACTGTGCTTCCCATTGTCTCTCTAGTAACCAAAGGCACGGAACAAACTTTGGCCTGACATAAAATAAGTCATCTTCTGGGCCACTCTGGCTGGTCCCAATGCCAGGCACCTGAGATCCTGGGCTTCAAGAATGCACCTTACCCCCCCCTCCCCCCAAAAAAAATTATGGCCTGGCTGCAGTCTTAGGCTGCCCTGACCCTGTCACGTGCCCCACCACCACCACCACCATCCTGTGTTCTCTCAACTGTGGCATCTGCCCTTCCTGCCCCTTGTCTGGCCACATCCTCCCTGGTCCTCACTCATGCCCTCCTCTGGGAGGCCTCTCCTCACCTGCATCCTGCAATGCTAGGCTAGGAGCCTTGTCCTGGCCCCAGCCCATGGACACGTCCTGCATAGTGCAATCAGTCCCCACAGTAAGCTCCGGGCGAGACCCAGCCTCCTCCTTTTCTATCCCAGGGTGTGGCTAGGGCCTGACATGGTGAGGAGCAACTCAGGGCACTGGTTTGAGTCAAAGCACAGAACTTTCAAGGCAGCTACACACAGCCTGGAATGCAATGGGTGCACAAGTCACCATTCTCAGAGGACAGGGGAGGGCTCAGAAATCCACATTACTCACAGCTCAGTCCTAAAAACACCAATCACAGACTTTCTAGGCCTGGAAGAGTTTGGCTTCTGAACAAGGATGACTGTCCTCCAGATAGTGTTCGTCTCCACAAACAGCTACCACCCCTCTTGCACATGGGACCTTCCTAAGGAGAGGGCCCCTTCTCTGCCCAGGAAAGCATTCAAGAAATTCAACTTGGGAGCTGGGAGACATTTAGCAACTTCTCCTGAAAGCACCATTATCTCTGAGGACCTGCCCCTGAGGGCTGTACTGATTATTTAAGAATCCCAGTCTGGTCAGGGTAGAAGGTAAGGAGAACATGGACAGGTGTGGTCCAAGGGGAAGATGAAGGTTTCAGAATCCTATGAAACCTTTTGAAGTCAAGTAGAGAGAACTGCGTTTGGGTCCCACTCTATTTTCTCATCTGCACGTTTGGGGTGATGATGGTTTTAAGGGTCAAATGACTTAATGGATTAAAAACACTCTGTCAACTGAAAATATACTATATTTCCTGAAGCCTAAGTATTTCTGAAAAGGAGGCTACCGGAGCTACTGGCTCACTAATAACAGGAAGTGGTGTGTGTGAAGACTCAAACCTGTGACAGTCCCACCAGAGTTCTGTCTTGCAGAAGACAGATGTACAGCTCCCAGAATCCTCACACTAGGGACACAGGATGTCTGTGTAATAGATGCCCCCTCCCTTCTTAATCTCAGGCTTCTTGTGAACAAGAGCCAGGAAATCCCACAGCCCTATCCACATCATGCTTGCCTACTGGGCAGTGGGTGCCCCTTGAGAACAAGAGAGCATTACTCAAAGTATGAGACATCATTAAATAAGCATCACTTCTCTGCTAATTAAACACTCAGATTCCTGGGTCCAATCCCAGATGAGTTTGGTCAGAAACACTGGCGATGGGAGCCTGAGAGCTGTAATTTTTAACAAACTCCTCAAGTAATTTTTATATAAATTTAAGAAGCACAAGCACCACCAATGTTGGAAAAGCTGTAAAACTGATAAGACCTGGGTTAAATTCTAGTACCACTTCATTACATAGCAGCTGTGTGGCCTTGGGCAAGTTACTTAACTTCTCTGAACCTCAGTTTACTCATTTGTAAAATAAGTATGAAGCACAACCAATGTTGCTGGGAGGGTCAGAAATACAACTCTGCATCTAAGTTATCCTAAAAAGTAGGAATAACCATGACTCCCATCTTTTAGGGGAACAATCTGCCACTGAGAGCACAAGGTATTTCCTAGAAGCCTCTCACATGTGACAGAAGCCAGACAAGAGTAATGTCCTTAACTCAGCGGCCCACATCAGCCCCCTATACCAGGACTCAAGCAAAGTGAAGAGGAGGGAAAGATGGGATGAGCTTTGGAGAGAAGTCCAGACCATCTGCCTTCCTGAGGGGTTGGATTGTTGAGGTGGGCTCAGCTACTGGGCACAGCTCCAAGATGGATCTGGAGTGGCTCTTTGGGGATGGATAGTCTAAAGGGAGAAAAGACACCAGTCACTCCGAGCCTGAGGGTCCAAAACTCTGGGAAGGTGCAGGGAGTGAGAAAAAACCCAATGGAACGACATTCCCTAATACCAACCATGGGCAGGGCTGGAAAACCCCTCAAAGCCTCAGTCTTTACGTTTAGAAACGGGCTAATTTTTAGAAAATTAACAATAAACAGTCAACTATGGAATGGTGCTCAGTGGGTGGCCTGCTCACAGCTCACATCAATGGATGGCAGCTGCTATTATTACCTCTGCTTTTTTAATATGTCTGTGCTGGTCACACCAAAACTTGGTGGCAGTTTCACTGTTGTTCCAAGAAGAGATGTTACCTAAGCCTGAGCTTTAGGTACCTGTGTTGGTTGCTAAACTTGTTAAATAACCTATCCTAGAGAGCCTCATGGAAGACTGGGGCTAGGACTTCAAACCAGAGCACGGAGGGGGGCGGTGGGGGGACGGGGGATGGATTTCCCTCCTTTTTACTTAAAAGGCGGGAGCGGTGGGGATGAGGACGCCCAGCGGCCGCTGGATTCCAGCCCTGGGATCATTCTGGTTCGGACACGGCATCTCAGTGCCAAGCAATCAGGGACAGGGTACCCCCCGCGCTCCCAGGAGCAATGGAAGTCGGACCCTTCGCCCCCACTCGAGCGGCTCTCTGGGCACACCCCGCCCGGTGCCATTCACACAGAGCCCAACACCAAGTTATCGGAGAGCCGTGGCCCTGAACTGACCCCGCGCTCCACTGCTCCGAGCGCCCAACTCACCGGCTGTAGACAAGGCAGCCCAGGTGGTTGATCTCGTGGTCCGAGCGGTGGCGGCTGTAGTCCTCCCACAGGTCCTTGAAGGCCGTGACAGCCAGGATGAAGAGCACGGGAGCCAGCGCCAGGCCGGGCTGGAAGGCATTCACCGCCGGCACGAAGTTGAGCAGCGCTATGAAGACGAAGTACACATTTGCCAGGCGGTGGAACTGCTCGAACAGGTTCTTGGGCAGGAAGGACAGTAAAGTGTACTTGGTGGTCTTGAGCTGGTTGTCTGCCAGGTGCTGGGTGCCCCCGCGCCGCCGCCGCCGCGCACCCTTGGTCGCGCCCGCCGCGGAGTCCTCGACGCCCGGGGGCGGCAGCAGGTTGGAGCGCACCACGCGCGTCCTGCCGTCCCCACGCCGCCGCCGACGACGGCGACGACCCGGGGACCCGGGCTCCTGGGCCGCCGCCGCCGCCAGATCCCGCTCCATGGCCGCGTGTCGCCGCGCCCGGCTCCTCCGCCGCTCGCGCCTGACCGCGCCAGCCTCCTAGGTGATCATCGCCGGCGGCTCGGGCGCGGCGGCGCGAGCTCCCAGCCTGCGGGACGCAAGGAGACGGCGGTCAGCGCCCGCCCCGCCCAGCCCGCCGGTCCGCAGTCGCGGCAGGGCGCAAGCGGGGCGGGGCGGGGCGCGCGCCGCCTAGAGCCCCCTTGTACTGGCGCCCTCCCGGCCATTTCCGCCGCCGCAGCTCCTGGCCCCGCCTCGCGCCGCGCCAGGGCTGGAGATACCGTAGACAGCGGGAAAGAAAAAAAGCCCGAGCTGGAAACTTAGAGCAGTTTGGTTTCGTTTCCCAGAAGCATCAGTTCAGTCCCACAACGTTAGGAACGCGCCTTGTCTCCGGTAGGAGAGAGGAAGCTGCAGACTGTGAGAGAAAAGGCACCGCAGTTCCCTGGCAGCTGCCAGGCTCTTCTTGGGCCAGCCCTGCTTCCTGGGCCCAGGACTAGGAAACAGTTTGGGGACCCGGGTTAGGAGCCTCCTTCTGGAATCAGCTAGAATCAAAATCCAAATGAGCCATGGCATACCACTGCTCCAATTTTTGAATCTTATTTATCGAGAATATCTGCTTTAGGGAGAGCCCAAGAAGTCGGAATTCCGTTGCCTCTACGCCCTTCCCTATCCCTGCTCAACCTCCACCTACTTTCATATTCACTTCTTCGGTGAACTTTTTCTTTTCCCAGATCATAGCCGCCTTTCTTTACTTCCCTAAATAGGATTTTTTTTTCTTTCTTTCTTTCTTTCTTTCTTTCTTTCTTTCTTTCTTTCTTAATTGAAGGGAGAACTATTTCGCAGTGGAAAAGAAAGACAGGTTTGCAAGTATTTTTCTTTTCCTCTCTGGAAAACCCTGAGAGCTAAAATATCCCTGTGTGCTGCAGTTTTGAGGAGGCCTTTATGAGAAACTGTGACAGGGAATTGAAAGTGGTTGTTGGGAGGGCAGGTGAAGACCAGCGGTGGCAGAAGTTTGGGGCAAAGGCTACCTTTAGTACTGATGGGCAATTGGAGAGGGGAGCGGGTAAACGATGGGTGTAGGAGAATATGCTGGGTATGGCAGAAGATATGGGGGAGTCCCCACTCCCGCAGTAATGCTCTCCCCCAGGTATACCACAGCTGTGACAGTTAGCCTTCTGCTTTGGAAGTACAGAGATAAGAAGCAGAGATTCTTGCTGAGGAGACTCTGGCTGGGAATTTGGGTGAGAAGAGCCATTATGGGCACTGTCTGTCTTTGATTCTGAGAGCTGTTGGCCTCCTCCTGTAGGCCAGCCCCACCTTTCTCTTCTTGCATTGGGATACTCAGTCATTGCCCAAGAGACCACCTTAGCAGCCTCTGCCAGTGCTGGGTTCATCCCTCCCAGGCCTTCTACAAGTCACTTCCTAAACTTTAATCAAATCATTTACCTATTCCCCATGATACTCTTACCTCCTGTACCCTGGTCAAACACCATCCAGCCATGCCAGGGTCTCACATCTCTACAGGGAGCCTTGCCAAAGACCACAGTATTTATCAGAATCCAGCATAAGGAGGGTAGAGTGACAGGTACTAAGAAAATGATGCATGCCATATATCAAACCTCTCCCCTGTGCCATTTCTAGGGGTATAATATTAATGTGTAGAGGCCTGGGTCAGAGAAAGATTTGGCTAAAGTACCTGCATTTTCAGGGAAAGAAATCAAATCTCACAATGAACCAATGGCATCCCAAAATGAGTGTTAACAGCAAATGAAGGACTACAACTTCCCTGGTTTCCAAGGACTAAGACCTCATGGACTCTTCTTTTCCTCCATTACCTAACCCAGTGAGGCCCCAGGGCCTCTATTTCCATAGATGCCTCCATCCCTGTAGGTATCCCCAGTGTGGCCCCAACCCTCTGGGAGGGTTTCCCTGCCTCCCAGTCTCCTTGCTTCAGCCAATCCACGTGTTGACAAAGTGGTCCCTTGATCTCCTGGACCCCTTCACTTCATTTCTTTACCCTGGAGCTTACCGGAGTCCCCTGTTGCTTACAAAGTCAAATGCTGACTCCTCAGGCAGAGGTCCTTTGAGGCCCTCAGGGGAACTGTCACCAACTTACTGATTTAACTCCACCCCTCCCTACCCAGGCCCAGCCCCAGGGCAAGAGGTTTCCTTACCCTTCTCAGAACAGGCCTTGTTCATTCCCATCTACATTCCGCTGTAAGGTTCCAAGATTCCATGAGTCACACTGCAGCTCCTGAAGCCTAGAATCTTTCCCCACTTGCTCTTCACCGATCCAAATTCAGTATTTCTGCTAAGTCCTCACTCAACTCATCTCCCAGAAGGTTTCCACACTGCATGATCCATTGAACTTCATGGAATCACTTCTCTTCTGACTTATGTGCATTGGTATGTAAACCTCCCCTTAGATTGCTCTGCAGGGGTTTTGAGCTTAGATGTCTTCTGCCAGTTAAACTCTCAGACTCTTGACTGCCTGGGCCTGGGCCAGGGCCAGGCTTGTGTGAACTCTGAGCTGACTGTCTGGACCACTGAGCTCTGATGAGGCTGGGCTCTAGACAAGTCACTTTAATTGTCCTCCAGTAAATACTTATTCATCACCCAGTTTTTCCCCACACACTGTTCTAGGCACTGGGGACCAAGTTGGAAAAATTGCTGATGACAACTGATATTCTTACGCATCTAACATTCTAGTAGGAAGAGACAGTATGACACTGGTTTATAATAATAAGTATATATTTGGTTTCCATCCCCATTTCTGGCATAAAGCTCTTAAACCAGTTTCCTAAGTGATGAGACTGATAAAATTATCTTGATAGTTATAACAAACCTTTTTGCACCACACCTGGGTTTATCATAATGAGGTGACTTTCATTTTTTTTAATGTTTTTATTTATTTTTGAAGGAGAGAGAGAGACAGAGCATGAGCAGGGGAGGAACAGAGAGAGAGGGAGACACAGAATCCGAAGCAGGTTCCAGGCTCTAAGCTGTCAGCACAGAGCCCGACGCGAGGCTTGAACTCACAAACTGTGAGATCATGACCTGAGCTGAAGTCGGACGCTTAACCGACTGAGCCACCCAGGCACCCCAATGAGGTGACTTTTAGAAAGCACTTTCCATGGGGGCTGGTTGCCAGGGGAACCAACCACCTGTGATTAGAGAGTTGGAACTTTCAGCCCCATTCCACTGACCTCCAGGGAGAGAGAGGAGCTGGAGGTCAAATCAATTGTCAATGGCCCATGTTTTAATCTTGTCTATGTAAGAAGCCTCCATAAAACCCCAAAAGGATGGGGGTTGGAGAGTTTCCAGGTTTGTGAACATGTGAAGAGTCAGGGAAAGTGGCACTCCCAGACAGGGCATGGAAGCCCCATATCTTCCCTGTGCATCTCTCCCATCTGACTCTTCCTGAGTTATATCATTTTATAATAAACTGGTAATTGGGTAAGTAAAATGTTTCTCTGAGTTCTGTAAGCCACTCTAGCAAATGAATTAAACCCAAGGTGGGGTTGTTGGAACATCTGATCTATAGCCAAATGTTTAGAAGCACCTGACAACCTGAACTTGTGACTAGTGTCTGAAGTGTGTGTGTGTGTGTGTGTGTGTGAGTGTGAGTGTGTGTGTGTGTGTGTGTGTGTGTGTGTGTGTGTGTGTGTGTGTGTGTGTTGGGAGGCAGCCTTGCAGGACTAAGACCTTAACCTGTGAGATCTGATGCTATCTCCAAGTAGTGTCAATTGAGTTGAATTAAAGGACACCCAACGGTGTCAAGGAACTGCTTGGTGGTGTGGGGAAAAACCCCACAGACAACACATGTTAAGAGAATTAGTGTCCCTTAAAATTGGCAGCAACTAAACAAGACACCCTGAGAACACCACTAAGTCCCTGCTCTCAGGAATGCTATATCTCCTAAGGTGATTCCAACAAGAAGGATGTAGGAAGTGGAGGGGCACAGGGAACCCAGCAGGAAGGGTGTGCCTGGGCTACTATAGCTAGGGCTGTCAGAGGGGGCCTCCTGGGACAGCCCTCAGCAGAGGCCTAAGGAAAAAACTGCAGAGATATCTTGGGGAAAAATGAGCAAGTGTAGGAGAGTGTGGGGTTCCAGGCCCAGTAAGATGGTCCAGGTGTCTAGAGCCAAGTGGCTGAGCAGAGATAAACCCATAGTGAGCTCATATAGGGCCTAAAGAATCAGAGTAAGGATTTTGGCTTTTAGCTGAGTGAGAAGGGAAGTTTTGGAGGGCTTTGAGCATAGGAGTCTTATCACTAAACTTAGGTTTCCAAAGATCACCAGCAGCTGTGTGAATAGAATGCAGAAGAGCTAGGTCAGTAGCAAGGAGACAGTAAGAGGCCATTGCAATAATCCTGGAGAGGAGTTGGTGGTTCATGTGGGAGTGGTCATGGTGCAGGGTGGGACATGGCCATATTAAAGCATGCACAATATAGTGTTGAACTGGCTGTGGGATATGAAATAAGGGATGAGTTGAGGAGGGCCCAAGCAACTGATATCTTGAGTTGCTGGGGCCTGAAGGCAGTGGGAGGGGCAGACCTGGGATGGTCACCAGGCCCTGGAGGGGAAGTCTGACAGAGGTGCACACAGCCAAGCTCAGCTGAGAGACCCAGCCAGAGATACAGGTCTGGGGTCATAGAGTGAGTCTGGGTGGAAGAGAGTGTGGCTGGTAGTGGGAAGGGGACAGAGGGGCCAGCATGCATGGACCATGCTGCCTTTGGAAGGGATAGGCCTCTAGATTTGCTCCAACTGCAATAGGAAGCTGTAGACTGCCCCAAGCAGAGGCATAAGGTGAGAAGATATTATTATCCCTTTCAAAAGATGAAAGCTAAATTTTGAGCCCAGTGGGAGCAGTCAAGGCAACAAATTAGGAGGTGGCTTAGGCTCTAGGCAGTGGATAGAGTGGAAAACTACAAGTATCATAGATCAACAGCTTGGATATTTGGAGAAGGAAAAGAGCTGAATCAAGAGTAACCCTCAAGAGTCTAGTTAATGACTTGGGGATGAAGGATTGTAGAATGCTCTAGCCCCAAATATGCCACTTTGGCATATTGATTATTTTGAATTAAAGTGACCTGAAAAACAGTTAGTGCAAGAGTGATATGCTGACCCTCTTTTGTTTCTCTGAAAGCAGGAAACGAATCTCCTATGTGAAAGGTACCATCCCTGTACCAGGAGAGTAGAAGGCATCCTTATCACCAGAGATAGGACATTTAAGACCAAGAAGGCTGTATAAACAGATCCTGTCTCTTCACCAATTTACTACCCCAAGCCAAACCCCTTTTTCTTGTCAATTCTTCACAAATTTATTTATTATTTTTTTGTCTAAAAGGTACAAAATTTTTCTGCTTTGGTCACTTCTTTGAGCCTCATATTTTTACGGGGCCCTTGTAAGTATGAAATTAATTTGTTTTTCTCCTGTTAATTTAATTATTAGGACAGTCAAGAACCTAGGTTGGAAGAAGGGAAAATTTTCCCACTCCCACAAAGAAAAACAGGTTTGGGGGAAAAATACAAAGCTAACATATGCCATGTTAAAGTAGAGGTGGCTGTTTGACATCTAACAGATGTCAAGGAGGTAGAGGGATAGTGAAATATCAACATGACAGGAAAAGCCAAGCACTACAGGTAAAGATCTGGGCCATGTCAGGAGATACCTGTGATTTAGAGCTGTGTGATGAGAAGGTTGTACCTACAGATAGAATGTAAATAGAAGAAACTCTGGATGATACATTCTCTCTGAAAAATATATGGACTTGGATCAAAGAATCATGAAGACTGCTTCCACCTTTCATGTACTGCTTTGGTGGTGTGATGCTTACTTAATAAATGCTTATGGAGTAAGTAAAAATCACAGTCTATAATATTTTAAACTGATATTATTTGTTTAATATTTACTCTTGTAAGTGTCCCTAATTTTAAAATATATATTTTAGGTTTATTTATTTTGACAAAGAGAGAGAGAGAGAGAGAGAGAGCACACATGCAACAGAGAGAGAGGGTGAGAGCATCCCAAGCAGGCTCTGAGCTGTCAGCACAGAGCCCAACGTGCGGCTCGATCTCAGAAACTGCAAGACCATGACCTGAGCTGAAATCAAGAGTTGGACACTTAACTGACTGAGCCACCCAGGTGCCCTGTGAGTGTACTTAATTTGTAAGAAAAGGTTATAAGAGATTCTGAAATTTGTAATTTGTAAAGTTAGGCACAGATGCTGTACAGTAATTAACAAGGCCTTAACATTCATTTAAATTAAATTATCAAAGTATAGAGCTGCAGGGGCAGCTTATAGTGTATTTATAGATTATTACCATATAGTAATATTTTTGGTATAAATACTAGAAAAGAAAAAGGCACAATTTATCACTGTTTGCAATGTCATGGTTTTTATCTAGGAAAGTGGTTAGAAATATAGCTAAGTATAAGATAAAAATGTGCAGTTATAAGTTTCTCATGTATAAGCAAGAGCCAATTAGAAAATATAATGGATCAACAGAAGGATTTCATTTTTAGAATAATATAAAATGCCTAATGAAGAACAAAAATGTCAGTTCAAGATGTATGCAAATAATCATAACAAAAACCAACAATAGAAGTGGTGATAACCTTTGTAGAGAATGTAACCTTTGTAGAGAATGTAATGCCTGTCAGGCATGTGCTTACTCATTTTATACTGATTGTCTTCGTCCTCCTGGCCATTCCATGAGGTAGGAGAATTTTTATCCCATATCACAGGTGAGGAATATGTGATCACATGGCTACCAACATTTTGCTAAAGGTGGTAAAGGAAGATCTGGATAAATATAGACCTGCCATTTATCTGAGTGGGCTTGCTTCTTAAACTAACCTGTGGATTTTGTGTATTTTCCAAACGAATTCCAACTGGATTTATTGTTTTCAACTTGTCAGTTTGAATACAAGTAACAGAAGAATAAAGGAAGATAAATAAGTTAAAAAATTTGGGGGTATAAGAAATTAATAATCTACTACATTTGACAAAAATTAAGAAGTCATAATAACCTACTACATTTGACAAAAGTTAAGAAGTCAAATACTTAAGGCTCTAGAGGATGTGGATTAGAAGAACTTTTTTTTTTTAATTTTTTTTTCAACGTTTTTTATTTATTTTTGGGACAGAGAGAGACAGAGCATGAATGGGGGAGGGGCAGAGAGAGAGGGAGACACAGAATTGGAAACAGGCTCCAGGCTCCGAGCCATCAGCCCAGAGCCCGACGCAGGGCTCGAACTCACGGACCGCGAGATCGTGACCTGGCTGAAGTCGGACGCTCAACCGACTGCGCCACCCAGGCGCCCCCAGAAGAACTTTTAAGCGTTGCCACTGGAAGTATGAATGGGTGCAGCCACTTTGGTTAATTATTTGGCGTTCCATCTTAAATTTGAACATCTGAAGTCCTTAAATCTCAGCACCCCTGTCCCTAAGAATACACCAGAGAAAACTTGCACATGAACACTCATTTTGTAAATAGTGCGCTTGTTCACAAGTGGAGCAACTTGTTCCATCTTTGACTGTGTACAGTAATCACAAAATGAGAAATTTGTGCAGCTATGAAAATTAATGAACTATAGATACATGCAGCAATGTGGAAGAATCTTGGAAACCTAACTTTAGGTGAAAAAATAAGTCCCAGAAGACTATATACATAGCAATACTGTTTTTACAGATCCCAAATGCTAGACATACTGAGCAAAATATCGTTCAGCTACTTTTATCTGCAATAAAGCAGTTTGTTACAAAATTATACATGTGCTTACCAGGCAATTCTGTGACTAAACTACTGAATGTTTATCCCAGATAAATTAAAACTTACATTCACACAAAACTTGCACACAAATGTTTATAAAAGCAGCTTTATACATAATAGAAACAGGAAAGAAATCAAGTAACTGTAACAGGTAAATGGATAAACAGATTGTGATACATTCATATCATGGAATTAACTACTCAGCAATGAGAGAAAGGAGCTATGGATATGCACAACAGTGTGGATGGATCTCAAGGGAATTATGCTCAAAAAACAAAGCCAATCTCAAAAGGTTACATATTGTCTGATTCCATTCTGGTTTTGTGATAACAAAATAACAGAGATGGAGAACAAATGTGGTTGCTGGTGGTTTGGGAGGAGAAAGGAAGGGAAGTGGTTATGGCTATAGAATAGTATTGCTAGGGGTCCTTGTGATGGAAGTGTTCTGTATTTTGACTATAGTGGTGAGCACATAAGTCTACACATGCAACACAATCATATAGAACTAAATTCATATACAGCCGAGCACCTGGCTGGCTCATTTGGAGGAACATGGGACTCTTGATCTCAGGGTTGTGAGTTTGAGCCCAACATTGGGTGTAGAGATTATGGAAAAATAAAATATATTTTTTAAAAGAACTAAATTCACATACAAATACATACACATGAGTGCATGTAAAACATGAGTGCATGGTGAAATTTGAATAAAGTCAAATTACATTAAGGTTAATTTTCTGGTTGTAATACTGTATTATAGTTCTGTAAGGTGTTAACATTAAAGAAAACTTGGTGCAGAATATACTGGATCTCTTTTTGTTATTTCTCACAATTGCATATGAGTCTACAATTGTTTCAAAATAAACATTTTTTGAAAATGCAGACATTAAAAAAAAAAAAACAGTGGAATGATACCAACAGGAAGCAGGGAGCTGTGGTAAGGAAAGGACACATGGGTAGATGCAAGTTATCAGTAGTGTACTGTTTCTTGGTCTTGGTGGTGAGTTCATGGGTGTTATATGTTGTGGCTCCCAATGGTCCCCATCTCCTGGTATTGATGCCTTTGTGTAGTCCCTTCTCACACTGAATAGGAATGGTATGTGTAAAGAATGGGATACTGAGGAAATGACAGTGTGTGACCTCTAAGGCTTGGTCACAGACATTGCAGTTTCTGCCTACCTTCTTGGATCCCTTGTCCCAGGGAAATCCAGCTACCATGGTGGAGGGCACCCAAGGAGCCCTCTGGGAGATCCATGTGGTGAGGAGCTCAGATCTCTTGCCAACTTCCAGGCATCCTTGAAGTGGATCCCCTAGCTCTAACCAAGCATTTAGAAGTTTGTAGCCTTGGCCAACATCTTAATGCATCTTAGGGTCATGAAAGATCCCAAGCCAGAACCACCAGCTAAGCAGCTCCTTAATTTCTGACCTACAGAAACAGAGAGAGAATAAATAATTGTTGTTGTTTTAAGTGATTTTTGTTTGGGTAATTTGTTTTTTAGTAATAAGTAACTATTATTCAAGTGTATTACCATGCTTTATAACTAATATATCTAACATATAATGTTTGTATATCAAATGATTTGTTTAAACGGGGCACCTGGGTGGCTCAGTAAGTTAGGCATCCAACTCTTGATATCAGCTTAGGTCATGATCTCAGGGTCGTGAGATTGAGCCCTGTGTCAAGCTCTGCACTGGTCTGTACTGGGCATGGAGCCTGCTTAAGATTCTCTCTCTCCCTCTACACCTTATGCTCTCTCAAAAATAAGTAAGTAAGTAAATAAATAAATAAATAAATGAATGAATGAATGAATAAATAAATAGTGGGTCAAAAAAAGAAAAAGAAACATTATAATTTCCTCTTTCAAAAAAAAAAAAAAAGAAGGCTATATCCTATTACATGTCAGTTAAAGCTAATTTTCCTGATGGTTTTCATGAAGGAATGTATAACTGGGACAAAAGCAACAAGTTTCTGTATTTATGGAGAATTGGTCCGTGATAAATGTGGAGTTTTTTTTTTTAATGTGTATTTATTTTTAGAGAGAGAGAGACAGAGTGAGTATAAGTGCAAGTGGGGGAGGGGCAGGGAGAGAGGAGAGAGAGAATCCTAAGCAGGCTCTGCCCTAGGCTGGATGCAATGAACTGTGAGATCATGACTTGAGCCAAAGTCAAGAGGCAGATGCTTAACTGACTGAGCCATCCAGGTGCCCTCAAATGTGGAGTTTTAAATCAATGGAGGAAAGAAAGAACTATTCAGTATAGCATGTTGGAAAAATTGACTAGGGAAAAAATCAAATCCTAATCTCACACCATAAACTAAAACAAATTCTAGGTAGATTAATTATATAATTTTTAAAAAGGAAAAAATATTATAGAAATGTACTATGTTTATAATGCTGGAGTGGGAAGATTTTTCTAAACAAGAACAAAAAAAAGAAGCCATAAAGGACAATACCAGCTACATAATTTAATCCTTCTTTACTATTAAAGCTTAACATATTAACATGTAAAAGGTAAATAACATTTTAACAGAGAAAAGCATGCACAGTTTTGCATACTATGCAGCCATTTTCTAAAAATGAGGTAGAATTTAATGTGCTCATGAAGAAGGACACCCATACCTTGAGGAGTGAAAAAGGGAAGTTGGAAAATATGTGCAGTAATAATATGTATTATATCTTATTTGTGGGATTTGAACAAAGTATATAGCAATATATCCCTGTATTGGTTTTCTAGGGCTACCATTAGAAAGTACCACAAACTGGGTGCCTTAAACAATAGAAATGTGGGGTGCCTGGGTGGCTCAGTCAGTTAGGCACCCAACTTTGGCTCAGGTAATGATCTCACGGTTCACGAGTTTGAGGCACGTGTCAGGCTCTGTGCTGACAGCTCAGAGACTGGAGCCTGCTTCAGATTCTGTGTTTCCTTCTCTCTCTCTGCCCCTTCCCCACTCATGCTCTCTCTGTCCCTCTCAAATGTAAATATAAATCTCTCACATTAAAAAAAAATTTTTAAAAACCAGTAGATATGTATTGTCTCATCCTTTCAAAGACTGGAATTCAACATCAAGATGTCAGCAAGGTTGGTTCCATTTGAGGGCCTTGAGGGAGCATATGTTCCTGGCTTCTCCCTTAGCTTCTGGTGGTTTGCTGGCAATGTTTGGCATTCCTTGACTTGTAGATCTCTGCCTTCATCTTCACATGGCATTCTCTCCCTGTGTTTGTATCTGTCTCCAAATTTCCCCTTTTTATAAGTACAACAGTTATAATGGATTAGGGCCCCCCCTACTCCAGTATGACCTCATCTTCACTTTATGAATTATATCTGTAATAACTCTATTTCCAAATAAGGTAACATTCTGAGGAACTGGGGGATAGGACTTCAACATGTAAATTTGGGGGTTCAAATTCAACCCATAGCAATCCCTAACATGAGATTAATTAATTAATGATTTATTGAGTAGATGCTTGCTGTATCTAGGCTATAGGAAGATGAGGCAGCAAGGAGAGAAGAAGGAACATCCAATTTTATCTTATAGAATAACCAAATTCATGTTTGGACCAATAACATATATTATTTTTTATCATAAATAATATATTGATCAATAGATATATATTGATAATATATGCTAGATACATTATGTGCCACTTTACCGGTGAAGGAATTGTTAAGATAGGAAAGTAATTAGTGAAAAAAGTACTGCTTTTCCAGGATGGCCTAGGTCCTCTTATGATTAACCTAAAGATCAATCAATCCATGCAGAAAACTATTTCACAAAGTGAATAAATAATGATTAAGTGCCTACTATTGCATACTGTAATAACTAGCAAGATTATAAGTATGCATAGCTAGTGTAAGTGTTGGTGCACTGCTCATTAGACAAAATGTTCTCAGTTAAAGAAGCAGTATGTTAACATTACATTCTGGTGCAAGTTCCTATTCTTTTTACAGACAAATGACAAATAGAGTTGGATATGCTAATTGAATAACACTAGAATAGGTCTTGGTCTCTGCCCTCAGAAGCCCATGTTGAGTGGGGGTACAAACATGTATTATGACAGTTTATCATCTCTGTCCAACCATATTCACATGCTAAGGCTTAAGTTTTCCTTTCCACACCACTGTTGCCCCTCTAGGTGTCAAGGACCCCACCTCTGTTTTGGAAAAACACAGATGTGTCCTGTTCTATTGAACAGAAAAGGATGTCTATCAGGACAGTTTTGAGAATGCTCAAAATAGTAGCAAGATATCGGGAAAAAACTCTGCTAGAAAATTCACGATGACAACTGTGGATGACCAGCTGTAGTACATCAAGACAAGAGAAAAGCACCAAGGCAACGTGTGAGACTCCTGACAATTGTAGTCTTCCTGCATGCACTAACTCGCTTCTACTGGTTTTCAGGAGCTGCCTCCAGGAGCTGTTTAAGAGTGAAACAAGATAGGATGCCAACGTCTCTACAATAGTGCACCAGGTCTGATGCCCACCTCTTGTACCCTGAAAACAGGACACAGCAGAGATAGCAGTATAAGCAAAGGGTAAAATAGCCAGCTATTTACAGGCTTTCTGCAAGAACTTAAGTATGTCTGTGTTACAAAGAAAACCACAGGCCCAAAATGGCATCAACTTAGATGGAGTCACCAAACCCAGTCTTAATATCTAACCTAGGGGCAGTTTCAACCTCCCCCAGAAATGTAGTCTTACCCAGTCAGTCAGTAAATTTTCTGATCAGCATCAGTGAGGTCATTTGTCACGTGGGCCCTCTCTATCCACCCCACCCAAAAGAAAATGAGATAATCTGCATGATAAATCTCCTACTCTTCCCCTTAAGGGAAGTTGACCACACCTGAGACAATCCTTTCTTTTATTTTGCTAATAACTTCCTCACCTCACCTTCCTTCCTATAAAAATCTTCTATTTTGTACTACTCCTCAGAGCTCCCCTCTACTTGGTAGATGGGATGCTGCCTGATTCAAGAATCACTTAATAAAGCTAGTTAGATCTTCAGTGGTACTTAGTGGGATTTTTGTTCTTTAACATGTGGGAGTTAGGGACAGCGGTGGTGGGGCAGGTAAAAGAGGGTGTCCTTTGAGTTATGTCAGTATGGCAGTTCTGTTTATCTTATACGTCTTGAGGAGCAACATGATTCCACCAACCTCCTCTGTACTTCAGCTATCAAATGTAAATTACACTTATTTCCTGACTGGATTTGAATCCTAAATTCCCTCTCCATCTTGCTGTAGACAATTCATATATAACAAAAACTTGCCTCATTCGGGACAGTTAAATAAAGGGAAATAGTTTCCATACAAAGAAGCAACTTTGACTAAAAACAACACACACATATCCTCATGTGTATAATTCAGGTATCTGTGTAGAAAAACGAATATTTTGTCTTCTTTTTCTTTTGTCTGTGGTCATTGTCTTCTGACTTGGTTAAAACATCACTTTTTTTTTTGAAATAAAATTCAGGTCATATTTCAAGTAGATCTCACTGGTATTTTTAGTATCAGAATTATAGCTATAGGAAATGCCATAACTTATCATTTCAAAGGAAATGGAAGTGGGGCAAGGGAGTTGAAGAAATAAAAAATATATGTATCAAAAGGAGAAAACCATGTATTTCTCAACCATTTCTGACATTACATTGGATGGCTCATTTCATTAATACTATTCTAATGTGTGTTTTCCAACACCACCAAGCAATTAACTTGATCTTGGGATTAAGTGTTGGCACCATCTACCTAGAAATAGTACATGTACTGCTGAAGTGAACACTACCTGGAGATAGTTATTAGATCCCACAGGTTAAGGGCTCAGTCCCAGATTGTTAGCTAGGATACAGCAGAGAGGTACTAAAATCTGAGGGCTAACATCTATCAGCAGAGCTGGGAGTGGGTAGGGGAACAACAAAAGCAGGAACAGGATGTGTTTCATTTTGTATAGCTAGCAGCTCCCACCAAGAAGATTCCAGTTAGGTGTTTCACATGATAGCCCCTTGCCTGATCAAACTGGTTTGGAGCAGAGGATCTGCACAGAAGCCACCTGAGTTGTCCTGAAGTTTCTTTTAGTTGATAATAATACTAAGATCTTCTCCTATGGGCAGGGTTTTCTGCCATTTTTTGAACATACAGTGTATGCATTAGCATGTTGACATGCTAGGAATGCACAATTGAACCAAAGTGCCTAATTAATAGAATATGCATAAATTCCTTAATGTATATGCAAGCTCCCACCCTGCCCTCTAATATACTGGATAAAAGCTTCCTGTACTAACCCCATGGGGTGGGGGTGGGGGGCGGACAGTGCTTTTGTTATGGAACCAGACTGGAAACCTGGCGGCACTCAGAGATCTTGATGGATTGGAGATTTATTTAGCACTGGCAGGCTCAAAGGAGACTGTTTCTCCAAAGGTCTGTGCCCAGAATGCAAGTGGGGAGGGTAATTTATAGTCCTCAGCTTCCATATCTGTGGGGGTTTTCCCACGCTCACAGCAAACAAAGGAAAAAGAACCCGGAGGAGGGGTCTCTAAGCTAGAGACCAGAGTATGTTTTAGCTCCATCGGCCATCTTTGGCATACTTTATTTACTTATCCAGCATTCCCCCCTTTAATGCCTTTAAAAACAACTTTTAGTAGGCATCACCTTTCATTTTTACAGGTTGATTCTCTCTGAGGGCTAAGATACTTGCAGTAGTTTGGCGAGTAACAGAGTTTTCAATAAAATGAACCATAGCATTCAGTATACAAGAGCCAATGGATACAAGTAAAATTATGGAGAGGAGGGGCCCCACCAGGGAAGGAAGCCAGGATGCCCAATCCGTGAGATCCCATACTTTCCATTGATTGATACTTTCCTATTGTCTACCTTGAATTCTTTCCTTGAGTTCCTTAACCTTAGTTGTAACTATTCCTGACTGGTTTATGAAACAGCAACATTCCTCCCCCAGAAAGATGCAAGTCCCTCCTTTTTCTGAAGTGAGGAGGTCTAGGGCTCACCTATTTTGGAGGGTCACTGCCACCAGAGAATTTATTTGGTTTTGTAAGGTTACCAGAGAATCTGCCACCAGATCCATGTCTTCATTTATCGCTTGAGATAGTTTATGGTATAGTCCTACAGATGAACCTATGCCCCCTATTTCAGTTCCTATTCCTGTCTCAATTCCTGCGCCTATCAGAACGGGTAGCAGGATTGCCCATTTAGCCCAGGACTTGGGGTTAAAGGCTGTTAGGAGCTGATCTTCAGTGTATATGGATATCTCTGGGGTCAAGAAGACAGAATAACAGATCTGAGTCCAGTTGGCCTCTAAGCATTGGTAGGCTGAATTAGAACACAGATAGAATACCCCAGGGGTTGAACACAGGGTTGCGTTCCTCTTTAAGGTTATATTTCTTCCACATAGAGAGGTACTGTTCATACCTTCAGGGACTGTACAGATTAGATTGTCGGCATTTATGAGACAGACCCCAGTGGCCAGGGGTCCAATTAAGACAGAGGTGTTGGTTTTGAGATTTTCAGGAGCTTCCCAGGTCAAATGGGTGGGAGTGGCTATGTAAGCCCTCCGGCTGAGGGGCAAGCACATCCAGCAGGTTTTGGTGTGATTATCTATTTTATGGAGGACTTGTAGAGTAGTGTTGGCCCAATGCTGTAGTGGGGAATTGGTAAGCATCTGATTGAGAGCTCAAAGGTTCAAACCTTGGTAGGCTGCCAGGGGAGTGGTCGCCTTTATGGCTTGTATTACCCTATCCTGGGTATCTTTATAACTTTTTGAGGGGCCCTGTCTTGCACCCTTCCCCTGTCCGAGATCCCCCACTGAGGAAGGTAAGTATAGCAAGCTTGCTTCCCTCTCTGGAGGCCCTTGTTGTGACATGGGTTCCCGACATTTTGGGTTATCTCTATGGTCTAATACTTAGCCCTTGGGGCACCAGGTGACTGACAGAGAGTGGGTGTTTTTCCCTTGTAGCAGTCTTTGTGGAGGGAGGTGAAGGCGCTGAACGCCCTTAACACCCTATTGTCATATAACAATGCTGGGGGCAAAGTGGGTAAGCGGCCTTTGTGAGGGTGAGAGAGGTTATCATAATATGCAGGCAATACTTAATAATCCTCCCACCCAGAGGAGGTATGTATAGAGACCCAGCATGCATCTTTTGTCCCATGTCCAGCTTGTTGGTGCAGTCTCTATCAACCCAACAGTAAGAAGTAAGATCAGGGCTATGACGCCAGTAGGTGGCAAGGGCTGGCAGAGTTGCATCCAAACCCCTGGGCTAGGTTCACGCATTGATTCCCCAGGCTTCTGCCACTCACAGGCCAGCCAGCTTCTGGGGTGTGGCTGGAGCAGGACTAGAGGTCTTAGGGGTCAGTTTTCCTTTTAAGGGTCAGTTTAAGCGGGTTGACTGGATCTGGATCACTTCTCCAGGTTTTGGATTCTTCTGAGTTGGCCTTCTTAACTCTGGAGTGATGGATCCATGGGGTGATACCTGAAACTTTAAGGGCTGTAGGAGTTGTTAGAATAACAGTATGAGGCCCAGTCCACCATGGTCTAAGAGGTTCCCTCGTCCAATCTTTGACCCACACAGAGTCTCCTGGCTGAAAGGGGTGAACGGGGTCCCTAAGGAAATTGGGGCCCTCTCTTTGGTGTCTTTCTATAACTTGTTTAGGACTGTCCCCAAGGTCTGGAGCTGTTCTCTTATTCCCTTGTCTCCAATCTGGTGTAGGTCTCCTGGGAGTTTTCCTAAACATGGCGGGGGGGGGGAGGTCGCCCATATAATAACTCAAAAGGGGAAAATCCCAGTGCCCCAGGCGTGCATTGGGCACGCAGGAGGGCCAGTGGTAGTAAATTTGGCCGTGGGAGATTAGTCTCTTGATGGAACTTAGCCAGGGTTTCCTTGAGGGTGTGATTCATCCGCTCTACTTTCCCTGAGCTCTGGGGTCAGTAAGCAGTGTGCAGTTTCCAGGTATGTTGAGGGACTTTGTCAGGGTTTGTATAATGTCTGCCACAAATGCAGGTCTGTTATCACTGTGTATGGTTAAGGGTAGATCAAACCGAGGCACAATCTCCCGTAGAAGAACTTTGGCCACCTCACAACTTCGTTCCCTTCTTGTCAGGAATGCTTTGACCCATCCCAAATATGTGCAGATTATTACAAGAAGATACCTGAACCCTTTATTTGGTTGTATGTCAGTAAAGTCCACCTCTAAGTCTTCGAAAGGGGCGGCCCTGATCCTTTGCATGCCAGGCGGGCCCCATGGGGCAGACCAAGCATTCTTTCTGGCACACGTTACACATTGTTCACTGACAGCTCAGCATAATGCCAGCAGCTGGCTGATATAGTAATTTTTTTGAGAAGGGCCTCCAGTGCAGTTTTCCCTAGGTGCGTGAGTTGGTGATATTCCTTCACTAGGTGTTTTCCCATAGACAATAGGACAAAGATGTGCCCATTTGGCATGACCCACCATCCCTCTTTGCTTAATGTGCCCCTTCTGTCGAGGCCCAACTTCTTTCTTCGTTGGAGCAGGGAGGCTTCCCTCTGGGGTGCAAGAGTCATACTGTAGGTAGGAGCTTTGCCTGGGTCACCACCGGTGGCCGCTCTGTTTTGTCAGCCAGGTGATTTCCTTGAGTTATGGGGTTGTCTCCTTTCTGATGTCCCTTACCGTGTAGGATAGCTACCTTGTTTGGCAGCCATACAGCCTCAAGAAGCTTTAGTATTTTTTTTGTTTTTGATAGTTTTCCCTGCAGCAGTAAGGAGGCCTCTTTCTTTATAGATGGTCCCGTGTACATGCACAGTAGCAAAGACATACTGGGAATCAGTGTAGATGTTAATGCGTTTACCTTTGCTAAGGATGAGGGCTCAGGTTAAGGTGTACATTTCAGCCCGTTGTACCGACCATCCTTCTGGCAAGGCCTTGGCTTCCAGAACTTCAGTGGTTGTGGTTACCAAATATTCTGCTCTTCAGCTGCCTTCTTGTAAATAGCTGCTCCCATTGCTGAACAGGGTGATCTCCGGGCTTGTTATAGCCTGGTCTTGGAGGTCCGGGAGGCTGGTGTAGACTTCATCCACTACTTCGGAACAGTCATGGTCGGGTTCTCCCTCCTCTGTGGGAAGGAAGGTGGCCGGGTTTAGTGTTCTTACTGTTTTGAGAGTGACTTTGGGTTTTCATAGAGAAGGCCTTGGTATTGTGTCAGCCAAGAATTGGAGAGAAAAATGATATCCTTGGGTGCTCATGAGGGACATGACTGCGTGTCAGACCTTAACATTAAGTGTTTTTTCCAGTGGGAGTTTGTCTGCCTCCTTGAGCAGGACTGTGGCTGCCAGCACTCTGAGGCATGGTGGCCATCCTGCAGCCACAGGATCAAGTTTTTTTGACAGGTAGATCACTGGCCATTGCCAAGGCCCCATGCTCTGAATCAGCACTCCAAGGGCTATTTTATCCTTTTCACGTATGAAGAGGTTAAAGGGCCTTTCTGTGTCAGGCAAACGAGGGTTTGTCCCAGAGCCAACTTTATTTCTGTGAAAGCAGCCCTTGCCTCCTCAGTCCATGCGAGGGGCTCCCAGTCTGGCCCTCCAAACAGATGATAGAGGGGCCTCATTATGGCTGAGAATCTGGGAATCCAAATGCAACAGAACCCTGTGGCCCCTAAAAATTCACGCAAGCCTCATTTTGTTTGGGGCTGTGGCAGTGTGGTGATAACTTTCTTCCTTTCTGGTCCTAGTTCTCTTTTTCCTTTTGTGAGGAGGAAGGCTAAGTATCAGACCTGCTGCTGACAAATCTGCCTTTTTCCAAGAGGCCCGGTACCCCAAGTAGGATAAGAGCGGCAGGAGGGCCTTGGTAACTTTCATACAGTCTTCTTGGGTGTTGCTGGCAAGGAGGAGATCGTATACATATTGGAGGAGGACACACCTTGTGGTTTCCCTCGGAAAATCAGCGAGGTCTGCAGCTAGTGCTTCCCCAAAAAGAGTGGGCGAGTTCTTGAAACCTTGGGGAAGTGGTGTCCAGGTCAGCTGCATCTGGCACCCTGTAATGGGCTCAGCCCATTCAAAGGCAAACAATGGTTGACTTTAAGGAGCCAGGCAGAGGCAGATGAAAGCATCCTTTAGGTCAAGGCATGTAAACCATCTGGCTCACTCTGGAATCTGGCTGAGGAGAGTATATGGGTTCAGAACCACTGGGTGTAAGGAAACAGTCACTTTGTTAATGGCCCTCAATTCCTCTACTGGTCGGTATCCTCCTCCTGGCTTCTTGACTGGCAAGAGCAGGGTATTCCAAGCTGATTGGCACTCAATTAGAATACCTGCTTCTCTGAGCTTGGTCAGGTGCTCTTGTTTACCCATCTAGCCTCGAGCAGAAGGGGGTACTGCCTTTGTCTCTAAGGTTGGGCTCCAGGGATCAGGTCAACAATGATGGGGGCCTGACTCCAAGCTAGTCCAGGTGGGTTATCTTCAACCCAAACAGAGCGGAATGTAAGCCTGAATTCTGAGCGGCTATAGGGTAGGACCTGGGCACAGAATAGTCTCCATTCTTCCTCCCTTGGTAGAGTAATTGCTAAGACCAGGGTTTCCTTCTGCCTTGGGCTTAATTGAAGGCTAGTGTGTCCAGTGGGTTCAAAAGTTATCTGGGCCCCAAGTTTGGAGAGCAGATCCCAGCCCAGGAGAGGAATTGGGCAGTCAGGTAAGTAGAGGAACTCATGCTGGACCTTGTGACCCCCAAGTTCACATTGTCGAGCTTGACAGAAGGGCTATTGCATCGTCCATGTCCCAGTAGCCCCAAGTATAGTTGCTGTCTTTTGGCTTAAGGGTGCCACCGGGGAAGTAACAGCGGAGTATTCAGCCACAGTGTCAACCATGAAAGTTATTGTTCAGCCCCCTACCTTCATTTCGACCGTGGGCTCACTGGGGCCAAGAGGGAAAGAGCCCAGTCCCCCTCAGTCTGATTCTACCCCAGCCAGACCAATGAGATTCTCGCCTTGAGGTTCCTCCCCATATCGGCTGGGTTTTGAGGGCCCCTTCCGATTCGGACATTCATTCTTCCAGTGTCCCTTCTCTGCAGTATGCACATTGATACCTTGCTAAGGAGGCTCTGGGCTTCCCCGCCCACCCGCCCTTTTGGTGGTTGGGGTCGTCCTGTCTCCTCAGTGTCTGTTTCTTTTAGTGCTGCTGCAAGAAGGGTGGCCTTCTTTTTTTAGTTTTTTCTCTGCTTCTCTTTCAGTTGCGACTTCTCTGTTCATGAAAACTTTATTGGTGACCTCTATCAGCTGAGTGATATTCATCCCGGCAAAGCCCTCCAACTTCTGGAGTTTTCTTCTGATATCTGGGGCAGCCTGTGCCACAAAAGAGGTATTTACCATCCGTTGACTTTCTGGTGCCTCAGGGTCAAACGGGATATATTCACAGTATGCTTCACATAATCTTTCATAGTAGTCTCTGGGAGACTCCCCAGGTTGCTGCATGACTGATGATATTTTAGTCATGTTCATGGGCTTTCTGGTTCCAGCTCAGACTCCCCAGAGGAGGGCTTCCTGGAATCCTCAGATGTGGGCCTGTCCTTCTTCTGTGGTGAAATCCCATGTTGGGCATTCTTCAGGTGTGGCAGCTTGAGCCCAGACTGCAGGGTCATTAATCCCCAGAGGTGTGTGATCTTCTAGGTACTGTCGTGTTTCTCTCATTCTTCTTCTTCTTTCTTCTGTATTAAACAGAGTCAGTCAGTGGGTCTGGAAGAGGGACTCCATCAAGTTGACCATTGTTTGTGGCTTTTCAGAGTATGATGGAGTGTTGTGTTTCCAGTTGAGGAGGTCGGTTGTAGAGAAAGGTTGATAATACATCATGGAACAGCTGGGCTGGACTGTTCATCCTCATTCTGTCTTTCAGGCTCTCTCGTCTCCCTTACAGGCATTTGAAGAGCATTAGGTCTGGGTCTGGGGCTCAGTCTGGGTGCTGGCCCTTGTGGGGGAGGGTTCTCTGGGTCCGAGAGGGTTGGGGAGATGGGAGGTGCCGACTGCAGTGGCGGAGGCGGTGGCCACCACTGCCTTGGTGATTGCTGCAGCAGCAACTGTGGTGGCAGTGGCGCTGGCAGCGGTGACTGCAATGGCAACTGTGGCGGCAACTGCAGCGGCAGTAACGACTACCGTTGTGGCGGAGAGACAGATGGGGAGGAGTTTCAAGTTCAGGAACAGTGGGGAGGAAGCTTGGCGAGTCATAAGGAGGCGGAAAAACAATATCTTCTGCCACGTCCCCTTTAAATTTTAGAGGAGTGGTGGGTTACTTCTTTGGCTCCCTGGGTGAGCCTCCAGATAAAGTGGTTAAAACCTTTTTCTGCTCCTCTTGCTAATGATGAATCACACCCAAGTCGGGGGATTTTTGGCAATTTCAAGCCAGGAGTCAATGTATGGAAATTGATCAGGGTGGCCTGGGTTCCCAGTGACTATTAGCAAAACCCGCTGCACTATTTGAGCATCTAATGTCCCTTCTGGGGGGCCATCCTACATTGAATATGGGCCATTCTAGTTCACAAAAGGTCCTTAACTTCCTTGGTGTCATGTTCACCCTGTACTCGCCTGAAAATCCCTTTTTAAAATTTTTGAGCATGACCTCTAAAATCGTAGGCTTACTCTGTTTTGATCCCATTATTAATTTCTTTCTCGTGTTTGGTGTCACAAAGACAGACAAAGGGAGGGTATCCCCTCGGATAGAGAACCAATCAGATACTCCTCTGGTCACATTCCTGAAGGAAACTTTAGGTGAGGTTTGGCTGTAGTGGCCTAAGCTTTGTGACTTGAGATTGGCATCTGATCTAACACCACCCTAGACTTTATATGCTCACCATGACACAGGAGAGCCCATTCAGATTCCGCAGACTTTTGGGGACCTTAAGAGTGCCCATCCATGGAGCCACGAACTTGACTGGCAAGCCTGGCCAAGCTGCACATTCACACACACACACACACACACACACACACACACACACACCAGAGTCTATTATATTCACTCCTGCAAAATTCTCTACCTGTGAGACCTATTAAGGCCTCCAGGGATTGATCAGGTCCCCCTTCCACCCTTTTGGGTGGGCCTGACTTCTTTGGGGCCCCAGCCTTACTGGTTCTGATGTCAGGTCCAGGTCCTCACCTACCAGGTCTCTTGAGTTCGGCGGGAACAACAGTGTGGGGCCACCCCAAGGCAACCGAGAAGGAGACTGCTGAAATTCAGGCAGGGCATGCCTTCTCCCTTGCAATCCCTTGCTCCATCACCATCTCGCTGTTCTCCCAAACCAGTGGCAACAATGGGTCAGCACGGTTGGGTTTCCCAGTCAGGGAGCCAAGTCTGTTACAGAACCAGACTGGAACGCTGGCAGAAAAACCAAGTGGCACTCAGAGATCTTGGTGGATTGGAGATTTATTTAACACCGGTGGGCTCAGAGGAGACTGTTTCTCCAAAGGTCTGAGCCCGGAATGCAAGTGGGGAAGGTAATTTATAGTCATCAGCATCCATATCTGTGGGGTTTTTCACATGCACAGCAAACAAAGGAAGAAGAACCTGGAGGAGGGGTCTCTAAGCTAGAGACCAGAGTCTGTTTTAGCTCCGTCGGCCATCTTTGGCATACTTTATTTACTTCTCCAACACTTTTAGAGCTATCTCCTTGTCTTCTTACTTGTAGCAAGTAATAAAAAGCTTTTTATTTTATTGGGCTTTCAACATTTCATTGGGCTCTGTTCAATTTACTGCACTCAAGCACCAAACTGCTTGTCTGTTTACAAATTTTTGTGACCCAGATGAGGCCTCTCACCTAACCCCTTTTAGTTCCCCCAGCTCCCAGCTGGCTACATAGTGAGGGTGGAGGGTTGGGGGATGAACTAATCTATGTTGCTGAGGAATCTGTAGGGAAGGGCATAGAAGAATCCATCTTGGTACCTGATTTGTCAAATTTGTACACCCTGAATCTCTGAATGGGCTCAGTAGCTGCTTAGGACATTTTAATTGGAGAGCACTTTGGAGAAATGAGTGGCAAGTAATTGGCACAAATCTGCTTTAGGGCTCTGCCTCTATGGATGGGAGGGGGAAGGCTCAGAATCTGCACAGCTATCTGATCTAGTCTTGTTAGGGAATCTGAGGAGTTGCAAGTCCTGGAGGCTGATTGGAGATGCCTGATCATTGAAGTCGTCAGTAAGATAAATCTCATGTTCTGGAAATTGTCTGTAGAGAGGTTCCAGGGTGCTATACCTGAACAACCTGAGTGGGCATTCTTAAGAGCTTTTAAGAGCTTACTCGTCAACTCTCTACAGAAGGAAATTTTCAGTAGGCTAAGAACAGCTGAGTCTGTGTCTTCAACTAGCCCTTATCATAGACCTTGGCTGCTGGGGGCAAATCCTCAACAGATATCCAGATCAGAGGAAAGGTTGTTTGTTTGTTTGTTTGTTTGTTATTGTTCTTGTTTTAAAAGAGCCCCTTAGGTGAATGCCCTGGTGGATTAAATGCTTATTCAGGTGGAACCTAGAAGTCCCCAAGTGAAAGAAGCAAGAGCCCCCTGGATCACTGGAAGCACGCACCAGGTACATGTTACTGGGATTAAAAAAAAAAAAAAGAAAGAAAACAATTTAGGATTATACTAAGGATTATTTTAACACTCATATGGCCTAAATAAAGATCCTTTGGAATACCTAATTCGTGTATTTGTACACCTAACTCCAGAAAGCTGCCTATTAACTAAACAATCTGAGCACGATACAAAGTTTGGTATTTGGAAGCTTGTAAAACACATTGACAGGACTATATGCTAACTAACTTGGATGTAAATTAAAAAAATTAAAAAAAAAACATCGACAGGATACTATTCATGCAAGAAACTGAAACTTTCGGAAATAGTGACAAAATTGAGCTTAAAAATATCACCCCCTGAAGCAGTATTTCTTACTGCTCTATGTTCTTCTTATCCATAAAATGAGATGCTGGAGAACAAGGCATTAAAATAAAAATTCTCTTCCTTACATTGGGAATGCAATGATAACTCTGTAGTCAAAAGTTGGCCAGACTGGAAGCTGATAATCAGAACATGATAGGAAATTTTTTAAAGGCCTTCTCTCCTAAATCCAAATTAGAAAAATGTACCCAGAGGGATAGAAACAAATTGAGAAAAATGTAATCAGATGGGTAGATCAACCTATGATGTCATTTGAGTTGCAACCCAATTCCTAGAGGGATTGAAAGCAACTGTCCTTATCTTACAAATCTTTGCAAAAACTAGAAATATAGCCTCAGAAACAATTCAAAGTCCCCCAGATTCACTGGGAAGTTTTATCTAGATCATTCCCCATTCCTAAGATTGAAGGGAAAAAAAAAGGGGAAAAAGAGGCCTTTTCTTTTTTTTTTTTTTTAATGTTTACTTATTTTTGAGAGAGAGAGAGACAGCATGAGCAGGGGAGGGCCAGAGAGAGAGAAAGACACAGAATTTGAAGCAGGCTCCAGGCTCTGAGCTGTCAGCACAGAGCCTGATGCAGGGTTCCAACTCATGAACTGTGAGATCATGACCTGAGCCGAAACTGGATGCTTAACTGACTGAGCCCCCAAGTGCCCCAAAACAGGCCTTTTTAAAATACAGCCTAGAAAATCATCCTTGCTCAAAATCTATCCCACAGATTTCATAAGGTACTTATCAAAGATAAATACAACTCTTAACTGTAACATTTTTGTTGTGTCTGTCTATATAAGGTATTTTCTACCTCCAGATGGTATTGCTAAAATTAATTCTAAAAGAGATCTATTTAGTTAACTTGAAGACAAGAACTATAATTGGGCATTCTAAAACTCAGAAAGATAGTAACTACCTCAAGTGGTTTTCAGGTTAATGTGATCTGGGATAATCTCTGGTAAAGTGTAAGCTTGTTGGTTTAATTAAAATAGGCATGTCTTTTGGACTTAGCATCAAATATAATATAATACAGATAATCAACTTTTATTCTATCTAAATTTATTAAATTCATATTGTATCTGTTGAATTTGTCAGCAAAAATGATTTAAAATGATGGTTGATTTTGTCTATCTCATGAAGTTTTCATGAGTACTTGTTAAGAACAAGTAGGTTAAATAGATAAATGGTTTATATAGGTAAACTTTTAAATAGTTTCCAAAATCCTTGGTAACTTAGAACTTTAAAAATTTAAATGATAAATTGAGTTGAATTCGCTAGGTATCTAAGTCTTTTCCAAGTGAGATAAAATACTGAAATTTTGATTATTAAACATAGGTTTATCTACTTTTGTTATAGAGAAACTAAAGATCGATTTGGGTCTGTTAGTAAATGTATTTTATGTTTATAGAAAGATTGTACTATGGAGAAGTACATATCCCTAGAGATCATGAGATGTATTCATAAATTTGCCTATGTAAAGAATCCTGGTATCACAGAGAGTTCACAATTGTTTACCACTTAGTTTTTACTAGTATTAAGAATTCTAATAAATGTCCAGTAATTAAGACCACTGGAAAAAATAGGGGAAATAACCCTATATGCAAGGAAAGTAAGGTATATTTTTGGTGAGAAAGAATGAAGAATAGAAATACTTTTTAAATTTATTTACTTATTTTGAGAGAAAGAGAGTGAGCAGGGAAGGAGCAGAGAGAGGGGGGAGAGAGAATGTCAGTACAGAGCAGAGCCCAGCTTGGAGTTTGATCTCAGGAACCACAAGGTTATGACCTAAGCCAAAATCAAGAGTAAGAGGCTTAACCAACTGAGCCATGCATGTGCCCCTGGGAATACAATTTTTGAGAAAAAATACAGTCATTTTGTCCTAAAATGAGACTGTTTAGCGGCACCTGGCTGGCTCAGTTGGTAGAGCCTGTGAGTTAGGCTTGGTGCTGATAGCACAGAGCCTGCATAGGATTCTCTCCCTCTTTCTCTGCCCCTCCCCTGCTCATGCTCACTCTCTCTCTCTCAAAATAAATAAATACATTAAAAAAATAAAAGAATACAGGGGAGCCTGGATGGCTCAGTCAAGTGTTTGACTTCAGCTCAGGTCATGATCTCACAGCTCATGAGTTTGAGCCCCCGGTTGGGCTCTGTGCTGACAGCTCAGAGCCTGGAGTCTGCTTCAGATTCTGTGTCTCCCTCTCTCTCTCTCTGCCCCTTTCCCACTCACTCTGTCTCTCTCTCAAAAGTAAATAAAAACATTTAAAAACTTTAAAAAAATTAAAAGAATACTCGTATATAGGCTTGGAATTTGATTTTTCTCTCCTTTAAAATGACAAAGTTTTCTTAGATTATTGAATTCCTCTTGATAAGAAATTGTAAACAATGACTTTTTTCTTTATATGCCCAGTAAAAACAAAGTTTCTATGTTTTCTCTTTATCAGGTCTTTAATTAAGAAAACTGAATCTTCTTAATATTAAAAGAGCTAAGTTTTGAGGCACTTGACTGGCTCAGTCGGTAGAGAATGTGACTTTTAATCTCAGGGTTGTAAATTCAAGCCCCATGTTGGGTACAGAGCCTACTTTAATAAAATTTAAATTAGGAGCATCTGGGTGCCTCAGCCAGTTAAGCACCTGACTCATGATTTCAGCTCAGGTCATCTCAGGGTTTGTGAGATCAAGCCCCACATTGGGGTCTGTGCTGACAGAATGGAACCTGATTGGGATTCTCTCTCTCCCTCTCTGCCCTTACCCAACTCATGCTTCCTCTCTCTCTCAAAATAAATAAACACTTTTTAAAAGTTTAAATTAAATTAGGGGCAGCTGGGTGGCTCAGTCAGTTAAGAATCTGAATTGGACTCAGGTTGTGATATCCAGGTTGGTGAGTTTGGGTTCAGCATCAGACCCTGTGCTGACAGTTATACTATACACCTGAAACTAATATAAAGTGTATGTTAACTGGAATTAAAACAAAAACTTAAATAAAAAGAGCCACGATTTGCTAACAACTATGTAAACTTCTGTAGAATCTGTCACTTGCCACATTGGTTAAATAGATTATTAAGTTTTGTATATCTGTGATCTCATTTAGGCATGCACATTAAAACTTCCTGAGGTTTTTAACTGACTTCTCCAAAATTCAAATTCTAAAAAGTCTTTTGGACTAAGTAGGCTTGTTTCTTTTCTATGTTAAGTTACATTGGGAAGCATTGTGACACAAATGATAAATCTTCTAAGGTTATGTTGTGTGGGTAAATGCTGTAACTATTCCAGAAATTATATGAAATTTCTGAAGTCTTAGTATGTCCTGAGATAATGTCATCAACTGTAATTCTAGTTATTGAAATATGTCACACATTTCCTTGTCAACTGCGTTGTAATGTACTCTCATCAGATCCTCAACTATGGTTATTTTTGAGTCTTTTGTCATTTACAGTTATTGTCCTGATGCTTTTGCAAATGTGTTTCATTTTCAAAGAGATTCATGGAAATGATTTTTGACAAATACTGTCAAAAAGTATTTGCTCCTGATATTGTTAAGATCATAAAACTAAACCGAGTAAGAATTTCTGGAACTAACAGAAAAAAAAATTGCATTCAAACAGAACAAGAATTAGTAACTTGGGACTGAATGAATTGAGATGATTATAATTTTTATGACTCTTGTTTGAAACACTGTTGGTTCTCTAATGTTTGTTCTTCCAGATTTAGGGAAACATTTTCTCTTAAGTTACCTATGACTTAGAAAAATTTGGTAAAATATTACTTTGTAAACAAATATTAAACATTTATCTTTTTCTCCCTATCTAATCACTCCAGAATTTGGAAATTCAGTGAGTATTCTTACTTTTATGGCAATTGTAGTTATTTGCATGAATTCAATAAAAATTTGTTCTCCTTGTAACAGAATACCATTGGACACATTGGTCATATTACCAAGGCTTTGACAGGAATATCATATTTGGGAGAGACATGCATAGGCACAGATATGATCAGACAGCTTTAAGGCTTGAAAAAATTGACCTGGTTCCTTACTTACAAGTTTCCAGGGAGCCATACCAGGTAAGTAAGGAAGGTTACTTCCTGTCATACTTGGGAACATCAAGATATTTTGAGGACCTCAAGAAGAGAGGAAGTGTCCAAAATCTACAGCTATTTTGGCAAATCTGATAGCAAGTATTTGGCTTGGCTTCTGAGCCTCGAGAAGCTGTTAACCGTTCAATCTGAAATTCGTTATGAAAAGTTCCAGCAAAGTAGATTTAAAAGAGCCTATATGTCCAATCACTATTTCTTGCCTCACTATGTAAATATATAGGCCAAGTTCATTAAAACTGTACTTGTTTTACAACAAATTAGTCTTAATTTGTCTATCTTTGGTTAGAAATGAGGGTGATTTTAGAGAGAAAAATGACATTTCAGTAACACATCTCTGTGAATGTTAGATTCTAGTTCTGATTAATTGTATCCGAGTGTTTGTTGTTTGCCTTTGAAACTGGGCTGGATCCTGAATTGTTCTGGTTTCACTGAGTATCTGGCTATGATTCTCCAAACTAAGGTTTCTAATTTTCTCCCATTCTTTGACTTGGGCTAGAACTGTCCTTTTTCTTGAAGCCCTGCAATCTGAAAACAGACAACTTAAAGTAAACTTAAGAGAATATTGCCACAACAGCCCATGTTTATGAAAGGGCGGGCCTATGCTGGCTGACTCCATCTTGTTCTGTGTCCTTCACCTTGACCACGCCTCCTCCCCTTGAGTAACCTCCCACTCACCTACCTAACAGGACTCAGACCCTTCCCCAGCCAATCGGCTGAGGCCACAGCCATTACCTCACCAACTGCCCCTAGGCCCCAATAAAACCTTTGTCCTTTTGAAACTCGCTCCCCCCCCCCCATCTCACCGCTGTGTTGGTGCAGGTAGGGGATTGAGCTCAAGCTAGCTCAAATAAAGGCTCTTTTGCTTTTACATCGGACTCGGCTCCCTGGTGGTCTTTGGGGATCACGAATTCTGGGCATAACAGTTTATACAATCTTCATGCCTGTGAGCCGCTCAGAAAGATTGAGAGACCCCATAAAGGAAGCTGTACAAAAATGTAAGTACTGTGTAAAAAAGAAAAAAGATATACAAATTAACCTGCTGATTCTACCTCTAGCCAAAGCTATACAGCTAGAGGAACTTTACATGGGAAAGATAGGCAGGTGGATTTCAGTTATGCCTACTGCCTCTGGAAGATATAAATACCTCCTGATTTTCATAGATACTTTCACTGTGATGGGGTTTTGGAGTGATGGTGGGGTCCAGAGCCAATGGCTAAGAAAGAATTTTTGAGACCTGTTTGGTGCAAAAAGGGTGATTTTATTAAAGCAAGAGGACAGGACCTGGGGGCAGGAAGAGATGCACTGGGGCTGTGAAGAGTAACTAGTTATATACTTTGGAGTTGGAGATAGAGTCAAGAGGAAGCTTATTACAGGAATTTTCATATGCTAAAGAAGACTCACAGGATACTGGAGGCCTAATATTGTCAAACTACAGTTATTTTCCTCTTTACCAAAGCATTATCATTAAGACAGTAGGGAGTTCCTGGAGATTAGGCTATTGATAAGATTGCCTTTTTCTTGTAATTTACTAAGACATTTGTAAACTAATGGAGACTGGGGTCTTGTGTTATCAGTTAATCATTGGTTTTCCCCTTTCCTTTATTCTTGGACAGTCAGGAGTGCCTGAGGAATATCACACATATCCCACCTGGGTGGGGGTGGTATTGTTAGCTTGTGCTTTTGCCCTCAGTTTGCCTTATGCTTTCTCATCAACTGGATGGATGGAAGCTTCTCCTTGTAGAAATGAAAAAGCAAATTAGGTTGTCAAGGGGGGTGATTCCTAGGTTTGGTCTTCCCAAAACAATACAAAATGATAATGGACCACAATTGCCTCTAAAATAACCATGGGTGTGCCCCATGCTCTAGAGATAAAATGGAGCTACGGGTTGCCTGGAGAACACAGTTATCCAGAAAGTGAGAGACATAACAGAACTTTAAAGAAAACTTTAGCTAAGTTTTGTCAAGAAACTCAGGAAAACTGGTTGAGGCTGCTACCCATAACTTTAACCAGAGTTAGGGCAGGTCCGAAGAAAAAGCTTGCACTAAGCCCACTTTGATGTATGGGAGGCCTTTACTGGGCATCTTAGGAATCTAAACTTGCCCAGGTCTGAGACTGAACAAGCAATAAAGCATATACTTCAACTAGGACTGTTGTGTTTGTCCTCAACTCTTTGAGTTTGGTTACATGACTGCCCCCACTATAATGGCTCACAGAACTCAGCTATGTGAAAAAGAAAATCAGAGAACGGACTCTCTGGAGCCAAGCGTAGACAAGAGGCCCACGGAAGAGTGTAGGAAGGGTGGAGAGGCGGTGCATGCTACACGGACTGGCAGGAGGGAGCCAGGGCGGTGGACGGGCAGCCCGCCGGGCAAGGCAGACCCCCGAAGTCTGGCTTGCAAAAGTGGAGGGGCCGGACTGCATGAGTTCTGACAGCCAGTGGGACTTAGCATCTGGAATGTTAAAAGTCAAAAACTCTGTTCTCAGAGAGCATGGAGGGTGACAGGACTCCGGGAGGGAGAATTGTTGAGTCGCAGAAGGACAGAGCTGGGGCTGGGGGGGCGGGGGAACAAAGGCTCTGGCAAGTGCCATTTCCCTCTCTCATCCCCCAGCTGAAATTCCAAAGGGAACCAGTTCCTGACTCAGAAATTGCTTGCACCGCACAAACGGCCAACTATGTGCTTCTGTGGATCCATCCCTCTGACATGTCTGCCTCCCTCCCGGTGCTGCAGAGCCCCTCCCGCAAGGGACCACTGACCTCAAAGCCTGCCCCTCCCGCCCCTGTGCACCTTGCAGACCCACGCCATCTGATACACCTTTGGCCAGATCCCATAGAAACAGCACCACAACCCTGCAGTGTGCAAGCAGCCCAGACAGGGGCCACACCACTCCACAGTGAGTCCTGCCCCTTGGAGAGGGGAAGATGAGGTACACACCAGGCTGACTGTGGCCCCAGGGGTGGGATGGGGGCTGACATTGGGTCTGACTGCGGCCCTGCCCACCAACACAAGTTTCTCTGGACAGCACAGGGGAAGTGCCCTGCAGTTTGGAGCTATTGTAGGTACTACCCAAAAATGATGAAATGGATGAATTCTCCCCAAAAGAAACTCCAGGAAGTAGCAAACTCTAACAAACTTATCAAAACTGATATAAGCAATATAACAGAAGAAGAATTTAGAATAATAGTCATAAATTAATCGCTGGGCTTGGAAAAAGCGTAGAGGACAGCAGAGAATATATTGCTACAGAGATCAAGGGACTAAAAAATAGTCATGAAGAATAAAAAAATACTATATGAGGTGCAAAATAAAATGGAGGTGGCCATAGCACGGATTGAAGAGGCAGAAGAGACAATAGGTGAATTAGAAGATAAAATTATGGAAAAAGAGGACGCTGAGAAAAAGAGAGATAAAAAAATCCAGGCGTATGAGGGCAGAATTAGAGAACTAAGTAATGCAATCAAACGGAACAATATCTGTATAATAGGAATTCCGAAGAGGAAGAGAGAAAGGGGCTGAAGGTGAACTTGAAAAAATCATAGCTGAGAACTTCCCTGATCTGAAGAAGGACAAAGGCATTGAAATACTAGAGGCACAGAGAACTCCTTTCAAACTTAACTTGAATCGATGTTCTGCATGACATCTCATAGTGAAACTGGCAAAATACAAGGATAAACAGAGAATTCTGAAAGAAGCTAGGGTAAATGGGCCATAACATACAAAGGTACACACATAAGGGTAGTAGCAGACCTATCTGCTGAAACTTGGCAGGCCAGAAAGGAATGGCAGGAAATCTTCAATGCGATGAACAGAAAAAAAATATGCCACCAAAAATTCTTTATCCAGCAAGTCTGTCATTCAGAATAAAAGGAGAGAGAAAGGTTTTTCCAAAAAAACAAAAACTGAAGGAATTCATCACCACTAAACCAGCCCTACAAGAGATCCTAAGGGGGACTCTGTGAGTGAAATGATTCAAGGAACACAAAGTACCAGAGACATCACTACAAGCATGAAACCTACAGATATCACAATTACTCTAAATCCATATCTTTCAATAATAACTCTGAATGTAAATGTACTAAATGCTCCAACCAAAGAACATAGGGTATCAGAATGGATAAAAAACCAAGATCCATCTATCTGTTGTCTACAAGAGACTCATTTTAGATCTGAGGACACCTTCAGATTGGAAGTGAGGGGATGGAGAATTATCTATCATGCTAATGGAAGTCAAAAGAAAGCTGGAATAGCCATATTTATATCAGAAAAACTGGACTTTAAATTAAAGGCTGTAACAAGAGATGAAGAAGGGCATTATATAATAATTACAGGATCTATCCATCAGGAAGAGCTAACAATTATAAATGTCTATGCGCTGAAGATGGGAGCCCCCAAATATATAAAACAATTAATCACAAACATAAGCAAACTTATTGATTAGAATGTGGAAATTGCAGGGGACTTTAATACTCTACTAACAACAATGGATAGATCCTCTAGACACAGGATCAAAAAAGAAACAAGGGCCCTGAATGATACATTGGACCAGATGGACTTGAGAGATATATTTACAACTCTGCATCCCAAAGCAACAGAATATACTTTCTTCTTGAGTGCACATGGAACATTCTCCAAGATAAATCATTATACTGACTGGGTCACAAAACAGCCCTTCATAAGTATAAAAAAATTGAGATCATACCATGAATACTTTCAGACCACAATGCTATGAAGCTTGAAATCAACCACAGGATAAAGTCTGGAAAACCTCCAAAAGCATGGAGGTTAAAGGACACCCTACCAAAGAATGAATGGGTCAACCAGGCAATTAGAGAAGAAATTAAAAAATACATGGAAATAATGAAAATGAAAATACAACAATCCAAATGCTTTGGGATGAAGCGAAGGCAGTCCTGAGAGGAAAATACATTGCAATCCAGGCCTATCTCCAGAAACATGAAAAATCCCAAATACAAAATCTAACAGTACACATAAAGGAAATAGAAGCAGAAAGCAAACACACCCCAACCCCAGCAGAAGAAGAGAAATAATAAAGATCAGAGCAGAAATAAACAATATAGAATCTAAAAAACTGTAGAGCAGATCAATGAAATCAAGAGTTGCTTTTCTGAAAAAATAAACAAAATTGATAAACCCGTAGCCAGGCTTCTCAAAAAGAAAAGGGAGATGACCCAAATAGATAAAATCATGAATGAAAATGGAATTATTATAACCAATCCCTCAGAAATACAAGCAATTATCAGGGAATACCATGAAAATTATATGCCAACAAACTGGACAACCTGGAAGAAATGGACAAATTCCTTAGCACCCACACACTTCCAAAACTCAAACAGGAAGAAATAGAAAACTTGAACAGATGCATAACCAGCAAAGATATTGAATCAGTTATCAAAAATCTCCCAACAAATAAGAGTCCAGGACCAGATGGCTTCCGAGGGGAATTCTACCAGACATTTAAAGCAGAGATAATACCTATCCTTCTCAAGCGGTTCCAAAAATAGAAAGGGAAGAAAAACTTCCACACTCATTCTGTGAAGCCAGAATTACTTTGATTCCCAAACCAGTCAGAGACCCAGCAAAAAAAAAAAGAGAACTACAGACCAAATATCCCCGATGAATATGGGTGCAAAATTCTCAATAAGATACTAGCAAATCGAATTCAACAGCATATAAGAATTATTCACCATGATCAAGTTGATCAAGTGGGATTCATTCCTGGGATGCAGGGCTGGTTCTATATTCACAAATCAATCAGTGTGATACATAACATTAATAAAAGAAAAGATAAGAACCATATGATCCTGTCAATCGATGCAGAAAAAGCATTTGACAAAATTCAGCATACTTTCTTAATAAAAACTCTCGAGAAAGTCGGGATAGAAGGAACATACTTAAACATTATAAAAGCCATTTATGAAAAGCCCACAGCTAATATCATCTTCAAAGGGGAAAAACTGAGAGCTTTCCCCCTGAGATCAGGACCACAACAGGGATGTCCACTCTCACCGCTGTTGTTTCACATAGTGTTGGAAGTCCTAGCATCAGCAATCAGACAACAAAAGGAAATCAAAGGCATCAAAATTGGCAAAGATGAAGTCAAGTTTTCACTTTTCGCAGATGACATGATACTATACATGGAAAACCTGATAGACTCCACCAAAAGTCTCCTGGAACTGATACATGAATTCAGCAAAGTCACAGGATACAAAATTAATGTAAAGAAATCAGTTGCATTCTTATACACTAATAATGAAGCAACAGAAAGACAAATAAAGAAACTTATACCATTCACAATTGCACCAAGAATCATAAAACACTTAGGAATAAATGTAACCAAAGATGTAAAAGATCTGTATACTGAAAACTATAGAAAGCTTATGAAGGAAATTGAAGAAGATACAAAGAAATGGAAAAACATTCCATGCTCATGGATTGGAAGAATAAATATTGTTAAAATGTCAATACTACCCAAAGCTATCTACACATTCAATGCAATCCCAATCAAAATTGCACCAGCATTCTTCTCAAAGCAAGAACAAGCAATCCTAAAATTTGTATGGAACCACAAAAGACCCCAAATAGCCAAAGTAATATTGAAAAAGAAGACCAAAGCAGGGGCATCACAATCCCAGACTTTAGCCTCTATTACAAAGCTGCAGTCATCAAGACAGCATGGTATGGCACAAAAACATAGACCAATGGAATCGAGTAGAGACTCAAGAGTTGGACCCACAAAACTATGGCCAACTAATCTTTGAAAAAGCAGGAAAAAATATCCAATGGAAAAAAGACTGTTTCTTTAACAAATGGTGCTGGGAGAACTGGACAGCAACACGCAGAAGAATGAAACTAGACCACTTTCTTATACCATTCACAAAAATAAATGCAAAATGTATGAAGGACCTGAATGTGAGACAGGAAACCATCAAAACCCTAGAGGAGAAAGCAGGAAAAACCTCTGTGATCTCAGCTGCAGCAATTTCTTACTTGACCCATCTCCAGAGGCAAGGAAATTAAATGCAAAAATGAACTATTGGGACCTCATGAAGATAAAAAGCATCTACACTGCAAAGGAAACAATAAAAAAAAACTAAAAGGCAACTGATGGAATGGGAAAAGATATTTGCAAATGACATATCAGACAAACGGCTAGTATCCAAAATCTATAAAGAACTCACCAAACTCCAGACCTGAAAAACAAATAATCCAGTGAAGACATGGGCAGAAGACATGAATAGACTCATCTCTAAAGAAGACATCCATATGGCCAACAGGCACATGAAAAGATGCTCAACATCACTCCTCATCAGGGAAATACAAATCAAAACCACACTCAGATATCACCTCACCCCAGTCAGAGTGGCCAAAATGAAGAAATCAAGAGACTATAGAGGCTGGAGAGGATGTGGAGAAACGGGAACCCTCTTGCACTGTTGGTGGGAATGCAAACTGGTGCAGCCACTCTGGAAAACAGTGTGGAGGTTCCTCAAGAAATTAAAAATAGAACTACCCTATGACCCAGCAATCGCACTGCTAGGAATTTACCCAAGGGATACAGGAGTGCTGAGGCATAGGGGCACTTGTACCCCAATGTTTATAGCAGCACTTTCAACAATAGCCAAATTATGGAAAGAGCCTAAATGTCCATCATCTGATGAATGGTCAAGAAGTTGCAGTTTATATGCACAATGGAATACTACTTGGCAATCAGAAAGAATGAAATATGGCCTTTTGTAGCAACGTGAGTGGAAGTGGAGCATGTTATGCTAAGTGAAATAAGTCATACAGAGAAAGACAGATACCATATGTTTTCACTCTTATGTGGATCCTGAGAAACTTAACAGAAGATCATGGTGGGGGGAAGGGGAAAAAAGTTAAAGAGAGGGAAGGAGGAAAGGCATAAGAGACTCTTAATCTGAGAATAAAATGTGTATTGAAGTGGGGGAGGGGAGAGTGGGTGAAAAGAAAAAGAAAAAAGAAAAAAAAAAAGAAAATTACAGGCCCAAAATGGAGTCATTTAGGCCAAGTCACCAAACAGGGGCTTAATATCTAGCCTAAGTGCAGTTTCAACCTCCCACGGAAGTGTAGTCTTAAATGGTCAGTCAGGAATGTTCTGGTCAGCACCAGAGGTGATTTGTCACAGGAACCCTCTCCGTTCCCCAAAGGAGGATGAGGTAATCCAGCTAGTAAAAACCCCTGCCCGTCCCCTTGACAGAAATTGACCTTGACTGAAACAATCTTTTCTTTGGCTAATAACTTCCTTGTCCCACCATCCTTCCTATAAAAACCTTCCATTTTGTACAATACCTCAGAGCTCCCCTCTACTTGCCAGATGAGATATTTCCTGAGTCAAGAATCAATTAGATCTTCAAATTTACTCAGGTGAAATTTTTGTTCTTTAGAAGATATTTACTTAGGTTTACCAACTTATTATAAAAGATGTTATAAAGGATGCACATGACTAGTCAGATGAAGAGGTACCTAGGGTAAGGTCTGGAAGAAAGGGTCCCAAACTGGAAGAGCCTTTGTTCCAGTGGATCTAGGGTACAGCACCCTCCCAGCATGTGGATGTTCATGAATATGAAAACTTATCAAATCTCATTTTAGAGTTTTTATTGAGCTTGATCTGCAATGCTTTTTCTCCCCTTCCCAAGGGTCTCTTGGTGGGGCTGAAAGTTTTCCTTCCAATCACTTGGCTTTCCTAGTGACCAGCCCCATCCTGAGATGGCATATGTCACCTCATTAGCAAAAGCTCGGGTGGACTCAAAAGGGGCTCCTTATGAATGACAAAATACACTGCTAATACTCAGGTAATTCCAAGGGTTATAAAAGCTGTTTGCCAGAAACCAGGGATAAAGGCCAAATATATTTATTCTTATACTACACCTATACATCTACTTATCTTCTGGTTTTGCCAAATGCATTTTTTTAAAGTAGGTTCCATGTCCAACATGGGGTTTGAACTCATAATCCTGAGATCAAAAGTCACATGCTCTACTGACGGAACCAGCCAGGTGCCCCATGCCAAATGGGTTTTATTTTTATTTTTTTAATGTTAATTTATTTATTTTGAGGGTTGGGGGGGTATGGCAGAGAGACAGAATCCCAAGCAGACTCCAGGCCCAGCTCAGAGCCCCACGTGGGGCTAGATTTCATGACCGCAACCATAAGATCATGACCTGAGCTGAAATCAAGAGTTAGACACTTAACAGACTGAGACACACAAGTGCCCCCCAAATGCATTTTAAACCCCAGTACCCAGAGACTCATGCACTGACATGACAGAAGGTAGCATTTGAAGCAGAGTCAGCAGAAGGGCTCTGTTACTCTAATTTCTTCAAAATAATCTTGTTTTAATATCAAGCTATTTCAAAACGTGCTATCATACTTTACATTTGTTTAATTTTCTTTCTTATTTTAAAATTTGTAGAAAATTATGTAAAGTATAACCTATATGTGATGATGTTTGTGAATTATTGAAGTACAAACTTTAATAAAAGAGAAAAAGTTAAAGGAAGGAATAAGCCTCTTGGCAACTTCCAATTCTAGCCATGATGGAGTAACTGATATGACAGTAGATTTTCCACCATAAAAAACTATACATATGGACAAAATACATAAAACAGTTGTTTTTAGACACTGAACTGTGACCCCTGGAAGAAGGAGAGAATGTGGGATGAACACCAAGATTGTCTCAATTGCTACCTGAGTGTATTTTGCAAACTTCAGATAAAGGTAGACTGAACACATTTTCAGATTTGCTGGTTGAGTTAAACAGAAATGGAGAGATTTCACCATCCTGGAGAGTCTGGGAAATATAGGAATTCCCATTCACCAGAAGTTTCTGTCTTCAAAGATACAATGCTGATACCCTGAATATTCATTCAAATGGCCTCAGAAAGGCCATGCCATAGGGACAGACTATTTCAGTCCATGAGTAAGGGCTACTGTAGGTATACAATATCAAAGCCTAGAAACAGCCTCAAGTGGATGAAATTGAACAATGAATTAACTGCCTGTCAGAAAAAAAAATCAAACACACAGGTCTCAGGAAGACAAAAATAAAACACAAACAACTCTTAGCAACCTAGCACACACAATGTCATGCAAAATATGAGATGAAACAGGAAAATGTGATACACAACCAGCAAAAACCAAAATCAAAACCAAACAAAAAAATAGAAACAAGCCTTTATGACCCACATTTAAAATGAGAAGGCAAGGACATTAAATTAGCTATTGTACATGTTTAAGTGCAAAGAAAAATATTGTCATGATGAATTAAAAAAATAAGGGATAGCAGCAAAAAAATTAAAACTATTGAAAGAACCAGATGGAAATTCTAGAAGTGAGAAGTACAATATATGAAATGAAAATTTTACTGGATGGACTTGACAGTAGATTGAAGGTAACAGAGATATACTCCGTGCACACTGAGATAGGTATATATGAATTAACCAAACTGAAAAAGAGAAAGTAAACAATATTGAAAACATTGAGTACAGAGTCATTGATCCATAGGACAATATTCAGTCGTGTAACATATGTATAATTGGAGTTCAGTGGGCAATGAGATAGGGCAAGAAAAGTGTTTGAGAAAATAAAGGGCAAATATTTCTCAAAATTGGTAAAAACATAAGCTTCCATAAGCTTATAAGAGGCTTAGAAAACTTCTGGGCAGGATGAATAAAAGAAAAAGAGAACTAGGCCATTAGAGTTAAATTGCTAAAAATAAAAGATAAGGAGAAAAATTTGAAAACCAGAGAAAAACATATACAGAGAAATTATATGAATGACAGCTACTTCTTTTTTTTTTAAGTTTTTAAAAAATATTTTAATTTTGAGAGAAAGAGAGAGACAGAGCATGATCAGGACAGGGGCAGAGAGAGAGGGAGACACAGAATCAGAAGCAGGCTCCAGGCCCTGAGCTGTCAACACAAAGCCCGATGTGGGGCTCGAACCCGCAAGCTGTGAGATCATGACCTGAGCCGAGGTCAGACGCTTAACCAACTGAGCCACCCAGGTGCCTCAAACGACAGCTACTTGTGTCATAAACAATGGAGAATAGCAGGTAAAAGAATATCTTTAAAGATACTTTTTAAATATCTTTAAAGCACTGAAAGAAAAAAAACTCTTAATTCAGAACTCTATATCCAATAGAACTATCTGTCCAAATGAGAATGAAATAAAGGTAGTTTAAAATAAATTTGTCACTGACTGACATGAATTAGAAGCTAGGGTGTCTAGGTGACTCAGTCAGTTAACTGTCCAACTCTTGATTTTGGCTCAGGTCATGATCTCCCAGTTTGTGGGGTTGAGCCCCACGTGGGGCTCTGTGCTGAAAGCATGGAGCCTGCTTGGGATTCCCTCTCCCCCTCTCTCTTGCCCATCCTCCATTCACGTGAATGCATCCACATGCTCTCTATCTCTCAAAATAAATATTTAAAAAAAGAAATAAGACTCTTAAAAAATGAATAGGAAATATGAACAGCTCTATATCAATTTAAGATATTAAGGTCATAATCAAAATCCTTCCCATGAAGGAAACTTCCCTTCCAGGTGGTACTATTATGCACATAGAATGACTTACATGGAAAGGAATGACAACACCCAATGTTGGCAAGAATGTGGAGCAACTAGAACTCTCATGCATTGCTGGTGGGAGTGTAACACTGGAACAACTACTCTGGAAACGATAGTTTTTAACTAAATAAACATCTGTTCCAATTTTAGTCCTTGGCATACACTCTAGAGAAACAACAATACATATACATAAAAAGTCTTGTTCATTGCAACTTGATTGAAAATAGCTAAAAACTGGAAACCACTTCAACATATATTAATACAATGGAAAACTATCCAACCTCTGCTCCCCGGCCTTAGTCTCTGGGGATCTTTGCACCTTGCCTTCCCAATTTGGCTTTGCATCTTGGTTCTGTCTTATCAGCCTGCTTACCACTTGCCTCTCCAGCCACGTGGTTAGCCACATTAAAGAGAGAATGTGCACCTGGCCACAGCCCTGTCAGAGGGAGCACAGAAGAGCCTGCTGCTGACCTCTCTGGATCCCTTCCTGGGAGACGGTTTTTGGCAGTGATGCATGTCCTTACTTTAAATGCTGCTGCTGTATGCAATACATTAGATTATTCTCCTATAACAGTATATATAATTGTAAGCATTGCCATTGGATCTTGTGAGTCTTAGCAATCAAGCTGTTTAACTGCCACTGTCAGTACATTAGGCTAAATCAAATTTCCCAAGGACATTGACATTCCAGTCAGTCTTTTAAAAAAATGCTGTAATGGGGCGCCTGGGTGGCTCAGTTGGTTAAGTTGAAGTCCGACTTCAGCTCAGGTTATGATCTTGTAGTTCACGGGTTCAAGCCCCACATCGGGCTCTGTGCTGATATCTCAGAGCCTGGAGCCTGCTTCAGATTCTTTGTCTCCCTTTCTCTCTCTCTGCTTCTCACCCGCTCTCACTCTCTCTCAAAAATACACATTTAAAGAATTATTTAAAAAGATAAAAATAAAAAATGCCGTATTATTTCCTGTATTGATTGGTTTGCAGAATAATGAATTGGTTCCTAGTATCTTCCAATGGTGAGCAATTTGGGTATTTTGTTTTGTAACAAAATGGACTCATGGATTTTAACACATTTGATGTCTTTCAATCACTGCAGATAGCATTTTGGTGCTCCACCTGTCCTGTTATTGGTCATTGAGTATCAGTTCAGGTTGGTTTCTGAGTCTTTTTAATACAACTCCAGTTGTGCTTGACAGCTTCCCTCAACTTGGATAACATGATGTCCCAGGTCCATCCTACATTAGCTCTGAAATAAGGCATTTCTCCAAAGATCCCTGATGACTTAGTACAGGAAATGATATTTAGAAACTGTAGCCTGGGTGATAGGGCATTCATTGCTACTGCAGTGGTCATTGCATTTATATGCAACTTCCTTAATATGCAACTATAAAAATGTTTCATATTTTTATGTAGAAAAAAGATATTTTTACTTGGAATGAAAAATAAGAAAAATGACTTCTGGCACACTAATAAAAGGAATTGAGCAACACGTATAAATTAAAAAAAAAAAGCAATCCTATCACCACACATCAGTAAGTTTGTTATTTTTTTACTTATTTGATCTTTTTAAATCTTTATTTACTTTTGAGAGAGAGAGAGAGAGTGCAAGTGAGGGAGGAACAGAGGGAGAGGGAGACACAGAATCCAAAGCAGGCTCCAGACTTTGAGCTGTCATCACAGAGCCCGATGTGGGGCTCAAATCCACAAATCATGAGTTCATTACCTGAGCTGAAGTTGGAGGCTTAACAAACTTAGCCACCCAGGCACCCCATTATTTTATTTTTTTTAATTTTAATTAAAAATTTTTTTAATGTTTATTAATTTTTGAAGGAGAGAGAGATACAGCGTGAGTGGGGGAGAGCAGAGAGAGAGGGAGACACAGAATTGGAAGCAGGCTCCAGGCTCTGAGCTGTCAGCACAGAGCCTGACACGGGTCCCGAAATCACGAACTGTGAGATCATGACCCAAGCTGAAGTCGGACACTTAACCGACTGAGCCACCCAGGTGCCCCTTTAATTTTAATTTTTAAAGATTTAATTAATTAATTAACTAATTAATTAATTTAGAGAGGGCACAAGTGAGGGGCAGAGAGAGAGAGAGAGAGAGAGAGAGAGGAGCAGGGCTCACGAGGCTAACCTGAAGCAGAACTTGTGTTTTACCCTAAGTGGGGCTCATGTTCACCAGAAGCAGGGCTTGAGCTCACCCAGTGTGGGGCTTGAGCTCACCCTCTGTAGACTGGAACTCACTAACCATGAGATCGTGACCTGAGCTGAAGTTAGATGCCTAATGACTGAGCCACCCAGATGCCCTTTGAAATTTTAATTTTAAGTAATCTCTACACCCAACATGGGACTCAAACCTACAACTCTGAGATCAAGAGTTACATGCTCCACTGACTGAGCCGCCAGGCACCCTTGCTATTTTTTATTTCAAATAAATTATAAAACATTAAAAAGACACATTTAAATTAAGGCCTGAAGCTTTTTCGAGACAGACTAATACATATACAACATTTATTTCAGATCTCTGGTTTCAAAAAGTTAAAAAAAAAAAAAGAGAGAGAGAGACAGAGAAAGGAGGAACTTCAAGGAAGCGAAACAGAAGAGCTCAGAGACAGGAAAAGACTGTTCACTTTCTTTTATGTCTACATCCACTATATAAACTAATTCCACACGTTCAGCACTTATACCTTAACCCATCTCCCCTCATTGTAACCATGTCTATTGCTACCATCCTAGTCAAAGTCACAATCTTTTCCTTAAAGTACTACAATACTCTTCTGCCTACAGCTTCTACTCTACCACTTTGGTGTATTTCTTACATAGCAGCCTGAGTGATCTTTTTGAATATGTATATCAGATGAGGTTACTTCTCTGTTCAAAACCATCTATTGACCCTTCCATAGTCAGAAAAGCCCAGCATGTTTGTCTTCAGTTGTCTCCATGGCCCCATGTTATTCCTCTCCTTCTTGCTCACACCTGTACAGGCCAAACTGAACATGCTGAGTCTGCTCCCACCTCAGCCCCCAGGTATGCTGCTCCCCTAGCCTAGAGGTCCCTTTTCCCTGATCTCTATTTGCTTGTTTGCATGTGAAATCCCATCTTCTTCTCTGCCTCTTTAGTCTGTCTCTCTGATTTACTTCAAAGCCCCTATCACCAACTGATATTATGATTTACATGCTGATTTTGTTTATTGTATGCCCTTTCTATGCTGCCCATAACTTATCTGAATAGAAAGTCTGTGATGATAGGAGAATAGAAATGTTTGCTTTGCTCCTATAGCTCTAGTGCCCAGAATAACGTCTGACACATAATATGTTGTCAATAAATATATGAAGAAAGAAAACATGAGACATTTGGGCAACGGTGTGAATAAGAAGCTGAGAAGCTGATAAACCCACATAAGTGTGTGGGCAAAAACACACATAAAATAATACGTAATGATAATAGTAGTGCATGAATCTGAGGAAAAGGACAACGGAGATCTTGGGGCATAAGTAGAACTGAAAGACAGCAAAACAAACACAGATGTGACAAAAGACTGAATAAAAGGGAAAAAGTCCATGGTAAGAAGAAGCCAGTGAGAGAAACACCATTAAGAGTTTGTCCCTGCTCCTTTGGCCCAGCCCTGTGGGTCCATCTCTAATTCCTCTCCCTCTGGACTCCTGTATGATTGTGAAATCAAGGGGGAGAGAGAGGAATGACTCTCATCATGAGCTTTCCTGAGGTCTCTCTCAGCTGTTTTTCTCTGCCACAAAGTTTTAAAAGTCGGTTTTGAGAAACCAAGTGCTGGATCTCTGCAACCCTTCTGGCCAATATTCCTAAGCTGGTAAAACAAGAATTTCCAGGTTGCTGGAAATGGGAGGAGGGATATAGGGAAAGACACCTTGGTTATCAGCGTCTTATCTCACCATGCCAGTGTTTGTTAGGATATAAATGTTTGTTCTTCTCCATCCATCAGGAAAGCAGAGAACATGGTGGGTTGGGACAGAAAGACATGGGGCAATGAGGTTGGTGTCAAAGAAAAAGACCAGTGAGATGGGAAGTTCAATGCCACCTGTCACCCACGCCTCTTCTCCCTGGCTCTGTCTGTCTCTGTTTCCTTCCCACTTAAAGTCTTGCTCAATTACCCTCTTCCATGCCAGCAATTCTGGAGCTCATGACTTGCTTGGGGAAGTGTTTCTGCTATAGGAGAAAGGGTATGGGGGTTACACATGTACATGCCATGGCACCAGCTTACATAGGGCTTGCCAGCCCAGGATTTTCATCGTTATATGCTGGTTAACTTATTAACTTGTGTTTTGTTGTCTTAATTTTGTCAAATGGTTGTTGTTCTTGAATGTACTGGCTGCTTTCATGCTTTGCCCACTATTGATTCCTCAGTGACTTCTTTCTTTTGGTGCTTTAAAATTGGCTTTGTACGTTTTTTAATGCATTACTCAGATTGTCTTACACAACCTACTTCCTCGTTTGTGCCAGACATTTCCTAATGTTTGCTATTTCTAGTTTTAGAAACCTGAATTCTCCTCTGGATTCACTCTTTTGATTTCTTGTATAACCATTATACCTGCTTGGTAATTCCAGTACTTGGTAGTTTTGAACCTCAGTCCACTATATTTTCATTTAAAAAGAATATATATATTTCCTCCTGATTGAGTTTTGGAAGAGTGTGGGTGTTTAGGAATTTGTCCATTTCTTCCAGGTTGTCCAATTTGTTGGCATATAATTTTTCATAGTATTCCCGGATAATTGTGTGTATCTCTGAGGGATTGGTTGTAATAACTCCATTTTCATTCATGATTTTATCTATTTGGGTCATCTCCCTTTTCTTTTTGAGAAGCCTGGCTAGAGGTTTGTCAATTTTGTTTATTTTTTCAAAAAACCCACTCTTGGTTTTGTTGATCTGCTCTACAGTTTTTTAGATTCTATATTGTTTATTTCTGCTCTGATCTTTATTATTTCTCTTCTTCTGCTGGGTTTAGGCTGCCTTTGCTGTTCTGCTTCTATTTCCTTTAGGTGTGCTGTTAGATTTTGTATTTGGGATTTTTCTTGTTTCTTGAGATAGGCCTGGATTGCAATGTATTTTCCTCTCAGGACTGCCTTCGCTGCGTCCCAAAGTGTTTGGATTGTTGTATTTTCAAAAGCTTGAACAGACCCATAACCAGCGAAGAAATTGAATCGGTTATCAAAAATCTCCCAACAAATAAGAGTCCAGGACCAGATGGCTTCCCAGGGGAGTTCTACCAGATGTTTAAAGCAGAGATAATACCTATCCTTCTCAAGCTATTCCAAGAAATAGAAAGGGAAGGAAAACTTCCAGACTCATTCTATGAAGCCAGTGTTACTTTGATTCCTAAACCAGACAGAGACCCAGTAAAAAAAGAGAACTACAGGCCAATATCCCTGATGAATATGGATGCAAAAATTCTCAATAAGATACTAGCAAATCGAATTCAATGGCATATAAAAAGAATTATTCACCATGACCAAGTGGGATTCATTCCTGGGATGCAGGGCTGGTTCAACATTCGCAAATCAATCAATGTGATACATCACATTAACAAAAAAAAAGAGAAGAACCATATGATCCTGTCAATCGATGCAGAAAAGGCCTTTGACAAAATCCAGCACCCTTTCTTAATAAAAACCCTTGAGAAAGTCGGGATAGAAGGAACATACTTAAAGATCATAAAAGCCATTTATGAAAAGCCCACAGCTAACATCATCCTCAACGGGGAAAAACTGAGAGCTTTTTCCCTGAGATCAGGAACACGACAGGGATGCCCACTCTCACCGCTGTTGTTTAACATAGTGCTGGAAGTTCTAGCATCAGCAATCAGACAACAAAAGGAAATCAAAGGCATCAAAATTGGCAAAGATGAAGTCAAGCTTTCGCTTTTTGCAGATGACATGATATTATACATGGAAAATCCGATAGACTCCACCAAAAGTCTGCTAGAACTGATACATGAATTCAGCAAAGTTGCAGGATACAAAATCAATGTACAGAAATCAGTTGCATTCTTGTACACTAACAATGAAGCAACAGAAAGACAAATCAAGAAACTGATCCCATTCACAATTGCACCAAGAAGCATAAAATACCTAGGAATCAATCTAACCAAAGATGTAAAAGATCTGTATACTGAAAACTATAGAAAACTTATGAAGGTAATTGAAGAAGATTTAAAGAAATGGAAAGACATTCCCAGCTCATGGATTGGAAGAATAAATATTGTCAAAATGTCAATACTACCCAAAGCTATCTACACATTCAATGCAATCCCAATCAAAATTGCACCAGCATTCTTCTCGAAACTAGAACAAGCAATCCTAAAATTCATATGGAACCACAAAAGGCCCCGAATAGCCAAAGGAATTTTGAAGAAGAAGACCAAAGCAGGAGGCATCACAATCCCAGACTTTAGCCTCTACTACAAAGCTGTCATCATCAAGACAGCATGGTATTGGCACAAAAACAGACACATAGACCAATGGATTATAATAGAAACCCCAGAACTAGACCCACAAACGTATGGCCAACTCATCTTTGACAAAGCAGGAAAGAACATCCAATGGAAAAAAGACAGCCTTTTTAACAAATGGTGCTGGGAGAACTGGACAGCAACATGCAGAAGGTTGAAACTAGACCACTTTCTCACACCATTCACAAAAATAAACTCAAAATGGATAAAGGACCTGAATGTGAGACAGGAAACCATCAAAACCCTAGAGGAGAAAGCAGGAAAAGACCTCTCTGACCTCAGCCGTAGCAATCTCTTACTCGACACATCCCCAAAGACAAGGGAATTAAAAGCAAAAGTGAATTACTGGGACCTTATGAAGATAAAAAGCTTCTGCACAGCAAAGGAAACAACCAACAAAACTAAAAGGCAACCAACGGAATGGGAAAAGATATTTGCAAATGACATATCAAAGGGCTAGTATCCAAAATCTATAAAGAGCTCACCAAACTCCACACCCGAAAAACAAATAACCCAGTGAAGAAATGGGCAGAAAACATGAATAGACACTTCTCTAAAGAAGACATCCGGATGGCCAACAGGCACATGAAAAGATGCTCAATGTCGCTCCTTATCAGGGAAATACAAATCAAAACCACACTCAGGTATCACCTCACGCCAGTCAGAGTGGCCAAAATGAAGAAATCAGGAGACTATAGATGCTGGAGAGGATGTGGAGAAACGGGAACCCTCTTGCACTGTTGGTGGGAATGCAAATTGGTGCAGCCGCTCTGGAAAGCAGTGTGGAGTTTCCTCAAAAAATTAAAAATAGACCTACCCTATGACCCAGCAATAGCACTGCTAGGAATTTACCCAAGGGATACAGGAGTACTGATGCATAGGGGCACTTGTACCCCAATGTTCATAGCAGCACTCTCAACAATAGCCAAATTATGGAAAGAACCTAAATGTCCATCAACTGATGAATGGATAAAGAAATTGTGGTTTATATACACAATGGAATACTACGTGGCAATGAGAAAAAATGAAATATGGCCTTTTGTAGCAACGTGGATGGAACTGGAGAGTGTGATGCTAAGTGAAATAAGCCATACAGAGAAAGACAGATACCATATGGTTTCACTCTTATGTGGATCCTGAAAAACTTAACAGAAACCCATGGGGGAGGGGAAGGAACAAAAAAAAAGAGGTTAGAGTGGGAGAGAGCCAAAGCATAAGAGACTGTTAAAAACTGAGAACAAACTGAGGGTTGATGGGGGGTGGGAGGGAGGGGGAGGGTGGGTGATGGGTATTGAGGAGGGCACCTTTTGGGATGAGCACTGGGTGTTGTATGGAAACCAATTTAACAATAAATTTCATATATAAAAAAATAAAAATTAAAAAAAAATAAAAAGAATATATATATTGGGGCGCCTGGGTGGCTCAGTCGGTTAAGCGTCTGACTCCGGCTCAGGTCATGATCTCGCGGTCGGTGAGTTCGAGTCCCACATCGGGCTCTGTGCTGACAGCTCAGAGCCTGGAGCCTGTTTCAGATTCTGTGTCTCCCTCTCTTTCTGACCCTCCCCCGTTCATGCTCTGTCTCTCTCTCTGTCTCAAAATAAATAAACGTTAAAATAAAAAGAATATATATATATATATATATCCATTCTTCTTCTCTGTCTTCCTCCTCCTCTCCTCCTCCTCCTTTGGCTTCAGTGTATAACTTTTACTTCCTAAGACAGAATCATGACTCCTCTTGGTCTTTTGGAATGAGAAGGAGACTTGAGTTGGGGTAGGAGCCTGTAGCGAGAAAGAAGATAGGAGGGGCAACAGTGTGAGGTGGAGCCCAGCCACTATTCTGAGTCCTGTGCCCCAGAAACCATGAGATCACTGTTCATGTGCATGAGATCATGATCTGAGCCAAAATCAAGAGTCTGATGCTTAACCGACTGAGCCACCCAGGTGCCCTGAAGCTCTTTGTTTAAGAGCTCTCCTGGTGACACTGTGGAAAGTAGATTAAAGGGAAGGTATTAAGGGTAGAATATACATTAGAAAGGGGGAAGACAGAAAACAATTATCCAGGTGAGAGGAAAGGAAGGAAGGATTTAAGGGGTAGCTATTGCACCAGGCAAAATGGGGCAGGTGTCAGAAACTTGCAGTAGGAAGGATCAGAAAGGTATTTGTCATGTACTTCAATGATTGCCCACACTCTTCTCTCTCCAAGCCCATCATGTCACTTCCAAATTTGAAGACAGATTCTGTCCTGAGAGACAGCTGCAGAAGTGGTGCGTGCAGAGGAAAACCTGAGGCTCAGGTAGCCAACATCTAAGATTTTGGGATCAGTCAGGAGGTTGGAACAGGTGACCACCAAGTTTACCTGCTATACCACAGTCCTGACACTGATTAGAAGAGCTTTGATTCTGGGTGAAAGAAAGCAGATTTTATTATGTCTCCAGAATTTTTCTTATATCATCAGTGAAGTGTGTACAGATTCATAAGGTACCAAAATTTTTTTTTAACTGAGTTAGATGGGAAATTCCCATAAGGAAGTTTAAAATTGCTACCTGCAATTTACTTCTCTTGAGTTGGGGAAGGAAATAAAGGATTAAGAAATATAAGTGGAAGATGTTTAGGTTAGAATGAAAATATTTATACATACTGGTTAAGAACTGGGTAGAGCAAGCTGTCAGCCAAGCCTTTATAGGAATTAATAATCTTGGGATGGTGAAACTATGTGGCTGGCATTTTTATATAACATACCTTCCCTTTGATTAACACTTAATTTCCCTTGAAGTTTTTATTTATCAACACTATCTCATTTCATTTTAATATTTATTTACAAGGCTGCTTTCTAGTTCAAGGTGGAGGGTGGTAGAGGAGGGGGTGGGGGTGGGGGTGGGGTGGGGTGGAGTGTCAAAACGTGACTCTGCAAAGTAACATCCTGTTGAAACTTGTAATGTCCTCACCCCATGAACAGTGCTGCCTAGGGACCCAGAAACAGGGAGTTTGGGGCTGTGAAATACTAAAAAGTCAAGAAATACCTCAAATTATAGCAGCAACATTTCACTGCAGTTGAATGTTGGCAGCCAAGGACAGTACCAAATAAAACTGATGCAGCCAATGGAATCCTGAAGGGCAGCCAGACCCATAAATTTGAAGAGTGGAAAAGAATTGCGATGGCAACAAAATATTTCCCTGAAACATAGCCAGGCATATGTCATATACAGCAGTGGCTTTCAAACTTTAGAAACAGTATTCCCCAAACAGAAGACAGTTGCAAGTTCCTGAAAGAGGCACAGGCCACCCTCAGATATTTGTTTTAATGAGAGACCCTTGAGTGAATAAAAAAAATTTACCAACATTCCTCCAGGGCCAGTCTTGGGGAAGGGAGGGGAAGTATTTAATGTTTTATGATAAAAATATTTTTAAGCAAATACAAAAGTGAAGAGAATAACACAACAACCTTAACATAACCACTGCCTAGAATCCTCCTTCATTTTTACCATTACGTGGTACACATAGTGCATTCAGTTTCCTGCTATTTTGAGGACATGTGGGCTGTTTCTGTTCTTTTGCTGCAATGAATACCCTATTGCCTACATTTTTTCACATTTTTGCAAGTGTAAATTTGAGCTAGATTCTTGGAATACATATGCAGCTTTGCTCCATGTTGCCAAATTTCCCTCCATGACATTACTACCTCTAATGTTTGAGAATGCCTGCTTCCTCATGATCTCTCCAGCAGTTTGTTGTCAATCTTTTGTATTTATGTCAACTTGGTAGGTGAGAAATGGTATCTCAGCTTAATTTTATTTTGTATTTCTTCTATTTTTTCCTGTCCAGAATTATGAAGACTTATATATTGTTATAGTGACTATTTATGTTTTCTTCCACCCCTATTTATTTTTTTTTTAATTTTTTTTCTTTTTTTTTTTATATGAAGTTTATTGACAAATTGGTTTCCATACAACACCCAGTGCTCATCCCAAAAGGTGCCCTCCTCAATACCCATCACCCACCCGCCCCTCCCTCCCACCCCCCATCAACCCTCAGTTTGTTCTCAGTTTTTAACAGTCTCTTATGCTTTGGCTCTCTCCCACTCTAACGTCCTTTTTTTTTTTTTTCCTTCCCCTCCCCCATGGGTTCCTGTTAAGTTTCTCAGGATCCACATAAGAGTGAAACCATATGGTATCTGTCTTTCTCTGTATGGCTTATTTCACTTAGCATCACACTCTCCAGTTCCATCCACGTTGCTACAAAAGGCCATATTTCATTTTTTCTCATTGCCACGTAGTATTCCATTGTGTATATAAACCACAATTTCTTTATCCATTCATCAGTTGATGGACATTTAGGCTCTTTCCATAATTTGGCTATTGTTGAGAGTGCTGCTATGAACATTGGGGTACAAGTGCCCCTATGCATCAGTACTCCTGTATCCCTTGGGTAGATTCCTAGCAGTGCTATTGCTGGGTCATAGGGTAGGTCTATTTTTAATTTTTTGAGGAAACTCCACACTGCTTTCCAGAGCGGCTGCACCAATTTGCATTCCCACCAACAGTGCAAGAGGGTTCCCGTTTCTCCACATCCTCTCCAGCATCTATAGTCTCCTGATTTGTTCATTTTGGCCACTCTGACTGGCGTGAGGTGATACCTGAATGTGGTTTTGATTTGTATTTCCCTGATAAGGAGCGACGCTGAACATCTTTTCATGTGCCTGTTGGCCATCTGGATGTCTTCTTTAGAGAAGTGTCTATTCATGTTTTCTGCCCATTTCTTCACTGGGTTATTTGTTTTTCGGGTGTGGAGTTTGGTGAGCTCTTTATAGACCTCAGCCGTAGCAATCTCTTACTCGACACATCCCCAAAGGCAAGGGAATTAAAAGCAAAAGTGAATTACTGGGACCTTATGAAGATAAAAAGCTTCTGCACAGCAAAGGAAACAACCAACAAAACTAAAAGGCAACCAACGGAATGGGAAAAAATATTTGCAAATGACATATCGGACAAAGGGCTAGTATCTAAAATCTATAAAGAATTTTTTTTTTCAACGTTTATTTATTTTTGGGACAGAGAGAGACAGAGCATGAACGGGGGAGGGGCAGAGAGAGAGAGGGAGACACAGAATCGGAAGCAGGCTCCAGGCTCTGGGCCATCATCAGCCCAGAGCCTGACGCGGGGCTCGAACTCACGGACCGCGAGATCGTGACCTGGCTGAAGTCGGACGCTCAACCGACTGCGCCACCCAGGCGCCCCTCTTCCACCCCTATTTAAAGATTATTTTTGCAAAGGTAGGGAATAGCAACAGGTACTGAGGAATTGGTAGTTGAGTGCCAGTTTGACAAAGATTCTGTGGCTAAATCCAGACTGAATAGGAGTAAATGTTCCATGATCAGCTAGTGATGTCTGCTTTGGGTGGTATAAAGATACCAGTGGTATATATGTCTAATTTTAGCCACTCTTGTTAGAACCAACTCTCACTTAAGTCAGAATCAGAACAATCAGAAAAACCCACACATATTTCCCCTTTATTTGAAAGTAAATCTCTCTGAAGAAAGATTACATATTCACTATAATTTTAGAGTTGTATTTTTCAATTGTCCAAATTCATTGAAATCAATCAATCAGGGCTTGAACTCACAACCTTGAGATCGAGAGTCATATGCTCCACAGACTGAACCAGCCAGACACCCCTCATTTTCACATATCGAGCATGATATGAACATGAACATCCATCATCACACATAGTTATGAGTTTGTTTTTCTTGTGATAAGAACTTTTAAGATCTACTCTCTTAACAACTTTCAAATATACAGTACAGTATTAAGTACAGTCACTATGCTATACATTACATCTTCAGGATTGATTTTATAACTGGAAGTTTGTGTTTATGGACCACCTTCACCCATTTTGCCCACACCCCACTCTCAGTATTTCTGTTATTTTGTTTATTTGGTTTGTTTGTTTATTTGGGGAGGGGGAGGGCAGAGTGAGAAGAAGAGAGAATCCCAAGCAGGCTCCACACTGTCAGTGTAGAGCCCAATGTGGGGCTTGATCTCATGAACTAAACTGTGAGATCATGACCTGAGCCAAAATCAAGAGTAAGATACTTAACTGACTGAGCCACCCAGGAGCCCCTATTTCTTTTATTTTGAATGAGACTGATCATCTTTTCATATGGTTAAGGGCTATTTACACTTTTTTCCTCCTGTAAACTCACTCTCAATATACCTTCTTAACTAAGTTTTCTATAGGGTTGTTGGTCATTGTTTTCATTGTTTCTTAATTTTTATTTTTGAATCATAATTAGGGAGGTTTTCTTATTCCTGGTGATAAAGAAGCTTACTTTTATTTTTTTCTAGAATTTAGATAATTTCAAAATTCCACATTACATTTCTGTTACATCTGTAACATATTCTGGTGTGGAGTGAAGTATGGATACAATTTTACTTTTTCTAGGTAACTATCTAGTTGTCCAAACATTTGTTTCAGAATTCTATTTTTTACTGACTGATTTAAGAAACCATCTTTATGGGGTGTCTGGGTAGTTCAGCAGGTTAAATGTCTGACTCTTGATCTCAGTTCAAGTCTTGATCTCAGGGTTGTGAGTTTAAGCCCCATGTTGGGTTCCATGCTGGGTATGAACCTTCCTTTAAAAAAAAAGCCATCTTTATGATACAGTCTATCTCCATATGTACTTGTCTCTAAGGATTTTAATCTGTTTCACTGGCCTGTCATCCTTTTACTTTCCAGCATCACACTACTTTAATTAATGAAAGTTTATAATGTATTTTAACATTTGGTAGGAATAGTTCCCCACCCCTGTTATTTTCCCCCAAGGTTTTTCTGACTACTTTTTTTTTACCTTTCCATATGAACATTATAATCAACTTGTACATTTAGGTCTTATTTTATTGCTGATTTTATAAGATTGTTATCTGAAGGCAAGATGTCTGTGACCCCACAGTTGCCAAGAGTAGACTTGCGGTCATGAGCTAATTTGTAATAATAACCCAACACAAAACTAAGTAGAAGAGTTTCTGTTCTTTGTGAGCTTACAATCTAATGGAGAAGAACAAATATTACTACTATAACACCAAGAAAAACCTTAAATGACTAGAGGGTTGGGCTCACTTAATAGAAAGTTGCCAAACATATGTGCTAGTGCCTGATAAATTGTCAATGACTAATAACGTTCAATTACATTCAATTCAATTGAATGAATGGATGTGATGAAGGCTAGACTAAAATCCCAAGTTCCAAGGGGGAACAGAAGAAGATAGTCATTTAGAACTGGAAACCTTTGATAAGATGGTGGCATTTATGATTGGCCTTGAAGAATTACTGGGCTCCAGTAGTTGTAAATGGCTATGTAGGAGGAGAGATACCAGATGGAGAACAAAGTATGTAAAGACCAGAAGGCAAGGGGCTGTGGTATGTTTAGGAAATGGTAATGAATCCTTCATGTTGGAACAAATGATGCTGGGGTTTGGGTAGGAGAATGTGGAGCAGAGGTACCATGATATAGCAGCAGGTAAATTTGGAAATGCAGGCTAGACTCAGAAGTGGGTGCATATGAGATGTTGGAATATTCCCACCTACGGTCATTATGAACCTTTGAAATTTGGGGGCAGAGAGGAGACATCAATAACATGGTTAATGTGGGGGTGCCTGGGTGGCTCAGCCGTCTAAGCATCCGACTTCAGCTCAGGTCATGATCTCACCTTTCCTGAGTTCAAGCCCCACATCGGGCTCTGTGCTGACAGCTCAGAGCCTGGAGCCTGTTTGGGATTCCGTGTGGGTCTCTCTCTGTCTCTGCCCCTCGCCCCCACTCACACTCTCTCACTCTCAAAAATAAATAAATATTAAAAAATAGCATGGTTACTGTGATGAGAAAAATTAAAGTTTGGTTGTGGTTAATTTCAGATACAGTAAGCAATTCTTTATTGTTTCAGTGAAAGATAATATTAAAAATATCATGAACTCAGGGTCCTTTGAGCCCCATAACCAAAGTTAACAAGGTACATACTCAAAGTAGAAAACCTTAGTCTACTCTTCTTTAAAGAAAGTTAGATGAGTAAATTTATATTTGACGTGGATTCTTTACAATAATGTAGCAATTCTAGAGAATTGGGCCATAATATTATCAGAATTTGTGAGCTGATCCAGGTGCAAAGAAAGTAGTTTTGTTATGACATTAAATCCTAATTCTCTGTTATAATATGATAAAAGGTAACATTCTTTTATAGAACTGTAATCTTTTATACTTTAAAACTCTCAAGGTCTTTTTTTACCAAAGTGAATTCATTTTTTTTTTTCCTTCCATGTAGTTACAGGAAAAAAAGTCCTTTATTTCCTTGCTCTTTTAGGAGAAAATATGGTGCTCCACATCATAAGTGCTTATTGCATTGAATCTTCAAATTTTCTATTTATTGATCATAAAAACATACATTAAAAACTGTAGGTAAATTATTGCCTTACCTGGGGCACCTGGGTGACTTGGTTAAGCCTCGGACTTGGGATCAGGGCATGATCTCTCATCTTGTGGGTTCCAGCCCTGACTCAGACTCTAAACTGCGTGAAGCCTGCTGGTGATTCTTGCTTTCTCCCTCTCTCTGCCCCTTTCCCACTCATGCTTTCTCTCTCTCTCAAAATAAATAAGTAAACTTAAAAAAAAATATTGTCTTACCTGTAACTCTTTCCCAGGACAGCTGTGACTGAATAAGCACTGTGTGGTTGCTGTTGACTGATGTGCTGTTTTCCCTGAAAGTGGGACAGGGAATGGAGAAGAGACCTACTTTTCACTGTGCCTTCTCGCTCCTGAGCTTGAATATCAGCTTGCTCCTGAGATTGTCCTGGAATACTGGACAGGGCAGAGAAGTGTTAAAGAAAACAGAAAGATGAAACTCCATAATTAAAAAAGGAAGAGAAGTTGCATTTTAATTTAAGCACTAGGAATTCAAATCAAATGATCACAAAGCACTATTTTATCTCAAATTCCACTTGGTCATTGCCAGTATATAGGAAAGCAATTGAATTTTGTACATTAACCCCATGTCCTGAAACATTGCCATAATCACTTATTGGTTCTAAAAGTGTTTTTATAAATTTTATTAGAATTTCTTTATAGATAATTATACCTTTGCCAATAAAGACAGTTTTATTTATTCTTTCCTAGTATTTAAAAAAAAATCTATTTTTGAGGAAGAGAGAGAGAGTGAGGAGGGGAGGGGCAGAGAGAGAGACACAGAATCCAAAGCAGGATTCAGGCTCTGAGCTGTTAGCACAGAGTCCTACTTGGGGCTCAAACCCACAGACCATGAGATCATGACCTGAGCCAAAGTGGGATGCTTAATTGAATGAAGCACCCAGGCACCCCTATTCTTTCCCAGTCTTTTATTTCCTTTCTTGTATTGTTGCATTAGCTAGGACTTCCAGTGCAATGTTGAAAAGCATGGTGAGAAGGGGCAAACTTGCCTTGTTCCTGATCTAACTGGGAAGGTTTCTAGTTTCTCACCATGAAATATGATGTTAGCTATCAGTTTCTTATAGATGTTCTTTATCCAATTGAGGAAGTTTCTCTCTATTCCTAATTAAAAATTATTTTTAATGTTTATTTATTTTGAGACAGAGAGAGAGCATGAATGGGGGTGGGGTGGTCAGAGAGAGAGAGAGAGAGAGAGAGAGAATCCCATCCCAAGCAGGCTCTGCATTGTCAGCACAGAGCCTGACATGGGGCTTGATCTCACACACCACAAAGATCATGACCTGAGTTGAAATCAAAAGTCAGACGTTTAATTGACTGAGCCATCCAGGCATCCCTCCCTATTCCTAGTTTATGGAGAATTTTTAATCATAAATTGGTATTAGATTTTGTCTAATGCTTTGTTTGTAGCTATTAATATGATCATGTGATTTTTCCTCTTTCACCTGTCGACGTGCTGGATTACATTAATTTATTTTTATGTTGTTGAACTTTAAGGAGTATTATTATTATTGTAATTGTTTTTATATGTAATAAACATTGTACCAATAGCTCAACTGAACAACCTAACAGGTAGGAGAGTCAGTAGCTCTGGGAGACTGAATCCAATGTGTGGTGGCAAAGAATAGAAAACAATGTAACAGAGTGAGGAAGCTTCACTCTATAAACTTGTTTTTTAACATTTATTTATTTTTGAGAGAGAGAGAGAGATTGTGTGTGTGAGCAGAGGAGGGGCAGAGAGAGAAGGAGACACAGAATCTGAAGCAGGCTCCAGGCTCTGAGCTGTCAGCACAGACCCCAACGCGGGGCTCCAACTCACAGGCTGCAGGATCATGACCTGAGCTGAAGTTGGACACTTAACCGACTGAGACACCCAGGATGTCCAAGAAAGCTTCACTCTAAATCAGCAAACAAAAGTTTGTATATAAGAATAATAAAGAGATATACAGAAAAAAAATGGTTTCTATTTGAAAAGAGTTTTGGAAAGCTTTCAGTATCTAAACTCAAATTACCCCAAAATTCTCCTGTGGGCCTTGCTCCCCAGTCTCACTCCCAGTCTCAGGGGTGATGGGGCAAGAATGCTCAGTGGTTGAGGAAGCTGGCAGAGAACCCATAACCTACAAAACTAGAGCCAACCCTGGTGGCCATCATGTATGGCATAAGGGAATGAGCTGTGCTGTCAATCCTAGCTGTTTGGTGTGAGGAGGATGCCCTTGAGTTCCTTGTAGCATTATTTCCTCACTCACAGTATAGTCTCCCTAAGGGCAGGGGCAGGGGGAGATCACAGGATGTGAAAAAGAGAAAAGGAAAACTCAATTTTCCTTAAAATTTCATTGAAGTATAAAATGAGTTATCAGGAAACATAAATTGGAGACAAAGAGTTCCATAATATTCTAATTTTTTCCATAATCCCATGTTTTTGCATTTGTGTCAGGAGGAAAGATCTCCTTCATTTTCAGAATCACCTTAATATAAGCTTCCTTCTCCCTTCCACTCTCCTTCCTTCTCTTTCTCTGATAAGATCATGTTTTCAAGAGTAGATGTTCTTTGAATTGACATCCATTTTATAATGATGTGTTTTCATTTTTCAGCTCCATGGCAAGATCAAAGAAAAAAAGGGTGTATTTTGAAATAACCTCCTTTCTCTTTTGAAGGCTAGGCATCAACAATTTAAATCAAGGTCATTCTTTCCCTTTGAAATTTATCAAGATGAACTCTGATCCACCTACTCTGATATTCCAAATCAGATTTCTTTTCCAACTGCTGACATTCCTGTTAGACCAGAGAAGAGTTTTTTCCATTTCATCTTAATCCCTTAATTTATCACCAGTTGATGTGTTCTCATCTTTTCAAAGTAAAATAAGATCCTATTGTTTACTTCTGCAGCAGCTAGATCTCTGGTCTCTGATTTCTTTTTTCTATTTAGACTCAAATTTATATCTAGTGCTCAGGGATTTCTTCAAAACCTTTGGAATTATTATACAACTCTACCTCAAGATGAAGATGTTACACATAATGTGTCTCTAGCTATATATGAGTGTTAATAAAACTGTAGATTTTCATTTTTTCTTTATAGAAGATGAGGGTGCTTATTACCAGGAACAGGTATTTAACAAAACTTATGGGGTACCGAGTAGATGTTAGGTACCCTCAAGAGCACACCATCCTGCTAAGGCGTGGGAAGAAAATGTACACACAAGATGTGAGTGAGAGGTGAAGGACACCAAATGTAGCATCCACTTGAGCCAATGAGATAAAAGACTCTACCCTTTCCTTTCAATTGGGCATAGTTCTAACAGGCTTGGTTGGTTTTCCTCAGAATAGATAAGCAATTGCAAATTATCCAAAGGAGTTGGAGGCAGGTAATCTACCTACTGAAATATTTGATGGTCAAAATCCTGCTATCCAAGGTGGAGTCAGAATATCCTGAAAAAAACCCTCAGAAGGATTCAAGTGGCATTGAGCTAGAGTCCCTTTATGATGAAATTAACTGTCCTCCACACTTTACTGGCTCATGAAGATATCACATAAATGTTCCAACGTGAGCTCCATGGCTTGAGAGGCCCCAACTCAGGTAACCACCAGAAATCCACCACACATACATAGAGCAGGAGCTGGGGTATACCTGCCAGAACCACCAGTGCTTCCTACGTGATGTCCTTTGTCCTCTGTTGCATTTTACCATTTACATCCAGCCAAATCCTTGAAGAAGAGACCAGTATATTTTCCTTGTTATAGCTTGGAGGGTGGGACTAAATTTCCCAAAGCCACACAACCAGTAATAAGTGGTAAAAGAGGGTCAAACTGAGGCTAGCTGGTTCCAGAATGCTTCTGTTCCTAAAGCATTCTCAGAGTCTTATAATCGATTTACCAGATATCCTTGTTAAAGTCCTGAGCTCCATCCTAACCTAATGGATCAGAATATCTGAAAGTGGAGCCTGGGTTCTGCTTCTCTGGGGAAAGCATGGCATTCTCATACACTGAGTGCAAGAGGCAGTCCACCCCCCAACCAACCCCTAAACTCCAGGTCTCAGGAGACAAGCTGGGCAAACAATGGTGGATGATTTTGACCATGGAAGGACATAATGACGATAGTGATGAAAAATATGGCCCAGGTAGCTCTATTACTTCCTCTAGGAATCCCAGTGAAATCACAGAAAAGATGCTTTTGAAAAACAAGAAAATACATGGATGCAGGAACACAGGAAAGGGGTCATCAATAGGCCATTGAAGGTTGAGGAAATCTTGAAAGATATTATTCAGGTGAGGTCTGATTGCTTGGGCAAGTTATAATCTGAATATCAGCAGGGGTTGTCCCCTGGAAGACAGAAGAAACAAGCTTGCATATGTCAGTACAAGAGCAGGAGTGGTGAGGAGATCCAGTAAACTGCTGCATGGGGACTTTAGCTGCATTGGGCCCTTACTTTCTACCTTTTGCCCACAAACAACAATGTGCAAAGTCCTCAGCAGAGGCCTTGGATTTAATGGGGTGGGAGCCCTCTTGAAGGGCAGAGCTCACCCCTATGTAACAAGGCTCCAACAGCCTGTGCACCCAAGGATCTTTGGGTAGTCTTACTGCCCATGAGTTCCACCCTCTTCCCCACCATCTGTACTCATCCTCAGGGCCCTCCTTTCAAAGGAAAACGTGACATGTGGAGAAAACTTGCAACAGCAGAAAAGCAAGATGAACCAACTGATGCCAGAGGAGAGAGAATCCAGAGAGTAGGAGGATACTTAATTAGACATAAATATTAATTGTGTATAGGTATGTATGTAATTGTATAAATATATATACATATAGTATGTATATGTAATATGTATATATAACATAATTACACACATGTTATTATATATTGATTCATATGTAGTACATATTATTATGTACATATTATTATGTACATATTATGTAGTACATAAAATTAATACACAAATCACATATTATATGCATATATCACATTACATATGTGTTACATATACATGCATGTAGAACGTGCATGTGCATACATACAGTAGGAAGCTGTGACAATGTACTGCGATGAAAAAGGAACCTCTGAGAAACTTAATGTGTTCTTGGGGTTTTGAAACATTGTAAAAAACTCTAAATGAAAGGTGAGGGTAGTATACTAAACTGGGAATGGCTGAATACCAAGCTGTATATCTGGAAGCTGAAATTAAGGAAATTTCCCAGGATCAGAGCAAAAAGACACAAAGGGAAATCCCTCAGAAGAACTGAAGCCAGAAACCATGACCCCAGGTTACCCTGGTGGAGTATGGACTGAGGGAGAGAGAAGGACTTTGACTTTTCAGTGGGTGCCCTTCTGAACCACATGAACTTCTTCCTTTATAATATTAGATACCACTTCATAGATATGATGAATTAAACTTGCACGCTGTCCTGGTGGTGGCCAGGGAGGCTCTGAATAGGAATATTGAATCAAACCTGCCACAGGTTCTTTTGGATTTTTGCTGAACAACAAAAGATAAGAGTAAAATATTGCTTATTAGTTCCTTCTGTCACCTAGGGTCAGCATTTCCATACCTATTACATGAGTTTCTCAGTGAACCTTCTCTCTCTCTTTCATCTCAGATCTTCCTTTCCTTTGCCCTAGTTAATGTGTGGTTTGATAGGCATTTGGAATTAATTCAGCATTTGACGTTGAATGTGGAGGAGAACCCACATGGTTGGTGCCAAGGTGTTAAGCAAAGCCCTCATCTGTCTGGACAAACTTCAGCCCTCACAGGCAAGTGATTCACACCCAAGCTGCATGCATCTCTGAATGGGGCAAAGGTAAGGCTGATGGCTGCCTCAGCTGCTGATTTCCTTCAACACACAAATGGTGGGAGGAGGAACGTGGGTCACAGAGGGGCATCTGTCCTCTTTGGTCTTAGTGGAGTGTACCCTTTTGACTCACAGTCTTGCTCATTTGTCTGTCACCAGTTGGTACGTGATGACCACACAGTCTCCTGAGATCCTGCAACACTTGAACATGCATTTGGTTATCCCTGTTTTCAAGTGGGAGTGAATTCACAGTTCTCAGAGTCTGAGAGGAGATGAAGGATTGCAGAGTCAGCACTGGCCTGGCAAGAGCCTGGCAGAATCCAATAATGGGGTATGTGGTGGGCACAGTTCTAAATTAGTTCCCAAGATCCCTGGCCTTGGTGTACCTGTTCTGCCTAATCCTCTCTCTTTCAGTGGGTCCACACCTGGGAATAAGATAGGATTTCACCCTGCACTTGTGAATGGGATGGATTACATGACGTGGCAAAAAAGGACTTTGTAAATGCAATCAATATGCCCGATCGGTTCACCTTGAGTTAATCAAAAGGGAGATTTACTGTGAGAATGACCTAATCAGGTGAGTCCACAAGAGACAGGAAGTACTAATAGACATCCTCCTCCTTCTGGACATAAAAAAGAAGGCTGCCATATTTTGAATGGAGGGGCCATGTGCCCCAGACCTGAGACTGGCCTATAGGAGCTGATAGTGGCCCCTGGCTGATAGCCAGCAAAAAAATGCAAATCTGTGTCACAACCACAAGGAGCTGAATTCTTCCAAGAATCAGTGAGTTTGAAAGAGAACCCCCAGCCCCAGATGAAACCCATGCTCACTCATATCTTCATCTCAGGCTGGTAAGACCCTGAGCAGAGAACCGAGCGAACCCATGTCCAGAATCCTGAGCTAACAAAACTGTGAGAAAATAAATAGGTGCTGTTTTAAGTGTCTGTTAGTTTGCTACACCACAATAGAGAGCAACTGTAAGTGAGATACCCCAGCACATCAAGCTAAGTTCAAGAGTGGGTTCCTTCAGCTGGGGGGAATTGGGCACTGGGGCTGATTCATCACAGTGGCCATATATGCAGAGGGGTAGGTTTCTGAGGGAAGCCTCTCTGTGAGGAATTCTTTGGGAATACACTGCAGGGTGGTGCCTGTATTTGGAGCCAGACATCCTAATGTGATTCTGGTTTCTGGGATCTTCAGGAAATAACTTCACCTCTGTAGGACTCACTATCTGTAAAATGTGGGTAAGCATAGCTCCATACCCGGGACTATTAGGGGATTGAGTGAGACAATTCTTGGACAATTCTAGTCACAGAACTGGTGCCTAGAAAGGGCTCAGTAAACTCTAGTGCATTGTTATTCTATCCCAGAGGGTCACTGGCACACTCGGAGTGGAGTCTCCAAATGTGCCCACCGCTGGTCTCACAGGGACCTGGGTTCTGAACAGGGGTGAACCTGTGAGTGTCTGACACGATAACCAGCATGGGGCTGATGCTGGGCCCTATGGGGACTGGCAGTCATTGTGAAAAGCAAAAATAACACTTGATTCTAATAATAATCCCAGTTGCTAAGGAAAGGGTAAGGAAAAATGCAAGGCCCATTTGAGGACATTTCTATATGCCTGGAGAGAATAGGTACAAATAACAGGAGTTTATGAGGAGGGCTGGCTAAGTTGGCTAAAGGTGGGACCCAGATTAGGGGACTGAATAAGAGATTAGGAGCCTTTGGCCATTTGTCAGGGGATAGGGACTCAGGCACAGTTGTGGACCTCTAGGAGAGGATCAGTTGCTGGCCTACGCTGACCATGGTGTCCACCAGTGTATTAAGAGGGACTGGAACTCATGAAAACAAACAAAGCAGAAAAAATTCTCAACTCCAGAACCTCAGAGGTAGAGAGGAGTAATCCAGTCCAGGATCACTAGGTGTGGTTAATAGTGGGGACATCCTGCCACACTGATTCCAGAGTAGTAGAGGTAAAAAAAGCCAAACACAGACTAAAGTGGCAAGGACAGATTTTAATCTGAAATATACTACTGCAATAGGGAAAAGAGAACAGTGTGATTTGAGCTTAACTTCTATTTGCTGGGAGGTGACTGTCCTTTTAAAGGAGAATGAGGGAGGAGGGAGGAGGTGAGTGGGGTCTCAGTAGTCAGGGAAGTGAAAAATTACAAGAAGTGGGAGGGAGAATTGATCCATATGGAATCCATCTGGGTTTGTTAACTAGAACTTATCAATGTTAGGCTCCTACCTTCTCGCAGAGACTGGGAGATGGAACCCCATCTTCAGATGTTGCCTGTAACAAACAGCAAATTCATTTGCTTGAATTTTCTCATGCAAGCATTTTGTAGTGGAGGGTGGGGGTGTGTGGTGAGGCTAGGATCAACCTGGGATACAGCCTTGAGCTGTCAGAAACGATGTTAGTGCTCTTTACAGGACAAGGTTGGGGCCTCATTGGGAAGAGGGCTCAGAGGAAACTGGCTAGAGTATGGTCAAGAAGATAGCCTCTGTTCAGAACCCCCATGTAGCCCAGGCCCTGCCCCTGTACCCCAACTCCCAGCATTGACTTGCTCCAGTGGGCTTCTGTGCCTCCCACCAGAGAGCCCGAGATGTCAGCCTCAAGGAATGAGGGTGTCAAATTAATTGCATGTTCTGCAGAGAGTTCTAACAGCCTGAGAAACAGCTTTGTGACACCATGATGAGGTTTTTTAATGTCAGCACAGCATCAGGCCCTTCTTCAAGCTCTTCCAGGTCTTGGTCTCAGCTGTCTTCCTTAAACCACACAGAATGCCACCCCACTGACTGTTCTTCAACGCAGTGCTGTTCCACTAGACCCTGCTGTGCTCAGCCCATCCCTGAATCCTCTGGGCTGCAGGCCAGATCTCCTCAGGGACAGGGACCAACAGGCTGGCATGCTAGTGTGGATATAAAGTAACCTTACCCAAGTGTATTTTATTCATTCATTAACTCCATTATGACATCGAGATGTTCCTGGCAGAAAAATCTATTGATTTCTAGACCAAAACCATTTCAAAATCATCTCTTTTTAAGGAAATGGTAGGTGTAGGGGCACCTTGCTGGCTCAGTTGATAGAGCTCAGTTGATAGGCCTCTTGATCACAGGGTTGTAGGTTCAAGCCCATGTTGGGTGTAGAGATTGCTAAAAAGTCTTTAACAACTTTATTTTTAAAGTCTCTCTACCCAATGTGGGGCTCTAACTCACAACCCCGAGGAAGTTTTAAGGGAAGATCGTTATAGATGTTTGCTTCCTGAAACTGGCTGTGTGATGGAGGTGCAGCTCCTTCCTTCTCCCTCAGGAATCACCTCTCCCTTCCCACGGCAAGCGTGGGGCAATGATGTGGGGGCTCAGGGAGGGTAAAGGTCTTCTAGGCAGCAGCAGACAAGGGTGTTCATACTATGGAGAAAGTGTTGAGGAAGTGAATGACTAATGGTTGTGTAACAAATTCTTGTGCAAATCAGAGAGTTCTGGTTCTCTGCTTTCCATACACTGAAGGAAGATCTAGTCAGTTTATAAACTGAAGATCAGATCAGTAAAAATAATTTCTCATGATCAATTGCCAGGTAATTTTCAGCAAATAACTTGGAAGAATCAGAATCTGTATAATAAAACTTCTTCCATTATCACGTAATTATTTTGTGAAATTTTTCTCCATGCATATATACAAAAGAATAGAAACACAACTTAAATGATTTGGAAAAAGACTTAGTACCGTTCATCTCATTATAAGATGTATTTCTGATTCATGCATATTTTAAGTAATTATTAATAATTATTTATCAAAAGTTATAAAGCAATCATTTTGCTTTAATTAATTGAGTGCTAATAATAATAATAATTACAATGATAACTCAATCTTGAAAAAAGTCATTTAACATTTAGAGACTTATGTTTATAGAAAATTAAAATGTTACATTTCTACACATATTTTTGTTTCAGAAAACTCAACTGTAGAGCTAAAAAAGACTAAGACATTACAATAAAAATTGTTTGAAAATTATAAAAAGTATCATTTATAATTATGTGGGGGACGGGGACTAAAAATATGGATTGAAGGAGAAAAATCAGTAATATAAAATTAAATTGTTTTATTTTAGAAAGAGCTTGTTCATGCATTATTAAAATGGATGATGGCAGATATCAAATTTTCAGGCTATTTAGATTTCATGGGACACATTTAAGAAGTATGTGCTTTTTGGGGCACCTGGGTGGCTCAGTTGGTTAGGTATCTGACTCTTGATTTCAGCTCAAGTCACGATCTCATGGTTTGTGAGTTTGAGCCCCACATTGGGCTCCTTACTGACAGTGCAGAGCCTGCTTGGGATTCTCTCTCTCCCTCCCTCTCTCCCTCTCTCTCTCCCTCTCTCCCATGCTCACTCTCTCTTTCTCTCAAAATAAATAAACTTTTAAAAAAAGAATGTACTTATTGTAATGTTAACATATGCCATATGATGAAAGTTAAGTCTCTTAAATTATTTAGATGTGTGATTAAAAATGTTAAATTGTCATCTTAAAAATATACAAGGAGGTATGTGATAACTTCACATTCTTTTAGGGAGTGAGAGTTCAAAGGTTTGCAGACCTTGTGGAGAGAACCAGGATTGGAGGCATTCTCTGAGGTCATGAGAAGGCAAGTTACTAGTACTAGGTGTTACTAGAAATAGTGATTACCAAGACATTAGAGTGTTCTTCTGAGATCCACTCCCATGGAGCTACTAAAAAGAATGGAATATATAAGTGAATAAGGGAGAAGTATCTAAGCATCAAGACAGCGAAAGTAATAACCTGGAGGAAAATCAGGATTTCACGACATAGCAAATTTAAACTTCTGTATGTCAAAAAACTTCTCAACTAAAAGTAAACAGTAGTTATAGCAATGGTTTTCAAACTTTGTCTTACAAATAACTAAAAGTAAAATGAAAAACTTCATACCTTGTACACATTGTAAAAGATGGCTTTTGACATATTTCATCTTAAGTTTATATATTTGAAAACAATGTAATTTCTGGTATATTGCAAATATTGGCATTTAATATATGTATGTTGTCATTCTGTTTAGTGTATACAATGAAATCTAAATCCTCTAGTCATATGAAATACACCATCATCCTTAAAAAAATACACAGGCCGGGTGCTTGGATAGCTCAGTCGGCTACGTGTCCGACTCTTGATTTCAGCTCAGGTCATGATCTCATGGTTGTGGGATGGAGCCCCGTGTCAGGCTTTGTGGTGAGCATGGAGCCTTACTTGTGATTCTCTCTCTCTTCCTTCTACCCCTTTCCCACTGTGTGTATGTACTCTCTCGCTCTCTCAAAAAACAAAAACAAAACAAAAATGAGCAAAATCTTTGACAGCTGGACAATATAAGGTTTTTTTTCTTTTGTGTTTCTTTTTAACTTCCCCATACAACTTAACATAGTTTATTTTTTGCTTAAATGTCTTTTATTGATTATTGATTATTCTATCATACTCTATGTCACAAAACATGCATGCCAATTGATCAAAACAACAAATGCACTAAAACTGTTATTAAATAATTATGATAGGGGCACCTGAGTGGCTCAGTTGGTTAAGCATCCGATTTTGGCTCAGGTCATGGTCTCTCTGGTTCATGAGTTCAAGCCCCATGTTGGGCTCTGTACCAACAGCGCAGAGCCTGGAGCCTGCTTCAGATTTTGTGTCTCCCTCTCTATCTCGCCCCTCCCCCACTAGCTCTCTCTTTCTCTCTCTCTCTCTCTCTCTCAGAAATAAACATTAGAAATATAATTATGATAATTGTATTGGAAATGCATCAGTTGATAAACTTAATACACGGATGAGGATTCCTTTTCAGTTGGTCCATGCATCCATGAATGAACATTGCTAATGCTAGAATGTGGTAGAGTTCAGCATTGAAGCTATTCCTATTTTAGCATATTATAGCTATAGCACTGAAAAGTTTTGATGCATAGGGCTGATTTTTATTACAGCAAGAATATTCAGTTCTTTGGATTCTCTGGAGTTATATGCCCCAAATCATATCATAATCTATCATTACATATTATTTTCAAGGATCTGTTTGATGCCTGCTTGATTCAATTTGTTAAAAGTAAAAATTGGAAGCATACTAGCTATGACTTGCTACCATGTCAGTGAAGTCATTTACTCTCTCAATTTCTGGGAGATATGTAGGAAAAAAGCCTTTATCAGGATTAACAATGTGAAGAGGTAATTTAAAAAAGATGAAATCTTTCTCATACATTTATAAAATGAACACATGTTAAGGTTTTTTGTTTATTTGTTTGTTTTTAATTAAATAGGCTCCATGTCCAACATAAGGCTCAAACTCATGACCCCAAGGTCAGGAGTCTCATTCTTTACCAACTGAGCCAGTCAGACACCCCAAAGATATTATTTATCATTATCAGTGAGGAAACTAGTAAGATGTTACAACCAGTTTAAAGGAAACTACAAGAACAGACACTTATTGATCAGGAATGTTGATAGGAAAGTGCAAATGAAGGCAGAAGGGCTGTCCCCTTCCATTTGTTAAAGGAAGTCAGCTGTATTGCCACGGGAAGGTGGAATTTACAGCACTATAGGCAGGAAGGATTTTGCAGTGTCTTCAACCTGCTGGAGTATAAAATAACTCATGGCAGAGAAAAGCAAGAATTTGATACACTGAAAATGTTTGCTCTGGAATTTAGACAATGCTTACTTCTCTACTGAAGCAGGAATTTTCTATGAGGACTATCCCTGTTTCTTTTTCACTTTTAGGTTCCTAATAAAAAATTGGAAAAATTGAAACATTAATCTCAAAACACTTTTGCTAATACAATATTTCTTTATAAAACACTTTAATCATATACTTTACATATATTTTTATTACAACCTTGAAGCTGTGGATTTAATGACTCTATCTATGGAAAATTAACACATTAACACACCTGTCACATCAAGTCAATTTGTTAGAAAATTATCTTTATATGTAAATAAATGAGTTAACATGAATTTTGAGGAATATTACCCAAAACACCGAGAAATAAATATGCAATCTGTTTTTAAAGACAGATTATCAATAGCAGTCAAGATTAAAACAATGCTGATTAATTATTAATCAATTATCCATTCTATTAATTTATAAAAAAAGGTAACAATGCTGTTTAGCATAACTTAATTTTTTAAAAAGTTATTTATTGTTTAATTTACACCCAAGTTAGCATATGGTGCAACAATGATTTCAGGAGTAGACTCCTTAATGCCCCTTACCCTTTTAGCCCATCCCCCCCTCCCACAACCCCTCCAGCAACCCTTTGTTTGCTCTTTATATCTTTTATGTTTTGTCCCTATCCATGTTCTTATATATATTTTTGCTTCCCTTACCTTATGTTCATGTTTTGTATCTTAAATTCCTCATATGAGTGAAGTCATTCGATATTTGTCTTTTCTCTGACCGACTAATTTCGCTTAGCATAATACCCTCCAGTTCCATCCATGTAGTTGCAAATGGCAAGATTTCATTCTTTTTCCTTGCCAAGTAATACTCTATTGTGTGTGTGTGTGTGTGTGTGTGTGTGTGTGTGTACATATATACCACATTGTCTTTATCCATTCAATCATTCATTCATTCATCAGTGGACATTTGGGCTCTTTCCATACTTTGGCTATTGTCGATAGTGTTGCTATAAACATTGGGGTGCATGTGCCCCTTCAAAACAGCACACCTGTATCCCTTGGATAGATACCTAGTAGTGCAATTGCTGGGTCATAGGGTAGTTCCATTTTTACTTTTCTGAGGAAACTCCATACTGTTTTCCAGAATGGCTGCACCAGTTTGCATTCCCAAGCATCACTTAATTTGTAATAATGAAATGTTATATGTAGTAAGAGTTACATATATGGATGAGGAGCATAGGAAAATCCCTGATATCCCTTCCATAAATGTGTAGGCAAGCATGCATTGAACACTAGTGTTTGGCTTAAATAAAAATTAAACAAGTTTTTTTTATTATTAAACAAAAATTACTTTTAAAACATCAGAAAATGAATCCATTAATTTTTTAGGCTACATGACAAGCTTTGCCTTGATCTTAGCCCTAGTGTATAATTTTTGTTTTTTTGTTACTAAAAGACAGAACATATTGAACATTCTATCTAATCATATAAAAGTCAGACTTTATGATTGGAATAAATATTTCATGATCTTGTTTGACCACATAGGTTTGATTTCCTTCTTGAATGATACATTGAATCTGAAAGAAAGCACATAAAATATTTATTTGCCTGTCTTGCATATCTTGAAAAAATTGCTAGTCTTGGAAATACATTCTATTTACAGCAAAACAACATTAACATGCATTGCTTCTAGCGTTTGGAGAGACTTTCATTTCTTGACAGTGGTATCTCTATTAATGCACTTGGAGGAAAGAACAAATGATATTTTTAAGAATCTGACAATCTCTTTGCTCTCACAGGACCCTTGTTCAGGAACTATACATCCTTTGACAATAATGGGGTGGGAGATGAATTAGCCAAAAGGGGTGACGTCACTCCCTCTTCTGCACTATAGAAACACTGATTTCAGAACGTCCCAACAAAGACCACAGTCTCAGCTTATAGGGACAGCGTCACCAGTGACAGCCCTGTGCATAAGAGCAGGAAAACAGCCTTACGCAAACTTAAGATTTTATCAGCTAATGAAGGATGATATTTAGAAGGGTGTCTTGGTGTGGTAGTCTTTAATACTCTTATCCAGCTGGTCATGGGTGAGGAACAGACCCTGCTTTTGTTATTTGGGGGAGGCATTGTAGAAAGAGATCCTATGTAAACCAGCTGCAGAGGCTCAGGCACTGGGACTTGAGGAAGAATTTACTGAATTTATATAACTTGCAAAATTGTTACCTAATAACTTTATGCCAATATTCTCCCTGGAAAAGCAATACTTACCCTCAGGATTAGTTTAAAGGCCTCTGAGAAGAGGGCGAAAAGAGCTGATGCAGTTGAAGCAGGTGCTTATAACCCACATGGCCTCAGCCCTGAGACCAGGCACAGCAGCAATACCTAGGCCCTTGTTTGAAATTCTTGGCACCCACCCTAAACCTACTGCTTCAGTTCCATGAGAAGTCAGGTCCTTTGCTGGCTGCTGAGCAGATTTCTTATTGGTGGAGTATTTTAGGGGTCATGGGGGTGAGTGGTAAGTTTCATCCAAGAAAGTCTAACAAAAAACAAGGGAAATCTTGTGTATACTTACTTAATATTTATGAATAGAAATTGAGCAAAGAACATAAGAGATGAAATACAGTCTCTTAATAAATATGAAGAAACTTGTACCTCTCAAATATAAAAATGCAAAGAATAAAAATAGTATTTTTGCCTATTGTCAAAGATTGAAGGAAAACAGTGAGATAATTGCTATTATTAGCAAGGGTTGCAGGAAAGATTAAATAGTAGCTTTATATTCTACTGGTGTGACTATATGTCATTAAAGGATTGTATTTGTGGAGAGCAATTTTGCAAAATGGATCCAGAATGATTCAAATACTTACTCTTTCAAGTCATATTTTACTTCTAAGCATTTTGTCTACAAAAATATGCACAACTCAGTTTTCTCTATAAGGATGTTAATTTTAGGAGTATTTATTTATGATAAAATTTGCTCATAGCAGACCTATTAATTAAAGGGAAATACTTTGATTTATTAAGAAATTCACCAGATGAATATTATGCCTCAATTTCCAATCTAGTCTCAAAGAAAATTCTTCTTTAAAAATGTTTATTTATTTATTTTGAGAGGGAGAGAAAGTGAGTGCACCAGCAAGCAAGAGAGGGGCAGAGAGAGAGAGAGGGAGAGAGAGAATCCTAAGCAAGCTCTGTGCTGTCAAAGCAGAGCCTCATGAGGGGCTTGATCACATGAACCATGAGATCATGACCTGAGCTGAAATTAAGAGTCAGATGCTTAACCAACTGAGTCACCCAGGCTCCCCAATGAAAATTCTTTTAAATTTAAGTATAGTTGACATATGTTATATTAATTTCAGGTGTGCAACATAGTAATTCGACAATTCTATACATTATGCAATACTCACTGTGACAAGTGGAGTTACCATCTGTCACCATACAAAGTTATTACAATATCTTTGTTGACTATACTCTCTATGCTGTACTTTATATTCCTGTAAGCTATTTATTTTGTAATTGGAAATGTGTACTTCTTGATCCCCTCTATCTATTTTGCCCATGCCCTCCCTCCCCTTCCTTCTGGTAACCACCAATTTGTTTTCTGTATTTATGAGTGTTTCTGTTTTTTGTTTGTGTCTTTAACTTTTTAGATTCCACATATCACTGAAATCTTATTGTATTTGTCCTTTTTTGCCTGACTTATTTTATTAGCATAATATCCTGTAAGTCCATCCATGTTGTTGTAAGATCTCATTCTTTTTTATGGTTGAGTTATACGCGAGTGTGTGTGTGTGTGTGTGTGTGTGTGTGTGTGTGTATGGATGTGTGTGTGGGTACCACATCTTCTTTATCCATTCATCTATCAAAAGACATAAGTTCTTTCCATGTTTTGGCTATTGTAAATAATGCTGCAATAAACTGAGTGGTGCATATATTTTTTTGAATTAGTGTTTTTGTCTTCTTTAAGTAAATGCCCGGTATTGAAATTACTGGAGTGCATGGTATTTCTATTTTTAATTTCCTGGGGGAAACTTTATACTGTTTTCCATGGTGGCTGTACCAATTTACGTTCCCACCAATGCATGAGGGTTCCCTTTGAGAGAAAATTAAATAAATTTTTAATGTTTATTTATTTTTGAGAGAGGGAGAGACAAGAGTGTGAGGGGCGAGGGGCAGAGAGAGAGGAAGACACAGAATCTGAAGCAGGCTCCAGGCTCTGAGCTGTCAGCACAAAGCCCAATGTGGGACTCAAACCCAGGAATCACAAGATCATGGCCTGAGCTAAAGTCAGATGCTTACCTGACCGAGCCACCCAGGCACCCTATCCCTTTGAGAGAAAATTTAGTAACATGGCAGAAAGGCTGACAATATATTACATGCAAGGAGCAGATACAAAACCTTACATACAACATACACTTCATGAAGAGAAGAATCAAGACCTTGAGTTTCTTTTGACTTTTACCTTTCCCCAATCCTCCTACTACATGATGACTGAGCACTTTACACATTAACTGAACAGCATTTTGAGCATTTTGAGCACCCTACTAGCATGCCAAAAATTTAGCTTTGGCAACATTTAGGCAATTATTTGAATGCATCTTATTACATTTTGTTCTTATTATTTTATAAAATAGAGAGGAAAATGGAGCCATGAAAGGGCTGTGGCAAGAGATGCTCTTACAAGCATAATGAAATCAATGTGAATCTGGAAATCCGAAGGGATCATCACCCACAATCATACCTGCTTTGACTTAGAGTTTATACTCAATTGATTAGGAAAATTTCAAAATTAATGATGGTGCTCATAATGCCAAAAATAAACATTGAAGATTGTGTCTGGATGGAAATATTTGATTAAGAATTTGTAATTTCTTTGAATTATGTTTTAAAGTAGGAATCTGTATGCAAAAAAAAAATCTTGGAAGGCAATATAGCAGAATAGTAAAATATTAAAAATGGTTATTACTGGATGGTGGGTTTACTCTCAGCTGTATTTTATAAATGTCCTCAAAAGAGTATGAATACTGTTAGAATATGATAAAACAGTAAATGTTATTCTTAAGGGGGAAAGAAGAAAACTTACCACATTAACTTGGCAAATATGACTGAATATATTAATGCTGCTTACAACAAGATGGTGCTCTTCTTTGAGACTATCCCAGCTTGACAAAATTCCTTTTGAAATGTGGCCTTCAGAACCTATCACAACTCCTGGTGCAAATGATCACCTGGGAGGACATGAGGAGATTGGACAGAATCAGAAAATCTCAGAATCATTTAGATTGATGGCTCTCCTGACACTTGAACCTCCGGTACCATTTACCCATTAGTACTCATTTGCTTCTCTAAGAGAAGAACTTCAGTTGTATGAAGGCAGCTTTCCTGCCTCTCACCTTTATTTTTTCCTAAAATTTACTGATATTTATGATGCACCAGCCACTCTGATATGCCAGAGGCTCTTTCACATTATTTAGTGCTATTTTTTTTTTCTTTTTCATAATTCCAACTGGTTCTTTTAGTCATTCCCCTATGATGTAGTGCTGGGTGCCATCATGATCTTGGACACTCTTTTGTCTCTATGTTATGATTTGTTGATGCCCTTTGACATGTGACGACCAAAATGAACACAAAAGTGGCCTTACCATGCAGAGTACAAAGGGAGAGAGGACTCTGTTTCATCACTGTAGTTGACATGACTGCCATGACTTTGTTGTGAGATTACACATGTGCAGGCTGCTACACGGAGAGGGTTTGCTAAGGTATGTGCTCAGCCCACAGATGTAATCTGAGCCTGTCATCTGCAGACAGATGTCCCTCTGTCTCCAGTCTTTCCCCTCCTTCCCATCCTGAGATGGCAATCAGAACTCTCTTTCTTAAACACCTCCAAAGATTTCCCCCTCTGTTCCCCTGAAGGGTCTTCTCACTTTTACTGTTGTGTCCTTTGGGGACTTTGCCATTGGGGACATTCGTCTTAGTTAATGGCTTAGCCCCAACCAACCTCCCTGCCTTACTTTCCTGCCAGCCATTCCTGCTTCATGGCACAGTCATGGGGCAGCAGTTCTCAATGCAGGTGGATGGGTGGTGGTTTTACCCCGAGAGAACATTTGGTGAGGTGTGGAGGAAGCCCTGGTTGTCATGACTTGGGGAGGAGACCCTACTGGCAACTAGTGAGTAGGGCCAGGCATGCAGATAAACATCCTACAACAAAGAATTATCCAGCCTAAAGTGTTGATTCTGTTGGAATTGAGAAACTTTGCCCTAAAGGAACAAAGAGTGAAAAATTAATAGATGTAAAGTGCTCAAGAGATCTCTGGGTTACCAGTGAACCCTCAGTAAATTCTAGCTATTATGAGGATGGTTTCACATCTAAGGCACTGCGCAGAGGCATGCAAACCTCATGTGGACATCGATCTCTCACACCAGTAGAGTCCCTGGTGCTCAGACAGCACTCACATATGAGGATGGCACAGTGGGAAGAACATGGTGACGACCACTTGCTGGGGGACTAACACCCCCAAGTTCTTGAATTCTAAGGCTAAGTAGGAAGAAAAGAGGTTCTTAGAGTGCATTTATTTATTTATTTGATACAGAGAGAGAGGGAGGGAGGGAGAGAGACAGTTCCAAGCAGGCTCCACACCCTGTGCAGAGCCTGACATGGGACTTGATCACAGTACTGTGAAATCATGACCTGCGCTGAAATAAAGTATCCGAGACTCAAATGACTGAGCCATGCAGGCTCCCCTAGAGTGCATTTATGATTAATTTTACAAACTTAAAATTCCTGCATATATGAATTTGAATTAGGCAATAGAAAAAGTAGGCAATGGCCTTATTCTATAACGGAAGTACACATTCTCTTGTCTTTTGCTTGTATAAAGTTGGCTATAATCTACAGAGGTGTGAAGATACCATTTCCACACAAATAGCTCAGACCTTCTCAGTGAGCTTGAAACCACTTAAAATCTTGGGCGCCTGGGTGGCTCAGTTGATTACACACCCAACTCTTGATTTTGGCTCAGGTCATGATCTCACGGTTTGTGGAATTGAACCCCCTGTTGGGTTCTTTGCTGACAGCATGGAGCCTGCTTGGGATTCTCTCTCTCTGCTTCTCCCTGGCTCTCTCTCTCTCTCTTTCTCTCAAAACCAGCTAGATCCTGTATTTCTCTATAATGCTCCCCTAGCCCCTTCCTCCAGGCAGGCTTGCTGTCTTTTGAAGGTCTTTGCCTGCTGCAAACTGTTGTCTTAAAAAGTAATAAAGCTATTGTTCCTCTTTATCCCAAATTCTGTCTTCAAATTCTATTTTGGGTCTGAAGCTCAGAGGTCAGTTTTTGACAAGAAGCTCAGAATGTGGGAGCAGAGAGAAAAGCCTAATGAAATGAGTTCTTATCCCACACCCGTGCCTTTTCAGGGCTTCTGTGGAAGTGTATGATCCCTAACAGTTTCTCAGGGGTTCCCCCTGCCCCTCAAGGGCACAGTCAGCACATGTCTTTTGCATCATGAATGTAGCTTTCTCTTGGGAACCTAGGAAGTACTAACCTAAGCAAGAATGGACGATTCATGGAGAAGGTTAAATATTGGCCAAAACTTTAAATGACCAAAATAGCTTTCTTTGAAAGTTCTCAGAGTATTTGGGGCTTTTGGAAATTTTAGTTCTTAAAATAATACTACAGTTGCTCATTTGGCCTTCAAAGTAGCTGCATGTTGTAGAGATGAAGGGTGGAGAATGAATGCCTAAAATCTCTGTTCCAATGCTAAAATCCACTGAAGGCTAGGGTTGTGCTTTGTGGTTTATGGGTTGCCAAAACGGAAACGTGCTCCACTCCAGAGGAATGTGTTGAAAGTCCTTCATAGAACCCTCTTGTTTCCCTGTCTGAAAGGTGGATTGTCCTGGTGTATGGTGAGTTGTCACATACGTGAGGTACTAGCTGTCCTGTTCTCAAGCTGTAGCAAAGCACAGAGCTATAAAGTCTGTGTATGCTACACAGCAATGTGCTGGACAGGTTTCCGGGCGCCTCTGGTGGGCTGTTTCTCAGGCTAATACATCCCAGAACTGACCTGGAGCAAGTGCTCTCATGGAACTTATTGTTACCTTCCCCTTCTGATTCAGCTCTCTCCTTTGGGCACATCTTTCAAGAATAACTAAATCCCACCTGATTTCAGAGACAGGACAGTAGTTCATATGTTTGAGCAACTTCTCAGGTGGTATTAAAACCTACTGATGTTAACATTCCCTAAAAAATGATTCATATTTGATAGCAATATTCCCATTCAAGAAAGCAGTTGAGGTGTTGGCCCATTCTGTCTACGTGCCTCATCCGTTTGGCTCTAGTGGGCTGGGTGGTATTTGTCCCCTCACTCTCTCCCCACTGACAGCTCCTCAGGGCCCATAATCCCTTTTACTCTGGGTTTCCACAAATGCCACAAAGGGTGAACACAGTGTTCATAGCGAGCGTCATAATTAGGTAGAGAATCTGGCCTCAACTCTGTATTTCATATATTGTATTTTACCTGTGGCTACATGAGAACATAATAACATAACTGCTCCATGTGCTCACTGCCCATGCAGCCTGCTAGCATCTGTGGACACTGCTGCCTCTGGTCACCCTGTCTCAGGCCCTAGCCTCTGAGGCTGTCCTGCCCTAGACCTTCTCTCCTTCAGCTAAATGCATTCCTCACAAGCCATCTACCACTCACAAAACTCAGCATTGCCACCTGCCCTGCTTCTCTCTGGAACAACCTTCGATGCTCTTTTTGGAATTTGATCTTCTCTTTGATATTCCAGTTGATCCAGCTTGCACACACACTCGATGGCTTTTGTACATTATGCTTATTAGCTTGAGCTGGTTGGTGTCTGCTGTCTACCCATCTTCTAGGCCCTGGGAAGTCCTACAGACTACTGAGATTTGTGGAAGGCTTCCGACAGGTGGGGCATGATTTGAAGGCTAAGAGGCATTGCGCTATCTTCAGTGTTGAGCACACGGTAGCGTGTGTGTGAGTCAACTGGGATTTTTCTTTGCCCCCCTCCCCTCCCACCTCGCCACCTCAGGAAGGCAAAACATGCAGAAGTAGGGAGTGTGCCATAGACAACAGTGCCATCTAGTGGTGCACTCGCAGCCGGCAGCGAAGATTATGCGACAGGGAGGTTTGTTGGAAACGTCAAATTGAGGCTGCAGTAACATCTTGGCTTCAGCGTACGTGCAACTCTTCTGGGGCAAACGCGGGATAAAAATGGCTTAACCCCGAAACACTCCTTTGCTTTTCATTCGTATTCCTTTCCTCGACTTTAAATAAACATGTAATTTTTATCGTATATCTGTCCCTAATTTAGGCATTTTCCAAAGCAGCTAACATTGCTAAAATAAAATCGCCCTCCAATCTATTTTCTGCCTAGATGGTTGCCTTTGTCAAATCCTTTTTTTCTGTTTTTATTGGGAAATCTCATAATGAAAAATCTCTTCTTCCAGATTTGTATTTGATAGAAAGGTGGTCTAAGAAGTGAGCATGCTGTGTCCAAACCTAATAGTCAATCAAACACTTGAGACATTTAAGAAGAGCAAGGCTGAAGTATAGGCTGATTGGCTATCACAGAATCAGAAGGTTCCCCAGAAATGAAGGAGCACTGTGTGCATGGAAAGGCCTGAGGATGAGGATGTCCCTGAAAGTCCATGTATCACAAAGGGAGGGAAAGACAGAGCCAGCAGCAAGTAAGACAGAGAACAAAGCCTGGAGTTTTATTATTTTTTAAATATTTATTTATTTATTTATTTATTTAATTAATTTATTTAAAAAGTTTATTTATTTTGAGAGAGAGTGTGAGCAGGGGAGGGACAGAAAGAGGGAGAGAGAATCCCAAGCAGACTCTGCGCTGTCAGCAAAGAGCCTGACACTGGGCTCCAGCTCAGAGACCATGAGATCATGACCTGAGCCAGAACCAAGAGTCAGGCACAACTGACTCAGCTGCCTAGGTGCCCCCAAAGCCTAAACTTTTAAAACATGGGCCTACTTCTTTTAATTTTATTGAGGAGACAAAATGTACAGCCAGCCCACTGTGAGCTCATCTTCACCCCTGCATTTTTTAGCCACTTAATTTGTAAAGAAAATTCTAACATTGATGTGGAAAATGAATTAAATTTTATACAGTGTATTTGGTAGGTTAAGCACAAAGATGTTCTAATTAAGTTTATTTCTATTACACCCTCAGTTAAAGAATTATTCTTATTCAGGGGGGGCTGGGTGGCTCAGTTGGACTGAGCATCTGACTTCGGATCAGGTCATGATCTCGCAGTTCGTGAGTTCGAGCCCCTCATCTGGCTCTGTGCTGATAACTCAGAGGCTGGAGCCTGCTTCAGATTCTGGGTCTCCCTCTCTCTGCCCCTCCCTCAACTGCACTCTGTCTCTCTCTCTCTGTCTCAAAAATAAAAAATAAAAACATTTAAAAAATTAAAAAAAATTATTCTTATCCAAAGCCAACATTGATAGTGGGAGGAAGCATTTACAAAGTGAGGATAAGTCTGTCCTGGCTCTGGGAATTTTTTAAGAGTCCAGGAAAACAGCTGGCGGGTTTGCTAGCCTGATGATTCGACCTAAGATCTTAAAGAATGTTCACTTGCAATCTAAATATACAACTCATGTGCGTCATAATTCCATTTCCCTGAAAACCTGTGACTTTCCCATGAACAATTTTTCTTCATAAAAATTAATTTAACTTGACATCCTCCAAATAAGAGCAACACAATGTTCTGTGCCAGTATGAGCAGCAGTCATGAAGTTTATGGTCTAATAGAGGTATGACAAGGAAGAGTTGTCATTTGGACACTCATAAATCAAGCAAATATAGTGCTACAGAAGGTTGAGCTTTGATCATTCATGCGAAGAGAAAAAAAAAACACATCTCCTAATTTCCCCTATTTTGTTTATATTTGATGTATTATGGCCTCATGGTACCAAGATATATGTATTTTAGTCCAGCGAATTTATTGGGAAATGTATTTTAGTGATAAATGCAGAGTTTTATAGAGATTGAGAAGAATATGTCAAATTGGCCTGGAAATTAATATAGTTTAGCAATTCAACAATATAAACGTCCAGAGTTTGTCTTTTACAGAGTTTTAATCCCCTAAGGAGTTTCAGTATCTCATCTTTCATTTTTATTTGAGAAAATAAAATCCTTGTTACTTGAAGTGGCTTGGATCCAGAAAGGTCAGACAGATCCATCCCAATGCTTCTATCAGTCAGCCCTTCCTCACCCAGGACCCACGCATGAGCCAGCCTCACCTTTCCTAGTCCTGGGCAGAGGTCTTGGGCTGCCTCCGCATACACTCAGCAGTGTTCGTAGACTAAGTCAGCATCTGTCTTCCATTTACATCCACTATTTCCTAAGTGTCTACAGATCTCATCAAGACTCATAAAATATGAAATAATCTAAAAATATCACTGAGTTATGGTTTTTTTTATGTGCGATCTTTCAAATTAATGCTACTAAAAATGCAACCTTGATGCTTGCTCTACTTTCTGAACAATTTCACTGGAAATGTCCTGGCATCTGAGCTTAAACACAAACCCTATCTATAACATGACTTTTTGAATAATTCTTACAGGTTTTTTTTTTTTCCTGTACATCATGATCATGTGCTACTTTTGCTAGTGATTTTATGACAAGTGAATTATGATAACTCATGGAATTCAGTTCCTGGTTATAAAGAACTTAGAGCTTAGTGGGCATCATGGCAGTACTGCATGGCTTGAACGTGGCCCCAGTCCTCAGAAGACATCAGAGGCTGTAGCCTGCAGCATCTTTAGAATCCAGCTGTATTGTTTCATGTATATCTATGATTCATATGAGGTTTTTCCCTATGCTGTTGGTATCTCTGAGTTCCTTGAGGAGAGTTATCAGAGGATTCTTAACTGTTTGCATGGGGACCTGGGGGCAAATCTGGACCTGGATGGAGTATTGTCTTCACCTGACATAGATGTTGGAGCCAGGCAAAGCTCCAACACCTCCTAACTTTATGTGGAGAGGACAACCTATTTGGTTTTGTTGGAATTTTAGAATTTTATAATCCTTGGGTGACATTAGTGGTTACAACATCAAGCCTGACCAGTTTTGATAGAACCTCCTCAGAATGGGAGTTTTTTCTGAGATGTGACTTGGCTGGTATGATGGTTAATTTTATGCAAGTTGACTGGGCTAAGGTGTGTCCAGATAGCTGGCAAAACATTATTTCTGGCTGTGTCTGGGAGGGTATCTCTTGAAGAGATTAACATTTGAATTGGCACACTGAGTAAAGGAAATTGCCCTCAGGAATGCAGGTGGGTATATATAATCCAATCCTTTGTGGGCCCAGATAGAACAAAAAGGCAGAGGAAGGAGAAATGTGTTCTCTGCCTAACCTGGGACATGGGTCTTCTCTTGCTCTCAGAAATTAGTGCTCCTGGTTTTTGGGCTTCAGTCTTGCCTGGAACCACATCACCAGCTTTCCTGGGCCTCCAGCTTGCGGACAGCAGACTGTGGGACTTCTTTGCCTCCATATTCACATGAGCCAATCCCTCATACTAAATCTCTTTCTCTGTGTCTATATATATCTTATTGGCTCTGTTTCTCCAGAGAACCCTGACTAATATAGATGAAGTCTCCGTAAAACACCAGGAGGGTGTTGGAAACAGAGAAGACTGTGTCTGAAGAAACTTGAATCCGAGCTGAAACCAATGTATGAAAGAAAGAAGGAAAGAAAGGAAAGTCAGTAATGAGGCTTCCTGTGGGTGCCCCAGCTGGGTGGGAGGGGTTTGGGGGAGGCTGTGGGGCCCTTTCCTCCACCTCCTGCCTGGCTGTCCCCAACCTTCCTCCAAAGAAGCAGTTTTCCGCAGACACCCTGACCCACTTTCTGTCCACTTTCATTTGGGTTTCAAGTTATTTCTGTAGTGCTAATATTTTTGGAGGGGGTAGGCAGGCCGGTATTCTAATATACTGAGCTACTTTAAAATATTGAGGCATTGCTATTTTTGTTGGTGTAAAACTGCCTTTTTCAGTGTTTACTCTGAAACATTTCATATTTAGGGTTATAAACCCCATTAGAATTTTATATCTAAAAGATGTTCACCCATTTAGAAATTGTTCTGATCACTTCTTTCTCTGTTTATAACACTTCTGGGTTCTCTTACTGGGTTTTTAATTGCCAGCTCTCAGCTTATGAGTAGGTCCAGCAGCTTTATCTCTTTTTGATTTTCCCTAGGAGAGGTTCCTAAAGGCTGCTTCTTACAGATGTGGTGGTGGTAGTGGTGGGTGAGGGGTTGGAAGGCAGAACAGAAGGTGCCACAGTATGCAAAAGGCTGGGGCCTTTGGGAAAAGGATCCCAGTGATAAGGTGGGAAGATGGGCAAGAACTGTTTCTCTGGTCAGTTTAGAGATAAGGAATACAGATAAGCAGTAACCATCTAAAGCCATATGGTATGTGTTAGGGAACAGGAACCCACGTCTTGTTTTGACATCTTTTCTGCATTTCAGAGTGAGAGCATCGTAATGTGGCATGGAAGAATGGTGTCACTGGAGAGTTTTACACTCCCTGAAGCATGTCCCACTGAGTTCTGGGGTGGAGCAAGGTCAATACAGGAGCTGGGAAGGAAAACATTTTGGTTAGTGAGGATGATAGAAATAGAGGTGAGTTGTTGTGAAGCTTTCTGAAATTCCAGTTGCTTTTTGGAAAAGACATGGACAGAGGGTCCAGGTGCAGGACCCATGGGACATCCCAAGTAGGGCCCTCCAGGGTCCACCAGTGGAGCAGAAACCATTTAATTAACTTTGGAAGGACATCTGAGCTTCACCAGCTGGTCAGAAGCTGTTATTGGGCCACTGTGTGGGCTGGCAGGCCCTGGTGTTTACAGGTTTGATGATTCCCCTTTAATTACAGTATTGAGTAGTTACTTTAAACTACAGATGCTGCACATTGCATTTCTATTCCAGCTGCCTGCTGTGACCTTGTCCTTAGTTTATACTTCCTGTTACTGACTATAGCATCATAGCATAAGTTTTATATATGCACATACACATACATACTTATATATGTATATTTATATTAACAATGATATATTAATTATATATTAGTTATTTATTTAAAAATAATTATATATTAATTATATTTATTATACATACATACACAGATGTTTAAAAGTGATTAAACCTCTTCTTGTCTGTGATAAGCTATTTCTTTTGCATGTTTTTGATCCTGGCCACACAAAATGGGACCAGCAACCAGCATCATCACTATAACCTGAGAGCTTTTAAAAAAGTAGAACCTGGGATGCCTGGGTAGCTCAGTTGGTTGAGCATCTGACCCTTGATTTTGGCTCAGATCATGATCCCAGGGTCATGGGATTGAGCTCTACATCAGGCTCTGCACTGAGCATGGAGCCTGCCAAACATTCTCTCTCCCTCCCTCTCTCTCTCTCTCTCTCTCTCTCTCTCTGCATCTGGGTGGATCAGTTGGTTAAATGTGACTTCAGCTCAAGTTGTGATCTTGCGGTTCACCAGTTGGAGCCCCACATAGAGAACTCTGCTGTCAGTGCAGAGCCTGCTTCAGATCCTCTGCCCCCCTTCTGTTGCCCCTCCCCCACTCACTTTCTCTGTCTTTCTCAAAATAAATAAATAAAGTTAAAAGAAAGATTATCTCTCTCAAAAAATATATAAATGTATAAAAAATATGTAAAAATATACATACATATATATGGTAGAGCCTCAGGCCCTGTCCACAGGCCGTTTTCTTTTTTTTTTTAATGTTTATTTATTTAAAAAGTTTTAAAAAAATATTCGTTTATTTTTGAGAGAAAGAGAGAGAGAGGGAGTGCAAGCAAGCACGAGTGGGGGAGGGGCAGAGAGAGAAGGAGACACAGAATCTGAAGCAGACTACAGGCTCTGAGCTGTCAGCATAGCACCAGAGTTGGGGCTGAAACCCATGAACTGCAAGATCATGACCTGAGCCAGAGTCAGGCACTCATCCAGCTGAGTCACCCAGGTGCCCCCAGGACCTGCATTTTCACAAATCCCCCAGGTGTTTTGTGTTCAAATAAGGACCAACACTCCTGGAGAAGAGTCAGTACTGCAGGCACTATTCTAAGGGCTTTATGGGAACAACATGCTTACTCCTCACTGCATCCTGATGAGGACTAAATGGAATCCTGAGAAGCAGTGACTCATGGGGAACATTGTATGGCCCTGTCCCCACTCTCATCTGGCTTCAGAGCATGGGGCCTTCATCCCATACTTCAGGCCTGGCCCCTTTGTGCACCAACACCTGATTCATGAAAGATCCAATAGGCCTTGAGATGCTATTTGTGGGAACTGTTCAGTTTAGTAGACTGTGAAATTACTTATACATGGACTTGTTATATTATAATTCCTACAGTATATGATGATGATGATAATGATGATGGTGATGATGATGATGATGATGATATTTACTCCAAATTTAGTTTTCTAGCTCTTTGAAGAGCAGGACTTTGTGATTTGGGCAGTGCCCTACTTTTAGAAATACTAGAAACTCTGACTAAGTCTTGTTATTATTCCTTGTCTATTTGGTAGAGAAACTATTTCTTCAAGCCCTAGATGTAGTACTCTTTCCCACAGTTTTCAGGATGGATGGCATCAAAACCAAAGGCACATTCTTTGTTTTCCTCTTTGCATTATTACATGGAAATAACCAAGGCCCATTCTAAGAGTGGGACCATAGCTTCAGAAAGAACTAAAAAAAATTGCTTTCCTCTCCTTAGACTCAAGTTCATGTATTTTCCCTTCTTCAAGGAAAATAGGAGTATCATTATTTAAAATTTTTTAATGTTTATTTTTGAGAGAGAGAGAGAGACATAGTGCGAGCAGGGGAGGGGCCAATAGAGAGGGAGATACAGACAGATTCCCAAGCAGGCACTAGGCTCTGAGCTGTCAGCACAGAGCCCAACGTGGGGCTCGAACCCACAGACCATGAGATCATGACCTGAGGTGAAGTCGGACGCTTAACCGACTGAGCCACCCAGGTGCCCCATGGGAGTATCATTTATTTATATTTGTGTCAGGGATGATTAGAGAAGTTCATTTCCCCCATTAAAGGTGTTAGATTTACATCCTATCGCTCAAGGCAATTCTCTGTATCAGATATACAAAACTTTCATTCCTGATGCTATTGGTAACACATGTCTTATTACTGGTGTAGAAAAAGGAAGGGTTGTATAAGTTTCTCAGTTCTTCAGGTTGTGGGTGTGGTTAATTTATCATTGTGAAATCAATTGTGTCCTAAACAGCATTAAAAAAAAGGAAGACATGGAACAGATAGAAAAAATCCAAGTATATCATGTATTCGTTTGCTAGGGTTGCCATAATAAAGTACCACAGAATGGGTGGCTTAACAACAGTAATTTATGATCTTATAGTTTTGGTAACTACAAGTCTGGGATCGAGGTGTTGGTAAGGTTTTCTGTAAAACTTTGCCTTTAAATATTCGTGGGTATGTGTGTTTCAGTGTTTCATATGGGTTTTGTGTTAAATATATTTCCCTATTGTGTAGGTCTAGGTAAAACATATCGGAAAAACATGGGCTTGCTGATTTGCTGGTAGATGCTGCCTTACCCTTTTCCTTCTTGGGACGGAACAGAGATTGCAGGATCTGGAAGACAGTGAAGAAAGGCATGAATGAATTATGAGATAGATTGTTCTTGCACTTTTTGTCCTCTTTCATACGACGGTTTGTTTGATTTTGGTTTTTAGTAGCATCCAGATTTTTGCTACCTTCCTGAGCTTCTAGGACTGAGGTTCCATTTCCTTGCTGGTCATCAGCATGGGACACATTTAACTCCTACAAGCTGCTTTTGGGTCCTTGCCATAGGGCCCCCTACATCTCAGCAACCCAGAACCTTTTCTCATAAATCCCCTACTCTTATTTCCCTTCTGCCAATAGCTAGAGAAAAATCTGCCTTTAAGATAGCACATGATTAGTTGAGGCCCACCTGGGCAGTCTTCCTTTTGATGAACTCAGAGTCAACTAATTATTAACCTCGATTACATGTGCACAATCCCTTTTGCCATGTGAGGTAACATAACCACACACTATTTCATCATATTTGTTGTACTGGGGATTACAGTGAGAAGTTCTGGGGCCATTTTAGTTTCCCCCACATAGGCCCAGGTCCTGCAAGGTTACCAGTAAACTTATATTTGGCCAGTAGAGATGCAAACCTTTGTGTCCGTTGGAGAAGATCATACAAAAGTCTTTAGTGTTTTTCTTTTTTTTAACTTTGCCCCATTAGGACATTTGTCTCTAACTTGGCAGACTTATTTCCATGGCTTTTTCCTTCTTTCTTCTTGACTGATACTCTAGACCTCATCCAATGAACTCTCTTTGAACCAGTTTTGCTGTCCTGCTGGAGCTGTCACTGTTGGGTAGATAAATCTTTAACACATGTCCATTCTATATTTGTATGGAGTCATGGGTTTAGCTTTTTGACAAAGACAATTCAATTTTCAGGGAGACCTGGCCTTGTAGTTTCTGAGTCTTTCTATTTTCCTTTTTTTTTTTTTCTTGTCATAAACCTCTTACTGACTGAGTTCACCCATAGCTTTTCCTTTGAATGAAAAGGTATAAAAATTCACCCCGTGCATGGCTTTCTATCATTAAAAGTTTGCATGGTGACTGGCATCTTAAAAAGGGACTTTGATGGAAAGCACTTTGCCACATGTGGGATTTTTTATAGCAGACAGTGATGGAAAAGTTGAGCAAAGGGAAAAAAACTGACACAAATCACACAACTGTGGCTTAAGCATCTTTTCCTCTGGACTAGTCTGGTGAACAGAGATGGCAGGGCTGGGCCAAGGCCTGGGCTGACTGACTGTAGACCTATCTGACTGTGGACGTCTCGGAGACAGAGCTTTCCTTACCTGCAAAGCCAGGGGAATGTCACCTGCTGCCCCACGTTGGCAGGCAGCCCATCTCAGGTCCAAAGCAGACCCTGTGAGGTAGCAGGTAAATCAATCTTGCTCTGGGATATGGTGACCCAAGAAAACCCCCCAGCCCACTCCTAGGGTGGCCTGTCACCAACTAGGCCAGAGATCCAGAGTGCCCAGGATGAGTCTGGGATTCCCATTTTCCTTTGAGACCTACCTTACTTGACCCTGCTGTGAGGGTCCACTCTGGCATGGCCCTAGTACCCCAGCTCTGCCTGACATTCAGATGGAATCTACAGTTTTGATCACGAATTCTGATGTGGTGCAGGGAGTTTCCCCATACTACTGAGCAATTCTCCGACACTAGCTGGCTGTCCTACAATTTAACCCAAATTCAGATACTATCTACCTGGGATAGCAACAGATCTCACAAGTTAAAGGCTCAGTGCCATAAGACTGCCCCCACCTCAGATGTCAATTTGTCAATTTCAAGTCCAGATTATCACCTGTGCCTCTGACTGATCCATTAAAAATCAGAGGTTCCCATGGCCCCTTCCTTAGGTTTGATTAATTTGCTAAAGTGGCTCACAGAACTTTGAGAAACATTTTACTTACTAGATTACTGTTTATTATAAAAGGATATAATTCAAGAATAGACAGGCGGAAGAGATGCATAAGGCAATGTATGGGGAAGGGTCACAGAGCTTACATGTTCTCTCTGGGAGTGCCACTCTACCAGCACCTCCATATGTTCACCAACCCAGAAGCTCCTGAACACCATTCTTTTGGGTTCTTATGGAGGCTTTATTAGATATGCACAACTGATTAAATTATTTTCAATTGGCTATTAATTTATTATTTCTATTTTGTAAAGATTTTATTTTTTAAGTAATCTCTACATTCAACATGAAGCTTGAACTCACAACCCCAAGATCAAATGTCACATGCTCTACCTACTGAGCCAGCCAGGTGCCCCGGCTATTTAAATTAAATAATTAATTAATTTATCTCATCACTCTCCTCTACCCTGAGGTTGGAAAGGTGGTACTAAAAGTTCCAACCCCCTAATCACTTGGTTGGTTCCTCTGGTGACCAGTCCCCATCCTTAGGGAACTTAGGGATGCTTCAAAAGTCATTTTATTAACATAACAAAATATACCTTTATAGCGCTTAACTCTTGAAAATTCCAGGTGTTTTAGGAGCTTTGTTCTAAGAACAGAACAAAAACTGTACATATATTTCTTTTTTTCTTTTATTTATTTATTTTGGGAGAGAGAGAGCAAGCACAGAGGGTCAGAGAGAGAGAGGGAGCGAGAGAATCCCAAGGAGGCTTCATGCTGTCAGTGCAGAGCCTGATGCAGGGCTTGAACTCATGAACTGTGAGATCACGACCTTAGCTGAAATCAAGATTCAGATGCTTAAGCAACTGAACCACCCAGGCGTCCCCATACATGTATTTGTTAATATAAATCATAACATCTCACTTACCTTCTGGCAACTTCCCCAAACCACTCGAGACTCTGAGGCATAGACCACATACAGAGAGAAGGAAATTCACTCATTTCTCATGTGACAGAACCTACCTTTTGTGTTCTCATCCTCAGCGTGTGTCTTTCCTTGGACCATGGAGCCCATGAACACAGGTTAGGTGCAGGAATTAGTTGGAAACAGGACTGGTAAAAGGAATATGGAGGAGGGTCTTAGATGTCAAGATAAAGTGATTAGATTTTGTTCTGTGCCCATAGGGGATTCACAGATGGCTTTTTAAGGGCAGTGACTTAGTGATACATAGGAAGGAGCCAAGTTGAGACATTGGACAAAAATTATCTACTGGACTTAAAACTCACTCTCTCTCCCTGCCGGTCTTCCCCCCAGGCTTTCCTGTCTCCCCACTGTGGGAGGAGAGAGATTGAAAGGAATGCTGGGGCATGGTGCTTACGAGTAGAAGAACAGTGATAGAACTATGAATAAGGAAGTTGAAAGAAGAAAAAAAAATTTGGAGACCAGGTAATAAGACAAATAAAAACAATAGAATTGGTAACACTAGTTAACATACCTAGGCATTTGGGTTCTAGAAGTCCTGGGAGGTTAAATGTCCTGGCTCTAGCTGCCCTTTTGATTTGGGTGGAGCTCTTAAAAAAAGCCATGCTCACTGTATTCCTCTTCAGGCTGTTTTAATCAACTCAGTCTTCCGAATGCCTACTTCCCTGCCTGGATTGCTGATCAAGTCTTCCCAGACACTCTTCATGCTGGTGGCCTCCAGGATAGCAAGCTCTTCTTGAGCTCCCCAACTCTCTCTGACTGTGCCCTTTCTTACTCTCTCTAAAAACAAACTCTCCCTACCCTGCTGCTTATTCTAAGCTTTTTCCTGGAGAGGTTCTAGTCATTTTCAGGGTTTGAGAGACTGTCGACATGGCAGTGGTGCCCAAATAGAAACCTCCAGATCATCCTCTTCCCTCCTGGTTTGTGTTGAAAATTTCCATCATCAGTTTAATGCCATACTCTCACCTCAAATGGGACATGCTCCCAAAGGTATTTGTTGTCTTTCTCCACTAAACTCACCTTTCCCTCAGTGTGACAGTCTCCTACTTTCACTTTCAATTGGCCTCAAACATTACTCTGGGTGATGCTGCTATCCACCCATGCTCCGACCTGTCCCAGATCTCTCAGGATGCTACCACAGACCTCTGCCAAGACTCCCTGCCCCAGTCTCAGGCAAATGCAACCTTGTCATTCCTTTCAGAAAACACTGGAATGGCTCTCTTTTACCTAGAATAGTAGTCTTCAACTAGGGATGATTCCCTCCCTCCCCTCCCCAAGAGGACACTTGGCAGTGTCTGGAGACATTTTTGGGGGCTAAGTTGCTGTAAGCATCTTGCGGGTAGAACCCAGAGGTGCTGCTAAACATCCTACAATGCACAAGATGGTCCCCACAACAATCCAGCCCTGATCTAGATCTAGATCTCAGATCTAGAATAAAGCCCACATGGTGCCCAAGATAATTGCTCTCTGTGAACTGGTTCACACCTTTGCCTTTTATGTCAGTGACATGGATTTGCTTGTAGTTTCCACAAATGGGTACCTGCTGGGTCTTCTCTCATGCCTGTGCCCTGCAGGCTCTTCTGCTTGTGTTTTCCTTTCTTTTCCCTCTCTCATGTCTTACCTTTGTGTTTTGCAGGAACAAATGCCTCCTACAGTCTTTGCAATTCATTTCAGGCCATGCTCTGGCATTCTGGTCACCTGGTACCCATGTTAGGCTCAGGGTCCCTCTCTGTGCTATTTATGTACCTGTCTTCCAACTAAACTGTTGAGATTCTTTGTGATGGGATTATGCCTTTTACAAATATGGTTTTGTCAAATATACAATGGGCATTCAAAATGTTGATTAGATTTATTGATTTCAGTTCAATGATGAACAAGTGAATAAATGAATGAATAGATGAAGTGAATGAAGTCCCATATTGCAACATCTATGTCCAGAAGATTTTCTGTTTTGTGGGACTGATGTCCCAACAGTGGACAACTTTCATTAAATAAGTAAACAATAGAAGTTTAATTTGGAAACAAGTACTTTATTATGAAAATATATGATGCTTGGCAAGCTGCAGGACATTTTGCTAAATATTATCATACTTTATTAAATTGCCAAGCACCTGGAAACTGTCAGAAGGAAGAAAGTACATGTGACCAACTTGGAAATGTCAAATGATTATTACATATTGTTGTAAATCATTATAGCTCTTTGAGAAACTATAAAATGTCAAGATACTTGCAGGGTACAGGCTCCGTTCTGCCAACAGCCAGCTGGTGATCCTGCACAAAGCCCTTCATCCTTCTACTCTTCATTGTTCTCATTTGCAAAGTAAGGCCTTTATAATATTGAAGGCTCCCACTATTTTTTATTTTATTAAATCCAATGGATCTTATTAAACATGTTGCTTTTTTATATCTAAGTCTGATTGTGAAAGAGGCTTTTATGTGATTACCCATCACTATTATGTATAGAGACAGCAAGGATGTTCAATTTAATCAGATGACACAAGCATAACTAAGTGGGTGTAAGTGGCATACCATAGACAAGGAAAATTAAGTTGTGTTACTTTGTTGGAGCCACCAAGGAGGCGATACATAATGCAAGTAACCAGAAAAAAAAAAAAAAACCCATCCTACTCACAAATGGAAAAACCAGTGGTGTCCGTATACATGACTGGCTGGATTGAACACACAAATGAAGAAAGTCAGACAAACTTCTAATCAGTTTTGAGACAGTGGCAGTACCTTGTTTCCATTTTATCTTCTGGAATAAAGTTGGCTTGCCTGGAGAGAGAGCAAGCAGCAGTGAGCAATGGGGTTCAGGGGTTTTTGGACTCCATGTCTGTGTTGAACATGACTATGTGTTACCTCCCGATGTCTGTTGCATAGAAAACTTAGTAGTGTGAGATGCTCAGCGAAAAATAAAATCCCGGGGTTGAATAAATGTGAGAGATGTTTCATGTTCCATTTTTCTCTTGCAGATTTCCAATGTTTGGTAATATGTTAAAGACTGAGAATTCCTCAGCAAAGGGACCTACTAAGGTATTCACAAAGCAGTTTGTTTTTTATAAAAGTTTATTTGTTTATTTTAAGAGAGAGAGAGGGAGGGAGTGAACAGGGGAGAGGCAGAGAGAGAGAGAGGGAGAGAGAATCTCAAGCAGGCTCTGTGTTGTTAGTGCAGAGCCCAACTGGGGGGCTCCATACACGGCACAAACCCACCAACCCTGAATCATGACCTGAGCTGAAATAAAGAGTCGGTTGTTCAATTGACCAAGCCACCCAGGCACCTCCTCCAAAGCAGTTTATTTAGACCAGTTTCAAAAACCCATTTATCAAGTTTTACTCAAAGTCTGATAACTGTTATTTCCAAGTGAGGATATAAGCATAGAAATGGAATATATATATTTAGAAATTTTTATGGAAATGTGACACTATGTTTCCCAACAACCCTATGTGTATTCAGGGGATTGTCTCAATGAGTAGGTATTGACCAGTTCAGGAGTTGGGGATAAGTTGCTTACAGTGTGAGCTTCAGACTAGCCATGTACATAGGGATCACATTACAGTGTGCGAACTTTAAGGGTGATTTGTCAACTACAATGCATGCTCATGCATCTGAGAAAATGGAAACATTTTGTCCATAACATTTGTTTTTTTTTTTTACTGTCATTGTAATTTATTTTTTCAAGAAATAGAAAATCTTTTTATTATGCTTTACATTTACAGTTTATTAACTAATCAACATCAACATGCAAAAATAAGTGCTAAATACAAACCTCTACCGTATGGTTTTTTGTAAACTACAGTAGATCATTTGATTTGAAAAGTCACAGGTGTTTACTTCAATTGAACTACAAGTTACTGTAAGGATCAGCATTAGATCTACAGTTAGGGAACCGTAGGCAGGAAAGTTCTCTGCAGAACTCGGCCCAGTGGATTTCCATGTGAACACATTCTCAAGGAGGAGATAAGGTGGCACGAATGACCTGACATTGAACCTGGCACACCCAAAGCCAGGTCCCAAGGACGCAACTCTGCTGGACGCCTCTACAGGGCACGTTCATTGGGCATGGCTGCCACCCTTCCTGGCATGTTGGTTGGTGATGGGAAGGAGGGGCCGACAGAAGGAGGACACAAGGGTCAGGGGTGCAGGAAATAACTGACTTTTGTTTCTGAAGTGGTGGAAGCTCCCGGGCAGGAAAGTCTCTCTCTGAAAGGGAAGGCATCAAGTAGCTCATGAGTCCTTCAGAATTCTACCAGTGGAAACATATCTCCAAGCACAGATGTGCTCTTGATCTGACTCCTCTCTTTCTAGGAGTAGTTACCATTGCTCACTGATCTTGGGTCACAAGAAACAGAAACACAGGTAGGCAGACCAGGCTGGAGTGCGAGGGCGTGGGGCACGCAGGTGTGTGTGGGGTGCCTACATGATGTACACTTTCTTGGATTGTGAGAAGTGCAACACTTCTTTGGTTCTTGGTGGACAGACAGCAAAGGGTTGTAGCTATAGTTGTTGGGCAGCCTCGGGGGCCGGTTGTTCTCCATCATTGAGATGTCTGAGGTCTGCAGAGCAGGTGGGAGTTGGCGCAGTGGGCCAGGGGCAAGGGCTATGCCTGCTTGTTCAGAGAGTGGCTGCACATGGGCCAGAGGGGCTCTTGAAGCTGCCGTCCCCCTTGGAATATTGTGGTGTCCTTATGGCTGAGAGGTTGGTGTGATGGTGAACACAGAATTGTCCCCCATCTGGTGCAGGTGGTAGTTGTATTGGAACTTCTGGCTCAGCATCAGCCACCTTGGCTGGGTCCAAACAGCTCTCTATGCCACTCTGGTGTGCTAATTCACTGAGATGTAGCCACAGCAAAACAGGTACCCCGCCATTGTATGGTCCATGTGCTTTCTCTTCCTCATGCTGGCTGCCAGGGGCTGGTTGCTGCTATGCTCCTTAAGGTGCTAGATTCTGTGCTTGCACAGCTTGGTACTCTCCTCCTTCACTTGGATGGACTCCACCACCTGCCTTGGGGATGCTCAGCTTTTCCACTGTGCCATCCAAAAGGCTGACCACGGATTCCTCACCTGGGCAGCTGCTTAAGATCTTCTCCAGCTCAGCCACAACCATGGTGACATGGCTTGTGTCTCAGTGTTCTTTGGAGAAGTCTGAAGGCATTCATTTAGTGTTGCATGGGGCACCTTGAAGGGCAGGTACTCCTTCCTGCATCTTCAGGGTCACGGAGACTTGAGCAGCTGATACCTATACTTCCCTCTTGAATCTGCCAAAACATTAACCACAATCATTGTAATTTAAAATCAAGCTAGTGTTAACATAACTAAGTGAAATTCATATTACTTATTTTTTTTTTATTTTTTTTTCAACGTTTATTTATTTTTGGGACAGAGAGAGACAGAGCATGAACGGGGGAGGGGCAGAGAGAGAGGGAGACACAGAATTGGAAACAGGCTCCAGGCTCTGAGCCATCAGCCCAGAGCCCGACGCGGGGCTCAAACTCACGGACCGTGAGATCGTGACCTGGCTGAAGTCGGACACTTAACGGACTGCGCCACCCAGGCGCCCCCATATTACTTATTTTTAATCCTAATTTACTGAAAGTGGAAAAAATTTTATTGGATTATTTCTTAAGAAAAGACACACATTGTGGGTGCCTGCGTGGCTCAGTCAGTTAAGCGTCCGACTTTGGCTCAGGTCATGATCTCACGGTTTCAAGCCCCATGTCTGGCTCTATGCTGACAGCTCAAGAGTCTGGAGCCTGCTTCGGATTCTGCATCTCCCTCACTCTCTCTCTCTCTCTCTCTGCCCCTCCCTCACTCACACTCTTTCTCTCTCTCTCAAAAATAAACATTAAAGTTTTTTTTAAATAAAAAAAAGAAAAGACACACATTGTAAACCAACTGGTGACAATGGCAGTGATCTGAGAAAATGAAGACCAAATAGGTTTGCCCTCAAATTACTCAGAAGTACTATTTATCTTGTACTGAATTTGTGATTTTTTTAAAGTTTTTTTTTTTTAAATTGAGGTGAAATTCACCTAACATAAAAGTAACCATTTTACAGAGTACAATTCACTTCATAATGTTGTGCAATCTGAATTTGCTTTTATGGCTGTGGTTGAAAGTGAGAGAGGAAACCCCTGGTGTCTTATTTGTAGAGATACACTGACTAGTGAAGCTAAGACACATTCAAAATGTAAGTGGTTTCTATCCCATTTATAATTGCACCAAGAACCATAAGATACCTAAGAATAAACCTAACCAGAGATGTAAAAGATCTGTATTATGAAAACTATAGGAAACTTATGGAAGAAATTGAAGAAGACAACAAAGAAATGGAAAAACATTCCCTGTTCATGGATTAGAAGAATAAATATTGTAAAAATGCCAATACTACCCAAAGCAATCTACATGCAATCCTAATAAAAACTGCACTGATATTCTTCTCAGAGATAGAACAAACAACCCTGAAATTTGTATGGAAACACAAAAGATCCCAAATAGCCAAAGTAATGTTGAAAAAGAAAACCAAAACAGGAGGCATCACAGTCCTAAAGTAGAGGAATTTAGCCTTTACTAAAAAGCTGTAATCACCAAGAAAGTATGGTTTTGGCACAAGGACAGACACATAGACCAGTGGAATAGAATAGAGAACCCAGAATTGGACCCACAAATGTATGGCCAACTAATCTTTGACAAAGCAGGAGAGAGTATCCAATGGAAAAAATTCACTCTCTTTAGCAAATGGTGCTGGGAGAATTGGACAGCAGCATGCAGAAGAATGAAACTAGACCACTTTATTACACCATACACAAAAATAAACTCAAAATGATGAAAAACCTAAATGTGAGACAGGAAACCATCAAAAGCCTAGAGGAAAAAACAGGCAACAACCTCTTTGACCACAGCAGCAACAATTTCTTGCTCGACACATCTCTGAAGGCAAGGGAAATAAAAGTAAAAATGAACTATTGGGACATCATCAAGATAAAAAGCTTCTGAACTGAAAAAGAAACAATCAAGAAAACCAAAAGGTAATGTACAGAATGGGAGAAGATATTTGCAAATTACATATTGGATAAAGGGTTAGTATCCAAAATCTATAAAGAACTCACCAAACTCCACACCCAAAAAACAAATAATCCAGTGAGGAAATGGGCAGAAGACATGAATAGACATTTTTCCAAAGAAGATATCTAGATGGCCAACAGGCACATGAAATGATGCTCAACATCACTCATCATCAGGGAAATACAAATCAAAACCACATTGTGATACCACCTCACACCAGTGAGAATGGCTAAAATTAACAACTTAGGAAACATCAGATGTTGACTAGCATGTGGAGAAACAGGGACCCTCTTTCAGTGTTGATAGGAATGCAAACTTGTGCAGCCACTCTGTAAACCAGTGCGGAGGTTCCTCAAAAAAACTAAAAATAGAATTACCCGACAACTCAGCAATAGCATTACTAGGGATTTATCCAAAGGATACAGGAGTGCTGATTCATAGGTGCACATGTACCCCAATGTTCATAGCAGCACTTTCAACAAGAGCCAAATTATGGAAAGAGCCCAATGTCCATCAACAGATGAATGAATAAAGAAGATGTGGTTTATATAAACAATGGAATACTACTTGGCAATGAGAAAGAATGAAATCTTGCCATTTGCAGCAACATGGATGAAACTGGAGGGTATTATGCTAAGTGAAATAAGCCAGTCAGAGAAAGATAGATATCATATGTTTCACTCATATGTGTAATTTGAGAAATAACAGCAGACCATGGGGGAATGGAAGGGGAAAAATAGTTTCAAACATAGAGGAGAGAAACCATAAGATGTTCTTAAATACAAAGAACAAACTGAGGGTTGATGCGTGGGAGGGCAGGGGAGAAGGGAAATGGGTGATGGGCATTGAGTAGGGCACTTGTTGGGATGAGCACTGGGTGTTGTATGTAAGTAATGAATCATGGAAATCTACTGAAGCCAAGAGCACACTGTATACACTGTATGTTGGCTAACTTGACAATAAATTACATTGAAATTTTGAGGGGAAAAATTAAACAAAAAAATAAACAAAAAGAAAGAAAGTGTGTAAATATGAAAAAAACACATTTAGGTGGTTTCACACAGGAAATGAAGAATTTGTCAAACAACAAAAAAATTAGAGAAAATATGGAATTTAAAGACAATAGTATCAGATGTTTAATATTACACATCTAAACATTAGTACTTTGCTGTCTTCTAATAAAGCTGAACTTTAGGAGGTTAGACTACAAGGTGATACTTGTGAAAAATAGTATTGATATAGTCCTTGGAAATGCTGGGTGAATATGAAGCAAGAAGTATACTGAAGTACCACCAATATGACAAGTACAGCTAGTGACATAGTTCTCAATTTTTCCTGATGAAAGCACAGATAATGTAAACATAATAGTAACCCTTTTGGTAAATGTTCAACTGAATATGGTGGTGGTGTGAAGGAAGAAGTTTATCTTTCAGCTATATTATCAATAAACACAACAAGCTCTGAATTGCATGCAGCCATGAAGGATAACCTACTTAACAAAGGCGGTTTAGAACTTTTTAGTTTTGCATAAGAGGTTGTTCAGATGTTGATGTGACAGTGACAGGTAACTATTCTGGACCAGGTACCAGAATAAGAAACTTGTGGCAGGATATAAGTCAATCCATGGTTTTTTTCACTGAGAAAGCTCTTTTCTCCCCCATAAAATGTCTGCATGTTCATCATTGTATTTAAAGATGGGGAGCTTGATTAGAAATATAAATCCAGTTCTCTAGACCTTCCATTATCCATGTCTTTTGCAGCTCTTCCCAGCAGAAAATTAAATCCATTTTCCCCTCTGTCTGGTTTTTACATGTGTTGGCTAATAGAATGCAGAAGAAAAGGTAGTTTTGACTCTATGCCTCACAGAGCCTTGCCTGAGTCTCTCTTGGACCCCTGCCAATTCTGAGCTAGTCTAATGGGTGACAGGAGACAGAAGTCTCCATTACTTCCACTCTGCTAACAGCCTACCTGCTCCCAGACAAGTGACACTTCCTAGCACAACCACTCCCTCACTGAACAGCCTGCTGATAGCAGCTGCCCAGAGAAGTGCAGCCAAGCTTGACTGAGTCTGGCCTGGGTACCAGAACTGACCAGATGACACAAAGACATAAGAGCAGTCATCAACAATTATTCTAAGTCTTAGCACTTTGGGATAATGTAGTAAAAATTGCGCATTATGTAAAGGTTGAGATGTTAGCATTTGAGATGATTCATTTTATGATATACCATGAGAGTAGATCAGAAAAAACCTGGTATTGTATATCTGTGTGTGTGATGGTTATTCAAAAGAAAAGTTCTGCCAAGAATGTTTAAACTTCTGAACAAACTTGAGTGTTAAGATGAGAAGACAGTTTGGTTCCAACTTTTCTATGATATAAATGGTAAAACCAGATGTGCCCCCTTGTCTGTTATCTTCAGTATTTTCTGTGATCCTAATACTTCTCTTCAAGCAGGAAAGGCAACATGGATTTCAATGACAGATAAAATTGAAGGGCAGAAGTAAAAGTAAGAAATGTGGAAGAATTATGTCGACTGATTATATATAGTAGGCATATCAGAGTTTGCAAAACAAACAAATACAAGATGTCCAGTAAATTTGAATTAATATTAATAAAAAACAAGTGATTTTTAGTGTATGTCTCAAATATTGCATAGGGCATACTTACACTAATATATATATAATATATATTACATATATATTATATATATATAATGTATAGTTATATATATAATATAGATATATAGTTGATATACAAGTGTATATATATATATATGTGTGTGTGTGTGTGTGTGTGTGTGTGTAGTTGATCTGAAAGTTAAATTTAACTGGACCTGTTGTGTTTAATGTAGTAATCTTATTACATAATTTAAATTACATTTGTAATTCATCATTCATCATCTATGATTCTGGTTGTCCTTGCATTATTGTTATAACTCCCATGGACAGTACTGGCAAAAGCTAGGGGTGTCTATTTCAGGACAGTGCTGTCTGCTGAGTGATACATTGTGCACATGCTCACTGTTGACTCAAATAGAAATTGGGGTCTAGAATGATGATGGGGGAAAAGAAGTGAGCAAGAAACAAATGAAATTTGTTTTATGTAACAAAAGCTGGAATTTAACAGGGGTTCCATAAAGAAACACTATTTTTCATCAGGGAAAAATTGAAACACACACACACAGACACATATACAGACACACAGACTTTAATAGGCATGTACATGTAATGCATAGACTTCTTTTTCTGGGCTTAAACATATAAAAAAATTCTTGTGCTGAATGTAAGATCATCAGTTTTCATTCTCTATGTTGAGATTGCTCTGAAAAAAAATCTGAGTTCTTAAAAATAATATATACATTTCTGAGGCAAAGTACTCCATAAAAATATCTTATCTTCAGCTTATATTTCAGTTAATGATTCTAGAAACTTGAATCTGAACCCCCTTGACTAAAAGAGAGGCCGGGTACCCACGAAAAATGACCCTATGTCACCATGGGAAGGATGTGTGATAATGACATGCCTGGTCCTTACCCAAAGAGACCCATCACCATTTACTCAGATTAAAAAAAAAAAAAACACTGGGAAATTGACATGTCTAGATCATACCTGTTCCCTGGAAGCCACTTGCACCCAGTGACTCGTCCATAGGTGAATACAAAGCCCCAGCTCTCTTGCCTCAAAGATGAGCTGGACTGAGGTATCATGGTGCACTCACTCCCTCTGCCCTTTCTTGCTTTCCTCCCTCTCACAGTGTGGTTCCTGAGAGCACTCCCAATGAACCTCCTTCACACAGTTCTCAGAGTCTGTTTCCCAGGAAACCTAACCCTTAGGAGCACGTAATTCTATAATCATTAAATGATTCTCACTTGGACCAATCAAAAATAGGAGGTTTAGTTTTATTTTCTCAGCAACTGGTAATTGGAATGGAATTGTTTAAGGATTTTTTTTTTGTCATGCTGTTGACTCAGAGGAGTCCTTGTGGGGTCTATCTCCATGATAAGCTGAAATCATCAAACATCCTGCCTTGCCTGCTGATTTCTTCACAATCAGTGTCTAACCATCCTTGAGATAGAGCCCTGGCTAATAGGAGCTGCAAACACATCTGTAAACACTGGTTTACTTAATCTATAAAGGGATTTCTGGGGCAGGAATAAAAGGAGAAATAGTGAAAAATTCTCCCCCCTGTCTCCTTCCCAGATGGTGACAGACAGTTCTCTGCTGCTCAAATTTAACATTGGCTGACTCTGGATACTAACACACTGGATCCCCTTCTGTGGGCAGAAAGAATGGAGTGGGGCTGGCTCTTGGTGGTGGGGACATGTTGGGGGTGAGATTGTGGTGCTAAATATCTTCTTCTGATATTTAAGCAATGTCCAACATTTAGTACTGCCTAGAGTTCCCAACTTCTTTGTGTGTTAAATTTCAATGGGACACTTAAAACTGGCTATAATGCAGATTTTCCAAACTCAACATATTCGTAAATAAACTCAATCCCTTTCCTCCTTATTGCCATCCTTGCTCACCTTGTATTCCCTGTATTGGTTGTTAGTAACTGTACTCATCCTGTCCCCCAAATTGGAAATCCGGAAATTATTATTGACCCTATCCTCTTCCTATCCTTCTGCCTGCCTCCATGTAATCAGTGGTCCAGTTCTGTTGAGTCTCTCTCCTAAATATCTCTGAAATACATACCCTCTAAGTTATCCTCAGAGCCATTGTGAATTTCAGGACCCCATTCTCTCATGCTCTGACTATTGAAAGAATCTCTTATTAGGTCAATTTACCTATAGTGACCCCCTTCTCACTCTTCTGTTACTCCTCCACTAGATCTGATCCTGTTTTCTCTTGAGAGGTGACATAGCCCCTCAAGACTGGCTACTTATTCAGGTGATTTTAAAATGTGATCTATGGAGTCTGGAATAAGTCTACTTTCATCAGTTTTAGATCCTGACATTGAATAAAGGTATTCTCAGCTTGGGAGGATTTGGAAACTATTGTGATGCAGTACTGACTATTTGTATTTCCTCCAAGTTGCTTCACAAGTATTTTCTCTTGTCCATGGATCTTCTCTGTTTGGAACAGTCTTCATTGTTTTTACAACTTGGTAGATCACTGATTATATTTCAAAATGAAGCTTGAAGGTCGCCTCATCTTTGAAGCCTCCCTAAACTGAGGGGCAGAACTCTTAAGAGGCCATTCAGTTTTATCTTTTACCATTTGGAATGGAGAAAAAGTTCCCACTTGCAACTCTGCAAATTCATGACTTTTTAGACTCTATTTTCTTTTATTCCTACTGCCATTTCATTTCTGCACTCATTTTATTTTTTCATAAAAATGTACTAACTGAAACCTGTCACAACTAGTGTAGACTAGTTCCATTTTCCAACCTTTCCCCTTGAGCTATAAGTTCATTAGGCTTATGATCTGACTCCTGAGTCATTACAAATAATGGCTTTACTAGATATTTTGCTACTGTATTACATAGATTGTGATCCTTTTGGCCTTCAATAACAATTTTCTCACAAGTATGTTGCCTGGTACCTAAGTTAATGTCACATATTCTAAATTTTTCATGATGCCCCCAATCCTGATACTATTTTTTTTGTGTGTGTGATAGATTAGGTTTTGCTGTGGTAATAACTCCAAAATGTCTTGGTTTAAAGAAGTAGAGATTTTTTTCTTCTTCATGGTACATGTCTACAATTGGTTGGGTTTCTACATTGTGGTCATTTTGGTCCCCAGACTGTCAGGAATGTGCCATCTGGAGTGTGGATGGTTTCTGTGGCAGGGAGCAAGAGCCCATTGTAATCCCACCTCAATCCTTAAAGCTTCTGCCCAGCAATGATACACATCACTTCTGCTCACACTTTGGTGGTCAAAGAATTCTGTGTGGCCACATCTCACTGCAAGGAGGTGGGAATAAATTCCTATCTCTGGAATGGGGAATATTTGATGCACTGAACTCATGGCCACCATGTTTCAGTTCATTGATACTTGGAAATATGCAGGAATTTAGTAATTTTATACTTTTCTTTCTTTTTAAAAAATATTTTATTTTTAAGTAATCTCTATGCCCAACATGGGACTCGAACTCATATCCCAAGGTCAAGAGTTGCATGCTGTACTCACTGAGCCAGCTGGGCACCTCTTGTATATTTTCTTTTCCTTTTTTTAATTTACTATTATTATTTTCTAAATGTTTATTTTTGAGGGAAAGAGAGAAAGAGAGCAAGTAGGGGAGGGGAGAGAGAGAGAGGGAGACACAGAATCTGAAGCAGGCTTCAGGCTCTGACCTGTCAGCACAGAGCCTGATGTGGAGCCTGAACCCACGAACTGTGAGATCATGACCTGAGCCGAAGTTGGTCACTCAACCAACTGAGCCACCCAGATGCCCCTATTTTCTTTCTAAAGATCTTTAATTGTTAGATTTTTCTTTGTTCACTTTAAATTATGATTTGGAACTCATTTATCCTGTGTCTAGTTTGTCTAGCTTTGTCATTAATCTTTTAGCAAACATGTTTACACATATTTTTCTATCAACGTTAAGAAGTATTGAGAACTCTCATTCATTGCCAGAGGGAATGTTTAGCCGCTTTAGAAAACATTTTGGCAATTTCTCAAAATGATAAACAGAGTTACCACATGACCCAGCAATTCCACTCCTAGGTATTTGACTAAGATTTGAATACATATGTCCATAAAAAATGTGCATACCAATATTTACAGCAGCATTATTAATAATGCCCAAAAAGTGGAAACAGTATGAATGTCCATGAAATGATGGAAGAATAAACAAAATGTGGTGTATCTATACAATGGAATATTACTCAGCTTTAGAAAGAAAGGAATGAAATACTGATATGTGCTACAATATGCTGAACTTCAAAGCATTAACCACAAATAATGAACATATTGAAATATATTGAACATAATGAAATAACCAGTCATGAGGGGACCACATTTTTATATGATTCCATTTATAATAAATGTCTAGAGTAGGCAGGCTGCCTGGGTGGCTCAGTGGGTTAAGTGTCCAACTCTGGATTTTGGCTCAGGTGGTGATCTAACAGTTTGTGGGATCAAGACCCATGTCTCACTCTTCACAGATGGTGTGGAGCCTGCTTGGGATTCTCTCTCTCCCTCCTTCTCTATCTGTAGGATTTGAAGTCTTCTCCATAGCCAATGATACCCACAAGTTTCAAGATATTGTTCATGAGAACATATCAAGAAACCAAAGCAAAAATGATAATTGTAGAATAATTTCTGTGACTATATTCCCTAAAGCCAGGATTCACTTGGGCAAATGCCAAACTTTAACCTTGTAGTTGTGTACACATATTACAAAAGAGGAAAAACATCATCCTCGGTGATTTTCAACAGAGTCGAGGGGAAATATGGATAGAAGATTTTGTTTTTTGAAAAATCATATTTCTACTTACTATTGCTTTCATTTGTTTCCAGTCATAGTATTCATTTAGATGTCCCAGATAAATTAAAGGAGGGTATGGGTTATTTCTGTTTGTCCAAAGAGCTCATGGGTCAAACTGAATTTAACAATTGCATTTGATCTATTGTGTGTGTACCTACAAGTGCATATAACATGTAAATGTTCTGCACTCATGTTAGATCACAGCTCCCATGAACAAGGGGTCATGTCTTCTGTGTCTTCCACATGGAGTCCAGGAAAGGATAGTATATATTTATGACACAACCTTGGTTTCTTCAATTGTAAATGCTAGATAATGGCTATTTCTCTCCCAATGACTGTCAATGTGGGTAAATTTAAGTAATAATATTCAAGAGGATGTATACAAAAACTGAGTTTAGCCCTGATATTTTCAGTGGTGAATCTTCACTGAGAAGAAAACAAGTGAGGAGGAGAGATTGGGGATTTGGATGTGGGGGCTCCTGCTGTGAGCCATTCACTGCATGGAGCTCCTGGAGGTGTGACAAGGCCTACAGGCTTATGGAGGAACAGAGGTCACTGAGCAAGTGAATAACCAGGTCCATGATGAGCGGTAACATCTCCATATCCCTCACAGGTTGGCTGGCTGAGTAACATGAGCTCAGCCCTTTGCTGTGGTGACAGTCACATACATTATGGCCATGTGGTCCCTGAGTGCTGTGGGTCTTACTCCTTATCCTGGGATTCTCTGCACTTCCGCATCTTTAATTTTTTTAAATTTACATTTATTTATTTTTGAGAGACAGAGATAGAGTGCTAGCAGGGGAGGGGCAGAAAGATAATGAGACACAGAATCAGAAGCATGGGGCTCGAACTCACAAACCTGAAATCATGACCTAAGCCAAAGTCAGACGCTTAACCGACTGAACCACTCAGGCACCTCTGCACTGTCCCATCTTGAGGGAAGCTGTGGCTGGGCCCACTGTGGCCAATTCAGGTAAAAGCTCAGGATTATGAGGATAAAGCTGAATTTGGGCTCATGTTAAGAGCTTTCTTGCTGTTTAGTTCATTGACTATAGGACTGCCTGACAGATTTGTCAATTAAAATATAGCACACCTGTTACTTATGAATTTCAGATAGATGACAAGTAGTGTTTTAGTATAAGTATATCCCAAATATTTCACATTTAGCTTGGAGTCCTGTATTTTATCTGGCAACGCTAAGTTGTGAGATATGTGAGATATTTCAATCTCACATATAGCACAGAATCATAGATTTAAGTAGAACCTTTAGGGTTTACTTATTCACTGCACTGCATTAGTTAAAACATATCTGAACTGCCCTAATCAAGATTAGATCCTACCTTTATTTTTTTTTATTATTTTTTTAACGTTTATTTATTTTTGAGAAACAGAGAGAGACAGAACATGAGCAGGGGAGGGACAGAGAGAGAGAGGGAGACACGGAATCTGAAGCAGGCTCCAGGCTCTGAGCTATTAGCACAGAGGCTGACACAGGACTTGAACCCATGAACCATAAGATCATGACCTGAGCTGAAGTCAGACACTTAACTGACTGAGCCACCCAGACACCCCTAGATCCTACCTCTCTTAAAGAACTCCTTTACTTCAAGGAAATTCTAGAATCTATTCTAAATCTATTTTTAAGGCATCTTTAACCCACGTGTATGTGTGGTGAATGTGTGTGTGTGTTTGTGTGTGTGTGTGCAAGTATATGTGTGTGTATGTGTGTGCTCATGCACCTGTGTGCGTATGCATCTGAGGGCATGAATATTAATATGTGTGTTCACATCCATGCAGCAGGTAGAAAGAAAGAGTGTCTGAGCTCCATCCTTCTGTAGAACAAAGAAGTGTGTGCTTGAAGACCTGGATTAGGTCCTGTGTCAGACTTGTCTTCTGTCATTTGTGAGCACTGGAATTCTTGGTGAGTCATAGGGCCTGGCAGAATAGGACACTTTGTAACAGTCTCAGAAAATAGAAGATGATCTTAACAAAGACCTATTTATTCCACACTCTAGGCAAGATCTCTTTAAAAAAATGAAAGGCAGGATGAATAAAATATGCCAAATGATACTTTTAAAGGCAGGAGAATCGTGTTTCTTGTACCTTAGCATATAATTTACAAAATTGAGATGTCAGTCATTATAAATGCATGTGATCACTTTTTTTTGAGGTGTATAAACTTTCTAAAATGAGAAATGAAGGAAGCACTCAACAACTCATGTCAGGAGTCTGTTTATAAAGAAATTTTTTACATGTTGGAAGTATGGCTAGTAGCAAATTTGATGTTATTCCTACATATGGAGAAAGAAATGCATATTTTGACCTTTAAAGGAGAAAAAGGCACTTTGTGGCCTTATCCAATTTCACAGCAGACATCTATGTAAATTATGCAACTTGCTCTTGAGAATAGCAAGGTGGTCTCTCAATATTTTCTTTTTCTTGGTTTAGTTTCAAGATTAAGAAGTTGATGCAGCTGAATGGAATTAAATTTTTCGTTATTACCTTCTTCAAATTTTTATCCATGTAAATTGTTTTCCCCAAAGAATAGAAAAGAATGATATAAATCATTGGCGGGTTGCCATCAACTCTGCAGCTATTTCTAAAATTTTCAGTGCAGTATGAGGTATGCATGTTTATGGATGTGTGTGTCTCCTTCCCCACCACTTCTAGTTAAGTTGTATTTAAAATAAGTGAGGATCTTTCTTCCAATTCAAATATAATGTTTCTGTAAAAGCAATTCCCCATTGTCCCTGCACAGAATCCAGCTTCAGTGATTGATCTCCTCCAGTGTAGCCCCTGGCTGGCATTCTGGAACCCCTTTCCTAAGCTGGACACCATGCTTCAAATGCCAGCAGAAAGGAAGAGGGTACTTGGTTGTGTTAAATAACAAAAATTCAACTGAGTAAATTTAAAGATCTAATTGGTTTTATTCAACACTTTATGAATCAGGCAGCATCCCATCTAGTAATAGAAGGGAGCTTTCAAAGGCTATACAAATGGTAGGGGGGTTATTAAAATTTTTTTTAATGTTTATTTATTTCTGAGAGAGACAGAGACAGAGTGTGAGCAGGGAAGGGGCAAAATGAGAGAGAGACCCAGAATCTGAAGCACAGGCTCCTGGCTCTGAGCTGTCAGCACAGAGCTCAACGTGGGACTCGAGATCATGACCAGAGCCAGAGTTGGATGCTTAACCAACTGAGCCACTCAAGTGCCTCAATGGCAGTTTTTCTAAAGGCAGAAAGGAGGCTGGAAAAATAAATTATTAGGAGAGAATACATTGTCTCAGGCAAGGTCACCCTCCTAAGGAAAGTGGAAAGGGTCCACTGAGCAGATTATTTCACTAGTGCTACCCAGGTAATTCTATGTTGACTGGCTAAAAGTTATATTCTGGGAAGGTGAAACTGTAGTTAGGTTCTGTATAAGTCTTGGTTTGCTGATGTGAGGCTTATCACAAGTGATACCATTTTTATCCTGTTTTCTATTTTTTAACAGCTATCCCCTAATTCTCTTTATTTCAGTATTTAATAATCTTTTATTCTACAAATATTTGTTCAAGACCAGACATCCCACTAAGCTCTGAGATATAATAGAGGATAAAACAAAGACCTGACTTTGCCCTCATAGAACTTACAGTCATGCAGAAATAGACATGAATCCAGTAATCACACAAACATTTTTTGTTCTTTAGCAGGTGAACCTCCCTCAAAGGTACATGATAGACACAATAGGGAGCACAGAGACAGCTTCCCTGAGAAAAGTATAATTAGCTGGGAGGCAATTTAGTTTGGCAAAGGCAGGTTGGGGTGGGAGAACAGTACAGACAGTTTCAAAGTGTATGCAAAGACCATCTAGTGGGAGAGAACAGTGCATTGTTCAAGAAATCAGAAGAAACAGCATAACCAGAGCAAAGAATGAAAGGAGCATGGCACAAGGTGAGGCTGGAGCCATTAGTTGGGGCCAAGTTATGCAGGATTCTGGGGCACATAAAGGATTTTGATTTGGAGTGAGGATTGGTTTATAAGCTCAGTTTGTTTTTGAGAACCACATTAGGTAGATTGCTGTAGCCTTCTAGCTGCCTGTACATCTTGGTCACCTATGACATCAGAATAGATGGCCTAATATGGTTTGTCTTTATCTGTGGTGATAATCCAACCTTCATAATTTCCTGAGTGGAGTCAAGAGAAAGCACAGGGAGACCAGTTAGAAAGATGTTTTCAGATAAAAGATAACAATGACTTCACTTTTCCAGCAAGCTTCCCATTTTTCCTGTAATTGAATTCTTCTCTGGTATCATTTCCCTTCAGCTCAAATAACCTCTTTAACAATTCTTGAAGTAGTGACAACTTTGCTGCACTTTTGTTTGTTTAAAAATGTCTCCCTTTGTTTTAAAAACTTATTTTTGAAGTTTATTTGTTTACTTTGAGGGAAACAGAGGCAGAGAAAGTGAGGGAGGGGCAGAGTGAGAGGAGAGAAGAGAGAGAATATCAAGCAGGCTTCATGCTGCCAGCACAGAGCCTGATGCAGGGCTCAAACTCACAAAACACAAGATCATGACCTGAACCAAAACCAAGAGTTGGATGCTTAACTGACTGAGCCATCCAGGAATCCCTTAAAAAAACTTATTTTTGAAGAGTATTTTCTCTAGACATAAAATTCTGGGTTGACAGTTTTTTCTTTTAGCACTTTAAAGATATCATTACATCGTCTTCTGGACCATATTGTTTCTGATAAGATGTCATTAGTGATTGCTACTGCTTATCCTTTGTAGGTAATGTGTCTTTGTTCTGTTTCTTATATTCTACATATGAGTGAATCATATGGTATTTGTCTTTTTATGACTTATTTCACTTAATATTGTACCCTCTAGGGGCACCTGGGTGGCTCAGTCAGTTAAGCATCTGACTTTGGCTGAGGTCATGATCTCACATTCGTGGGTTCAAGCCCCATATCAGTCTCTGTGCTGACAGCTCAAGAGCCTGGAGCCTGCTTCAGATTCTGTGCTCCCTCTCTTTCTGCCCCACCCCTTCTCACTCTCTCTCTCTCTCTCTCTCTCTCTCAAAAATAAATAAACATTAAAAAAATAAAAACAAAACATTGTACCCTCTAGATACATCTATGTTGTTGCAAATGGCAAGGTTTTTTTTCTTTTTTATGGCTGAATAATATTCCATTGTACATATATACCACATCTTCTTTATTCATCTATGCATGGACCTTAAATTGCTTTCATATCTTGTCTGTTATAAATAATGCCACAATATGGGGCGCCTGGGTGGCTCAGTCAGTTAAGTGTCCGACTTCGGCTCAGGTCATGATCTCATGGTTCGTGAGTTCAAGCCCTGTGTCAGGCTCTGTGCTGATGGCTCAGAGCCTGGAGCCTGTTTCAGATTCTGTGTCTCCCTCTCTCTCTGACCCTCCCCCCGTTCATGCTTTGTCTCTCTCTGTCTCAAAAATAAATAAACATTAAAAAAATAATAAATAAATAATGCCACAATAATCATAAGTACATATATTTTTTTAAAATTCATGTTTTTATTTTTTGGGGGGTGAGCACTAAGTAGTGGAATTATTGGTAATTCTATATATTACCAATTCCATAAATTACTGATTCCAGTAATGGAATTGTATGGTAATTCTATTTGTATTTTTATTTTTTTAATTATATTCTTTTTTTAAATTATATATTATATATTTAATTATATTTAATTATATTCTATATTCTTTTTTTAGAGAGAGAGAAAAAGAGCGTGAGCATGGAAAGGGGGCAGAAAGAGAGAGAGAGAGAATCCTAATCAGGCTTCATGCTCAGTGCAGAGCCTGGCATGGGGCTTGAGCTCATAACCCTCGGATCATGACCTGAGCTGAAATCAAGAATCAGATGCTCAACCGACTGAGCACCAGGTGACCCAGTAACTCTATTTTTAGTTTTTTGAGAAACTTCCACACTGTTTTCCAGAGTGGCTGCACCAATTTACTTTTCCCCCAACAGTGTACAAAGGTTCCTTTTTCTCTACGTTTTTGCTAACACTTGTTATTTCTTGTGTTTTTAATTTTAGCCAGTTCGACAGGTATGAAGTAATATCTCATTGTGGTTTTGATTTGCCTTTCCCTGATGATTAGTGATATTGAGCATCTCTTCATGCACCATCTGCATGTCTTCCTTAGAAAAATGTCTATTCATGTCCACCCATTTTTTAGTTGAATTTTTTGTGGTTTTGGGTGTGTTGAGTTGTATAAGCTCTTTATATATTTTGGATATTAACCCCTTATTGGACACATCATTTGTAAATATCTTCTCTCATTCAGTAAGTTGTCTTTTTTTTGTTATTGTTGATGGTTTCTTTCCTTTTTATTTTGATGTAGTCTCAATAGTTAACTTTTGCTTTTGTTTCCCTTGCCTCAGAAGACATATCTAGAAAAATGTAACCAATGTCAGAGAAATTACTACCTGTGTTATTTTCTAGAATTTTTATGGTTTCAGGTCTCACATTTATGACTTTAATCCACTTTGAGTCTATTTTTGTGTATGGTGTAAGAAAGTGGTCCCGTTTCATTATTTTGAATGTAGCTGTCCAATTTTACCAACACCATTTGTTGAAGAGACTGTCTTTTTCTCATTGTATAGTCTTGCATCTTTGTCATAGATTAATTGACCATAAAAGCATGGGTTTATTTCTGGATTCTGTTCTGTTTCACTGATCTATGTGTCTATGTTTGGACCAGTACTGTACTGTTTTGATTCAGTGCTTTTTTTTTCTGCATGCTTTAATTAGGATAACTTTTATTGACTTGTCTTCAAGTTCACTAAAATTTTCTTTTTAAATTTTTTTAAAAAAATGTTTATTTTTGAGGGGGGTGCAGAGAGAGAGAGAGAGAGGGAGACAGAGAATCCCAATCAGGCTCTGTACTTACAGCTGATGCAGGGCTCAAACTCAGGAACTGTGAGATCATACATGACCTGAGCTGAAATCAAGGGTCAGATGCTTAACTTGAGTGAGCCACCCAGGCTCCCAAGTTCACTAAAATTTTCTTATGCAGTGTTCAATCTTCTTTTAAGCCCAGATGGTTAATTTTTATTTCAGACATTGAATTTTTCCATTCTAGAATTTCCAACTTTAGTTTTATAAATTTACAATTTATACTTTCTATTTCTTTGCTGAGATAGCCCATCTGTTTACTTATTCTGTCCACCTTTTCCTCTACATTCTTGAGCATATTTTTAACATGTGTCTGAAGATCTTTATTTGCAAAACTCAATATCCATCATCTTTGGGTCTATTTATATTGACTACTTCCCCACATTTCTGGTTTTGGATGATATTTTATTGTTTCTTTGTATGTCTAATCATTTTTTATTATATGCTGGATTTGTGTACCCTCTCTTGTGAGTCTGAATAATCCTGATTTACTTCAAAAAATATTGAGTTTTGTTCTGATAGGCAGTTAATTTAGTAGTAGTTAGGCAGCAGCCATTGAGGTTTGTTTTTGAGCTTTTTTGGGGTAGGTCAAGAGTATCACTTACTAGCAGGCCTGGAATAGCAGGACTAGATCAGTGTTTCTCAACAGCAGCACTATTGAATTGTAGACTAGATGATTCTTTGCTGAGGAAGGGTGAGGGATATCTTGTGTATTATAGGATGTTTAACAACATTCCTAGCCTTTATGTAGTAGATATAAATAGCATCCTTACAGGTGTGACAACCAAAATAGCTCTCAACATTGCTAAATGTCCCCTGGGGAATAAAATTACTCCAAATTTAGAACCATTAGGCTAGAATAACACTACACCATTCTAGCCATTACTTCTTGGTAGGTTTTTTGGAATCTCAGTGGAATGCTTGGGATATGTAGCAGGGCCTCACCACTCTGGATGTTTGGAACTTTGAAATCTCCATTCAGCTTACAACCCCCAGCAGTTGTTCTCTGAGAGGACTTATGGAACCTCATTATATGCATGAGTAGCTTAAAAATTGGCCAAAAAGTCAAGGGACTCTATGTAGATACACAGAGCTTTCTTTCTGTGATGCTCCCTTGTCCTCTGTATCCTGCTTTGCAAATTCCATCCTTCTTAGTGGCTTAGAACTCAGTTTTCCTTTTGAGTTCTCTTCTTGTTTTTAGAAAAAAAAATAATATAATCTATTGTCAAATTGGCTAACATACAGTGTGTACAGGGTGCTCTTGGTTTTGGGTGTAGATTCCTGTGGTTCATCACTTATTCTTGTTTTTGAAATTTGAAAAGTATTTCCAAGCAGAAATTTGAGATAAATACAGAGTTCACCATGTGGATTTCTTAAAGATTACAGCTCTATGTTGTCTGCTTTTCAGTGCCCCAAAACATTGAGAGCTATTCTGTCATGGCAGTAACTTGGCTATATTTTCACTCTAATGCCATATTTTTCAATTTATTATATATATATATATATATAATTATAATTATTATTATATTTTTAATTAGTCTTCACACCCATCATGGAGCCCAACATGGGTGGGGCTTGAACTCATGACCCAGAGATCAAGACCTGAGCTGAGATCAAGAGTCAGACACTTAACCTACTGAGCCACCCAGGTGACCCTGATTATTAATTATTTTGGGGCGCCTGGGTGGCTCAGTTGGTTGAGCGTCCGACTTCAGCTCAGGTCACGATCTCATGGTCAGTGAGTTCGAGCCCCGCTTTGGGCTCTGGGCTGATGGCTCAGAGCCTGGAGCCTGTTTCAGATTCTGTGTCTCCCTCTCTCTCTGCCCCTCCCCTGTTCATGCTCTGTCTCTCTCTGTCTCAAAAATAAATAAATGTTAAAAAAAAAAAAAAAAAAAGAAAGTGTAGCTCCTGTCTGGGTTTGCCAACACAGTTGCCAAACAAACTTGAATAAACTAATTGCTAGAGAAGCCAATAAATGAAGAGACAAGGGTTTGAAAGAGAAAGGGAGAAATTTATATTGGGTGCCAGGCAGGCAGGGGAAGTGGCAGGCTCAAGCCTTAACAACCAACCTCTCTGCCTACAAGATGAACACCTAGAGTATTATATGGAGAAGTCCAGGGGGTATCTGTAAGACAGTAGGCAGAGAGCACGTGATCACCAGTTGGGGTCTGTAGTGTTTAGCACGTGATCATACGCAAGGGATATGATGTGTAGGATGTGGTCTTTTAGGCATTCCTTCACTACTAGGGCTTTCTGGTCTGGTCATTGGAATGTTCCAGTCATTGTAAAACATCTTCATCAATGCCTCAACAAAGTGCAATAACAAATAAGAACAATGGGTTTGAGTTAGAGCATGAGTTAGAGCATGAATTAAGTGGTCTTATCTACTTCTGGTTTTAACTATTGGGATATATAGTTGAACAAAAGGGCTTGTTAACACTCTCTGTTCATTTTTAGTTTCTTTCAATAAACTTCCTGTATTAAACAGATAATTTGCTATAATGGAAAGAATTTTGGCTTGGAAGATAATGATATGGATTCTACTCTTAGTGAAATCATTGATGGTTCCATGATCTAACAAGTGATTGATTCACTGTTCTGAATTTGTTTCCTCACATTTAAATTATATCATTTCTTTTTTTTTTTAATGTTTATTTATTTTTGAAAGAGACAGAGACAGAGTGCGAGCGGGAGAGGAACAGAGATTGAGGGAGACACAGAATCCAAAGCAGGTTCCAGGCTCTGAGCTGACAGCACAGAGCCTGACATAGGGCTTGAACTCACAAACCACGAGATTATGACCTGAGTGAAAGTTGGAGACTTAACCAACTGAGCCATGCAAGCATGCCTAAATTATATCATTTCTAATGTTCCTACCAGTTATAACATTCAACAGAATATTGGAACATGGCATATGCTTACCTCTCTGAAGAAAGTAGTAAAAATGGAAAGGAATCAGCATTGTGTTTCTTATAGGGTTTGGGACCCAATTTCAATGTTGAGGGATGGGGAACCAAACAATTCCTAGACACCAGCAGGGTGATTGAGAATTCAACTCAATTCTGACAATATCTACCTAGATATCTGACAATATCTACTTATCTATCTGACCCTTACCTCCCACTTCAGATACCAGTCAAAAGTCCCAGGTTCCAATAACATCTTCCTTTGGTTCCATTAATTTGCTAGAATGACTCACAGAACTCAGGGAAACACCGTTATTAATTCATTAGTTGATATGGTAAAGGATACCAATTAACAGCAGGATGAAGTGATAGAAGATGAAGTCCTGAACAAAGGAGCTTCTGTCCTTGTGGAGGTTGGGTCCAGCTTTGGGGCACACAGAAGCATTCTGGTTCTTCAAATGTGGAAGTTCTTCAAAAAAAGGACCAAAAACCTGTCCTCTTGGGTTTTTATGGTTTTGTGTAGTTATGATTAACTAAGTCATTGGCCATTGTGATTAAAATTCCAGATCCCCTTTCTTTCTTCTCCCTACAAGTGGAGGTAATGGGGGTTGTTGGGAATGAAAATTCCAACCCTCTAATCACCTGGTTGATCCCCCTGGCAATTGGCCTCAGTCTTAGGTGGGGTCTAAAAATCATCTCATTAACATAACAAAAGACATGTTACCACTCTGAACACTTAGGAAGTTCCTAGGGTTATGAGAGCTGTGAGCCAGGAACCATAGATGAAGAGCACATATATTTGAGATATATATTTTAGTTATCTGAATAAGCAAATACATATTTCTTATAAATCACAATATCACAGTGTTTTATCCCTGTGAGTATGTGATTATGGGAGAATTGTCTGTTACTGGTGTTTGTGTGTGCATCTATGTGTATTTGGGGAGAATAAGCAGCATTGTGGAATTTTAAAGAGTAGAGATGTGTGTAAGAAAGATGACAATATATAATGTTTAATGAGATTATTAGGATAGTAAATCAACATGACCACTGTGCTATTTTCCAATTTCAAATCTTTACAATTTACTAAAGTGTTTTTGTGTTAAAACTATGGCCTTCTGTATTTTCCTTCTTTTCAGGAAGGAAACACATTTTAAAATCTTAAGTTCTTATGGAAGTGAACTGTGTAGTGGTATATAGTGTTTAAAAATACACTTAAAGCCCTTTTAGTCATCATCTTCTTTTTCTTTTTTTCTTTTTGCTTTACGGGTTACTTTTGCCATAAAAATGGTAGATCATGTTGACAATAATTTGTAAGTGCTATGAGTGAGGTCGGAGGGAAAAGCAGAAGCAGTGCAACTGGAATAGAACACTGGAAGATAAAATATAAAAGAAATGTTCCCTTGGTATCTTAGTATTTCATTTATGAGTTATTTCCCCAAGTACTTCACTAGATGCATCTCTCTGTAACTTTCATATGCAGCCTAGCAGTTAATATAAGCTTATCTTCTTCAGTGTATAGGGATAGATTTATTGAGCTGATAATATTTGCTCACTCTTTTTTTCAGTGATGATTTATTTAAATTCTGCAACTAATTTAAATTTAATAAGAAAGGGACTTTGCACATTGTTTTATTGAAACTAGATTCATCATCTCTAAAAACACTGCAGTATTCAAGATTAGTGCAAAAGTGGCAATAACTGTTACTGGATTTAATTAAAAACAACAAATCATTTGGTCAGTGGTAATGGATGCTCCACACAACCAATTGGATACATGGCTGTTTAAGGAGCCAATATTTTAATCTTAAAACATTTGATTAGATAAGATCATTGAGCTGATGGATATTTTATAAAACAATGGCTTTCCTTTGATGTGGAGACCATAAGGGCTGACTGGCCAAGGGAAAGTTCCAGTTGTTTTATGTTGCCCTTTAATTTGCAGTGTTAGAGAAAAAAATAAAATAAAGCCAGGATACATTTTCTGGATGAAGGTCAATAACATAGAGGGGATTTTCTGGGGAAGCCATTTACTGCTAATTATAGAATGTGCCTAAAGCTCTCTGTGGTGCTATGAGGTTTTTACTCAGCTCTTTCATTCAGGGCAAGCAATGGACTAAAAAGTGTTGAGATTTATGTGTAGCTATTCATAGCATGGTCATCATTCATCTCTTGCTTGGAATTTTCAGAAGGCATTCTTCTCTTTCCCTTTTCTCTCTCCTCCCAGTTGGCTTAGGAGCAGTTTATGACCTGATTATCTCAAGAATTAGCAGGAGAAGGGCATGGTGAATGAGGGTGCTTGCTCATCCACACAAAAAGGCCATAAAGGGCACATTTTCTTTGAAATAAACAAATGAGATCTTTAGACTATTTGAATTAATAGGTGTTTCTATAAATCTGCAAGAAAAAATTATATAACATCCACAGAAATGTCTTAGAAATATGTGCATTATCTATCTCTATATATTAGACATGAAGGTAAACTGATTATTTTACTTAAATTGGGTCTTACAGAGATGTTTTGGTAATGAAGCTCAGACAAACCAGCCAATGCACATGGATAAGATAATTCTTTGCAGCAACCTTTGGCAAGGTAAATCTAGGGTATGTACTTCTGACAAGATGTCTTAGAAGAGCTGGTTTAGAGGAACATAGGCGATACTTGTCTCTAATATCCCAGACACCCTTTGTTGATACCATCTTTCATGTGACTTCCTTACCTTCAAATGTCCTGTGACAGTCTGTTTTTTCCTGTTTCCATCTTTTATTTTTTATTTTTATTTATTTTTTTAAAGTTTATTTATTTTGAGAGATACAGAGAAACAAGTGGGGAAGGGGTAGAAAGAGAGGGAGACAGAGAATCCAAGCACTGACAGTGTGGAGCCTGATGTGGGGCTTGAACTCATGAAACCATGAGATCATGACCTGAACCAAAACCAAGAGTCAGACGCTTAACCAGCTGAGCCACCCAGGCAACTCCATCTCTTTTTTAATGTTTCCTTATTTATTTTAAGAGAGAAAAAGAGAGAGGGAGAGGGAGACAGAGGGAGAGAGAGAATCCCAAGCTGACTCCACACTGTCAGTGTGAAGCCTGATGCGGGGCTGCATCTTACAAACCTAAGATCATGACCTGAGCTGAAATCAGGAGTGAAGTACTCAACCAACTGAGCCACCCAGGCACACCTCTTATTTCCATATTTTTGACAAAAGCTTATTTATTAATGTTTTTGCATCCATTGGCTTGTAACCTCTCTTAGGGATATTCACTTTATTTTTATTTTTATTTTTTTGGATATTCACTTTTAGACTGATATATAATTGTAGAATCAATGGTGCCATGTCTTTAAGATACTGCAGGCATTTTCCTTCAATTAGAGATATGGTAGGAGAGTAGGAGGAACAGAAATCAGTTTCTCATGAGCCAGAGAGTATGTGTCTCCTCCCAGATCAAAGCTGATTTCAAAATCGAAATTTCTTTCTAAGACATAAACTGGAGGTGTTTGTACCTCAAGTGTTTGTTTTTCTTTATACAAAGATATATATCTTTGTGAGTGAGCATCACTTACCTATAAAAGCTAATGACTGAAATGTATGATTTTTGCTGCCCTACCTATTTGCTCTATGAGGGTGACAATAGGCCACTTAATATTAGGACACAAATATCAGTGTTAATCTGAAAGAAAAATGGGGGCTTGGCTTTTGCAGGAAGCTTTTTGTTAATGGTGAGAGTTTATAAGAAAAGCACAGTTCTCTTTTTGCTCAGGCTGTATAATTAGAGAAAGGGAATTACAGCAGATTTCCTGAGCAAGACTAAAATTTATGATGGGGATTCAGAGGGCAGCATTTGAGATTCACAGGTTTCTAAATGTGCAGACTGCATTCAGCATCTCATATTGCTCAAAACCAGTATGTTTTATTATCTTTTGTACCTCATGGTCTGTAATTTTGTTTATACCTTTTGCTAAATGTGATATTACAAGAGTAGAACATCACATATTCAATGTTTGGAAAGGCCAAAGAGTATGGAACATGAATATGAACTCTTGATAACACTAGAATGAAAGAAATACAGGGCATCAGAAAAATTGCCTTCATTGTGAAGGATGGGCCTTGGACAGTAAGCCGAGTTTTGCTCATCTCCATCTGCCTCAGAAGGAATTGTTTCTTTTTAATCTGTGAAAGCTGGCAGTCTGGAGAGCTGCATGTAAAGTGGCTGTGAGTGGAAGAGCAGAGGCAAGCACAAAGCTCCTGGGCCTGGGTAAGGGCAGGAGAGGCTCTGGGCTGGAGGAGCCCCTGTTTGCTTTCACTGTGGGTCTTTCAGGCTCTGAGAGGTTGTTAGGCTTATTGACACTCATCAGAATCCTTCATGTGTAAAAGCTAAGGTGCTTAGATAATAGGCTTCTCTGCTTGGTCCCCTACTTTTTCCTCTTTTCCAAAATTCGGGGAGGGTTTGCCTATCTTGGACAGAAGGCATTTCACACATTTCATTCAATGGGTGAGATGGGCAGCTGGCATGTGGGTATGAGAAAAGTCCGTAGAGGTCAAAAAGGTCACCTCAAAATACCAAAGGTAGTAAAAATTCAGTGTGTTTGTGTAGTGGAGTGGGGGTCTCACCCTCCACCTCATATGCCTGCCTCTCAGCACTGTGCCAAGCGGTGCCCTTGGCATCTGCTCCAGTTCAACAGACCCGTAACTGGGAGCTCATGACTTCCCACAGTGATTGTGGCAATATAGACACAGATGCCACAGAGCATCTTAAGAACAAATAGATTCAAATATATGTGAAAAAAGTGAAAAGACAGAAAATCTATCAAGGACCAGGATTGAATGGATGCTATTTTAAAAGACATTTTGCAGATGACATGATATTATACATGGAAAACCTGACAGACTCCACCAAAAGTCTGCTAGAACTGATACATGAATTCAGCAAAGTCGCAGGATACAAAATCAATGTACAGAAATCAGTTGCATTCTTGTACACTAATAATGAAGTAACAGAAAGACAAACAAAGAAACTGACCCCATTCAAAACTGCACCAAGAATCATGAAGTACCTAGGAATAAACCTAACCAAAGATGCAAAAGATCTGTATGCTGAAAACCACAGAAAGCTTATGAAGGAAATTGAAGAAGATACAAAGAAATGGAAAAACATTCCGTGCTCATGGATTGGAAGAATAAATATTGTTAAAATGGCAATACTACCCTAAGTAATCTACACATCCAATGCAATCCCAATCAAAATTGCACCAGCATTCTTCTAGAAGCTAGAACAAGCGATCCTAAAATTTGTATGGAACCACAAAAGAACCTGAATAGTCAAAATAACATTGGAGAAGAAGACCAAAGCAGGAGGCACCACAATCTCAGACTTTAGCCTCTACTACAAAGCTGTGATTATCAAGACAGCATGGCATGGCACAAAAACAGACACATAGACCAATGGAATAGAATAGAGACTCCAGAATTGGACCCACAAAAGTATGGCCAACTAATCTATGACAAAGCAGGAAAGAATATCCAATGGAAAAAAGGCAGTCTTTTAAACAAATGGTGCTGGGAGAACTGGACAGCAACATGCAGAAGGATGAAACTAGACTACTTTCTCACATCATTCACAAAAACAAACTCCAAATGGATGAAGGATCTGAATGTGAGACAGGAAACAATCAAAACCCTAGAGGAAAAAACCTCTGTGACCTCAGCTGCAGCAATTTCTTACATGACGCATCTCTAAAGGCAAGGAAATTAAGAGCAAAAATGAACTATTGGGACCTCATGAAGATAAAAAGCTTCTGCACTGCAAAGGAAACAATCAAAAAAAAACTAAAAGGCAACTGATGCAATGAGAAAAGATATTTGCAAATGACATATCAGACAAACGGCTAGTATCCAAAATCTATAAAGAACTCACCAAACTCCAGACCTGAAAAACAAACAATCCAGTGAAGAAATGGGCAGAAAACATGAATAGACTCTTCTCTAAAGAAGACATCCAGATGGCCAACAGGCACATGAAAAGATGCTCAACATCACTCCTCATCAGGGAAATACAAATCAAAACCACACTGAGATATCACCTCACACCAGTCAGAGTGGCCAAAATGAAGAAATCAGGAGACTATAGGTGCTGGAGAGGATGTGGAGAAATGGGAACCCTCTTGCACTGTTGGTGGGAATGCAAACTGGTGCAGCCACTCTGGAAAACAGTGTGGAGGTTCCTCAAAAAATTAAAAATAGAACTACCCTATGACCCAGCAATACACTGCTAGGAATTTACCCAAGGGATACAGGAGTGCTGAGGCATAGGGGCACTTGTACCCCAATGTTTATAGCAGCACTTTCAACAATAGCCAAAGTATGGAAAGAGCCTAAATGTCCATCAACTGATGAATGGATAAAGAAATTGTGGTTTATATACACAATGGAATACTACGTGGCAATGAGAAAAAATGAAATATGGCCTTTTGTAGCAACGTGGATGGAACTGGAGAGTGTGATGCTAAGTGAAATAAGCCATACAGAGAAAGACAGATACCATATGTTTTCACTCTCATGTGGATCCTGAGAAACTTAACAGAAGACCATGGGGGAGGGGAAGGAAAAAAAAAAGTTCTAGAAGGAGGGAGCCAAACCATAAGAGACTCTTTTTTTTTTTTCAACGTTTATTTATTTTTGGGACAGAGAGAGACAGAGCATGAACGGGGGAGGGGCAGAGAGAGAGGGAGAGACAGAATTGGAAACAGGCTCCAGGCTCTGAGCCATCAGCCCAGAGCCCGACGCGGGGCTCGAACTCCCGGACCGCGAGATCGTGACCTGGCTGAAGTCGGACGCTTAACCGACTGCGCCACCCAGGCGCCCCTATAAGAGACTCTTAAAAACAGAATAAACTGAGGGTTGATGGGGGTGGGAGGGAGGGGATGGTGGGTGATGGGCATTGAGGAGGGCACCTGTTGGGATGAGCACTGGGTGTTGCATGGAAACCAATTTGACAATAAATTTCATATAAAAAAATGACAATAAATTTCATATTAAAAAAAGAAAAAAGACATTTTGTTTTCTTTTGTAACATTTTCATTAAATTTTTTTTCTTATTTCCTTTTCCTCTTCATCCTTTTCCTCCTGCACTCTCTCTACTCTTTCCTTCCATAATTCCCCCATCTCCTGGAGATTAGGGTCACAGGTAATTAACTAGGAAAATTTAGAGAGGCTAAGCACATGGACCAAGATTGAAAGTTTGTAAACGTCCAAATATTGAAATAAAATGTCATTTTCCTGGAGGTGTGGTGAGTTTGAGGACCCAGCCTGCTTGATGAGGAACAGCTTTCTCTTCCTCCCTCTTTCTTCCCCTCCTCCTCTCCCTCTATTACTCCCTTTGCACCTTTTGTTTATTTACTCAACAATCAGTTCTGGAGCATCTGTTATCTGTCATAGGTAAACACAATGTGCTGGAATACAAGAGAGGGTTTACAAACCCATTTCACCACAAGGGAAACCAAAGCATCTATGAGTTTAGTCAGTCAGTATTTTCTGACTATCTGCTATGCGAAAGTGCCATGTGGAGATTAAAAAAAAAAAAAAGAAGAAAATGCAAGTGATAAAGATTCCTACAGTGACATCAAGCTCTCATGTTCCTTTTTAGCTCTAGGAGAAGAGCATGCAGATGTCAAGAGGTCATGGCAAAGTCTGAGACTGAAGACAGTATGTGTTAAGGTAGTTTCACAAGAATACTACCAGGGGAAGTAAACTAAAAACTGAGTTAATCTAAAACACATCTTTCCCAGTGATTTGCAAATACGCTGAGCAATGTATTTACTTTTAATTGCCTTTCACTGTCCTGCATCCCCGAAGTCCTGTTGGACCCTAAAAATAGAAGCACTGAAGTGCAAATAAGACCTTCTTCTAAACAACCCATTTGAAGCCACATAAAAATATTCTTTTAGGACATATCTAGCCTGATTTCTTTTCATGAATGAGATGAAGAATTCAAAGTTATTGTCTTCTAGAAAAATCTTCTTGGTATATGCTGTATCAACAGAAATGACAGCTGTGGCATCTCAGGGTGGTGCTGGTGGTTGTGCTCAGCAGATTTGGTCATCTTGGGAAAGTCTCTTAACGGGAATAGTCTTAAAGGTAAAGATATCTGTCCCAATTAGTGACTGAACATTTGATACCATTTACCCAGATTTTTCTGCTTTCAACGCACAAAGATAAGTCAGTTGAATACTTTCCCTGTATAAGAGTATACTGTGAGGAGTCTCAGTCCTGTTTTGGTTTTTAAATAGCTCTGACAGAAAGATCCAAAGTAATTAAGCTTATCACTGAAAGTGTTAGTTTGTGACATGCAAAAATATGAGCCCATGTTTTGAAGAAATAAGGAAATACTTGATAAATACAAGATAGAAACTAGAAATCTGTCCCATTATTTTTTAACCTCCAAAGCAGTAACTGATGGGCTAACTTATTCAAGCTCAAAAGAAGAGAAAGTAAAGATAAGTGTTCTGAGAAAAACAAAATAAAACAAAACAAAATCTTAGCTTCAGGTTTTAATTACAATTGTGATAAATCTGCTTTGTCAAGATTTGAGAACTTTGGGAAAATATTGGATGCCAGTTCCAACATATAATTTAATCTATTTAAGTTTCCAAACTTAATTTCAGTTTATATTGGGGAGTTACTTATATCTTTGATACAAAGTTAGATTTGTCTGTGATTTCATTAATGTACAGATTTGAGATTTTTTTTAAACTGAAAATTAAAATAAAATGCAAAAGTATGGATGGGTGTGAGGGGAAAAATAGTTCCTTATTTAGGATCGATCAAGTTGAAATTTATTTAATTTCAAATGGCCCATAGCTCCTATGAAAAGCATAAAGATTCTATTACTTCATACCAAAACCAAAAATTCTGCATCAAAATGTATTGCCACAATAATGCTGTATAACAAATTACTACAAAAATCTTAGTAGTGCATAATAATATCTATCTGTACCTGCTGTGCCTGAGATTAACTTTTCATGTTGGCAAGGTGGTTTCACTGTCTTGGTTGGATTTATTAACAATTGAGGAGTCAGCCGATGATTGGTAAATCTAGGCTTGCCTTGGCTGGTCAACTGAAGTAACTAAGCTCATTCCTCATGACTCTGACACTTCATCAGACTAGGTTGGGTGTGTTTTTATGGAAATGCTATTGGCAAAAGAGAGTAAGTGGAAACATGCAAAGATTCTTGAGTACTAAGATCAAAACTGAGATATCACCACTTTCTTTCTATAGACTAAACACTTCTCAAAGCTAGCACAGATTCAAGGAACAGCCCTTGCTTCCTTAGTAAGAGGAGCTGCAAAGTCACATGACAGAATGTGAATGAAAAGAGAAGTGAATAATTTCCATTAATGCAATTGATTGACACAGCCTGTTATTAAAGAGTTAGGGTCAGCTCTGTGATCTGAGGGTGGACTCCCTCCATTGTGAGGCACTGGAGGGAGCAAGATGGCAGTGGAGAAAAGGGACATCTTTTGTCAGGGCCCCAAGCTCATGGTGGGCTTAAAAAATGACATGGTATTTATTTGGTATTAGAACAGTTTCCTCATTGATTCATATCAATTTTGATGTTGGGTAAAAAATAGATTACTCAGGGATAAACTTTTCCTCAATAGCTTTTGCGTTTCTAGAGGGAAAAAAGTCCACAATGGCAGTTGTTTGCTGCTTTATTTTGTTTCCACACATTTTAATTTTGGTATCATGGTTAGTGGTTTTAATACCTGACAGTGATCTGGGCCCTTCAGGCCCTCTAAATGTGCCTGACTAGGCAGACCTGTAGAGAACCAATGGATCCTACTGATACAGCCTGTGCTAAAGGGGAAGCATGTACAATGACAAGCATGATCATTGCTTGGCACAGATTTCTGCATTAGCAAAAATGAACCATGGGGGACAGGCATATTGGGAGCCAGGATAACTTGACTATTAAAGCCTCTTCTGGAGTCAGAATGCCTTCTTTGAAAGGCTCTAATACTTAACTAGCTGGGGTGATCTTGGCTAAGTTACTGAATCTCTTTGCCTCAGTTTCCTCATCTTTCAAATAAAAACAGCTTTTATCTTATAAGATTGGTTGGAAATTAATGCAGTAATAATAGTAAATCATTCAACTTAAGCTTGGTGCATAACAAGCAAGGCTTTCATTATTTATTGGTTGTTCTTTAGGGAGGAGCTTGTGGGCTGTCTAAGCAGTGGGTATAAATGCAGAAGCACTGTACACAGTATAGGTGGGTGGAAGGCATGTCCTGATGAGAAGCAGAAGGCAGGGAAGATAAAGTCTGCCAACCATTAGCACCTCCCAGGGTTGTCCCTGTTTGTACATGACCACTGCTTCATAGCAAAATTGTGTCCTCTTCTTTTTCTAGTAATTATTTTAAATTGAAAACCAGACCTTCCCATAAATAAGAGTTCGAGCAATCATAGAAACTATATTAAATAAAGAACAAATAACCAATTTACAAGTATTCCTCAGACAGTAATTAGTTGCAACCATTTGCCATAATGTAAAATGTATTACTTTTCAAGAGAACCAAAATTAATTGTATTCCAAATTAGTTTCTATCTTAGGTTGTCAATTCACTTTTCTTGCTACAAATCTTTTGTGGCTAAAGACGTCTTAATGCTGTTAGGAAATAGCAGGAGCACCATTCCATTATTCTTACATTAATAATCATAATTTTTAATTACTTAGATTCTCTCCCTAAGGAAGAGACTGATTGTTCTCAAATTATGAATGCCTACAATAATATTTTCCCCCATGCACAAGTCTGTTACAGAGAAGCATTTTCCACTCAATTCTTGAATACAAATTTATCCCAAGGGCAATAGCAGAGATGAACTGTGATGAGAACCAAATAATGTTTAGAAAAGTGGGTTTAAAGGCTAAGCACGATGGGATGGATTTTTGTTTTTCAAATTTGATAATGGTAGGTAAAGCAAGTGGGAAATGATTCCTTCTCACTTTTGCCACCATCAGGTACATTTGGGTATGTGGAGAAATGCATTAACTGTATTAACCATGTTTGTAGCTTCTGTAAACTTTATGCTTTAACATTTGCTCTACCTGGAGATGCTGAACTTGCCTTGTTTGTTCTGGACACATGATGACATGCCTGAATCTCCTGATCTTGGCCTCCTGCCTCCCTCATCACCCTTCACTCTTATATTTGGGAAGATTCTTCCTCCTAAGAGTTCACTTTTCAAAAACATACCAACTGATTGGAATTCTACACCCCCACCACCTCCTCCTTGGGCTTTCACACTCCAGGCCACTATCCTCTGCCTTAACTTCCCCAGGACTAGGAACAAGCCCTATGCCCCACAGCTCACTGAAATTATTCAAACTAGCCAATTCTGCCTTGCCTGTTTCTTCACATGGGAATCACAATAAAATCTCTTGCTTATTATTATTTGTCCCCCTTGCTCTCTCTGCCTCCTGACCAAACCCAGTATTTCTTTTTGTAACTCTCCATGGTGAGGTGTATTTCTTGGGATCTCGAGCTTAATAACTATCTTTTTGTTTTAATTTTTAAATGTTTACTTATTAATTTTGAGACAGAGAGAGAGAATCCTAAGCAGGCTCAATGCTGTCAGTGCAGAGCTCAATGTGGGGCTTGAGCTCATGAACCATGAGATCAAGACCTGATTGGAAATCAGGAGCTGGATACTTAACCCTGAGACACTCAGGTGCCCCAACAACTATCTTTTTAATGTCAGTCGTACCCTGATCTGCTGGACTTGCAATAGTTAAATAATAAGACAACTAAGTTAAAAAAAAAAAAAGAGTAAATTTTGTGAGTGCCCTGGAGCCTCGGGGAGAATGGGTTGGCAAGAGTGACCTGCTTTGTAGATTACCCACAGGCCACATTGTAAATTCTAGAGATTGTCCTAAAACATCAGAAGAAGGAGCAAGTGACAAAATCTCTGTGTGTCCTGGGAAAGTGATAGTAGGGCCTAAGACTCCATATATACCAAGACACTTATTTGATTATATGTTTTCCTGTCATCTAGGTTTATATTTTGTAGATATGTTTAAAATTATTTATGGACATTTGGTGTCACTTCTAACATGTAAAGAGCTTGGAAGTCATCACTCTCATTCTCACAAAAAGAAAAAAGCTGAAGAAACTGAAATCAAAGACTTTTCTTAGACCCATCAGAGGATTGAGACTGATGAGGTAGCATAAGTCATGTTGAGGGGAAAAGCACAAGCTAGCATTACCACCTCTCTCACCCCAGGTGGGATATGTGTGACATTCCTCAGGCACTCCTGGCTACCCAGGAACAAAGGAAAGGACAGAAAACAAATGGTTAAACTGATAGAATCTCCATCAGTTTACAAATATATTGGTACAATTATAAGAAAAGGACAATCTTATTAAAAGCCTAATGTCCAGAAACTCTCCACTGTTTAATGTTAGTGCTTTGCTAGAGGGAAAAACAATCTTAGCTTGACAATAGCTAGGCTCCAGTAATCTGTTAGTCGCTAGCATATGGAAAATCCTTTTAAGAAACTTCCTTTTGACTTTACCTCCCCCAGTCCTGTGGTATATAAACAGTCAATTTTCACAACCCCAATATAGCTCCTTCTGCCCACAGGTTCTGTCCCCATGCTTTAATAAAATCATCTTATTGTCCCAAAGACATCTTTAAGAATTCTTTTTGGCCATCAGGTCTGAACTCCCCCATCATCCTAAAACCTCATCAAGAGCATAGGGCAAACTGCCATCCTCCAAACTGGAAAGATGGACAGATATAGAGCATTGCAACTGTGTTCATCTAACCTGGAGCAGAAGTCACTGGAGCAAATAACTGGTAGAAATTGACAAATTGCTGAAGGATGAATGTAGACCAGGTTGAAAGTTAAAAACTTCTTGGGGACCCCCACAGTTTCATCAGTTTTACCCACAGGAGCTTCAGCAGATTTTCACAGAGAAAACCAGAGAAAAATGCCCTCATGCTTCAGGTAAGGGCAGGGAAAAAGTAGCCATTTGAAAGAAACACTGAGCATTTTCCATAACGCAGGAATGCTCTCAAGGGAAACTACTTTGCCAGAGCCTTATCTTATCTGAGGGAAGGAGAATTAGGTAAGAAGCATCTGTCTGTGGTCCTGTCTCACCTAAAGGAATGGGGCAGGAGGGGGGTGGGGGGTGAGATTAAGAAATGTTTCTGGAGGTCAGAGCCCAGGGACCAGGACCACTAAAAACACGAAATTCAATCATGTATTGAAAAATGCCTCCCCTAACCAACACCTTACCATCACATCAACAGGGCTCCAGGATAACAGCAAATCACAACTAAGAGAGTGCAAGATAAAACTAAGAAAGAATTCTTGGGAAAAGCAAGAACAAGATGGGAAGAAAAAGAAAAAAAAGCACCAAGGAAACCAGGGGAAACTAAAATCTCTGGTATCACCAGCTACAACAAACCTTAAACAACCCAATTCCTAACTAAATTACCATGAAACTTCACAATGAAACCTGATTACTTCAGATCCTATTACCAGTTACATCATGTCAGCTTTCAACAACAGCAAAAGAAAAACTACAAGGTATGCTAACAGGCAAAAGTAAACACAGTCTGGGGTGTCTGGATGACTCAGTCCGTTAAGCATCTGACTCTTGACTTTGGCTTAGGTGGTGATCTCATGGTTAAGAGATTGAGCCCTGCATTGCGCTCCACTCTCAGCTTGGGACTCTCTCTTTCTTTCTATTTCTGCCCCTCCCCCACTAGTGCTGAAGACACAAAGCATTCATGAAAACCAGAGCATATACCATGTATGACAGCAATTTGGGGATTATCAGATAGGGAATTTTTTTTTTAAATTTTTTTAAGTTTATTTATTTTTGAGACAGAGAGAGACAGAGCATGAATGGGGGCAGAGAGAGAGGGAGACAAAGAATCGGAAGCAGGCTCCAGGCTCCGAGCCATCAGCCCAGAGCCCCACGTGGGGCTCGAACTCACGGACCGCCAGATTGTGACCTGAGCTGTAGTCGGACGCCCAACCGACTGAGCCACCCAGGCGCCCCAGATAGGGAATTTTAAATAAATATGATTAACATATTAAGGGTGTAAACTGGAAAAGTAGATGGAGAAAGACATACTGGTAAAATCAATCAAAAGAAAGCTGGAGTATCTTTATTAATTTCAGACAAAGCAGACTTTAGAACGAGACAAAATAGCAAAGATAAAGAGGGGCATTGTATAATGGTAAAAAAATCAACTCTCCAAGAAGACATAACAATTTTTAACATATATCCACATAAAGACAGAGAGCCAAAGTACTTGAAACAAAAACTAATAGAACTGCAAGGGAAAATAGACAAATCCCTTTTTATAGTTGGAGACACCAACTCCCTTCTATTAGCAATTGACAGAACTGGTGGATAGAAAATCAGCAAGCATATAGTTGAAATAAATGAACAGCATCATAATTTAACTGGATTTAATTGATACTTATATAATATTTTATCAAAAAAATAGAAGAATACATACTGTCTTTAAATTCACAAAAAATTTTCACTAACATAGACCACATTCCGGCTTGTAAAACACACCTTATCAAATTTCAAAGAAAAAAAAAATCATACAAAGTATGCTTCCAACCCACAATAAAATTAAACTAAAATCAATAACAAAAGGATAGCTGGAAAATTCTAAAATTCTAATCTGGAGATTAAACAGCACATACCTATATGTGACATGGGTCAAAGAAGAAGCCTGGAAAGAATTTTTACCTTAAAAAAGTAAGAAAGCTGAGCAATATAAACCTCAATCAAGTAGAAGAATAGAAATGATAAAAACAGGAAAACAAAGAGTAAGGAAAAGTCAACAAAAGTGAACAAAAGTAAATGCTGATTCTTTAAAAAGATCAATAACATTTCTAAATCTCTAACACAATAACTAAGAAAAAAGTAGAGAAGACACAAATTGCTCATATCAGAAAAGGAGAGATGATCAATACTGATTCTATGGACATCGACCCAAGTGAATTTAGTCAATTAATCTTTGACAAAGGAGAAGAGATAATAAATGGAGAATAGTCTTTTCAAAAAACTCTGCTGGGGGGCACCTGCGTGGCTCAGTTGTTTAAGTGTCTGACTCTTGATCTCAGCTCAGGTCTTGATCTCAGGGTCATGAGTTCAAGCCCTGCATTGGGCTCTGCGCTGGGCATGGAGCCTACTTAAAAAAAAAAATGCTGCTGGAACAATTGGACATCCATATGCAAAAAAATAATAATAATAATAATGAAGACAAAGACCTTATATCTTCTGCAAAAAGTAATTTAAATGGATCATAGGCCTAACTATAAAAATGCAAAACTAGAAAAGTTCTTGAAAATAACAGAAAATGTAGATGACCTTGGCTTTGGTGATGGATTTTTAGATACAACACAAAAAGCACAATCTGTGAGTGAAAAAAATATAAAAGTACAAGTATATTAAAATTAAAATCTTCTGGTCTGTAAAAGGCTCTGTTAAGAGAATAATAAGGCAAGGCACAGACTTGGAGAAAATATTTACAAAATACATATCAGATAAAGATCTTATATCAAAAATACACAAAATCATATTAAAAATAGGCAAAAGATCTGAATGGATACCTCACCAAAGCAGGTGAATTATGAATGAGCTGAATTATGTTCCTTAAAATGTGTGTATTTAAGCCCTATCAGTACCTCAGAATATAACCTGATTTGGAGATAAGGCCTTAAAAATTTGTTTATGTCTATTTACTTTTGAGAGAGAGAGAGAGAGAGGGACAGAGCACGAGTGGGGGAGGGGCAGAGAGAGAGGGAGACACAGAATCCAAAGCAGGTTCCACAATCTGAACTGTCAGCCCAGAGCCTGATTCAGGGCTTGAACTCACAAACTGAGATCCTGACCTGTGCTGAAGTTGGAGGCTTAATGACTTAGCCACCCAGGCACCCCTGGAGACAAGGTCTTTAAGAGGTAATTAAGTTAAGTTAAAGTTTTTAGGGTGACCCGTAACCAAGGTGACTGGTGTCCTTATAAGAAAAGGAGATTTGGATGTAATGTGTACGTGCACAGAGAAAAGACCATGGGGACACAGTGAGAAGGTGGCCTGCAAGCCAAGGAAAGAGGCCTCAGAAGAAATTAAACCTGCCAATACCTTGATTTCAGACTTGTAAGCCTCTAGAAATGTGGAAAATAATTTCTGTTGTCAAAGCCAACCCGTCTGTGATATTTTGTTACGGCAGCCCTGGCAAAGTAATACAATATACAGATGGTAAATAAGCATATGAAAAAGTGCTCAATATTGTATGTCATTAGGGAATTGCCAATTAAAACATTAAAAGATAAGTTAAAATTAAGAGATACCATTACAAAACCATTAGAATGGTAAAATCCAAAACACTGATAGAATCTAATGTTGGCAAGGATGCAGAGAAGCAGGAACTGTCATTGCTAGTGGGAATATAAAGTACAACAACTCGGGAAGACAGTTGGATAGTTTGTCACCAATCAAAACAATCTTATATGATATAGCAATCATGATCCTAAGTATCTACTCAGCTGAGTTGAAAACGTATGTCCACATAAAAACGTGTACAAAAACGTCTCTAGCAGCTTTACTCATAATTGCCCCAAACTGGAAGAAACTGAAATCTTTCTTTTTTAAATTAATTTTTGTTTTGTTTATTTTTCCAGCTTTTTTGAGATATAACTGACATACGACATTTTGTAACTTTAGGGCATACAATGTGATTTGATACATTTATATATTTCAAAATGATTGCCACCATAGAATTAGCTAACACCTTCACCATGTCACGTAGTTACCATTTCTTTTTGTGGTGAGAACAGTTAAGATTTACTTTCAAATTTCAAGCATATAATACAGTATCATTAACTATAGTAACTTTGCATTACATCTTCAGAACTAATTCATCTTATAACTGGAAGTCTGTGCTTTTTGACTAACAACTCCCCACCCTCTTCCCCACCACACGCTCCTTTTCCTCTACACACCCACACAGTTCCTGGTAACCATGACTCTATACCCTCTGTTTTTATGAGTTTGGCTTTTTTAGATTCCACATATAAGTGACATTATGCAGCATTTGTCTTTCTCTGTATGACTTATTTCACTTAGCATAATGCCTTTAAGCTTCATCCATGTTGCCGCAAATGGCAGGATTTCTTTATTTCTCTTGGCTGAATAATGTCCCACTGTATAGAAACGTCTTTAAATAGATGAATGGATTAAAAAAAACTGTAGTATATCCATACAATGAAATATTATTCAGCTCTAAGAAGAAACAAGCTATCAAGTCACAAAAAGACATGGGGCAACATTAAATGCATATTGCTAAATGAAACAGGCCAATCTAGATAGAAGCCAACTAGATGATTCCAGATACATGACATTCAAGAAATAGGCAGGACTAAAGATCAGTGATTGCCAGGTTGCAGGAAGGGTGGGGAAGAACAGGTGAATTAGAGATGATTGTGTGTGTGTGTGTGTGTGTGTGTGTGTGTACATAAGTTATTTATTTATTTATTTATGTATTTATTTATTTATTTAAAAATTTATGTCCAAGTTAGTTACCATATAATGTAATAACAATTTCAGGAATAGAATCCAGTGATTCATCCCCTACATAAACACCCAGTGTTTATTCGAACAAGTGTCCTCCTTAATGCCCCTTGCCCATTTAGCTCACCCCCCTTCCTCAAACCCCTCCAGCAACTCTCAGTTTGTTCTCTATATTTAAGAGTCTCTTGTGTTTTTTCTCCTTCCCTGTTTTTACATTATTTTTGCTTCCCTTCCCCTATGTTTTTATGTTTTGTATCTTAAATTCCACATATGAATGAAGTCATATGATATTTGTCTTTCTCTGACTGACTAAGGTTGAAATCATATGCTATGTGGCTTTTTCAGATTGGCCTATTTCACTTAGTAATATGCCTTTAAGCTTCCTCAATGTCTTTTTGTGACTTCATAACTAATTTCTTTTTAGTCTTGAATAATATTTTACTGCTTAGATATACTATAGCTTATTTACCTCTTCACCTACTAAAGAACATGTTGCTTTAAAGTTTCTGCAATTATGAATAAAGTTGTTCTAAACATCCATGTGCTGGTTTTTGTGTGAACATAAGGTTCCAACTCATTTGGGTGAAAACCAAGGAGTGTGGTTGTTGGAACACATGGGAAGAGTATGTTTGGTTTTGTAAGAAGCTGCCAAACTGTCTTCTAAAGTAGTTATGCCATTCTGCATTCTCACCAGTGAAGAATGAGAGTTCCTGTGCTCCACATCTTTGCCAGCATTTGGTGTTGTCAGTGTTTTGGATTTTATCCATTTTAATGGGGGTGTGGTGGTATCTTGTTTTAATTTGAAATTCCATACTGACATATGATGTTGAGCATCTTTTTATATGCTTATTTGCCATATGTATATCTTCCTTGGTGTCTGGTCAGATTTTTTGCCCATTTTTAAATCAGGTTGTTCATTTTCGTATTATTGAGTTTTAAATTTTCTTAGTACATTTGGGGCGCCTGGGTGGCGCAGTCGGTTAAGCGTCCGACTTCAGCCAGGTCACGATCTCGCGGTCCGTGAGTTCGAGCCCCGCGTCAGGCTCTGGGCTGATGGCTCAGAGCCTGGAGCCTGTTTCCGATTCTGTGTCTCCCTCTCTCTCTGCCCCTCCCTCGTTCATGCTCTGTCTCTCTCTGTCCCAAAAATAAATAAACGTTGAAAAAAAAATTAAAAAAAAATTTTTTTCTTAGTACATTTGAAATAACAATTCTTTATCAGATTTGTGTTTTCCAATTATTTTCTCACAGTCTATGGCTAGCCTTCCCATTCTCTTGTCAGTATCTTCCATAGAGCAGAAGTTTTAAATTTTATTTAAGTACAACTTTTGAATTCTTTTTGTTTTCATGGATTGTACCTTTGGTGTCGTACCTAAAATGTTATCAGCCAAGGTCATCTAAATATTCTCCAATATTATCTTTTAGGAGCTGTATAGTTTTGCATTACATTTAGATATACAATCCATTTTGAAATTAATTTTGTGAAGTGTGTATTGGACAGGTGTCCAAGTGTGCAAGGACAGGTGTGTGAGAGTCATTCATGTGCATGAGATCCTAGGAGGACATATTTTAAAAGATTCAGAGACAAAAGAGACAAAAATCTCATGGCAGGAATTGCCCAGGAAGAGGAGAACAATCCACATTTGAATTTTCATTCAACAACAAGGAAAAACTAGAAGGACACCTAAGGAAACAAGTATATGACACTGAGCTCCACAGTGAAATGAGTTTATTTTTACTTTTTTTTTTTTTAATAAAAAAAGATTAGTTTCTTGGACTAGTAACTACCAGAGTGTATGAAATACACAACTGAGCTTTTTGTAAAGTATTTCCAAGTATTCTGTTGACGAAGTTGAGATAAAGGGCAGTTGGAAGCTGGGCTAAATGACATGTATTGACCACTAGAAAATGATGATTCCTCAGGCTGCTGGTTACTGGATCAGGATCTGTTTTGGGAGGTCCCACTGGAGGGCTTCAGAGCTCAGTTGTTGGCCTTGTCCTGTTCTACATTTTCATGAATAATTTAGAAACACTCACTTTAAATGCCTCAAATTTGTGAATGATATGATGGAAAAAAGGTTCTGCTTCAGCAGATCAAATTATGGACTGACTAGTCTGGGACAGAGATGAGCATAAGTGAACCAAAGGAAACAACGGAGGGAGAAATGACTCTGTGTTAGCAGAGATTTAAAAAATAAATGACAGTAGAATTTGAAAACAAAAAGTATGGATGTTTAAGGATATGTTTTTTCAAAAACAGGTCAGCTGCTAGTGGATAAAAGATCCCCAAAAGCTGCTTTATCAATGAGTCCCCCACATGCAGGGCTTGGCCTCAACCTTGTCAGAGCCAACTGTGTGGAGAAATCTGCTATCAGGAATTAGAGTCATTCAGTCATACTCACAAAGCTCTCCAGAAATGAATACAAAATGTTCAAGATCAATTTCCATTTATTTATTTATTTATTTAAAGCCAGGGAGGCAGAGAAAGAGGGAGAGAGAAATCTGATGCAAGCTCTGTTCTGTCAGTGTGGACCCCAATTCAGGGCTCCATCTAATGAACTATGAGATCATGACCTGAGCCAAAACCAAGAGTCTAATGCTTAACTGACTGAGCCACCTAGGTGCCCCTCAATTTCCTTATTTTAGAAGAGAAATTTAGTTGCGAGGGGAGTGGATGCTTTGTTTCTTCTTGCCAGTGCTTCAAAACTACCTCAGTACCTCAATGGGCAAACTGAAAAAGCTGCTGATGGTCCCACCTAAACCCTTGAGGGGTTCTGTCCAGGTTCTTGACTTCCACATTAAGCAAATTTCATTTGTCTGAGGGCCTCATTGACAATCCATTTTGTCAGTCTCTGGCTCTACCTCATGACTAAGAATCTTCAATGTGATGTTTTAGGAGTTGAGTTGTATGGGCCTTGGGATTTGGACAGGGCCCTTTTTAAGTCTCTCTTTCTTTCCCAATTCTCTTTCTTATCTATGTTTCAGAAGAGTAAGTCTCCCTATTCATTCAAGAAGTGGTTAAACAATGTCTGATTCCAAACAAGCACCCAGGAAGCCACACTGTAGAGAAGACTCAGGTATCAGATGGAAGATAAAGTGAGAGGCCTGTAAGTCATGCAGTTCAATGAGTCAGGATCTCTATTTCTGTTAACAAGCTACCTGAAAGGAGAAGGCCATCAAACCTACCACCAATTATCAGGGAATATAGAGGATAGACATAGATGAATAATTGCATGACCTTACAGAGAAACCACTTCTCCAATGGATTGGGGGAAGGGGTGGGTATTTCAGAGACCAGGTTCACCCACAGATCCAAGGAAGGTCTGGAGGAAAAGGGATGGAGGACTCATGTGATAAAAGAATAGTTATATTAAAAAAAGCAATAAGTAGATCTATTTACTTCCTGATTCAAAACATCCAAACTTCATGCAAAGATAAAGGGACATCTTTGAGACAATTGGGAAAATTTAAATATGGACTAGGTGTTAGATGAGGTTAAGGACATACTGTTAATTCTGTTAAATGTAATTATGTCATGGTGGTAATATTAAAAAGAAGTCATTATCAGAGACATATTGAGTTCAGTGAAGTTATGGCATGATATGGCATATCCCTAAAATTCTCTAGCAAGCAATCTAGCACAAAATTAAACAAATAAAAATGAGGGTGGGTGTTGTTGATGAACTGAGATTAACAAAATACTGATAATTGTTGAAGCTGGAACATGGGTTTATGGGAAATTCATTATACTATTCTATGCTTTTGCTTATTTGAAAGAATAAAATTTTAAAATCTGTCTAGAAAGAAAAGGATTGCTACTGTATTCTATTAACAGACTTCTATGTTTTCAATTATTATATAAATGCTGCTTGTATTTCTTACCTGTGGAATTGAATTCCTACATGATTTCATATTAGAATCAGGCTTGAGAGAACAAGTAAGGAAACCAATAAGGACTGATAGTTTGGAAAAGTCTGTGATAGGGAGAGCCAAGAACTAGTATCTCCTCTGAGGATGGGAATGTTCTCTTTCTTTCCAAAGGCACACAATTGGGTGAGGCTATTAATACACTACTGGGTTAAATTTACTTCACAGAGAAATAGGACATTCTAGAATATCCTCAAATAAATACTGAAGGTCTTTAAATTTTTTTTTTTCAACGTTTATTTATTTTTGGGACAGAGAGAGACAAAGCATGAACGGGGGAGGGGCAGAAAGAGAGGGAGACACAGAATCAGAAACAGGCTCCAGGCTCTGAGCCATCAGCCCAGAGCCTGACGCGGGGCTCGAACTCACGGACCGTGAGATCGTGACCTGGCTGAAGTCGGACGCTTAACCGACTGCGCCACCCAGGCGCCCCAAATACTGAAGGTCTTAATTGCAACAGTGACCAACAGCAAATCATAAGAAGCATATGGCTGAAAGGAAGTCACAAACAGTTAAATGGGTAGGAAAACACATTTGCTTAAATGGCAATGCAATTTGGAGTTATGTCTTAAGTATTGTACTGTGAAATTTCAATTAGGAGCTAAGTGCTGTGAAATGGGCTGTGCTCAAGGACTTTGGCCAGCCATTAGGTGTGCACTAAACTACACTTTTCAAAGTATGATATAGACAGACAGAAATCAGGGTGAAAATTGGTATTTTGTCTGGAGTCTAGCATTTTGATGTCTCTTGAAGGTCTGTGTTTTCCATCATGGGGGATGGGATCGGTGCACCTATTTATAAATGTGCTATATGCAATGCACTAGATGCTTTGTAAAGTGTTGGTCTGGGAGTAAAACAAAAAGTAGGAAAGCTCCCAGAGACTGGGTGCACTTGAGTTCCTTTAATGAAAGAAAAGAAAAAAAGACTTCATTATGGTCCCTTCAGGCAGGTTTATCATTTGAAACACAAACACTGGAAGTGCACAGCTAAGGCATGTGGGTAAAGCACACTGTTTTACTGTAGACAGCAGCAGTCCTAAGGGCAGCCATTCCAGAACTGATTATGATTTTAGATATAACACCATTAAATGTGTCTTTGGCTCTATCTCCTGGAGTGCTAGAGGGGAAAGTGGTTTGGTTTCAAAAATGTTCTTAGAGTTGGTGAATTTAGTTAAGATTATGGATCCATCTCTCTATTTTGGGATCCCAGATCTGATTTCAGGAAAGGATCTAACTTTGCCAGATAATGTTAAGACCATCACAGTCATCTTGCTAGAAAAATCATGAAAGGGTTGTCAAATACCTCCAAGACAATTTTCCATCGATACGCTTGAGCATAAATTTGCCCTCAGGTTCCATGCAGACAACAATAGCAGCCAGTATCTTTTGCCAGGCATTAGAGAGTGTTGGTAAAACAAAGATTAACATATTTGCAGTCTTGTAAGGGAAGAACACCATGTAGAGGGAAATGTGGGATTTGGAATCTGTTATTTATTTATTTATTTATTTATTTATTTAATGATGATTTATACCCTTGCCCAGAGAGATACAGCTTTTTTAAAAATATATGAAATTTATTGTCAAATTGGTTTCCATACAACACCCAGTGCTCATCCCAAAAGATGCCTTCTTCAATACCCATCGCCCACCCTCCCCTCCCTCCCACCCTCCATCAGCCCTCAGTTTGTTCTCAGTTTTTAAGAGTCTCTTATGCTTTGGCTCTCTTCCACTGTAACCTCTCTTTATTTTTTTTCCTTCCCCTCCCCCATGGGTTCCTGTTAAGTTTCTCAGGATCCACATAAGAGTGAAAACATATGGTATCTGTCTTTCTCTGTATGGCTTATTTCACTTAGCATAATATTCTCCAGTTCTGTCCACGTTGTTACAAAGGGCCATATTTCATTCTTTCCCATTACCACATAGTACTCCATTGTGTATATAAACCACAATTTCTTTATCCATTCATCAGTTGATGGACATTTAGGCTCTTTCCATAATTTGGCTATTGTTGAGAGCGCTGCTACCAACACTGGAATCTGTTATTTAAACTCAGATCCAATTCTGAGGCTCAAGAGCTGTGTGACCTTATGCTGACTTAAATGTGTCAGAGTAGCTTGGGCTGCTATATTAAAATGCCACAGATTAGGTGGTTTAAACAACAGATATTTATTTTCCACAATTCTGGAGGTTGGGAAGTCCGAGATCAAGGTGCTAGCTGATTAGGTTCCTGGTGAAGATTATATTGTTGTATGTATCCTCATTTGGTGGAACGATAAAGGGCTCTGGTCTCTTCCTCTGCTTATAAGGACTCTAATCCATCATGGGGACTCCACTCCCATGACCTCACTACCTCCTAAAGTTTCCACCTCCAAATCTTATCATATTGAGAGGTAGGGTTTCTACATATGAATTTTGGGTGGACACAAACTTTCAGTCCATTTCAGTCACTCTTAACTTCAATTTTTTAATGGGAGAATTAAGAACTACTTTATTACATTTGATGAAAATTAAATTCAATAATAAATACTAGGCTCTTTCTAAGGGAATACTTAATGCGAAGACAGATATTATACCATCAGGAAACCACAATACCATGTACTACATAGTAGCAACTTAAATATGGTACAACGAGAAGGAGGGTAGCAGCAATTTTCTGCTCCAATGGGGACCAAAGCATGGGTAGAGTGAGGCAGTGTGCAGCAGCTCTGTAGGAGTTCATCTGGGGAAGCCAGCTGAAGCTGCATATCTCATCATGCCTGTCAATGAGCAGTGTGGCCTCAGAGAGTGACTTCACTTCTTGGATCTGTAGCTTCCTCATCTGTACCTACTCATACAATATGAATTTAGACTTTAAAAGTGCTTTACTTAAGATTTAATAGTAGTTCATTAACATGATTCATGTGTCAAAAATATGGAAAGGGGGTCTGAGAGTCTCCCCTTGGCTGTTCCCATTTCCTCACTCCACTAGTTGTTCCTTTCAGAGATGCTTGTTTTATTTTGTTTTCCTTGTTTGTGCTTGTTTTTGTATTTATAAGCCACGTACTCTTTTTTATTCCTCTTTCTAATTTAAACAAAATGGTTGCATAGAACTTATGCTGTTTTACAACTTGCTTTCTTCACTTAATATGCTTTGTGAGAATATTTTAAATTGTTGAAAGCTGGTCTCAGATCTCCCTCTTTAGAGACTGAATTATGAAGTTTTCTAAAAGTTCTGATCATAAGCTGGTTTCATGTCACAAAACCCAGGATGAATCCCATTGTGGCACTCTTCACCGTGCACACTGGCAGTCACCACCTGTTTGCTGTGGGTTATCATTCATATGCCATAGATGGTTCTCTAATGCCCACTGTCTGTCCCTCATCCATCTCTTGTGCTCCAGCCCAGGGAACTTTCACTGCTTCATTGTGGCTTGGGTGTGTCATGCCTGGTGGTTCCCCATGCAACCCCACACTTTGAAGAACACAGTCACATGTGCATGGCATGTACCATGCTGGGGGCTTCTAGTCAGACTATTTGAGAACAACTACCTCCCAGAGTGACCTAAAACAGATCACCACAACAGTGTGTTGATGTTCTCTCAGGTCTCCCCAAACAGAATTCCCCATAGTACTCTGTATTGATCTTTAAGGCAGCATGGCCAGAGGTAGTCATTGTGACTTGTCATGACTACATTTGTAAAGTTCATGTAGGTGGTTCTTCCCTATCTTGGCTCTGGGAAGGTGATGACAGTGGGAAGCAAACCCATCTTCCAAAGGTCTTCTTGGGATCAGGTGACATGCTGCCAGAAACAAGCTCCCAAACTCCTCTGAGGGATGCTCTGCAGAGACAGACCTCAAAGTACTTTTGGCTCCTTGGAGGTCTCATTCAGGACCCTCAGAAGACTCACACAACATAAGGTGTGTGATGATGGCAAAACAACACAAAAATCAGTCAACATCTTCTAACAACAAATACAATATCTTATTGAAATGTGACTAAAGAGATGTAGTAATGTTTAGCCTGCCCTGAATACTGCCTGGTCATGTGAAAGAATCTTCCACTCTTCTGTAACCACTAAGTTAGGGAGATCTTCAATATGGCCAGAGATAGGCCTTATTTTTCATATTTCTGAGTTACTGAATATACTTCTTAGTCATCTGTAGGAAAACTGCTGTAGTATAAGCCATTTAAGACTACATTATGTATCCAAACCTATCCCCAGATTTGGATTACTCTTTCTGCAAGAACATATGTGAAACAACACAATGTTGAGTTAATCTTGTGTCCACTTCATGGTCTATCAGGGGCTTTACACATGCTGGATGCTCAATAATTGCTTTTTGAATGAATTAATGAGTGAATGAATAAATGAACAAATAAGTACCTGTACCCTGTCCACCCTGCCAGTCACCATGGAAGCAGAAGTTTCTAGAGAAAGTGAGGGCAGTCCCTGTCTGATTTGGGCAGTCTCCCAAGATTTCCTCCCATTTACTGCATCCAGGGATTCTACTTCTCAGGGACCCAGCTTAGACTTAAATATCCCAGGGGGAGGGGCAAGGGCTAAAAGGACATTCTTCCTATACCTATTGAACATGAAGAAATGATGCTTTATTTTTCTACAATTTGGTTTTATAAAACAGACAACATTCCTTACTGAAGATGGTGTGCAGTGTTTATAATGTTCTAGTAGATTAATTTGTTTTTACAAACTGGAAGTCAGACAAAAGAAAGGAAAATCTAACTGCAAGCAAATGCTAAAGATCACACAAAGCATGCTGTAATCTTTGATACAAATAAATAGTAACACAGACCATAAACACATCCCTAGCCTTGAAAATCCATTAGGGAGACATTGCCTATGGCAACCAGAAGACCCTACTCCTTAATAACTGGACCTTTTATCATGTGTTTCTATGGCGACAGAAGCTCTCCCATCTAAACACACCGTTGTTCCCAGGAGGAGCTGATGAACAAAAGCTGCAAGGAGATTATTGGAGGAAAACAAAAGTTCCTTCCTCCTCTTTCCTTCTTTTCTCTCAAACCTCAATTTACTCAGAGTGGAGATGGGAATAAGTTGAAATGGAAACATCCCTTGAATTGCAAATCATAGTTTACTATGATTTTTGTTAATCTTTTAATTTGAAATTCTGTCTTTATAATGTCAGTCATCACAATTTCATGACAGGTTTCTAAGGGAAACAATGGCTGCTTAGGAAAACAAATTTGGGTTTTGCTTGTGGCTATAGGAGGAGGTTCTGAGCAAGGGTGACTGTGCTGGTTCATTCTTTCTGTTCAACCTAGGGCAGGCATGCCACATTGTTGCTGAAACCTGCCATTCAGGAGACTGCATTCTGCTTTTGCATCCTGAGGGAAATAAATCCCTGTTTTAATATTACATGGATGTGCTTAAATTGGAACTGAATTTAAAAAAAAAGTTTAATGTTTATTTATTTTTGAGAGACAGAGCATGAGGAGGGGAGGGGCAGAAAGAGAGGGAGACACAGAATCCGAAGCAGGCTCCAGGCTCTGAGCTGTCAGCACAGAGCCTGACGCAGGCTCAAACTCATGGTCCGCGAGATCATTACCTGAGCTGAAGTCAGACGCTTGACCGACTAAGCCACTCAGGCACCCTGGAACTGAATTTTTAAACCATATACTTGTGTGATCAACAAGAAATGTTTTCTGCTTAATAAATAATGATGACTATCAAGGATATTGGCTGGGAGGCAGTGTCTTAGACGTTTACTTACGTTATGCCTCACTTAATCCTTACAAAAACCTTGAGAAAGCCCTATGATAAATGTAAGGTTATCCCTGATGAATAGATGAATAGATGAATAAAATGTGTTTAAGGGCCCTAAGTCCCAAGGAAACCTCTTTAACCAACCAAAAAGTGGCTTTTGTAATCCCCAGGTAGAATGGATGCTTCTTTGTTAGCATGCCACATAAGGAAATGGCATTATCAAAGTCTGTCTTGGACCTTGATGCCTGGGTTATAAAGATTGTAAGGATCACCTGTGGTGATAAAACAGTTTCACAGTCACAGGGCAAAGCTGCCAAAGTAGATATTGTTGGTCCCAAGGCCCAAGTGTCTTCTTCCAGCTTCTGAGACTCTTAGAGACTGATGGAAAGTCAAAGGCACAGGGTAAGTTTGGAAGCATGGACTCAGGAAGCCATCAATCATTTCAGCTCTCCTTTCATATTAGACCTTAGAATCCCATGGCCTGGGGACAGCTGGGTCACTGGGCAAGGATATACAGACTGTGGAGCCACTTAATGCAGAGAGAATCCAATAGTGGGCAGCCCCTTGGAAAACTCTGCTTCCAGAATCTCTATCACTGAAGCACAGTGAGCTTCACCCACTTAGCCCCTGAACACTCACCATTTGTTTCATTTGCATATATTTTGTCTTCCCAACCATACTGGAAGGTCAGCCACACAGAACCCCTCCTCTCACCCCCCTGCTGCCAAGGCCTGACCCAAGATGAGCATGCTTTGGCTCTATACCTGTTTTGGTTGCTTGAGAGTGAAAATTTTCACAATGGACATTTTGAACATCCTTGAAACATCCCAGTAAGAAATGCACTCCTTCCACTCAGTGAAGTGCAATGCTTGAAGGCCTGCCTTAGACATGGCCCATTTGTAAAAAGAAAGAGACATTTTGTGTTATAACTATAGAAACATAACATTTGGAAGCTAGAAGTGTCTTTTGAAATCATTTGGTCAAACTTTGTAATTTTCAGATAAATTCACAAAACCAGAAAGCTTAGTGTACTTGTACATAGTTGCACAGTTAGCTCATGGTATATGGGTATATTAAAAACAGTGTGTTGGTCTAATAGTAATGGACACAACAAATGGGCTATGTGACTACTTCTGCTGATACCCTTCTGCAGTGGCAACATCAACCAGTTTGCTGGCTCTCCTGCACCCATGTCCAATGACCCCTAAGTTGCATAAACTTCCTTGGGTTTTCAAGTGTGTTTCAGTTCTGTCCTTTATAAGATCTGTACGTGTGAGTAGTTTAAAGAATATACAGTTAATTCTCATTGTTTGAGGCATTTTTAAGTTCTATAAAATCACCATTAACATGGAATTAGTAACTACTAAACATTATTGCTCCCAGGTGGAAATACAGGGCTAGGTTCCTACAAACCTCTGGTAACAATTTTTATCAACTGATCATTACATAACCTTGTTCTTTGTGCGTTTCTGTTTAAAGACACCTTATTTAACCTATGTTGTTGATTCATTAACATTGAACTCACAGCCAACAGCACCATAACTCATGACTGAATGAAGCTTAGCTGACAAGCTGAATGAAGCTTGTACCTTTCTTTGTAAGGCACATCACAGCCTTCTTGCACTTAGGAACACTAGACAGTAGTGTGCAGACAGAACTATGTGTTCTAAACAGTGAACTCACCAACAAAAAGCACAAAAATGTGGAAAACATGGCACTAAGCTGTCCACAAAAAGGACACTTGTTTTTTATGAGAACTGAAATAAGAAGGCAGAACATTGCCTTGTCCTATGTCAGCTTCAAAGGTGTGCATTGGGTGACACAAACTTTCTGCTGCTCTGCACATGTCTGAAAATGACTGGGAATTGATTTTTGGTTGACAAATATACTTTGGTAAGTGAATTTGCAAATACGGAATCTATGAATAATGAAGATTGACTGTATAGGCATAATATTTATTGGTACGGTAGGACTTCTTATTTAATAAAATTTTGAAATAATAAAAACACCCTCTTGATTGACCTGTTAATTAGTGAAGTAGAACTGGCATATGTTAATCAATTAAAATTAATTAACAATATATTCTAAAATAAATTGGGTGTTTAGTTTGTGCCCAGTGCTTTGTTGGTATAGAGGGAATAGAGACCCAGTACACAATGTCTGTTCTAAAGGAGTTTACACTGTCTTTGGGGAAACATATGCTGGGCACTGTGACAAATGTTAGCATAAGAGAAAGCCAATTATGGGTCAGGGCAAAGTAAGGCGTAAATCTGGGAGAAAATTGCTCCTGATTTGAGTCTTGAAAAACATAGGTACACTCAAGGTGGGAGAGAATATTCCTAGCACAAGCCTGAAATGCTAGTGAAGTGTCCAGGTATGCAGAGCCCTAAGAAATGAGGCTGGTCTGGAAGCCATGAGAAAGTCAGGAAAAGCCTTGTGTTGAATTCTAACCTCAGACTGTTACACAGGAAACACAGGAGTTATTACTTAAACAATTTTCTTCTGTAGATGAAGCAATCTGTTTTGAATTCCAAACAGGTCCTTGTGATTGCTGGTTGGAAAAGGGATTGTAAATAGAAAGGAGTAAAAAGGAAGACAGCCTAAATTAGGAGGACGTTTATTCATTAGTTTATAGTTCATTTCTTTGCTCTTCAGTCATTTGTTCATTCAACTAATGCATATTTTTTAAGGGTGTTAGTAAAGTTACAGGCTTTGGGGATTCAGCAACAAAATAGCCAGAATGCACTGGTTTTAAGGAGCTTATATGCTAGACAGATATGCTAGATAGCAGGGCTGGTAAAACAATGCAGTCCTGACATAGTATCTTTGGGTGGTCCTAACATCTATGGAGAAGAATGGAGGGGTAGTGGGGGCAGGCCAAGAACAGTTGCCCTAATAGCCATTACACTCATTGGAGGTGACTTGAGAGTCCTGGCCTCATGGGGACCACTATGTATAGATGAAAAGATGGGTCTCACTGATCTCAACGTCATTGCAAGGGAGAGAGCAGCTCTTGCAAATTGTGACTTTGTGGGGGAAGGTGCAATTTTATGAGGAGCCCCTGGTCTGGGGCTGCCCTTGATTCAGCAGGAGAGAGTACAGGAACAAGGGCAGGGCCAGTGGAGAGGAAGGAGGTAGGATTTGAGAGGAGTTAGGGCATTAAGAGGGACAGGGCTTGAAGCAGTGGAATATGGAGAGCAGGGGGCATCTCTGATTATAGAACTGGACTGTAGAAGTCAGTTGGGGGACTTCTGCTTGGACTTGCTGAGCTTGGATTCCTGTGGGTCATCTGACCAATCAGCTGAGTTTAACACAAATCTCTGTATGGAATTCTAAGCGCTTCATGTGGCACCTTGGCATCCTTGAAAGAATCCTTCAGATAGGAATAGTATGGTTCCTTCCTCTCATAGGAAAGCCATGGTGCAGGGAGATCAAAGTGGTAAAACTGGATTAGAACCTGTGATTTCTGGATTAGAAACTAAGACTTTGGGGTGGCACTGATGCAGGACAGCTTGCAGTAACACCCCAAAGGAAGAAAGGAGTCTCACAGGCAGCTTGGCGAGCTGGTGGTAGTATCAGAGTTATTGGAGAATGTGGAGGGGAAGGGGGACAGTGGAAATGAGCACTCATGATGCCCCAGCCCTGCCCTCTCTCCCACCATGCTCTCTGTGGCTGGGTCCTTCACACCCCCAAACTGGAGACCAAATGCTTGGGAGATTCCAGGTGTCCCCATGGAGGCTGATGTCTTCGATCTGAAGAGGGAGGGGCAGAGAGTTTTAAAAGCTCCCCAGGTAATTCTAAGGGGAAGCCAGGATTGAATGAGAAATCAGGTCCTCAGCGTTTCTGGAGCCCAATGCCCAAGCCAGTTCAGAGCAGGAGACCTGGAACAGGCAGGGAGATGATGAGCTGTGTTCCTGAATGCACTTTGGTATACCATCTATATGCTATTACAAATGGAAATGCAATCACTGGATGTTCCCTAGATTTGATGGTGCCCTGGATTTTGCAAAGAGAATTTCCCTGAGAAAATGGCAATGTGTGTCTTTTTACACCACAAACACCTCACTGGTTCATGACTTAAACCCCCTCCTTTAGGGCACTCTTGGGCTCTAAGGTGACAGGTCAGCCAGTCCTACCACTCCCAATTATCACTGCACCTTCCTCCCTCTATCCTTGTTGGGAAGCTGTTGCTAGCTTCGTGTCTGCTCCATAAGTCACTGCGTTATGCAAATTGAAAAATCTGCCTGTGGCTCCGTGAGGAGAAATCACCCACAAATGTGGATTTCCATGGAAACCAAACGCAAAATGCAATAGGAAGGAAAGAAAGGGGAAATTAGACCTGCAGCTTCGTTTTCATCAGCATCACTGTTTCTCATTATCACCCCTGCCCCATTTCTTTTAATGTGTGAACTTTTAGACCAGAATGATTTCTCTTTTTTTTTTTTTCTTTTTTCCTGGTGGGGCTCTAGAGTTCACTTTATTCAGTCTAGAAAAGGATGATTTATTTAAAGAACTTATCTTTGTGAAAAGCTATTATATGGAGAATGGCCATTTTCTCATTATTATTAAAGAAAAGCAAGAAAAGTAACCTTCAACCCAGTAGAAGAGATATAGAGAAGCTTTAAAGGAGAACTTTCCAATTGGTAGGAGTATAAAATACTAGATAGGGATTGTAGAAAGGACTGAGAATGTTGTTTCTGGGAACTCCTTTAATTGTAAGATAGTGTGCTAGTCTGTTAGGGCTATGTAACAAAGTACTATACAGACTGAGAGACTTAAACAACAGAAATTTAGGTATTCACAATCCTGGAGGCTGGATTTGTGAGATCAAGGTGTTGACAGGTTAGTTTCTTCTGAGGTGTCTCTACTTGGCTTGCAGACACCTATTTTCTCCCTGTGTCCTCACATGTGGTCTTTGTGCATGTACATCTTATGTTAAAGTCTCCATGGCTATCCCTTGGTCTGTGTTGTGTGCATACAAATTTCCTCTTCTTATAAGGACACCTGTCAGTTTTGGGGGACTTAGGTGGCTCATTTGGTTGAGTACCTGACTCTTGATTTCAGCGAGGTCATGGTTTGGGTTTGTGTGCTCAAGACCCACATTGGGCTCCATGCTGACAGTGCAGAACCTGTTTGGAATTCTCTCTCTCCTCTCTCTGCCCCTCCCCCCTCTCACACACACACTCCATCTCTCAAAATAAAACAAACAAACAAACAAACAAACAAACAAAAAGGACACCTGTCAGTTTGGATTAAGGCCTAGCCACCCTCATTTTAGCTTAATCCTCTCTTAAAAGGCCCAACCTCCAAACACAGTCACATACCGAGGCACTGAGAGTTAGGGCTTCAATATTTGAATTTTTAGGGGACATAATTCAATCCATAACAGATAGATTTCATTTTGAGAACATGATTTAGAATCTAGTAGTGAGAGCTGCAGGAAATCTTTCTTAGAAATATGGCCTCAAAGCTTGATTTTACAGACAGATCATTGAAGCCCAGGACAAGTGACTCAGTGTAGCCCACCCAACGGGGAGGGGTGAGTGAGAGCTCTGCAGACCCCATCTCTCAGCTCTGTTATATGATGTTTTAGATTACATGGAACTCTCTAGAAGAACATGCTTACATCAGTGCAAGACAATATTTTTCTGCCTCTGACACAGGCTACATGTGACTACTTGGCAAATAAATGCTTTTGTGAGTGAGTGATCATGTAGACCTCTCAGAACAAGGATAGGAGGCATGATTCTATGTGGATCAATGGCCTACACAGGATGCACAGGATGTGATTCTTCAGATCAACTTTGGAACATCATCCCCCAAATCCTGCTGCCTGTGATCTGGTAAAGGTCATTCCTGGGGCCTCCTTGCCTCAGCTCACCCTCTAAGGGCTTTGATAAAAGAGATGATAAAGGAGAGAACCAGAACTTCTTCCAGTATGGAACCAGCTGCAAAAGCCTGCACTCACTAAGTCACCGGAAATTGGGATGGTAGCTCCCTAGCACTAAAATGCAAAAGGATTGCTGCAAGGCTTTTTAAAAATGCAGTCCTGTTCAAGAACTTCTGATGCATTCTGGGTTATGGTTTAGGACTAACTCTAACAAGCACCCAGGGTTGAATCTGAATTAGATTATCCTGTGGTCACACCTGAAATAACAATGATTTAGACCCTCACTGTTCAGAGTGTGGTCCATGGACAAGCAAGTGCAGCATAATCTGGAAGCTGTGAGAAACTCAGAATCTTAGCCCCACCCTAGAGTGACTGAATGAGAACCTGAATTTTCATTCAAGTTTAAGAAGCTCTGCTTTAGCAGACATATCCAGGTGGTCTGATGATCTACTTTAGTGATGGTGGGATTGTTCAAATCATTGCATAACAGGATGTTTCAAAGATGCCAAAATGCTTTAGAAATTATCATTAGATACACTGAGAAAGTTACTATCAAGAATTGCAAAGGATAAGAGATTTTATATTAGTTTTAGCTTAATAAATTAGCCTTTTGCCATGTCCTATTTCCTGGCAAAAGATGATTCCTGGGTCAGAAACAAGTACAGTAGGCAGCCTGAGCTTCTGGTGCATGTGTGTTCCACTTGCCCCTGTGGACAGTGTGGACAGTGAGTTTGTATCATAGTTGAGGAAACCTGAGCTTACAAAGGAGACATCATCTTTATCCTGGTCAGAAAATAAATCTACCCTCTGCCTCAAAGAGAGACAATATCTCTATCTTCTGAAGTTGTTCGCTATAAAAATACCCTTGACATGAGAGTATGGAACAAAAACTAACTTAAGAGGTGCAGAAAAACCATTAAGAATTCTCCCCCAATAGGTACTGTCTTGAAAGTCCCCTGTTCATCTAGTATCTCTTTCAATATCCTTGCTTACAGAGAAGCTCAGATATGCTAAGGTTTATAGTAAACAAATAGAAAATTAGTTAATAGGACTTAAATCAGACCTATTTTGAGTCTTTTTAAAAAAAATTTTAACGTTTATTTATTTATTTATTTTTTGAGACAGAGACAGACAGAGCATGAACAGGAGAGGGTCAGAGTGAGGGAGACACCGAATCTGAAACAGGCTCCAGGCTCTGAGCTGTCAGCACAGAGCCCGACGCGGGACTCGAACTCACGGACCGCGAGATCATGACCTGAGCCAAAGTCGGCCGCTTAACGGACTGAGCCACCCAAGCGCCCAAGACCTATTTTGAGTCTTAAGGAAACTTTGGAGGTAAGCAATGCATATATTTGAAGGTTGTAATTTCCATCTTGCACATTCTACAATACAGATCTGTTAGAATTTGTTTTTACAGAAAGGTAGTGGGTGGGTCAAAACCTGTTCAGATTCCTTTGTCAGCTTAATCATGAGATTAGTTACTTAAAATAATAGAAATTAAAATATTAATAATAGATAATATGATTCTATTTTTAGTACTTTACAGTTATTAATGTGTTTCACATTCATTATTTACTTTAATTCTTAAAACCTGATAGCTTTTTTTTTTTTTTTGTAGTGAAGAAGACACTCAGAGAGACTAAGTAACTTGTTGGAAGTCATAGCTACTTCAGTATAGCCAGATTTCACATCCAGGGGTTGAGACTTTCTAGTAGGGAAATTGTAGCTAACACATTTATTCAGCTAAGGAAAAAAAAATGGAACTAGATTTATACTTACAAATAAAAATCAATACCACTAATCTTACCAGGACAGAGAATAACCAAAAAGTACATATGAATTAATTGTTTCCCTTTTACAGCCATTTTTGTGACAACTTAGCACTTTCCAGGGAACATTTTTTTCAACATGCAGAATCATTAACAAGATTTAGTTCTCATGGCATCTGTTCCCCTGGAATCAGAAATCTTGATGGAAAGGGAATCCAGGTGAGTGTTGTTATATTAGAAACCTATCTCTAAATCTATTAAAGAATGCTTCTGAAATACTATAAAAGAGCCTATTGTGGTATGACTTTAACTGCTATAAAGCTTATATACAGGAAGCCTTTATCTAATCAACCACACTGCATAATCACAGGCTTAGTAAATCATATTTAGGAGCAGACTTAAAGCAATTTTTTAATGTGTCTACACATTATTCTGTCATCATTAATGCTGTCTTCCTCCCATTGTCATTTATCATAGCATAGGGATGGGCTTATCCTATGGTTTTCTACCTACGTAGACATTTTTCTATCATCTATCTATCTATCTATCATCTATCTATTTATTGTACCACACTTTCTCTACCCTCTTTATTTTTCCCTTCCCTTCCTACCTCTCTTCCCCTCCTTTCCTCTCCCTCTTTTCTTCTCTCTTTCCTTCTTATCCCTTGACAGGCATCACAGTAGGTGATAACAAAACAGTGCCTGCTTTCTAGGGTCTTCTAGTCATTAGATTCACACATAGATTCTTGGTACAGCTTCTGGACCATGGCATGTCCCATCTTTAATGTTAAAATAATTTGGGAAGGCCAACAAATGATACTTTTTATTCAGAACTTCTTGTTTGTAGTCACTAGATTTGCTTTTGCCCTGATGTCTTGTTCTTAACATCTTTTCAACTATGTGTTCAAATAATAAACCTCCTTGGAAACCGAAGAATATAGAATCAGTATTGCTGGCTTGAGATTTAGACCTACATCAGAAAGAGGCCTGCCCCAGTGAAGGTGCCTTTGTTATTCAGTAAAAGAGGAAAGACTAAACAGATAGGCAGTAGTTTGTGACTAGCACAACTGAGTCAACATTTTGGTGGTGACTATCATTTTAGAGGTACCTTTGATAGTTGTGTCACTGCCACAGAGCTGCAACATGTGTGGGGAGGAGGAAAGCAAGCAGATAGGAGAAAGGACATAGGAAGGCCAGCACTGTGTAGATGGTGCTTAGGTCTAACCAATTTTCTGAGAGGGTATTGACCCGTTTCTGTGGTTCAGCTCATATGCAACACAGTAGGCCCCAGGTTGGAGCTATTTTAATGTGTACAGCTTCCTTCAATCCCAGCTCCTCACCTCCCCACTCCTCCAAGCTCTGCTGGCTTCCAGAGCTTTTGGAAAGAGGAGCATGAAGCTAATGAGACAGCTTCCTGCATTGTGGGGTGGAAGGGCATACATTAACCCCTGTTTCTCCAACAGGGAAAGAAAGAAGCACAGCAGCATATCCCACACCCTCATGGACAGGACTTCCCTGAGACACACTTTATCTGGAGCAGCATTTCTACAGTTTTTATATGTGCTTGAAAGGATGGGGACCTGGTGAACATGCAAATTCTGTTTCAGTAGGTCTGGATGGTGCTTGAGAATCTGAATTTATTACAGGCTTCCAGGTGATGCTGATGCTGTCAGTACATGGACTGCAATTTAATAGTGAGGGCTAGAGAATCTTTACCTTTAATACTCAAGATTTGTATTTTTAATTTACTTAAATTAATTATTATTTTTTAAATGTTTATTTATTTATTTTGAAAGAAAGAGAGAGAGACAGGGAGATATCACACATGAGCAGTGAGAGAGGCAGAGAGTGAGGAGAGAGAATCTCAAGCAGGCTCAGTGCTGTCAGCCCAGAGCCTGACATGGGCTTGATCTCATGAACCTTGAGATCATGACCTGAGCTGAAATCAAGAGTCAGATGCATAACTGACTGAGCCACCCAGGTGCCCTGTAATTATTTATTTATTTTGACAGAGGGAGAGCATGAGTTGGGGGGAGGGGCATAAAGAAAAGGAGAGGGAGAGGGAGAGGGAGAGAGAATGTTAAGCAAGCTCTACAGCCAGTGTGGAGCCTGATTCCAGGCCTATCTCATGACCTTGAGATCATGACCTGAGTGAAAATCAAGAGTTTGATGCTTAACCAACTGAGCCACCCAGGTGGCCCTGTATTTTTAATTTTAAAAAGAGCTTTATTGAGTTATAATTGACATGCAACAAACCACATATTCAAGGAATACAATTTCATAAATTTTGACATCTGTGTATACCTGTGAAACCATCTCCACAATTAAGATGGCAACATTATCTCCAAATTTCTTTATACTCCATTGCACTCCTTCCCATTTGTCTCCAATCTGCCCTGGCAGTCATCATCTGCCCTGTCACTATAATTCGTTTTTAATTTCTAGAATTTTATATAAATGGAATCAGATTATATCCTCTTTTTTTTTCTTTTGGTTTGACCTCTTTCATTGAGTATAATTATTTTGACATTCATTTATGTCATGGCATGAATAAATAGTTCATTCATCTTTTCTGCTGATGGACATTTGGGTTGTTTGCAGCATTTGGTTAAAACCACTTCGAAACTTCATGTACACATTTATGTGGATGTACGTTCTCAGTCCTCTTAGGTAAATACCACCTAGGAGTAGAAAGGAATTGTATGGTAGATGAGTTTTTAACTTTTTAATGAACTACTGAACAGTTTTCCAAAAATAATTTCGTATCTATCAGCACTGTATGAGAGTTTTAGTTCCTCTTAATCCTTACTAGCATTTGTTATGGTCACTGTTTTTAAGTTTCCTCTTTCTAGTAAGTGTGTGAGATGGTGTTTCATGGTGGCTTTTAAAATTAAATTTGCATTAATTTTCATGTCTTAATTTACCAGGCATTTGTGTTCCTTTGTACAGTGCATGTTCAAATATTTGGCACATTTAAGAAAATTGGGTTGTTTTTTTCTTAGTTTTGATAATTCTTTATATATTCTAGATACAAGTCCTTTATCAGATATATGATCTCTGCAGATATTTTTTCTCAGTCTGTGACTTGTCTTTTGATGGGCACAATTGCTAATTTTGATAGAGTCCAATTTATTCATTTAAAAAAAATGGATTGTCCTTTTGGTAGCATACATATATGACTACAAAGATTTTTCTTGTATATATCCTTCTAGAAGTTTATAATAGTAGGTTTTACATTATGACCGATTTTTTATATAGAAGATATATCTTTGTAAAAATGCTGTCCTTTCTGTGCTGATTGCCTTTGTACCTGTCAAAAATCTGTCAGTTATGTGTGGGTATATAATTGGATTCTTTATTCTGTTCTTTTGATTCAGTTTTCTCTCTTTATGATAATATCATACTATCTTGATTACTGTGGTTTGGTAATAAGTCTTGAAATCAAGTTTAGTCCCCCACCTTGTTTCTCTTTCAAAGTACTGTTGCATTTATCAAAAGTTATACATGGATTTTTTTGACTGCGTAGAGAGGATAAGAGTGTTGGCATCCCTAATCCCCTTGTTGTTCAAAGGTCAACTGTAGTTTAGGCAGTCCCAGGTCCTCTGCATTTCCATGTGCATATTAGAATCAGTTTGCCAGTGTCTATGAAAAAAATCTGTTGAAATTCTGAATGGAAGTGCATTGGATCTGTAGATCAATTTAGGGACAGTAGGGATATTAACAGTACTGAATCTTCTAACCCATAAGTAAGACACATCTCTCCATATATTTAGGTCTCTCATTCTCCTCAGAAAAGATTGAGATAAACTTTAATCTCTTGAAGTTTGTAACTTTTATTTTAATTTTTGTTGCTGTTTCATAAAGGAAAAGGACAGAAATAAACTCACATACCATTATTCCTGGAGCCAAAAGCCTGACCCTCCTTCTTCAAAGTCATCTCCTTGGCTTCCTTGGAAGAAATAATTTCAATCCTTCTTTCAGTTACTGTTTACCTATCAGAGAAGTAGGTTTTTTCTTTAGTCCACAGAAACGTCATAGGTTCGATTATTTTTCATAATTAATCTAAAAATCCAAGCTGTCATTTTCTTTTTGCTTTTATCTGTGAATTGTAATTTTAGTATTTGGAATATTACTCTATTTTATTTTATCATTAAGTTGGCAATAATGGTAGCTGATTATACAAATGCTCTATAATTAAAGAACAAAGCAAAAGCATCAGTTTAAAGAAATACATTCTGTATCATCAGCAGCCCATTAGAATCCACTGAGTATTTTAAGACATAATAACACTTTTAATTAAGTTACAATGGACTTTTCTACTATAATGAATTTAAACTCTTAGATATACATTAAAGTCTTGCTAAGCAAATCAATTAAAACTACAGAAGGCAGGAAATGATACCCTGGCATTAATAACACTTTATATTATGAAATGACTAGGTTGAGGAGAAGTAGAATTTTTCATTCTATTTCACAGTTAATGTAACTAGCTGCATTTTGCAGTAAAGGGACCGGTTCAGGTATCAAAAGACCTGGGCTTGGAACCCACCTCTGCTTCCTGCAAGCTATTTACCAGGCTAGGACTGACATTTAGTGGATAGAGTGCTGCCTGGCCCTTTTCCTAGACAGAATACGGCCAACAGCACAGGTTCAGAGTCAATCTCATCCTCAGATATTTATTTTCTGTGTAGCCTTGGGTAAGTTGCATACATGTATAATCTTTGGTTTGTTCATCTATAAAATAAGGGTAAAAATAACAGCTATTACACAGGGTTATTGTAAAGATTGGAATACAGAATGCAAGTAATATGTTTAATATAATACCTGGACAAAAATAATTTTCTTTCTTTCTTTCTTTCTCTTCTTCTTCTTCTTCTTCTTCTTCTTCTTCTTCACATACTTTCCTCTTAGAACATTGTTATGGAGAACCAGGATTCTTCTCTTTTTTTCCCCCCTATAAATTATGATATTTTGGGGAAAGTGTGTGAGAAATTCTCTGTAGACTCTAAAAGTTGACTTTCTGGTACAACTATGATTTTTTTTATTGTTAGAATCCCTTAAACTTCTGTACTAATTCTTTACATAAGCTGTTTTCAGATTATATTCCATTTTCCAGAATTTAGCAGGGAATGGGCAAGGAAGCCAAACTCAGAGATCATTTATTCAGCATCAAAAGAGTCCTACTATAATTTTATTTAAAAAAAAGATAGTGGATAAAATATTTTCAAAGTATTTATGATTTTATTTCTTAGTGCTAATCTATGCTACTATGGGAAAATAAGATTTGTCTCTGCTGTGCATTATGTTCTTAGTTCAACTAAAAGTTCAAGTAAACAATTCAAGTATAATTGTGGGTACTATCAGGTGTGGGCAAGAAAAGATACTTGAGTGTTCCTCCTTCCCCATTTAGATAGCATAATAAACCAAAGAAATACTAGAAGGGACAGAGAGATATTCTTTTATTAATAAGATAATTATTAATGAGTATAATAGCAGTCATTAATTTTCAAAGATGTGTCAAAACATGTTTTAATTCCTCATCATTTAGTATGTGCAACACAAGAATTCATCTATCTAATCTAAAGAACAGCTTTTCTTTCTGGAAGATGTTTGGGTCCTGTTGATGCACATTTGGCCCAACTGCGTGCACCTCCAAGGCATGGATTTACCTAGTCACAGGCCATAGGCTCTTCAAGATCACTATTCACATGTTCCTGCTCTGTCCCAGATCCCTACCTGTATCCTTCCCTGACCAATGTCACAGAGTATCCCAGGATGGAAAGCTCTTTATAAACAATGACAGGTGGAACTAGCAAATGCCAATCAGATTTTCCGTCTTTGAATTGGACAGAAAAATATGGAGGGAGGGTTCAGTCAGTTTCAGGAGAAGGTGCTGAAATGAAGGAGCAAGAGTAGCCATGGGAGACCATGAGGGATCTGGGAATTTGAGTCAGCAGAAATTGCATGAAAACGAACGCTGTTTAGGGAACAGGTGAGGTGTGCAGTTGGGAGAAATAAGAGTGTTATAGAGATGGGGAAACTGAGTGATCATAGAGACTGAAGATGGCCACATCCTACTGCTGCCTTGAGTCCTTAGTGACCTACAGCCGAGATTTCTGGCACAATTGTGGCTTTTAGCTTTGTGCAAGACCCATCTACACACTGTTCCTGAGTTCCTATGAGATTCTGCCTTCCTTCTTTCCACACATCCTGATCATCAAGGCCCCATCATTGGAAATAGACTGAAAACAATTTCCTTCTCTGTTACCCAAATGGCCTAAATAATATAACAGCCATACTTCCATACAAGAGCAGAATTGTCAAAGAGAAGACCCCCCCCACACACACTCCAGTGTAGCTCAAATGGCTTCATTGGATACTAGAATATTCTTTCATGTTGTGTTTTGGGTTGAGTTCAATCTGGTTCCCTGGGGGGAACCTGCTGGTTTTGGCTCCTGAAGCTTTTCTGGGAAGAAATTACACATTCGCCTAAGCCTAAAATTGCAAATTTTCACACAGACTCTTTTTTTTTTTTTTTTAACCAGAACATTTATTGTGTGACTAATCATTGAAATCTTTAAGATGAACTGGATGCTGCAACAGCTACCCTCTTGGGTTTAGGTGCTGTTCCTTCACAGAATCCATGCACTTTCTCTCCTGCTTGACAGGATAACCACATTTGCCACAGGTCAACTTCTGAAGGTGGTAGGTCTAGAGCCACAGCAGTGGCCCAACATGTGTGTCTTATTGCAATGCTTTCCAAATGATGTCATTCCTTTCGTCATCTTGTTTCCATGGCGGAAATTAAAGAGCCAGAGACTCATCTTCATAGCCTTCCTTTCATGGGCAGGAAGTAGTGTAGGTATAAAAACTGTTTTACAGTGGACACAACATAGGCAGTCCTTGCTCTGCATGATAGTACAGGACTGTAAAAATGGCCATGCAAGCTGAAACTATGCAAAGTGGAACACTCAAAGGGACTTTTCTGAAACCTTATAAAATCTTTTTGAAGGGTGCTTGGGTGGCTCAGTCGGTTGAGCATCTAACTTATGATTTTGGCTCAGGTCATGATCTCAGGGTTGTGGGATGGAACCCTGTGTCAAGCGCCACGCTGAGCATAGAGCCGGCTGAAGATACTCTCTTGCTCCCTCTGCCTTTCTCCCCTACTCTCTCTCTCTCTAAAATAAACAAAAAAAATTCTTAGGGGTGCCTGGATGGTTCAGTCAGTTAAGTGTCCAATTTCAGCTCAGGTCATGATCTCATGGTTTGTGAGTTTGAGCCCCACGTGGGGCTCTGTTGACAGCTCAGAGCCTGGAGCCTGCTTCAGATTATGTGTCCCCCCCCTCTCTCTGACCCTCCCCTGCTAGCACTCTCTCTCAAAAATAAACATTAAAAATTTTTTTAAAAATTCTTCTTAAACATCAAAATTTGTTGAAACGTTAAAATATTACACATTTAAGCATTATGATTTTAAGCGTAATCCAAATGTAAACATTTAATTTAATGTAATTAAACATTGCATTTTTAATTTCTTAATTAAAAATTGTAATATAAATTAAATATTGACATTAAATTTTTAATTAAAAATTAACATTCATTGAAACATTCAATTTTGTTGAAACATTAAATGGATAGAGATATGCAATAAATAATAAACTGTACTGTACAATAAATAAAAAGTATACTGTAATAGTTTTTTGTAAATTAATTTTATTATAATTTCAAATTTACAGAAAAAAATGCAAGAATGGTATAAGGTACTTTATTCCATTATTTCCATTTTGTCCCATTTGCTTTATTATTATTGCTTGTTCTCTTTCTCCTCCCTTCCACACCTTTTTAAAATCACCTGAGAGGACGTTTGGGGCCACTAACTGTCTCCAGAGTGTATTTCCTAAGGACAAAGAATCCTCTTAGGCTACCCTTGTAGAATGATCAAAACAAGAAATGTAGAGAACATGGTTTGCATACATTCATCTTTCTAACTTTATTATTTGCCTGGGACTGATGACTTTAGATTTTTAAATTAAAAAAAAAAAACCTGTGGGTATTTAGGAAGACGCCAATACAATATATTTTATAAAAGAAATAATAAGTTTGAAATGGTCATGAATTTTACTTTGCTAATTATATTGTTCCAATCATTTATGCCATCATGCTATATTTTATGATGTATACATGACAGTTTGAAGAATTGCTGTTGGGAGATTCTAGGGGAAGGATCCACAGTTAGGAGTAGCAGTAGCGGGCTGAGTGCCCGTGACTGTGGATTTGTTGCAGTAGGAATCTTCAGGAGGGAGGAAGCCGCTTGTGAATCGTGAAGGAACACAAAGCAATGCAACTATACTGGATTTGACTGCCCCAGTAGGAGATCTATTCAGTGCCTGGCACGGAGGAACTGCTCAAATATGTTTCCTCTATGAAAGAATGGGTTTTCCCCCCAGATGATTAGGTTGAAAATGGGCCATGTGGAAGGCAGTAAAGTTAGGCGGGGAGGCAGACTGGATAAGTAAGGATGGTCTGAGGGACCATCTTGAACTCCTGGTGAGCTGCTGTATCGTCCAGGGAGAGATGATGTAACCTGAGCTCTTCAAACATGTTTTTTATTCCTTAAGGATCTAAAAGGTGGAATGGGTTTTCATTTTTAAGAAATTATTCTGTGAAGACTGGTGTATATTGGGCAAAGAGCATGAAGAACCGGGAGCAACACTGCCTGGCTCCCTGTCCCTCTGGCTCCTCACCTCAGAGAGCCCCAGCCACTTTCAGCTGCCAGTGTTTGCAGCCTTCTGGGAGAGGGCTTTCTCCAGGTCCCCTGGGGCTCCTATATTCTTTATCGGCTGCCCTCCCTTCCCTGTCTCACTGCCCCACTCCCCTGCTGGTGTTCACCAGTCACACGTTCCAAGTTCACTCCTTGCACTTGAAAACTTGCCTTCTGGGAATACCCAAATTAAGACAAATGGTAATTTTTATGATTCGTTTAGCCTCATCAGTCTTTGTAAACAAGCATTGCTGGGGGAAGAAGGTGAGGGATGTACAAGCTGAAAAGTCATATTTGGATGGTTCCATCAGTATTTGAAGATGTCATATAAGTAATTTATCACATTCTGCTTGTTCAGGCCATAGAAATGTGTTTCAGCAAATCTGTGGAGCATGGAGGGGATACTGCACAGTTCTAAAGCCCTGACTCTATAGTCAACTGGATGTACTGAGACCAATGAATGATCTTCCAGTCACTAATTGCCACAAATAATATTAAATTCCAACTCCTCCTGCAGGTATAACTTGGAGATCCACCACTTGGGCTAACTGGTTGAGAAGACAGGTTCCCTGGGGGCAACCTGTCACGGGTCCCCGCCATGAGCGTAAAGTTGTGTTTGTTACAATGACAATCATGTTTTCTGTCAGAGAGGTGGAGGCTAGATTTATAAGTAATAATACTAGTAACAATAACAATTATCCAGAGATAATTGTGTTTCCAACAAAGATCACACATTTCCTCCAGGAAACATTTACTTCAAGTAAAGCCCTATCTAGGCTTTGTGCTTTTCTTCTTGGATCCCACACTGTCTTATATTTGCCATATCATTGTTCTTAATCCTTTAAATTGTAAAGGATATTTTATTTATCTATCCCCAAGGATACTCCTTTACACTCCTTGAAAGCAATCATGTTATCTTTCTGTGTTGTATCATTGGCACAGACCTGGTCTCTTAAAAGGTATAAACAAATAAATATAGAACTGTAACAGGTGAAATCAATGGGGAAAGACCTGTTCCTGGACAAAAACTGGCAAACATTTGAACTATAATGAAGTAAAGCTCCTTTAAACCTCACAATAAAAAACAAAGTCATATTATCAACAAGGGTTAAAGTTTGTAAATGCCACATTTTATGTTCAGAGAAGTTGTCATTCATGTGGGAAAGCAAGAGAAAGCCAATTTTAGACTTTGAGAGGTTCAGAAATCACACTGGTCAGAAATCCTTTAAAAATTGCTTCCAGTTGTATGCCAAATAACAGAAAGACGACACAAATTTAATCACAATAAAAGAATGTAATGCCATAAAAAGATGAGTAATAAAAATCTAAAAAAAAAAAAAACCGGAAATGTAACATTGATTCTGTTATCTAATCTACATACTATATTCAAATTTCCTCACCTGTCCCAATAATATTCTCTATAGATATTTACCCCAATGCAGGATCCAGTCCAAGATCATGCATTGTTTTCAAGGGTCACATCCCTTTAGTTTTTTTTTTTTTTTTTAATCTGGAACAGTTCTGTAGTCTTTTCCTTGTTTTTTTTTCTTCCTTCAATTTAATTTTTCCAACTTTATTGGGGGTATACTGACATATAACATTGTGTAAGTTTAAGGTGTACATTGTAATTTAAAATATTAGAAATATTAAGAACTAAAGTGTTTGTTTCACTGTAGAAAGCTTTCCAAGGATCAGTTTGAATAGCACCTGCCTTCTCCTCATGTTATAGTTTATAATACAGAATGAGCATCTTTTCTATGCCTTGGCAAACTGTCACAGTCCTTTCTGTTTGGATAACTTCTACATTTCATTCTTTGTATTTTCAATGCTGTGCAATATCTCCTGTCATAGAAATTTTTTTGCACACCTTACTTTTTCTGAGATACTTTTCCTCTTCTTTGTCACAGATACTTTCCTAATATATGCCAATAAGTTCTCCTTCACTAGGATTATCTGGCTGCACATCTAGAGTTTCACAAATAACAGTCATCCCCAACATTCCCCTGGTCAGCTATTTCCTCTATAACTGTATTCACTTTCAATTCTAATTCCCCTTCCACTTTACCACTTTTCATTTATTTTGAACTTTCATCTTTGCACATTAATTTTTGTTGGCCAATTCCCTCTTTCAATGACCCATTTTTGTAAAATGTCCAAGGTGGGTTTATCACTGGGAGATAAAGAAGCAGTACAGTTATATCCTTTGCTGTTTGAGTGTGACCTGATAACAAATGCTCAGTGACCCATTACCAGCAGACTTGATCATGCTGCACAGCTATTATTTATGGGGTGGTTTGCAGACTGTAGAGCTAGCAGCAGAATTTGCCTTTTATGCAATTATTAACAGTCAATAAACCAGGTAACTAAAATTCACACAAGAATGTGTGCATGTGAACCATGCAATGTATAGACTGACTGTGTCTGACCCCAATTTCCTTAATCTCACAACTACTGACAACTTTTTCAAAGATGAAAGTGCTCTGAGACAGTGGTATACAATATTTCACACCAAGGATGACCCAGAAATTGCATAACATGTGGCTGATGAAGCAGTATATACCAAAGAATCAGCGCTATCTAGGAGATCAATTTGAGCTCTATATTGTTAGCTTCTTTCTGCTGGTTTTCTATGAACCATGTTAATGTTATGGTTGTCATCTCTATTAGGTTGTGTCTGTTGGGGTGGAGACAGTGAACCTAGAAATCACTGCTCAGAGGGGACACCTTCTATGTGGGAGACAAACTATCACATGCTTAACCAAGCCAGTTCTGTAACTCTCTCTCAAAACATATAATTGTCAGACCAATTCACTAAAAAAATCATAAAATTGCTCAGTGATACTAAATTTTTACAAACTTCATTTTACATTTCATTCTACAAAGAAGGCCTCAGGAGTTCCTTCAGAGATTAATTTAGAAGAGACTTTCTTCTTCATGCTAGATTTGAAGTTCCATGTGCATGACAGCTGCTTTTGAACCAATCTAATGGGAAATAATCATAGGTAGAGTATTATTTTCAGCTACACAATACCTAAGTGGACATTACTCAATCTATAGCATCAGTAGTAAATTGCTTTCTTGCTGTTCCCATTAAAAAAAAAAAAACTAAAAAAATAAAGCCAACATCCCTTGGTTCATTTGTTCCCCATCCATTTGGTTTAATCAAGAGATCTTTTTGAACGAGGATTACATACGTCTAGCTATTGAGGGGCACCTGGGTGGCTTGGTTGGTTGAGGGTCCGATTTCAGCTCAGGTCATGATCTCATGGTTCGTGAGTTTGAGCCTGAGCCCCTGTAGGGCTCTGTGCTGACAGCTCAGTGCCTGCTTCAGATTCTGTGTCCCTCTCCCCCGCCCCTCCCTTACTCTCTTTCTCTCTCTCTCTCAAGAAAATAAATAAACATTATATATGTATACCTATATATATGCACATATACATATATATACACATATACATATATATGTACATATACATACATACATATATATACGCATATATATAATATGTTTAGTTATAGAGAATTAAAGGTCTTAGAATATTTCTGGGAAAATTATGACTCCTTCATAAAAAGTGTCTTGTTGTCAGGGCACCTGAGTGGCTCAGTCAGTTGAACATCCAACCCTTGATTTCAGCTCAGGTCATGATCCCAGGGCTATGAGATCAAGCCGCATGTCAGGGCTGAGTGTGGAGCCTGCTTAGGATTCTCTCTCTCTACCTCTGCCTCTCTCCCCCATTCTCTCTCTCTCTCTCTCTCTCTCTCAAATGAAAAAAAAAACCTGTTTTATTGTCTTTAAATTGTATATAAAATAGATACAAAAGAGTATCATAAAATCTATGTAAAATAAAATAATTATATGTGATAAACATTCTGTGCAGGCAACTTAATTTAGGAAAAAGAATGTGACAGTTACATGTAACATTTCCTAAGATTTTCTCCTTGCTCCCAATTCATTCCCATCCCTGCCCTCCAGCGTCAAAGGAAACTACTGTGCAGAATTCTGTGATTATTATTATTATTTTACCTTTCTTTATAATATTAACACATATATTTGTGCCTCCATATAGTGCATTGTGTAGTTTTGCCTATATTTTCTCCAGGGTTGTTGAAGTATGGTTGACATACATTGTGTAAGCTTGTTAATTGTTGTTATACATCAATTATTAATTGACATATAACATTGTGATGATTTGGTATACTTATGTATTGTGAAATGTTTAACACAATAACATTTAGTAACAACACCATCATCTCACATAATTACCATTTCTTTTTTGTGGTGAGAGCATTTAAGATCTGTTCTGATAGTAACTTATGAAGTGTAGTTATATACTGTACATTAGGTTTCCAGAATTCATTGGTCTTATAACTGAAACATTTGTAACCTTTGTCCAACATCTCCCATTTCACCTACTCCCAGCCTATGGAAACCACCATTTTACTCTCTTTTTCTATGAATTTAGCTTTTTGAAATCATACATGTGAGATCATACAGTGTTTTTCTTTCTCTGACTTATTTCACTTTGCCTAATGTCCTCAAGATCTATTCATGTTATTGCAAATTAAAGAATATCCTTTTTTCTTATGGCTGAATGACATTCCAGTGTGTGTGTGTGTGTGTGTGTGTGTGTGTGTGTGTACTACATCTTCATTACCCATTCATCTATAGAAGGACATTTAGGTTGTTTCTGTATCTTGGCTATTGTGAATAATGCTGCACTGAACATGAGAGTGCATATACCTTTCTGAGATCCTGGTTTCATTTTCTTCAGATATATACCCAGAAGTAGGATTTCTGAATCATATAATAGTTCTATTTTTAATTTTTTGAGGAACTTCAGTACTGTTTCCAAAGTGGCTGTACCAATTTACATTCCCATCAATAGTGTACACATCCTCACCAACACTTGTCTTGTTATGTCTTGTCTTTTTGATAATAACCATTCCAACAGATGTGAAGTGTTTTATCATGGTTTTGATTTGTGTTTTCCTGATGACTAGTGGTAATCTTTTCATTTACCTATTTGTATGTCTTTTTTGGAAGAATGTGTTTTCAGTTCCTTTGCTCATTTTTTAATTGAATTTTTTAGGGTTTGTTTTGCTATTGAATTTATGAGTTCCTTATAATTTTGGATATTAAACCCTTATCAGATACATGGTTTGCAAATATTTTCCAACTCCATAGGTTATCTGTTCATTTTTTGATTGTTTATTTTGCAGTGCAGAGCTTTTTAGTTTGATATAGTCCCATTTGTTTATTTTTTCTTTTGTTGCTTGTGCTTTTGGTGTTATATCAAAAAAATTATTGCAAAAACCAAAGTCAAGGAGTTTTTATCCCCTGTTTTCTTCCAGGACTATTGTGATTTCAGGTCTTATAGGTAAGTCTTTTACTCATTTTGAATTACTTCTTTTTTTTTTAACGTTTATTTATTTTTGAGACAGAGAGAGAGAGACAGAGCATGAACGAGGGAGGAGCAGAGAGAGAGGGAGACACAGAATCAGAAGCAGGCTCCAGGCTCTGAGCCATCAGCCCAGAGCCCGATGCGGGGCTCAAACTCACGGACCGCGAGATCGCGAGATCGTGACCTGAGCTGAAGTCGGACGCTTAACCGACTGAGCCACCCAGGCGCCCCTTGAATTACTTCTTGTAAATGGTGTAAGTTATCGGTTCAATTTCATTCTTTTGCATGTAGTTCTCCGGTTTTCCCAGCACCATTTGTTGAAGAGACTAACATTTCCCTAGTGAGTATTCTTGGCTCCATTGTCCTTAGTTGACTTTATATGTAGGGTTATTTCTGGGCTGTTGATTCTGTTTGTTTGGTCTATGGGTCTATTTTTATCCCCGTATCATCATGTTTTGATTATTATAGCTTGGTATTACAGTTTGAAAGTGTGATGTGTCCAGCTTTGTGGTTTCTCAGAATTGTTTTGGCTATTCACAGCCTTTTCTAATTCTGTACAAATTTTAGCATTGTTTTTCCTATTTCTGTGAAAAATGCCATTAGAATTTTGATAGGAATTGCATTGAATTTATAGATGGCTTTGGGTAGCATGGACATTTTTAACAATATTAATTATTCTGAACACTGAACATGGTATATCTTTCCATTTATTTGTGTCTTCCATTTCTTTCATCCAAGTCTTATAGTTTCCAATGTACAGATTTTTTACCTCCTTAGTTAAATTTATTCTTACATATTTTATTGTTTGTATTGCTATTGTGAATAGATGTTTTCTTTATTTCTTTTACAGATATTTCACTGTTATTGTACAGAAACACAACTGATTTCTGTATCTTGATTTTGAATACTGCTACTTTACTGAATTCATTGATTAGTTTTAAAAGTATTTTGTCTTTGGGATTTTCTCCATATAAGAATATATCATATGCAAAAAAGAAAATTTTATTTCTTTTTTTATGATTTGGATGCTTTTATTGTTTTTTTCTTTCCTTGATTTCCCTGACTAGGATGTCTAGTACTATGTTGGATAGGAGTGGTTAAAATAGGCACCCTTGTCTTGTTCCTGATCTTAGGGAAAAACCTTTCAACCTTTCATTGTTGAATGCATAATTTATAGTAGTCATATGTTCTATATATGTTCCTTAGGTCAAACTTTTAAATTTTGCTTTTCAAATGTTCTATTGCCTACTTATATATTTTTGTCTCTTTGATATATCTCTGAAAGAGATATGTTAACATCCTCTATTAGTATGGCTTGATATATTTTGAGATTATGTTATTAGGTATACAATTTTAGAGCTGTTATATATCCCTGGTCTATTGGATGTCTTTGCATTATTTAATACCCTTTTTTTCTCTTATAAATGCTTTTTGCCATTAAAATATATTCAGTCTGATATTGATATAACTACATCAGCCTGAATGGCTCTGTTAATTTCTAGTAGTGGGATCTTGTGTTACTTAATTACTCTCTTTACTCCAATTTCTTTATCTACAAAATGGGTAGAACAATAAGACCAACATCACAATCTCATTTATTCATTCTTTTCTTCATTTGTTTACTGCATATTTATTAAACATCTATCATGTGTTAGGGCTTGTTCTGTGCTTGGGAGAAATAGCTGCAAACAAAAATTCCAGTCCTTGTGGAACTTAGATTTTAGTATAGATTATTGTTAGAACTAAATGGGTTAATATATGTAAACTGTATACAATACTGACCTAGCACATGGTGAGTAATCACTATATGCTACTTATTATGATTATTATTACTCCTTTTTCTTGTTTTTTTTTTTCCCCTAATATGTAGGTGTCCTATTTTGGATGTGTCCCTTAAACAGTATACAGTTGGATTTGGTTATTTATCCAGTCTGATGTTTATTTTTCTTTATCATTTTTGGTATTTATTCCATTTTCATTTATTGTTATTACTAGTATATTTGGACTTATTTTTCCTAATTTTCCCCAGTCCTTTTCTCCTCTTTTGATTATTTATTATCTTAAAGTTGGGAAAAAGTTCAAGAGACCTTAAACCAGTTTGGGGGATATTTTCTTTGTAAATTGTCCATATGGTGATTTGGTTTTAGAATATAACATTTATTGTGACTTGGGGTCTTTATAGAAACTTCCATTTTAACATGTTATTACATAAGAAGGTTCTTAAGTGATCCTTCATATCTAGTTGATTAAGGGTGTTGGTTAGTTCAATTGTGTCCTTACCAATTTTCTGCCTGCTGGATTTGTCCTTTTCTGATAGAGGGGTGTTGAAGTCTCCAACTATAAAAGTGGATTCATCTATTTCTCCTCACAATTCTATCAGTTTTTGTGTCATGAATTTGATGCTCTGTTTTTGGGATATACATGTTAAAAATTGTTGTCTTGGAGAATTGACCAGTTTATCATTGTATGCTGACTCTCCTTATTCCTGATAACTTTCTGTGGGAGGAGCCAATATGGCAGAACAGCATGGAAGTTTTTTTGTGTGTCTTACATCCATGAAATACAGTTAGACCAACACCAAACCATCCTACACACCTAGAAAAGTGATTGGAGGATTAACACAACAATCTGCACAATCTGAACCACAGAATTCAGCAGATACTCAGTGCGGGAGGTGAATTTGGGGAGCAAGAAGCTGCAAAAGGTAGGGAACCACTTTTACAGGCAGAGAGAGGATGGAGACTGGGGAGGGGAGTAGAATATGGGAAAAGCACCCCTTCCCCAAAAGCAGCTGGAGAGAAAGTGGAAAATTGGAAACAGTCGCAGGGACTAAACTAAAAAGGGAGAATGGAGAAAGAAGAAAAGAGAGGGTTTAAATTCCATTAAAACTGTAAACAAGGGGACCACAAAGGCTGCAACTCTGCAGCTTGGTAACTGGTAGCAGTGTTCTGGTCGGAAGGGCGAATCCCCAAGAACAGAGTGGGGTCCAGGAGGTTCTTGGGCCACATGGGGAAAAGCAGTTCCATTGCTGGAAGTACATTTGGTAGAGACTGTTGAAGCCACCTGGTCCCAGCAGACCCCAGAAAATGGCCACATTCTCTGGTGCTGGAACAAGGTCATTAAGGGTGAAGCCTGGTGCCAGATGTGTGTTGTGATTTTCCATAATCCCTGAAATGCTGCTGCTACACTGCCTTGCAAACTTTTTATGGGACGGGCTGGCACCTGGCCGTAGTCTTGGGGCACCGGCAGCAGCAGGGTCCAGCAAGCATTCCTGGGTGCAGCAGACATCCGGCCATTGCTCAGTGAGACCCTCCTGCAGAGGGGCAGAATGGGTCACAGTCCTTCAGAAGTAAGGGGCTGGGGAAAACAGCTGCATCTGAGACAAAACTTGGGAGAGAGGTACTGCCTAGGGTGTGGTCGCAGAGAGTGAAAACGCAGGGAGTGGACAAAAGCTGAAGACAGAGTTAGGGTGCGCGATTGCTGATCTGGCAGAACGGACTGGGTAGCTGGGTGGCGCCATTTTCACTGCTCCCACGCATGAGCATATGCAGTTATGAGCACCGCAAAAATCCACCCCAGTAGACTAGCTGCGCCATCTAGTGGAGAGCAGAGCTGTTACACTGAGCCCCACCCAACTGGGCCAACTTGGCTCTTCAAGAACACAAGTCTCACCACCGGCTTAATTTATGGACTATAAAGCGCTACATAGACTGACTTCTACGGGAAAACAAAGTAATTTCAGTCCTACTTCAATCTGTTAGCAGGTTCATCTATTCAATTTTCTTTCGTTTCTTTCTTTCTTTCTTTCTTTCTTTCTTATCTTTTTTCTTTTTCTCTTAAAATTCATTTTGAATTTCAATTTTTATTAAGAATATTTTTCTTTAATTTTTATTACTATATTTTTTACTTTTGTGTAAATTTTTTCAAATTCTATTTTACCTCCATTTTATTTTAGTCTACTTCAGTGTATTCACCTTTTCAAATTTTCAAACAATTTCATTTTTATTTCTTTTTCTTTTTTCTCTTTTTTCATTTCTCTTCTTTTTCTTGAATGCTGAAAGAGAAAAACTTCATTTTTACTTTAAATTTCTACTAAAAATATTTCTTTAATTTTTGTCTACTGCATTCTTAACTTTTGTGTATATTTTTTCAAGTTCTATTTTACCCACATCATCTCATTTTAGTCTTCTTCAGTGTATTCATTTTTTTCAAATTCTCACACTATTTACTTTTTTTTTCCTCTCCCTCCCTTTTTTTTGTTTAATCTGTGAAACCACTTTCAACACCCAGACAAAAACATACCTAGGATCTAGCATCATCTATTTGATTTGTGTGTGTGTGTGTTTAATTTTAATTTTAATTTTAATATTTTTTTTAATTTTAATGTTTTTAATTTCAATTTTTCTACCTCATTAATTCTTTTTCTCCCTTCAAAATGACAAAACAAAGGAATTAACCCCAAAAGAAAGAGCACGAAGAAACGACAGCCAGGGATTTAACCAACACAGTTACAAACAAGATGTCTGAACCAGAATTTAGAATCACGATAATAAGAATGCCAGCTGGAGTCAAAAATAGATTAGAATCCCTTTCCATAGAGATAAAAGAAGTAAAAAATAGCCAGAATGAAATTAAAAATGCTATAACTGAGCTGCAATCACAGATGGATGCAGCGGCGGCAAGGATGGGTGAGGCAGAACAGAGAATCAGTGATATAGAGGACAAACTTATAGAGAATAATGGAGCAGAAAAAAAGAGGTAGATTAAAGCAAAAAGCACGATTTAAGAATTAGAGAAATCAAGGACTCATTAAAAAGGAACAATATCAGAATCATAGAGGTCCCAGAAGAGGAAGAGAGAGAAATAGGGACAGAAGGATTATGTGAGCAAATCATAGTGGAAAACTTTCCCAATGTGCAGAAAGACACAGACATCAAAATCCAGGAAGCACAGAGGACCCCCATTAGATTCAACAAAAACCGGCCATCAACAATGCATATCATAGTCAAATTCACAGAATACTCAGGCAAGGAGAGAATCATGAAAGCAGCAAGGGAAAAAAGTTCCTACCTATATGGGAAGACAGACCAGGTTTGCAGCAGACCTATCCACAGAAACTTGGCAGGCCAGAAAGGAGTGGCAGGATATATTCAGTGTGCTGAATCAGAAAAATATGCAGCCAAGAATTCTTTTCCAGCAAGGCTGTCATTCAAAATAGAGAGATAAAAATTTTCCCAGACAAACAAAAATTAAAAGAGTTTGTGACCACTAAACCAGTCCTGCAAGAAATTTTAAGGGGCACTCTCTGAGGGGAGAAAAGATAAATATATATGTATATATATATATATATATATATATATATATATCAACAAAGATTAGAAAGGACCTGAGAACACCACCAGAAACTCCAACTCCACAAGCATCATAATGGCAATAAATTCATATCTTTCAGTACTCAAAACGTCAGTGGACTCAATGCTCCAATCAAAAGAAATAGGGTAACAGAATGGATAAGAAAACAATATCCACCTATATGCTGTTTACAAGAGACCCGCTTTAGACCTAAAGACACCTTCATATTGAAAGTAAGGGGATGGAGAACCATCTATCATGCTAATGGTCAACAAAAGAAAACCAGAGTAGCCATACTTATATCAGACAATCTAGACTTTAATAAAGACTGTATCCAGAGATGCAGAAGGGAATTATATTGTAATCAAGGGGTCTATCCACCAAGAAGACCTAACAATTGTAAACATTTATGTGCCAAATGTGGGAGTACCCAAATATATAAATCAATTAATCACAAACATAAAGAAACTCATAGATAGTAATGCCATGATAGTAGGAGCTTCAACACCCCACTCACAACAATGGACAGATCATCTAATCAAAAAATCAACAAGGAAACAATGGCTTTGAATGACACACTGGACCAGATGGACTTAACAGATATATTCAGAACATTTCATCCTAAAGCAGCAGAATATACATTTTTCTCTAGTGCACATGGAATGCTCTCCAGAATAGACCATATACTGGGACACAAATCAGCCCTAAGTAAGTACAAAAAGATCGAGATCATACCATGCATATTTTCAGACCACAACACTATGAAACTCGAAATCAACCACAAGAAAAAATTTGAAAGGTAACAAATGCTTGGAGACTGAAGAACATCCTACTAAAGAATGAATGGGCTAACCAAGCAGTTAAAGAGGAAATTAAAAAGTATATGGAAGTCAGTGAAAATGATAACACCACAACCTGTTAACTTTCTGTGCTCTACAGTCTGTTTTGTCCAAACTTAATATTTTCACTTTCTTTTGATTAGTGTTGGCACAGTATATCTTTCTCCATCCATTTATTTTTAATCTATGTGTGTATTTATATTTAATGTGGGTTTCTTTTAGGCAGAATATAGTTGGGTTCTGCTTTCTTGACTCATTCTGACAATCTGTCTTTTAATTGGTTCAAGCTATTGACAAACAAAAGTAATTACTGATATAGTTGTATTAATAGCAACCATATATGTTACTGTTTTTGATTTGTTACGCTTGTTCTTTGTTCTTATTTTTGTTATTCACTTTTTCTGCCTTTTGTGGTTTAATTGAACATTTTAAATTACTCCATTTTCTTTCTTTACTTAACATATCAGTTGTACTTTGTTTTTACTTTTTTAGTGTTTACCACAGAGTTTGCAATATACATTTACAATTTATCCAAGTCTACTTTCAAATAACACTATGCTACACAATGGGTAGTGCAGATATCTTATATAAGAAAATAATTTTAATTTCTCCCTCTCATCCCTTGTGTCATTCATTTTACATATACATATATATTTTACCTATAATATAAATACTGTTATTATTTTGAACTGTTATGTGTTAGATCAATTAAGAATAAGAATAATCAGGGGCGCCTGGGTGGCGCAGTCGGTTAAGCGTCCGACTTCAGCCAGGTCACGATCTCGCGGTCCGTGAGTTCGAGCCCCGCGTCAGGCTCTGGGCTGATGGCTCGGAGCCTGGAGCCTGTTTCTGATTCTGTGTCTCCCTCTCTCTCTGCCCCTCCCTCGTTCATGCTCTGTCTCTCTCTGTCCCAAAAATAAATAAACGTTGAAAAAAAAGAATAAGAATAATGAAAGTTTTTATTTTACCTATACTTATTCCTTCTCCAATGTCTTCCCTTTATGTAGATCTGAGTTTCTGAACTATATAATTTTCTTTTTTTTTTTTTTTGTATTTTACTGGAGCCACTATTTTACTTTGCAAACACTGAGCCAGTTCAGATGTAATGTTGCCTTACAGCAAGCAGCAGTTCATTTACACCGGTCTCTTGTACATTTGTTGTTGTTGTTGTTATAAAATTTAAGTAATTGCTGGTAGGAATGTAAAATGGTGCAGCAGATAAGTGGTTGCCTAGGGCTGGGGGCTGGTCAGGGAGGATGGGGAGTGATTACTACAGGGCACAGAGTTTCTTTTTGGGGTGATGAGATGTCCTAAAATTGATTTCGTGATGGCTGCACAACTGTGAATATACTGAAGCCTCTGAATTGTATATTTTATTTATTTTATTTTAATACTTGTTCAGGAAAAATAATTTTCCTTCTTTCTGAAGAATTTCTTTTAACATTTCTAGTAAGGCAGATCTACTGGTAACAAAGTCCTTCAATTTTTGTCTGACACAAGCTTTATTTGTCCTTGTCTTTTGGAAGATAAGTACAGAATTCTAGGTGGGTTTTTTTTCCCCCCTCTAATGAATATTTCACTTCATCTCTTCTAGCTTGTGTAGTTTCTGAGACGTCAGATATAATTCTTATCTTTGCTTCTTTATCGGTAAGGTGTTTTTTCCTCTGCCTTCTCTTGAGATTTTTCTTTATCCTTGACTTTCTGTAGTCTTAAAATGATACAACTAGGTATAGCTGTATTTTTTTTTTTCATTTTCTGCTTGGTGTTCTCTGAGATTCCTTATTCTGTGGTTTGGTATCTGATATTAATTTGGGGAAATCCTCTGTCATTATTGTCAGATATTTTTCTGTTCCTTTCTCTCTTTCTTCTCCCCCTAGAGTTCCCATTACACATAAGTTACACTTTTTGTGATAGTCTCACAATAATTAGATATTCTTTTCTCTCTATTTTTCTAATTTCTTTTCAGTTTTGGAGGTTTCTATTGAGATATCCTCATGCTCAGAGATTCTGTCCTCAACCATGTTTATATTACTAAGTCCATCAAGGAAATTCTTCATTTCTGTTGCTGTTTTTTTTGACTTCTAGCATTTATTTCTTTTTTCTAAGAAGTTCTATTTCTGTGCATATATTACCCATCTGTTCTTGCTTTCTGTTTCTTTTTCCATTAGAGCTCTTTGCATAATAATAATAATAATAATAATTGTTTTAAATTCTTGGTGTGATGATTCCAACATTCCTGCCATATCTGAGTCTGGTTATGATGTTTCCTCTGTCTCTTCAAACTGTGTGTGTGTGTGTGTGTGTGTGTGTGTGTTTGATTTGCTTTTGTTATGCTTTATAATCTTTTCTTGATAGCAGGACATGGTGTACTGTTTAAAGGAACTACTGTACGTCCTTTACTAATAGGCTTTTTTAAAAATAATGTCGTGGTGAGATGGGGTAAGGGAAAGTGCTTTATAATCTTATGATTAAGTCTCAATCTTTCAGTGGACCTATGCCTCTGGAGTGTGAACTTTATCCATGCTTGTCAGTCTTCTCCCTCTCTCTGAAGTAGGACAGGAAGGTTAGAGTGGGCTGGAGTTGGGTATTTCCCTTACTCATGTCATTAGACTTTAATAAAACCCCAGCAGGTTAAGCTCTGGTTAACTAATTCTCCTGAGGGCAAGTCTTGTTAAGAAGAACAGAGTGCAATGTGTGAAGATTTCTGACTTATGTGCTATGATTGCTTTGTTGCCTATTTTAAATTTTACCTTTTATCTTTGAGTTTTTAAATTTCACAAGACATTATTATTATTTTGAAAATTGATGCTTATTTATATTTAAATATATTTTGTGGTTAAAAACATTTTTTTAAGTTTATTTATTTATTTTGAGAGAGAGAGAGAAGGTGCAAGTCAGGGAGGGGCAGAGAGAGAGGGAGAGAGTGAGAATCCCAAGCAGGCTTGGCAATGTCAGCACAGAGACTGATATGGGGCTTGAACCCATGAGCCGTGAGATCATGACCTGAGCTGAAGTCAGATGCTTAACCGAATGAACCACCCAGCTGCCCCTAAAGACTTTTAAAAATGTTTTAAAATTTATTTTGAGGCAGAGATTGAGAGACAATGTGAGTGGGGGAGAGGCAGAGAGAGAAGGAGAGAGAGAATCCCAAGCAAGCTCCATGCTGTCAGCACAGAGCCTGATGTGGGGCTTAATCTCAGGAAGCAGAAAATCATTACCTGAGCGAAGATTAAGAGTTGGTGCCCAACCAACCGAGCCACCCAGGTGCCCTATATTTAATGACATATTTAAAACTTCTTTTGCTTTTTCATATGTGTGTCTGAGACCATTTTTAGAAATTGCTTACTCTAAGGGTGCCTGGGAGGCTCAGTCAGGTAAACATCTGACTTTGGTTCAGGTCATGATCTCAAGGTTTGTGAGTTTCAGTTCTGCGTTGGGTCTGTGCTGCCAGCTCAGAGCCTGGAGCCTGTTTCAGATTCTGTGTCTCCCTCTCTTTCTTCCTCTCCCCCATTCACTATCTGTCTTTTTCTCTCTCTCTCAAAATAAAACATTAAAAAGAAAGAAAGAAATTGCTTACTCTCACCATGTTATTCAACATAGTGTTGGAAGTCCTAGCCTCAGCAACGACACAATGCAAAGAAATAAGAGGCATCCAAATTGGCAAAGAGGAAGTCAAACTTTCACTCTTCACAGATGACATGATACTCTATATGGAAAACCAAAAAGATTCTACCAAAAAACTGCTATAACTGATTCCTGAATTCAGTAAAGTAGCAGGATATAAAATCAATGCACAGAAATTGTTGCATTTCTATATACCAATAATAAAGCAGCAGAAAGAGAAATAAAGGAATAGATCCAATTTACAATTGCACCAAAAACCATAAAATACCTAGGAATAAACTTAACCAAAGAGGTGGAAAATTTATACACTGAAAAGTATAGAAAGCTTATAAAAGAAATTGAAGAAGACACACAAAAAAAAATGGAAAAAAAATTCCATGCTCATGGGTTGGAAGAATATTGGTTAAATATCAATACTACGCAAAGCAATCTACACATTCAATGCAATCCCTATCAAAATAACACCAGCATTCTTCTTAGAGCTGGAACAAACAATCCTAAAATATGTATGCAACCAGAAAAGGCTATGAATAGCCAAAGCAATCCTGAAAAAGAAAACCAAAGCTGAAGGCATCATAATTCCAGACTTCAAGAGGTATTCGAAAGATGTAATCATAAAAACAGTATAGTACTGGCACAAAAACAGACACATAGAACAATGGAACTGAATAGAGAACACAGAAATGGACCCACAAATGTATGGCCAACTAATGTTTGACAAAGCAAGAAAAAATATCCAGTGGAATAAAGACAATCTCTTCAGCAAATGGTGATGGGAAAATTGGAGAGCAACATCTAGAAGAATGAACCTGTACCACTTTCTTACACCATACACAAAAATAAACTCAAAATGGATGAAAGACCTCAATGTAAGACAGGAAGCCATCAAAATCCTCGAGGAGAAAGCAGGCTAAAAATTCTTTGAATTTGGCCACAGCAACTTCTTACTCAACACGTCTCTGGAGGCTAGGGAAACAAAAGCAAAAATGAACTACTGGGACCTCATCAAGGTAAAAACTTCTGCACAGCAAAGGGAACAGCCAGAAAAACTTAAAGGCAACTGATGGAATGGGAGAAGACTTTTGAAAATGACATATCAGATAAAGGATTAAGTATCCAAAATCCATAAAGAACTTATCAAACTCAACACCCAAAAAACAAATAATCCGGTGAAGAAATGGGCAGAAGACATGAATAGAAACATTTCCAAAGGAGACATCCAGATGGCTAACAGACACATGAAAAAATGCTCAACATCACTCACCATCAGGGAAATACAAAATAAAAACCACAATGAGATACTGCCTCACATCGGTCAGAATGGCTAGCATTAACAACTCAGGCAACAACAGATGTTGGCGAGGATGTGGAGAAAGAGGATCTCTTTTGCATTGCTGGTGGGAATGCAAGCTGGTTCAGCCACTCTGGAAAACAGTATGGAGGTTCCTCAAAAAATTAAAAATAGAACTACCCTACGACCCAGCAATTGCTCTACTAGGTATTTATCCAAAGGATACAGGTATGCTGTTTCAAAGGGACACATGCACCCCCATGTTTATAGCAGCACTATCAACAATAGCCAAAGTATGGAAAGAGTCCAAATGTCCATCTCTGGATGAATGGATAAAGATGTGGTATATATATACAGCGGAGTATTACTCGGCAATAAAAAAAGAATGGAATCTTGCCATTTACAACTACGTGGATGGAACTAGAGGGTATTATTCTAAGTGAAATTAGTCAGAGAAAGACAAAAATCATATGACTTCATTCATATGAGGACTTTAAGACACAGAATAGATGAACATGACAGAAGCAAAAATAATATAAAAACAGGGAGGGGGACAAAACAGAAGAGACTCAAATATGGAGAACAAACAGGGTTACTGGAGGGGTTGTGGGAAGGGGGATAGGCTAAATGGGTAAGGAATCTACTCCTGAAATCATTGTTGCACTATATGCTAACTAATTTGGATGTAAATTAAAAAAATAAATTAAAAAAATGAAATTAATAATAATAAAAGTGAAAAAAAAAGAATTCACAATCATCCTGTCTGTCATAATCATTCACTAACTTAAAATATTAAATGAAAAGATACAAAATAATGTTCAAATTATAAGATTATTTAACTAATTAATATTATAAAATAATCAATTGTCAACTTTTGAGAACTCTTAACATTATTCATCAGAGCAACTGAATATAAAACACCTTGAAAAATCCATAGCTTTCTGAATACATAGGATGACCCTAAAATGTCCTCGGATATTCTTTTTACCCTCAGCTTTATTGAGATATAATTGATATATAACATTGTATAAGTTAAAGATGTGGTTTGATATATTTATATAGTACAAAATTATTACCACTGTAGTATTATCTAACATCTCCATCCCATCACATAAATACCACTTCCTTCCCCCAGATGGTTTTGCTGGGGTCCTGATACCTGTCTATTTTTTATTTACTGCATTGATCTATCTTTTTCTCATTCTCTGGATATTGATTGGCTGTGGTCAATCAGGACTATGCATAAAGCTGAATGCTGAGCTTGTGGGCTGCACAGTGTGGCCTCCTACACACAAGTAGGATCTCTGTGGAAATCAATTACCATAACCCTTCAGGTCTTAGACATCATCAGGCCATCTGCCTAATGGCGACAAGTCCAACAGTTTCCCCATTACCAGGCCCACACCTCTCTCTTTATTAAACCTGAGTTCCGGCTTCTGCTTGCTGGGCTTAGTTCAGCCTGCCCTCCTTTTACCATTTCATCTTTAGGAATCTGCATCTACCTCCGTCATTGAGAAGCTGCACGACCACTTGCCACAAACTTAATGACTTAAAACAACACAGACTTTTATCTCATAGCTGTGTAGGCTGGAAGTCTGTGTAGCTTTGGCCAAGTTCTCTGCTTAGGATCTCAAAGGCCAAATAAACATATCAGTTAACATGGGTTCTTATCTGGAGGCTTTGGGAAAGAATCCTATTCACAGCTCATTCAACTTATTGGTCAGACGTCTGTTTTTTATGACTTTCCTTTCTGGCTCTCAGCTGAGGTCTCTCTCAGATTTTCAAGGCTGCCCTAATTCCTTCTCATTGGCTCCCTCCATCTTTAAACATGCAATGGCATATCAAGTCCTTCTCATGCTTTGACACTCTCTGACCTCTTCCATTGCCAGCTGAATAAAACTCTGCCTTTAAAAGGATTATATATTTATATTATAGTCCCATCTCCATAATCTCTTTTTTGCAATATAGCACTATAATCTCAGGAGTGTGACCAAGGAACAAAGGTCCTGGGAACCATCTTAAAATTCTGCCTATAATAGGAGGGAATTATGTATTTGGAGTGCGGTTTTCCTATGGGAATACTCCAAATGTTCAAAATTTAGGCTTGTCAAATTAAGATCTTTTGTCCCTCTCCCCCAAAAAATCTTGTCACATATTAGCAATGTGGGATTGATGACAGTAATGTTGTAAAACATTATTGGTCTTTCTCTTTGTTTTTCAGACTTTCCCCCTCTATTTTGAACTCCCTTAACTCTATATAATTATCTGTGTTATCCTTGATAACAGAGTGAGATTCATTTCCTTTGATCATAGCTTTTCCTTTTTCTATACCCTATCACTTTCTATTTTCAAAATAAGCAAAGTTGCACCCAGGTGTTATCAACTAACACTTCTAATTAAGTACCCTCTGAGGAATTAATATGATGATATATAGAGAATTTCATGATTGTCTCTTTTACTAGTCCCCATCTCTACAGCAGATCATGATTAAAACAGGCATCAAATAGCTGGAGACAGTATTGCATTAGTCAGGGACAAGGAACAGTTGCTATAAGGAAAAGAACCAATAACGACTTAATGCCTTACGCACACAGATGTTTATATTTACTTATCTAAAAAAACAGAAATATATGTATATATAAGCTCTTGATTCCATGTGGCCATTCAAGGAGCAAAGTTTCTTCTCTCTTGCTTTCATGATGTCTAGAACTTTACCTTTCTTTGTTTGATTCCAGCTCTTGGGAATGGGATAAAGTATGGATGAGTATGCTATAGAGTTTTAAGACTAATCTGTGAGGTGCACAGGATCACTTCCATTCACATTCCATCAGCAAAAAGTTAACTTCTGGTTGCCTTTGGCTGCAAGGGAATGGGCTGGAGAATGTGCTCATAGCTGGATGACCAAACACTCAGCTACAATCCTATCATGAGAGAATACATGAGTGGATTCTGTAACAGCCTGCAGTCTCTGTCACCTGTATACATTTTTGTAACACATTTACTGATATATAATTCACCTATTTAAAATCTACCATCCAATGGCTATTAGTATATTCAGAATTATGTAACTATCTTCACGATTAATTTTAGAACACCTTCATTACATCAGAAAGAAACGCCGTATTCAGTAGCAGTCAGTTCTTCCAAGTTCCCCACTGCTAGCCTCTGGAAAGTACTAATCTATATTTTAGCTTTATATATTTGCCTATTTTGGACATTTCATATAAATGGAATCATACCATATGTGCTCTTTTGTGTTTAGTTCTTTCATTTAGCATAATGTATTTGAGGTTCATTCATTTGGTAGCATGTATCAATACTTAACTCTTTTTTACTGCTGAATTTTATTCTCATTGTATAGCTATACCACAATTTTTACCCATTCATGAGTGTATAGACATCTGAGTTGTTTTCACTTTTTTGGCTGTTATGAATAACAATCATGTTACAAACACTTATGTGCAAAATATTGTATAGAAACATGTTTTCATTTCTCTTATTTATACACGATCCTGGGTTGAATAGTTTCCTGTAAAATTCATATCTATCCAGAACCTCATAATGTGATCCTATTTGGAAGCAAGTTCTTTGAAAATGTAATTTGTTAAGATGAGGTCATACTGGATTGGGATGAGTACTAAATTCAATGACTGGGTCCTTTAAGAGGGCCATGGGAAGAAATAGAGACATTGAGACATAGGAGAGTAAAATGCCATGTGAAGAAGGAAGCAGAGAATGAAGTGATGTAGATACAAACCAAAGAATGCCAGATTGCTGTCAATCACTGGATGCTAAGAAAGAGGCATGGAACAGATTCATCCTCAGAGCCCCCAGAATGAACAGATCCTGTCAATGTCTTTGTTTTGGACTTCTAGCTTCCATAACTGCAAGATAATACATTTCTGTATTATCTGTATTAACGTATATATAAACATATAAAAACAGCTATATATACTAGCATCATATTATTTGTAACTAATATACATATATTTATATATCTATATAATTTTCTGTATATCCATAGATATTTATCTATCTCATATTTCATATATATATATGTATATGTATATACAGACACATACATGTATTGCTGGGTCATATGGTAACTCTAAGTCTGTGTTCTGAGGTCATTTGCTTTCAGTCTAAAGCATTTTCTTTATTATTTTTTATAGGGTGGGTCTGCTAACAACAAATTATCAGTTTTTATTCATAAGGAAATTTCCCATTTCTCTTTATTTTTCTTAAGACAGTTTTACTGGATATAAGGATCTTGGTTGACAGCACTTTTCTTTTATTACTTTGGATTTGTCACCCTACTGCCTTCTGGTTTACATCATTTCTGATGAGAAATCAGCTGTTAATCTTATTGAGGTTCCTTTATATGAGACTAGTCTTTTTTTTTTTTTTTTTTTTTTTTTTTTTTTGCTGCTGCTCTCAATATTTTCTCTTTGTCTTTATCATTTTTACTGTGGTATGTCTATGTTGGATTTTGTTGAAGTTATCACAGTTGGAGTTTGTTGAGCTTCTTGGATATATAATGTTTTAAAATCAAATTTGGGAATGTTTCATCTGTTATTTCTTTAAATATTTTTTCCTGCTTCTTTCTTTCTCTCTTCTATTACTCCATTGAAGTTATGTTAATATATTTTACAGTGTCTCAAATTTCAGGATTTGTTCATTTTCCTCATTCCTTTTTATTCTGCTCTTTGGATTGTGTAATCTCTATTGATCTATCTGAAATTTCTCAGCTTTTCTGCCAACTTGTATTCATTTTTCTTATTATGTAGCTATTGCTAATAATAGCAAATTTATATTCCTTATATAATCAACAAATCACAGTTTTGAATTGTATTGCATGACTGATGATTTGTAGGTTTGTTTAATATGAAAAACAAAAGCATACAGAGCCCTCCCCCTGCATACAACACAATTCTCTCATGTCATATTACTTTATTAAGTGGATCAGGTTTATTACTGTTACTATAAGACACGCTTGTGGTTCTTTTCTGGGATATTTTTACTTTGGCTCCTAATATTTGTTTGAACAACTCCTATAATAACTTTATTTAAACATATAAAACTACTTAATGGGAGGTGTTAAACACACCAAAAGGGAGAATAATGTAATAAAGTCACATGAATCATTCACCTATCCAGCAATTACCAACATTTTGTCAATCTTACTTGGTAAAACTCCTTCCTCCTTTTTTATTTCTTGGTATATTTTAAGGGAAATCTCAGACTTCAAACATCAGTCTATTATGATTTAATCTCTAATAAAGATTTCTTTTTGTATAATGTCATTATCATACCTATCAAAATTAACAACATAATATATAACATCCAATCTATATTAGCATATTTCTGTTTGTCTCAAAATAACTTTTAAAAACAAAGTTAGTTTATTTACATTCTAAATAAGGTACATAAAATGCATTTGATTAATACATCCAGATATATCACTCGATTTTTGAGGTGGCTATGAAAATGTGCCATTGAAATTGGCTCTGGGGACCACAATGGACTTTCAATCCCAGCTGCTACCCTTTGAATTCTCCAGTGCATTTGAGCTGAGATCATGATATCCATGGGTTCTTCCCAGTCTATTATGGAACATGGCTGGGATATGAATGTACCCCCATTCATATAGGCAAATAACTCTTTCAATAGCCAATTTTGGCTCAAGGTCTCCCTTTTCCCTAAGCCTTCTTATAAGTGTGCTGCAGTTGTGACCCTTCCTACTCAACCCCCCTTTCTTACTTCTCTCCTTCAAAGGGATGCATTGTAATCTGAAGACTCTCCCCATTTCTTCCTTTTCTCCCTCTCTCTTTCTCTTTCTCTCTCTGCATATTTCTACCATTTTTTTCACCTTTATAAATAGACTTCCTCCATAGAGATAGCCTTGTGATATTAACAGTTTGGTTGCCCCCAAAGCATAAGAAGGTAAGATAAATGGTTAGTTATTTTCCTTTATATATTGGTTTTCTGAATATTGGGTTATACACACTACTACAATGATGTCTGGAGGATTTTTTCTTCCTTTTATTTTAGTGTCATTTTGGACTCCAAGATTTTTATATATTTGCTGAATTTTAATTGATTGTAGTCTTCATTCTTTTGGTGTTCAAATTATTTAATATTTCATCAATAGGAGCCCCTTTGGGTTAGTTCCTGTGTTACTTTGATATAATCTCATCAATCTACTATAAATATTTTTTGTTCAATGTTTTTGTGAACATATTTATACATTTCTCTTGGGTAAATATCTAAGAATGGAGCTGCCAGGTCATAGGGTAAGTATATGTTTGCATTAAAAACTGTTATTTTCTAAACTCACTGTATCATTAAACATATTTGAGATTTCCATTTGTTCCAATCTCAATACACTTGATATTGAAACTCTTTTTGCCAGCAAGAGGGAAACCGAGGCGCTGTTTTCCAGGCTCGATGTAAACCCCTTCTCTGTAGCCTTTCTCAGAAGTCACGTTACCTGACTGGTTATAGCCCTTTGCACGTGGTGGTACTTTGTAAACAGTTTAATTCTGTATAGAACCATTTTATCATTATTTGTCCTCATTGTAGTTTTTTCCCCTGACCTTTTTTTATTGTGGCCAAATAGAAACAACGTAATGCCAAAAAAAAAAAAAAAAAAAAGAAACTCTTTTTGATTTTATCCATTCTAGTGTATCTGAATATCTCATATGATTTTAATTTCATATCCCTGATGACTAAAGATATGCACCCTGCTTGTGTTTCTTGATATATATATATATATATATGCACACACACACATATATATGTATATACATACACATATATACATACACACATATGTATGTATGTATATGTATACACATACATACATATATGTATATATACACATATACATGCATACATATATATACATATATATATGAGTTTCTGATTAAATATTTTGCTTATTGTGTAGTTTTTTTCTTATTGATACAATAGTATCATATTTTTCACTGTCAACTATATGTATTGCAAATATTTTCTCCCAGTATATGGCTTGCCTTTCAATTTTTTTAATGGTGTCTTTGGATGAACAGAAGTTGTAAATTGTGATGACATTCAATTTATTGTTTATTTAAATGGTTAGTGCATTTTTGTTCTGTTTTAGAAATCTTCCCCAAGGTTATGCAGATATTCTGTTTTCCTTAAGACTTTATAGTTTTAGGGGTGCCTGGGTGGCTTAGTCAGTTAAGCTACAACTCTTGAATTCTGCTCAGGTAATGTCATGGTTTGTGGGATCAAGCCCTACATTGGGCTCTGTGTGACAGCACAACATCATGGAGCCTGCTTAGGATTCTCTTTCTATCCTTCTCTCTCTGCCCCTTCCCCATTCATGCTTTCTTCTCTTGCTCAAAACAAATAAACTAAAAAAAAAAAGACTTTTTAGTTTTATCTTTTATTTAAACTTATAATTTACCCTAAATTTCTTTTCTCATGGGGATATTCAAATGTTCTAGCACTATTTGTTAAAAAAAAAAATCTCTTTTTCCCATTGAATTGCCTTGGACTATGGTAAAACTGTGGTAACATGAAATTCTTTCAGTTCCATGATACGCTACAGAATCAATAATTACAATCCCCCTGCCTGGGAAACATCTCCTACCTCTCCCCTTACTTGTATGAATGCTATTCACACATATTCTGGGTTAGTTACCCTCTAATTTATGTATGTGTCAGTATTCCTCATTAAACTGTAAGTTCCTTTGGTGCAGGAACTGTGTTCTCTTGACACTTCTATTTCCAGCTCCATGCTCCCTATTGGTCATTCAACAAGACAAGGACAACATTGGAAAGGCAACAAGAAAAGCTACAAAGGCTTTTTGGAGGGAGGAAATTCTGAAATTAGAAGAATAAGTTTATTGTATAAAGAAATTAATTAAAGAAATCATATATACACTCCAAAATTTAGGCCTATAAAAAGCAATGTCTTAATGGCTCAGAAATGAATGGATAAATCAGTGGAATAGAATATATAGTCCTGACTCTCTCATTAAGTTCTGAGAGCTTCAGAAACCAATATAAGAAAAATTTAAAATCAACAAATAATATTGGGCAAATGGACTATTTGGAACAAAAATAAAAATAGAAATTTTATTTGATTAAGACAGTTTTGGTATACAATAAATGTATTTTCAGGAAAAGATAAAATGAGTGTTTATTCATTTTCTGAAGAGTTATATGCATATTTCACAACAGCTCTTAAATAAATATACAAAAACTACATAAAGTAACATTTTTTTTCACTCTTCTTAGAATTGGAACTAGTGTGTATACATTGTATAAATGTATATAGGTATTTCTTACATAAAACTAAATTTGGGAGTTGGGGTGGAAATATCTTGAACATCACTTTATTTTTAAAGCTGCAAGATAATGCCTTGTACAATGTATTTTTGTAAAAGATTTTCAAAATATTTGTCTTTGGTGGGCTTCCTTGGCTGCAACCAAGGTGCTACTGATGAGGTGCTACTGAAATTTTTAACTAAAGAATATTTAGGGGCACCTGGGTGACAGTTGGTTAAGGGTCTCACTCTTGATTTTGGCTCTGGTCATGATCTCACGGTTCGTGGGTTTGAGCCCTGCATTCAGTTCTGTGCTGATAGCTCAGAGCCTGGAGCTTGCTTGAGATTCTCTGTCTCCCTCTCTCTCTGCTCCTGCCCTGCTAGCTCTCTCTCTCTCTCAAAAATAAACATTAAAAAATTAAAAAAAATAAAAAGGCAAATCATATTAAAAACATAGAAAGCAGTATTGCCTAATGATTAACCAATTCTTTAATTAAAAAGTGCTTTTTAAACCTAAAATACTGGACAAAGTTCTAAAGAAGAAAAAATGACCTATTTTACTGCATAAAAAGATAAACTTTCTGAAGTTAGAAAAAAGAAAACAGAAAAATGCTAATAATAACATAGTGTGGAAATGTTTACATACTTTTTCTCTTCCATATATACCAGGGGTTGGCAACTTGCTCTGTAAAGGATACCATACTTAAGCTTTGCAAGACAGAGGGTCTCTGTCTCAATTTCTCTACTATTCTAACACAAAAGCAGCCTTAGACAATATGTAAATGTGTTCCAATAAACATGTTTTATGAATACTGATATTTAAATTCCATTGGATTTTCACAAGCCATAAGATATTCTTCTAGTTTTTGGAAGAATTTCAACTATTTAACAGTGTAAAAACATTGTTAAGCTTGTGGTATGTACAAAAATAGGCAGGTGGCTGGATTTGGCACATGGGCTTTAGATTGCTGAATCCTGATATACAATGGGGTCTTAAAAATTAATATACATTATAATATGAAACTGACTAAGTGTCAGCATAAGAAGTAAAAATGACAAGACTTAATGCAAAAATTTTCAGCCTCATTGATAACGAAGTGCAAAATAAAATGAAATAGTCTTTTTTTGGCTTAATAACTTGGCAATGATTAGGAAAAAAATGATAACCTTCAGTAAAAAACTCTCTGAAAAGCAACATTGCATCAAATTTCTAAGTTTGTTTTTAAAAAGTTTATTTATTTATTTTAAGAGAGAAAGAAAGAGTGTATAAGCACACGTGTGCAGGGTAGGGACAGAGATAATCCCAAGGAAACTCTGTGGTATCAAAGCAGAGCCCAACATGGGTCCTGATGCTGGACTCCATGGAGGGTTCAATTCCAGAAACTGTGAGATCATGACCTGAGCCGAATTAGAGTTGGTCGCTTAACTGACTTAGCTACCTAGGGGCTCCCATATTTTAAAACCTTTGCACAGAATTTCTACTTCTAGTAATCTATTTAAAAGAAGTAACCATGGGTGTGCCTCCGTGACTTGCTTAAGCTTTGGACTCTTGATTTTGGCTCAGGTCAGCATCTCACAGTTCCTGAGATGGAGCCTCACGATAGGTTCTGTGCTGTTAGTGGGGAACTTGTTTAGGATTCTCTCTCTCTCTGCTCCTCCCCTGATTGCTCTGTCTCAAAATAAATAAACTTAAAAAAAAAGTAGTAACCACAATCATAAGCAATAATTATGAAAAATCATGTTCATATAAAATATTTATAAAAGCTAAAACTGGAAGCAATTGTGTATCCACCAGTAGAGAAAATATATGTAAATTAAAGTGTCTTCATAAGGAGAATGCTACATGAATCTTGAAAATCATATTTTCAATAATAATATGAAGAGAACACATCAAAATATTACCAGTGGTTATTTCTAAATAGTAGGGTTATGGAAATTTTTAGTCTTGTTTATATTTTCTATATTTTCTACATTTTCTTCAAATAAAATAATGCACATTTAAAATAAAAATTAAAATGTAACAACAGGAGTTGGGTGTGCTGTAATTAGGTTGCAAAGAGAATAACAATGGATCTGGAACAAACAGAGTTCTGTTGGCAGAAAAGAGACAATTCTTCAATATGGGATGCATCAGCCAGGAAATGGAAACAATAGGCATTAATGCAAAAGTGAAGGTTACCTTTGGACCACAGCCAGATTTGTTTATTTAGGGAAGTAACATCAGCCTTCTTAGTAAGGGTTTTCTCCATTAGAGCTCGGATTGAAGATGGGTGGTCAACCTGCACTGGGGAACAGGGGTTGTAGGAGCAGAAACTGGAGTATGGAGTCAAGCCATCAGGCAGTTCTGATTGTCTTGTTGAAGGGAAAAGAGGGTCTGCATGAGTGGGAACAGGTATGAGAAGAGGAGACACACAGAAAAGAAATGCCACAGAATTAAAGGTACCTGACCACTCAATGTCTTAGACCAGGTATGAGAAAAAAGGAATCTGAAATTTTGAGCCTGAGAAATTAATGGGTGATGGCATTGGCTGACTTGGGGTATACAAAAAAGACACATATGGAACCAAATAGTAAGGTGGATTTTATAGGACATTAAAGTGGAAATTACTGGGAAGCAGAACTTAATGATTTTAGAGCTTATGGGTAAATGGATTAGAGATTGGTGGGCTACCCTTTGAAGAAGTTATGTGGCGTTCCAGCTTCACTAGAAACAGCTCAGCCTCCTGGGTGTTCAAAGAATGTAGAACTGAGTCATGACTTCTGCACAGCATTGCCCCATTTGAATGCCCAGACCTTACATTTTCTTTCTTTTTCTTGTTTTTAACTTTCTCTTTATAAAAGTCATATATGCTTGTCCTAGCAAATTTGGAAAGAACAGAAGTTTAGAAATATAAAAAAAGAAAATCTCCCTGAATTCCACCATTTAAAATGTTGGCATATTTCCTTCTCTCTCTCTCTCTGTCTTGAATTTAAAAACAGTTGACAAGTGCGGGGGGCACCTGTGTGGCTCAGTTGGTTGAGCGACCAACTTCAGCTCAGGTCATATCACGGTTTGTGAGTTCCAGCTCCGCATCAGGCTCTATGCTGACAGCTCAGAGCCTGGAGCCTGCCTCAGATTCTGTGTCTCCCCCTCTCTCTGCCCCTCCCCTGTTCATGCTCTGTGTCTCTCTCTCTTTCTCTCTCTCAATAATAAATAAACATTAAAAAAATTAAAAAAAAATGAAAACAGTTGGCAAGGGTGAAGATGGTAAAATGGATGAAGAAGAATATATCTTGCAAGTTATCACAAGAAAAATAATTTGTAACTATATGTAGTGATGGGTGTTAACCAAACTTATTAGGTAATATTTTACAATGTATACATATTTAAAATCATTATGTTGTATACATTAAACTAATATAATACTTTTTAATTATATCTCAATAAAAAAAATAAATAAAACCTGAAACACACATGCAGCTGAGATGTCTATTACTGCATATACAATTTTTGTAATAACTTTTCCACTTAATCATCTAGTATAAGCAACATCAGTGTTATTTAAAGCTCTTTGTATAAAAGGAAAAGATGACTAAGTAAAGAAAGAAAAGAGGAAGAAAGAAAAAAAAGGGAAGGGGAAATAACAATGAATCTGTTTTTACTTGTTGTATAATAAAGAACTAATTTTGTCCTAGTTTTTGTCACAGGGCTTCTAAAACCTTTGGGATTTCTCAAGTGATAGAAGAGTTTTTGTTAATCATGAGCCCATTGGACTGCTATGCTTTCACTCTCATTATGTTAATGATGAAGTAAGTCAGGGTTGGCCACTAGGTAACATCAGGGTTAGGGGCTTGGTCACCAGGAAAACTATTCACATAATTAGAAGATTGGAACTTTGAGACAACCCAAGTTCTAAGGAAATGAATGGAGGTGGGGGTTAATTCAGTCAAGTGACCAATCAATCATGTATCTGTAACAAATCTCCAATAAAAACCATGAATACGAAGCTCATTAGAGCTTGCTGGTTGGTGAACACACTGATGTGATGGGAGAGTGACATGGGCTGATTTTAATTAGAAGGCATGGGAGCTCTGCATCCCTCCTCAATCTTGTCCCATGAATCCCTTCATTTAGTTTGTCCTCCTGATTTGCATCCTTTATGAATAAAATTATAATCATGAGTGTAGCATTTTCCTGAATTTTGTGAATTGTTCTAGCAAATTATGAAACCCGAGGGGACTATAGTAATGCCAAAATTTAGTCAGTCATCCAGAAGCATGGGTGGCCTGGGAACATCTAAAGTGACCTCTGAAGTAAGGGCAGTCTTGTTGGGCACCATGCCTTTTAACATGTGGGGTCTGTGCTCACTCTGGGTGGTTAGTCCCAGAATTGAATAGTACAGCCAGTTGGTTTCTACCAGATTAGCTTATTTTAGGAAGGACCCAGGAGAAGGAAGTCAGGTTAACATATGAGGTATGTAAGGTTTTGAAATAAATTCACAAAAAGAGAGTTCTTATTTATTTCAATAGTTTCTACCTTGCTTCAAAATATTCAATTTCTAAATACCATAGAAGTACATATCCTCAGGGCAAAAATGCCTTCAGAAATTACATATTTAGGTATACTGCCTTCAAAATGCTAGTTTCCACAATGAATCCTTATGTTCACTTACTGCAGCTTGAATTGGAGAGCAGATGACTATCTGAAGAACTGACACATTTCCATTCTACATTAACATATGGGCTTTTTTCTTTTTCATTGTTAAAAATAATCTTATAAACCAGAAAATCCAGCAGGGGGGTGTAGAATTCCAGTTTCTAGGATATTACACATTTCTTTGAAAAACAACTTCTTTCCTGATTGCTACAACTCAGTAATCCTGCTAAATATTGATCACGGAATAAAACAAGCTTCTTAAATGCCATTGTGTCTCAGCAGTGATTGAAAGGCTCATCTCTCTAAAAGGGCTCATTTCCTTTTTTGAGTTACTATTAACAGATGTGTTCTTGTAGGTGCTCTGCCAACAAATATTGGTCAGGCTGAAATTTCTTTTAACTATTCATGCCATGTATGTGGGTAACCAATATTATTACTAATATTTATAAAAATAATTGAGAGCAATACAATTTTTTTATAAAAGCAGAATCTCTTTTCAGAGAGGAAATCCTGTTCTCTCTGTGTTACTTAAAAAGTACCATAGTATGGACACATACTATATTCTTAATAAGAAACATTGTGTATATATATCTGATGTGTATATGTACATTTATCAAATAAATATACATAGGTAAAATTAATTATTTCCCACAAAATATCTACAAAGTAAATAATAAGATATCCTTCAGAAATAAATAATATTTTCTAATAAGTGTAAGTTAGAAAATTGAGAGAAAATGTGGTCATATTCCTGGAAAACAGAACTACCCATTTTTAGGAATGTTTTTCCTCTGGACCATTAGAGCTGTTAATACTCCTTTCTAATATTTTACCCTTCTGGACCAACAAAGTTTAACTATATGGACTATCAATACAAGCTAGAAAAATAATACTGGAAGGCTGAACCAAGGCAAAGTTAAGGACATTCCTGAAACACATGCCCATAATCATCAGATGAATCTATGGTTGTACTATGTTTTTGCTTCAAACGTCTGTCCCTCTTACCCCCTAAACACAGGCATTTATAAGGGTGGTACTGTAAGTGATACATTTGAATCAAGAATCAATTAATTCCATATCTTTGGAATCAAAAAGCCCCAAACAGGCTACAAGGCCACTTTCCTGCTCTTGTAACCACATCCAACTGGGCGTCCTGCCCTTGCTTCACATCTCTGCCATCTGCCTACCTCAGTGATGGGATTATACCTGGCCTCAAATGGGAAGAATTAGGGGAATCTGCAGAGGGGAGGAACTTGCTGGGTCTTAGTGAGCAGACCTGGTTTATGTGGGAGAATTGGCAGACGTGGACAATCCTATCTCCATGCCCATCATGTTCCAAGCAAACAGTTGTTCAAAACCTACTGCTTCCATGAGGTAGGGTCAAAAGGGACTCTGATTCTTTGGATATGGGTAGGTTTTAATTTCTTGTCCTTAGGAGAAATGTGTTGTTTTATATTGTATTAGAGGAAATATATCTTTATCTGTCTCTAATTTCTGTGACAGATTTAAAGCATTTTAAATTACTATATCACACTTCAATTGTTTTTCCTTTTGGTCATTTGTCTGGGACCAGGAAGTTTCCTGACCCTGTCTGTCATTCTGCCTCTTGTGTATTCCACTACCTCCTTATAAGTCTTCTGAAGGTTTGATAACTTCCCAGCACCTAATTTTTCTTCACCTATAAATAACATCTTCTCATCTCCTGGGGTTGATGAGAATTCAATGAGTTGATCTTGAATTTGAAACACTTAGCACAAGGACAGACATGGAGTAATTGTTCAACGAGGTGAGTTTCCCTCCTCCAAATGGAAACTCCTTGTGGAAGGGATATATCTGTTATAAAGGAAGTCCTTATTTTGGAGCCCAGTGTGTGGCGGTGGTAAAAACATGGAAATTAAAATCACACAGACTTGTCCAAATTCTGCCTTACCACCTCTGCACAAGAGAAATGTAATTTTAAGCCTTCTGGGTCTTGACATCCTCACCTTTAAAATGGGTATAATATTCTTTATCTCAGATGGTTGTAAACTTTAGTGAATTTGTAATATGTCAACTTGGCTAAGATCAGCTATGGTGCCCAAAATTCTCTTCATGTTTCCAGTTGGAGTGGGTCTTGAGGGACATTTTGCATAGACTTGGAGAGCAGAACTGATACTGTAGTTGTGTACATATGTACAAACTATTATACTTCCAAGCTATTATTCTTGGAAGGTTGGAGCAGAGGCACACACGATGTCACTTACCTGCTAGCTTCCTTGTTGGTGTGCAGAAGCAGCCAACCCTGCAGCTGATTTTCCATACAACTCCTGGGTCAGGTATATGTTTACCTACACAGTGAAGAATGTCAGCTTCTCCTACATCACCTATGTCATGAAAATTGGAGTCAATGAGAAACCGATGCACAGAGATGTATTAAGCATTGTTTTAAAATCAACTCTCTTGAAAAAAAGACAAAAACAAAACCTGTGATTTGCTTTATTTGCCAGTTTTCATGGTGTAAATACTCTCTTCTTGGATGATTTCAAGCTATCAATGTGGTATGACGGAGTGTGAAGTTGGGAAGAGATATGTACAGTGGACTCTTGTGAGCTGGAATGAGAGGGCTCCAGCACACCACCACTGGCATGGGTCTAGCCCATTTTTATCAGATACAATTTATGCCTTTGAGTTCCAGCTTGCCCTTATCCTTCTTCTCTTTACAAGCATTTTCTTTTCCCAACAGCCCACTCGGGAAACTTAAAGTTGAAGATTTAGATGAGAGGACATAAGGCTTACAGAGACTATTTAACCAGTTCTCATAGTTGCATAAGATCAATCTCTAGAATAATCCCTTTATTTGGTTTTTATACATGTGTATTTCTTAATGGTTTCATTTCTCTGAACAGTAATTCTTGTTTGATATGGGAAGCTTGAGATTCTATATATGAAATATCAACAGTATTTGGCACACAATAGACATTAAAAAATGTTGACTTCATCCATGAGCAATTGCCAACTGTTTTAAATTTAGTGGTATGCACATTTCTTTTCCTGATAACACAGAACTCAGAGATATTAATAATATATGGAATAATTTTCCTTTTGTATTTTTTCAAAGGAGATGGGTCATAAAGACTAGCAATATTGAATAGAAATATAGGGCAAGTCACATATGTAATATAAAATTTTCTAGTGCTAGATTAGAAAAAGGAAAAAAAATAACAGGTAAATTTAATTAATATATTTAATTTAACTCAATATATTCAAAATATTATTTGAGCATGTAACAAATATAAAATACTATTGAGATATTTTGACCTTTTTTTGGTACTAACTCTTTGAAATCTGTTCATTTTACACTCATAGCACACTTCAGTTTCAGGTAGTCACATTCAAGAACTACACTGTCATGAGTGACCATCATATTGGACAGTGTAGATATAGAACCATATCAAATGCAAATAGCATGTAATACATTTTTATCATGTTTTTATCTGTGTATTTAAAATGTATGTATTTAATATCAGCATAGGCTGCAAAAGTGGTAGTGCCATTCACTTGTGGGGTTTCTAGGGCTATTAGTAACTAGTACCAGGTTATTCTGGCTTCAGAATGGCTGTCATCTACAGCATTCATGTGTCATGGGTGTGAAGAATAAGAGAAATGGGGTGTCTGGCTGCTTCAGTTGGTAGAGCATATGACTATTCAACTAGGGGTCATGTGTTCAAGCCCCACATTGGACGTAAAGCTTAAATAAGTGAATAAATAGATAAATAAATAAGTAAATACATAAATACATAATTTTAAAAAAAGGAATTAGAAGGCATAAAGCTCTCTCGTCCCACCAAATACCCTGCACTTAATGTGTTCAGTAATTTGCAAAGCACATCAGGTTCTCCTGGCTAGCTGGACAAAGCTGTGGACACCAAAGTTGTGGCACACTGGCCTGAATTCCTGTTAACCTTAATCATTCTCTGAAAATTGCTTAAGAAAAACAACAAAAACTAGAATTTACATGTTACTTTAATAAAAGTAGAATACAGTAATTTGTATTTGGTTTTACCACAATAAACAATGGCATATGTAAGTTTTGACTGCCAATAAGATTTGGAATACAGCTATAGTAAATCAAGCATCATGTTATAATCTCTCCAGCCCTACTTCCATGTTATCTCTTTCATATTTGGTTATGTTAATATAAAAATATCACAGTGAATAATGACTATGCAATGTCTTTATTATCCCAAGCCATCTGCAGAGCTTGCTTACTTGCCATAGAGTCCCCTGTGGTGGGCATAAGGTTTTATGTTACCAACTTGGGTGTGAAAAGAAAAATGTGGGTTGTTTTACTATAGCTCAGCTTAATCTCTATTTCAAATCCTTGTTTTATTTTATGAATCCCCCTTCAAAAAAAGGAATATAACAATTTTGGGTTTTCAAGATTTTCTCTCCCTTTCTTCTTTGGAGGATAGATTTAATTGGTGGTGGTTTCCTGTGGCTTGAGGCACAGGGGTGAGGCTCTTTTCCACATGGTGGTGGTTTTGGGTACCATAATTGGTGCTTTCACCATGAGAACACTTCCAACTCCTCCTGAGTATTCATGGAATGCATCTTCTGTAGGACATGGTCAAGGTCACTCTCCGGGCAGTGTCTCCTGGTCTTGGCTGGAAGGCCTTCCAGGATCTTGGCCCTCAGCCCCACACTTGAATTCCTCCAGGTGATGCAGGAAAATATTTGCTATTTCCCCACACCCTTACAGAGAGCTGAGAAACACCACAGGTTTACACTCTGATACTGGTGTGAGTAGGAGAACTGTAGGTGCCTTAGTGTAGAAGAACCCCTCCACAGCTAATACCTATTCAACTCTCTTGTTTCTTCCCAAATGTTTTCTGTCTCTTTTTCCAGTTTATAAGATCTTTTGCAAGTATATTTCTAAAACTTTTCTGTTTTCATATGCCTTTGAGATTTCTTATTATTTCTAAAAGTTAAAAGTCAGAAATTTGAAATTCTTATGTTTTGAGCTGGCTAACCTGGTTCCCCTAGGGCCATGGCAGCCTCATGTCCAAATGCCTGGTCATGGGAAAGTTGGCTTCAGACTACTGCCAACTAAGGCAATGAAGCTACGGAGTGGGGTAGGCCAGTTAATCATCGTAAGTACAATTCAAGGGTACAGAATCAGGTGATTCAGTCATTTTCATAAAACGAGTACTGTGTAAATGACATTATGATGGCATTATACTATTTCAAAACTATGTGTAGCATGTTAACAATTTTATTATGATCAAAATGTGAAGAACAGTTTCAGAAAATCATGGTAAGATCTACAGTGAGTTGACTTATGCAACTCCAGGAAAAAGATTATTGGAATGTTTCTGCCTAATCGAAATAAACTTGGATTTGAAATTAAAAATGATTCACTCAGTTTTTCACATGAGCAAGAGATTAACTTGAGCAAGTTTGTACCAGACATCATTCGAAGGAAGTTTTAAGTTCTCTGAGCATTTTATACTTCCTTGAAACAGTAATGGCTGCATGAGATATTTAATTTGAGTTTGGCCTGAGCCAGTGTACAATTGTGTCCTTGATGTTTCTTTGGTTTTATGAATCTCATAGATCTTGAACTTTAGAAATACTAGAAGTTCTGTGGATGATCTCTGGTGCCATTTTCACAGCCCAAGTCCAGCAGAATTTGTTATCAGCCTAGACAAAATAAAATAATTTTTGACTTACAGAAATGTTACTGATTTGATCCCACAACTGTCTTCAGAAATGATGTCACTTTATATGCAATGTTCTAATGGCACTTCAACCTGTATGAGGGTATGTGGGCTGTCATTTGAAGGAAGAATTGAAAATCAGACATTCCTATTAGAGCCACTTTGTATGCCCATCGATCTGTGCCAGTTCTAGAATTTGGAATCATGGCTTTTTTTTTTTCTGAGAGACAATGAGAGAGAGGGCACAAGTGAGCAAAGGGCAGAGAGAGAGAATTCCAGGAGGGGCAGAGGGAAACAGAGAGAGAGGGAGAGAGAAAGAGAGAAAGAGAGAAGCAGGGCTCACCCAAAGTGGGGCTGAAGTTTTTACCTGAAGCCAGTCTTGTGTTTTTACCTGAAGCAGGGCTTGAGCTCACCCAAAGTGGGGCTCAAGCTCACTCGTTGTGGGACTCTATGTCATGTCATGAACTGTGTGACTGTGACCTGAGCTGAATTCAGATGCTTAATGATTGAGCCACCCAGGTTTCCCCAATCGTTATTTTTCTTTTTAAAGTAGGGCTGTTATTTTTCTTTTTAAAGTAGGGATCAAAATTATTTTATTATTACTTATTAAAAATACCATCCCCCCCCCCCGGTGAATTGCAGTGGTATATTTGCCATTAGGTGACCTTATATGAATGGTTCTGTGTCTAGATTCAGTATTTTCTTCCATTGGCTTGTCTATCACTGTACCAATACCTGTGTGATTATTTTTTTTAATTTTTTAACTTGTTTTATTTTTTTATTTTTTTAAATTTACATCCAAATTAGTTAGCATATAGTGCAACAATAATTTCAGGAGTAGATTCCTTAGTGCCCCTTACCCATTTAGCCCATCCCCCCTGCCACAACCCCTCCTGTAACCCTTAGTTTGTTCTGTATATTTATGAGTCTCTTCTGTTTTATCCCCCTCCTTGTTTTTATATTATTTTTGTTTCCCTTCCCTTATGTTCATCCATTTTGTCTCTTAAAGTACTTATATGGGTGAAGTCATATGATATTTGTCTTTCTCTGACTGACTAATTTCACTTAGAATGATACCCTTCAGTTCCATCCACGTAGTTGCAAATGGCAAGATTTCATTCTTTTTTATTTCTGAGTAATACTCCATTGTATATATATATATACCCCATCTTTATCCATTCATCCAGAGATGGGAATTTGGACTCTTTCCATACTTTGGTTATTGTTGATAGTGCTGCTATAAACATGGGGGTGCATGTGTCCTTTCGAGACAGCATACCTGTATCCCTTGGATAAATGCCTAGTAGTGCAATTGCTGGGTCGTAGGGTAGTTCTATTTTTAATTTTTTGAGGAACCTCCATATTGTTTTCCAGAGTGGCTGCACCAACTTGCATTCCCACCAGCAATGAAAACAAGATCCTCCTTCTCTGCATCCTTGCCAACATCTGTTGTTGCCTGAGTTGTTAATGTTAGCCATTCTGACAGGTGTAAGGTGGTATCTCATGGTGATTTTGATCTGTATTTCCCAGATGGTGAGTGATATGGACCATTTTTTCAGGTGTCTGTTGGCCATCTGGATGTCTTCTTTGGAGAAGTGTCTGTTCATGTCTTTTGCCCATTTCTTCACTGGATTATTTGTTTTTTGGGTGTTGAGTTTGATAAGTTCTTTATAGATTTTGGATACTAACCCTTTATCTGATATGTCATTTGCAAATATCTTCTCCCAGTCTTTCGGTTGCCTTTTAGTTTTGCTGATTGTTTCCTTCACTGTGCAGAAGATTTTTATTTTGATGAGGTCCCAGTAGTTCATTTTTGCTTTTGTTTCCCTTGCCTCCAGAGACGTGTTGAGTAAGAAGTTGCTGCAGCCAAGACCAAAGAGGTTTTTGCCTGCTTTCTCTTCAAGGATTTTAATGGCTTCCTGTCTTACATTGAGGTCTTTCATCCATTTTGAGTTTATTTTTGTGTATGGTGTAAGAAAGTGGTCCAGATTCATTCTTCTGCATGTCGCTGTCCAGTTTTCCCAGCACCACTTGCTGAAGAGACTGTCTTTATTCCATTGGATATTCTTTCCTGTTTTGTCAAAGATTCGTTGGCCATATGTTTGTAGGTCCATTTCTGGGTTCTCTATTCTGTTCCATTGATCTGAGTGTCTGTTCTTGTGCCAGTACCATACTGTCTTGATGATTACAGCTTTGTAGTATAGCTTGAAGTCTGGGATTGTGATGCCTCCTACTTTGGTTTTCTTTCTCAAAATCGCTTTTGCTATTCAGGGTCTTTTCTGGTTCCATACAAATTTTAGGATTATTTGCTCTAAACCTGTGAAGAATGCTGGTGTTCTTTGTGTCGTCTGATTGCAGAGGCTAAGACTTCCAATACTATGTTGAATAACAGTGATGAGAGTGGACATCCCTGTCTTGTTCCTGACCTTAGGGGGAAAGTTCTCAGTTTTTCCCCATTGAGGATGATATTAGCGCTTGGTCATTCATATATGGCTTTTATGATCTAGAGGTATGCTCCTTCCATCCCTACTTTCTTGAGGGTTTTTATCAAGAAAGGATGCTGTATTTTGTCAAATGCTCTCTCTGCATCTATTGAGATGATCATGTGTTTTTTGTCCTTTCTTTTATTAATGTGATGAGTCACGTTAATTGTTTTGCAGATATTGAACCAGTCCTGCATCCCAGGTATAAATCCCACTTGGTCGTCGTGAATAATTTTTTTAATGTATTGTTGGATCCAGTTGGCTAATATCTTGTTGAGGATTTTTGCATCCATGTTCATTAGGGAAATTGGTCTATAGTTCTCCTTTTTAGTGAGGTCTCTGTCTAGTTTTGGAATCAAGGTAATGCTGGCTTCATAGAAAGAGTTTGGAAGTTTTCCTTCCATTTCTATTTTTTGGAACACCTTCAAGAGAATAGGTGTTAATTCGTCCTTAAGTGTTTGGTAGAATTCCCATGGAAATCCATCCGGCCCTGGACTCTTGTTTTTTGGCAGTTGTGACTGTTTTTTAAAGTGAGATTGCAAAGGAACATAGTGAGGAGGCTGGAAGAGAGGGGTCCATTTCTTCCACCTGGAGAATGACATTATCTTGAAGTGGTTTACTAAGCTTTCTGTACCTCTGCAAAGCTAGTGTACTGTTACATATACTTCATCCTTTATAGATTTGGTTTTGTCCTACAGGAACCTATTACTGTGTTCTCTAAGTTATTTTCTGTCCTTAGAATTCTACAGATGCACCACATATATCAACTCCCTCTTGAAAAAGATGTAGCCATTGGTGTCCCTATCCTCTTGAGAATATGGTTGAGAAATCTAATGCTGAAATGCAATTCTTCTTATCCATCATCCTTGGCCTCTGGTCATGAGTTTTCCCCTTAGATAATGAAGGAGGGGAACTGCTGCAGATTTGGACTCTCTGGACTCATGTCGGAATGTCCTGCTGTTGGAGGTTGGAAGTGGGAGAACACTTTTCCCTAATGCTTGGAGAGAGGCCACTGTGGCCCAATTGTTGACATGTACAACCCACCTCTTAATTTGGGCTTCAAAGCATCATGTTGCCATTGCTTCTTTTTGCCATATATTCTTTTGTCCTTCAGCTTGCTTTATGAAAGCTTGAACACTCTCCAGTCAGCTAGCATACTCATGAGCTGTAAGACCTCAGTTGAAGTCTTGCCTTTGTGTTGATAGTCTGTGGAGTGCTCTAGCCCCCACTCTTTCTCTCCTCAGTCTATATGCTTCAAGGACTGCCAGAGGGCCTTTAAAGGCAGATCTGATTTTGTCCCCTTTCCTGCCATTGCATCTTGGGCACTTCTGCTTGGCCTCCTGTTCACCACTCTTTCTCCTTCTGAGCTCCAGACACACTGGCCTACTTTGATGTTCTGGTGACTCTGTTCCCTCCTTAACCTGCTGTTCCTTCTGGACCAAAACTTCCCTTACAGGTAGTTATGTCTTATTGGTTGTGTTTTAGCTCAGTTTTGAGCAATTAGGCCAAATCAGATCCCTCCATCACTCATTCCCCTAAGTTTCATTGGCTGTTTGGATGACATCTAAGAAACCAGTGTCATAATTTCTCATGAGCTGCCAGCTTCTCCTTCACTAGCCTGAAGCCTCTTTGAGGGTAAGGACCACATCTGTCTTTGCTCATGATTGAATCATTTGTGCCTGGCATTGAATAGGCCCACAATAAATGTTCAGTGTGTTAGATGGTAGAATGAGTAAATTGTACATTCTATCCTCTCACAGCCTCTACCCAACCTCGCTCCATTCCTAGAGTGCTTGGAATATCTTGGTTGCTCATGAATCAATTGTACCAGGGTGATGAATACACGATAAAATATTTAAGGAATCACCTATGGCACCATAGGATATTCCAAAGTCATTTGTAGTAAATGTTATGTTATTTGGTGTTCTATTATCATAACTTTTAAAAATCCCCTTCTCCTATCAACATGTAATAGTTGCTATCAGAAGCCTCATGAACCCAGTTGATAACTAATGTGTGTTTATTGATGACCATGATGACAGCATCTTTAGTACAGAGGTGATTGATTTTCATAGTGACAAGACTGAGGCTCTGTGATGAATGAGCAGAGGAGGCACTGAAGATGCTGAAATATACTTTCCAAATAAAAACAATTGTTTCCCTGTGGTTTTACTAAGTGCTTTCATTGGATTTCAAATTAAAAAAAAAGATTTTTCATTTTATTTATTTTAGAGAGAGAGAGAGAGCACAAGTGGGGGGAGAGGGGCAGAGGGAGAGAGAGAGAGAATGTTAAGCAGGCCCCACACTCAAGGCAGAGCCCAATGTGGGGCTGGATCCCATGACCCAGGGATCATGACCTGAGCCAAAATCAAGAGTTGGACACTCAACTGACTAAACCATCCAGATGCCCCTCAATTTTTTTTGTTAGTAATTCCTGTGGGGCACACACAACTGTACTCAGCAGAATATTTAATTGATGTAGTGACTAAGTCTCAGCTGTGCCAGCTCATGGCACTGGTGCCAAGTGCTGGACACACTCACACATTCACACTTGGACTTTGCCCTGGAGCTCAAGGTTCAAGTTCCAACACCTCCCCTCAGTTCTCTGATGTAAACACTGGCTTTTCTGAACATTTTTGTGTTTTTAAAAATAATCACTGTAAGACTGGACTGTGTTTGACAAATCTATGATTTAATTAACAGATGCCTGGTTTACACTTTCCTTTTATGATGGTTATCTTAACAAAATGGAGCTTTTTTGTGGACAATTCCCAACTGAATAGGACCAGATAGAGTGGCTCAGATTCACATTCAACTCTCCCTGCCTCATGGGTGTTTCCTCAAATGCACTGTCGCACTCAATCCTCATACACCTTGGTGGCCAAGAATCCCTGTACACATTTTTCATGTGTGGAGTGGAAGCTGAGAATTGAAGGTCAGAGAACTTGCCAAGGTCAGGTCTGGCAATTCTGTCTTCTGACTGGGAGACTGCCACTGCTCAGCTAACTCTTACAATTTTTTTATAGAATCCTAAGAGTTGCAAGAGTGGCCTTAGCTTTTAGTAATGATGAGAGGGAAAGCCACCAGACACAGGTAAATCTTGACTTCTCAAACATGCAGTGGAGGTGGTACAAACTAAGTCAATAAAATTCCAAACCAACTACAAGAGTGCAATTGGGTAAATCTTTCTAGCATCTTAATTGTTCATGCAGTAATTGGTGGCTCTTATCTGATATAATTTGTCAATTGAAAAAGCAAACCATTTGAATTCAATTGCAGAAAACTGCATTCAAGAAAGAGTAACAGAGGGGCGCCTGGGTGGCGCAGTCGGTTAAGCGTCCGACTTCAGCCAGGTCACGATCTCGCGGTCCGTGAGTTCGAGCCCCACGTCGGGCTCTGGGCTGATGGCTCAGAGCCTGGAGCCTGTTTCCGATTCTGTGTCTCCCTCTCTCTCTGCCCCTCCCCCGTTCATGCTCTGTCTCTCTCTGTCCCAAAAATAAATAAACGTTGAAAAAAAAATAAAAAAAAAAGAGTAACAGAATAATTATGAGGTAAAATGTTATTGGAAACTACTAAGCAAGAATTTATAAGAAGACGAAAGACAAGCTGTCCCCTAATCCTGCGCTGTTGAGTGTTACCTGGAAACGGCCAGCTGCCAATGAAAAATCAAGTTGGAATGCAAAGTCAGCCAATCAAATAGCTTAACAGTAAGGAAATGTAGGCAATACCGAGGTATTCTGTCTGAAGGGAACAGGGAGGGGAGATGCCTGGGGGCTCAAGTTGCATGGTGTGCTGAATATTAAACAGCTGAAGGGGAGAGAATGTCCTGGCTAGTGAGCAAATAGCAGTTCTATTTCATCTGAAAATAAGGACAGAGTACAGGGCAAATCCAATTATAAAACACTTCCTTCTGCAAAACATATTTTACAATAAAAGGTAATCAACCCCAGTGACATCTGCCACATGTTTTGTGAAATGGAGAGACATAACATTTCTCCCTCTGTTCTTCCCTTCCCCTCTCTCTTTCTCTCTCTGTTCCTCCTTCCATCCATTTCTTTGCATAATTCTCTTTCCCATTCCTTCACTTACTCTGTCCCTCCATCATTTCTTCATCCATCCACACACCCACCCACCCGCCCACTTGCATACATTCAACAAATATCTTTTCATTGTCTGTGATGTTCCAGGTACTAGGTTTTAAGAATACAGTTTACAAGAGCATCATGGTCCCTGGTCTTCTTGGAGTTTATGATTTTGGGTGGCTACAGACACATGGCCATGCACTAGAGTTCTTCCTGATATGTGCAGGATGGACCTCCTTTGCAGGGATTTTGCAGCACTAAGTGTAGAATCCCGGGCTACTGCAGTATTAATGCTAAGGGCTGCACTTACATAAAGACTCTGGAGTGTCTCCCTGTTCTAAAGACTTCATGTGTAATGATTTATCTAATCCTATAATAACCCTATGTAGTTCATTCTGTTTTATGTCTTAACCAATAAGAAACAGAACTGCAGAGAGATTGAGTGATTTGCTGAGGTGCCCTATCTCATGGTAGAGGGCCAACACACTGTATGCAGGTGGCTCACCTCTCCCTTCTACCTTTAGTGCTTTGTGCTACATCCCTCCCCAAAGGAATTTGGGACATGTGTACTCACTGCAGTAAAATACTGTTTACATCAAGGAGCTTGAGCTAGGTTGATAAGTACAATAAACTAACATCAAAGTTGTGGTTCCTTGTGTGTGAGAAATAAGCCCATTAACCCAATCAAAAGAGGCATGTGGAGAGTTGGAGTACAGTGAAGGGAGGCTTTAATCAACATTCTTGCAAGAGCAGCTGTCTGATGGACAGGCACATTTGGGGCAGCTATACCAGACAATTTTTTTTTTATATGAAGTTTATTGACAAATTGGTTTCCATACAACACCCAGTGCTCATCCCAAAAGGTGCCCTCCTCAATACCCATCACCCACCCGCCCCTCCCTCCCACCCCCCATCAACCCTCAGTTTGTTCTCAGTTTTTAACAGTCTCTTATGCTTTGGCTCTCTCCCACTCTAACGTCCTTTTTTTTTTTTTTTTTTTTCCTTCCCCTCCCCCATGGGTTCCTGTTAAGTTTCTCAGGATCCACATAAGAGTGAAACCATATGGTATCTGTCTTTCTCTGTATGGCTTATTTCACTTAGCATCACACTCTCCAGTTCCATCCACGTTGCTACAAAAGGCCATATTTCATTTTTTCTCATTGCCACGTAGTATTCCATTGTGTATATAAACCACAATTTCTTTATCCATTCATCAGTTGATGGACATTTAGGCTCTTTCCATAATTTGGCTATTGTTGAGAGTGCTGCTATGAACATTGGGGTACAAGTGCCCCTATGCATCAGTACTCCTGTATCCCTTGGGTAGATTCCTAGCAGCGCTATTGCTGGGTCATAGGGTAGGTCTATTTTTAATTTTCTGAGGAACCTCCACACTGCTTTCCAGAGCGGCTGCACCAATTTGCATTCCCACCAACAGTGCAAGAGGGTTCCCGTTTCTCCACATCCTCTCCAGCATCTATAGTCTCCTGATTTGTTCATCTTGGCCACTCTGACTGGCGTGAGGTGATACCTGAGTGTGGTTTTGATTTGTATTTCCCTGATAAGGAGCGACGCTGAACATCTTTTCATGTGCCTGTTGGCCATCTGGATGTCTTCTTTAGAGAAGTGTCTATTCATGTTTTCTGCCCATTTCTTCACTGGGTTATTTGTTTTTCGGGTGTGGAGTTTGGTAAGCTCTTTATAGATTTTAGATACTAGCCCTTTGTCCGATATGTCATTTGCAAATATCTTTTCCCATTGCGTTGGTTGCCTTTTAGTTTTGTTGGTTGTTTCCTTTGCTGTGCAGAAGCTTTTTATCTTCATAAGGTCCCAGTAATTCACTTTTGCTTTTAATTCCCTTGCCTTTGGGGATGTGTCGAGTAAGAGATTGCTACGGCTGAGGTCAGAGAGGTCTTTTCCTGCTTTCTCCTCTAAGGTTCTGATGGTTTCCTGTCTCACATTTAGGTCCTTTATCCATTTTGAGTTTATTTTTGTAAATGGTGTGAGAAAGTGGTCTAGTTTCAACCTTCTGCATGTTGCTGTCCAGTTCTCCCAGCACCATTTGTTAAAGAGGCTGTCTTTTTTCCATTGGATGTTCTTTCCTGCTTTGTCAAAGATGAGTTGGCCATATGTTTGTGGGTCTAGTTCTGGGGTTTCTATTCTATTCCATTGGTCTGTGTGTCTGTTTTTGTGCCAATACCATGCTGTCTTGATGATGACAGCTTTGTAGTAGAGGCTGAAGTCTGGGATTGTGATGCCTCCTGCTTTGGTCTTCTTCTTCAAAATTCCTTTGGCTATTCGGGGCCTTTTGTGGTTCCATATGAATTTTAGGATTGCTTGTTCTAGTTTCGAGAAGAATGCTGGTGCAATTTTGATTGGGATTGCATTGAATGTGTAGATAGCTTTGGGTAGTATTGACATTTTGACAATATTTATTTTTCCAATCCATGAGCAGGGAATGTCTTTCCATTTCTTTAAATCTTCTTCAATTACCTTCATAAGCTTTCTATAGTTTTCAGCATACAGATCCTTTACATCTTTGGTTAGATTGATTCCTAGGTATTTTATGCTTCTTGGTGCAATTGTGAATGGGATCAGTTTCTTTATTTGTCTTTCTGTTGCTTCATTGTTAGTGTATAAGAATGCAACTGATTTCTGTACATTGATTTTGTATCCTGCAACTTTGCTGAATTCATGTATCAGTTCTAGCAGACTTTTGGTGGAGTCTATCGGATTTTCCATGTATAATATCATGTCACCTGCAAAAAGCGAAAGCTTGACTTCATCTTTGCCAATTTTGATGCCTTTGATTTCCTTTTGTTGTCTGATTGCTGATGCTAGAACTTCCAGCACTATGTTAAACAACAACGGTGAGAGTGGGCATCCCTGTCGTGTTCCTGATCTCAGGGAAAAAGCTCTCAGTTTTTCCCCGTTGAGGATGATGTTAGCTGTGGGCTTTTCATAAATGGCTTTGATGATCTTTAAGTATGTTCCTTCTATCCCGACTTTCTCAAGGGTTTTTATTAAGAAAGGGTGCTGGATTTTGTCAAAGGCCTTTTCTGCATCGATTGACAGGATCATATGGTTCTTCTCTTTTTTTTTGTTAATGTGATGTATCACGTTGATTGATTTGCGAATGTTGAACCAGCCCTGCATCCCAGGAATGAATCCCACTTGATCATGGTGAATAATTCTTTTTATATGCTGTTGAATTCGATTTGCTAGTATCTTATTGAGAATTTTGGCATCCATATTCATCAGGGATATTGGCCTGTAGTTCTCTTTTTTCACTGGGTCTCTGTCTGGTTTAGGAATCAAAGTAATACTGGCTTCATAGAATGAGTCTGGAAGTTTTCCTTCCCTTTCTATTTCTTGGAATAGCTTGAGAAGGATAGGTATTATCTCTGCTTTAAACGTCTGGTAGAACTCCCCTGGGAAGCCATCTGGTCCTGGACTCTTATTTGTTGGGAGATTTTTGATAACCGATTCAATTTCTTCGCTGGTTATGGGTCTGTTCAAGCTTTCTATTTCCTCCTGATTGAGTTTTGGAAGAGTGTGGGTGTTCAGGAATTTGTCCATTTCTTCCAGGTTGTCCAATTTGTTGGCATATAATTTTTCATAGTATTCCCTGATAATTGTTTGTATCTCTGAGGGATTGGTTGTAATGATTCCATTTTCATTCATGATTTTATCTATTTGGGTCATCTCCCTTTTCTTTTTGAGAAGCCTGGCTAGAGGTTTGTCAATTTTGTTTATTTTTTCAAAAAACCAACTCTTGGTTTCGTTGATCTGCTCTACAGTTTTTTTAGATTCTATATTGTTTATTTCTGCTCTGATCTTTATTATTTCTCTTCTTCTGCTGGGTTTAGGCTGCCTTTGCTGTTCTGCTTCTAGTTCCTTTAGGTGTGCTGTTAGATTTTGTATTTGGGATTTTTCTTGTTTCTTGAGATAGGCCTGGATTGCAATGTATTTTCCTCTCAGGACTGCCTTCGCTGCGTCCCAAAGCGTTTGGATTGTTGTATTTTCATTTTCGTTTGTTTCCATATATTTTTTGATTTCTTCTCTAATTGCCTGGTTGACCCACTCATTCGTTAGTAGGGTGTTCTTTAACCTCCATGCTTTTGGAGGTTTTCCAGACTTTTTCCTGTGGTTGATTTCAAGCTTCATAGCATTGTGGTCTGAAAGTATGCATGGTATAATTTCAATTCTTGTAAACTTATGAAGGGCTGTTTTGTGACCCAGTATATGATCTATCTTGGAGAATGTTCCATGTGCACTCGAGAAGAAAGTATATTCTGTTGCTTTGGGATGCAGAGTTCTAAATAGATCTGTCAAGTCCATCTGATCCAGTGTCTCATTCAGGGCCCTTGTTTCTTTATTGACCGTGTGTCTAGATGATCTATCCATTTCTGTAAGTGGGGTGTTAAAGTCCCCTGCAATGACCACATTCTTATCAATAAGGTTGCTTCTGTTTATGAGTAATTGTTTTATATATTTGGGGGCTCCGGTATTCGGCGCCTAGACATTTATAATTGTTAGCTCTTCCTGATGGATAGACCCTGTAACTATTATATAATGTCCTTCTTCATCTCTTGTTACAGCCTTTAATTTAAAGTCTAGTTTGTCTGATATAAGTATGGCTACTCCAGCTTTCTTCTGGCTTCCAGTAGCATGATAAATAGTTCTCCATCCCCTCACTCTGAATCTAAAGGTGTCCTCAGGTCTAAAATGAGTCTCTTGTAGACAGCAAATAGATGGGTCTTGTTTTTTTATCCATTCTGATACCCTATGTCTTTTGGTTGGCGCATTTAATCCATTTACATTCAGTGTTATTATAGAAAGATACGGGTTTAGAGTCATTGTGATGTCTGTATGTTTTATGCTTGTAGTGATGTCTCTGGTACTTTGTCTCACAGGGTCCCCCTTAGGATCTCTTGTAGGGCTGGTTTAGTGGTGACAAATTCCTTCAGTTTTTGTTTGTTTGGGAAGACCTTTATCTCTCCTTCTATTCTAAATGACAGACTTGCTGGATAAAGGATTCTCGGCTGCATATTTTTGCTGTCTAGCACCCTGAAAATCTCGTGCCAATTCTTTCTGGCCTGCCAAGTTTCAAAAGAGAGATCAGTCACGAGTCTTATAGGTCTCCCTTTATATGTGAGGGCACGTTTACCCCTTGCTGCTTTCAGAATTTTCTCTTTATCCTTGTATTTTGCCAGTTTCACTATGATATGTCGTGCAGAAGATCGATTCAAGTTACGTCTGAAGGGAGTTCTCTGTGCCTCTTGGATTTCAATGCCTTTTTCCTTCCCCAGTTCAGGGAAGTTCTCAGCTATTATTTCTTCAAGTACCCCTTCAGCACCTTTCCCTCTCTCTTCCTCCTCTGGGATACCAATTATGCATATATTATTTCTTTTTAGTGTATCACTTAGTTCTCTAATTTTCCCCTCATACTCCTGGATTTTTTTATCTCTCTTTTTCTCAGCTTCCTCTTTTTCCATAACTTTATCTTCTAGTTCACCTATTCTCTCCTCTGCCTCTTCCATCCGAGCCGTGGTGGTTTGCGTTTTGTTTTCCATTTCCTTTAAAGCGTTTTTCAGCTCCTCGTGACTGTTCCTTAGTCCCCTGATGTCTGTAGCAAGAGATTCTCTGCTGTCCTGTATGCTGTTTTCCAGCCCAGCGATTAATTTTATGACTATTATTCTAAATTCACTTTCTGTTATATTATTTAAATCCTTTTTGATCAGCTCATTAGCTGTTGTTATTTCCTGGAGATTCTTCTGAGGGGAATTCTTCCGCTTGGTCATTTTGGATAGTCCCTGGTGTGGTGAGGGCCTGCAGGGCACTTCCCCTGTGCTGTGGTGTATAACTGGAGTTGGTGGGCGGGGCCGCAGTCCGACCTGATGTCTGCCCCCAGCCCACCGCTGGGGCCACAGTCAGACTGGTGTGTGCCTTCTCTTCCCCTCTCCTAGGGGCGGGATTCACTGTGGGGTGGCGTGGCCCGTCTGGGCTACTTGCACACTGCCAGGCTTGTGATGCTGGGGATCTGGCGTATTAGCTGGGGTGGGAAGGCAAGGTGCACGGCGGCAGGGGGGGCAGGCTTAGCTCGCTTCTCCTTAGGTGATCCACTTCAGGAGGGGCCCTGTGGCAGCCGGAGGGAGTCAGATCCGCTGCCGGAGGTTTGGCTCCGCAGAAGCACAGAGTTGGGTGTTCGAGCGGAGCGAGCAATTTCCCTGGCCGGAGCCGGTTCCCTTTGGGATTTTGGCTGGGGGATGGGCGGGGGAGATGGCGCTGGCTAGCGCCTTTGTTCCCCGCCAAACTGAGCTCTGTCGTCCGGGGGCTCCGCAGCTCACCCTCCCTTTGTCCTCCAGCCTTCCCGCTTTCCGAGCAGAGCTGTTAACTGATGACCTCCCAGACGCTAAGTCGCGCTTGCTGTCGGAACACAGTCCGTCAGGCCCCTCCGCTTTTGCAAGCCGGACTCGGGGGCTCTGCTTGGCCGGCGAGCCGCCCCTCCGCCCGGGCTCCCTCCCGCCAGTCCGTGGAGCGCGCACCGCCTCGCCGCCCTTCCTACCCTCTTCCGTGGGCCTCTCGTCTGGACTTGGGTCCGGTGACTCTGTTCTGCTAATCCTCTGGCGGTTTTCTGGGTTATTTAGGCAGGTGTAGGTGGAATCTAAGTGATCAGCAGGACGCGCGGTGAGCCCAGCGTCCTCCTACGCCGCCATCTTCCCAGAATCTGTTATACCAGACAATTTATTTCCTAGCATACAAGTTCCTCCCCTGGTTCCTCATTGGCTGAGTACTACAGAGGTTATAGCCTTACCCAAACATTACCTATGCCCATGTTAGGCAAAAAGTAGTCTGATTAGAACAAATGTACATTCCCTGAGGTGACACAGAGACTTTCAGTCCCTATTCCCTTTGTGCTTTGGCGGATGTTCATTGCAAAGCCTGTGAAAATAAGCCCATGAAACAGAGAGTGGAAGAAGAATCAGGAAGTGAATTGTCTAAAGGTTTGGGACTCCATTGTGGGGGTAGAGCGTTGGCACATATTTCCAACAGGTTGTAAACATGTTAATTAGACAGCACAGCTTTTATTTGGTATTTCTGAAAATGAATCATCTTTCTTACTTCTCACATTGTGTAAAAAGTAATAAAAGGGAACTGTATTCAAAATGGAGTCAGGAGGCCAGAAGGGGGTGCTCTCATGACCTACCACTCCTAGTGAATTGCAGACTAAACAGGAAGAGAGGTATCTTGGATAACCAACAGAAAGAGCTTATATTTTACTATCCTGGCAGGGGGAAGAAATATTTTCTCCTGGAGCACAATAGCCCAGCCAATGAGAAACTGTCACAACTTAGCCAATAAGACGTCACTACACTTTGAACTCCCAGTTTATTCCAGTGGATTTTTGTTTATAACAGCCCCTTCAAATACATCCTTTTCTCTACAGAGGAGCATTCCCCTCCTTTGTTTTGTGGACTTGCCTATGGTTTTGCTATAGATTGCTTGTCCCAGATTGCAGTTCTCTATTCCTAAGTAAACTCATTTTTGCTGGTACAATAACTGTTAGCTTTATTTTTAAGGTAATTACCCACACCTCATTTTGTTTCCTTATCCTTGTAAATCCCTCCTCTGCAGACAGTGGAAGGGGCTGGAGAAGTGATATATGCAAGTCGTGGAGCAAAAGCCTTTCGAGAACTGATGAATCCTCCCCACATGAATGTCTTTTCCTGATCAGCACTTGCCAATAGCAACACATGGGAAAAATAACCAAGAAGCCCTGGGATCAAGAGCTGGGCAGAAGTTGTTATCACCATATCGATGCACTAAAATGTAAAAGGACTGCCCACATCCTACTGTCACAGGTCACAAAGCTAGGAGGAGATTCTCAGCTCATAATTCTAGATAAATCTTCTGCACAAGTCTGCTCACAATGTCTCCATCCCATGGTGATCTTCTTATTCTCACATCATCTTACCTCCTTCTGTCATAAGGACAGAGTTCTCTCTTCTCTCTGTGCTTCCACATGATTCTCCATTTCTACTGAGTCCTCATCACTCCTGGCATTCAAGCTTGTTGCTCTGCTCCAGCATGGATTTCATACTCTCTGCTACCAAAGTAGGATGTTTTTGCTTTCCTGACAAACCTTGGTGCACCCTCTAGCTTGGCTTGTTCATCTCTTTTTTTAGGGAGATTCTCCAATGACTACTCTCCATATTTATCATCCTCTGATCTGAATCCCACACCTATAGAAACTATACTTTCTCAGATCATGTATGACACACATTATCAAATACTATGAACTTTACTGTGTTTTTATTTCTTGTTTTCATCATTCAATCTTATCTTAGAAATGTTTTCCATTCTTGGCTTGAAATTATGTTACACTGATGGTCCCATTAGTATTTTAAGGGTCCTTATTTGTCCCCTTTTTCCTCCCACTTCCCAACTATAGTCATTCTAATGAATCTCTTTTATTGGTTGGTCCTTTCTGTGTGTGTGTGTGTGTGTGTGTGTGTGTGTGTCTGTGTGTGTCCCTTCCCTCAGAAACAGTCTCATAGCTTAAGCTATTATTTCCATGAACATGATTCCAAAATTGCTATTTCCAGCATGTCTTATGTTTAAAGCACAAGCCCTGCACTTCCTTTCTGTTGTGTTTTTGCATTAGACTCAAAATAACTACAAACCAAACTTCCCCTCTCCATTTCAGCCTGGCTTCCTCTCCAGAATTCTGCTTCTGATGGTTGTGTCACTCTTTTTCTATGGGCTCATGTTTTATTTCTCTAACCTGTTTGCCCCCATGATCATACAGCCCACTGATTTATTATTTTCCCTTGCTTACTCCTCTTGCTGCTTTTGCTTCTTCCTTTCCATTTACTGACACCACCACTAGTCTGAGATAAAGCCTTCAAGTCTTTATTACAATAAACTTTGTATTAGTATCTCTGCTTTTAGGCCTGTCTTCACATAGGTTATCTGATTAACACTTTAAAATGAACTAGATTTAATGCCTTCATCACATATATTGCTCTTTCTTAAACACCATTAGGAAATATGGTCCCAATTCACAATTCCAACCATATTTCCATCAGTTACCTCTACATCAGCCAAATTCGTGAACTCTCTCTGGCCCCTTAATACCCAGTGCTTATTGTTACTATTATGATTTCACAAACAAGTTCATCTTATCTGAAGTGCTTTCTCCATCCTCCAAATACCAACCATTCTTCAGAAACCACTTTAGGTCTTCCTTCTTCCATGAGTACTTTTCTCATTGCTCCATCTATCAGTCATCTAAAATATTTCTAAGCAGGTAATGCACTGGTTTTCAAATATTGGCCTGTGGAACAGGGATTAATTAGTGTACAAGTATACCTGAGAGCTTGTTAACAATATAGTGTTTGTGGATCTGCTGTGGGGTCTGGGAATTTTATTTTTTATGAATCTAACCACAGAATTCTGATGTGCACTACGTGGAAACCTATTTGACAATTACTCTCAATCTAATTTATGTTTAACTTTTAATGTATTAGATGTCATTTACACACCTAAGGTGTGAAGATACTTCAGTGTAGGGCCCATGGTTCATCCACCACAGTAATGGCATGAACATAGAAAGCACTAGGGAGATAGGTTGGGAGTTAGTTACATTTACAAATGGCCCCTAAATTGGCTTTCCCCTTACAATTCTTATTGTCTAAGATAATACTACACATTCATTCATTTGTTTTTCCATTAATTCCATTCATTCGCTTAACAAACATTTACTGCCCGTTGCCATACTCCTTGTGAGAGTGACAGGAGACTCCCCATTCCATGAGATAAAGGTCTCCTGACACTATGGACAGAATGCTATAGAAGTCCAGAAAAGAAAGCAATTAATTTTTTCCTTGGTGAGCCCATGAATTCTTCAAACAAGAGGAGACATAGTTGACATTTGAGCTTGGAAGTCAAGGTTGAAATGGAATTGGAGGGCATTCTAAGATGAGAGAAAAGTATGATAGAAAGGAGCAAGGTCAAAAGGCGACACTACTTGGAGAGAAGAATGAATGGTTCCAAGTGGCTAGAAGGAGGGTAAACAAAGGGATGGTACATGGAGAGATGATTCAAGAAGAGGTGGCAGTAGGAGAGGGGGATGCTGACAGAAAAAAGGAGAGGGTCAGACTATAGCCTTCATCTTGGAGGAGGGGTCATATAAGGCTCTTAGGAAGGATAATTACTCCATTAGATCTGTGTTTGGTGATCATAAATTTGGCCACAGTATAGAGTGTTTATTAGGGGAGAACCTAGAGAACGTGACCATGAAGGTGTCACAAGCAAACAAAGGAAGGCAGATGAGGCCTTGGTCTTCTGAAATGACAGTGAAGAAAGAGTAGAAAGAAGGTAGTGGTTGGATGGACTTAGCTTTGTCCTTACTTTCTTCCACCCAACTCTCTCCTGCCTCTCCATCTGTCAGTGATCCCCAAAGACCTCTCAAGTTGTCAACTTAAGCTGCTGGGTAAATAGTGATGTAATTAACCAAGACAGGTGCCAAAAAGAAGTACAGATTTGTGGGGGAGAAATATGAGCATAGCTTTTGAAGCACTGAAATTGAATTGCCTGTAAGACACCATGATGAGGTGTTCAGAAAACAGGAGGGCGATGAAAAATTAATGTGTCTATTTGGAGTTATGAAAAAAGAAGAAATAGTTGGAGCCTTGAGAATTAGTGAGATTTGAACATGATTTTGAAGTGATTTGAGTTTAATTTTTTTAAATGTTTTTATTTACTTTTGAGACAGAGAGAGACAGAGCATGAGCAGGGGAGGGGCAGAGAGAGAGGGGGACACAGAATCTGAAGCAGACTCCAGGCTCTGAGCTGTCAGCACAGAGCTGGATGCGGGGTTCAAACTCACAGACAGTGAGATCATGACCTGAGCTGAAGTCAGACGCTTAACCGACTGAGCCACCCATGCACCCCTAGAGTTTAGAAAATTTTATCTGCATTGAGCAAGAAGAAAATGGATGAGCTTGAGTGTTATTTTAGTTTGTTTCCTCTGTTTCTTCTGTTTGGAATGCTAATGAATAAATGAGCCCCATGAAGAAAGGATAGATTAAATTTATTAAGAATTTATGAGTTAAGTAATCAGTACCAACAAACAAACAAACAAGCAAAGCAGCAGTGGACTAAATGGGGGTGTTTGATGATATGTTATGGAAATATTAAAACTTCACTGCTCCAGCCTGTATACAGGCCTTCTGAATCAAGACTTTTGTGTAAGAAGCATTATCCATTATCCAGTATTGAAGCAGAAAAGAGACAGATTTATTGGAACTACCAGGAAGATATTACGTATAAGAAAGAAACTATTATTTATAATGCTCTCCAGTAATTATACATCCAGAATTTATCATTAAAAGAATTTCATTATCCTTTTAATTGTTATAATTTCTTTACCTTCTCAAGAGCTCAACAAACTTTCTCATATAAATGAAATTTTAATTAAGTTAATAGCTATACCTTATACATCATTTTTAAAGATAAGGGCTAATGTAAAGTAAAATAGAGGAAAAGAAACACGCTTGACTTGCCCCAAATTTCCAGATAGGTTAGGAAATGATAAATAGTAACACAACAATCTTGTCTTCACCAGAAAACTTCTAAACTCCTAGTTACAGACTTTGTATTATATGAGTTTTTAAAAACCAATCTGAAAGTGAAAGGCTTCATATACATTTACTTCTAATGTATCTAGTATCCTCAATATTTATTTGCTAGCCCAAATTTTCTTTCAAGTATGAATAAAACTTTAATAAATCTCAGTATTACTTAAATTTAGGTGTTTTTTATACAGGATTAGGGTAATTTATCTACAGATACTTATGTAATATCAAAGAACCCTTACTCTTCCATAACTTTATGCTTCTAGGTTTTTCTGGTCTTTTGTGAGAAAACAACTAATAAAATGTAAGATTTTAAACTGACTTTGATTCTTAGCATTTCATTATTTTATATCTGCCACAATCACAGAATAATTGAAAAGCATTAGAAGCATAGATGTCTGTGGGACAAATGTCGGGATACATGAGGCATAATCTTACAATCAGAAAATCTGTAAATTTAATTTAACAAGAATTTGTTGAGTCTTCATGACGGAAAAGGCATATACTAGTTATAACTTGGTGATACCACAAATGAGTAAGGCATAGCATCCCTCTTCAAGAAGCATATGGTCTAATGTATTAGCTACAGATCACGGTATGCTAACTCTAACACAAAGATGACTTGTGGTATGGGACAGCAGGATGTTTTTACAGACATCACCTCATGCAGTCATTTTAAGAAGACAGTGACTGAGATGTATGCTCTTAGAGCTGATGGGGAGTGGAGTGGAGCTGTCACTTATGCTCTCTGCTGCCTTTAGCTTGGTTATGGTACTCACTGAGTGTTCCATAGGTGGTGTTTAGTCAACAACAGGGATCTTCAATGAGAAACAAGAATGAAAAATCAAACAGTTAATTTAGAGCTAACTGTGCTTTTAATCTATTGAACATTGTGCTAATTCAAAATACAAAATGTAGTTCTCTTTGCCCCCAAATTAAGTAATTTCTAAAATTGTAATAATATATTTTTTAATTCCATTAGAATTCCTTGATATTTTTGTATGACTTATGATATTTTTTTCATGTCTTTGCGTGCCCTCTGTTGTCCAGTTTTATGTTGGCCTTTTCCTCATTTCTCTTGTGTACTGCACTGTCCTTGGATGTTTCTCATTTCTGCACCAGAGCAGATGAGAGTAGGTGCCCTATATACATTCTCATGGTACAGTGGATATAATCTAACCCAACCACCATGTACTGGAGTCTGAGAGTAACAGATCTTCATTACTTCCTAGAGTTAGTGGACTTCACAGTCATGGAATGCTCAAGGCCACTAGGCTGTGTCCAACCTCGAGTCTTGTAAGTACTATTTCATTATATTGTACAATTATAAGCAGCATACTTGTTATTGTAATGAAATATTACACAATCCCTGGATAAACAATCTTAAAATAGACTTGTTTTTATGAAAATTTAATTTATTGCTTTTTGAAAGACTTTATAATGTTGCTATTGAATAAGCAGATATCAAATGCAAATAAAAAATTGGAAAGATTCTACACTCAAATTACTTTGCAACTGTATTTAAATTGTTCACTTCACTGGCTGACAAACAGAGTTGCTATATTATAAGTGTGGTTAATGCAAGAAGAACAAAGAGCTACAATCATGTTCAAAGAAAAGATCTTGGTCTACAGATAAGATTTGTGGATAAATACATGTTTATTATCTATGTGTTTGAATCTGTTATTTTTTTTTCAAAGTATGTTTCAGTACTTTTGTTAACTTCTTGCTTTATGTTACTATTAAAAATTACTTAATCAGATGCTGACCCCAGTGGAGGCATCTACCAGGTCAGGCAGTGGGGCTCCGTAAGTCTTGGCAACCAGTTCAACAGTTACCTCTGATTCCTCCAACTTTCTATGATAAACAAAGGAGCATCCTGAAGCCCTCTGAAAATGCTGCTAAAATGTTTGCAATTTCTCAAAACCTGCATTTGCCTTCATATCTCATACTTACTTTAATAATATGCAGATTTTTTCTTTAAAACTTTGCAAAGATTATTCTGAAATAGCTCTTTCTTCATCTATTGTCTTTGTCTCCTTTATATCTTATTTATTCTTAATTTACTATTAATGTTTGTGTCAATATATGCTATGAGTTATTTTTTGTTTGTTTGTTTAAGGCTTTCCTTATCCTTATTTCTCCTAAATTCCTCCCTGAAGAAAGACTCATCTCCATAATTTTCCATTTCTGACAACTAGCTCATTTCCCCAATGTTACACTGGGATATGGCAATGCAAATAGCTAAACTTCAATAAGGACCTGACCAGCAAGAGCAAGAGAGGCATTAAAACAAAATAAATCTGTTTTGAACAAGAGGACTCAAAATAGCATGGAAAGGAAATATTGAACTACAGATTATGATCCAGTCTTGAATGACACTTGAAAAGAAACTAGAATGACTTCTAAATGAAGTCTTAGATATTTTTTAAACAGGACTAGAGACCCCAACTTTAACACTTGCCAGGAAAGCCCTGGGGTGTTAAGAGCTATATTGAAATTTGCCTCCTGGTCTGAGTGTGAAATGCAAAGTGAACTCCCTCAGAAATGGTTTTGCTACAGGGAATCTTCACATACTATACATATCTTTCCAGCTGGGGCAGGGTTCAGATTTTCAAGCAATTAGGACAGGAATTTTTTTTTTAATAGAAAAATGCAGAATGGGCTATGAGCTTTGTTGGAGAAGAAATATTTATGGAATTTTCTGCATATTTTGTGGGTAGAAAAAATAATTCTATTTGCTTTTGGGACTTATCAACTCTCCTGGTATGATTTTACAAATACCAATTATACTCACAGAGGAATAAGCCAGTCATTGAGAAGACATACATTTCAAGGGTATGACAGAAACAGAACCAAAGTTACCTTATTCAACCGCCTCGTGTCTTATTGTATCTATCCATCCTACTCCCACTAGAAGCTATGTAATTAATATATCAGTGAATGGTAGTCGAAAAAAGTGAGCTTTATATTGTCACTTTATATTGTGCATGTGGGTAACTTTGTCTGGAAAGAAATGTGCTACCCTATACCTGGAATTCCAGATGAAGTTGGAAGAAGTTGCAAGAATGAAATAAGAGAGGACGACAGACTTAGGCTTAAAAAGCAAAGGATTGACTTTATGTATCTCATGCCCAATGAACTTATTTAAATCTTGAAGATTCTTTACTCTGGTGACCAGTTCATTTTACCACAATTTGGCAGCACCTAGTAGGTGAAAATAATATTACTTACTATAGGGGATGCAAAGCTGGTGGAAATGGAAACTCTTTTCAGTGTTGCACCTCAGAGAGTCCTGAGCTACATATGGAAGATTAGCTGGCATGATACTGGATTTATGCACTTACAAGTAAGTGTTTAGGGCTGGAATTTCTGCTTTGTGTCTTTGGACACTGGACACATTACTAAAAGAACACGTGAATGGAGTAGAACAAATCCCTTACTATATAAGGCATCTAAACAGGTAGCATTAGCATTCTAGACCTTCAAGGAAAACTCTTTTAGGTCTTCCAAATTCAATGTCTTATGAATCTGTGATTTTCTGGGATCCTCTATTTCTATTGACCTTCCATTCTTCCATGCATACTTCCATAAACACACACACACACACACACAGAAATAAATTATGTGACTTTGTTTTTGACTTCCGTGTTTACTTTTACCTCTACATTCCTCAACAACAGGTAGTGAGGGAACTAAGACTGCTTTTACAGATTTCATTGTGTTGTCTTAGAAAATAATAGTCACTGAGGGAACACATCAGTTATAAATCAGTTATAGTTTTTTCTTGAACAGACTTAGGCATATACATAGTAGCATCATTTCCATGATTAAGAAACACCTTCAATACAAGTTTAAATTCAACTGTGTACTCAGATTTAGAAAATTTTTCAATTAAAAAATGGACTCAGGTATAAGCAATAAAATCAGGTGTCAGTGAATTCCATTCATTCACTCTCTAGTTTACATTTTGGTGCTTTCTTTCCATGCCTATACTATCAGTTTTTTGACAGATGTATTAATGTAAACTTTAGTTTTTCATCTTCCAAACCTTAAAAAATGAACTGAAGATTTTGTATATATAATTTACAGGGAAGACCTGTACCAACACAGCTTTCCCCTGATTATATATTTGTCAAAGCCTTGGGAGAGAAAAATTAATGGAGTTGCTTTCTTTGTTATACAGAAGGATCCATACTCCAAAGAACAAATTGTGTCTTGGATTTTTTTTAATATTACAAAGACAAATCAAATGTGAGGAATTTTTATGAAATACATCTTTTTAGTTCTCTGTAACTACACTGTTAACATTTGCAAATGAATACAGAAAATAAAAAATATATTTTAATGATGAAATGAAATGAAAAATTGTAACTGTTAAATAAAAACTTCAATGAATGTGTGACTATAAATGCAGGCAAAGATATACTTAATGAAGTGAATAAATTAAAACCCAGATTTTATAATCTGGAGTTTTCTTTTTTTAAAACACTTTTTCTTAATTTAAATCCAAATTAGTTAACATATAGTGTAATAATGATTTCAGGAATAGAATTCAGTGATTCATCACTTACATATAACACCCAGTGCTCATCCCAAGTGCCCTCCTTAATGTCCATTGCCCATTTAGCCCATCTCCCCACCCAACACTTCACCAGCAACCCTCAGTTTGCTGTCTGTATTTAAGAGTCTCTTAAGGTTTGTGGAGGTTTTTTTTTATATAACTCTTTTTTGAAATAAAATTATTCTCCATTTTGTCAAGATTTTGTCACTTTTTCCCCATAAGTCAACCATAAGATGTCTGGCAGCCATCTTCTGCCTTCTACCTAGATTTTTAGGGGCTTGTATGCAAGGACAAAGAACTGTTCCTTTTGTTTTTTAAGCACACTTTATTTTTCTGGTAATAGTAATCAACAAATATAATAATAGCATCAACATAATCATTTCTTGGTATTAATTTCCTTAATTAAGCCTCTTAGAATTAATGCTTCTCATGAATGCTTAACAAATTATGATTAAATAACTAATTTTTATAGTTAAATCATACATGGTCTTTGGTTTCTCATCTGCATAAGAAAAGTGTATAGGTTGCAAGACACAAATGTCCATTCAAATAACTTACATGGAAAAATTATAATTAAGGGGAGTTACAGGGTCTGTCATGTAATCCAAATTCTGGGGAACAACCAGATCTCAGGAAAGAACTGCTCCAAGGAATGATCCTCTTTGTAAAACTAATTTGTCTTTCTTTCTTCATAAGCTTTCTCTACTCAGGACTCCTGATAAAACATAGTGGAATATACCATCTGCAGCCTCGGTCTACATTTCTTCAATTGAAGAAGTCAGCCAGAATGAAACTGAAATGTCCTAGTTCAGATTTCAAATTTTAAGATGAACAACATCTCTGGTTGACCTGTCTGGATCATGTGCTCATTTCAAGATTATTGACTTTTGATGGGAGAGGATGAGTGGTGTTGTTGTCCAATTGTGTAAGCCCAAATGTTCCCATTGGAACCATGGGAATAGGCATTAGGTGAAAAGAAGCGAAGTAGAAAGTAAATTCTCAGAAATTTGTAAAGATAGCTAACCAATTACTCAAAAATACCTTCTGCAAGAGGCTTGGGCCAGAGGCTTCTAGAGTTGCTTTTGAATCTAAAATTTTATAATTCTTTTTTCATATTAGATGTGTCTTTAGAATTTTTAATTTCTTTTTTATTGGAGTGAAATCCATATAACATTAAAATTAACCATTTTAAACATTTTATTTATTTAATTTTTTAAATGTTTGCTTTTGAGAGAGAGAGAGAGACAGAGCATGAGCAGGGGAGGGACAGAGAGAGACACACACACAGAATCTGAAGCAAGCTCCAGGCTCCACACTGTCAGCACAGAGCCCAAAGTGGGGCTCGAACTTGTGAACCATGAGATCATGACCTGAGCTGAAGTCTGATGCTTAACTGAGTCACCCAGGTGCCCCTAAAATTAACCATTTTAAAGTCTAAAATTCAATGTCATTTTGTACAGTGACATCAATCACCTTGTCAAATTTCAACATATGTTCACCATCCCAAAAGAAAGCGTACCATGCCCATTAGCAGTTACTCCTTATTCCTCCCTGTCCTTGGTGTCTGGTAAACCTTAATCTGTGTTCTATTTCTATGAATTTATCTATCCAGAATGTTTAATATAAATAGAATCATACAGTATGTGACCTTTTGAGTCTGGCTTCTTTCTCCTAGCATAATGTTTTTAAAGATGTATTCATATTGTAACATTCTTTTTTTGTGGTTTAATAATTTTCTATTTTATGTATATACTACAATTTATTTACCTATTCATCCACTGATTGACTTTTGGGCTGTTAACACCATTTAGTTATTGTGCATAGAGCTATTATGAACATGTGTGTACACTAATTTTTTAAGGACCTTTTTTTTTTTCAATTCTTCTGGGTGTACATCTAAGAATGGAATTGATGAGTCATGTGGTAATTCTATATTTAACTTTTTGGCAACCACCAAACTGTTTTCCAGATAGCTGAAAATTTTACATTCCCACTAGCAATGTATGAGGATTAAAATTTCTCCCTATGCTTGCCAGACTTGTTACTTTCCTTTTTTAAATAAAAAAAAAATTATGCTAGTCATCCTAGTGAGTTTGAAGTGGTACTTCACAGTGGTTTTAATTTGCATTTTACTGGTGACTGATGGTTTTGAACATCTTTTCATGTGTTAGTTGGCCATTTGTAAATTTTTGGAGAAATGTCTGTTCAAACCCTTTGTCCATTTAATAAGATGAATGGTCTTGGCAGCTTTGTTAAAAATCAATTTCCCATAGATATATGGCTTCATTTCTGGACTCTCAACTCTATTTCATTGGTCTCTAAATCTACCTTTGTGCTACTACCACAAGATTCAGATTTCTGTAGACTTGTAGTTATTTTGAAATCAGGAAATGTGAGTCTTACAACTTTTTTTTTCAATATTGTTTTGGCTAGCTGGTGTTTCTTGTAATTCCGTATAAATTTAAGTATTATATTTTCCATTTCTGTAAAAAAGGCCACTGGAGTTTTGATAGGGATTGCATTATTTTTATAGATTGTTTTGGGTGGTTTTGTTAACAATACCGAATCTTCCAGTCTATGAATACAGTATGTCTTTCTATTTATTTATTTAAATTTCTTCCAATATTATTTTGGAATTTTTAATCTGGCTACAGCATTACTTGGTTAAATATATTCCTAGATACTATATTATTTTAGATTCTATTGTGAAGGGAATTGATTTTTAATTTCCTTTTCAGATCATTTATTACTATTATATAGGTCTTATATCCTACAACATTGGTGAATTTTTATTAGCTTTAATAGTTTTTTTTTTTTAATTCTTTAGGATTTCCCCAAAATGTGATTACATCATCTATAAATAAGGACACTTTTATTTCTGCCTTTTCTACTTGAATATCCTTTTTTTAAAGTTTTAAAATTTGTTTATTTTGAGCAGGGGAGGGACAGAGAGAGAGAAGGAGAGAAAGAATCTCAATCAGGCTCAATGCTGTCAGCACAGAGCCCAATGCGGAGCTCAATCCCACAAACCGGGAGATTGTGACCTGAGCCAAAACAAAGAGTCAGACACCTAACTGACTAAGCCACCCAGGTGCCCCTGAGTATCTTTTATTTCTTTTTCTTGCCTAATTGTTTTGGCTAGAACTATTGGTACAATATTAAATACAAATGTCAAAAGCATGCAGCCTTTTCTTATTCCTGACCTTAGGGGGAATGTTTTCAGATTTTCATCATTGAATATGATGTTAATTGTGTTTTTCTTGTTTGTTTTTTTGTTGTTGTTGCTTTGTTTTTTTTTTTTTTTGTTTGTTTTGATAAATAGCCTTTATCAGGTTGAGGAAGTTCCTATCTACCTAGATAAGCAGATGATTATATCATGATTATATCATGATTATATCATGAGTAGGTGCTAGATTTTGTTAAATGCTTCTGCATCTATTGAAACTAGTCTTTTTCCTTCATTCTATTAATGTGATGCATTACTTTGCTTTATTTTCATATGGTGATCCAGTCTTAAATTCTTGGGATTTTGTTGATTTTTACTTCAATATTCATAAGATATTTTTGCCTGTAGTTTTCATATGATGTTTTTGTCTGGCTTTAATATCAGGGTTTATGTTAGTCTTATCAAATAAGTTAGATAGTATTCCCTCCTCTTCTATTTTTTAAAGAGTTTGAGAAAGATTGGTGTTAACTCTTCTTTAAATGTTTGGTAGAATTCACAGGTGAAGTTATCTGGTCTTGGGTTTTTCTTTGTTGAGAGTTTATTGATTATTGATTCAATCCTTTACTTGCTTTAGGTCTTCTCAGATTTTCTATTTTTTCTTGAGTCACTTTTGGTAGTTTGTGCATTTCTAGGAATTTGTCCATTTCATCCAGTGCCGGGAATGGCCAGCAAATCTTGCGCCAACTGGATGAAAGATTACTCCACACTTTGCTAAGAAAGAGAGAAGGCATGGGGGTCAACGTTCCTAGCTGAAGACCCCGTTCGCCTTACTCAGATTCTCATTTATTGCAGTGTCAAGCCAATCACGAATCTCAGCTGGCTTGTTGTGTACAGAAGGCGTATAACATTTTAAGCATGCAAAAACAAAGGGTGCATGACTTAAAGACAAACAATCACAAGAGACTAATCAAATTATAGATATACTGCAAGGTTCTATGTGTCCTACTGTTTTGCTAAACTTTGCATACAATGTATAGATAATTGAGTTCCCCAAGGACCGCAGAAACACATGAGACCACCCCTCCCCCCCCCACCTTGCATTCCACAATCAGGGCAGTTAAGCAGGCCTCTGGCATTCCAAGAGACCCATGCACCTCTCAAGTTTAACTGCAGCCCACCGGAAATATCCACGTTACATTTTAGCTAGCTAAGCATTGTGTATAATATCGTCATCCTCAGTAATAACCCCAACAATCTAGGTTATCTAATTTGTTGGTATAAAATAGTTCACAGTGTTCTCTTATATTCCTTTTTTTTTTTTTCCCTGTAAGGTCAGTAGTAATGTCCTCTTTTTAAATGTCTGATTTTAATATTTTGAGTCTTCTCTCTCTTTTAAGTTAATATAGTTAGAAGATTGCCAATTTTTTTTTCAAAGAATCAACTTTAGGTTTTGCTGATTTTATCAATTGTTTTTCTATTATCTATTTCAATGATCTCTGCTCTAATCCTCATTATTTCCTTCTGTTGGCTTTGGGTTTAGTTCTTTTTTTCCTATTGCCTTAAGATATACATTTAAGTCATTGATTTGAGATTTTTCTTCTTTTTTAATGAAAGTATTTACAACTATAAGTTTCCTTATGAGTACTGTTTTCTCTTATCCCCAAAGTTTTAGTCAATCCATATTAGACGTTTTTGATGATAGGCTGCTTTTAATCATACCTTCACATCTAGGGTTTTTCTGTACACTACTCTTGTGGCTATCTCAATAAGTCACAGAAAATGAGACAGAGTGGTTCTTAGCAAGTTCATATATTTCTAGAGTTCCTGTCTTTATATATTTTAAATTGTGGGATATATAAAAAATTAAAAAGTAAATTATGTTTTCAAATACCACCTAATCGGGGCGCCTGGGTGGCTCAGTCGGTTAAGCGGTCCGACTTCAGCTCAGGTCATGATCTCGAGGTCTGTGAGTTCAGGCCCCACGTTGGGCTCTGTGCTGCCAGCTCAGAGCCTGGACCCTGCTTCAGATTCTGTGTCTCCCCCTCTCTCTGCCCCTCCCCTGCTCATGCTCTGTCTCTCTCTCTGTCTCAAAAATAAATAAAAGCATTAAAAAAATAAATAATAATAATAAAAAAACCAAATACCACCTAATCAAAGCATTATAAATTGCCCATATACCAGGAAACATTGAGGGACCTAGGGTTGTACAACATCCTAAGCTAAAAAAAAAAAAAAAAAGAAGAAATTCAAACATGTCATACCCAAGCCAAAACCCTTTAATGGCTCTTTCTTATTTTCTAAGTGAATCCCAAATCCCTTTTCAAGACAAGCAAAGATCTTTAATACATGGTTGCTATTCACATATCCAACTCCCCATCTCTCCTTTTTCTAGCAATACCTGTGGTGTTTTCCTGTATAGCCTCCAATGTTCCATGCCTGCAGGTCTTTGTCCATACTCTTCCTTTGCCTGGAGAGCCCTCATACCCTTTCTTTTCTTTGTTACATATTCCTCACTTTTAAAGATTCATTTCTGGCATTTTTTTTTCTCTAAGAAACCCCAGATATTCTTGAAGATAGTTTGTACTTCTGCCTGACGTGTGAACATCTCTTTTTCACTGAATTATACTGAAATTACCTCTTTTTGTATTGATTTTCCCCCAACTAGTTGAAAGCTCTTAAGTCTAAAATTTGAATTTATTTATCTTTCTCTCCAAGTGCCTCTTTAAGGCTTGGCACATAGCAAATGCTCAGTGAATATATGGAGAACTAAATGAAAGGAGGCCATATATTTAATTGCTAAGTGGTACAGAGATTAAAAAGCAAAGAGGTTGCTAAGAACTAAGGTGTTAGTCAACAAGGAAACAGGACTTGGATGGGAGAAAAAACAGGTAAATCCAGGCCAGGAGCTTACAACTAGAAAGTGAAGTCAGATTCATATGGGAAACAAAGGCAGAAGGAAATAGCAGATGGGAAACAAAGGCAGAAGGAAATAGCAGATAAAATTAAATTTTCTTATAACCTGCAGCCCACTGACAAATACTTGAGGCTGGCAGAGTAAAACATTTCTCCAAGAGACTCTCTACCTTCTTAATGTTAATGCTTTGCTAGAGGGAAAAACAACCTTAGCTTGGCAGTAGCTCCAGTACCTTGTGAGTCTTCTTTAGCATATGAAAATCTCATTGGAAACTTCCCCTGGACTTTACCTCCTCCAACTCCATAGGATATAACCAGTCTCTCCTCAGGGTCCAGGGGCAGCTCTTTCTGCGTCCTGTGCTTTAATGAAATCACCTTTTTTTGCACCAAAGACGTCTTTAAGAATTCTTTCTTGGCCATCAGCTCTGAACCCCATGAGCCCCACTATTTCCCCAAAACTTCAACAAAATGAGAAGAGACCTGGATTATCTTGGAAATAAAGAGACTGAACAGATTAGAAGGTACAAGGACATAGGGAGAATTGAGAACTACCTGTGGATGTAGTAGGGTGGGCTGGCTATGGAAACTGGTTCGATACTGCAATCAGACACAGTACCCTCTTGTGGTGTATCTTTCCCATCTCTCCCTGATGGTAGGTAGTTAGGAATCTTCATGAATGTCATCTGTACCTTGCAGCAGCCTACTTTTCCCCAACTTTCTGTCCTGAAAAGCTTTGTCCTCATTGAATATTAGAGTTGGTTCTAAGGAAGTGGTGGGTGGAAGCACTGAGAATTCCAGCAGTGACCTGGGCTGGGTCAGTGAGCCCCACAACTCCTGAGTGGATGGGGCCAGCTTAAGGATGAATATTGCTTGTTATGCACACCTGAATTTCCCTTAAACCCACAGTTGTTTTGTTTATCTGCTACTTTATGGGATACTAATTACATCCTAGGGCTATAGACTTCTAATGAGCCAGCACCTGGGAGATTAAACCTGGACTTGCTTCTTTGTAGAGATTTTATTTTTTAAACAGAGCATTTTAATATACAGCTGAAAGATAATAATTTTTCATTTAACATGTAATATTCGTTTGTGAATCAACCTATCATTATGCCTGATTATTCTAACACATTATGAGCTTTGTTAAAAGAAGAAAAAAAGAAAAAAACAGCTTGTCTTCCTGATGGTAAAAAAAAAAAAAGGAAATAAAATAAACCAACTGAATATAAGTGATGCTATATATAAAAGGGGCCATAGGTTGCCATGGTAACCAAAGTTCTAAAAATGACAGAAAGAAAGGAACATCAGGTTGTTGTGACAAATGACACTTGAAGTGACAGGTTTCTTGTGGTGCTTGCTTTTAATTAACGCAGCTCTGTAAGGAATGCTATTATTGAATAATAGATTAATGTGGAAATCAGGAACCTGGCTGGAAGATTTGTTTTTCCAGTACTGGGATAACTAATAAGAGAATGCAGAAAACAACTGGAGAGTGAAACTCTGCTGTGAGAGAAGATGCCTGATGGTGGTTATCCATGATCACATGATGAATGTATGCACCATACGTTCTTGTAGATTGTGGGAACAGCTGTCTCCAGCAGAAGTAATCAAAGTGAAGCTAAAAATACAACAGTCACCACAAAGGACAGCAGTTGTGTAACATCAAAAATCACTAGTTTAAAAAAGTTTTTTTTACATCATTTATATTGTTTGTGCTTTTTAGTAAGTGTTTTAATGTCTGATATGTAAAATGAAAACATATATGTATATGGTATGGATGGATACATTCATATCCATGCAAAAGGTGTATATATGTAACCTATTTCTTTCAGCTGAATGAGAAATCCTATGAAATCTTAGATAATAGTGCATTCCACATCAGGAGGCTGAGAATTTGAGAATTTACAGATACTCTAATGTATAGGCAATGTCTAGACAAAACAGTTTTATCATATACATGGAAAAGAAGATATACAGACTTTTTCTATATTTGCAAAAATTGAAGAAAATAGAGATGAGATAACGTGCCCACAGGACACAAAGCTGAGATGAAAACCCAAGTCTTCACACTCCCAACACCCCATATTCATACTTACCTGTTCTAAGCCTGACCATGGCTGGGCTTCTTGATCTGGGCCAAGGGAATTATTGGTGTATTTATTCATTTATTAGAGCCTCAATGCAGCTCCACAAGGACACAGACACAAAGAAAAACAGCAAAAAAAAAAAAAAAATCAAATGGCATGGGTGCTGGACTCTTTTCTTATATGTCCTTCAAGCTACAGAGTGCTGAGCTGGTAAGGGTTTTTTCAAATCCTGATTACTTGTTTTGTTTGCTTCTAACTCCCACCTCCAGAACAGCCCTATATTGCTATGTCTGTATATATTTGCCACATTCTCTGGTAATTGTTAATAGTTCATCTTACCTTGTAGGTTGTGAGCTCCTTGAAGCAAAGTAAATGTCTTCTTCCAAGCTCATTTCTTGGCAAATAAAAGGCGTTCAGTACATTTTTTAAAAGAAACAATGAATAAATGAAACAAAACCTGCATGTCTAGGTTTACCTCAGTGGAGTTTCATAATTATAATCATGTTGGTTCATTCATCCACCAAACTCTTTTATGGACAGAACTTATTTCAATGACTGGGTGTAAAGACAATGAGATCTAGTACCTGCTTTTGTCTTGGCATCTAGAGAGCAGCATGAACAATCAAAGCAATCATTAGGGCAGCAGGGTAAACACTACAATGGGAGTATATGCATAGTTGAATATGGCAGGGCTAGGAATGAATTGTGTCTGAAATGCAGGAGTCTGTGGAGAAGTGGGGAGGATGATGTGGTGAGGCTGTGAGCATGTAGTTCCTGGAGGGCCCTGCTCAACATACTTTGACAAGAGGATCTGTCTAAAGCTAATGGATAACCTCTGAGACTTTCACATGTATATTTCATATTATGAAATTAATACCAGTTAAGTATGAAAATTGGAAAGTATGACTAGTAAAGTTGGGATAAAAAGTACCAATTGTCTCATTACTAGAAATACCCATTGTTAACTCACTTTAATATATATATATTTACAGCCATGTAGGTACGTGTATACTTCTTTACATATAAAAATGGTAAAATCCAATACTTAATTATTTTTATTTTAAAACAATTACAACTTAATAAAAATTTGGAAGTATAGTACAAGGAATTTTTCACCCTTAATCATTTGTGAGTACTATACTTCATGAAATTAACATAATGCATAATCCTCAGACTCTCAGACTTAATTTTTTTTCAGTTTCTCCCAAATATCCTTTTAAGAAAGGGGGTCAGGTTCAGAATCACATGTTACATTTGGCTGTAATGTCTATTAAGTCTCCTTCAGTCTGTAATAGTTCTTTAGTCTTTCCAGTACTTTGATGACTGACACTTTAGAAAGTCTTAGGGAAGTACTGGGATAGAATGTCCCTCCATCTGGGTTTGTACAAAGTGTCCTCATGATTAGAATCTGATTATGGGTATTTGGCAGGCATAATGCAGAAGAGATATGCATTCTTCCTATTCTATCAGATGGATGCATAATTTTGATTTGCACCTTTACTGATGACGTTCATACTAGTTGTTCAATTAAGTTGTCAGCTAGAATTCTCCACTGAGAGGTGACTTCTTCAGTCTTGTAATTGATAAGTATTTTCTGTGGAAATGCTTTTGTTGGAAGACAGTTCTCTTGCATTTCTGCACCTCTGAGAGGCACTGGCTACCTTTTTAAGGCCTGTTCTGGCCAGGTTTTAGAACATGCTTTTATGGCAAACAGCCTTGTTAGACAGAGGTAATGTCTCCCTCTGGAGCACAGAGTAGCTTTGTTTGCCATCCAGAGTAATAAAGATAATGTTTCACTCAGGGGCAAATGTTGGGCAAATTGTTTGGAGGCCATTGTAAAAGTTTGGAGTTTTCTAAGCTCAGGGCTCTTCAGTTGTGATGGGTAGCATCCACCTGGGCCACATCATGTTGTTTCTATGGAGCTTGGGAGAAAAAGGGAACCAAAAAAAAAAACCATGAAGCTCATTCTTCCTGCTGTCCTTTGTCTTCTTCCAGCCTCCATGAAACTATCAGCAATTAGCCTATAACATTGCAAGAGTAAAACCTCAGAGTTCTTTAGAACTTTGAAATTATGTAAATACCTCTTCCTCATCAAACTTTAAATTTACTTTTTTATTTATATCTATATGGGTGCATGCCTTCCTATTTTTACAAAAGGTTATATTCCGCTACTATTGTTATTTCTTTTGATACACAGATCAAATCCCCCTGATTTGGCCAATGGGAGCCCCTTCAAGTTGATTTCTGTATCTTTTTGACATATTCTCATCCTTCTTTGAGGATTTTTTCTGGCACAAAAAGGATTCTTAAACTCATCTTGTACTTTTCCTGCCCCTGCCCCTGTGTCTGCCCTTTATTCAGCTTTTTCTTTAAGCAGCTCTGGTTCCATTTGGTGCAGCATGGTATTTAGAAGCTATCTTGTGGGCCTTGAGATATGGCCAACTTCAAAGTTAGAAAACATGGTCCCCCAAAATAATCCTAACCTCTGATACCAACTAAAAATTCAGGTCTTTCCAGGGGCGCCTGGGTGGCGCAGTCGGTTAAGCGTCCGACTTCAGCCAGGTCACGATCTCGCGGTCCGTGAGTTCGAGCCCCGCGTCAGGCTCTGGGCTGATGGCTCAGAGCCTGGAGCCTGTTTCCAATTCTGTGTCTCCCTCTCTCTCTGCCCCTCCCCCGTTCATGCTCTGTCTCTCTCTGTCCCAAAAATAAATAAAAACGTTGGAAAAAAAAATTTTTTAAAAAAAATAAAAATTCAGGTCTTTCTTAAATAACTTCAGATTTGATGATTCACTAGAAGGACTCACTGAACTCACTGAAAACTATTATGCTCATGGTTATAGCATATTATAGAGAAAAGGTATAGATTAAAATCAGCCAAGAGAAGAAGCAGAGACCAGGAGAGTTACCAGATACAGAGTTTCCATTGTCCTCCATCCATGGAGACAGAATGAGTTATTAACCTGGCATTCTGTGTATGAGAGTACACATGGGCATTGTCAATAAGAGAAGCCCACCCATGCTTTGGTGTCCAGAGTTTTTACTGAGGTTTTATCATGTAGGCATGATAGATTGATTGATTGCCCACATGGTTAATCTCAGTCTTCAGATATACTGATGCTATGTGACCCAAAGTCTTCACCCTAAGTCACATTGTTAGTCTTTCTGGCATGGCCCCTACCTTAAGTCTATATGGATGTGGCCAACTCCTCCCCTAACTCACATTGTTAGGCCATCTGCTATGATTCAAGACTCTCCAACAAACAAAAACAATTCTATTAGGCATAATATTTCAAGCATCTAAAGATTACCTCCTAGAAACTGAGGGACAAAGCACAGACTTTTCTTTGGACAAGGTAAAAATCTTTACTACACAAGGGTACTAGTTGTGCTCATTGGTACTGTGGTGCTAATGCTCCCAGGCTCTTTCAGGGAACAGAGCTAGGGAACACATGTATGTATACACACACAAACTTACATTTTTACTTGTTTCTGTGTTTATTATCTAACTATCTATACACCCAATATACTATCTATCTATATTGAAAACCATGTTTACACTAATACCTTTAATACCAATATAACAGCACAAAGTTTATAAAAGTTTTCTGCCTTTTCCATATTTGTAACTCTTTTCCCCAATAGTAAGAAACTTATCTCCCTTTATCCTTGATATATTTACTTATGGGACCAACTCCCTATATTAATTAATCTCCCATCCCGGCCACCATGCTCTCCCTTCCAGATATAGTTGTCTTCCTAACACTGCTTATTCTCTGATACTCCATGCTGGGCCACTCCTCCAGGAGGAAACCTTCTCACCATGCTTACATTCCAAAACCCTATGATGGACCACCATTCTGTGAAGATGTCATTCTCCCCCTACTCATGATCTGAGACTCCATAGGAAGGGAAAGGAAGGAAGAGAGGAAGATTTCCATACTAACTGATTAGCATAGCTTTTTCTGACTATAAAAAATAATATTTGTTCATTGAACTGCATTTACAATATACAGAGGAGTATAGAGAAAAAATTAAAAGTCATCCACAATTCTACTGTTCAGAAATTTCACTTAACATTTATGTTTTCCATTTTGTCCCTTTCCTAAGAACATTTTAAAATAATTGATAACATAATATGTATAATTTTTAAAAAGGCCAACAGGAAACTTCAAACTTGTTCAAGATAGTAGTGGATTATAAAGAGGGCAAGCATTGAAACAGAACAACACTAATAATTTTAATTCATTATGAAACATGGTGAGAATCACATCTGAACTGTAGAGAAAGGATAAGGAAGAGTTGAGAGGTGTATTTTCTTGTACTAAATAAAGCTAATATGTGGAAGCAATACATGGAGAAAAGAAATTCAGAACCAATATTTATTGCAATGTTGCTGTGAAAGAAAACATTCCTGTAGTGTCAATCCTCTGCTCCGCTCTAGCACTTCTGACACCAAATGGGGGAGAGTTCCCCATACTGAGCAATTCTGGGGTAGCAGTTGGGTATCCTATAATTTAACCCAATTATGACACTACCTGGAGATGGCATCAAATTCCATAGGTTCAGTGCTTAGTGTCACAGGATTGCTTTCCCCTGCCTTTAGACATCAAAAGCAAATCCAGGTTGTCGCCTATGCTTCTGACCAACTGACTGTAAATTGGAAGCTCCCCTCCTTGTGTCCAGTTAATTTGCTAGAGCACCTCACAGGACTTAGAAAACCAGTTTACTCACTAGATGACCAGTTCATTACAAAGGATATTAAAGGATACAGATAAACAGGCAGATGAAGAGATACACAGGGTTCTGAGCAGAGGAGTGTCTGTCCCTGTGGAGTTTAGGTTTCCCATTCTTCCAGAATGTGAATATGTTCTTGACTACGAACCCGGAAGCTCTCCAAATTATTTTGGATTTTTATGGAAATTCATTAAATATGCAGGGTTGCTTTAATCATTGGCAGTTGGTGATTAAAACAGCCTCCAGCCCCTCTACCCTTCCTGGAGGTCAGAGGGAATGGGACTAAAAGTTCCATCCCTCTAATCACATGATTTGGTCTCATGGCAACCAGCTCCCATCTCCTAGTTATCTAGATGTTTTCCAAAAATCATCTCATTAACATAAACTTAGGTATGGCTGAAAGGGGTTTGTTAGGAATAACAAAAGACACTTTGTTCACCTTGATCACTCTGACTGTTTTAGGAACCAGGAACAAAACTAAATATTATAACAAAATGTGCTCTAATGGCTCATATATAAGAAATTACAAGGGTTTTCAGGAGTTAGGCACCAGGAGCAATGGAAACCAAATATATATTTCTTATAAATCAGAATATCACAGTTGCAGAATCCAGTGATCAGATATTTGACTGACTAATTTCTTAAGTTTAAGATCCAAACTGTTTTAGATTCTTAATTGTGATTGACCTTTGTTGGCTTGAGAATGTTTTAGACACCCCACATGGGTGGGGTGTCAGTAGAGTCCAGTTTTGTAAACCTTGCCCAGTTGTTCTCTGATGTGGAGAGAAGTCAGAGGCTGGTCTGATTTTACTTGGTTATATTTTTGTATGTGAACTGTTTGGGTGTTTTGTCTTGTTTTGATAGCTGAATTTCTTATGTCTCCTCTGCACTGAGCACAGAGAATGGGATAATGAGAGAGAAGTCAGGGATAAAGGTAATTTGTTTACTGAGACCCACAAAATGGAGGGTGCCCCAGTGCCCTGCCCCATGTCACAAATCTAAACCTAAATCAGCCTACACTCCTGGGAAATGCCTTCCTGTCAAGGAAACCTAACATACACCAATCACAATCTTCCAACTCAGCTTTAACTAGCTTAGTTTACACTAGACTATGACTTGTTAGCCTTAAAAAGAAATCCCCAATCTGGCCAATCATACCCCGTTTCCACCCTGCCTCTCTTAATGCTCTGTAAAACTCAATCTTGTCCAAAATCCCTTGGGAAGAGCATTCCATTGCTCCATTAAGCACTGTACTCCCCAAGTCCATGGATTGTTTTCCCTTGAGAAAAAGATATCAAACTCATTACTAAATTGCATTATTTTTGTCACATGATACCAGGAATTACACTTGCAGACTCCCTTTTGCTGAATGATTCTGGGTTGGAATATCCCAGTATGAGGAAAGGTGAGATCTGGAAGGAAGAGGAAGAGAGATGCTTATTCTTGGTTGGTCATGACAGATCACTGTGGTGTGGTGACTTCTCTGTGAGGTTCAGTTTCTCACCTCACACAGAACCTGATGCCAAAGTTATTGGTGACTGTTTTGCAATTTCCTGGTGGCAACTCCTCAGACCTTCAACTCCTCAACATTTACACAAGCCCAAATTCCTATATTAAACCTTTTTATTCCCTTAATTTTTTGCAGTGATTCTGTTTTGTAAATCCATACTAGACTGATATGTTGGATAATATAATTTTTCCATGTAGAAGTTGTTAAAATAATTTTCTAGGACCAATATGGAGCTGCCTTACCTAGGTGCATATTAGGGAGTCAAAACTTAACTTTTGGGGCGCCTGCATGGCTCAGCTAGTTAAGCATCTGACTTTGGCTCAGGTCACAATCTCCTGGTTCATGAATTCAAGCCCTGCATCGGGCTCTGATGCTGACAACTCAGAGCCTGGAGCCTGCTTCAGATTCTGTGTCTCCCTCTCTCTCTGCTTCTCCTCTGCTCACACTCTGTCTCTCTCTTTAAAAACAACAACAACAACAACAACAACAACAACAACTTAAGTTTCATGTCCATGTAAATGCTCCACTTGACCAGAAATGCAGTGTATACATGCAGCCAATCTCCATTTGGCAAACCACCTCCCGGCTCTATATTTTCTTGTTCCTCTTACTCCAAACAAAGTTGACTATGTGGCCACAAGCAACCAAATATTTTATATTTTTCTTTTCCTTGTTCTTTATTCTTTGTCATATAAAAGCATCCTGATTTCAGCCCCATTTGGCAGTTCTCTACACCCTTGAGAACAGAGACTCCCTGCTTCATGAAGTTTTCAACCGAGTTTGTATCACCTAAACTATCTTTTAAAATTATTTTAACAAAGTTTATGAATTTTTAAGCCAATAACATGATGATAAGTTTGAAAAAATGTGAAAGTGTCTTTTTATCTGCTTTTCCTGGAATTCAGTGAGTCCTGCCCAGCTGTGTGCTCCTTGTTTGTCTTTAATTATTTGTATGGTTTTTGCTTCTCTTCCACTTTCTATAGTTTCTGCCTCATGAAAAACTTGTTAATTCTTATCTCCAAGTTCTCCTTTCTGTCCTTTGTAACTAATAGCACTGCCTTCAGTGTTTTCCTGTCTACACATTGGCTATTTCAAAGACAGCCTTCAATTTGCCCTCTTTATGGTGAATTCAGTTTTCTGCAACATTGGTTCTGTTTTTCTTTTCTCATTCTAAGAAGATTTTCATTGTCCATTTGGCACTGTTTCCTTTACAACACCTTCTTTTCTCCTATGATTTTCATCTCAGCCTCTTCTCTCCTCCTGGATTACTGTTGTTTCATAAACATCATGGAGTTTTACAAAGAGTTTAGGGCAACAAGTGGTTGCCTAGGTGAGTTTGTCATTTCAAAATTAATTTTCAGGGGTCTGCCCTATCTCTAAGCCTTCAGATTATGTTATTATTCCCCTTTCATAGTGTTTTGTTATAGGCCACATGTTGATGCTTTTGCCTTCACTCATCCTCAATAATGAAAGACTTATTAACTAATAGGCACAAGGTGCTTTTGCCATTCTTTTTGTTCTCCAGCTGGACCACAGCCTGGCATGTGGAACTCCTGGCTCAGTTTTTAGGGGTGGCAGAGTTTTATACAGCCTAAATGGCTTACACTGGTATTTTCTCCTTTTTAGGGTGTCAGCTGAACTGGAGAGAGTTGGAACTTCCACATGTCAGAATAGCTGGTTATGATAAGTCACAAGGAAAGCAATGCTCAAGACTTTAATAAGCTACCATGACTGTGTGAGCATGAGGCTAAGCCAGAGAAAGTGCTCATCTTTCTATTCCTCATCTTCCATCATCTATTCCTCATCTATTCCTCATCTAGTTTCCTCATCTTCTATTTTCGTTCATGGATCAACATTCTGGCTAAGGATCAGGTGGTTCACCATAGACATAATATGGTAGGTGGTGATCATCTCACTGCTGGGTGAACCCTGAAAAAATAGCTACTGCTATTTTACAGATCCAGGAAGCAGTATGGAGAATGGAGAGCAGGATGGGCCAGGGAAATTACTTAAACCAGAATTGGAGAAAAGTATTTCTAGTCTCCCCTCTGCCCCCTCTCCCATAAGAAGATCTAGCAGAGGCACCATGCCATGTCCTGACACACAATTCTGAAACCCTTATAACATCTTATATTAGGAAAAATAGGGACACTTTCACTGACAATCTGCATCTAATCAATCATGATGTTCCATTGAATTGATCTTCTAAAGAGCTCCTGGAGATTCCCTTCTACCCATTCTCACTATCATAGCATTAGTTCTGAGCCTAAAATGTCCCACTTAAAAGATTATCAGCCTCCATTGGCTTCCATATACATTCAATAGGGAGACTTTTGGATTGGTATGGTGTCAGGTGGCAGCTGCCAAGACATCTTCTATGATTTTCTATTACTGTGTCTGTGAAGATGCCTGAAATGTGTACCTCGTGGTCAGAAAAAAATGACTCTTTACAAACTCATCATGCAGTTTAATCTTTTACACCAAAGAAACCAAGCATGGTGGCCCAGAAAGAGGCCTGTGAATGAGGTCGCTTGGTGAAGAATGCAGAGGTACATAAGTTCATGGTTGGCCAAGAGGCAGAGTTGGGGGGACATGAGTCCTTGACTGAAACTCCCAGCAGAGACTGCCATGCCCTGGTTATCACCAAACCTGGTATTGGCAGGGAAGTCTCTCCTTGAGGCTTGCATGGCAGAGCCTGGTAATTGTGTCTGGCTGGGCCTGAAAATCACGTATAAGTTTTTGGCTTTGATTTTTTTAAGACACAACTGAGAAGTATAGGTTGTTCATCATGAATCCAAATAGGTTAGACTTTGAGGGACTGTGACAAGAATCGGTTGATTATTCTGAGGCAAGGCCAAGATCAAGGTCATTCCATGCCAATTGACCAGGACTGCCTGGAGGATTGAATGTAGCCATGAGTCCCAACAGTCACCAAATCAGGAAAACATGCCTCATGGCCTGTTAGGATGTACTTTAGAAAGTCAGCCTTCAGAAAGACTTCTTCCTTAAGTTTTTGTAGAAATCTCCTTTGCCTGGTCCAAGACATCAGTTTGGGCACTGCACAGCTCTGACCAGTAAGTTGAAGCTGATCTGAAGGCTTAAATACCTTCCAGGGCGTGGGTGGTGTCCTGACAGGCAGGGTATGCACATAAGAAGTACAGTCTTAGAGGACCTGCATCCATCACAGGGGAAGCCTTTAGGATCTGGCCACAAGTTATATGGGGAGGAAGAAGGAGGGAAGGGCTGGGGAGTGAAATGGGCCAGGTAGACAGCTATTTCCTAGCTGCAGGCACAGCTTTGAACTGAGCCAGCTTCCCTGCAGGGGAGGGCTTGGTGCCCAGGAGGCTGTAGCTGTAGCTTGCATCCAGTTACCCTGGCAGGACTACTGTCACATTTCTCTGAAGGAGGGAGGGGCTTGTCCCACACTGTGTCACTCTCCCTTACTAGCTTTAGAAAGATTACTGTTAGAGGACATCTATGCCTCTAAGGTTATTTAGGGCCACTGAGCAAAGCAAACCCAAGGGCTTTATGCTTTCTCTCTCTTTATTTCTCTCTGTCTTCTAAATTCCAACAACTTGCTGCACCAAGGCTGTTTACCAGCACCAGGGACATGCTTGGAGTCACAAGGCTTATAAGAACTACCCCTATCCACCATCATCTTTGGTTCTGTTGACTGAGATCCATAGCAGGGACTTAAGAACTATTTCCCCAGCTTTCTTTGAATCCCTCTGTTGCATTTCTATTCTGACCCACTGGTGAAGCTCAGCCAGGGAGTCAGGAGCTAAAAAGAAGGATCAGTTGTCCCTCTTGAACCTGAAAATCTTGTATGAACAATTCACTAGCAGCCTAAAAGAATTCCCTATAGAACCTGCTAGCACTTCCCAAGGCCCATTGGTAATGTGCTCTGTGGGACCCTCAGATTCTTGCAAGTGATCCACTAGCATTTCTCTATAATGACCTGTGGACTCTTCAGGCTTTTTGCAGTTCCAGAATGGCAATGTGCATAACTGACTTCTCTTTTCACTGCAGCAATTTGTCAGGAGCTCAGCTGAGATGGCTTGTTTTCTGGATCTGCAGTCTAGACATGGAGAGAGAGAAATGGAGAGGGAGTTGGTGGGAAGCAGTTTTATGTCTGATTCAGAAAGTTACCCCCATAATACTAAACATTGTCAAATTTTTTTCCTTCCTAACACATCATAGGCAGGGAAGATACTACAGTTGGTGATGGCAGTAAGGGAGGAGGGAACTTCCTGGAATATGCAGGAAAATGTAACTAGAAATATCACCAGTCACTTTGATCATGCCTCCTGCAGGGTAGGAATCCTCCCTCTCAATAGGCAGTAGTCCTGTGGGGAATTACTACCACTGAGAGATGCCTGACTTATTGTCTGAGTCCTGTATCTTTAACTTGTGTGGAAGCAGTGGCTGAGGGGAGTGGGATGGGTTGAGGGGGTGAAGTTGGAGCAGTAGGGGCCCAGTTGTACTCTCTCTATATAGGCATCCCACTACTTGCAGGAGGTGAGCCAACTCCATCTCCAGTGGTCTAACAGGGGACCTTTTAATCATGCTTGTACCATGCTTGCTTTCTTTGGTTGTAGGAGAAAAAATGGATCTCAGTCTGAAAACAGTCATAGTTTCTGGCCATGATATGCCATTTTAAGGAGTCTTCATAGACAGAGTAGTGGAAAATCTTAGATGTGTCAGAGCCAGCACCTGACACCATTTCAGTCCAAAAGTCTCTCTCCTGAATGTTTAAGAAAGCCAATGTTCATGATCTTTTAGGTGGGATGTTTTGGGCCCAGACCTAAGAGTATAGTGTTGAGGAGAGGGAGGTGGGGAATCTCTTGGAAGCTCTTTGGATCAACTAAAAGAAGCATCATGATTGATTAGATGTAGATTATGAATGAAAAGAAGCAACAAAAACACCCTCAGGTTTTCCTGTGTGGGTGAATGGAGAATTAATAGGCACATTATCAACATTTTTACCTTTTTTTTCCCCCTCTAACAAGCACTCCTTGCAAAAACATCCTAGAGAGTAAGAATTAGGTCATCTTTTTTGGGCTGTCCACAAGAGCTGGTTATGCTGACTACTTAGAATAGTCATTCCATGCTTCTTAAATGAACTTTTGGTCTTACACTACAGTAGGTATTGGTGTAGATGTTTAGTTCTGTGAGCTTGATATCTGTCTCTAGGACATATTAAAGAGCTCACCAGGATTTCCACCACCTGCCTGATCCTATCTGAAAGAGAATGTGTGCTCTTAGGGCTTTGCTCCTCTGTAGTCAAAGTCCAAAATATGAAATTTGAACACAATTTTACCATCAGTAAACATTTATGCTTTTGTATTCTCTCTTTATTGACATATTTTCTATATACTTATTTATATCTTAAGGTAGATATAATATTAGCTTCTTGTTAGAAAACAAAATTCAAGTGGGTTAATTTTAAGGATCTTATTGGCTTTATTCAGTGACTCATGAATGAGGCAGCATCCAATCTAGCAGACAGAAAGGAGCTCTGAGGAGCTGTACACAATGGAAGACTTTTATAGGCAGAAGTGAGTGGGGACAAGGAAGGTATACAAGGCAAAAAAGCAACTGGTTACTAAAAGGTTACTTTCCTTTCTTACGGCAAGGGTCTGTCAGGCCGATTACCTAACTAGTGCTGATCGGATGATTCCTGATTGACTGGTTTAAGGTTCCATTTCTGGAGCAACTGGGTGGCTCAGTGGGTTGAGCGACTGACTTCAGCTCAGGTCATGATCTCACAGTTCCTGAGTTTGAGCCCTGTGTCTGGCTCTGTGTTGACAGCTCAGAGCCTGGAGCCTGCTTCAGATTCTGTGTCTCCCTCTCTCTCTGCCCCTAACCCATTTGGATTCTGTCTCTGTCTCTCTCAAAAATAAATAAACATTAAAAAAAAATTTAAGATTCCATTTCTGAGAGAGCTGAAACCATAATTAAGTTAGGTATTGGTTTAATGACAAGGGGCTTAGTATAAGCAACTCTATTTGAGGTCTTTTTTTTAAATATACCTTTTTAAAATAATTAATAGGATTTATTAAGATGTTGCCATGAACAATTTGTTTTTATTAACAAACAGACCAGAATAAAACAAGTATAGCACTATAAGAAAAAGTGTGATAGCAAACTGAAAGTGAACCAGCTGGTAAGAAACCAGGGTTTTTGCAGTTTGTACAAATATTAGGAAAAGGGGTCACAGCCAATACTATCATATTTTAGGTTATATGCCACAAGATAATTTCACTTGTTTTGCTCCTCCCGCAGGAAGCATTAAGAAGAACTCATCATGCCTTTTAATAAAGCAGGCTTCAATAAAAAGTCAACTGTCTTTTTGTTTTGTTTTGTTTTTTATAAGCATTTTGCTTTATCAACAAAAATGAAGCATCCTTTACTGAGGCTGCAAGTAAAGCCATGTTTGTATCTGCACAAAGCACTTGGAGACAAAGTGGGAAAAGGAGATGAGGGCCTAGAGATAGAGCAGTGGAACACAGTACTGAGAAACTGTGGGTTAGGCTTGGAAAAGTTGAAACCAAAGTAAACACCTTCATAGATGTCAGAGCTGTCTCAAAGATGGCTGCCATCATTCCTTCTGTCTGCATAAGCATATACTTCTTCTCTATATTGCAGAGGGCTGCAATCTTACACACATTTCCAGTTCACCTGACCAGCTGGCCTAATCAGATTAGGCTCAGTCAATTGAAGACAGTAACAGGAGGAAGGAGCATATTCTTCTTCTTGTCTTTTTAAGTACAGTGATTGACTCTAGGCTCCAGTGTCTTTGGCATTTCTAACAGAGGTAACAGGAGCTGTCCATGAGCTTCAGTAGTTCAAGCAGCTGGGGCAGTGTGTTTAAATAAGTGGCATTGGCCACTTATTCTGCAGTGGCCACCATAAATGACTGAGTGATTGCAGTTTGAATTAGCAGTCTGGGTGGTTCCAGCTATATTATCAGCAGGCTCCAACAATGTCAGCAGTGTGATGCTCCTGAGTTTTGCTAAAGCCACGTCCTTCCTCTTTGCTCATCTGTCCCTACATCTATTAGAAATATCTGAAATGTTTTTTGATTGTCTAACTAGACAACCATTTACACAATTTTTGTAGCCAACAGTGCCTTCAGGAAATAAGCACTTAAAGAAGAAAATTTCAGAATTATCTTTCCCTAGACTTAAATGCGGCAATAACCTCATTATCAGTGGGAAAAAAGATACTGATAAATCACATATGCAGAGGCAAGATATTTATTTAAATCGCAACCTGGTATTACCTGAAATAAAAAGTCTGTTGAAGGTAAGATGTTGGGAGACCAAGAGACTGCTACAATCAACTACTGTGATGGTGGGCTGGCTATTTCTGACTGTACTAGAGAGTTACATAAAAGAAAATTAATCACTCAAGGATTTAAACTCTCAACTCAATATATGGCCAGAGGACTAGAGATCATTTGTGATGGCCCTCAGACAATTCCTTATCCTTCATAGAAATAAGACATAAGAGATATTGCTGAAAATTAAGCCCACAATTTGATTCTGCCAATTGTGGAATTACAGTGTAAATCTGACTCATAGCTTTTCCATATTACTTAAGTGAAAGTCAGTGCATTGGTTAAGAAAGAATGGAACCCCAAAACAAGGAATGGGAAGATTTAAATCTGAGAATTATGAAGCCCCAAATTTCCTTGAGCTTTTTCTTGCTATAGAAGCAGCTTCCCTCCCTGGGTCTGAGAAAGCTAGTCTTCCTTTCTACAGGACTCAATCTGTGCTTCTCAGATGTTAATGCACATAAGAATCACCTGAGTATCTTGTTAAAATGCATATTTTGACTCAGTAGGTCTAGGGTGTTGCTTGGCTTTCTGCATTTCCAGAAAGTGCTTAGAAGATGCTGATGCTGCTGGTTCGCAGATTACACTTTGCACACCAAGAGACTCAATATGAATTTTAACCATGGCAATTATATTGCAAGGAGATGCCCATTTTACACCTGGTCTATTCTCGTCACCCTCCAAAGTTTCCAGACCCCAAACTAGAACTCAATCCTAGGCCTGCCGTGAGGTCGGGTATAAAGTCTGACCCAGCATGGGATAGTTTAGACTTTGAAATAATTATAAGATTATGCCAATTTATATTAGAAGAAAGGTGAGGAATAGGTGTGGAAATGGATCCTAAGATCCTTACACCAAGGAGGCAGGAGATAACATTAGATTGGGCCATACTTGTGCATATGCATTCCATGGGTTAGTCTGAGTATCTGAGTGGCTATAAGTCCAAGTTTGCTTGGTTAATTAACTGAAACCTGGACCAACTATGGCCCACCTCCATTGGAATTATAAAGTCATACATGGGTGATATAGGATGGACAAATATTTTTAAAGGTTTAGACAAATTGTCATGTTGCAGTGGAATTTATAAAATGAGACACAAACACTTGTACATCTACTATACCCCCAAGAGAGGCCCAGAAAATAGTTCCTTCATTAAGGTATTGAGAAATGCATTTGTAAGGGGAGCACCAGAAGCTTGAAAAACCCTTGGTGTCAGTCTTCCACATGCCAGGATCACTGGGAAAAACTACAAGGGCTCCTGATTCAATGGAAATCATGGAATCCCAGAGTAGCAAAGTCCAAGAAGCCAAGCTGCCAGGACAAAAGTGGGTTTGGTCACTGAAGCAGTGCTGGAACAACAGGGATCCTTGGCAGTGGTGTCCTAGTAATTAAGTACATGGGTGGTTTGATAAAGTATTATTTGATATATACAATTAAAAAACTGTAGATTTGGTGACCAGAATGTGGCTTGAGTCACGACAATGGAAATGTGTTGCATATGTGGTTGGGTACCAAAAGCCAAGTTAGTTCATAGTTTGGAGTCCTACTGAAGGAAGGGTAGACTGGTTCCACTGAGAAAGAACCCCCCCCAACACTGCCACAAGAATAGGCTGTAAATATGTCCCCAACCCTTTCCCCAGAGGACCTATATATAGCCATTCATTCCGTTGACTTAACACTAGCTAATTTAACACAAATATTTTCCTGTGGTTAGGCAACTAGGAATTACTAGTATTAATGTTGCTGTTGTTATTTGTTCCTCCTGGCCTTTGAATACTTTTATGTGGTTCATTGGAGCTTAGGAGATAAAGGAAGTTTTGGCTTCTGTCTATCTCAAAGTTGTTCCAGTGGGTCTGTGGACACACCTGATTCTGTTATATTCAGTTCAAATGTATTACTTGGCAATCAGCATTATCATATTGCTCCCTGAATCTTGGAATGAGGACTACTATGGCCAGAAAAGACAAATGGTAGCCCCTGGAAGTTCCCTTTCTTTTTTTTTTTTCAACGTTTATTTATTTTTGGGACAGAGAGAGACAGAGCATGAACGGGGGAGGGGCAGAGAGAGAGGGAGACACAGAATCGGAAACAGGCTCCAGGCTCCGAGCCATCAGCCCAGAGCCTGACGCGGGGCTCGAACTCACGGACCGCGAGATCATGACCTGGCTGAAGTCGGACGCTTAACCGACTGCGCCACCCAGGCGCCCCTGGAAGTTCCCTTTCTAACCAAAAGAGTAAGCCAAAATCAATTGTGCATCCTAGGGAGAATTAGAGAGATTAGTAGCACCAACAGAGACCTGAAAGATGCAGGAGTTTTCCCATGATGTATCTAGTTTTTGACTCATCTACTTGACCTGTGCAAAAGGCAGACTGATCTTGAGAATAACTTGACTCATGTACATTTGCATATCCCCTCACCTTGCTAACTCATCCTCTAGGCCTTAGGTGAATATTATTTCTTCAAGAACTTTCCCTGACATACAGAATAAGTTTTTCACTCAACTCCCCTCAAAAAGTCAGTAAGGCTAAAAGGATAACAGTAGATGGCAATTACACAGTAACAACACTTGTGTCTCTTGGTCTGCAGTCAAGAAAACAAATATTTCAAACAGGAAATTTAACAGAGGGAATCAGTTGCAGACTTTTTAGAAGTGCTGGAGGAGCTAAAGAGGATATAAAATTAGATTATTCAGAAACTAGTAACTGCAGATACCACAATTCACTTAGGGCTGAAAGAATAAAAAAGAAGAGGTGGTGAAGAGCTCCTGAAGGTAGGACACCACTCTGCATGTCACTGGTGGGCACTGCCATTGCCATTAGAGGCACATTGTGACTTTCAAACCCACTATGCTCTGTGGAAACTTTAAGGAGCAGTAGAGTCCATTGCCACCCATTGTGACACCGCTGGTGGCTCACAGCTGACAGCAGCCCCTGTAGACCAGAGTCTACAGCTGCTAGTAGCCATCAGGGATGCCCACTGCTACCAAAGACATCAGAAGCATTAAAAAAAATGGCTCTGCTTTCTTTTTTTTTTAATTTTTTTTTCAATGTTTATTTATTTTTGGGACAGAGAGAGACAGAGCATGAACAGGGGAGGGGCAGAGAGAGAGGGAGACACAGAATCGGAAACAGGCTCCAGGCTCTGAGCCATCAGCCCAGAGCCCGACGCTGGGCTCGAACTCCCGGACCGCGACATCGTGACCTGGCTGAAGTCGGACGCTTAACCGACTGCGCCACCCAGGCGCCCCGGCTCTGCTTTCTTAACACATTTCAGTCTTTCAGCCAGTACTTCCCTTGGGTAAAAGCTAACCAGACATCTACTGGAAAGGGAGTCTGGGAAATGAATTTTGCAGAGATGCAGCCCTCTCAAAAAGGAGAAGAATATGAAAGATGTGAAAGAAGGCAAGAGCAAACAAGAAAATAACCAGAACAGCCTACCCTTTTGGTTATTTGACATCCATTCTCCTCAGCTTTCCACCTATATTTCACTTCTGTACAAGGGCATAATATTCAGGGTAGTATGATGGGATTATCTTAAATGAATGAAATATTTTCATCGGTTTTTCCAAAAGTGAGATGTAAAGTCTCCTCTATATCTACCACTGTAGCCAGCCCTGGGTGAGGCTGTTAAGATAGTTCTGGCCAAAGCCAGTGGTACCATGGAGATGTGCAATGGGAGTATGAATGGAGAGAAGGCAATCAGTCTAAGAGGTATTTACAGATTTAATTTAACTTAATTTTCAGAATTAAATCTTAAAAGAATTTGTCATATGTCACATAATGAACAATGTCTGAAGCAATAATTTGCAGAACACTCAAATGTTCTTTATGGTCAAATCTATATTGTCTCCATCCAGACTAAGAAAATAAAATTCAAATTCAATCAAAGAATGGAAGTGACTGCCTATGCATGCACAATTTCCCCATATAAATTTTATCTCTGTGTGTAGCTCATGTTGTTTGTTTATGGATGGTTCAGAGGCCTTGGATATTTTCTCAAATGGTTTTATTGTCCAAATCAAGCCCAAGACATCTGCAACTGGTATACCATGAGTCTGCTCACATGATTGATCAATCCCAGCGAATGGCACAGGATTCATTCAAACAATAGAATTTTCAAAGGAGATAGTATTGTGTGCATTAACCACTACTCATCTAGACTTATAATTAAAAGTATGTAGGCCTATTCATAGAAAAATATTTTATTTCTATCCTGGAAATGGCTTAGAAGCTGAGAAAGTTTCAAGGCTCTTTCTGCTTCTGAAAGTTTGAATTTGCTGAGTGCTGACTTCAACCTAAGCACATGTGTGATTCTATCCAGAAGCTGATTCCACGCTTCAGTTTCCCCACACGTTCTGTGAAAGTTCGCTAAGTGAATGGATTTGGTTTTTTCCTTCACTCTCTACCTCTGTTAAACCTCTGTTAAAGCTGTACTTCTATTTGGAAACCTCTCATTTCTTATCTCAGCCCTAGTGACTCTTGCTTCAGGACAGCAGCCTGCCATCCCCACTGAGTTCTCAAATATCAGCTGCTCTTGAGTGCAGGTTTCTCATGCCCCTTCTCTCTTCCTATTGTTCACCGTCTTTTTAATTTTGGTCCAGAAACACTTAGTGTTGGCATAGACAGCAGTGAATTGGCCAGGACATAAGAATTCTAAGAAGTCTAAAAGAACTGGTAATTATGTGAGGTGATGGAGGTATTTATTAACTCACGCTACTATGGTAAATATATAACGTAAAAACCATCATGCTGTACACCTTAAACGTACACAGTGTTATATGTAAATTATCTGAATAAAGTAGGAACAACAACAAAAAAATCCTTTACCTAATAGAGTTTGACCACTAAATATTATGATCACTTGTAACATTTTAAATGAATTGTATGCTGGGAAGAAGTTAATTAACCACACAAGCAAGTTTTCTGGGTTGAGTATCAAAGCTAGGCGTTCCGATCTCCACGTTCCCCCTATGTCATTACAGCTTTATTTAAGTAATTACAGCTATATTTAATACATTTTTGCTAGGAATGGTCTAAATTGACTGGGTGATAATTTTAAGGGAGTTCTAAAAGGTAACCTTTTCCCACACCGGGAGTCGAACCCGGGCCGCCTGGGTGAAAACCAGGAATCCTAACCGCTAGACCATGTGGGAGAAGACACCTCTGGCCTGCCGTGTAAGTAAATTGAAACATTCTCTCAGCTTCCGCCTTCTGCGTTCGACCCCGCCTCCTGCCGCACCAGCTTTCTGCGCATGCGTGGCTTTTCGGCTTTCCCTAGTTGCGGTGCGCTCCCGACGCTTTCTCCGCCCAAGGGTGGGAGCGGGTGCTTTGTCTAATGGACGCCGCGGCCTGCCTGTCTCCCTGCTTAGAGAGGCTGCAGCCAGGACTGAATCTCCAGAAATCTCTGTTAAAAAGCTCCCGCGGTGAGATTTGGATAAGAATGGACTAAATGGCTCAAGGAACAAATTCTGAGATTGGCTCCCCAGGTCCCAGTTCTCCGGGTTTGTCGCTGCGGATAACCTTTTATTAGACCAGATTTTTCCAATCATGAGAGTTTAGCCCTTAGGGCATTTTAACTGGAATTTCACAGTTAGATGCCTGCATGAATGAAACCCGGAATAACCTGTGGGGAACGTTTTGGGCGAATATGGCCTTCGGAGACTACTGTTTTCACGATCTTGTTTAGGATTGGCCTTACATTAATGAAACCAAAGCAAAACACCCAAAACTTTAAGTAAAGGAAAAATCCACACATTGCACTACAGTAAAGAACTCGTACCTGGGGGCGGGGGCGGGGGCGGGGGCGGGGGGAATAAAAACAACAACAACAACAACAACAGATTGGGAGTAAACATAAAAGATAAATATATAGATAAGAAACTACACACGATTTTTGTAAGACAAACACTGCGATATGAAAGTGAGAACTTGCTGTGAATAGGCCATTAGTTGGAGAGGAACCCCATGGACAAAACAATTTGAAAAAAACCTCAACCTCTCTGGCTCGCAGCTAGCATTTGGACAAAAAACAAAAGTGTGAAAATGTGAAGTGTTGGCAAGTATGTGGGAAAAAGGAAGTTCTTAGAAACTCCTAAAAATTGATCAAGGAGGCACAGTGTCAGGATTTTCTAAACGTGTTTATGACCAAGCAATTCTATTTTTCAATTTTCGTAAACCCCACATTGTTCTTGAACTGCTTCTCAGACACTTAATATCAAGACACACTGCTGTGCAAGTAATACACACACCTTGTGGCATGATAACATTACCACAGTGGAGGGCCAGGATCACCCTAAGGGAAAAGGGAAAAAGGGTGAAGGGATTAAAATATTCCTAATCTCTAAGAATTTCAAATGTCTGATGAAAAATCAAAATTCTTAAGAATTGAAAACATTTTTCGACATGAAAGGGACCATAAATAACATCAATATGTCAAAATTCTAGCTACAGATTGTAAGGAAATGTTTGAAATATGTTTGATAGGAAAAGGTGACTAAGCATCTGGGGAAACCCACAGGGATAGGGGGCAAGGAGTTCTGATTAGCCAGTAAATTCAGGGAAAAAGCTCAGCCTCATGTGTAACCATGGCAGCACAATGTAAAACAATGCTAAAATATCCAGTGTTAGGGAAGAAGTGAGGACACAAACCCAGACAATGGAAATGGGCACAGTCCATTTGTGGAGGGAAGGGAAGGAATGGGTAGGAACAACTTGGCAATTAGGTATTGAAGTGTGGAAGGTGTATATTTAATTCAGCATTTTCAATTCTGTGCTGCCCATAGCCAGGTACCCTATGATGGCAGCATATTAGGATTGTCTGGGAGGCAGTCCTCTCAGTAGAGAGTCTTGGGGCCTCTTCCTACTCTTAACACACTCTGCAGCTCCCACATGGGAGAACAAAGAGCACAGCACAGACTTCAAGGTTATTCATTAACATTCTGAAAAATCAATAGTTGACTGGCATCCCCCAGCCCCTCATCACCTGAATGCAGAGCCTTCTGAGGCAGGAGGGGCCAGAGCCACAAGGTGGCTCTTAAGATGGGGTAGGATTCTGAACTCTCTATCCTGTCCATACTAAACATGGGGCCTAGTATACGATAGATATGCAATAATTTTTGATTGGTTTATTTTCTTTTCAACGATAGTAAGATTATGAAAGTGATTTTTTGGCAAGTCCGAGTTCCTCAACTTGTGTTTCTAAAAATGTGTCCAGTTGGGAAGGTTGTGTTTCTAAAAATGTGTCCAGTTGGGAAGGAAGATGGTAACCACCCTTACTCTTGCTAACAAATACTCTAAACAAAGCAAACACAAAACTGGCATTGCTTCCATAGAGCATCTTTGATTACTCTCTAAGCCAAACCAAACATTTATTTAAAAAGTAACTGTTCATTATATTGGGCTAGCCACATGGAATTGCCAATTACCCACTGGTTTTGATTTACTACAATGGAAATTTCATGTTTTTTTTCAACTTTTTTTTTTTTTTTTTTTTTTTTTATTTTTGGGACAGAGCGAGACAGAGCATGAACGGGGGAGGGGCAGAGAGAGAGGGAGAGACAGAATCGGAAACAGGCTCCAGGCTCTGGGCCATCAGCCCAGAGCCCGACGCGGGGCTCGAACCCACGGACCGTGAGATCGTGACCTGGCTGAAGTCGGACGCTTAACCGACTGCGCCACCCAGGCGCCCCAGAAATTTCATGTTTTAACACAATTCTTCCCCTAACTGTGATCATCCAGATTTACCTAATAATAGCAGAGACTTAAGGAAAACATACTATTTAATTGAAATCTGAGTTTTCCAACAGCAATATCAACAGCAACAACAACAATAAAAAACTACACTTGCTCCCAGGATATAGACACTTTGCTTTTTAAAGTCACCATACAAAGATGAAAGCCTAGTGGGCTGAGGGGTGGGAAAAGAGAAGTTACAGAGTATTTATTTAACAAATTTATTCTGGTGTGTAAAAGCAGAGTTGAAATGTGATTCACAACTTCAACATTATTTAAAATTTTTAAATTAACGTTACTTATGTATTTTGAGAGTGAGAGATAGCATCACAATTGGGGAAGAGGCAGAGAAGAGAGGGAATCCCAAGCAGGCTCCACACCATCAGCAAAGAGCCTGATTCAGGGCTCCAACTCACAAACCATGAGATCATGACCTGAGCTGAGATCAAGAGTTGGATGCTTAACCTGCTGTGCCACCCAGGTGCCCCAATTCAACATTATTTAAATCAATGAGAATTCCTGAATTATTAGAGGGAGAAGAAAATTCCCTTCAGTGAATAAAAAACATTTATGAATTCATCTCTAAAATGGGGACTCCTTTAAAATAAGCTACATTTCCAAGTATGTTGAAAAAAATAGTCATTGCTTTAGAGAATTAGCATGTGATTGAAGAGACTGTAGCAACATTAAAAAGATGATGTCATTCATCATGAAGCCATGCTTGCTTTTCAGTAGGAATGAAGTTGTCAGGGAGATAATTCTTGAGGGCACACAGGCTTAGATTTTTATTGGTTGAGTAGAAGCCCATTCAAGTTTTTGGGGCTTAGAGTTTACACAAATGTTAGGATCTATTTAAAAAAAAAAAAGAATGCAAAATCATGAATATAAAATTCTGTATGGAAGTGAATATTTAGAGTAAGAAGAAATCACAACGAATTACACATTTAAAAATGAAAAATATCACAAATATTTAAAAATATAGAAAAGAATATTTTTATTTATTAACTTCTAATGCCCCCATGTTAATTTTTTTTCTACATTTCTTTTTGGCTGCATACTCTGATCCTTTCCTCATGTGACACAGAATGTAATATTTTCTGTGGAGAGAATCTAAAGATAATGCAGTCATTAGCATGATTTTTGAATTTAAAAAAATTCTTAATATTTATTTTTGAAAGAGAGAGACAGAGTGTGAGTGGGGAGGGTCAGGGAGGGAAGCACAGAATCTGAAGCAGGATCCAGGCTCTGAGCTGTCAGCACAAAGCCCAATGTGGGGCTTGAACCCATGAACTGCGGGATCATGACCTGAGCTGAAGTCAGATGCTTAAACGACTGAGCCACCTAGGTGCCCCCCCCCACCTTTTTAAAATTTTTTAAAAATTTAGCATGATTTTTGAAAATTGTTCTTTTGTTATTGATAGTTGAAAATTTTTATTTTAGTTTCTCAACTCATTATTAGTAATAACATACATTTTTAACATTGCTATTAAATTACAGCAACTTCTGTTAAAGTTTTTTCACACATGAATCATAACATTGCAGGATATTTCAAATATTCCCTCAATTGTTGACACTTATTTGCCAGTTTAGTAGTTGTGTCTCATTGCACTGGCATCTTAGAAGATTTTGTGGTTGTTTCAGTCTTTGTTGAAATCAGTATTTTGTGTCAAATCAGCAGGAAATTTAAATATTTTCTCAATGAATTCATATGATTTGCTCCTTTTTTATTTTTTTAAAGTGAGAGAGAGAGAGAGAGAGAGATTGAGAATGAGTTGGGGAGGGACAGAGAGCGAGACAGGGAGAGAAAGAATCCCAAGCAGGCTCGACAGACAGTCAGTGCGGAGACCAAGGCAGGCTTGATCTCATGACCATAGATCATGACCTGAGACGAAATCAAGAGTGATGCTTAACCTACTGAGCCATCCAGGAGCCCCATTTGCTCCTTTTTATTAATTAGATTATCAAAGAATTTAAGAGTTTATTTACCACTTCTTTTTGAAATTTATATCTTTTTCTTAATGAATTATTACTTTGGTATTATTTATGTGACTTTCACATAATGTGTCAAGATTTGTTAAAACCCCATTGTGTTGGAATGTGTAAAACATAATTTCACACACAGATGAACATTCACAGTTTGTAGGATAGCTGTGATTTTGTGCTTTGCAATCATAGGACTTGTTATAAATTATTTTCTATATGATTCCTATCCAGAAAAGTATCTAGGAGTTTTTGAATGGTATCAAGTATATTCCTAAGAGGAAACCAATGATAATGCCATCCTCTAGTTAAAATTTTGCATGTCTGGTAATTGGAAGAATTTTCCACAGGCTAGCTTCTGGCTCTGTAAGTAGCAAAGCTGCTTTTCTTCCATTGCAGACATCTTCCAGTGCCAGAGCCATAGGAAATGTTCTTATCAAGATAACACCTCTAGCTGTTTGTGTCATAATACTGAGTGATTAGCATGGTGAAGTTCAAGTCTGTGAGGCTCAGCACTCATACAAATGTTGGGATCCATTTAAAGAAAAAGAATACAAATTCATGAATGCAAAATTCTGTATGAAAGTGAATATTCATTGCGGACAAATGACAACTAATTACACATACACAAAATGAAAAATACGAAAAATATTTAAAAATCTAGAAAAGAGGGGCACTTCGGCAGCACAGTTGGTTAAGTGTCTGACTCTTGGTTTTGGCTCAGGTCACGATCTCATAGTTCTTGGGATTGAACCCCACATCGGGCTAAATGCTGAGTATGGGGCCTGCTTGGGATTCTCTTCTCTCTTTGCCCCTTCCCCACTTATTCTCTTTCTTTCAAAATAGATGAATAAACATTAAAAAAATCTAGAAAAGGGTATTTTTATTTATTAACTTCTAATGCCCCCATATTACTTTCTTCAGCCAGACCTTGAATTCTCATAGCCATCCAATTCCACCCAACCTGAGGGGAGTTGTGAAGGACCAGAATTCCAAGGAGAAGGAGACATTTACCTGATTGTAGTTAAAATAACTTACTTTGTAAACTTTACAAAACCTGTGACTACATAAGACAGTCTGTGAGCCACGCCCAGGGTCTTGAAAAGGGCCAGTGAAAAGTGAAGCTTCCTAAAGCTAAAGCCTCATTTACTTCATGAAAAATTCACCTCTGGCTTTAGGAAGTAGACCTAAAGTCTCTGTCACCTTCCTCCTTTCTATCCCATCAACAGGGCCCTAGTTTAGACCTCCCTTGGGTAACTCCTGAATGATTGAAAATGTTTCCTTGCTGGTCTGTCAATACCTTGGTTTTATCTTCTATCTAATATCTCATTAGTCCACTAATTAAAACCTTCCAATGGTTATTTATCATCTAAGGTCAAATTCCTTAGCAGTTCAGAAAGGCCATTAATATCTGACTCATGCCTCTACATACAGCCTTATTTCTCTATGCTTTGTATTCTTTGTTGTTTCTCCTACTGTGCAGTACTAAAAACTCTTTTCCTTTGTATGTGCCAATTTACCTCTGCTAAATTGCCTTCTTCCCCCAACTTTGTGCATATTCTTCATCTGCTTTACCTAAGGAATGCTTCCTTATTTGTCAAGACTTAGGTTAAATATCACCTCATTGTGGATATTTTTCTAGAACCAAGCTTTGCTCCATGATGGCCCCCATCCATACCTTAGATGATTCCCTACATCATACCACTACTCCACCTTCTATACATCCTTATAACTCACTTCTCACCCTATATTATAATTAATTCAAATTGTATGTGTGTATTTCCCAAAACTTTAGTTTTGAAAAAGACAAAAAAATATACAGCCCCAGATATCCAGGGAGTTGGTCTGGTATTCATATCTAGATCATGTTATTTTCCTATTGCACATAAGCAATCTTACAGAACACAAAACTCAGACAAAGTCCCTCTGAGCCCATTATGAAGTGAGACAAAGCAAGGCCATTTCAATGTTGTCTAAGTATAGATGAAAAACAAGGTCCCTATGCCACCCACAAAATGCCAAACACCTCTCTCTCAGCTATAATGAGTGACTGCAATTTCTTGATCAATTATAACTTTTTCCTTCTATAGTCTTGAGGGTCCTCCCCCTAGATATGATGAATTGGGATACCCAGTTATAGAATTGTCTACATTTTCTGAGAGCATATGAATTCAGCCAACTAGAAACCAAATTATATGATAGATTTTTTGGAACAGCCTCTTGTGAAGATGCCATGGTTCCCTATGGTACATGTTCTTTCTCACTGAAAAGAGTAATAAAACCAATTTGTTTAGCTACAGGTATGCCCCTGGTGGTCTTTGGCTGAAGAGCATTATGGAAATAAAGTTCCACTAGGTGCACTGAGAGCTTCCTGCCTTGGCCTGGTATGCTTGACTCAGTGATGGCACACACATCTTGGACTTTGTGCCTGTACCTGCACCAGATGCCATGTGCCCTGGCAGGGTGGTGAGTACATGCTGAATCGAACTCCCCTATTTTGCTAAAGGGGAGTTCGATTCAGCATTAGGTTTATTTGTTTTTCTTAGGAATTAGGTCTTTTGGGATTTTTACTCATCAGAGTATATTCATATTGTTCTTTCATAAAATTGTTTATTAGTATTTACTACCTATTTGTCTAATCCCCTGTTGTCTGCTTGCCTTGTATCTTAGAAGTTATTTGTCTTTGGAGGGAAAGTCTACAGATCCAGATCTGAGAAATCCATCATCAAGCCATCTCAGGGGCTGAGAAATTGAGGTTTCTTCTCAGTGTTCTTTGAGCAACCTTTGCCCTGGTCACCATCTAAAACCCTGGTAAGAACTTCTTCCTCAGTCTTATTTTTGTATTCTCTCAAAAACTGCACTTATTTAATTTTATCTGCTTGAAACTAGATATTTTCTGGCCCCAATAGATGATGATCAGTCTTTACCAAGCTTCAGACACACGCAATCATACAAGAGTCATCCTTATTTTTTATTTTATTTATTTATTTCTTTATTATGTGAAATTTATTGTCAAATTAGTTTCCATACAACACCCAGTGCTCATCCCAAAAGATGCCCTCCTCAATACCCATCACCAACCCCCCCCTCCCTCCCACCCCCCATCAACCCTCAGTTTGTTCTCAGTTTTTAAGAGTCTCTTATGCTTTGGCTCTCTCTCCCACTCTAACCTCTTTTTTTTCTTTTTTTCCTTCCCCTCCCCCATGGGTTTTGTTAAGTTTCTCAGGATCCACATAAGAGTGAAAACGTATGGTATCTGTCTTTCTCTGTATGGCTTATTTCACTTAGCATCACACTCTCCAGTTCCATCCACGTTGCTACAAAGGGCCATATTTCATTCTTTCTCATTGTTACGTAATACTCCATTGTGTATACAAACCACAATTTCTTTATCCATTCATCAGTTGATGGACATTTAGGCTTTTTCCACAATTTGGCTATTGTTGAGAGTGCTGGTTATAGATATTTTGTAATTTTCATTGGTTTCTTCAATATAAACTACACTTCCTCCAGGCTGACCCCTTGCTTTCCTTATATTTTATCACTATTAACTCAAATTATTGTGCATATCTTTCTAACTGGCACAATTTTACCAACACATTTGAAACCAAAGAGAACACTTTAGAGAATTTTTAATATAGGCAGGATAGTTCACTTGAGCAGCACTTTCGAACAGAAAGGAAACAAAATCCCTACTGTTTCGTGATCTACTTTCTTTAAATGGTATAAGGCTTCCGAATGCAATTTAGGTCCAAAATTTGCCTCCCTAAAATATTCTTTAGCTAAAGCTAATGAAAAATATGAGACACTGTCTCTCTAAACAGTATTTTTAAACAATATTCAGGATTGGCTACTATTGACATTTCCAAAGACCTTCATAATTTGTTCTTGATGGTTTGAAGTCAGAAATTAAAGAATATGGTTGTAAATAAAAAAGATTGCCTGGCAAATCACCTGTTGCATGACCTTCAATATTTGAGAATTTTTCACAGGCTTTAGCAACAAAAAATTTTTTCAAAGCCCTCACAAGGGAATTGCCTTATTTGTCTAGAAGAGACATCATTTTGTTTGAGTGTGGGCTTTTTGATCAGATGACTTGATAAAATTCTCAAGGACTCACATTATGTCAAAACCAGCTGCACAACACTCTCTTTTGTATGTGTATATGTCAAACTATTTTTGTTGTTGTTGTTTGTTTTTTAAAATTTAATTAATTAATTAATTTATTTTTAATTTACATCCAAATTAGTTAGCTTATAGTGCAACAATGATTTCAGGAGTAGATTCCTTAGTTCCCTTTACCCATTTAGCCCATCCCCCCTCCCACAACCCCTCCAGTAACCCTCAGTTTGTTCTCCATATTTATGACTCTCTTCTGTTTTGTCCCCCTCCCTGTGTTTATATTACTTTGGTTTACCTTCCCTTATGTTCATCTGTTTTGTCTCTTAAAGTCCTCATATGAGTGAAGTCATATGATTTTTCTCTTTCTCTGACTAATTTCACTTAGCATAATACCCTCCAGTTCCATCCACATAGTTGCAAATGGCAAGATTTCATTCTTTTTGATTGCCGAGTAATACTCCATTATATATATATACCACATCATCTTTATCCATTCATCCATCAATGGACATTTGGGCACTTTCCATACTTTGGCTATTGTTGATAGTGCTGCTATAAACATTGGGGTGCATGTGTCCCTTTGAAACAGCACACCTGTATCCCTTGGATAAATGCCTAGTAGTGCAATTGCTGGGTCGTAGGGTAGTTCTATTTTTAATTTTTTGTGGAACCTCCATACTGTTTTCCAGAATGGCTGCACTAGCTTACATTCCCATATGTCAAACTCTTTTTAAAAATGCATCTCAACTTGCTTCCCATTCCTTATAGACGAAGATAATTAGCTATTTGTCTGAAGAGTGTTTCCTCACATCTTTTTGTCCTACTCTTTTCCCCTTTCTTGAGAAACTTTACAGATCAACTGAAAAAAAAAAAAAGGTCATTCAATTGTTATGTATATACTCCAGGAATATTTCATTCAGATCAACAGTCAAAATTGTCTAAAAAAGAAAGAAAAAAGTTATCAAAATATGTTCTCTTTGTGGACACTGAAAACTATATTTACATAATAGCCTTTGTGACTCTAGATAGGAGATAAGAAGAAAAGGCTTCAGTTTCAAAATAGAAGAAAACCTTGGCATGATTCAGCATCCTTAACAATTAGTTCACCATGAACAACATCACAACAATATTTTGGATTGTTCAAAATCAAGGTTAAATTTCTTGTGATTCAAACTTTCTACATTGATTTTGTAAGTTAAGTTTCCAGTACTTCAATAATTTTTAATTAAAAATTTTATGTATAAACTTGAACTTAATTAAATATAGTGATAATGTTTATGTATTTTATATGAATACATTTGAATTTTAGAATAGTATTAGATGTACATAAAGGTTGTGAAGATAGCACATAATATGCCATATATCCTGTAGCCAGTTTCTCTGATTTATTAGCCTCTTATATTAGTCTGGTATGCTTATCACAATTAATGAACCAGTTTTGGTATATTATTATCAACTAATGTCCATATTTTATTCATATTGCCTTGGTTTTTGCCTGATGTCCTTTATCTGTTCCAGGATCTCATCTGGGGCACCACCTTACACTGAGTCATTGTATCTCCTTAGGTTCTTTGGGTTTTGACAAGTTCCCAGACTTTCTTGTTTTTGATGACCTTGACAGTTTTGAGGAGTACTCATCAGATGTTTTGCAGAATGCCCTTCAGTTGAGATTCAACTGATATTTTTCTCATGATTAGATTTGACATATGGGTTTTTAAATGGAAGAGGTAAAATGCCTCCATTCCCATTACATCATATCAAGGGTACATATTATCAGCTGTTGATCTTAACCTTGATCAGCTGGCTGAGGGAGATTTGCCAGGTTTCTTTACTATAAAGTTATTATTCCTGCCCCCCCCCACCTTGGCATATTGTACTGAAGGGATTCAGAACAAGTCTTTCCAAACTGTGCCACTTTGACATGTGGACAATTTTGAGCTGATGGCAATCAAGGCCCAGCAGACTCAATAAAAGCTATTAGCTCTCCCTTAAACTACCTGAAAGAATTTAGATAGGGGGCCTGGCTGGGAAAGAGAGCTATTACCAAGAGATATGTTTTTTATATAAATGACCTATTTGTATAGCAGGATTAATGTCTAATTACCAAACATCTGCTCTTCTTATTGTCCTGTGAATCACCCTTCTCCCTTTGAAACCTAAGGTCTCTATCTCATTTCTTAGCACAACATGACATACAAACCTCAATTACCTGGCTTGTCCTTGGGTCTCATATTCTTAAGGGACCCCTATATGTATGTAATTAAATTTGTTTTTCTCCTGTTAATCTGTCTTATTTTAATTTGATTATTAGACCTACCAAAGAATGGACAGCACTCTTTGGAAGGAAGTCATAATGCCCAGCCTTCACTTAATGAAAGGACAGTTATGTTCTACCTTCCTTAATGGGGAGTATCTGCATAAATTCTTTGAAATTCTTCTTCAAAGGAAATTAGCTTATTATTCCATATTAATTAATTAATTAATTAGTTAGTTTTTGTGTGTGTGTATCTGTATCTTAATACTTTCTTGTTTTTTGGCACAGTAAGATGCTCCAGACTCACCTTTTATATTCCCTGTCTCAAGAATAAGCCATTTCTCGAAGGAGTCCTTGGAGAATGGTATTAGAAATCAAGATCTGGGTGCTGGGTGTGCTCATTGCTACTGGGATGTCATTTCTTCTAGGTCATCCTGGCTGAAAGAGCAAGGAAATTTATGTGTGTACATATACTATATGTCTATATTTATAGATACTAACAGATCTATAAATATTTCTATATGTGCCTATCTATGTGAAGCTAAACACGAGTTCATACTGATGTCTCTAGCTCTAATCTGTTACCTACAGATTATTCTAGCCTTCTACCCATGCTTACATGTAACATTCTGCTTTAACAGTGAGAAACCTGACACTTAGCATTCACCATCTTTCTTTTCAATTCCATATATGTGTATGGTAGTTTCAGATGTGTTAACCCATATCCTGAAATAAAATTTCCATCTACAGTGCAATGCTTATGCACAGATCCTTTGCCTTTAGTCTTATATACTCATTTCTAAAACTACTTAGGTCTACACTTTTTGTCCCTGCTCTCTTCTGTGAGGTTGTGTCATGCACTTGTAATACAGTTAGATCCTTTTGTTACAGCCTGCATTCCATTTTAAGGGGCCTTGACTTCCCAATTGATTTTTAAACATTTCCACATATACGCTTCCTCTTTGTGTTGTAAAGTTCTATGCTTTTTGACAAATGCATAGATTTATGTATTTACCATTATGGTATCATACAGAATAGTTTCACTACCCTAGAAGAGCCTTGGTAATTCAACCATCTTCCCTCTCCAATTTCTTGGCAACTACTGTTTGTTGTCTCTACAGTTTTGCCTTTTGCAGAATGTTCTATGAATGAAATCACATAATATATGGTCTTTTCAGACTGACTTCTTTTATTTAGTAATGTACATTGAAGATTTACATGTTTTTGTGTAGCTTGATAGCTTATTTCTATTTATCACTGAATAGTATTTCATTGTACCCCATCCAAAGTTTGTTTATCCATTCACCTAGGACATCTTGGTTGCTTCCGCTTTTGGCCATTATAAATAGCTATACACATTTATAGGTAGGTTTTTGTGTGGGTATAAGTTTTCAGCTCAGTTGGGTAAATAATGAGGAGTACAATTGTTAGATCACATGGTAAAAGTATGTTTGGCTTTGTAGGAAACTGATAGACGATTTTCCAAAAGGACTGTATCGTTTTGCATTTCCACCGAGCAATGAATGAAAGTTCCGTTTGCTCCATATCTGTGCCAGCAACTGATTTTATTACCTTTTTGGATTTAATTCATTCTAATAGATGTGTTGTGGTATCTCGTTGCTGTTTTAGTTGACATTTCCCTAATGACAAATGATGATGAATACCTTTTTGTATGCTTATTTATAATTTGTGTAGATTCTTTGGTTATATTCTGATCTTTTGCCCCATCAGCATTCAATGATCTCATTACTATGGCAGAAGGATGTTCTTGCCTTATTGCACATATGTGATTTTATGTGTCATTTCTTACTCTGTTAATAGCCTCCAGCGGACCAAACCAGGGCCTGCCACATTTGATCTGACAATCAAATGATGCAGGCAGAAAATTTTGAAACCATGTGTAGTTATAAAAATAAAAACTTACCCACACCTCCATCCAGGAATAGCCACCTTAACCAATTAGTCACAACTCCTTCTGGCCTGTTTTCTCCTGTGGGATTATTCTTTTTTACAATTTTTTTTATGTTGGACATTTAACTTATTTTCAACTTTTTCTAATCTTAAATCATGCTGAAACAAACCACATGATTCATAAATCTTTCACCTCATTTCAGATGAAACCCCAGAATTAGAATTATTATATAAAATTTTAACAGCCCCTTAAAGTTCTTTGATACACACATTTTTTTCCCCCACAAAATTGCTAACATTTTATTTCCACTGGAAGGGACTGAGAATGCTCATCCATTATACTCCTACCAGCACTAAGGTCACTGTTTTTCATCTTTGTCAGGCTGTCAGCCCAACCATGGTATTTTATGTTAATTTAAATGAATTTAATTTAATAGAAAGTTTGAACATTTTTTTCTTATAGTTGAAATTAGTTTCCTATGAGTTTTTGTACAGTACTCATTTGTGGTCTCAGTGATGATTTACTTCAGTCTGAGTCATAGCCACAAACTGCTTCTATAGCAATCTTGGATGTGTTTTCTTCATTAGGAATCAAGACCAAGGGAGGGTGTGGAAAACAGAGCCCAGTTTTAAGCTCAGACAAAGCTCAACACCACAGCCTCTCCATGTACTATGGTTTGAAATGAGGTAATGGCTAACTCTTTGACCCCTCTGTTTCTTCATTTGTCGACTGGAGGCATCACCTATGCTTCACAGGGCTTTCGTAAGGAAGACATGAAATAATACATGTGACAGCCTTTCTTCTTTACAGCTCTTTGCCCAGAATTTCCTGGGGATTTAGCTGTTGTGTAAATCTACTCATTGCTGTAAACAGGAAATTTATTTTTATTTTTATTTTTTTATTATTTTTTTTCAATATATGAAATTTATTGTCAAATTGGTTTCCATACAACACCCAGTGCTCATCCCAAAAGGTGCCATCCTCAATACCCATCTCCCACCCTCCCATCCCTCCCACCCCCATCAACCTTCAGTTTGTTCTCAGTTTGTAAGAGTCTCTTATGCTTTGGCTCTCTCCCACTCTAACATTTTCTTTTTTTTTCCCCTCCCCCATGGGTTTCTGTTAAGTTTCTCAGGATCCACATAAGAGTGAAACATATGGTATCTGTCTTTCTCTGTATGGCTTATTTCACTTAGCATCACACTCTCCAGTTCCATCCACGTTGCTACAAAGGGCCATATTTCATTCTTTCTCATTGTCACGTAGTACTCCATTGTGTATATAAACCACAATTTCTTTATCCATTCATCAGTTGATGGACATTTAGGCTTTTTCCATAATTTGGCTATTGTTGAGAGTGCTGCTATAAACATTGGGGTACAAGTGCCCCTATGCATCAGTACTCCTGTATCCCTTGGGTAAATTCCTAGCAGTGCTACTGCTGGGTCATAGGATAGGTCTATTTTTAATTTTTTGAGGAACCTCCACACGGTTTTCCAGAGTGGATGCACCAATTTGCATTCCCACCAACAGTGCAAGAGGGTTCCCGTGTAAACAGGAAATTTAATATTTATAAAAGGCATGTTAAATGCAAGAGATGAGGTTGGCATGAAGAGTGCATAAAGGAAATTGGTATAGGGTTTAGGCAGTGGAATATATCTGGGTATATACTTTTTGTTTCTTTGTTGAAGGATCAACTTTGAGGAACTGCAGTTTACAGATTATATATATAAATACATAAAACACTTCATCCTTCTGTCTCAAGAAAGGCTTAATAGTTTGTAAGCTTGTTTCCTGCATGAAAAATAGATTTACCTCCATGGGTCTACCACTTCTTGATAGACTCTAAGTGATCTGGCAGCTGAGAGCATGTACAGACTCATAAACAGACAGAAAAAAAAAAACAATATGCTTAAGGGGAATTATGCTACAAGTAAACATGAATGAAACAGAACTGGCAGATAAACCATTTGACAGTTTTAACAAAAAAATTATCCTTTAGAAGAGACTCAATTAGAGCACAAAAATGACTTTCTCAAATTTAACTTTTATAGAAAAATTGGAAAAAAGTTTAACAATTAAAACAAATGTACCAAAAGAATAGAAATAGTGAAAGTATTTCAGTAGTTTCAGAAAATATAACAAGCAAATAATTCTGCAGTCCAAAGACATAAAAATAGTCAAAAGAGAGATGATAATTAAATTATAAAGAAAATTTTCTGCAATAATAAAGTTTTATCACCAAAAACTGAATATCTACATGGAAAAGAATGGAATTGGACCTCTTATCTTATACCATACACAAAAATCAACTCAAAATGGATTAAGCACTTAAACATAAGACCTGAAAATATAAAAGTCCTAGAAGAAACAAAGGAGAAAATCTTCATGGCATTGTTTTTTGGCAATGATATCACGGATATGTCACAAAAAAGCACAGGTACCAAAAACAAACATAAACAAGTGGGACTACATCCAACTAAAAAGCTTCTGCATAGCAAAGGAAACAATCAATGGAGTGAAAAGGCAATTTATAGAATGAGAAAAAATATTTGCAAGCCATATACTTGATAAGGGATTAATATCCAAAATATATAAGAAGTTCCTATAACTCATCAGTAAAAACAATAAAAACCCAATTTAAAAATGGACAAAGGACCTGAATAGACATTTCTCCAAAGAAGATATACAAATGGCTAACTGGTACATGAAAAACATCACTAACTATGAGGAAATGCAAATCAAAACCACAATGAGATATTATTTCACACCTATCAGGATGGCTATTATCAAAAATACAAAAGACAATATTGGTGAAGATGCAGAAACCTTGCATACTGTTGGTGGGAATGCAAAATGGTGCAACCATTATGCAAAATAGTATTAAAGTTCCTCAAAAACTTAAAAGTAGAACTACCACATGACCCCACCATCCCTCTACTAGGTATTTATCCAAAATAATTGAAATAAGAATCTCAGAGATATTTGTACTCCTATGTTCATTGAAGCATTACTCACAATAGCTAAAACATGGAAAGAACTTAAGTCACCATGAGCAGATGAATAAAGAAAATGTGGTAATAAAAATATAATGGAATATTATTCAACCTTAAAAAAGAAGAAAATTCTGCAATATATGAATGGAAAAACTGAGGGTATTATGCTAAATGAAAGAAACCAATCATAAAAAGATAAATACTACATTCCACTTATATGGAATATCTAAAGTAGTATATTTATGGAATCAAGAATGAAATGGTGTTTGCCAAGGGCTGGGGAGGGGGGGTTGGGGAGTTACTAGTCAACAGGCACAAAGTTTCAGTCAAGCAACATAAGTTCTAGAGATGTTCTGTACAAAATTGAGACTGGATTCAACAATAATGAATAATGAATTTCATGTTAAATATTATTTTAACAATAAATTAAATAATAAATAAATAAATAAATAAATAAAGACTTGAGTCTGCAGATTAAAAAAAACTCACTGGGTAGAGAAAAGATTAATTAAAAAAATAAAGACATGCTTTAGACACATCCTTTTTGAAATTCTGACACTTGAGTATAAAGAAAAAATTGTTTCAATTTCCAAAATGTGAAAAACAAACACAACTGAAATTAAAATAGCATCAGACCTGTCTTCTTTGGCACTGGACCTCAGAGATAGTGGAATAATACCTACAGAATACTAAAATAATAGTGTTTAGGCCCAAAAATGTATTCCCAATTAAAATTCCATTCACTTGTCAGAGTTAAAGATGACACTTTTGTATGTACATTGAATTAGAATATATCACCTGCCAGGTGCCCCCTTTATGAAGAAACATTTAAAGTGTTCGTGAGTGATACAAAAGGAAGCATGAACATATGGAAATATTACCAAGTTGGGACCTTGGGCACTCAGAACAATAAAAATTGACTGGGGCCAAATGGATGTTCCAGACAAGGCTTTTTATTGGGGCTTATTTTTGAGCACAAGAAAGAAAAGCACAAAGGAAAGGATCATTCAAGCTGGCTCCCCAAAGTTTTTAAAGGACTAAGGAGGGAAAGGACTGACTTTTAAGCATGTAGAGGTGGGGATTTCTTGGAGCTTGAGCACCTAACAATCATGCTTTTTTTTTTTTTTTTTAATTTTTTTTTCAACGTTTATTTATTTTTGGGACAGAGAGAGACAGAGCATGAACGGGAGAGGGGCAGAGAGAGAGGGAGACACAGAATCAGAAACAGGCTCCAGGCTCTGAGCCATCAGCCCAGAGCCTGATGCGGGGCTCGAACTCACGGACCGCGAGATCGTGACCTGGCTGAAGTCGGACGCTTAACCGACTGCGCCACCCAGGCGCCCCTAACAATCATGCTTTTTACTGTTGCACGTCTAATTAGTGTGTTGAAACTCTACCCCTGGGCTTGAATTTTAGTATTATGATGAGGGAGAAAGTTCTGAAAGGTGAGTGCTGGAGTCCACCTTGGCACACATGGATTTGGTTCTGTCTTTGCTAGTCTTGGCTAGTCATAGTCCAGTCCTTCCTTTAGGTAAGCATCCTGCTTCCACATTCCTGAAAAATATATTACTTAAGGGTCATAGGGTTTCAGCTGTCAAGAATGCTGGATTTTATACTTAGGGTTGTGGGACCCAGGTCCAGTCCCTGCTTGCCTCAGAAAGATAGACTCTCTTCTTGGATAAGAAGAATTAGTATCGTGATGATACTGATTATCACAATAGTAATTTATACATTTAGCATAATTGCAATAAAATACCAACAGAATATGTTTGTGGGAACCAGACAAGCCAATTAAAAAGTTTGTATTAAGAAATAAACAAATAATTGCCAAGAAAATTATAAGCAAGCTGTACCAGAATTTAAAACATATTTTATGATTTCATAATTAAAAGAGTGTAATGCATGCCTTGAACAGAAAAATAAATGGAAAAAATAGAAAGTACCCAAATAGACTAAATTCATTTGGCCAAGTTAGAATAAAAATTGGTAGGGAATATATTTATAAATGGATTGGGAAAAACTGCACATCCAAGTAGATTTATATGGCTCCTTTACATCTTTACCAAGATAAATTAAAAGTATATTAAATATTTAAATCTAAAAACCCAAGCAATAAAATACCTCAATAAAATATGAGAGAACATTGATAGGGAGTACGGAATATCTTTTTAAGTATGATACAAAATTATAGCAGCATAAGAATAGAGATTGCTGGGGGAGGAGGGAATGGAGGGAGAGTATTCATTCAATGGATACAGAGTTTCTGCCTGGGAATGAGACAGGGAAACTGACGGAACCCCATGAAAGAAATAGCTGTTTTCTTTCTCTTTTTTTCTTTTGCTTCTTTCTGGCTGTTCTTGCTAGGACCTGCATCCCCACCCCACTCTACATGTGCCTTGCAATGCAAATAGCATATGTCCTCCTTGTGAGGGACAAAGAGATAATGCTGTCTTTTGAGTCTTCCAGCACAATAGATGATATCTAAGGAATGATGGGGCAAGGCCAGCATGTGCTTACTCCAGACCATTGGTGCTAGATATCTCAAGGACAAGACCCCTGACTTCAGGGGATGAATGGCTTAATGAAGGACACCTGGACCCTGTCCTTGTTCTGACCAGTTCCTGGATACCTGAGAGGACATATAAACCAGACCACAATCACCAATAAAAATCCCAGACTCCAGGCAAAGGGGGAGATTCCCTCCTTTCCTTTCCGAGTCTCCCAGACACTCAATTCATCTGTGTCTACTCTCTCTATATCTTCAATAAACTCTGCTTTCACCTCCTACTGGCTCATGTTTGATTTCCACCCTGTGTGAAGCCAAGAACCCTCTTGGCTGGTCCTACGGGACCCCCTCCCCTCCACCTTGGTCCTTGGACCTGGCCTCCTAGCATCAGGAAGTTGAAAAAGTTTTGGAGATGGCTATTGGTGATGGTTGCACAACAAAGTAAATGTACTTAATGCTATAGAAACTATAATTAAAAATGGTTAAGATGGTTTTAAGTTGTGTGTACTTTACACAATAAAAAATTATAGCAACATAAAATAAAAGTAACTTAAAGAAATCAATAAACCACTCATCATCATAAACAAAGTCAGAAAGCAAATAATCTGGGAAGGTTTTATTCAATTTATATCACAGGAGAATATAAATTTTCTTAACATATAATGAGCAGCTTCAATCACCAAATCCTTAACAGAGCAACAGAAAAATAGAAAAAAAAATAAGTTCTTCAGGAAAGGAAATACAAATTACTCCTATATATGTAAATAGATAGTGAATTGAAATCATAATGCCACCTTCCTTTAGATTGCCAAAGATTAAGTTAGTTGATACCATGCTTTGTCCTCAAGAGTACAGAGACATAGGCACTTGCATATGATGATGCTGGGGATAACACAATTTGGCCATAACTACTGTTAAAAAGAAAACCATAGACCCAAAATAGGGTGTCACTTGTGTTAAGGCCCCAAGTCAGTAAACTAAAACATAATACCTAACCTAATTGCAGTTTCAACCCACCCCTTGTCATGAAGTGTAGTCTTAACCTGTCAGTTGGGAATTTTCTGGTCAATCCATCACATGGGCCCTTTCTATCCCCTGAAAGAAGATGCAAAAAAGTAATCTGCAAAAAACAAAACAAAACAAAACCCAAAAATACCCAAACCAAAACAAAACAAAAACAAAAAAAACCACCCTGTCCTTCCCCCTAAGGGAAGGTGATCTTGTGTGGAACAATCCTTTCTTTTCTTTTGCTTGTATCTTTCTTGCCCCACCTTCCTTCCTATAAAAACCTTACAGTTGGTACAACCCCTCAGAGCTCCCTTCTACTTCTAGATGAGATGTTGCCTAAGTCGTGAATTGTTTAATAAAGTCAGTTAGATATTCAGATTTGCTCAGTTGGATTTTGTTTTCTAACATGCTAAAATTTAAGAAGCATAATCCTTGTCCAACAATTGCACTGCTAGAAATATAGCCTGTAGGTTTACTCACACACATGCGCAAGTGGAAAATATATGGGGGCATTCATTTTGGCATTGTTTGCTGTAAAAACATTGGGGAAAATAATTAAATAAAAAAGATACAACTGCTAAAAAGAATGAGACACTGATATATGAGCCACTATAAACTGAACTTCAGAATTTATCATTAAGAGAACAAAGTGAGGTGCAGAACAGTGCAACCTGCTATTCACTGAAAGAGCACATAAAGATGAATGTGGTTGTTAAGCATCAACTCTTTCTGGAAATAAATATAAGGAACTAGTGGCAGTAAGTATATAGAAAAGGAAACTGGGAATATGGGGAAAGGATGGGTGGGCTATATATTTTCCTTTTGTATCAGTTTCCCATGGCACCATAATAAGTTATCACAGACTTTTTGGCTTAAAACAACAGAAATTTATTCTTCCATAGTTCTGGAGGCTAGAACCTGAAATCAGCAAGCTTGATATCAAAGTGTTGGCAGGGCTAGGTGTTCTCTGAAGGCTCTTTCAGCTTCTTGTGGCCTCAGGTTCCTTGGGGGCCACATAATCAGGTCTTTACCTCTGTCTTAACCTGGCCTTTTTCCCTCTGTGACTCAGATGTCCTCTCCTCTTGTTGTAAAGACACCAATCAATGGATTTGGGTCTTATCCTAATCCTGACCCAGGATGATTTTGTCTTGAAATCCTAAAAAGATCTGCAATGATCCTGTGAAGGTCACATTCGGAAGTTCTGGATGGAATAAATTTTTAAGGAACACTGTTCAACTCAATACACTTGTGTATACTCTTCTGAATCTTGTGAAATTTGCACTATGTATATTTATCACTTATTCAAAATAAATAAATTAGATAATTAAAAACTATCAACAACACAAGTCCTATTTATACATGTGAATATATGATGGAATTTGTTTACACGTATAAGTGTATTTATATTTTTTATAAGGTATAATGAACAAAATTTTAGACTGGTACCCACCAGGTTAAAATCGGCTATCTGATGGAGGGACTAGAGGTTAAAATGAGAAGGGGGATGGAGAGCTCATGCCCATGTTCTCTGTAGGTCTCTGTAATGATTTACTGGATACAACACATAATTTATACTGTAATTTTTGGGAGAGACATTTTATGAAAGATTATATTTTTAAATAAATGTATTTGAATGCTAAGATTTAAAGAGATACATCCTTTTAGTTTAGAATAAACTCCTCTACTGAATTTTAAAATGACAATAAGATTGCTACTGTTTTTATCAGCAACAAGTTATTTGAGAAGTAGAAACACAGAGGTGACTTTCTAATCTTGCATACTAAAAGTAAATTTTGTTATATTGCTCAGCTAAAAGGCCATGTGTGACCATTGCCCTGACTTTGTGAACACTGAGAGATGGCAAGAGATAAGAGGTTTGGGTGCTCCAGCTATTATGGTAGAGGAGAGGAAAGTTTTCCTTGACCCTCTTAGGGCCCCTGGCTGGGTCTAAAAAATATACCACCAATAAAGACAGATTAACAGGAGAAAAGCCTACACATGTTATTGAATTGTTAAATGTACCTGAGAGCCTTCACAAGGGAATGAATGCCTGAAGAAGTGGCCAGAGCTGGAAGTTTTTATATCTTTTAGATACAGAAACACTATTACAGTAAAACCTTGGTTTGCAAGCATAATTCATTTTGGAAACACATTTGTAATCCAAAGCACTCGTATATGAAAGCAAATTTCAAGAATCATTGTCTCAGTTGTGATCATGTGATGTTTGATGTCACGTATTACTCATATTGCAAGATTTCACTAGTTTATCAAGTTAAAATTTATTAGAAATATTTGCTTGTCTTGCAGAACACTCGCAGAACAAGTTAGTCACAATCCAAGGTTTTACTGTATTTGTAAACAACTGACAAGACAAAGGGGATTGTGGTAAAGAGAGTAAAAGGTGAAAAAAGTAAGTAGGAAGATAACAGTTAGTTTTACATGGTTTGTTTGTACCTCTCTCTTGGCCCTCAGTTCACCATCTCTGGTGTTGAGAATGTCTTCTCTCCTTCCGGTACAGGGAGGGCACCTTTCACTTGGGAGATTTATAACCTGTTTCAGGTCATGGCAGGGAGGTCTTCTTGCTTCTGCCATTTTCTCAAATTCCTTCAGCTTAGGAATCCAATAGGCCAAAGTATTTTGGGTAGCATTTCCTAAACCCCATCAACTGGCACAGTGAAGATTTACCATCTGTGCTGCGAGTGGGGATACATGAGCGCTGTCATGGCAGAATAATCAGGTGGTGGATAGACAGATGTGGGACAGGACAAGAAAGTTAGGGACCCCACAGTTCATAAGGTAGCCTACTCTTGGAAGGAAAACACAGCAGGTGAAAATCCCCCAGTGACTATTTTCAATACAAATCTATCCCTGGCAAAAGAACTCTGAAATATACCCTATGTTCATCTAAAGTTGTTTCTGAATAGAAAATATAGTCTCTCCTTCTCTCCAACACAGGTCTTCAGGGGTTTACACTCATTACTGCTCAACATTACAGGAGCACTGGCCTACTCTATCGTGGAGGGTTTCGCTCCCTCTGGGAGTGGGCAGAACAAGCTGGAGGGCCAAATGCTGCTAACTTTGGGAGAGCATTCCTGGCCTGTCCCCTGAAGCGTACTCAGTCTGAACGTGGAATACTATCGTATAAACCAGATGGAGATTACAGGGCTTGTTCAATCCTCGAGAAGGAGCAAGGGGGACTGCTTGTAAACCTTTCTTCTGGAGTTTAGTTTGTATTGAAAACTCAGGGAGCTCAAACACAGCTTGTACCCAGGAGAATGCCATTGCTGGAGCAAACTCTTTGTAAGGCCATCCTTTGGGGGAACTACTTTCAACACCACATTTTCCTTCTTCAGAGAAGAAGTCCCACCAGGAGCTGAAGGAGGCCAAGAACCTTGGCAAGGATGTGAGGGTGCACAGTGTGGTGTTTGTTAGGAAAGTGGACACTCCTGAGGCTGTAAATGTGAATGTCCACTGTACTGCAAACAACCACAGAGTTTCTGATGACCTTATATGTTGTAATGCCCCAAAAAGATGGTGCAGAATACACCTTGCCTTGCCAAGATTTAGAAATGTTTGGCTTATGGGGACCAGGTGCAGTTATCTTCCTCTTCACACAGTGCGATGGAAATAATTATTTTGTGGGCTTTTATTTTTCCCTTGGGTTATAAAACTGTAGCTAGAACCATAGTAGGGATACTGTGTTGCCTCCTGGAGGAGGCAGGTTGTAGGGTAATAAATCAGAGTGCTGACTGCTAGAGATGACTTCTGGTGTGGGTGCTGGCACACTCGCCTCCTTGCTATGTTTAGTGATACTTAGGGGTGTGGCTGGAAGAGATGGGACAGTTTTCAAAATGACTCTTCATGTTCTTATTGGCATAAATTCACTTCCTGTTTATTTAAGTTGCATGTAAATGGTGAAAAGGATCCATGCTATTTTTTTTTCTTCTAGAAGAAGGAAATGCCTTAGATTACATACTTTTCCGTTGCCGCCTTCCCAAGCAGCCCAATTTTCAATACTATTCTTCCTTTAAAATGTTCACTTTTCAGTGTGGGTTATCAAAAACAGGAGGTTCACATTTCATGGTTAGCTACTGTATATCTCTTGCAGAAATAAAATAGGATGCACAGGAGTTGCCAATATATCCTATGGTTCTCAAACCAATCTTTATTTTTATTGAACTAAATTTGCACATAAGTCATTTATAACATATTAATCCTCTCTGTTTTGATGCTCCTGTGTGCTGTTTGTTTCCTTTATTACTTGTGTCTACCCTAATTTATTGTTGATTTTGTTTGCCAAAAGTTTGTTTTATTGGTGATTTCATATCATATTTTTTTGGTGATGCTGATCATCTGAACATTTTGTGTGTTGGTCTATTTTATTGAATTAAATTGTTTATGTCTTTAACAATTTTTCTCCTAATTTCTTATGTTAATTGTCTTGTTCACTTATCTAGATTCTTGAGTGGAAGGCTTAATTCAATTTATTTTAATCTGTCTTTGAATCTACTCAATGCATTTAAGAATGTGTTTTTCTAAATGTCCCTTTTGCCTCCTTCTTAGAATTAGAAATATGGTGCTTTCATTTGTTATTCAGTTACAAATAATTTACAGTTTATACTTTTATTTGATTGTTGATTTAAAGTTGTATAAATGTTTGGCTTCTAACATTGTTTTCTCATTTTATTGCTTTTTGAGAAGAAATGTGGTTTAAATGTACAACATTTAAAAATTTATAGCAATTGCTTTTGTGGATCAGAGCATGGTTAATTGACTTTGGAAATTATATATGTGTTTGAAAAGAAAGCATATTCTTTAATGAATGAATGTAACTTTGGTAATTGTGAATTCAGAGTCATTTGACCTGTCCCTTTCTGAAAGAGGTATGATTACGTCTATCCCTATGCAGAATTTGAGTTCTGAATTTTGAAGCTATAGAACTTTTCTTTAAAATTGTATCACACATATTCCTAAACAATACATGGTTAAACATTTTATATTTTTGGAAATCATCAAAATGGAAGCACATTGTATGTATTCTTTTTTCCTTTCTGTTTTATTGAGATATAATTGACATACAGCACTGCATAAACTTAAAGTATATAACGTGCATATATCATGAAGTGATTACCATAATAAGTTTACTTAATCTTCATCACCTTATATAGATACATACACACACACATACACACACACACACACACACACACACACATGTGTTTTTCCTTGTGATAAGAACTTTTAGGATCTACTCTCTTAGCAATTTTCATATGTACCATATGGCAGTGTTAACTATAGTCATCATATTGTACAATTACATTTCCAATACTTATTTATCTTGTAACTGGAAGTTTCTACCTTTGACCACCTTCATCTGACACTTAGTCTTATGTGATTTGCTTATTTTACTCATCATTATATTTCTGAGATTAACTTATATTGATCAGGCAGGACTGCACTATTAATCTGGGACTTCTTTTTTTTTTTTTATTTTTATTATTTTTTTTAAAAAATTTTTTTTTTCAACGTTTTTTATTTATTTTTGGGACAGAGAGAGACAGAGCATGAACGGGGGAGGGGCAGAGAGAGAGGGAGACACAGAATCAGAAACAGGCTGCTCCAGGCTCCGAGCCATCAGCCCAGAGCCTGACGCGGGGCTCGAACTCACGGACCGCGAGATCGTGACCTGGCTGAAGTCGGACACTTAACCGACTGCGCCACCCAGGCGCCCCAATCTGGGACTTCTTTAGGATAAATTCCTAATTTGAGATTAGGAGTTGGGTGTGAATGGTAAGTATGAATTGGATGCACCAACCACATGGGGCCAGTCTGTGGTTGCTGTGTTTATCGAAGTTGGAGCATCCCATTTCCTCTCTGGTCTTGTTCAGCTTTCATGTTCCTAGCGTTCCTAGATCCTTGGAGCCCTTATATACCTCTGGTCCTAAACCCACCCCCTCAGCCCATCTCCACCCACCAAGTCTGCCAAAGATGCAGTATGTGCCCCTTAGGGACAGTGGGCTACAAAGCCAGACACCTGTTAATTGGTCCCTGCTTCCACTTCTTTCTAGGCCTCTGAGCCTTATTACCTTGCCCACTCACTAAAAAAAATTTTAAACCGTTTCTACAATTTTTAGTTGTTTTCAGCAGGAGGAGTTTTTCAGGGTGTCTAGTTCACCATACTGTCACAAAAGGAAGTTAACCTATTCTTGATATTTGCTTAATTTTAAAAAGTTAAATAAAGGTATTCAAGAGATTTAAAGAAATGTAAAAATAGGAAGAAGAAATTAAAATCACAAATAACTGGGGTACCTGTGTGGCTTAGTTGGTTAAGTGTCTGACTTGTGAGTTTGAGTCCCACATAGGGCTCTGCGCTGATGGTATGGAGCCTGCTTGGGATTTTCTCTCTCTGCCTCTCTTTCTGCCCTTTCCCCACTTGTGCACACAACTCGCTCTCTCAAAATAAATAAATAGAAACTTAAAAAATAGTAAAGTCGTAAATAATCTAGCACCAAAAATGCATCCTTCTTGACTCTCTGTGGCCTAGATACCCGTCTGGCTCAGTACTCCAAGCACAGCCTCAGAAAAAAACGTCTCAGGCAGAGGAAAATGGCATGCTGTATCCACACCCAAACATCTTCCTCTCCTCTGCTGCCTACAGCAGGGATCACAAGCTGACCTCCTACTCTCTCTCTGTGAATGTATTTATTTCCACTGGAGGAGAGTGACCTGCTCCATTTTGTCCTCTGCTGGGTCTTCAGCACTTACAACTGTGCCTGGCATATAGCAGGCCTTTACTGTTTTGCCTTGTGAGGATTGCTCTGCTTGTGATTTAGCTACTCTTATACAAGCATATCTAGGTGGAAAGGGGCATCACTGAAGAGTGGACTTGTTTTCATTTGTTTTTTTTTTTTTAATGTTTATTTATTTTTTGATGGGGGGGCAAGCTGGGGAGGGGCAGAAAGAGAGGGAGAGAGAGAGAATCCCAAGCAGGCTCTGCACTGTCAGCACAGAGCCTGATGAGGGGCCTGACCTCACAACCCTGAGATCCTGACTTGAGCCTAAATCAGGAGTCAGACGTTTAACCTACTAAGCCACTCAGGCACCCCTCCTAAAATTAAGGAGCTAGACACTCCAACCACAGCAAAGATACAGAGAGTTCATCAATCCCTCTGTACCTCTCAACACTCTTCCTCCTACCCCATTGTACCCCTCCTCATCCACCAAATCTGTAACTCCTATTCCACAGCTAAATAAGATGATAGCCTAGAACAATATAATCTTCTACTTGAAACTAAATGCTCCAACTCCCTGCTTTTGATATTCTTTTTTTTTTTTCTTCTGAAATATGTCCTTTTAGGTTGTTGTTGCTTTTCCAAAAACATATCCCTGGCCTGAGAGGACAAGTGTCTAAATTTCTTTTTCTATATTTGTTTGTTCATGACCCATTTTCTTAAAATGGCATTTATTCCTTTTATTGATTTTTTATGCCTCTTTATAAATTTGTAAATACTTTTCTCCAGCTTTTAAATTGCCTTTTAATCTCCCTGATGACATTTCCTGGAGTATTCTAGTTTTTATTTTCATTTTATCCGGTTTTTAAATTTTTTTTAATGTTTACTTTTTGAGAGAGAGAGAGAGAGAGAGAGAGACAGAATGTGAGTGGGGAGGGGCAGATAAAGAGGGAGATACAGAAACCGAAGCAGGCTCCAGGCTGTCAGCACAGAGCCCTACACAGGGCTTGAACTCATGAACTGCAATATCATGAACTGAGTGAAAACAGATATTTAACCAATGGAGCCACCCAAGCACGCCTATCCTGTTTGATGTAGAAAGATATTTCTCATCTGAGAGCACCTAAACCTTAGTCTACATTTTCTTCTCTTTAATCATTTCTAAATTTTTTTTTCAGAAAAATTAAGGGAAAAAAAGAAAAGAAAAAAAGTAAATCATTTATCTACATGCTAATTGTAGTCAATAGACATTATTGACTTATGCTATTGGCTTTAGATCATCTTTAAAAAAATTTTTTTAATGTTTACTTATTTTTGAGAGAGAGGGAGAGAATGACCAGGGGAGGGGCAGAGAGAGAGAACAGAATCTGAAGCAGGCTCAGACTCTGATCTGTCAGCACAGAGCCCCACGTGGGGCTCAAACCAACAAACCACGAGATCATGACCTGAGCTGAAGTCAGTGCCTAACCAACTGAGCCACCCAGGCACCCTCATCATCTTTTTTTTTTTTTTTTTAAAGAAGCATTAAAATTACAGTTTAACCCTAACACTCTTTCTGGCTTTGCTTACAGAAGTTACCACCACCTTAAATTTCTGGGTCTTATTTAGCATGCAAGCCATTTTTTGTACTCTGTACAAAAACCTGAAAATACTCAGTTTGTATTTGCTCATAAAATATATATACTAATCATTTGCATATCTAGTTACTTGCATAAGAATTATGATTCGTTATTCAAACATAAAAAAGAAGGAATTTATGACAACATGGATGAACCTTCAGGGCATTATGCTAAATGAAATAAGTCAGACACAGAGAGAAAGACAAATACTGTGTGATCTCCCTTGCATGAGGAATCTAAAACCAAAACCCAAACCAAAAAACTCATAGAAAAAGGGTTATCAGAGGTAGGTGGTAGAGTGTGGGGGAATTGGAAAAAGATGGTCAAAAGACACAAACTTACCCTTATAAGATAAATAAGTACTGAGGAGGTGATGTACAACACGATGACTATAGTTAGCGCTGTATGATACAGGAAAGTTGCTAAGAGTAAATCATCACAAGGAAAAAATTATTTTTTTCCTTTATATTTGTATCTATAAGAGATGTTGGATGTTAACTAAACTTATTGTGGTAATCATTTCATAGTATAAGTCAGGTGAGAATGCTGTATACTTTAAATTTATACAGTGCTGTATGTCAATATTTCAATAAAACAACATCAAAAAAAGAATTATGTTTCCCACCTAATGTCATTTTATTCACTTAATATTTGTGGAGATTTCTCAGAATTAGTAGATGTAGATCTCATTCATTAATTTACAAACAAGGTATAGGTTACCTATTCTCTTGTTGAGGGATGTTTAGGTTGGTTCCATTTTTTTTATTTGACACAATGATGCCATGAATATCCTTGCACGTTTCCTGCTGTGCAAGTGCTCGTGTTCCTAAGGAGAGATGTCTTAGCAATGGGACCATTAGATGGACAGCTACAGTCTTCAACCTTAGTGTGAACACTTCGAAGCCCCTGGATGACACACACTCCCACCAGTGCAAATTCCAGTATTTCAATGTTGGTACCTACTCTTGTGTTATCAGACTTATACTGGAGAGATTTTTCAGAAAAGTCTTATGTTGACTCAAGTTGTTATGATTCTAGCTGTTTAACTGGTTTTTCTTATACTTTTTTAAAAAAGTTTATTTGTTTATTTAGAGAGAGAGAGAGGGCACATGCATGAGTGGGGGAGGGACAGAGAGAGAGAGAGGGAGAGAGGGAACACCAAGCAGGCTCCATGATGTCAGTGCAAAGCCTGACATGGGGCTCTATCCCATGAACTGTAAGATCATGACCTGAGCCAAAATCAAGAGTCGGTTGCCACCCAAGTGATTCGGATTTTTCTTATACTTTTAAACTGACTAAAACTTAGTTAACACAACACTACTCTAAGAGCTCCCTAGAATACATTTTAGTGTGTCTTGTAATGGTGAAATCTGGTTTATTTTTTCTCCTTAGAATTAACCAAATGGTCCAGTATTAAACAACCTTTCTCCACTAATTTAAAATGATTACTTATACATTCCTTTATACAATGGAATTGGTTAACACATGCCACTCTATTTCTGTGTAGAATAATATTATAATTATAGCTTTATAATAAACTTTAATGTCCTCTGATGCAGGTTCTTTCTCTCATATTTTTCATATTTTCTTCCATACTTTTTCTAATTATTGTACAGTGAACTTTAGGATAATTTTGCCAAGCTCAAAAACCAATAAATATTACAGATATTTTAAAATCAGTCATTTGTCTGTCTTACTTGTTCATTTAAAAAAAGACATGTTTTATACTGCATGGATAAACCCTATCAATCTTTTTCTTCCTAGTTTCTAGCTTTGGTGACGTATCAATTTTGAAACCTTGGTTGGTCACAAAACAATATTAAAATATCCACCTGAATTTTCTTGTATTAATTTACTTTTATAATTTCCTTTGAAATTATTTTATCTAAAGTTTCCTCCTGATTGAAAGGTTACCTTTACCATGTAGGAGTTTCTCCTGTATCCTGCATCTGAATCAGCATTCCCTGGTCTCAGGGTGTTTCCCTTTTGCTGTTCTGGTTACTGCTACCTTATAAAACTAAAAATATTTGAATGTGGGCCACTGGTTCTGGAGTCTGGGCATCATGGCACCTGTGTGGTGAGGGGTGGTGGGCAAGTTCTGCTTCCTTGGCATTTTACATCCTGTTACCCCCCTTCCCTATTTCATCCTCAATTAATCCTCAAATCCTATCATGGTTACTTATAGATGTTTCTCACAATGTGGCACACTGGAAAAGCCTTTCCTGCCACAAACATGAATACATTTTGGATCAGATAGCATTGAATGTAAGTGGAAAAGATAAATGAAATTCTCAGTAACCAAAAAATAGAAATAAAAATCACAACCAGATGAAGGACCCAGGCTGATGCCTGGTGGCTTCTGGGGGTTTACAGTGGTGTGGGGTAAATGTTGAATATCTGGGTCTCTAGGAGATAAAAGTTTTGACTTGTCATGTTTGCCAATTTCCATGGTGTAATTACTTCTACCATGGCTGATTTCAAACTACAATGTGACATTACTGAACAGAGTTTGGAAGAGCATAATCACATCTTGTGAGTCTGTGAAAGTTGGATAAAGACCCACCCAAGCGTCTTGAACCCAAGCTCCTGACATTTATGTACCAACACTACCTGTGGCTTTGACCCACTCAGGGAGTGGGATTTTAGTATAAATCCTCATATAAAAATGACAAACTCATGCTTGGACCTAGAAGGTATTATGCTAAATGAATGAAACAAGTCAGACAGAGAAAGACAAATGCCATATCATTTCACTTAAATGTGGAATCTAAAAAACAAAATAAATGAATGAATAAACAAATAAATAAACAGAAACAGACTCATAAATACACAGAACAAATTGGTGGTTGCCCAAGCAGGGTGTGAGGATAAGGGCAAACAGATAAAGGGGATTAAGAGATATAAACTTCTGCTTATAAAATGAATAAGTCTTAGAGATTAAAAGTACAGCATAAGAAATATAGTCAATAATATTGTAATAAAATTTTACAGTAAATACACTTATTGTGGTGAGCATTGAGTAATATATAGAATTGTTGCATTAATATGTTATATACTAGAAACTAATGTAACATTGTATGTCAGCTATACTTCAATAATTAATTTTAAAAAATGACAGTCTCAGACAATTACCTTTTACTGGAAGAGAAAATCACAAACTGGGCTGTTGTCCTGAAATCTAGGAAAGATCTGTGTTGTCAGAGGACATTTGAGAGAATGAACTGCACTTGTCAACATTCCCAGCCAGGGCCATCCACTGGTCAGAGGAAGCAAAAAGAATAATTGTAATGGATGGAAATACATCAAATATGTTAAAGTCCATAGGATTACCATAGAACTTAAAACAAACAAACAAACAACAACTCATTGGTTACCTTTGAAACGTACAAAATGTTAATCTTTTTTTCTGAAAATTGATAAAAAAACCAAATATTTACTCTACCTTTCCTTTTTAAACTGTATCTCAGGGTACCTGAAGAGTTTTTTTTTTTTTTTTTTAACATTTATTTATTTGTGAGAGACAGAGAGAGGCAGAGTATGAGCAAGGAAGGGACATAGAGAGAGGGAGACACAGAATTCGAAGCAGGTTGCAGGCTCCGAGCTGTCAGCATAGAGCCCGACCCGGGGCCAATCTCACAAATCGCGAGATCATGACCTGAGCCGAAGTCGGACGCTCAACCGACTGAGCCACCCAGGCGTCCCTGAACAGTTTTTTTTTTTTTTTAATTTTTCAATTTTTTAGAGAGAGATATAGAGAGAGAGCAAGTTGGGGAGAGGGATCAGAGGGAAAAAGAGAGAAGAGAGACAGAATCTTAAGCATGCTCCATGCTCAGTGTGGAGCCCAATGCAGGACTCAATCCCATGATGTTAGGATCATGACCTGAGCCAAAATCAAGAGTTGGACACTCAACTGATTGAGCCACCCAGGTGCCCCAGAAAGGTTTTTTGTATGGAATAGATGGAACCCATAACTGCAGAAGAAATAATATGAGAATATGACCATTTGCTTTCCTTAATGACAATGTCACTAAAACAATTATTTGAAAGGCTGATGGAAACTTTATAAGAGAGTGATAAAACTTGAATCAGATAATTAATCTTTACTCACAAAAAGAGAGACAATCAGACATGATGTGCCTCCTGGGTTGAAGCAATAAGAAATTTCTGGGCCCATCTATGAGGTCTTGTTTCCAAAATCTTAAACTTATACCTGACCAGGCCTCAAAATCAAACTAATAGTTTATAAGAAATAATAAAAAAAATAGAAGAACAAATTGAACACAACCACAGGGATGTGGTCAGTGAAATCCAAAGTATAGGAAATTTTACAGTATAATGACACTGTTTCTTCAACAAAGAAAATTCAAAAAGGAAACAAAAATTACCCGGGCGATGCCATAGACTAAAATATACTGAAGTGGTATTGCCTTAGTTTCCTATCGCTGTTGTAACAAATTACCACAAATTTATTGGCTTAAAGCAACATAAATTTATCCTCCTCTATAGTTCTGCAGGTCCATGATATTATATGAATGAGGAGGCCTTGCTCCTTTTGGAGGGGAGTATCTGTTTCCTTGTCTTTCCAGGCCACCAGCATTCCTTATGTCTTGGCCCCACATTACTCCCACCTCTGCTTTTGTTATTTCTCCTCTGATTGAAACTCCTGCTTCTCTCTTCTAAGGATCCTTGTATTGACTTTAGGCCCACCTGGATAATCCAGAATAATGTTCTATATCCCAAGAGCCTTAACTTATTTACATCTGCAAAGTGCCTTTCTCCAAATAAGGTAACATCACAAGTTCCAGGGATTAGGATATGGAAAACTTGTGAGGCTATTATTCAGCCTCCCACACACATGTTGGTCAAATACTGGAATCTGGTTCAAAGAAACCAACTACGGGAGGAAAATTGTGAGACAATTGGGAAATTTGAACACTGAGTAGTTTGATGGTGTTAAATTTTGTTTAAGTCCTTTATGTGTAACAAGGTATTTTGGTTATAGTTTTTTAGAAATCCTTATTTTTTAGACATACGTACTGAAGTATTATAGATGCATTGATCTGAAATTTGGGATTGGCTTTAAATACTTCAGTGACCATGTGTGGGGGAGTCACTGCAGCTACATGATAGATGTGATGTATGGGGTGCATGGGCTCAATCATGTTTGCATTACAGATGGGGTGGAGCTATTTAAAGGGTAAAGTAGACTATCCCAAAGAGAAAAAATAATCTATATTGTGGAAGGAGATCAAGCTAACCCCTAGTGAAGGATTAGGCTTTGCCCAAGAGAAGGGGAGCCTCTCTTACCATGGAAGGAGATGAGAAAACAGTGCAGACAGGGGAGGTTTGGCCATTTGTGAGGGAAAATGGAAGAATTTCACCTCTAGTGGTTTTTATTTTCCATATCAAGTAAGAGATATGATAGAATCAAAAGTAAGTCAGGTGGGTGGGGGTATGAGCAAGGCAGAAGGTTTGAAACACCATTGCCATGAGTAGCATATATAGAAAATGAACAGGGTTTGTGGTTAGTGGTGAAGTCTCATTAGCCATTGTGAGTTTATAGTGAAAAAAAATTTGTTCTATTATGTGGTTTTCTTCAGAACTGCTAGGTCATGTGAGTTCTGAGAAAGGAGATAACATTGTTTGCTCAGGGTAGAGGTTTGTCTGCTGATAAGACAGGAAGACCTAGAGCTAGAGAGTTGAAGGTAGTGGCAACAATGTGTTCAAATGGTGAATATGGAATTAAAACTTGTACATCAGTAGGTGAGAAAGTTCAGGGGTTAGAAAACAGAGTTCCTGATGGAGTTGTAGGGCATCCCAGGAAACTGGGAGAGAAGGGAGGCTGCAGTCATTTGAGATGCTAATAGCTATTAAGAGTGAGATAGTTCAGGTCCTGACAATGTTCAGGGTGCTTGTGAAGGGAAGTGGCTCCTGGATGTGATAAAAATGATGGCCTGAGGACATGGGAAATGAGGTTTGCAAGGATTTCAGAAGGCCATGCCACCTTCACACCCCTTCCAGTTAAGCAGTTGCCCATCTCAGCGATGATTACTTGTAATGCCATCTGTATGGGAGCAGGGAGATCTTGCACATCCTTCACCCACAGAGCTGACCTTCTTTTCACTAGATGAAATAGAACTGAATGAAATGGTAGAATATGAACTCCTTGAAGGGAGAAACTCAGGATTATTTTCCATCTTTGAATCTCAGTGCTCTTCACAATGATAGAAGCTGATAGGTGCTCAATAAGTATTGCTAGCTTGAAATTATAAATCAAATAAAGGACAGAAGTTTGCATAAATACACCCATATCAACAAAAAAGGGACAGTTGACTCCTATCTAGGACTGAATGAGATATTCTATTCTGATGTTTTCTTTTTTCCAATATCACCGAACAACTGTTCAGTTATCATCAGACACTGACCAGGTATCCCACAAACTTAACTCAATCCTGACACCATCTACCTGGACATAGCATCAGATTTCACAGGTTAGGGGTTCAGTCCCACATGACCATCCCCACTTCAGACACCTATTACAAATTCAGGTTCTTGGGGCTCCCAGGGGTGGCTCAGTTAAGCGCCAACTTTGGCTCAGGTCATGATCCCACAGTTCATGGGTTCAAGCCCCATGTCAGGCTTTGTGCTGACAGCTCAGAGCCTGAAGCCTGCTTCAGATTCTGTATTTCCCTCTTTCTCTCTGCCCCTCCTCCTGTCATGCTTTGTCTCTCTGTGTCTCTTAAAAATAAATAAATGTTAAAAAAAATTCAGGTTGTCATCTGGGCTTCTTACAGACTAGCTACACAAATTGGAAGTTCTTGCCCTCATCAGGTTTGACTAATTTGCTAGAGTGACCCCCAAACTCAAGAGAAACATTTACTTACATTTACCAGTTTATTATAAAGGATACTATAAAGGATGCAGATGAATAGCCAGATGAAGAGGTATATGGGATGAGGTCAGGAAACGGCCTGAGTACATGGGCTTTTGTCCTTGTGGAACTGGAGTGCACCACCTTCCCAGCATGTGGTAGCTCATCAACTTTTGGTGTCCAGTGGTTTTTATGGACCTTAATCGGTAGCACCTCTCCTTTTGTTCCCAGAGGTCAGTGGGTGGACCAGAAAGTTCCAACCTTCTAATCACTTGGTCTTTCTAATGTCCAGCCCCAACCTGGGTGATGTAGGGTCCCCACCCTAGGTCACCTCATTAGCATAAACTCAGGTGGGCTCAAAAAGGCTTCCGATGAATGACAAGACACTCTTGTCACTCAGGAAATTCCAAGTGTTTGAGGGGCTCTCTGCATGGCTCTAGTGACAAAGACCAAATACATTTCCAGTTGTACTAAAAGTATATGAGTGGAACTGGAAATATACTGTGAAAATAAATAAAGGAAACCCCATATAAAATGGAGTCAGGAAGCCCTGAAAAGGGAGTTCTCATGCATGTACCATTCCTTACAGCCTGTATAGTCAACAGAAAGAAGAAACATAAGAATTATCTTGAGAAAGGAGGACATTTTTCACATAAGGATTTTTTATCTCCTGCCTTCAAGAAAAAGAAAGAACACCCCTCCTTGCCTCAGCAACAATGCACTAACCATAGCTTATAGCCAAGGAGAAACCACAACAACTTCAAACTCTTGTTCTTTTCCAAATAAATTTTGTTTAAAACAACCTTCCCCACTTTCCTCCTAAAACCTAGTGAAAGCTGACTTTCCCTTTGTCTATTTGGACTTGCTGATGGTTCACCGTTATTTTGTTTGTCTCAAATTGCAATTTTCTGCTATCCCCTAATAAACTCATTCTGCTAGTAACATAACTGGCTGTTTTATTTTTCAGGTTGACATCATGAATCAATTTACAATCAGAAGATACCAGAGGTAGTGAAGGTGGTAATTTGAGTTGAAAGCAAATAGCATTTTAGAAAAGAAGAGGCTAACACATTTTTGATAAATAAGAACAGGTCATGGAATGGACATAAGAATGGATAGTATGGTATAACAGGAAGAAAGTGGGTGAGGGTCTCAAGATCTTCAGGTGGATGCTGTGCAATGTCAACCTGGGAAGTTCCTGTGAACCTAAAAAAAGTAAAAATTCAAGTATCTGTATAAGGAAGAAATGTGTATGCAGTGAAGTTTCCACTTCATCAGGGTGCAGAATTAGGCTCCCGGGAGACCATAGGCTCACCGCTGAAGGCTCACCACCATGCCTGCCAAGGCCTGGAGTCCTTTCCAAGCAATAAAATTATAGGTGTGAAGTATATTTGAGCTATTTTCTCCAAAACATATCACAGAAAATCACTAGAGGACGCAAAAGATGACTTCCTCCTATTGAAATGGCTAAAACAAAAGTGTTAAAAATAAATTCATGGTTAAAAATATCCAAGGAATGGTAGGGCAACAGGCTATCATTACTCAGATCTGGCCTGCAATTAAAAACTTCCAAAAGGTTGCAAATTGCCTACTTCTTCACCGATTTCACATTGTACCCCTACTAATTCTATTTGCAGAAGGCAAGGCTTTCCAGACAAGCTTCCTTATAGCACTGAGATCCTCACATTGTGAGTGTAGCACTTGCTATAAAACTTTTAACATTCTGGGTTCTTGCAGGGTCTACATTCATTAGTTTTGACAGAACCATTAGGGAAATTGTTTGTATTGATATGAACTACCCCTCCATGGCTGAGAATTGTCAAGCATATTATTACTGCTTTTATTGAATTTAAAAGGGAAACATTTCTCATTAACAATCTACAATGACTGCAAATAATTTTGAACAAGATAAAATTTTATGCTTTAAACTCTATCAGGCAGTGGATTGTTGATTATGCAGAACCTGGTTTTCTGGTTTGGCTTTCATTTTTTATTTTTTTATTTTTTTTAATATGAAATTTATTGCCAAATTGGTTTCCATACAACACTCAGTGCTCATCCCAACAGGTGCCCTCCTCAATGCCCATTACCCACCCTCTCCCCCCTCCCACCCTCATCAACCCTCAGCTTATTCTCAGTTTTTAAGTCTCTTATGGTTTGGCTGACTATAGTTTGGCTTTTAGAGACCACCTTTGTGTGGATCTCTTTCTTCTGGCCATAGATTCAGGAGAAAAGATGGTAATTCAAATCTAAGAAGATGTAGACTTCTTGAGAATAAGATATAACAGTTTTGCCTTTTGAGGTTTTCTTACATGTAGTAGTTAATAAGTTATGTTAAAAGAATTAAGTTCACCTGAGTAAATTTGAAGATCTGACTGGCTTTATCAAAGGATTCATGAATTGGACAGCCATCTCCTCCAGCAAGTAAAGAGATGCTTCTGAGAGTTGTACAAAATAGAAGCCTTTTATAGGAAGGAGGATGAGGCAAAAAAAATTATTGGAAAAATAAATATTGGCCTGTTTCAGGACAGGTCATCTTCCTTTGGGGGAGGAAGATATCAGCAGTTTTTTTTTTTTTTTATCACACAAGTGACCTCACTAGTACTGATTAAAAAATTACAGATTAACTGTTAAAAGATCACATTCTGTTAAAATGTGATAGGTTAAAACCTGTTAAAACTGTTAAAACTGTTAAAAGATAGGTTGAAACTGTAGTTAGGTCTTGGTTTTCTGTCATGGAGGGCAAATGACTCCATTTGGGGCTTTTTAATTTTTTGCTTTGTTTTAGTTTAACAGTATCTCTTGAGTGAATAAAATCATATCACTTGATTAGTGTGCTAGGACTTTAAAAGAAAATGTTCAAGAGGAAAATGTCAAAGGTATCTACTGAATATCATTTTAATTGAGTAAAAGCTACATATCTAAAAAGCTAGGTTTCTTCTGCAAGCATTTATCTTGCAGACTCATCCCCTTCTTTCACATATATTGGCAGAACTGAGATGCTCTGAATTGCAGCAACTTCACTGTGCAAGTCCACACAAAGGTGATCTCTAAAAGCCAAACCAGAATGGATTCTCTGTTCCCCTTTCTGACCCAGCTGGGAGAGCTGTTCAGGTCGCAGGGCTGGAGACACAGGTGCTTGAGGCCCTTTTCCCAAGTAGCATGTAGCTGCTGCCAGCTAAGCATTTGTATTACTCTGCACACTCTGCAGTGGAGTTGCAGCACCTCTGCTGGCTGGCTTTTCTCTGTGAACGCAAGTCCTGGAGTCTGGTGACCTGCTGTGAGTGCTAAGACCATCAGTCAACATGACACATCTCCTTATCTGCCACATGAGCCTGAGGATACCTGTCAGGAGGGTCTGGTGAGAGAATTCCAAGTAAGTGATGGGTATCAGAACCACTGAGTCTGATGGATGGTACTTTTTCTTTTTAACTTGTAGTAAAATATACACAACATAAAATTTACTCTCTTAACCATTTATGGGCTCAGTGGCTTAGGTACATTCACATTGTTGTGCAAGCATCACTGCTACCCATCTCCAGAGCTCTTCATCTTCCCCAACTCTGCATTCGTTAAGCACTTTCCCCATCCTCCCAGCCCCTGGCAACTACCATTCTTTCTATCTCTATGAATTTGATGTCTTTACTTGTCTCGTATAAGTGAAATCATAAAATATTTGTCCTTTTGTATCTGGCTTGTTTTACTTACCATAGTGTATCCAAGGTTCATCTGTGCTGTACCATGTGTCAAAACTGCTTCTTAAAAAAAAAAGTTTGTTTACTTTGAGAGAGAACCTGTGAGCACAAGTGGGGGAGGGGCAGTGAGAGGAGGGAGAGAGAATATCAGGCAGTCTCCGTGTTGTTAGCGCACAGCCCAACGCAAGGCTTGAACTCACTAACCATGAGTCGAAACCAAGAGTTGGATGCTCAACTGACTGATCCACCCAGGTGCCCCCCAATTTCCTTCTTTTTAAAATACTGAATAGGGGCACCTGAGCGGCTCAGTTGGTTCCTGAGTTTGAGACCCGCATTGGGCTCTATGCTGACAGCTCACAGACTGGAGCCTGCTTTGCATTCTGTGTGTGTGTCTCTCTCTCTGCCCCTCCCCTGCTTGTGCTCTTTCTCTCAAAAATAAATAAACATTGAAAAAAATGAAAAAAATTAAAATACAGAATAATATTCCATTGTATGAGTATACCACGTTTTTAAAATCTATTGGTTCATTGATGGATATTTGGGTTGTTTCCACCTTTCGGATATTGTGAATAATGCTGCTATGAAATAAATACACGGATATTTGTTCAAGTCCTTGCTTTTACTTCTTTTGGAATTGCCAAATCAAATGAAAATTCTATGTTTAATTTTTTGAGGAATTGCTATACTGCTTTCTACAGTGGCAGCACCGTTTTACATTTCCACAAACAATGCATGAGGGTTCCAGTTTCTATGTACTTACAACAGTAATTCTCTGCTGTTGTTTTATTATGGTCATCCTAATGGGTATAAGGTAGTATCTCCTTATGGTTTAGTAATTTTGAACATATTTTTGTGTGTCTTTTGGCCATTTGTATATCTGCTGTAGAGAAATGTCTATTCATATCTGGTACTTTTTATGTCAAACAAATATATGTTATCATTAGAATGTTTCCCCAGTGAGGAAAAAAAAAGAACATGAATTTTTAGTTAGAATTAAAACCAAGTACAGAGTGGGGCGCCTGGGTGGCGCAGTCGGTTAAGCGCCCGACTTCAGCCAGGTCATGATCTCGCGGTCAGTGAGTTCGAGCCCCGCGTCGGGCTCTGGGCTGATGGCTCAGAGCCTGGAGCCTGTTTCCGATTCTGTGTCTCCCTCTCTCTCTGCCCCTCCCCCGTTCATGCTCTGTCTCTCTCTGTCCCAAAAATAAATAAACGTTGAAAAAAAAAAATTTAAAAAAAAAAACAAAAAAAAAAACCAAGTACAGAGTGACATTTATGCTCAGGACTTCAGGCAAGTTTAAAAATTCCTCTTGGAATATCACCTGTTCAATGGAGAGTCTGAAGCAGCTGGTCCTTGATTTGGGAGAGCTTTATATGCCCAGACCACTGTTAGAAACTTTGCGATGCTAGTAAGTATGACCTTCAGGGTTAATTCCAGAGTCAGTGTACACATCAAAAGGATACCCAGCCAAATTTAATAAAGAAAACAAATGAGAAAAGGAAAAAGAGAGAGAGAGAGAGAGAGAGAAACTAAGAAACAAACTTTTAACTATAGAGAACAAAAAACTGATGGTTATCAGAGGGGATGTAGGTGAGGAGATGGGTGAAATAGGGTGGGGATTAAAGAGTACACTTATGATGAAGACAAAATAAAATAAAATGATAAAAAAAGAAATATTCATTATACATATATCTGATAAACGACTTGTATCCTTATATCCAAAATATATAAAGAATTTCTATAATTCAATAATAAGAAAAACAACATGAAAAAGGAAAAAAAAAAAAGCCTGTCCACCAAGTTGTAAATGTTTTAACAGTCAAATATTTTAGAAGGAACTAGATGGAAAGATCTCTGGCTTAGCGTTTGCAATTTGTTTCCTGATTTTGAAGGCATGGGAGGCATCCAGCTGTCAACGAGATTTGCAGCGGTGATGTTGATTTTGAATGGAGGTTGAACATGAGAGATCTACCAGAAAAAGGAGACATTATTTTGATTCCACTTTCACCAGATTTGTTATAATAAGCTCCAGCCAGTATAGTGTAGGTAGAATCCCTGTCCTCCACAAAATGGTGATATTATGTATTTTGAGTATTTGGCCATAAAGCTTTTATACATCTTTGCAAAAAATATGTTTTTGCCTTACTTTTTAAAATCATTTTTGTAATCGATTCTGTTATTTTTATAAGGATGAAATTGATTTCTGGCACAAGACCTCTAATGTATACTATGAAACCCATCTGAGATAAAATCTACCTTAAAATGTCCAGACTTTCAGCTCTCTCTGGGAACAAATTAAATTGTCCAGTGAGTAGCCTATACCTGCCTTAAGAGTCACTATGAGAATTAAGTGAGATGAACATAGAAATGTTGAACTAGAGGACTCACTGTGACAGCTCTGATTTGGACAGCCCTTGCTATGAGTCACAGATATGATGGGCAATGCCATGCTGAGTCATGCAGTATAAAAGCTTATTCTACTTTTTATCCCTTATGTCCACTTAAAATTCTCCTATATTAAACACTTCAGACTATAATTTTATAATTAGGCATATGTGTATAATTGTTTAACTGGTCTACTTAGTGATAATTTGCTAAAATATACTTCACAGTGTCAGGAGAAGGGTATTTGGGGAAGTTTTGGTTTATTGTTTTTAAAATTTTATATTTTAGTTTATTTCTTTTGTATCAAATACCTTCAACTACAGCGTTTATGCCCCCTCTTCCTCTTCATGCAGAATTCCACATTATACGCAATGAAGAATATGTCACTGGCAGAGTCAGGTATTTGGGGCAGCATTTCATGCCATCAGGAAGGAGAGATAGTTTTATCTGAGGAGACTGAACTTATCCTTGCTGGCCCCGTATGTGAGCAACCATAGAGGTTGTTTGTGTTCTTGCCTCAGTAATGCAGACACTGCACTGCCACTCCCTGCACTGCTGTGTGTGGGCTACCATCTGGAATAACGATATTTTCCATATTTTGGACATAGAGCCCTCAGAGTTGATGTTGTGGCTGCTGTAGTTGTGCATTACTCCCTGTCTGACTGGCCAAGTAATGAAACCCCTGGAGGAGAACCATGGTTTCAATTTCCAAATCACCACCTCAATCCTCTTTTCATAAAAGAAATCATATTTTGGTGAAACTAATGCCTTCATGAGTGAGTGATCCCCGTGTGTTCATGCCCAGGGAACTTCTGAGATGGCACAAATTCTGCCTCACTGGGCATAGACTTAAGGACTCAGGGCACTGGAAACCGAAGGGGTTTTGCTCAGTGCCAAATACTTCATTCACATCGTTTCATTTATTCCTTGCTTACCATCCTGCTTGATACCATGAATTGACTCTCTCAGCATCTGTCCTACAGAAGATGGAAAGCTAGCTAGATCTTACCTTTGCCACACCATAATGCAGATAGAGTTTTGACTTATTTGTTGTTTCAATCACATTTGTAGACAGATTAGAAAGGCAAACATGGTGTGAGTACTGTCTTTCTGGCTGAACTGTTAGCTCTGGTTATCACTAGTAGGTATCAAAAGACAGGGTTGAGAGTGTCCGTCTGGGTTCTGTTTTACTCTTGTGGACTAGGAGGTGCAACATGGCTGTGTTGCAGTGCAGTGCTTTCCCATTCCTGCATCACAGTGAACACTGTGCTTCCCAAAGGCAACAGCTCTATTGAGGGGCCAGTTCCCCAGTTCTGGGCATTAAGTCTAGGGGCCAAGTCTAGAGCCAATTAGTCTGGCTCTGTGAACACTTATAAATATCAAATTCAAAGTATGTCTTCATTAGTTGGTTAAAATATTTTTACCTGAAACTGAGCTGACTGATAAAGATAGGATTTATTATTTTGATTTATAAAGGAAGTAATTGGAGCTCACTAATGTTAAGAATAAATAATGAGTAAGTGTCAAAGATTGGATTTAAATCTAGACAGATAATACATTTACACTATACCTTTAGGTTGCTTCCAAAGCAAGTCTGAGCCAATAAATATTTAAAAAACACAACTTGAAAATCCTCTCTTTCACCAACACATAGGGTGTTGGATAAAGTTCAGCAAATATCTTTTAAATTCATGTGTTTTCCTTTCAGAAAACAAAAACAGGGGTGCCTGGGTGGCTGAGCATCAGACTTCGGCTCAGATCATGATCTCACATCACAGTTTGTGTGTTTGAGCCTCCCGTTGAGCCTGCTTGTGATTCTCTCTCTCCCTCTCTGCCCCTCCATCACTTGAACTCTGTTTCTGTCTCTCTCAAAAATAAATAAACGTTAAAAAATTGGGGAAAAAACAAAAACAAAGGGAAAATGTGAGATAATTTTATAGGAGACTAAAAGGAGAAAGAAATGACAAGGAAGCGATGACTGCAGCTGCTTAGCCTTGGGGAAAGTTACTACTGCTGTTTGTAATTCAAGTGCTTGGGTTTTAATGTTGATACCAGATAAGGAGATAAGGTGTGCTTTTGGGCCCTAGACAGGTGTATATTTGAAACTGAGATTCGTACGCCAGAAACATAAAGACCTACACTCTCAGTTAAACTCTTAGTTTAGGCTGTGAATGGAGAAAATGCCAGTCTTAGAATTTACAATATTTTGTCTGCAATTTACATGGATTTGTTGATTATATTTACATTATTGGAGTAGTACAGTAATTCCTCAGGTGAGAAATTAATATATAAAGTGGTTCTAGGTCACATTTTCATGGAATTTTTGGCAGAAGAAAGTGTAAGTCTTATTTGGAGGGACAATTTCTCACATGATACTCATAGATAAAGCCCTGATGATGATGAACTCATAATGTACAATTATAAAGCACAGGAGGAAATATTTTACCATGAGTTAAAGAAACTATAGGAATAGACCCTCAAAAAATGTCAGGTAATGAAACTATCAAATAATACTGGTTCAATACCCAGCATGAAGCCCAATGCGGGCTCAATCTCACAAAACTGAGATCATGACCTAAGAGTCAGATGCTTAACCGACTGAGCCACCCAGGTGCCCCTACACTGTAAAAATATTCTATAAATGATTAAAGGCATATAAGACAAAAACTGAAAAACTTTTAAAAGAACAAAATATTTTTAAAGAGAAATAAAGATTTTTAAAGGAAGTAAGAGAACTTCTAGACATAAGAAATTAATATTCTGTGTATGAAACAACATATCAGACATAGATTAAGAAAGAATTAGTGAACGAATTAAACATCTAAAGAGTATACAGCACAGAGAAAAACAAGATAAAAAGTATGAAACAGTATGAATGACTTGTTGGTTAGGAGTGCATTTTTAACATAAATTTACTATAAGTTCCAAAAAACAAAAGCAGAAAGGATGAGGAGAATGGACAGTGTTTGAGGAGTTAGTAGTTGCAGTTCTCCTAGAAATCATTATGAGTATTGCTCCTCGGATTCAGGAAACATTAATCCTCAGGAAGTCTCATTTATAAAATAAATTACACCAAGATGCTGATCACCAAAGACAAAGAAGAGAACCTAAGGCAGATTACTTTAGAAGAGAAGCAATTAGACTCACTGCAGACTTCTTAATTTAACTATAGTGCAGACATCAGCAAACAATAGCTGAAGGCGATGGTCCAGGAACTTGTTTTTGCAAATACAGTTTTACTGGAACACACTTATACCCATACATATTTTTATGGCTGTTTTCATGCTTCAACAGTATAGTTGAGTGGTTGTGATGGAAACCATATGGCCCACAAAGCCTAAAATATTTTCTATCTGGGCACTTAAGAAAAAAATTGCTGACCCCTGGTACAGAGGATGAAAGACACTGATCTATATCTAAAATTCTGAGACAAATATGCTGACTACTAAAATTCTATACCTGTTTAACTATTTTTCAAAGAGAAAGTTGCTTTGTGAGGGAAATGAAATCTGAACTGAAATAGTGTAATGCAGCAAGGAAGGGTGAGCAAAAATTACTAAGTCTGTAGGTAAATCTAAAGAAAAAAATATTTGTATAAACAATAATAAATCACAATAAAATGATTGATATTGAGGTTATAAAGATGGAACTACAATGTTGGATAACAATAACATGTAAGATTGCAAGGGAAGATGCCCAACTTAATTAAGAATTCAGAGGTATTTTCATTGTTTGGGAACAGAGTAAAGATAATGATTGATTTTGGACTGTGCTAAATCAACTATGCATGTTTCACTTTCAAGGATAGCTTCTACTGCAGTAAGAATGGAATGGTATATTGGAGAGGCTAGGCAAGGTTTCACTATGGTGACCTGTAAATCCAAAATCTCAGTTACCTATACAAGCCATTTATTTCTTAGCCACACAAATCCTGATGCATGTTGGGCAGTTCCCCAAAGGCTCTGCCTCAGCAATCCTGGTGGATCTGATTGATTATGTGCTCCTGCTAGTGTAATCATATGGCTTCCACACTCTGTACCAAAAGGGAAGGCAGCACATGGGAAGTTCACAGTCACCCTTCTACACTTTACCTGGAAAGTGACATCCATTACAGACTTACTGCAATGGGACTCACAGTGCTTATAAAATATTTGGTGAGAATTAACATCACTGTTGCAATCTGCTCTTATCGTTATCAAATACCCTTTCATTCTCAAGGACGGTAACTCAATAGTCTTATTGGTATACTATGTTCAGCTCAGAAGTCAGAATTTCTTGGTAAATTTCCTGTAAATTACACTATAGGAGGGCAGCTGTTGTTTAAGCAGTGACTTGACTTAAGTGCCTAGGCTGTTTGGATCCTGTGGGTCCTCCAACTCAGCACACATTGTCAAACTCACAATTATAGTAGAGATTTCATATTGGCCAGAAGTAGTCACCTGGGCTGGCTTAACCACAAACAGGCTGGGAGACTCAGGGAAGCACCACAGAGTGGCAAGTTCAAAACAAGGGAAAAAAAGAAAAGAAAATGTAATCATTTTCTAAGACCCAACTCGCTGAGAGGAAGCCCAAACTTGACACATGGAGAGGCCACAGTGAAGACAAAACAGTGGGAGCCTGTCCAGATATTTCAGTCATCCCAGCCCAGACTGTAGGCATGCAGCTGAAGCTATTATAGATCCTCCAAATCAGACCAGCTGCTAGCGGATCATTACTAAGTGAACCCTGTGGACATCACCTGGAACAGAAGGGTCACCCTACTGTTTCCTAAACCACCCACCCAATTTCCTGAACCACAAAATTATGTGATATAGTACAATGGTTGCTGAGTTTTGAGGTAGTTGGTTATGTGGAAATAGACACAACAACAGAAAAGGAAAAGAAGGATATATAGGCAGAAACTGGGAAATCTAGACACTGTTTATCCTAGGCCCAGCTTATCTGAAAACAGTGGGAAATTCCTTCAACTGAAGATTTAAATCCATTCTTAGTCTGTGCTGAGATAAATAAAATTACTTCATGAATTCATGAAATCAGTTATGAAAACAATTTTAAAAAAAGGAAAATGGAAGGAAGCTAAGATTCAAAGAGATAATTACTGGCTTTAAACACAGTACAGTCAGCTCAGGCCAGAAAGCAGATGATGCTCATGAGAGTGTAGTCCCGCTGTGTGTGGTTGCCAGTTTGAGATGGGGATTTACATCAGGTGGTGGGCAGTTTGTCAAAATAGCATGATGTTTCTGACCACCAACATCATTTAGCAAATAAATACACTAAAACCCACTACAAACCAGGCAGGCAATTTCTTATCTTGCCACAAAGGACACTGTGATTTCCTCAAGGGAGTCACTTTCCAGTCCTGCAAAGTTTAGATTCTTATGTAAATCCTTTAGCACCTCACAGAGGCTTTATAAATATATATGTATCTAAACTTGTATTAACATACAGTGATAATCAGGAAAACCAAATAAAGGGCCTCAGAAAATTAAGCTGAAGAAGATTCTTAAAATATATCCCTCATATTGACATCATGCAAAGGGCTGAGAGAGAAGCATGGCAGTGTGAGAGAGGGGAACAGATCACTATGGTTTGTCTTCAAATGTTATACTGGCAACCATAATAATGCACAATTTCATCATGCTGTTCTAAACCAAAAACCTCTTCTCTCAAATGTGGAAAGACCTTTACATTTTCTTTTAGTAAGTTTAAGGTTCTAAACGCCTCCAGAATTGGTGAATTTGTGTAAATGATATATATAATAGTCCATGCTACTTTATACACATAAAATAAGGAATATATGACACATTTTTTTTACTTTGAAATTAAAATTTAAACATAATAGCAGGAAAGAAATCAAATACATCATTAGAATTTATTTTACTCACCCCATGGGTGTACTTTAAGACACTTTAGACTGAGTCTATAACAAAAAAAACTGTGATAGAAATCCAGTGCTAATCATGTCTTTAAGATTTGAGAAGCAATATAAATTACAAAGTTCTCACATTATTATCAGCTCAGGATCCAATGTTTTGCCTTTAATTTTTTTTACTTTGTTTTGAAGATCAAACTATTTTCCCCTATGACAAGCAAAAGCAATGATTGGTATTATACTAGCCTTCAAATCCCAAAACTTAAAGTTCAAAGATATTCAGTTGAGAATTGGAGAAGTAAGTATCTGTGTGATGCAAACATCAGGATGTTTGTAGCTGTCATTTTATTTTAATAAATTTGTATTTATGGTTATTTGCTGAAGGCTGTGCTTCTCAAAATGTATACAGACTAGTGCCATCAGCATTGCCTGGGACTTGATAGAAATGTAAATAGTTGGGTCTCACTGCAGATCTACCATATCAGAAACTCTGGAGGTGGGACCCAACCATTTGTTTTAACAAGGCTTCTGGATGATCCTGATGCATACTTATAATGGCTAATTTTATGTGTCAGTTTGACTTGGTCATAGGATGCCCAGGTTAAACTTTATTTCTGGGTATGTCCATGAGGGTGTTTCCAGATGAGATTAACATTTATGTAGGTGGACTCAGTAAAATAGATGGCTCTCCCCAAGTGGGTGGGCATCACCCAATCTGTTGAGGACCTGAATAGAACAAAAAAAAAAAAAAAAAAAAAAAAAGGAACAAAGTAGAACAAAAGATGAAAGAAGGAGGAATTTCCCCCTTTTCCCTGCTTCATAGCTTGAACTAAGACATCTCATTTTCTCCTGCACTTGGACTGGAATTTACACCACTGCCGTCCCTAGTTCTCAGGTCTTTGAACTCACTGAATTAGACTTGATGTTAATTATAAATGCCTTTCTGCATTCTCCAGCTTGCAAATGGCAGAGTATGAGACTTCTCAGCCTATATGCGTCTCTCTCGGTTTTGCTTTTTTGGCAAACCCCGACTAAAATACAGTGGCCTTTAAAAAGGATTATTGGACTGAGGCACGTGGGCATCTCAGTCAGTTGAGCATTGGGCTCTTGATCTCAGCTCAGGTCATCATTCCAGAGTCATTGGACTGAACCCTGTGCCGGCTCCACACTGAATGTGGAGTCTGCTTGGGATTCTCTTTCTCTGCCCCTCTTCCTTGCTCTCTCTCTCTCTCTCTCTCTTTCTCAACAACAACAAAAATCAAAACAAAACAAAACAAAAACCCACTTAAAAAAAGATTATTGGACTGATGGTTGTGACATTTTATTTTTCCTCCTGTATAAGAATGACTGCTCTTAATAATCTTTTGGGTGATGATTTAGATTTCCTCGGAAGGACATTAATCTTGGACCGTGAATTTTACCTCTGACTACATGTTAGATTCATCTTAGCGGTGAGAGAAGCTTTTTTAAACAATAGTGAAGCCTGGGTCACACCTCTATCCCCAGTCAATGGAGTCAGAATCTTCAGAATCCATATGAAAAACTCCTCAAAGTTTTTAAAGTGTTAAGGTTAAGAACTAGTTTATTGATAGAAAACAAAGAAGGGAGTTCAGGAGAAGCTGCAAGGCTAGACTGCTTCATAATGGAATAGAGGAATGGGGCCAAGAGTCCACCAAGTCAGAGATTTCTTTTTGTTTATGTTGATATGTGTACTAATTTCTACATTGTCTTATATTTGTATGCAATGTGTTTATATGTGTATTTTCACAGGAGTTTTTAATTTTCAAATTAGAAATCATTGTTCCTACATCACTATACCTGTACTATGCATAATATGGCAACACCAGCTGGATGCAGTAAACATAAAAACTCTGCAAGAGGAAAACAAAATAGTTTAGGTCATCTCTAAAGACTGTAAACAAAGAGGAGGATTGGAAATCTTAACAGTTCTTTGAAACCCTTGCAAAGCAATGCTTAGTTTACATCAGGCTTGGCACTGCTCTGAGGGACCTTCCTCTTTGTGTTGAGCTCCGTTGGATACAGGGAACTGTCTTCCAAGTCATTCAAACTAGAAGGTGAACCCTGGAACTTTAGTGTCTGTGAAACAAAGGCATGAGAGTACCTCATAGACTCCATGTGAGTGTTAAGGTATGAAAACCACTTAGCTCAGGGCTAGCCCTTGGATTCCCCATATCACAGGAGGGCTTAGAATGATTGATCTGTGGTGATACCAGTGTCAAGAGAGGCTTTCAAAATAATCTCATGTAGAAAGTTTGGGAAATAGTGCACATCACATTTCAGAGAGGAATGATCCAGAGAGGAATGTAGAATATGGTACGCACTGAGACCACATATATCACCGTACAAGTAAAAGTACTAGCAACACCTTTATTTATCCCAGTATTCTGCAAATGTACTTGACAATGGTACAAATACTATTAATATCCAGTGAAACCAGTGTCCTATGAAACTTTCCTTTAAAATGGACTGTTACAGATTAACTACTTATATGAATGAAAAACTGAGGCCAAGAATGGCAATATGTTTTTCTGTGACCAATTTATTTTCCTTTGGCAGCTATTTTTGCTTCTTAAACGTATTCTGTTCTGGTCTTTAATTTTTTTTATTTTACTTTTTTTATTTTAGAGAGAGAGAAAGCATGAGCAAGAGAGAAGGACAGAGGGAGAGAGAGAGAAAATCTTAAGCACTCCCAGTGTGGAGCCTGATGTGGGGCTCCATCACACAACCCTGGGATCATGACCTGAGCCAAAATCAAGAGTCAGACCCTCAATGGACTAAGCCACACAGGCACTCCTTATTCTGATTTTTCTGATCATATCAGAAAGCTGTGTGTTATTCCTTTGCTACAAGTTACTAATGCATTCTGAATACCTCTGTATTGATCTGCACAATGAAGATGTGTGGACAAAAGAATTTGAATAGAATTTCACACCAAATAATTATTTGGTTCTACATGTATGACAATGAGTTTGAAGGCATGGTATTATTTTTTTTCACTGAATAGTCAATTCAATGAAAAAGTTCTATTAATCCTTTTGGAAGATGATTGTAAAAGACATTATCTCTAACATCAAGATTATGTTCTTTATATAATTTCAGATAAAAACTTCTTTACATAGCTTTAAAATTGGAACTAGAACTTTTTGCAAACCAGGAAACCCAACAAATGTCAAGTGGACTTTTTACATTGGAGTCTTTCCAACACGAGTAAACTTAGAGAGTATTATTTTAATTGCCTTGCAGCATAGTTTAGTTTGCACTGTCCAAGTGAATCTAATTGTGAGACTTACAGCCTTTTGTTAAGATCCAATATTTCCATATAAAAACCCCAAATCATCATTTCAGGTCAATTCTTTTGGGGGAGGAAATTTCCCCTTGCAATTTTGAATACTTATGTCATGTGAAAGGTCAGATGGTATGACTTTCAGATAAGGTAATTTTGGATCTTCACTTTTTGGTTTCAATATCATTTAGCAAATTTAATCCTGGGCTCTGCCCCCTCCCCCTTTTCTCCTTTACTTCCTTTTTTCCTTTCTTCTCCCTGCCCTCCTTCCTTCTGTCCTTCCTATTTCTTCCATCTTTCTTTCTTTCTTTCTTTCTTTTTTGCTTTCTTGCTTTCTTTTTCTTTCTTTTATTTCACTCAAATAAAGTTTTAGAACATTAGAGCTGAGAGAAGTTTGAGGCTCATCCAAACCTCACTTTATACACAAGAAAATTATTTCAAAGAAAGACACTTGGTGAAGCAAGGTTATAATGAAAGCACAGTCTTCCTCTTTTCTTTTACACCTCTCCCTAATCTATAACCAATCTTATTAAAAATGAGACTCAAAATGTGACTTGGTGGCTTGAAACAATCTTCACAGCCTTTGCCAAGAATATTGTATTTCTTTTTCTCCAGGTTTGAAGTTTACTAGCTTTGGTCTTCAGCAGTCATTTTATATTCATATGTACACTATATCCTAAGTTGATCATAAAATATCTAAGTCTCTTGGGACACATGGGTGGCTCAGTTGGTTGTGCATCCAACTCTTGGTTTCTGCTTAGGTCATGATCTTGGGGTTTCATGAATTTGAGTCCTGCATGGGGCTCCACACTGATAGTGTGGAGCCTGCTTGGGATTCTCTATCTCCTTCTTTCTCTGCCTCTCCCAGGCTCATCCTGTTTCTGTCTTTCTCAAAATAAATAAAGTTTAAGAAATATAAGCCTTCTTGTTCAATTAATACATATTTGGTGTATTCCCTGCCTCAAATTACATTGTAGAAAAATATTCCTACTTCCTTGTGTGCATGTGTGAGAGAGAGAGAGAGAGAGAAAGAGAGACCTATCCACATATAAGACTTTAATAATCACAGAGTTCATGTAATATAAATGGAAATAGAGAGTTCTGGCCCCACCCCCCTAAAAAAGCATCTAGGATTTAATGTTAGTGAGACACAGTCAAAATGAAACCACTGTGTATTCAAAGTATTCAATTCAGGATTTATGTGAACTTATTTCATGTCTATTATAGTACTGGTATAGGAATCACAGGCCTGTACTTAAAAGGCTAACAGGATATGAAACAGAGGTATAGACAAATATGCTGTGATATCCTGTGGTATGCCATTAGGAGATAAGAAAAAAGTTAGTAGTGTGCTTAGAGAGCAGAGCAGCTAATTTTGAGGTGTAGAGTTATCTTTGCTGTGAGAGAGATATTAAAATTGGGTTTTTTAAAAAAAATAGGAAAGAACCTAGGAATTTCACTTCAGAGAGTAGGAAGCTCATGATTCTAAAAGGATGTGAAGGAGCATCTGGGTGGCTTAGTTGGTTAAGTGACACCTTTGATTTCAGCTCAGATCATGATCTTATGGTTCATAAACTCGAGCCCATGTTAGACTTTGCACTGGACACAGAGCCTGCTTGGGAATCTCTCTCTCTCTGCCTCTCCCCCATTCACATTCTCCTTCTCTTTCTCAAAATAAATAAATAAAATAAGATAAGATAAAATAAAATTACATGGAATATCAAGAAATCTAACTTTATTACATAGCCCTTTTCTCACTCAGATATGGTAAAAATCTTGCTCCCTGAGATCCACCTATGACTCACTGTGGGCTTCTCCCAAGGGTGTGTCTCCCATAGTACCACCAGCAACTGCACCAAAATGGAAAATGAATAAGAGAATGGATGAATGCCTGGATGATCACTAGGTGTAGGCACTTTGGTCAGAAGCTTTGAAAATGGTTCCTCTAGAGAGAGATCCAACAAGGTAGAGAAGTAGGGGGAACTAAAGTTCCCTTGTCCCTCAGACACAGCAGTGTTGAGGCCAAAGGACTTTGAATTCCAATAATACAGGATGCAGAGTGACAAAGACATCTACAGGGACCCATGGGGACAACCTGGCAGGCCATAAGGCCACTTCAATGGACAAATCAAAGCACACCTTGTGGAGGGTCCAAAACATCACTACAAGCAGGGAGATAAAACAACCAGAGTCACAACAACAGAGAGCAAGTAACACACTCCAAAAACCACCTTCTGAACGGCTAGGCCCTGGACAGTATATGACTCCTCTTTAATACAGTAGTGCTCACAGGTGTAGGACACATAAGATTTTAAAACACATAAGGGACAGAAAACTAACCAAAATGATGAAATGGAAGAATTATCAAAAGAAATTCGAGAAAGAAATGACAACTAAAGAATTGATCAAAATGGATATAAAACAATATAATTGAATAAGAATTTAGTATAATAGTCAAAAGATTAATTGCTGGGCTTGAAAAAAGCATAGAAGACAGCAGAGAATCTACTGCCACAGAGATCAGGGAACTAAAAAAATATCATGATGTATTAAAAATGCTGTAAATGAGGTGAGAAACAAACTAGAGGCAGTGACAGCGGGGATTGAAGAGGCAGTGAAATAGAAGGTAAAATTATGGAAAAACATGAACCTGAGAAAAAGAGAAATAAAAAAATTCTGGACCATGAGGGGAGAACTAGAGAACTAAGTAATTCAATAAACATAATATCTGTATCATAGGAGTTCCATAAGAAGAAGAGAGAAAGTTTCAGAAAGTGTTCTTGAACAATTCATAGCTGAGAACTTCCCCAATTTGGGGAAGGAAGCAGACATCCAAATCCAGGAGGCACAGGGAACTCCCTTTAGATGTAATAGGAATAGATCTTCTCCATGACATATTATACTGAAACTGGCAAAATACAAAGATAAAGAGAGAATTTTGAAAGCAACTAGGAACAGATGGACCTTAACCTACAAGGGTAGACATATAAGGGTAGTAGCAAATCTGTCAACTGAAATTTGGCAGGCCAGAAGGGAGTGACGGGAAATACTCAGAGTGCTAAATAGGAAAAATATGCAGCCAAGAATCCTTTATCCAGGAAGGCTGTCATTCAGAATAGAAGGAGGGATAAAGGCTTTCCCAGACATACAAAAACTGAAGGAGTTCATGACCACTAAAGCAGCTCTGCAAGAGGTCCTAAGGGGAACTCTGTGAGTGGAATGTTGCAAAAACCACAAAGGACTAGAGACATCAGTACAAGCATGAAACCTACAGATAACACAATGACTCTAAACCCATATCTTTCAATAATAACACTGAATGTAAATGGAATCAATGTTCCAACCAAAAGACATAGGGTATCAGAATGGATAACAACAACAACAAAAAAAACAAGACCCATCTATTTGCTGTCTACAAGAGACGCATTTTAGATCTGAGGATTACTTCAGATTGAAAGAGAGGGGATGGAGAATTATCTATCATGCTACTGGAAGTCAAAAGAAAGGTGGAATAACCATACTTATATCAGACAAATTATATTTTAAAGGCTGTAACAAGAGATGAAGAAGGACATTTTATCATGATTATGGGGTCCATCCATCAAGAAGAGCTAACAATTATAAATGTTTATGCACCCAATTCACAAACACCCAAATATATAAAACAATAAATCACAAACATAAGTAATCTTATTGGTAAGAATGTGGTAATTATTGTAGGGAACTTTAATACTCCACTTACAACAAGGAACAGATCATCTAGACAGAAAATCAATAAAGAAACAGGGCCTTTAATGATACACTGGACCAGATGGACTTGACAGGTATGTTCAGAACTTTTCATCTAAAAGCAGAAGAATACATATTCTTCTTGAGTGCATGGAACATTCTTCAAGAGAGATTGCATACTGGGTCACAAAACAGACTTCAATAAACATAAAAGAATTGAGATCATACCATGCACATTTTGAGATCACAATGCTATGAAACTTGAAATCAACCATAGGAAAAAGTTTGGAAAACTTCCAAAATGCATGGAGGTTACAGAACATCCTACTAAAGAATGAATAGGTCAACCAGGCAATTAGAGAAGAAATTAAAAAATATATGGAAACAAATGAAAATGAAAACAGAACAATCCAAATCCTTTGGGATGCAGCACAGGCAGTCCTAGGAGGAAAATACCTTGCAATCCAGGCCTATCTCAAGAAACAAGAAAAATCCCAAATACAAAATCTAACAGTACACCTAAAGGAACTAGAGGAAGAACAACACAGAAACCCCAAGGCCAGCAGAATAAGAGAAATAATAAAGACCAGAGCAGAAATAAACAATATAGAATGAAACAAAACAAAAACTAGTAGAACAGATCAATGAAACTAAGAGCTGGATTTTTGAAAAAATAAGCAAAATTGATAACTCCCAGCCAGACTTTTCAAAAAGAAAAGAGAGAGGACCCAAATAGATAAAATCATGAGTAAAAATGGACTTATCACAACCCACCCATCAGAAATACAAGCAACTATTAGAGTATACTATGAAAAATTACATGCCAGCAAACTGGGCAACCTGAAAGAAATGGAAAAATTTCTAGACACCCACACACTCAAAAGGGAAGAATTAGAAAATTTGAACAGACCAAAAACTAGTGAAGAAATTGAATCAGTTATCAAAAACCTCCCAACAAATAAGAGTCCTGGGCCAGATGGATTTCCAGGGGAATTCTTCCAGACATTTAAAGCAGAGTTAATACCTGTCCTCTCAAGCTGTTCCAGAAAATACAAATGGAAGGAAAACTTCTGTACTCACTCTATGAAGCCAACATTACCTTGATTCCCAAACCAGACAGAGATGTCACGAAGAGGAGAATTTCAGGCAAATATCCCTGATGAACATGGATGTAAAAATTCTTAACAAGATACTGCAAATTGAATTCAACAGCATATAAAAAGAATTATTCACCATGATCAAGTGGGATTCATTCCTGAGCTGCAGGGTTGGTTCAATACTCGCAAATCAATCAATGTGATATATCATATTACTAATAGAAAGGATAAGAACCATATGATCCCATCAATAGATGCAGAAAAAGCATTTGACAAAATACAGCATCCTTTCTTCATAAAAACCCTCGAGAAAGTTGGGATAGAAGGAACATACCTAAACATCATAAAAGCCATTTATGAAAAGGCCACAGCTAATATCATCCTCATTCGGAAAAACTGAGAACTTTCTCCCTGAGATCAGAAACATGACAAGGATGTCCACTACCACCACTGTTGTTTAACACAGTGTTGGAAGTTCTAGCACCAACAATCAGACAACAAAATGAAACCAAAGGCATCACAATTGTCAAAGAAGAAGTCAAACTTTCACTTTTATCAGATGACATAATACTCTACATGGAAAACCTGAAAGACTCCACCAAAAGTCTCCTAGACCTGATACATGAATTCAGCAAAGTAGCAGGATACAAAATTAATGTAAAGAAATAAGTTGCATTCTTATACACTAATAATGAAGCAACAGAAAGAGAAATCAAGAAATTAATCCTATTTACAATTGCACCAAGAACCATAAAATACCTAGAAATAAACCTAACCCAAGCTGTGAAAGATCTGTACACTGAAAACTATAGAAAACATAAAAAAAATTGAAGAAGACACACAAACCAAAAAAAAAAAAAAAAAAGGAAAAACATTCCATGCTCATGGATTGGAAGAATAAATATTATTAAAATGTCATACTACCCAAAACAATCTATACATTCAATGAAATCCCAATCAAAATTGCACTGGCATTCTTCTCAAAGCTAGAACAATCATAAAACTTGTATGGGACCACAAGAGACCCTGAATATCCAAAGTAATATTGAAAAAGAAAACAAAAGTGGGAGGCAACACAACTGCAGACTTTAGACTCTACCGCAAAGCTGTAATCATCAAGAGAGTATAGTATTGACACAAAAAGAGACACATAGACCAATGGAATAGAATAGAAAACCCAGAATTGGACCCACAAATGTATGGTCAGCTAATCTCTGATAAAGCAGGAAAGAGTATCCAATGCAAAAAAAGAGACAGTTTCTTTAGCAAATGGTTCTGGGAGAACTGGACATCAACATGCAGAAAAATGAAACTAGACAACTTTCTTACACCATACACAAAAACAAACTCAAAATTGATGAAAGACCTAAGTGTGAGACAGAAAACCACCAAAACCCTAGAGGAGAAAGCAGGCAACAACCTTTTTGACCTCAGCCACAGCAATTCTTGCTCGACACATCTCAAAAGCCAAGGGAATTAAAAACAAAAATGAACTATCGGGACCACACTAAGATAAAAGCCTTCTGCCCTGCAAAGGAAAAAATCAACAAAACTAAAAGTCAACTGATGGAATGGGAAAAGATACTTGCAAATGACATATCAGACAAAGGGCTAGTATCCAAAATCTATAAAGAACTCACCAAACTCCACACCCGAAAAACAAATAGTCCAGTGAAGAAATGGGCAGAACACATGAATAGACACTTTTCTAAAGAAGACATCCAGATGGCCAACAGGCACATGAAAACATGCTCAACATCACTCCTCATCAGGGAAATACAAATCAAAGCCACACTGAGATACCATCTCACACTGATCAGAGTGTCTAAAATTAACAACTTAGGAAACAACATATGCTGGTGATGATGTGGAGAAACAAGAACCCTCTTGCACTGATGGTGGGAATGCAAACTGGTGCAGCCACTGTGGAAAACAGTGTGGAGCTTCCTCAAAAAATTAAAAATAAAATTACCCTATGACTCAGAAATAGCTGGGATTAATCTAAATTAATTAGGAATTAACTAGGAATTAATCTAAAGAATATAGGAGTGCTGATTCATAGGGGCACTTGTACTCTAATGTTTACAGCAGCACTTTCAACAATAGTCAAATTATGGAAAGAGTCTAAATGTCCATCAAATGATGAATGGATAAAGAAGATATGGTTTATATATATACAATGGGACCACTTGGCAATGAGAAAGAATGAAATCCTGCCATTTGCTGCAACATGGATGGAACTGGAAGGTATTGTTCTGAGTGAAACAAATCAGTCAGAGAAAGATATCATATGTTTTCACTCATATGTGCATCTCAAGAAACTTAACAGAAGGAAGGGGAAAAAATAGTTGCAAACAGAGAGGGAGGTAAACCATAAGATACTCTTAAATACAGAGAACAAAATGAGGCTTGATGGGGGGAGAGTAGAAAATGGGTGATGGGCATTGAGGAAGGCACTTGTTGGGATGAGCACTGGCTGTTAAATATAAGTGATGAACCATGGGAATCTACCCCAAAAACCAAGAGCACACTTTACACGCTGTATGTTGGCCAATTTGATAATAAGTTATATTTAAAAATATATAAAATTGGAAAAAGAAGTTCAAAAAATGTTTCTTCTTCTGCTTTGTCACAGCCATGTTAAATAACAAATACAAGGTATGGAAAGAGTTATGATCTATAGATCATAATTAATAACTAAAATTAATGAGAGTTTAATAAAACTTCTTAATATAAAGTTAGTATAAAAACCAATTAAAATGTCCTCTACCACAAAAGTATTATTAGAAAGCAAAATTAAAATTTTTACTCTAAAATAGTAAAGGAGAACAATTTTTCCTCTACTCATCTTAGGTTTTCAGCTGGGGATCTGTAACAAAAGACAGATTGACAAGAGAAAAGGATAGATATTGATTTAATGTTAAGTTTTAAGTGACCTCCTAATGAAAAGAAGTGGCAAAAATCTAACCACATTTATATCAGGTTGAACAAGGAGACAATTGTGGAAAAGTAAATAAAATATTTGGAGAGATTAAAGGAAGAAGAGGTTTATTTTATTAAGGTCTGTTCGTATAGCATTCTTTAGGCTTCTACTCCTTATCTCTGGTGAAAAGAATGTTTCTTTCTTCCGGGTACAACAGGAAGGACATGTTTCACATGAGAAAGATGTGCTTACTTTACTGATGTTTCCTGCTTTGGTGAAGAAAAGGGGAAATTAGATTTTTTAAGTGCCTTTAACTCATTATGCTAAAGTGGCTTTTTTGGGTTGGCATATTTTTAATGGCAGTAGCATTAAAAATATCAAAACACTTAGTAATTAATATAACAAAGATATGAAAGACTTCTACAGAGGGAAGGAAGTAACAACTTTGTTTTAATACCCTAGCAAAGATCTAAATATATGGAGATAGACATGCATATTGATTGGAAGACTCCATATGATAGGGAGGGCAATACAAATCTCAGTCAAAATCCAAGCAGATGTCTAGTAGTACTTGATAAATTGTTTTAAAAATTTATATCAAAATGCAAGGTCTAGAATAGCTTAAGGAACAAGTAGACAGGACTTGCTCTTTCTGCTATCAGCAGTGATTATAAAGCTATAATGAAGGTGATAGTTTGCCTTAAGGCTATGAATAGATACATAGACTAGGGGCATAGTATAGACAGCCAGAAAATGACCTATACATTGATACTTGATATATGACACAGGTGGCACCAATAAATCAGTGGTGTTGGTGGCATTTATTATGGAAAAAATATGGAAAAAATATGAACTATGTCTTACTTCACAGTATATAAGAAAATCAACATACAAAAGAATGTACATCTAAATGTGAAAAACAAAGCTATGAAATCTTTAGAAAGCAATTGGGAGATTAACCTCTTTTTCCCCTTTATTATATAAAAATACATCTTAATAGAGCACAAACAGAAATAAACAGGAAATAAAACTGACAAATTTGACTACATGGAAAATTAAGAACTTATGTTTAAAAAAATCAACACCACCTGGGTGCATGGGTGGCTCAGTTGGTTGAGTGTCAGAATCTTGATTTCAGCTAAGGTCATGGTCTCGTGGTAGTGAGGTCAGGCCCTGTGTTGGGCTCTGTGCTGGGCGTGGAGCCTGCTTGAGATTCTGTTTTTCCCTCTCTCTACCCCTTTCCCCCTCTAAATAAATAAATAAATAAATAAATAACACCATTAGAAGAGTGGAAAAGGAAGGCACCAAGCAGGAAAGATATTTGCAGCACAGGGTTAGTATCCCAAACATGTAACAAACTTCTACATATCAATAAGAAAGAGACCAGTTGGGAAAAAATGGGCTAAACACTCAAAGACATAGTCCACACAAGAGAAGATCCAAATGACCAATAAGCACAAGAAAATGGGCTCAGGTCTTTTTGGTAAGAAAAGTAATACAAATTAAAACGATAGGGAAGTGCCTTTAATTATATGTCCGTTGGCAAAAATGTAAAAGTCTGAAAATATTAAGTGTGAGTGAGAGAGTGGAACAATTGGAACCCTTCAGTGTTCGTGAGAATGAAAATTAACACTACCACTTGGAAACGTAGCTCGTCATCACACATCAAGATGAGGAAATATATACCCCTATGCCCAGCAGTTCCTCCACTAGGGTGTATCTCAGAGAAGCTTCTACATATGTATATGGGCAAACAGGTACAAGGAACCTCATAGCAGTGTTCTTGAATTAACCCCAAACCAGATACACAGTCAAGTCCCAAATATGTGGTGGAATATTATACATCAATGGAAATGAATAAAATGCAGCTAAGCACAATAACAAGGATGGATTTTGGTATTCAAGCAAATTATAAAGTAGCACTTTCATTCTTGCAATTCACATAAAGTCCCTGAAACAGGCAGAACTGGATGATGTGTATAAGAATGCATACATAGTTGGTAAAATTCTAAGTAAAGGCACAGAGAGGCATTTATCACAAAATCAGGATAATGGTGACCTGCGGCAGGAGGCAGAGAGGCATAATTATAGGGAGCATGCAAATGACCCCTGGTGCTAACAATGAGATAAGTATGTGTGTCATGTGCACCTCCTTCTGTTTCTTGGGTGTATATACATATCCAGAAAAGGAAGCAGGGTTGGAAATGGTGTGAGGGCAGGAAGGTAGAAACAGTGTTCTAGATGACGGGAACAACAAAAACCAAGGGACCAGGGCAAAAGAGTACAGAGGAATTGAAAGGCAACTACTCTAAATGGATAGACCCTATTACATAGTCTTAACTTACTTTGCACTATTTCTCTTTCAAAATTTTGAATCAAATATTCATTACATATTCCTTCATTTCTCTTTATAAAACATTGACACACTAAATAATGTAAAATAAATATATCACTGTTTTGCATCTGCAGATCAGAAAATGCTTATTGCTAACAGCATATAATTAGTAAATAGCACATTATTAGTACATGACACTAATTTCTATTAGACTTAAAAAGATGTTACTTTTTTCCCAGACATTATAATAATGTTTGTTACTTATTCTTTTTTTAATAATGTTTATTTATTTTTGAGAAAGAGAGAGAGAGCCAAAGCGGGGGAGGGACAGAGAGAGAGGGAGACACAGAATCCAAAGCAGGCTCCAGGCTGAGCTGTCAGCACAGAGCCCAACACATGGCCCGAACCCACGAACCGTGAGAGCATGACCTGAGCTGAAGTCGGACACTTAGCTGACTGAGCTACCCAGATGCCCCTGTTATTTATTCTTTTTAAGATAATAATTTATATTTACTTTCCCTATTCTAGTAGTAATCTACTTATCCATTAAATACGGCCAAAAATATATTGTGTAATAAATATGTAAACTGCTAGCATGCATATTTTATGACATCCCAACAAAAAACGAAAAGAAACAAGTTTCTTCTGAATATGCTAATTGAATACATTTGTGATAACATCAAGTCTAAAGCAAGAAGTTTAAAGTAATTTTTAAAAATTAAATTTTGTCCAAAGTATATTTCATTGCTTTAGACATAGGAAGAAGTTGTTAAAGTAATTGATTATCTGCATATAACTAACAGAGAAGCAGCCACAGAATTTTTTGTTTCTACCATATTACTGATTTAATTCTATTTTTAATACATGGTTGCGGTGCTCATTTTTTTAATGCTTTTTCCCCCCTAACAACATTAAGCACAATCAAACTCCTAAGCTGAAAGTATTTCTCAATGATTTCTATAAGTCATTGCTACCATTTTTGCTGCATTGTTCTAGATAGAAAGATTGATGAATTATTGAACAAGAAAATGATCATTGGAGAACTTCTTTGTAGACCCAAGAGAAGGTAGGAATGGTGTTCCATCCACAGAAGGATGTGACCCAGAATTCTAGAGCAGTTCATAAGGAATTTTCTTTAATACTTTGTTGTCAAATTCCAAATTTACAACATTTTGCTCATTTAATATTACAAGTTCCTTTTGAAACCCATTACTGGAGTAGTTTAATAAAATGCATTTTAACAGAATGTCTGTGACTTGGTTGCTGCAGGCCATCTCAGGCAGAAGGAAAAAATTGTGCAGTTGTGATTAGCTGCTAATAATTCATGTTGGGAGTTAAGACATAAAAGAAAGGTTTTCTTCATGAAACAGGGAATGACTGAATGGGGAAATGGCATGAGAAGCACTTATAAGACCACTGTCCCTTTAACATGCTATCTTCTCTGCTCCCTGAATTAGAGCAGTTCTAAAGAAGATGTGTGTTGAAGACATCCAGCTCTACCTCCTGTGCATTTAATTAAGATCAACTAATTAAAAAGACTGAGATGCCAATGACAAGCCCAATGCCACATGACAAGATGACATTTTGAAGGGGAGAGTGATGGTACAGCAGATCATGGTCAAATCTAAGATGGTAAGAAAATGGAGCTAAATATTTTCCTGTTTCAACCATAATAGAAACAGTGGGAATGTACTGGGTATAAAAAGTCCTCAAACTTGGTGATTGTGTCCAGAGAATTTTTTCTAAATAACACACTTAAAGAAAATTAATGTTAAATGAAATGTTCACTCAGTGTAGGAAGCTCTCTCTTCCTCCCATTCAGGGCAGAACTGCATGTAAAGAAACAACAGTAGGACAAACATCACTTCACTTTGCCATCAGTGGGTGGGTCAGGATTTAGCATGAGGGCCTCTAAGCACTGACAGGAAAAGTGTTCACCCTATAGGTGATGTCCTGATGGTTCACACCTCAGAAGCCCTATCCCAGCATCAGTTGATAAGTCTCATGGGTCCTATCCATAGTCTAATCACACCTCTGTCAGTAAGGGTAGTTGATAAACCCCAACAAAAGTCAGGGGTTCTGCTAGCCAAGCATAGTTTCTTGGGACTATGTGAGCAGATTCACGAAGTTCAATTCCTTTGATAGTCATAGAAAAATCTTGGTCTTTTCAGCTCCCTCTATTACAGAGGAGGCCTGAATGCCTTATTGGACTCCTATGGAATACAGACAGTATTTGCAACACTAAAGAGACCTGATGGCTAACTGAACATGGTGTGTGCCAGAGCAGCTGGCCTGGCCATGGCATCTCATAGTTTTGCATGAAGGAATGGCATCTGCCTGTCTTGGGGAAACTAGGTTGCTCAAAGCAAAGATGCTGCTCAGCAGGGGCTTCAGTGCACAGACTTCCCTAAATGCCTGGGTTGGTTCACTGATGCTTCAGCTAAGCTGAAATCTGGTGGTGTCCACTGTGCAATGGTGGCTGTTTGGCTCCAGCACCAGTTCTGCAGAAACAAAAGTGTACCTGGTCACTCTCCAGTGGACAGGACACAAGGCTGTTCTTGTAGCTCTGGCCATACTCCCTTAATGAAGTTTGTTGTATTTTTAATGACTCTTGGGCTGTTGTCAATAGTCTAGTGTTTGGTCTGTCACTTGGAAAACTACAGGTTTCATATTAAAGACACACCTCTAGGGGTGGGGGTTGAACCATGGGAATGAATCATGGCCCCTGATCAGACTGTGTGGGTCACTCATGTTGGTGGTATGGACTCTTTTTCTGATGAGAATGATAAGAATCCAAGTTTCTGGTCAAGCATCTCCACTCATATTGCCACTGTCACAGGCTGGGCACCAAGTATGCAATAGTTTTATGTATGTACTGTATGCTGAACTTGGGACTCCTGCCAAGAGTTGATCCTTTGGTCTTAAGTTCCAAGTGGCCACCTTGCCAGGGTGTTGTCAACTCCAAATGGGCTGACTTTGTTACATTTATGACCCTTCCTCCAAGCTATCAGTGCATCTTCACTGTTGACAGCCTTTGAAATTATGGCACTGATTCTAAGCTGGGGGCAATTTTGTCCTTTGGGGGAACATTGGGCATTGTCTGGAGCTATTTTTGGTTGCTACAACTTGGTGATATGTACAACTGGCATCTAGTGAGTATACACAAGTATGGTGACAAACACCCCACAACACAAAGACAGTGCTCACCCCAGCCCCACACTAACAAATAATTATCTAGCCCAAAGTGTAAGTGTAATGAGACTGACAAACTCTAGTTAAGTGTGGTTCACATTTAATTAGCCAACCCCAGTTATCCCATCATGGCCCTTGAAACTAAGCTGTATCACGCTTTCAGCTTCTGGACCTTTTCTAGTCTGACAGTGGTACACCTTTTGTCACAAAGGCCACCCAGAAGTGCGTCAATGTTCAAAGTGATTAACAGACATTTCACACACACACCTGGTATTGAGGAACACTGAAATGGCTTCTTAAAATATTGACTCAGAAGGATACCTGACTCTAGCTCCGTCACCTCCTCCAGGTCTCCACACTTCTGTAAGGCAGTGTGGCTGGATGCAGCTATTCCCAGAAAGGGATTGTTTCCTTTCTGTTGTTTCCTTGCTAATAATCAGAACAAACAAGTAGAGCTTACACATTACTTGAAGTTATATGGAGATATTTTGAAATGAGAAGATTTTCTGATTGTTTATAACAAAAGGTCTGGTCAAGTAGGGTGTGATTGGAGAAAAGATAAAATAGGAACTGAGAGGGGACACAGCAATGTTAGGGTGGTGTAAGAAGAGCAAGGACTCTGGCACATGAGGAGAGAATATCTTAAACCTTAGGAAGTACAAGAGGTGTCATGGTGGCAGTTAATGCTCTCATTGTGCCCTAGATTCAGCAACAATGTCTGAGTTAGATAGCAGCTGCAGCTGACAATCTCACTCGCTGCTGGGTTTGTTGTCTGATCCATGTACTATGAAAACAAAACTCTTGTGGACATGGCAGATCCTGATTCTTTTGTGCCTGATGCATACAGACCCACAGACCTAACGGCCCTGCTTTGGTCTGACTAATACAAATGTATATACTTCTCTGGATGTCCAAGTGGCCTTAGGATATGCCATGTGTGGTGACTGAGGCTGCATCTACTCAGTGATACTGCCCATGCAACTTAACCAAATCAATGTAAAACCCTCCGGTTTATATGTTTGTATGTGGGCCATGGAATGTTGCTTCATTGGAAGTGGGGCTTTTTGTGACCTATATAGTGCTTCTGTAATTATTCACAATGACACCAAAGATCAGAAAGTCAGTCTAAACTTCTTTGGGTGGGTTGTAATGGATAATAGTCCAACTTTACACTACATCCTGGCTATCCCCAAAGGACTATGTCTCTACAACTTATTTAAAACTAACTGAATCTGGAACTTTGGGGTAGGGGTCATGATTATGATTGGCGTCATCCTGTTACTTGGAGGCTGTTGATAGTAGCCTTAATTAAATACTGTAAGAGACAAATCAAATGGCTTTTGCTTAAGAAAGACCATTTTGGGACAAGGGGCAGAATGTAGAGCACTTTTAGGTTTCCATTTTCCCCACTTCCCTCTAGATACCTAAGGCATAAATCCTTATAAGGGAATTTATATCTCAAGTTCAGAAAAGCTTCTAAGAGCCCAAGAAATAAAGTCATAGGCATATCCCATAATGATTTGGGAAACAAGCTCTGTGAGAATCATTCTCAAATCATAGTGCCCAAGTCTTCTGTTTAAGCAGCTGGACAGAACTTGCATCAGAATTATTGTGGGAAATGTTTTCATTTTTGAAAATTTTGTGTTTGGAGGACAATGGAGCCATTTGAGGATGACTTTGATAAATATATGAGGTTTATATTGACATTAACTGAATTAAACTCAATCCAAACCTCCAACCCAGTGTTGGAATGTGGCAGGAAGGGGAATTAGAGGAGAAAGAGGGAAATCAGGAAAGGAAATCCAGTTATCATGTAACAAGGGTGTCAGGCTATAGTTTGGAGATGGAGGCTATAAAGATTCTGTAGGTTTGGGTATGGTTTTAGCATTTCAAAAGTTTATTTTGTTATTTTATTTTCTTCTCCTTGATTCACTCTAAGACTTAGGTTTACATAGTTCAAATAAAATGTGCTTGTTTTTAGAAAAGAAGGAAAGAAGACTGGGGAGATTATACCCCAACGGGGCTCCAGTGTTTAAAGAAGGAACCAGCCCCAGGAATAGAGTGGATAGTGGAAGGTATAGAGGAAAGAAACTCAAGTAAAATTGTGCCCTACAGTGAGAAAGAAAAGGTGGTTGGAGACTAATCTTGGCCAGAGAAGTCTTCCTGGAGAAGTTTGTTGGAACGCTGGTGGAATTTTCCAGCATAAACTAGAGGAGCAGGTTTCCCCATGTATACAAATGCCAGTAAATTCCCATTAGGTCAACTAGTGAAGGCTCATGAAATCTTCTTTCAGATATCTACAAAGAAGTTATTTGCTCTTTCCCCTGAAGAGCAGGTCTTTCCCAAGTCTCTTAGGGACTTCATCAGCTTTAATGCAAGCATTAATTTATCTCACATTGTTAACTGGGCTTATGGCTGGCCCCTGGGATATCAATTAGCTGGATTTTATAGGTAGAAAACAACAGGACTGTTAAGATTATAGCCTCATGGTTTACCAAACACATCTCATATTTTAATTGGAATCTACGATGCTCATTGTTTCATGAATGCTGTTAGTGGAGCTAAACCCATCATGTTGTCCAAACCACACATGAGGCTTTGCAATGTCCATTACTCCAACTCAAGCATCGATGCATTCTGCAAGTGATGTTTAGCAAATTTCATTTAATAAATATCAATGCAAAACATTATTGATTTGGTTTAATAGAGATGTAACCTCCAGTGTACTTGAAGAATTAAATGTGCATCCATTATTAGTTCCTAATGTTGAGCTAAGAGAAGGAAGAAAAGGCAGTTTTACTAACAAATCCATATTAACTATTAACTAGGGGACAAAAATAGTTTAATTCACATAAAAAATATCATGATTTTGTGTCTCCTTAATAAAATATTTGTATATTGTATTTGTTAATTACATCTAAGGGTTTTTTTTAATTGATTGAGAAAATGTTAAATGTTAAGTGATTTTTAGAGGTTTCTTAGAATGAGTTTTTAACATTTTCATGAAAAGGAAGTCTATAATAAATGTGTGAAGCTATTTATAGGGACTTTTTGGAGCTAAGTAAGATCTTAAATCACAGAATAATTTTCAAGTGGAAAGTTGGCTTTGGCCATATGAAGGATGTGAATTCACTGAATTAAATCAGTAGAATGTCCCAAAGGGTCAATGACTAGCTGGAGTCTCACTCTTTTAGAGGATAAGAATTTTGTCTAAGAGGTTTGGTGATTTAATAAATATTTCTGAGACTCGGCAGTAATTAATTTTATTGATTTTTTTTCAAATCCCATGCAACCCTCCATAGTTAATTTTGATGATTTAACCAGATCTAGAATTTAAATCATATCTTTGCTGTGAGAAACTTGAGTATAAATCAACAAATGTTTCTCAGGTTTCCATAAGCTAAATGTTATTAGTAGGAAGAGCCCTGAGGCACTAGGTCATGGAGAGAGATATAGAAACTCCAAACATCTGTATTATTATTATTATTATTATTTTATTTTCATTAAAAAAAATTTATCTGTAGTCTGTGATTATCCAGCACAGGACTTTGCACAGATGAAATCCAGGAACCATCTTTTATTTGATTGATTTGAATGAATCACCTGAGTAATCTTGTAAAAGTAATTTGCCTTCTCTGGATCTATTTCTGCACATGATAAATGATTTTTTAAATTTCCTTGTGAAAATAAGTTGGAAATAGTATAAAAATATCTGAGTTGAAATCCTGGGTGTGTCATTCACCTACCTGCTCTTGGGCAAATTACTTAATCTCCAAATCCCAATTTCTTCTTCTCTGAAATGAAGTCAACAATACTTTCCTTCACATTGTTGGAATAATCAAAAGAACCGTACGACCCCAAAGTGCCTACAAGCTGTTTGGCATGTAGTGTAAACTTCACAGGCACTTGTTGACTCCTTTTCAGTCACAGTATTCTGTAATCCAATTCCTCTTAGAAACTTGAACTCAGAGAGAAACAAATGGATTGTTTGGATTATTATCCTTTTCCCTTCCGTAAGAACTACATGACATGTTTAAACTGCTGATTTACTTACTTTTAGATGAAGACACAGAAATATATTTTCTCATTTGGAAGATGGAATGGAGAATGACAATTTCATTTCCCTTTTCTTTCTGAAAACTCATTTATCCTTGAAACTGTTACAAATTTCCAATTTGCCAATGATTGCTTTTGTGAAGAACATGAGAGATGTGTAGTTCCTTGTAAAATGTAATGCCATGGCTTTTAATGGCTGTTTCTATTTCCATAGGTCTTAATGCTTTTAATACAGTCTTATTATACCCACTCTCCAATGTTCTTTTTATAACTGTGCTATGAAGTGGGATAGGTTTATGCATATTTTTTATGAAATGAAAATCTTAAAGTATAGGGAGGGTAACCCTTGGACAGAAAGAGAATAATCTATATCTTCCAATGTTCCTATGAATTTACCACTAGATGAAAAAGGGAAAAATAATTTGAACTTTTATAATAATTAGTTTTCTTGGGGGTTCCTGGGTGGCTCAGTTGGCTGGGCGTCTGACTTCAGCTCAGGTCAATATCTCATGGTTCATGGGTTCAAGCCCCGCATTGCTTCAGATTCTGTATCTTCCTCTCTCTCTGCCCCTTTCCCACTTGCACTCTGTCTCTGTCTCTCTCTCAAAAGTAAACATTAAAAAAATTTATAGTAATTGGTTTTCTCAATATCATCATTCAAATGCTTAGTATTAGGCGGTCTGTTCAGCTAACTGGATCTTGTTTTTCTTATCTATCTATACGTATATCTGTGTCTATATCTATTTACATCTATCTATATCATTTATATCATTTATATCTATATAATATATCTATATATCTAAGTCCATGTTGATATGGCCTAAAAGATATTATTGTGCATAATTAATTAAATAGTTACCTTCCAAAATAGCAAAGCTCAGGTAGATGGGGTAAAAATAGGATTAGATTCATTGTTGAGGTGCAACAGTGTACCCTGGGGAAAAAGATCACATTTAGGGTTTCATCCTTCTGACCTCATTTAACATTAACTATCTCCTTAAATGAGCTAACTTACAGTTACAAGCCACATTGATAGTTAGGGCTTCAACATATAAATTTTTTTAGGGGGTGCAGTTTAGTCCATAACACCATCAGTGTCCTAAGAGCTCTGATAAGAGAGAGATTCTTACTTGCTGAGGAAAGAACTCTCTGAGAGTCTATCATGTAGAAACAGAGCTTGGCTTTGTCTTACAAGAAGAGGAAGAGACATCAGGAATGTGCACATACAGAAAAGTCTATGAGAACAAGTGAGAAGATGTCCATCTGGAAGCCAAGGAGAGGCGTCTTACCAGAAACCAACTCTGATGGCACCTTGATCTTGGATTTGCAGCCTTCAGAACTATAAAAAAGTGAATTTCTCTTGTTTCAGCCAAATAAAAAAAAAACTATTGCATTTATCTCTACTTTTACTTACTATAGGTAGTACATAATATCCTAACCTCTTAGAAACTCAGCTTTCTCATTTGCAAAATAGGAATAATAATGCCAAAGGGATTAAAGGAGCTATGTGCAAAGTGTCTAACAAAATTTGAACATATCATTGATGTTTAACCAATTCTAATTTTCTAAATGTTAAAGTGTGGCACACTTATAATCAAGTGTGAAAACACAAATAAAGTGTTGGATAAATTATTACAAAACAAGCCACTAAGGTTAAGAAAAAGAATGTTGGCTGCATACCAGATACCTCTCTTGGGCCTTCTCAGAGGCATTAGCCTTTTACTTTTCCTCCAAAGATAACCTCTATCCTAAATTCTTGCACTACAGTTAAGCTTTTTTTTTTTTTCTATTTTTCAACTTCACAGAATGGGAATATACAGTATACATTATATTGTGGCTTTCTTCTTTTACTCAATAATATTATACTTGTAATATTCACCCATGTTGTATGTCACTACATTTCATTCATTGTTGTTGCTGTACGATATTCTCCTGTATATTCACCACCATTTATTGATCCAATCTCATGTTGAAGGACTTATGGGTTGTTTATGGTTTGGAACTCTCATGAGCATGCTGCTATAGATATTCCCATATACTTTACTGTTCCTGCACGTAGCAATATTCTTGTTGGGCATATATATAGGATTAGCATTGCTTGGTCATAGGATGTACACATTTTCAAATGAAGCAGGTTATAAACCAAACTACTTTCCCAAGTAGTTGTATAAAAAACATTTTTACCTAGTAGCACAAGAAAATCCACTGTAACATCTCCTATTTTTTTTTAATTTTTTTTTCAACGTTTATTTATTTTTGGGACAGAGAGAGACAGAGCATGAACAGGGGAGGGGCAGAGAGAGAGGGAGACACAGAATTGGAAACAGGCTCCAGGCTCCGAGCCATCAGCCCAGAGCCTGACGTGGGGCTCGAACTCACGGACCGCGAGATCGTGACCTGGCTGAAGTCGGACGCTTAACCGACTGCGCCACCCAGGCGCCCCCACTGTAACATCTCCTAAACAATACTTGCTACTGTCAGTCTTGTGTGGTATCACATGGTAGTTTTAATTTGCATTTCCTGATGACTAATAAAGGCAAGCACTCTTTCACATGTTATCAATCCTCAGTGTTATGGACTGAATGTTTATGTTCCCTTAAAATTCATCTGTTGAACGACAGGGATGTCTACTCTCACCGCTGTTGTTTAACATAGTGTTGGAAGCACTAGCATCAGCAATCAGACAACAAAAGGAAATCAAAGGCATCAAAATTGGCAAAGATGAAGTCAAGCTTTCACTTTTTGCAGATGACATGATATTATACATGGAAAATCCGATAGACTCCACCAAAAGTCTGCTACATGAATTTAGCAAAGTTGCAGGATACAAAATCAATGTACAGAAATCAGTTGCATTCTTATACACTAATAATGAAGCAACAAAAAGACAAATAAAGAAACTGATCCCATTCACAACTGCACCAAGAAGCATAAAATACCTAGGGATAAATCTAACCAAAGATGTAAAAGATCCGTATGCTGAAAACTATAGAAAGCTTATGAAGGAAATTGAAGAAGATATAAAGAAATGGAAAAACATTCCGTGCTCATGGATTGGAAGAATAAATATTGGCAAAATGTCGATACTACCCAAGGCTGTCTACACATTCAATGCAATCCCAATCAAAATTGCACCAGCATTCTTCTCGAAGCTAGAACAAACAATCCTAAAATTCATATGGAACCACAAAAGGCCCCCAATAGCCAAAGTAATTTTGAAGAAGACCAAAGCAGGAGGTATCACAATCCCAGACTTTAGCCTCTACTACAAAGCTGTCATCATCAAGACAGCATGGTATTGGCACAAAAACAGACACATAGACCAATGGAATAGAATAGAAACCCCAGAACTAGACCCACAAAAGTATGGCCAACTAATCTTTGACAAAGCAGGAAAGAATATCCAATCGAAAAAAAGACAGCCTCTTTAACAAATAGTGCTGGGAGAAGTGGACAGCAACATGCAGAAGGATGAAACTAGACCATTTTCTTACACCATTCACAAAAATAAACTCAAAATGGATAAAGGACCTGAATGTGAGACAGGAAACCATCAAAACCTTAGAGGAGAAAGCAGGAAAAGACCTCTCTGACCTCAGCTGTAGCAATTTCTTACTTGACACATCCCCAAAGGCAAGGGAATTAAAAGCAAAAATGAACTACTGGGGCGTCATGAAGATAAAAAGCCTCTGCACAGCAAAGGAAACAATCAAAAAAACTAAAAGGCAACCAACGGAATGGAAAAAGATATTTGCAAATGACATATCGGACAAAAGGCTAGTATCCAAAATCTATAAAGAGCTCACCAAACTCCACACCTGAAAAACAAATATCCCAGTGAAGAAATGGGCAGAAAACATGAAAAGACACTTCTCTAAAGAAGACATCCAGAATGCCAACAGGCACATGAAAAGATGCTCAACGTCGCTTCTCATCAGGGAAACACAAATCAAAACCACACTGAGATACTACCGCGTGCCAGTCAGTGGCTAAAATGAAGAAATCAGGAGACTATAGATGCTGGAGGGGATGTGGAGAAACGGGAACCCTCTTGCACTGTTGGTGGGAATGCAAATTGGTGCAGCCACTCTGGAAAACTGTGTGGAGGTTCCTCAAAAAATTAAAAAGAGACCTACCCTATGACCCAGCAGTAGCACTGCTAGGAATTTACCCAAGGGATACAGGAGTACTGATGCATAGGGGCACTTGTACCCCAATGTTTATAGCAGCACTCTCAACAATAGCCAAATTATGGAAAAAGCCTAAATGTCCATCAACTGATGAATGGATAAAGAAATTGTGGTTTATATACACAATGGAGTACTACATGGCAATGAGAAAGAATGAAATATGGCCTTTTGTAGCAACGTAGATGGAACTGGAGAGTGTTATGCTGAGTGAAATAAGCCATACAGAGAAAGACAGATACCATATGTTTTCACTCTTATGTGGATCCTGAGAAACTTAACAGAAACCCATGGGGGAAGGGAAGGAAAAAAAAAAAGAGGTTAGAGTGGGAGAGAGCCAAAGCATAAGAGACTCTTAAAAACTGAGAACAAACTGAGGGTTGATGGGGGTTGGGAGGGAGGGGAGAGTGGGTGATGGGTCTTGAGGAGGGCACCTTTTGGGATGAGCACTGGGTGTTGTATGGAAACCAATTTGACAATAAATTTCATATATTGAAAAAAAATAAATAAAATTATCTGACAAAAAAAATTCATCTGTTGAAACCTCAAACCCTAATATAGATGAAATCATAAGAGTAGGGTCCCTATGATTGTGATGTCTCACTCTCTGTCTCTCTCTGTCTCTGTCTTTCTCTGTCAAATGAAGACACAATGAGAAGGCAGCTTTCTGAAAGTGAGAAAGAGAGCTCTCAGCAGAAACTGCATTAGCTGGCACCTTGATCTTGGACTTACCAGCCTTCAGAACTGTAAGAAATGTGATTTTTAAACCACCCAGTCTATGGTATTTTGGTATAGCTGCCTGAGCAACTAACATTCTTGCATATCCTCTTACAAAGTGCCTAAGTTTTTTGCTAATTTTTCTATTAGGTTTTTCTTAATGATTTGTAAGCATTCTTTGTACGTACTAGATACGAGCCTTTTTTTGTTTGCTTGCTTATATGTTTTACTAATATAGTTTTCAATTTCCTGTCTTGCCTTTTAAACAATTTTAGTAGTATCTCTTGTTAAACTGAATATCATATTTAATAGAGTCCAAGTTATCAATGTTTTCCTTTATGATTAGTACTTTTTGTGGTCTAAAATGGCATTTGATACCCCAGTGTTGTAAAGATGTTACCCATACTGTCTTTACATGCGATATTGTTTGGGTTTTATCTCTATAATCCACACAGTATTTCTGTGAATGATGTAATTTAGGGTATATTAATTTGTTAGGACGGCCATAACAAAGCCACCGACTGGGTGACTTAAACAATAGAAATATATTTTCTCATAATTCTAGAAACTAGAAATCTGAGATCAAGGTCCTGGAAAGATTGGTTTCTTCTGAGGCTTCTCTTCTTGGACTATAGATGTCCATTCCCTCCCTGTCTTCCCATGGTCTTCCCTCTGTGTGTACTTGTGTCTTTATTTTCTTTTTTTGCAAGGACTCCGGTCATATTGGATTTGGGCAGACCCTACAGTCATCACTTTAACTTAATTACCTCTTTAAAGACCCCGTATCTCTAAATAGAGTCATATTCCAAGATAGTAGGATTTTTTCCATCGTATGAATTTGGGGGGACACAATTCAACTCATAACTTAGGGTCAGATTTTTCTTTTCGTATGGATATCTAATTGACCTAGTACATTTATTGAAAATAATGTTTTTCTTTATTATTTTGGTACCAAATTAATTAGAAATCAAGTATCCATATACATGTGAGTTTATTTCTCAATTTTCTCTTCTGTGAATCTTCTTCATGACTATGTCAACAATACCATTTTACTGTAGGTTAATTATAACTCAATATTTGTGAAACAAAATCTTTCAAATTATCCTTCTTTGACAATATCTTGGCTGATCTTGTTCTTTTTAATTTCCATGTAAAATGGAATTTTGTCCATACCTACAAACAAACAAACAAAAAAACCACCCAAATAAAAACCTTGTTGTTATTTGATTAGGATGGAATTGTATAGATCAATGTAGGAAGAATCTATATCCTTAGACTTTTGAGTCTTCCAGTCTACTAACTTGGCATGTGTGCCCATTATTTAGACGTTTTCTAATTTATTTTAATAATATTTCATACTTTCAGTATAGAGATATTGCATATCTTCATTAGACTTATTCCTAGGTTTTAACATTTTTATCATTGTAAATTGTATCATATTGTATAATTTTGCTTTTTAGTGGTAGGTTGGTAGTACACAGAATTTTAGTTAATTTTTTTTTTGGTCGACCTTAGATCAGCAAGCTTGTTGAATTCACGTATTAATCAACAACTTGTCAGTAAATTTCTTTGGATTTTCTACAAATATAATTATAACCTGAAAATGAGGTGACTGTTTTATCTCATATTTTCTAACCATTTTAATTTTTATTTCTTTCCCTTGACCTGTTGAATCAGCAAAACTCCTAATACACTGTTGAATGGCAGTGGGGAGAAGAGGCATTTCCTGTCTCATTCTCAATCTTAAATGAAATGAAATTGAGTAGTGCTATTCAACAGATTAAGGGAATTCTCTTCTATTCCTAGTTGGCTAAGAGGGTTTATAATAATGGGTGTTAGATTTTATCATATTTTTTTCTGCATCTATTGATATAACCATATGGTTTTACTTTCTAAAAAAATTTTTTAATGTTTATTTATTTTTCAGACAATGCAAGAGACAGAGTGCAAGCAGTGGAGGGGCAGACAGATGGAGACACAGAATCCAAAGCAGGCTTCAGGCTCTGAGCTGTCAGCCCAGAGCCCGATGCGGGGCTCAAACTCACGAACTGTGAGTTCATGAACTGAGCCAAAGTTGGACGCTTAACCGATTGAGCCACTCAGGTGCCCCCATAATTTTTCTTTCAAAATGGTAAATTAGTATGATTGATTTTTATTATTTTTATTTTTTTCTCTTTCAACCTGAATTTACCTTTTTTTTTAAATATAATTTATTGTCAAATTGGTTTCCATACAACACCCAGTGCTCATCCCAACAAGTGCCCTCCTGAATGCCCATCACTCACTTTTCCCTCTCCCCCACCCACCATCAACCCTCAGTTTGTTCTCAGGTTTTAAGAGTCTCTTATGGTTTGCCTCCCTCTCTCTCTATAACTTTTTTCCCTTCCCCTCCCCCATGGTCTTCTATTAAGATTGATTTTTAAATAAGTTACTTGTCTTTTTTAATGTTTATTCATTTATTTTTGAGAGAGAGAGAAAGGGAGAGAGAGAGAGAGAGAGAGAGAGGACACAAGCGGGAAAGGGCAAAGAGAGAGGGAGACAGAATCTGAAGTATGCTGCAGACTCTGAGCTGTTAGCTCAGAGCCCGTCAGGAAGGTCAACTCACAAACTATGAAATCATGACCTGAGCCTAAGTCACTTACCTAACTGGGCCACCCAGGCGTGCTGATAAGTCATTTGTTGTATATAAATCTTGCACTGCTAGAATAAATTAACTTGGTTACTAGGATTTATCCTTCTTATGTGGTGCCAGATTTTATCTGCTATTATTTTGTTTATAATTTTTATAGCTGAATTCCTGAGGGAGTTGCATCTATAATTTTTTCTACTAATTTTATTTTTCCCTGCCAGATTTTAGAATCAAGATTATGATGGTTTTATTTTATATAAAACAGGCTGCAGAGTACTTAATCTATATTTTTTTCTTGTCCATGAAAAAGTTAAGCAAGATTGGTAGGTCATAGTCCTTAAATTTGTGACAGGATTAACTGGAAAAACTAGCTGGGCTTGGAGTTTTCTTTGTGGAAAGATTTATAATTACAGTTTTCATTCTCTAATAATTATAGGATTATATATTTTCTAATGTTGGTTGTATTTTTCTATTTTTTTCATTTCATCTAAATTTTCAAATATATTGGCACTATTATTATTATAATTTCCTCCTATGATATTTATAATGTCCTTGTGATGCCCTCATTTAAAATCACAATGATTTTTCTGATGACATCTTTTTCTTTCCTTCTGGATATATATTTTTCTTGAACTATCTTACCAGAAATTTATTATTTTATCAGGCTTTTCAAGATTTAAATTTTAGGTTATCTTATTTTTTCTATTGTACATTTGATTTCTAACTCATTGATTTCTGCATTTATCTTTATTGTTTCCATCCTTCTTCCTTTTGGGCTAAATTTGTTGTTCTTTTTAATTTTTTTATGTAATAGTCTCATTAATTTTTAGCTTTCTTCTTTTCTATAAATTTTCCTCTATATCTCACGTGTTCTGGTGTGTAGTTTAATTCATAAAATTCATTTCAAATTATTTTCTTTTTTGACTTGTGTATATTTTTAACTTCCATATGTGGATTTTCTAGTAACACATGTAACTGATTTTTAGCTCAATTGCATTGTGGTCAGAAACCTTATTCAGTATGATTTCAAATTTATGAACCTAGTAGAGCTCTGCTTTATGGGACAGTGCTTGGTCAATTTTAAATATTCTGTGAGTACATGGAAAGCTTGTATTCTGTGGCTATTGAATGCAGTGTTTCATATACGTCAACTAAATCATACTAATTTTGTTGTTCAAATCTTTTATATCCGTACTGTTATTGGTTTTGCTTTGTTTTGTTTTGTTTTGTTTTTGATGTGATTGTTTTATCAGTTACAGAGTAACTTTTGGAATTTATCACTATTGTAGACTTGATGATTTTTCTAGTAATTCTGTTAATCTTTATTCATTTTAAAATGAAAGGTTACCATGAAATATCAGACAAAGGGCTAGTAACCAAAATCTATAAAGAACTCCCCAAACTCTACACCCAAAAAAACAAATAATCCAGTGAAGAAATGGGCAGAGGACATGAATAGACACTTCTCTAAAGAAGACATCCAAATGGCCAACAGGCACATGAAAAGATGTTCAACGTCATTCCCCATCTGGGAAATACAAGTCAAAGCCACACTGAGATATCACCTCACGCCAGTCAGAGTGACTAATATGAACAAATCAGGAGACTATAGATGCTGGAGAGGATGTGGAGAAATGGGAACCCTCTTGCACTGTTGGTGGGAATGCAAATTGGTGCAGCCACTCTGGAAAACTGTGTGGAGGTTTCTCAAAAAATTAAAAATAGATCTACCCTATGACCCAGCAGTAGCACTGCTACGAATTTACCCAAGGGATACAGGAGTACTGATGCATAGGGGCACTTGTACCCCAATGTTTATAGCAGCACTCTCAACAATAGCCAAATTATGGAAAGAGCCTAAATGTCCATCAACTGATGAATGGATAAAGAAATTGTGGTTTATATACACAATGGAATACTACTTGGCAATGAGAAAGAGTGAAATATGGCCTTTTGTAGCAATGTGGATGGAACTGGAGAGTGTTATGCTAAGTGAAAAAAGTCATACAGAGAAAGATACCATATGTTTTCACTCTTATGTGTATCCTGAGAAACTTAACAGAAGTTCATGGGGGAGGGGAAGAAAAAAAGAGGTTAGAGAGGGAGGGAGCCAAAGCATAAGAGACTCATAAAAACTGAAAATAAACTGAGGGTTGATGGGGAGTGGGAGGGAGGGGAAGGTGAGTGATGGGCATTGAGGAGGGCACCTGTTGGGATGAGCACTGGGTGTTGTATGGAAACCAATTTGCCAATAAATTTCATATTTAAAAAAAAGAATGATAAAGGACATAAAACTTCTAAGAAAATAGAAAATGTGGAATATTAAAAAATACTCTAAAAAGAGGCAAGAACTATGAAAAGTTAATTTATAATAGACCAAAAAATAGTAAACAGTAATAAAATGGTGGATCTAAATGCAAATCTATTTTTAAATTGGCTAAAATCTTTCATCAAACATCAAAGATTATCAGACCAGGGAAAATTAAAAATTAAAAAATGTTTACTAGTTGCAAGAGATTTTATCTCAGATTGAAAAGTCACAAAGATTGAAAGTGATGATAGAGCACCTGAGATTCAGTTCTATAGTAAATTCTTCCATTTCGTCATTTTGGGTAGTCCCTGTGGTGGCTCCAAATTGCGGGTCACTTCCTCTGTGCTGTCTGGAGTAACTTGTGTTGGTGGGCGGGCCACAATCAGACCTGATGTCTGCCCCCAGCCCACCGCTGGGGCCACAGTCAGACTGGTGTGTACCTTATCTTCCCCTGTCCCAGAGGCAGGACTCACTGTGGAGGGGTGTGGCCCCTGTCTGGGCTACTTGCACACTGCTAGGCTTATGGTCCTGCTTCGATGGAATCTGGCACATTAGCCAGTGTAGATCCGCCAGGTGCGCAGGGGTGGGAGGGGCAGGCTTAACTGGCCTTGCTATTGGTGGTCCCCTGCCTGAGGGGCCCTGCAGCACAAGGAGGGAGTCAGACCCCTTGGAGGGATGGATCCACAGAAACACTGCTTTGGGCATTTGCATGGTGCAAGCACGTTTGGTGATGGGAACTGGCTCCCTTTGGAATTTTGGGTGGGGTATGGGAGAGGGAGATGGCACTTGTGGGCACCTTTGTTCCCCACCGAGCTGCGCTCTGTCTTCCAGGGCTCAACAACTCTCCCTCCTGGCGTCCTCTCGCTCTCCCTGCTCTCCGAGAGCAGAGATGTTGGCTTTTAACATTCCAGATGTTGAGATCCGCTGGCTGTCAGAACTCACAGAGTCTGGCCCCTCTGCTTTTGCAAGCCAGACTTTGAGGGCTCTGCCTTGCTGGGCATGCTGCCCCTCCACCCCTCCGGCTCCTTCCCACCAGTCCGTGTAGAAAGCACTGCCTCTCTGCCCTTCCTACCCTCTTCCGTGGGGCTCTTGTCTATGCTTGGCTCTGGACAGTACATTCTGCTAGTCTTTTGGCAGTTTTCTGGGTTATTTAGGCAGACCTGTGTGGAATCTAATCGATCAGTGGGAAGAGGTGAGCCCAGCATCCTCCTACATGGCCATCTTCCAATTAAACTCCCAGATTTGTTTTGTTCCTTGTACCATTCTTTACTTTGGCATTAGCCCAGAGATTACAACACAAACTTTTGACTTATAAGTCTTTAATGTTAATCAATAATTTTTTTTAAATCTCTTCAGACAATGCAAATATATTAAAATGTTTAATACTATTTATCCTAGGGGGGGCCTGAGGGGCTCAGTCGGTTAAGTGTCCAACTCTTGATTTCAGTTCAGGTCATGATCTCATGATTGTGAGATGAAGCCCCACATAGGAGTTCATCCTGAGCATGGAGCCTGTCTAATATTCTCTACATCCCTTGGGGCACCTGGGTCGCTCAGTCGGTTGAGCATCTGGTTTCAGCTCAGGTCATGATCTCTCAGTTTTTGAGTTTGAACTCTGTGTTGAGCTCTACCCTGACAGCTCAGAGCCTGGAGCCCACTTAAGATTCTGTCTTCTTTGCTCTCTGCCCTTCCCCCACTCTCTCTCTCTCTCTCTCTTCTCTCTCTGTCTCAAAAATAAAAAAACATTAAAAAAACCACGAGATTGTCTACCTCCCTTTCCTCTTCCCCATGACCACCAATGCAGATGCACCTTCTCTCTCTCTGAAAATAAAAATAAATTAAAAAATACTGTTTATCCTAAACAAAGTGTATATGCAAAGTTTTACCTATCTATATATGTGCATATATAACATTAAAATATATATCTTAATTTTAAAAACTAGTGTTATTTTTATATACTCAATATTCAATTCAATTTACCATCTTCCTAGGAGCCTTTTCTTTTGTCTGAAGAATACTTTTTAGCATTTCCTTTAGAGAAATATGCCAATAATAAGATCCTTTAGTTATTTTTGTATAAAATACCTATTTCATCTTCAGTTTTAGTTTTAATGTTATTTTTTTTCATTGATGTTGGAGGTCTTTTATACGTGGGTAAGGTCCCCATCCCAAAACTGGTCTGGATATTGAGACTGATGACATCGCATACTCTAAGAGGGTGGGACAAAATTTATTACTCATATAATGAGACTCTCTGGCAAGAGCAGGGGAGGCTCCTAAGCTGGTCCAAAAGTGGCTTTAGGCAGCAAAAGTACACTAGATTGGTAGCTTTTTGGCGATTATGGGGTGGAGTCATGGAGAGCCTTCTCTTGTGCAAGCTGGGGGTTTGTATATTCTGAAGTCCCCCAGAACTAAAGGAGGGAGAGCCTTGGATTGCTTATCAGCTTGCCTATTTGTAGGATGGAGAGGAAAAGGGTTGAGAGAGGCTTAAAAGACTTCAGCAGTCAAATATCAAAAACTGAGTCAGACTCTTTCTTACAACTTCCGTCTTATTTGTCCTTGTTTTTACTCTTTTTTAGTGGCTGTTCTTGGGATAATAATATGTCCTATTAACTTATAAAAGTCTATGTACAGTCAATATCATACTTCACTTATTTACAGCCTACTTCATTGATAGTGGTTTAATTTCATTTACCTTTCCTTATCCGCAGCATTTATGCTATTACTGTCATATGTCTTACCTCCACATACATTATAATACCAATGTTACAATGTTTTTGTTTTTGCCTTAATAGTCCCAGGGTGTTATTCTTTAGGGTTCTAAAGTAAAAAGTAGGTGGTTTATCAGATCCTGCTTCAGTGGTCTCTGGACACGGCTAGGACCACCAGGCTGTCAAAATGCTGCTGTCTATCTTGCCTTTTTTCTGGGTCTTCCAGAATGGACAGACACCCCTAGGTGAGAAGTTGCTCAAATTCTAAGCTTGCTTCTCAAAGTTGTGCTCTTCCACAAGATTTTGGCTTTTTTTCTTTTTCTTTTCTTTTTAAGTTTATTTATTTTGAGAGAGGGAGAGAGAGAGAAAGAGAGAGAGAGAGAGTATCCCAAGCAGGCTCTGCATTGTCAGCACAGAGCCCAATATGGGGCTCAAACTCATGAACATGTGAGATTGTGACTTGGGCCAAAACCAGGAGTCAGATGCTTAACTGACTGAGCCATCCAGGCACCCCTTGGATTTATTCTTTTCTATTGTGTTGTTTATTCTCCATGTTTTCAAACAGATTTAATATAATAGATTTAGTCCCATTGATCTGGATGCTCACAGGGGATAGAATAGGCTGTTATGTAGCCTGCCATTGTTGGAAGTTAATAGTCTTCTCCATTTCATCACCACTAATAACATGTTTATTCTCTGAGTTTAAGAGAATAGATCAAGCAAAATTCCACTTGAATAATAATGTAATAATTGAATGGTACTACTTTTGGATAGAAAAACATTAATGTATTGAGTCAGTTTTTAGATCTCTCCAAACATTTTTGTGCCCAAACATTATTCCTTGTGCCCAAATAAATCTATATAGGTGGCAGGCACCTGGAAACACTTCTATTGTTGCTCATCAGGTATATTAAGGACTTATGTGAAGCTGGCATAGGCAAACTCCTCACACAAACATAGACATCCTATCATTTTTCTCATTATATAGCTTGTGAAAAGCCCTGGGCTGGGATATATGGCCACATTCAGTCACTAAAATTGTAGAAAGGTGGCTGTTTGACAGTTTTATGAGATGCTTTGGAAAGCCCTCATCAGGTTGTAGAAAATATCAGGATTTGATGGAGTGTGGAGAGACTGAGACTCTTAGTAAGTTGTAAGGATCCAGGTTTACATATTTTCTTCCTCTTTTATTTTAAATGTTTATTTATTTGTTCAGAGAGAGAGAGGGAGAGAGGGAGAGAGAGAGAGAGAGAGAGAGAGAGAGAGAGAGAACAAACAGAAGATGGGCAGAGAGAGATGGAGTGAGTGATTCCTAAGCAGTCTCTGCACCATCAGTGCAGAGACCAGTGTAAGGCTTGATCTCATGAACCATGAGATCATGACCTGAGCTGATATCAAGAGTCAGACACTCAGCCAACTTAGCCACCCAGGCATCCTTTATTTTCTTCTTTTGAGAATCTTATTTCCGTATCTGTAGACAATTCCATATAACTGATGGCCAATGAAGCCATCCAAAAAGTTGCCCTGAATGCACCTACCCAGGTGAGCATCTCTGGCCAGGTACAACTGCACACTCAATTGGTCAATTTGCATCCTGGTGTTACTACCTAGGAGTACTCTCCTATGTTTCAAAACTACCAGTAATTGGGGCTCACTGTAATCTCCAGACATTTTATTCCTGAAAAATTCTGGTGGTATTGATTTCTTTACACTGAGCTTGTCCCTTTCTCCTAGCGGATTTCATGAGACCTTGCATGTCAGCCCAATATTTCTCCCTTGTGACAATCTTACATGCATTGAACCTAACCTCGTGTAGTACCCAAGTCTTCTCTCTTCTGGGTTAATCATTCCTAGATCCTTTAGCCATTTCTTAGGCAAAACACCTTAGGGACCAAACATTTAAATAGTTTACAGAATCCAGGCAAGTAAAATAGAGGAGTTAAGTGGGCCAGCTCTCTGCATTAAACATACAGAAATATTACTCACTTACACTTAGAAGTATTCAATTTTTCTCTTTTTGATAAACATTAGTGCAGAGAGATATCTATCTACTAGAAGAAGAGTGTCACACATATGAGGGTAATTGATAACTAACTGGCTGTCTTAGTGCTGAGGAGACACATGCAAGTGGCAGTCTGAGTCCAGCTGGGAGTGTATACCCTACCTAAAGCAGCAGGTCTTCTCCTCTCTGGCCCATGATTGCTTCATGGGAAAACAGAACAGTATAATTAGTTCTTCTGATTGTTTATGATTAAAAAACAAAACCAACCAGATTCCAGATTTGTATGTGACATAGTCTGAATTTTAGATGTAAATTCAATTCATGTTTGAAACCCTGTTTGGGCTGAACAAAGTGGCAGTTCCCCCACTCTGCCTCCAAGTTAATCAAACCTGCTTGTTTCCTTCAGTGTGCTCCAGGAAGCCCATCTCTTTCTTGGCATATGCTTCTCAACTCAGGATGCTATTTTCCTGCTCTTGTGTGGTCAGTGTGGATTAAAGTCATTCTAGATAAATTGACATCTAAGTTTCCTAAGCCATTGGGAGGGGTGGGGGAAAGAGAGAAAGAAACACAATCTCATACTGGACTCATACTGAATTTCCTGAATCCTACAATCTCCAAACCATTTTTTGGGTGGGTGGGTGTGGGGTCATGTTGAAATATTGTTTCCTTGATCCTGTTCCAAGCACTCATGAAACTTTTGACACATGATCAGAAGATTATAATGACCAAAACTACCTCTTAGGTAAGGGGCAGTACTTTGGCAGAGAGGCATGGAAATGCTTTTGTCAACCCAGCTGGAAAGAAAATAGCCAACCCTTGGTTACTGATCCCCATTAAGGCAATTTATAATATTTCTTTCCAAGGGATGACAAGGAGACATTCCTGTATGGAGCCCAGCAACTCCCACCTACCTCAGTCCCCTAGACCCCCCATCTTCCTTCTTTTATTCTGTATGGTTGGTTTTGGAGGAGGAGGGTCATGCTATTGACGATGACCATGGGCCTATCCTCTGGGGATTTCAGGATAGACTATGCTGGTCTTCCATGCATTGGTTGCCCTGTGGTGTGCTCATGCCTCACTCAGTCTCATGGAATAAGAAGCAGAAGAGAAATCAGAGGATACATTATCTTTAAAGGCCACGCTATAGCTGTATATTTAACTTTGCAGTAAGAGAATGGGAAAGGAGAAACCTGACTCAGGGAAAATCAGCTCCACTCTGAGTTGGGGCTGAATCACTCTGTTAATTGGTATGTATGCATGAGTAGAAAGCTTACAGAATTCTGGTGTCAGGGGACCCTCTGCCAATAGACACTGATCTTCCTCCAGAAAGATGCACACAATATATACAATCTCTGTATGCAGATATATAATTACAGCAAAAACAGGAAACAATGAAAGCCAATGTGGTCAATAGTTAAAGGATGGAATCATCTCTCATGCTCAGCAGGCTGCTAGTATCAGCATAGTTGTAATGAGCTTGGTTGCTATGGTATGCTTAACTTGAATGATTAATAATGTATTTGAAGTCTGTTTTTGTCCATTCTGTATAAGTAAACACATTAAGGTTTACATATATACACAGATATATGCACGTTGAAGCTGAGTTTCTGGGATATCAGTTAGAATGTGGGTTTCCATGGGGCACCTGGATGGCTCAGTCCATTGTGCATGTAACTCTTGATTTTCGCTCAGGTCATGATCCCAGGGTTGTGGGATCAAGGTCTGAATCAGGCTCAGCGCTGAGTGTAGAGCCTGCTTAAAATTCTCTCTCTCTCTCCCTCTGTCCCTCTCCCTGATCACATGCTCTCTCTTTCTCTCTCTCTCTCAAAGGAAAAAAAAATGTGGGTTTCCACAAACCTGTTGCAAATTTCACTGCAAACTCTCTCCTTCATTTCCCCTAAACTCTTAAGAGTTTTTTTGTATTTCCTCCCTGCATTATCAGATGGTGCTTTACACAGCATGTAGATCTCAGCATAGTGACATGGAGCTGCTGGCTTCAGCTGGGAGTGTGGCATCTGTGACCCTTTCATGACTGCCTGGAGAGTGAAATCAGGGCCCCAGGTGTTGCCTGTGACATCAGTGCAGGAAGAAAGAGTATATTCCAGTCTGTTTATAGACTATATGCTTGCCCAGGTTTCCCAGACACCTACAACCTCCTTTTCCCCATTGTTAAAGGGGCATCTTAATATTTACTCTACTGGGCTCCAGTGACCACTAAATGAAAACTATGCATGTGAAACAGAAGAGGCTTTGTAGATGCCAAGAATTTCTGTTAACAAGCACTGGTAGCCTGGTAGGGGCAACAGCTGCTATTAACAGCTGCACTGAATATAAATGAAGATAAGCTGGAACAGACAAAGGTTTGGAACCTCTGGGATGTTGCTCTTAAATCCAGATAATCAAACCATACTGTAAAGTGTGTATATCACAGAGTGTTTTATAGACAAGGCTTTGTTGATTGTTATGGAGAAAATCCCAGTGTTGTAAAGGGGGTTATAATAATGACATCTCTTTATTTTAAGACTAAGAATACTTCATGATAAATAATATGAATGGGTTTTCATAACATTCAGTAAATCAAGGAAACAATGACCTCTGACATCTGCTTTCTTGTTGACTCTCAGCTCCACAGAACATTCCACTGTTAAATGAGATAAATAAATAGGCAGTGTTAGCAATATGGAACCGGAAATGGTTGAGCAAAACTCAACCACTCCATGGTTGCTGGAGCCTGCTGTCTGTGCTACCTGGGAAAGGTCCTTGGGGGAGAGTCCTGGCTTTTCACTGATGACAGACCAAGAGTGAACAAGTAAAGGGCGCCTGCGTGACTCAGTTGGTTAAGCATCTGACTTCTGCTTAGGTCATGATCTCACCATTCTTGATGTCAGGCTCTGTGCTGACAGCTCAGAGCCTGGAGCTTGCTTCAGATTCTGTCTCCCCCTCTCTCTGACCCTCTGTTGCTTGTGCTTTCTCTCAAAAATAAATAAGTAACCCTAAAAAAAAAAGAGTGAACAAGAGTATGAGGCATTTTTGTTCCTATCAGAACATGAGCTGCCATGGATCTTTAGGGGAAATTAGGGAGAGAGTTTGCAGTGAAATTTGCAACAGAACAGATTTGATGCTGGGCCAGCACAGGCTAGATCCTGGGGTGTTCACAAAGGTCATCCATAGCTGGAGTGGGAAAAAGCGTGAGGATGGGTGGGGGGTGGGGACTGTACACCATGTCCACCCCTTCTCCTTGGCAGGAGAATGAAATATGGCCCTTTTTGAAAAGTGGCTGAATCCTGGTCTAAAAATAAAAAGAAGGGAATAACATGGTGTCAGTTCACACTTTTGATACCTGCAGTGTGCCAGCACTCTTCCTCCATCCTCACATCTGATATCATCTGCTTGGGCAACAGGAGACACAGAACATTCATTCACTTGGAGCCACAGGACTGAGCTTGAGGCTTGCTCTTACACTGGTTAGCTGGGTTCCTTGTGCAAACTCCTAACCTCCCTTTTTTCAGTGAACTCAAATGCACTCCTTTGTTGAGCAAGGAGAATGATACCAAAAGAACAGTGCACAGGAGGTGCCCACCTCAATGGTCTCAGCCTCTGTCTGATATGTAGGGGAATGGTTGGCTGATCTGGCTGGCCAGAAATCAAAGGGGACAATCTCTGGCAACCTCCTGAATTCTCTGAACTTTTGGATTCTTTCATTTTTTATTCCTTAAACAAACAAACAAACAAACAAACCCACCCCCCCAAAAAAAAACCAAACAACAACAAAAACAACAAAGGCCCTGTTATTCCCATGTGCATATAGACTTTCTCGTGTTTTTGCCTGCCCCATACGCCTCAATTCAGCAAGTGACTGAAAATTTACACCATGCTTGTCTAACACACATCATTGGATGATTGAGATTTCATTAACACCAACAATTTGATGTTTCTTCTGAGACATTCTGTAATTCCATTCAGTAAAAAGGCACCGATAAAGGACAAAAAATAAAGCAAGAAGGCATAACTGAAAGGTGAGTAAATCCTTGGATAGTTTTTTTAGGACAACTGCTACAAAAGCAGATGAATTGTGCATGGACTGATACATATTCATGGAACTGTTTTTTGACAAAGTAAACACTTTGGTCCAAAGTCCAACTTGTTTACATTTGCTTCTTGCTCTAAAAAGTGAAAAATGGGGTTGTCTGGGTGGCTCATTTGGTTGAGCATCCAACTCTTGATTTTGGCTCAGGTCATGATTCCAGGGTGGGGGATAGAGCCCTCCATCAGGCTCTGCACAGAGCATGGAGCCTGCTTAAGATTCTGTCTGTCTGTCTGTCTGTCTCTTTCTCTCTGCCCCTACTCCCTCCCTCTCACGTGCTCTCTCTTCTTCTCTCAAATAAAAAATATAAATAAATAAACAAACAAACAAACAAATAAATAATGAAGTGTGTGTGAAAAATATCACTTGATCATTGGCTACCTGTTTCTATTGATTGAAATATAATGATTCATATGACCATCATCTTAACTACTAGGCAAAGGAACATCAACATAAAGATGTTTTCTCCCTTGGAGCTTACACAGTAATTGGGAGGTCAATTATGTAATTGGATGATGCAGGTGTACCTTGGTTAGCTAGAAACACAGGGTGGTAAATAAACTTTTAGGGGGGATTCTTAGCTCAAGAACAGCATCTAGTGAAGAACAGCAGGAGCTGGAGTGGGGCTGGTAGAGTGAAAAGAGAGGAGTATGCCTCTTGCCTTGGGATGTGTTGTGGCTGGGAAGTTCTCTGTGACTAGGGAATACATTATGGAACATGTAATGATGAGTGATGAGGTTGGAGTCATCTGAAGGAGATAACACTTATCTGGTAGGAACAGGGAGGCACTGATGGAGCTTAGGCTGGAGTACCATGTCTATATCTGTGCTATAGAAAGCTCCCTTTAGGTGCTACATGGATAACAGGCTTGAGGAATGTATTGGATTATTGGGGTTTCAGAGACCAGTTTTTAAGTCTATTGTATAATCAAGGCAATAATTTATGAGACCATGAACTGAGGTAATGTTGTAGGGACGCAGAGCATGGGGGACAAGGATCATATTTGTTATCTTGCCTGAACACACTTCGGTAAGCTCTGTATCCAAATAAACGCAGAACAGAGAATACATAGCAGTTTTTTTTTTCTTTTTCAAAAAGTTATAAACAGTTGAAATAGGGGTGGATAATAAAGTATGACATTTTAATACCATTGTAGAGAACCCAGCTTCAGAACACGGGGGAGGTACCACGTTACACTGACACAATGACAAAAAGAACATAGCTTTAGGTGATGAAATTACACTTATTAAACAAAGACCCTAACTTAGGCACCACATTCCATTTGACAGGGAGCCAAAAACAGATGGTACATTGCAATTTACTGGACTACAGTTTTCCAAAAGTATGTCAACTTGGAACTTGGAATCCTTCAATTTGCCAAATGCTGACAACTCATCCTGCCTATTCCACTGCTTATTAATATGCATCCACCTCAGCTGTTTAGATTTTAATTATAGAAGAAATACAAACATATGGTAAAAATTTGAAAGAAGTAATTAGAGAAGAGTATAAATTGAAAAAGGAAATGTATCCTTCCTTACTTCTACTTTCTTATTTTTTAGCTATCACTACAATTAATATTTTGTGGATTCTTTCACATTTTAATGATTATAAAATGTTCATACATATATACATGTTAGGTGGACATCCCCGTACATCTTTGTTTAGCTGGAAGGAGACTAATTCTCAGAAGTAGAACCTTGTGTCTAAGACTGTGTTCACTAAATTTTTAATAGTTTTCACAAAACTATTCTCCCAAAATATTGCATAAATTCCTCTCTTATCCACAACTATTAATTTATTAATGCCAATTTATTAATGCCAATATCACTCTTGCACAGTGATATTTCATTGTGATTTAATTTGTATTTACCTAATGTGATGTTGTGCATATTTTCACCTGCTTGTATGCCATCCATACATCTTCTTTGGTGAAATGCTGTCCAGGTCTTTTGCTCATTTGTTATTGGGTCATTAGTTTTCTTTTTCTTTTTCTTTTTTCTTCTCTTCTCTTTTCTTTTCCTTTATTTTTAAGTTTTTAATTTAAATTCCAGTTAGTTAACATATGGTGTAATATTAGTTTCAGGAATATAATTTAGTGATTAATCACTTAACCTATAACACCCAGTTCTCATCACAAAAAACGCCCTCCTAATACCCATCACTCATTTATCCCATTCCACACCCACTTCCCTCCCTCCTTCCCTATAGTTAAGAATCTCTTATGGTTTGCTTCCCTCTCTGTTTTTTTCCCCTATGTTCATCTGTTTTGTTTCTTAAATTCCACACAGTGGAATCATATGGTATTTGTCTTTCTCTGACTGACTTATTTCACTTAGCATAATACACTCTAGCTCCATCCACATCATTGCAAATGGCAAGATTTCATTTTTTCTGATGGTTGAGTTATATTCCATTATGTATATGTATACCACATCTTCTTCACCTATTCATCAGTTGATGAACATTTGAGCTCTTTCCATAATTTGGCTATTGTTAATAAACATTGGGATGCATGTGCTCCTTCGAATCAGTATATTTGTATCCTTTAGACAAATACCTAGTAGTGAAATTGCTGGGTCATAGGGTAGTTTTATTTCTAATTTTTTGGGGAACCTTCGCACTGTTTTCCAGAGTGGCTGCACTTGTTTTCATTCCCGCCAACACTGTAAGAGGGTTTCCCTTTCTCCACATCCTCGCCAATAGATATTGTTTCCCTTTAGGCATTCTGACAGGTGTGAGGTGATATCTCACTGTAGTTTTGATTCGTTTCCCTGATGGGTCATTAGTTTTTTTACTGGGTTCTGGAAGTTCTTCATGTATTCAGTACATAACATTTTTGTTTTATGTGTTTTACAAATATTGTCTCCTAGTCTGTGGTTTATATTTTTATTGTCCTAAAAATGTGTGTTGTGAAACAGAAATTTTTAGATTCTGATAATTCCTAATTTATTAATTTATTTTTAATGGATTATGTTTTTGGCATTATATCTAAGAAATCATTGCCTAATCCAAAGTCACAAAGATTTTTCTCCATGCTTTCATGAAGCTTCATAGGTTTAGGTTTTACTTTTAGGTCTATTGTGCATAATTTTAGCATAAGATACCAAATAATAAGATATGGGAAAAGATTGTGTGTGTGTGTGTGCGTGTGTGTATTTGTGTGTTTTGCATATAGACATCCAATTGTTCCAGAACAATTTTTTGAGAAGTCTAATTTCTTCCCCTGTATAAAAAGTCATTGCCCACATATGTATAAACAGGTCTATTTCTAGATTCTATTATACAGGCATACCTCATTTTATAGCATATTGCTATACTACACTTGACAAATATTGCATTTTTATAAACTAAAGGTTTGTGACAACCTTGTGTCAAGCAAATCTATTGGCACCAGTTTTTCCAACAACATTTGCTCACTTCATGTCTCTGTCACATTTTGGTAATTCTCACAATATTTCAAACTTTTTCATTATTATTATAATTGTTATGGTGATATGTGATCAGTGATTACAACTTGCTGAAAGCTCAGATGATGGTTACCATTTTTAGCAATAAAGCATTTAAAACTTTTAAAATATTTATTTTTGAGAGAGAGAGAGAGAGACAGAGAGACAGAGACAGAGACAGAGAGAATGAGTAGGGGAGGGGCAGAGAGAGAGGGAGCACAGAATCTGAAGCAGGGCCCAGGCTGTGAGCTGTCAGCACAGAGCCCCATGCAGGGCTCAAACTCAGGAACTGGGAGAACATGACCTGAGTCAAAGTTAGTTGCTTAACCAACTGAGCCACCCAAGTGCCCCAAGCATTTTAAAATTAAGATATGTACATTGGTTTTTTTAAACATAATGTTATTGAACACTTAATAGTCTACTATATATTATCAACAACTTTTATATGCACCCAGAAACCAAAAAAAAAAAAAATATTTGGTCACTCTATTGCCATATTAGCTTTACTTTGGTGGACTGGAATCAAACCCACAATATGCCACGGTGCCTCTCTTTGTTCTTTGTGTCTATCATTCTAACAATACCACACCATCCTGACTAATATAAGTTTTCAGTAGGTTTTTAAGTGAGATAGTGAGAGTCCTCCAAATATATTCTTTGTTTTCAGAATTACTTTGGATGTTCTAGTTCCTTTTACTTTCCATATAAACTTAATATTGGTATATTATAATATTGGATATTGGCTTTAATTGTGTTTAATTTATAGATTCATTTTCAGAAATGTCTTCCAATACATGAGTTTACTACAGCTATATGCATTTGCCTTCATTGGTTTCTACTTAATTATTTAGTTAACTATTAATTAAATGAATGTTTTGTAGTTTTCAGATTTCAAACACTGTGCATATTTTGTTAGATACCTCTTTCATGTTTTGGAGTGGTGTTGTAAGTGGTATTTTTAAAATCTCAATTTCCAGTTTTTCATTGCTAGTAGGTACATATATATATATATATATATATATATATATATGTATATGTATATATAATTGATTTTTGAATATGACCTTATATCCTATGACTGGGCTAAACTCACTTGTTCTAGTACCTTTTTTTTATTGCATATTCCTTGGCATTATGTATGTAGATAATTATGTTATCTGTGAAAAGTGACACTTTTATATCTTCCTTTCCAACACTTATCCCTTTTATTTTTTTTTCTAGCCTCATTGCACTGACTAGAACCTCCAGAAGTGGTGCAAGTGTAACTCTGCTTTGTTTCTGAACTTAGGAGCAAAGCATGCAATTTTTTGCTATTAAGTATGTTGTTAAGCTGTAGCCTTTTCATAGATGTCCTTTATCAGGTTGAATAAGTCCCTTTCTGTTCCTAATTTGCTGAGAATTTTTATCATGAATGGATATTGAAATTTTTTGAGTGATTTTTTTTCTATTTATTGAAACCATCATGTCTTTTTCTTCTTTCTTCAGTTGATATGATGGATTACATTCTGAATGTTAAACCAGGCACATAAACTTGCTATAAATCTTAATCATGATTTATTATTTTCTACATTTAAGGTGGGTTTCTTATAAACAGTATATAGTTGAGTCATATTTTTCTAAATCTAGTTTTTAGTGTTCTTTTCTAATACATATGTTTAGATCATTTACATTTAATGTAATTAGTGGGATTGTTAAGTTTTGTTCTACCATTTTAAAATTTGTCTTCTATTTAGTCTGTCTGGTTTCTGCTCCGCTATTCCAACTGTACTGTCTACACATTATTTCAATATTTTTAGTATATCATTTTCTTTATTTTTTGGATATATTTTTTTAATTTTTATTCATTTTAATGGTTGCTCCAGGGATTATAATATGCATACATAACCTTTCAGTTTCCTTAGAGTTCATATTTTCACGTCAGGTAAAAGCAAAAGACTCATAATCATATTTGTCATTAATACTCCTTCCATTTATGTTATAATTTTCCTATAGAGCACAATAACATAGAAGATGCTACCATACATAAAAAATAAACATAAAAAATAAAAAGAAAATGCCACCATACAATGTTATAAGTTTTGCTTTCAATAGTCTTATATATTTTATTTTGTTATTTTATTTTATATTATTTTATAGAGAAAGAAAGTGCAAGGAGAAGGGGTAGAGGAAGAGAGAGAGAGAGAGAGAGAGAGAGAGAGAGAGAGAGAGAGAATCTTAAGCAATCTTCATGCCCTGCATTGAGCCTGACATGGAGCTCAATCCACCACCCTGGGATCATCACTTGAGCCAAAAATCAAGAGTTGGATGCTTAGACTACTGAGCCACTCAGACACCCCAAGTCTTATATATTTTAAAGACTTTTAAAAGTGAAAAACAGTGTTTTATTATTAAGTATAACTGACATATAATGTTATATTAGCTTCAAATATATGACATAGGGATACAATTTTATATATTATTCAATGCTTACCATGATTAGTCACCATCTGTCATCATATAATGTTATAATATATTGATCATATTCCCTATGCTGTACTTTTCATCTCCATGACTTATTTTATAACTGGAAGTTTGTACCTCTTAATCGCTTTCATCTATTTCACCCATTCCTCTCCACACACCCACTCTGGCAACCACCAGTTCTCTGTATTTTAGAGTTTGGGTTTTGTTTCTTTGTTTGACAAATAACATAATTTAACCTATATTTGGAATATTAAAAACAAAAAAAATGTTTTTTATATTTATCCAAACACAATCATTTCTGAAGCAGTTCTTTTATTCCTTAAATTCAAATATTCCTTTAATCCTGAAGTATGTCCTTTAAATTGTTCTTAAAAGAAATTCTGCTAGTGACAAATTGTCTCAACTTTTTCATTTGAGAATACATTTACTTTTCCTTCAGTCCTGAGAGATTCTTTTGCTGGGTATAGAATTCTGGGTTAAGACTCCTTTTCTTTCAACTCTTTCAGTGGTTATGTTTCACTGTTTTCTGGCTTGTATGCTTTCTTTTCTGTTTTATTTTTTCTTTCACTCTATTGAAATATAATTGACATAATGACATTGTGTGAGTTTAAGGTGTACAATATGATGATTGTATATACAGATGTATTGTGAAATAATTACCACTGTAAGATTCCTGAGCATATCCATCACCTCACATGTTACTGTGTATGTGTGTGTGTGTGTGTGTGTGTGTGTGTGTGGTGAGAATTTTAAAATTGACTCACTCAGTAACTTTCAAGTACACAAAATGATATTATTAATTATAGTCACCATGCTGTACATTAGAATCCCAGAACTTATTCATCTTATAACTGGAAATTTGTGCCTTTTCACCATTTCCCCTATACTCCTGCCCATGCCAAACACTAATATGCCCTCTATTTTTCTGCATTTGGGTGTTTTCAAGATTCTACTTGTAAGAGAAATCATATGATATTTGTCTTTCTCTCTCTGACTTATTTCAGTTAGACCCTAAAGGTCCATCCATGTTATCACAAATTGCAAGATTTCCTTCCTTTTTATGGATGCATACTATTCCATTGTTTCCATTGTAATACACACACACACACACACACACACACACACACACACAAATATGTTTATTTGTTTATCCATCAGGAACCTAAGTGGTTTTATGTATGGCTATGGTAAATAAGGTCTGCAGGTTTCCTGATGAGAAATATGTGGTAATTTGTACCATTGTTACTCTGTATGTCTTCTTTTTTCTGTAGTTGTTCACATGATTTTCCTTTATCTTTGCTTTTGAGAAGTTTGTTTTTGTGTTTGGGCATGCTTTTATTCAAGTTTATCTCATTTGAGGTTCAATGAACTTGAATCTGTACATTTATGAATTTCAACAGCTTGGGAAAGTTCAGGGTCATTATGAACACAGTTTTTCTTCACCAATTTCTTTCTCTTCTTTTGCTAGCATTACAGTGATGTGAGTGTTAGACAAATGTATCATTAATATTTTACATAAATTGCACTTCCTCAAAGTTCTATTTATTTTTTCTACATGTTTCTCTCTTCTCTTTATTTAAAAAAATTTTTTTAATTTAATTTTTAAATTTACATCCAAATTAGTTAGCATATAGTGCAACACTAATTTCAGTAGATTCCTTAATTCCCCTTACACATTTAGCCCATCCCCCCTCCTACTGCTCCTTCAGTAACCCTCTGTTTGTTCTTCATATTTAAGAGTCTCTTATGTTTTGTCCCCCCCCCGTTTTTATATTATTTTTGATTCTCTTCCCTTGTGTTCATCTATTCTGTGACTTTAAGTCTTCATATGAGTGAAGTCATATGATATTTGTCTTTCTCTGACTAATGTCACTTAGCATAATACGCTCTAGTTCTATCCACATAGTTGCAAATGACAAGATTTCATTCTTTTTGATTGCGAAGTAATACTCCATTGTGTGTGTGTGTGTGTGTGTGTGTGTGTGTGTATCACATCTTCTTTATCCATTCAATAATCAGTGGACATTTGGGTTCTTTCCATACTTTGGCTATTGTTGATAGTGCAGCTATAAACATCAGGGTGCATGTGTCCCTTTGGAACAGCATACCTGTATCCCTTGGATAAATAGAAAGTAGTGCAATTGCTGGGTCATAGGGTTGTTGTATTTTTAATTTTTTGAGGAAACTCCATACTGTTTTCCAGAGTGGCTGCACCAGCTTGCATTCCCACCAACAATGCAAAAGAGATCCTCTTTCTCCCCATTCTTGCCAACATCTGTTGTTGCCTGAGCTGTTGATGTTAGCCATTTTGACAGGTGTAAGGTGGTATCTCATTGTGGTTTTGATTTGTATTTCTCTGATGACGAGTGATGTTTCATGTGTCAGTTGGCCATCTGGATGTCTTCTTTGGAGAAGTGCCTATTCATGTCTTCTGCCCATTTCTTCACTGGATTATTTGTTTTTTGGGTGTTGAGTTTCATAAGTTCTTTGTAGATTTTGGATACTAACCCTTTATATGATATGTCATTTGCAAATATCTTATCCCATTCTGTAGGTTGCCTTTTAGTTTTGCTGATTATTCCCTTCGCTATGCAGAAGCTTTTTATTTTGATGAGGTCCCAGTAGTTCATTTTTGCTTTTGTTTCCCTTGCCTCTGGAGACGTGTTGAGTAAGAAGTAGCTGTGGCCAAGATCAAAGAAGTTTTTGCCTTCTTTCTCTCTGAAGATTTTGATGGCTTCCTGTCTTACATTGAGGTCTTTCATCCATTTTGAGTTTATTTCTGTGTATGGTGTAAGAAAGTGGTCCAGGTTCATTCTTCTGCATGTCGCTGTCCAGTTTTCCCAGCACCACTTTCTGAAGAGACTGTCTTTATTCCATTGGATATTCTTTCCTGCTTTGTCAAAAATTAGTTGGCCATATGTTTGTGGGTCCATTTCTGGGTTCTCCATTCTGTTCCATTGATCTAAGTGTCTGCTCTTGTGCCAGTACCATACTGTCTTGATGATTACAGCCTTGTGGGATAGCTTGAAGTGTGGGATTCTAATGCCTTCTGTTTTGGTTTTCTTTTTCAAGATTACTTTGGCTATTCTGGGTCTTTTGTGGTTCCTTACAAATTTTAGAATTATTTGTTCTAGCTCTATGAAGAATGATGGTGTTATTTTAATGGGGATTGCATTGAATATGTAGATTGATTTGGGCAGTATCCACATTTTAACAATATTTGTTCTTCCTATCCAGGAAGGTGGAATCTTTTTCCATTTATTTGTGTCTTCTTCAATTTCTTTCATAAGTTTTCTATAGTTTTGAGTGTATAGATTTTTAACCTCTTTGGTTAGATTTATTCCTATGTATTTTATGGGTTTTGGTGCAACTCTAAATGGAATCGGTTCTTTGATTTCTCTTTCTGTTGCTTCATTGTTGGTTTATAGACATGCAACCGATTTCTGTGCATTGATTTTATATCCTGCAACTTTGCTGAATTCATGGATCAGTTCTAGCAGTTTTTTGGTAGAATCTTTTGGGTTTTCCATATAGAGTATCATGTCGTCTGTGAAGAGTGAAAGTTTGGCCTCCTTCTGGCTGATTTGGATGCCTTTTATTTCTTTGTGTTGTCTGATTGCAGAGGTTAAGACTTCCAATACTATGTTGAATAACAGTGGCAAGAGTGGACATCCTGTCTTTTTCCTGACCTTAGGGGGAAAGCTCTCAGTTTTTTCCCCATTGAGGATGATATTAGCATTGGGTCTTTTGTGTATGGCTTTTATGATCTTGAGGTAGGATTCTTCTATCCCTACTTTCTTGAGGGTTTTTGTCAAGAAAGGATGCTGTATTTTGTCAAAAGCTTTCTCTGCATCTATTGAAAGGATCATATGGTTCTTGTCCTTTCTTTTATTGATGTGATGAATCACATTGTTTTGTAGATATTGAATCAGCCCTGCATCCCAGGTATAAATCCCATTTGGTCGTGATGAATAATTTTTTGATGTATTGTTGAATCAGGTTGTCTAATATCTTGTGGAGGAATTTTGAATCCATGTTCATCAGGGAAATTGGTCTACAGTTCTCCTTTTTAGTGGGGCCTCTGTCCGGTTTTGGAATCAAGGTAATGCTAGCTTCATGAAAGAGTTTGGAAGTTTGCCTTCCATTTCTATTTTTTGGAACAGCCTCAAGAGAATAGGTGTTAACTCTTCTTTAAATGTTTGGTAGAATTCCCCTGGAAAGACACCTGGCCCTGGACTCTTGTTTTTTTGGGATATTTTTGATTACTAATTTGATATCTTTACTGGTTATGGGTCTGTTCAAATTTTATTTCTTCCTGTTTCAGTTTTGTTAGTGTATATGTTTCTAGGAATTTGTCCATTTCTTCCAGATTGGCCATTTTATTTGCATATAATTGCTCATAATATTTTCTTATTATTGTTTTTATTACTGCTGTGTTGGTTGTAATCTCTCCTCTTTCATTCTTGATTTTACTTATTTAGGTCCTTTCCTTTTTCTTTTCGATCAAACTGGCTAGTGGTTTATCAATTTTGTTAATTCTTTCAAAGAACCAGCTTCTGGTTTCATTGATCTGTTCTACTGTTTTTTGTTTGTTTGTTTGTTTGCTTTGTTTTTATTTTTGTTTTTTTTTTTGTTTCAATAGCATTAATTCCTGTTCTAATCTTTGTTATTTCCTGTCTTCTGGTTTTGGATTTTATTTGCTGTTCTTTTTCCAGCTCCTTAAGGTGTAAGGTTAGGTTGTGTATCTGAGATCTTTCTTCCTTCTTTAGGAAGGCCTGGATTGGTATATACTTTCCTCTAATGACTGTCTTTGCTGCGTCCCAGAGGTTTTGGGTTGTAGTATTATCATTTTAATTGACTTCCATATACTTTTTAATTTCCTCTTTAACTGCTTGGTTAGCCCATTCATTCTTTAGTAGGATGTTCTTCAGTCTCCAAGTATTTTTTCCAATTTTTTCCTGTGGTCAATTTCGAGTTTCATAGCATTGTGGTCTAAAAATATGCATGGTATGATCTCGATCTTTTTGTAATTATGTAGGGCTGATTTATGTTCCAGCATATGGTGTATTCTGGAGAACATTCCATGTGCACTGGAGAAGAATGTATATTCTGCTGCTTTAGGATGAAATGTTCTGAATATATTTGTTAAATCCATCTGGTCCAGTGTGTCATTCAAAGCCATTGTTTCCTTGTTGATTTTTTGATTAGGTGATCTGTCCATTGCTGTGAGTGGGGTGTTAAATTCTCCTATATTATGGCATTACCATCAATGAGTTTCTTTATGTTTGTGGTTAATTGATTTATATATTTGGGTGCTCTCACATTTGGTGCATAAATGTTTACGATTGTTAGGTCTTCTTGGAGGATAGACCCCTTAATTATGATACAATGTCCTTCTTCATCTCTTGATACAGTCTTTATTTTAAAGTCTAGATTGTCTGATATAAGTATGGCTACTCCTGCTTTCTTTTGTTGACCATTAGCATGATAGATGGTTCTCCATCCCCTTATTTTCAGTCTGAAGGTGTCTTTAGGTCTAAAGTGGGTCTCTTGGAAACAGCATATAGATGGGTCTTAGTTTCTTATCCATTCTGTTACCCTATGTCTTTTGATTGAAGCATTGAGTCCATTGACATTTAGAGTGAGTACTGAAAGATATGAATTTTTTGCCATTATGATGCTTGTAGAGTTGGAGTTTCTGGTGGTGTTCTCTGGTCCTTTCTAGTCTTTGTTGCTTTTGGTCTTCATTTATTTGTCTTTTTTTTTCAACTTTTCTCCCCTCAGAGAGGCCCCCTTAAAATTTCTTGCAAGGCTGGTTTAGTGGTCACAAACTCCTTTAATATTTGTCTGGGAAACGTTTGATCACTCCTTCTATTTTGAATGACAGCCTTGCTGGATAAAGAATTCTTGGCTGCATATTTTTCTGATTCAGCACATTATATATATTCTGCCACACTCCTTTGTGGCCTGTCAAGTTTCTGTGGATAGGTCTGCTGCAAACCTGATCTGTCTTCCTTTATAGGTTAGGGACTTTTTTTCCCTTGCTGATTTCATGATTCTTTCCTTGCCTGAGTATTTTATGAATTTGACTATGATACGCCTTGTTGAGGGTTGGTTTTTGTTGAATCTAATGAGAGTCCTCTGTGCTTCCTGGATTTTGATGTCTGTGTCTTTCCCCAGGTTAGGAACGTTTCCACTATGATTTGCTCACATAACACTTCTACCGGTATTTTTCTCTCTTCCTCTTCTGGGACCTCTATGATTCTGATGTTGTTCCCTTTTGATGAGTCACTTATTTCTTTAATTCTTAAATCGTGCTCTTTTATCCTTAATATCCCTCCTTTTTCTGCTTCATTATTCTCCATAAGTTTGTCCTCTATATCGCTGATTCTCTGTTCTGCCTCATCCATCCCTACCACTGTGACAGGCATTCAAAATTGCAGCTCATTTATAGCATTTTTTATTTCGTCCTGACTAGCTTTTACTTCTTTTATCTCCACAGAAAGGGATTCTAATCTATTTTAGACTCCAGCTAGTATTCTTATTATCGTGATTCCAAATTCTAGTTCAGATATCTTGCTTGTATCTGTGTTGGTTAACTCCCTGGGTTTCGATTCTTCCTGCTCTTTCTTTTGGGGTGAATACTTTCATTTTATTTTTTTTTGAAGGGAGAAAAGAATTAATTAGGTAAAAAAATTAAAATTAAAAAATATTAAAATTAAAAAATTTAAAACAAACACACACAATAAAATAGAATAAGTGATGCTCGATCCTAGGTGTATTTTGGTCTGGGTGTTGAAAAGGGCTTGATATATCAGAAAAAAAAAGAGGAAAGAATAAAAAAGAAAATCGTCTGATAATTTGAAAAAAATGAATACACTGAAGTAGATTAAAATGAAATGATGGAAGTAAAATAGGATTTGAAAAAAATTACAGAAAAGTAAAAAACTATGGTTGAAAAAAATTAAAGAAAATTTTTAATAAAAATTTAAAATAAAAATGAATTTTTTTCTCTTTCTGTATTCAAGAAAAATGAAAGAAAAGAAAAAGAGAAAAAAGAACAAAGAAAAAAGAAAAAAAGAAAGAAAATTGAACAAATGGATCAGCGAACAGACTGATATACGACTGAAACTACTTCATTTTCGCCTACTAGTCAATCTATGAAGTGGTTTATAGTTCATAAACTAAGCAGGCAGAGAGACTTGTGTTCCTGAAGAGCGAGGTTGGCCCAGTTGGATGGGGCTTAGTATAAACGGCTCCATTCTCCACTAGATGGTGCTGCTTAGCTTACTGGGGTGGATTGTTGAGGAGATTATAGATGTGTATGCACATGCGTGGGAGCAGTGAAAATGGCGTCACCCAGCTACCCTGTCTCTAGTATCAGAACTCTGTTCTCCCTGATCAGCAATTGAGCACCCATCCTTTGTTTTCAGCTTCCATCCACTCCCCGCCTTTACACAGTCTGTGACCAAGCCCCAGGCAACATCTCCCTCCTGAGTTTTGTCTCCAATGCGGCTGTTTTTCCCAACCCCTTACTTCTGAGGTACTGTGGCTTAGACCAGTTCTGCCCTTCAGCAGGAGGGTCTCACCCAGCAATGGTCAGGTGCCAGGCTGCACCCAGGAATGCTTGCAGGACCGTGCTGCTGCTGATGCCCAGAGACTGTAGCCAGGTGCCAGCCCTCCCCAGAAAAAGTTCATGAGATAGTTCAGCAGCAGCATTTCAGGGATTATGGAAAATCACAACACTCATCTGGTACCAGGCTTCACCCTTAATGACCTTGTTCCAGCACCAGCAAATGTGGTTGTTCTCCTGGGTCCACTGGGGCCTTGCCTTTGGGGGACCCATACAGCCTCTACCAGGTGTCATCCCAGCAGGGGAACTGCCTCTCCCCCTGTGGCCTGAAGAATCCCTGACTCCACTCTGCTCTTGGGGATTTGCCTTCCCACCAGAGCACTGCTAGGTATTGAGCTGTGGAGTTTTAGACTCTACGCTCCCTCTGTTTATAGTCTTAATGGAATTTAAACCCTCTCCTTTCTCCTTTCTCCTTTCTCCTTTCTCCCTTTTTAGTTCAATCCCTGTGGCTGTTTCTACTTTTTCACTTTCTCTACAGCTACTTTTGGGGCGGTACTTTTCCCATATTCTCCCCCTGCCCTGCCCTGTCTCCATCCTCTCTCCCCATGCAAAAGCACCTCCCTACCCTCCACAGCTTATCTCTCCACCAGTTCATCTCTTTGCACCATGTACCTGCTGAATTCTGTGGTTCAGATTGTGCAGATTGTTGTGTTAATCCGTAGATAAGTTTCCTAGGTGTGCAGTATGGTTTAGTGTTGGTCTGTCTGTATTTCATGGACCTGAGACACACAAAAAAAATTTCCATGCTGTTCCGCCATCTTGGTTCCTCCTCTCTTCTCTTTAGATTGATAATTTACATTGACTTATCTTCAAATTTGCTGATTCTTTAGTCATCTCTATTCTGCTTTTGAGGCCATCTAGTGAATGTTTTATTACAAATATTGTATTTTAAAGTTTTTAAATTATCATTTGCTTCTTTTTTTAGTTTTTATTTCTCTGCTGAAAACTGTTTTCAATTTATTTCAATTGTGTATCTTTATCTCATTGATATAGTTACATTTTCCTCTTCAAAGTCTTCGAGTATTATATTGAGCTGTTTTAGTCCTGTTAAAATTCCTGGGAAATGTTAATATTTTCACTTTAACAGCCCATCAATCCAGATAGGTCCAATACTTGGTTCTATCCTATTTTTTATGAATTCTGGTTCCAATCTTAGATTTGTTCCAAACATTTTGTTTCACTCTTTTGGTTCTATTCTTCACATGTGTCACTAATATGTTCATTTAAGATTTCGGTGATGATTGGGGCACTGAGTGGCTCAGTGGGTTGAGTGTGAGATTCTTGATTTCAGCTTAGGTCATGATCTCAGAGTAATGGGATCGAGTGCCATGTCAGGCTCTGCACGGGATAAGATTTTCTCTGTCTCCCCCTACCCCTTTCCCTGGCTAATGCACTCTCTCTCTCTCTTTCTCTCTCTCAAAATTAAAAACAAAAAAAGATTTAGGTGATGATTTAAATCTTTTTATTTTTATTTTTTAAGGTTTATTTACTTTTGAGAGAGAGAGAGAGAGTGTGAGCAGGGGAGGGTCAGAGAAAGAGGGAGAGACAGGATCTGAAGCAGGCTCCAGGCTCTTAGCTGTCAGTACATGTGAAGCTCAAACTCACCAACTGTGAGATCTTGACCTGAGTTGAAGTCAGAGGCTTAATCAACTGAGCCACCCAGGCATCCCAGTGATGATTTAAATCTTAGTTTGATTCACAAGCCTTTGATATTTTGTTTTGGGTATGTCCTGCACATTCTGTAGCTCAGGGATATGTGGGCTTATACACAGAATTAAGGAACCCCCTTCTTCATCTGTCTCTTCCATTGGATTACCCACTTTGTTCTGAAAGCGTGCTCATTCTGGTTCCTCTGGCTAAAATAAATTTAAGTATTTTGTCATTGCTGCAGCAACAGCTCCATTGTAGGGGCCTACTCTTGGGGCAAAACTACAGGTATAAAAAAGGTAACTAAATATACACACACACAGAGGCTACTTCTACTATCTTCAAATCACAAAAGACACTTTTCATGATTCCTTTAGGTAAAATGGTGGGGTTTTTCTCAGAGTTTTAGCCTTCTTAGCTGATGCATGATTTCACAGTGGGAATACTCACTTAAAAGCCATGAGAATAAAACGGTATGAGAACTTCACCCCCTTCCAGGTTGCTACTCAAGTTTTAGCTCCTTTCCACATTCCACCTGCTTTTGTTTACATAATTGACAGTTTTCAGGTAGTTACTTATTGTATTTTGTCCAGACATTTTAGTTGTAATTATAGGGGGAGAGAGACCAGAAAGAGCTCACTCAATTTCAGTAGGAACTGGAAACCTTTTTGTTATAATTCTATTTCTTCTTTTAAATTGTAAGTGAAGTCATCTGTGATTGTTGTTAGTCAAATTTTTGTTCATATGTTTTCTTCCATTCATTTTTTTGGATGTTTGAAATCAAATATCTTCATTTGTAGCATGGTAATATAAAGTTTTTCCCCCAATTGTTCCAATAATTTTCATTAAAAGTATGACAGTTTGTATAATTTTTCCCTAGCAAGTATTTTGATTTAAAAAATGTTTTAATAGACTTTACTTTTTAGAGAAGCTTTAGGTTTAAAGCAAAAATGAAAGTTCCCATATACTCCCCTCCTTCCCCCATATGCATAGTCTCCTCCACTGTGAACATCCCGTACAAGTGGTACATTCATTACAATTGATAAACCTACATTGACACATCCTTATCATCCAGACTCTATAGCTTATGTTAGAGCTCACTCCTGGGTGCACTCTATGGGTATGGACAATTGCATAATAACCATTAGTATTGTACAGAGTAGTTTCAATGTCCTAAAAATCCATTCTTCTCTCTTGCTTTCCATTAACTCTAACTTTCCATTAACTTTTAATGGTGGTCTTTGTGTGTAATTATTAGTTTTTAATATAATTTTCTAATAAGCCCACTTAGTAAAGTGTTTTATACCTGTTATTATTGTAACTGATTTCTCTGTTACTGTACAAGGATGTAAGCATATCATTTATAAATAATGATAATTTTGCCACATACTTTCCAGTATTTTCATTTCCTTCACTTATTCCTCTTATGAAATTGTTTTGACTATAATATTCATAAAAAGTAATAATAGTGGTGAAAGTTTTGATCCCTGCTGTATTTCTGTCTCAAAATTGAGGAATTATAGGAGAGGATAATTTAGGCAAAGGACTAATTATTAAAAGTACAAGCAGGGATTTGGCAAAACATCAAGGGAAGATGGCCTATCCTGGGCTAGTAAAAGTGGGAAGCTTTGTCTTCTAGGCCAGAAGTTCTACAAGGAGTGCTCTGCAGTAATCGACCCCATGGGGAGTGCTCTGAGGAGAAGACCACCTAGGCAGACAATATCATGGTCTTCCTTTCTTTTCAGTTAAACATTACTGAAAGGTAAACAGAATAATGTAATATACTCACCACCCACAATGACCAACTGTTAACATTTTAACATGATTTATTTGAATCCAACAAAAATCCCATTACAGATACCTTTTCAATCTTCCTCCCTTTGTTCTTCCTTTCCCAGGCCTAATTCTTCCCTTCATCTCCAGAGGTATTCACTATTGCACATTCTTGTGTATTTATACTTTTCACATAGATGTAGATACGGAACAAAACCTGTGGAAAAGCATTTTTTTGAACATTGAAGAAACGAGTTTTTTGAACACTGATTGTTATTGTTTTAGAAGATCTCAATTTAGAAAAATTATTTTAAAAATTGTTTCATCAGGGGCAGTAACATGAGGATAGAAGTGCAGAGATCCATATGTTTAGGCCCACCTCCATCACTAACTGTAGGGGGATGTTGGGCAAGTCACTAAACCTATGTTCTTTGAACTTCATTTTCTTTTAATATATTGGTAAAACATTTCAGGCTTTGTGAGCCATAGTGTCTATGCCAACTACCCAGCCCTGTTATTGTAGTGTAAATGCACCCATAAATATGTAAATTGAGTGTGGTCACATTCTAACAACATTTTGCTTATGAACATTGAAATTTGAATTTCATATAATTTTCACATGCCAGAAAATATTATTCTTCTTTCCATTTATTTCAACCATTGAAAAAGGTAAAATCCTTTTCTTAGATCTGGACAAAAAGAGGGAGTTGACCAGAATTGGCTCATGGGACATAGTTTGCTGAATCTATGCTCCCAGAAGTTTAGCAATTGTTAATATTATTTACATATTTTATGTGTAAAACACTTAAATGTAAGAAATGACATTTCTTGAGGTCTAAATATTTCAGTACATGTCTGCTAAGAATAAAAATGTTTTCCTACCTAATTACAATGCTATTACCATAACTAAAGAAATTAATGCTTATTCTTGAATATTATCTAATTTTTGAACCATACTGAATTTGACTTACTGTCCCCCATGTGTCCTCTAGCATGTTTTTCTCCTAATAAGCATCTATCCAAAGTTTACTCATTAAATTGCATTTTAATGAGTCTATAGTCTCTTTTAATCTAGAATAGTCCATGCTTTCCCCCCATGATCTTTAGTTTTGAAAAGTCTGAAAGCATCTTTACCGTGTCCAACATTCTGGATTTGTAGATTATTTTTCCTTGTTGGATAATGTGTCCCTCTATTTGTCATGTTTTCTGTGAACTGACAGTTAGATCTAGGTGATTTTTTTAGATTCAGGGTAAATTTTGGCAAGAATGTTTCATAGATGATGCTGTGTGCTTCACGTTCATTAGGAAGCAAATAACACCTGTTGTCCCAGGTGGTGACTAGCAGATTCTCCATCATGAAGATACATTGTCCTTTTGCAATTAGCAATGATTCTCTGCAGGGACTCTTTGGCACCTTCAAATACCTTGTTTTTCAACCACCATTCCTCTAATGGCTTGGGTATTCAGTAATCCTCATCTGAATCATTACATTGAAAAATTATTTTTAAATGCTTTTAAATGAAAGGGATATTTAATTCAAAGGGATGTACAGGAATCACCACTACTCGGTAGAAATTATTTCTAAAATACGTTCATGTGAGACAGCTGTCCTGGTCTTACCTATTGAGGGCATCTGTGCCTGGACTCAAGGTGGTAAAAGGCAGAGGAAAAATGAGAAGCCATGCCCACAGATTGGTTTTATAAAAGATTTGAGCCATTTGTAAGAAATCTCCACCTTCCTTCTGCTGTCACCATGACAACATAAGTAAGCCTGGCTAGAACCTTCCCATGGCATTTAGGTCCTTCTATGCTTAGGCTCCCAGTCCTATTAAGTGGAATGTCCTTGATGTTTATTATATTCAGATTAAATATAAATTTCAGGGGAACTGAAGGAGGGATGGCATGCCAAGATGTATGCTGTGGACCCTACGTTTCACCAAAGATGGCCTCATCACCATTTCTTCTTTACTTAAAATGGTAAGGTTATTATTTGGTACAGTAGTATTAGCTACTTGTTATTTTAAAGGTACTTTTTTCCGTTGTTTGGCATTGCACTTGATTTGATGGTGTTCATGTAAAAAAGAGAGAAAATACTTTTTGGAGAAATCAAGCATCTAAGTGTAGGAAAGAAAACTTTGGAAGACTTTAAAACAGTATAGAGTAGAAATGCTTCTACCTATGTGTCCCACAAAAAAAAGCTAAAATCCCACCCCTGGACATTGTATACACAACAAGCATAAGACTTGGAAAGGTGGAGAGGAAAAGACAACCCTCTAGGAACCTTAGGACTGTGAGAGGTCATATCCCTGAGTTCTTTCAGTTTTCTTTTTGCCTCATATATGCTGGCCACATTCTGGAGAAGTCAGTAACCCAGAAATGTCAATGAGGACAGACGAAAAATTCCAAGAAAAGCTTGCTTGCCCCTACTTAAAGGGCCAGAAAAGGGGTAGCCTAGAAAGTCAGAGAATTTTAGACAAAACCCCAGCCAAACACCACAGGAAAACCACAGACCCACCCCAGTATCAGCTCCCCAGTGGGGGACCTGACCCCCCCACACCCACCCAGCAGTAATGAGGTACCCCAGTCCTGGGTTTTGATATCAGATTCTCGTTATGAAAAATGCAACAATGGAGGAAACAGGGTGAAGGATACTCAGGACCTCTCTGTGCTATTTTTGCAACGTTCTATGGATTTATCAATTAATTAATTTTAAATTGATGTATAATTGACATACAATGTTATAATAGTTTCAGGTGTACAGCATAGTGATTTGACAATTCTATACATTACCCAGTGCTCACCCCGATAATTGTAGTTAACCATCTGTCACTACAGCTATGACAGTATTATTGACTATATTCCCTATGCTGTGCTTACCATATCCATGATTTATTTATTTTTAGAACTGGAAGTTTGTACCTCTTAATCCCCTTTACCTATTTTGCCCATCCCCCCACACTCTTCCCCTCTAGCAACCACCAGTTTATTCTTTGTATTTATGATATATATTTTCTTGTAATTTCGAAGTGAAAAGTTAAGTTAAAAAGGCCAACTATTGGGTAACTAAAAAAAAAAATTCATCTGGGTGCTCTCTAGTCCCTTCAGTGTGCATTGACCAGGTTCAGTGTCTTATAGCAAAACAGTTAGAATAAATAGCTGCTTGCCTATTTAATTCTGGTACAGTGTCCCTAAATAATAGGTTTGAAGGACTGACATTTAGAACTGGGAAAATTCAATTTTAAATGGAAGATTTAAGGGAAAATTTGGTGTTTCTATGGAAAATTAGGTTATGTTTATAAGCAAAAGCATCCAAAAGAGAAGGCTATCAAGGGCAAAGATAGGAAGCCATGGAAACACTTTTATAACAAAACTCCATTCATTTCAAGAAAAATTAACACGGTTTCCCTTTCTTTATTTATTTCAATATACTTTAATACAAAATTTAAGTAAGAACAAGGACTGCTGAGAGGGATATTAACAAAGAGAGCTCTGCTTTCAGCCTACAGAAAATGTTTACTTAGCACCTACTTACTACTCTAGGACACATCAGCAACCACAAGAGGTAAGTCTCCCGTGTTCGTGGATATTGGGAATGCTCACATCTAGGGTGCAGCCTGGAACCTTCTAGAAGCAAAGTAATGTGACAATTCAGGGTTTCTAGACTGAAACAGAACAAAACATAACAACCATGAATACCTATGAAGGCTATAATGTGGACAGTGGATTAAACTTGCCTTTCCTAATTAGAATTATGGAAAATGGCAAGGAAGTTTTCTAGCCTCCAGAATTATTCACAAAGAAACAGACTGACACAAGAACTGTTCATCACCCTTTCATTACACATTTTTGAGCAAGAGAGGGATTACATTTTGTAAAGACTGTGGTTCAGAAGGAAATGTGATGAGTGAAAGCAGGGCATGAAGGACCAGTCATAGTTCTGGATGAACAGTGTGGCATTGAGCACACACTGTCAAAGACCCAAATGTCTCAGACCCTTTTGACTTTTTCTGTGAGGGCTTCCAGGTGTAACACAAGAGGCAGTTCAACTTGACTCTTGGATCAATAGCAAACAATTTTTTAGTGTATATAAATACCATTGACTATTTGCCTTCTAATTATACTTGCTCAATCTGGCAACCCCAGTTGCATTGCACCCCTATTCCAGCCCCTTTGTTCTATAGATAGCACCTGTAGCTCCTCAGTAAGAAAAAAAAATAAGGTCAGAAGATTGCTGGAGCCCATTTGCCCTCAGTACAGACAGCCTGGGGTGCTTGAGAATTGACTTTCTCCCAGAGCAGTCTTAGCCAACCACCAAATGGTACAGGAGACACGACAACCCAGCTGTCACCTTGTGTGGAGACAGGTCTGAAGTGTAAATCATATATCAGAGCTCTCCAGAGGACAAGGCTCAGGCTGGGGCTTTGTCTGAAATTGCACCTTTGTTTGGTTCCTTCCTCTTCCCTCTTTTGCTCCCCCCAATTGTGCTTTCCCACAATTCTTGTGGAAGAAATTACTTAATAAATGATGGGCATATTAATCTTATCATTAGGGTCCACTTCTGGGGAACTCAGCAATGACAGTCTTGAAATAAGAGATGTGAATATACATTTGGCCTTGAAGAATTTGTCCCCGTGGTAAAATACATTGCCTAAATAGATAAGAATGCTAGAAATTCCTTCCTCAAATTATTGTTTGATGTCAGTATATTTGTCTTTGAGTAAAATCTGAGAATCCAACAGTGTTGTCTATAAAAGGAAAGTCTTTGATAGTTAAAAGTATTATATCCAAAAGAAGAGCCAAGAGTCTTAAACATACCATCTATTGAAGAGCAGGGCCTGGCCTTTCATCTCTTGCAAGATCTCACCCACAGACTGTCCACCCAGATGACCTTGGAGGCTCTAACTGGGGGAACCTGGCCACTCCTCTAAGGACACCTAAATTTAGCACATCACAAAACTTGAATTATGCAATCAGAGCTTTGTGGATGAAGGGTCAGTGAAATGTCAAAGATCCTCATCTAATAATTATCTTTGTAAAATTATCTTCTTGTGAGATATGTTAACATGCTTTTAGTTCTTTGCTTTTTCTGGTCTTATCACAAAATGGGTTCCAGGAAACTTTGATAATCTTTCCCTCACACCCACCCTCAACCCCTTACTGATGCTTAGCTGGATTTGCACAGAAAGGAAAAAATTAGATCTAGAAAAATGTAGTATCCTTAGGAAGCATGAGTAAATTACTGAGTTTCCATTTATTGAATACCAACAAAATACTAAATACTTTATTACTTAGTATATGTTATTTCATTTATTATTCTTGTATACATTTTATAGAATGGGAAATAAAGACTCCAGGAAAAAGAACTTACCCAAGTTCATTTAACATGTAACCTTGCACAAAATTGTGCACCTAAAAAATAAACCCAGAAATGTGCTCTAAAATAAAAGCATATTTCTTCAGCTCCCACTGGTGGTCTCAGCTTCACTAAGATTTATTTTTTGTATATAAAGCTTGAATGTGTGCAGTCAGTATTTCAATGGCCAACCATAATGTATGCATACTGCAGAAGAAATAAGAGAAATATAAGGTTTTCAGGGATATAAGTCTTCTGCAGATAAAACAGAGCAAAAAGATAACACAGTCTCCTTGCTTTGGATTAAAAGGGAATTGTCCCCATACAAGTAAAAGGGGGATTATTTTGGATGAACATGTTTGTTATCCAACAAAGGCATCATCAAACATAAACTGGAATGAAACACCCTCTATGCTAGGAGATTTCACAGTTCTGGCATATTGTCTGAGCTATCACTGCACTGATGAGCTTATCTTTTAATATCCAGCAGCACACTGAGACACACCCATGCAGTATCCCAACAAATTTCTTGCTTAAGTGTTATAGAAACTTGTTTACCCTTCAATTTTTTTTTTAATTTTTGCTTTCCACTCTCAAGATTGCACCAAGAGGATGACTGACCTATTTTTGCTGCAGTGTTTGATTTGCTTTTAATTATAGCAATTACAGTGCCCTAATCACTGGCATCATCCCCAGGATGTTGTTTTTTTTTTCTTAATGTTATTGTTACTCAGATTACACAGCTTTGGTGCCAGCGTGAAGCTTGCTAATGATCTAGGGATGCTGCTAGTGGTCTTAGGGATGCATTAGAGGTCAGTGAGAGCCCTTTTTTAAAGATTTCTCCCGTGGCTTCTGAGCTGACCTCATTGTGGAGAGCTGCCCCTTGGCATGGCCTTGGGAAACCTGAGTTGCCTTGATAATTTCCTGGAAAAAGAAGGATTCATTTAGGAGACCCAGAAGAGTAAGCCATTTGAGTTCTACAGAATAGAGTTTTCAGAGTGAAATTAAAATTTTTCCAGAAAAAAAACTGTTTTCTAGATGTCTTGTTCTATTTATCTCCCCTCCCTTCCTGTCTTCCTATTCTTAATCTCTGTCTTAGTCAGTTTAGAGAGCTGTAACAAATATGCCATAGACTGGGTGACTTAAACAATGAACACATATTTCCCACAGTTTCAGAGGCTGTGAAGAGCAGGTCAAGGTGCTGGCAGGTCTGGTGTCTGGTGAGGCCCTCTCCCTGGTTGGCAGACCAGCTCTCTTCTTTTTGTAACCTCACATGGCAGACAGCAGTGAGAGTAAGCAAACTCTCTTCTGTCTCTTCTTATTAAGCCATTCATGCTGTCATGAGGGTTCCATCTTCATGACCAAATTGCTTCCCACAGGTTCTATCTCTAAATGCCATCAAACTGGGGATTAGGATTTCAACATATGAATTTTGAGAGAACAGAAACATTCAGTTAATAACAGTCTCCAAATTCAAAACGTTTATTGAAAACATGTATAGAATTGCTAGCAATAATAATAATAGATTTATGGGGGCTAACTATATGCAAGTGTTAACTCCTTTCATCCTCCCATCAACCCCAGGAGGTAGGGACTCTTAACATCCCTGTTTTTAAGATAGGAAGCCTGCCTCAGAGACAGGATACATAACTTTTCTGCATTTCAGGGCTGGATTCCAATTCAAGTGATCTGTGACCCCTCCAGTGAACTCTTTTCATGCCAGGATGCAGTAGGGGCACCCATTAGTGTAAAGAGACATGTCAGGGTAAGCTCCATTCTCATGAGGCTCAGGGGAGGCTGGGAGTCTAACATAACAAAGCTTTACCACTCATTGGGAAACCAGCCTCAAGTTAATTAAATTGATAGTATAGAAAAAAAGGGGGGCGATTAATGCTTTTTATTCTTCTGGTTTGATGAATTGTACACAGTCAAATCTAATTAATTTTCACCTTCACAATGGTGGAGTGATGAGTCACTGCTCTTTATAGAAAGGCTGAGCACAGAACCCTACCTAACCCAACTTATTTTTTAAGCCCCCTTCTGTATATGGAAGCACTAATTTAGTTAGAGATTGTTGATATACTAATTACAATCACACTCACCTACTCATTAGAGTAACTCCTCCAAGGAATTACTCTATGCTTTTAAATCTGTACTAATTGCAGGTCTATTTTTAAAGTACAACAGAATGATAAAGAATAAGACAGACCTGGGTTGGAATACAGACTCTTCAGATTACTGACTCTGTAATTTTAGATAAGTTACTTAGCCTCTACGAGTCTCAGTTTCTTAACCTGTAAAATGGAGATAATCATGTTCTTCCCTGGTCTGAAGGCTTTGAGGAAGAAACGACAGCCAACCCCCCCAACAGTGCTACAATAAGTTTACAGTATAATTTTCTGGTCCATACTCTTGCATTTAACTGATTTGGATTTTCACTTTTTGCTAATTTCAGCTGATCTCCTTTCAATAAACACAACCAGAACAGGATTTTTCATTTCTTGTTGTTGGACTAGCAGTATAGCTTTCTTTCTATGGAAGTCTAATGTGTAGTGATTTTTATGGCATGCTATTGAAGCCAGTTTAACTGTAAAATGGTGAAACTGGTTTCAGAAGTGAGACTGAAGCCTTTGCAAATTGGTAAGTATAGAGTAATGTGTCTCCCATGACATCAATTAGTCTAATTTTAAGGAGGCTATATGGAGTTTTGTGTCTTTATCCAGGCATCTCTTGTTCTTTGATATTTGGAAGAGATTTTTCTTGCCTTTTTTGGGGGTATTTCAAGAGAATAATCCTTAGTCTTTACTAAGTGGCTTTTTTTGACCATCTACTCTATGAAGCACAGGGATTTGTCAGACACTTGTTCAAGGTTGTCTTTCAATCTAAATGAAGGTAGAGCATAGTGAGTTTTCCAGGGGAAGTAAGGCAAAGTGCAGAGAGGTTCAAATATGTGAGGACTCAATCCAGCTGAGGGGTGAGGGAAAATCTAATGAAGAAGATTTGTTTGAAACATGAATTGAAGATCAAGAAGGGTCTTGGTAGCCTGAAAGGAAAAGGCAGGAAATCCCAGAAGAAAGTCTTTATCAGCAATGACACAAATATGGGAAACTCTGGCAAATGCTTAGCCATCACAGAAAGGTGAAAGTTCTTTGCAGCAGAGGGAAGCTGCAATGCAGAATATGGGATTCAACTTGTAAGGAATGTTGATTAAGCTATTACCAGATTTTGAGAGCTGCCATTCATTAGAGGGGATGTTTCTCGTGGCCCAGGAATTGTGAGCTATAGAGCTCTGTTCTTGCTGTCCATGAGCTTCAAGTCCCCAGATGCTAGGATTCCTGGGAGGGTATAAGAGCGTCACCTATTTTGATTTGCCAGCTGGGGGACAGCTAAGCTTACCCCAAGGATGTTAGAAAAGAGATGGATGAAATGGATGAAACAGATCAGGTTAGATGGAGCAGAATGTGAAAAAGTGAGAGAGAACTTGGTGATTTGGAGAGCTGAAAATAGCTTGGTTTTCTTAAAAAAACTGAGGCAATTTATTAACATAGCCATCACTTGTTCTAATGCTTCTTATTGGCAGCTGGAAGAGATCTGGGCTGGCAACATTGATTTGAGACACTTTACCAAATGGAAGTTGAAAGCAAGAAAGGAATAAGATCCTCCCAGTGAATATGTGGCTCATGAGTTGTAGGCCTAGGGCATCTGTGAGAAACCAGTGCTGGAGGGACCAGTGTGGTTATACAGGCAGGACAAAATCTACAAACAGGAGTTGGGTAAAGACAGTGCACTGGCACTCTCTACCTTCACCTCACCTTCTTTCCAGTGTGAGAACTTAGAGATGGTAAAAGTAAAAACAATCCAAAATATTTCCCAGAGGCTTACATGCAAGGATATTGAGATACACCAATGCAGTACATGGACAGTTGCAGGAAATAGAGGCTATATTCCTCCTGCTGGCACTACTGGTGAACAATCTGTGAAGTCATGGGTGTTGGTGGCAGTTACAGTGGCTGGAATCAGCTTTCCAATGTGTAGTCACCAACTTTGTACATACCTAGAGGCAGGTGTGGAGGACACAAGTGTGGCAGCTGCATTTTCCTTATCTCTAAGATCATTGCTTTGGTGATGTACTCTCAAACCCTGATCCCATGGGAGACCACTGACTTCTGCTTTTCTAGTCCATTTTCTAGTACATCTGTGAATTTTGTTAAGAAACTAATATCCTAGATTAAAATCTTTTTTTTTTTTCTTCTCAAAATGCCTAGAATTTCTGTCTTCTTTCATGGAACTGGGATTGGTAAAAGAACTTTGAGGAAGCCCAGAGAAGAGACTATTTCAACAAGGAGGGTATGTGCTACAGTATCACATGTCACCAAGAGCTAATAAAAGTAAGAAGCAGGGGTGCCTGGGTGGCTCAGTCAATTAAACATCTGACTGTTGATTTCAGCTCAGATCATGATCTCAGGTCATGAGTTCTGGCCCTGCGTTGGGCTCTGTGCTGACAGCGGGAGCCTGCTTGGGATTCTTTCTCTTCCGCTCATGCATGGTCTTTCTGCCTCACTCATGGGCTCTCTTTCTCACTCTCTCTCTCTCTCAAAATAAATGAATAAACAAACATTTTTTAAAAGTAAGAAGCAAAATATTTTTACTGTATTTGCAAGTTGTGTTCTATCAAAGAGGCTCCCATGGTGCCATAGGTCAGGCAGCAGGGCCACCTGGACAGGTGCCTGCCCCATGACAGGCTGACAATTTTGTGCTCCTTCAGTGTTCCTTAATTAACAATGTTTTTTTTTCTATTAATAGATATTAATGCATATATCAGCTATTACCTAAGTCTGTTCATTGGACTCTTCCAAAACAAAATCTTTTTGTATGATAGCATTTTAAAGATGGAAAAATTAATGAAGACTCTGTTGGGGATATAGAAAAGGTTTATGCTGCATAAAGATTTCACATGGGGACATTTTTTATAGACATACTTCCTTCCCAAGATTCTTTGTTTCAGCAGCATAGCTACTATGTCTGCTCTGCCTTTCTCTTGCCTCAGCTCTCAAACCAAAAAGCCCCTAAATCTTCCTTTCCAGATTGCTTCTCCTCCTTTTAAAAATCTCTTTTTATTTCATTCAGAGCAATTTAGCATTGTAGAAGCATCAGTCTCCAAGCCATACATCCACCATTAGTTAATACTTGTAAGTATCTAATTTGCTCTGATTAATCCAAGTTTCCAGGATCAGTTCTCCCTACATGCCAGTGGGCCATTGTAAAAGTCAACAAAAAAAAATTTGCCTGTTAAGTGTTCAAATCCATATAAAGAATTTATTACATTCACTGAACAGGCATAGAAACAATATGCATTTCATTGGTTATATAAGAAGACTCTAGTAAATACTTGTGTTAATTGGTATGATATTTCTAATTTTTTATCATGAGTTTTAGTGCTTCCTTATAAGGAAATGGGTAATGGAGAAAAAATGAAAGTTGTTAGCAAATGGGGTCAAGGAATCAAGAGGCTAGATTTTGCATGGGTAATCTGTAAGAATGGTGAAGTTAATAGCATCACTGTGGGTGGAAAGGAGGGTAGTGGACTAAGGGCTAATTTGTTTAATGAATAAGTGAGAGCACCGGGGGGAGGTATGGATGGCAAGAATTTGGAGAGATAGATGGTAGCAGAAGAGTTTTTACATGACTATGGAGGAGTATTACTATGAAAATTACATTGGGGAGGAAGAAAGATCCTCATGATACTGATATTTGGGGAAATAAAGATAGTGTCCAGGTTATCAAACAATATGTAAAAGAACAATAATCAGGGCTTGTTTAGGAAGCTAGGTCAGTGGTCCAGAAATAAAACAATGAGGGAGTTAAGCATGTCAGTAAGAGGGTTTGAGCAGAGGATGTGCTGTGTGCTAAATTCTGTGTTAGGAATGCTTCTATCATATAATTTCAATGGCAGTCGGTATTGAAAAGGAGGTCAGAATAAGATGGAGTTGTGTGGTAAAAAAAACTCTCAAATTTCATAGTAGAGAACAATACAAGTTGAATGCAGGTTTATGCAAAGCCCAATGGTGGCCAGAGGGGGTCTTCTCCATGATGTGAATCTGGGCCAGAATTCCTCCATCTTGTGATACTCCTATCTTATTGCTTCTTCCAACTGAAGGCAATGTATAGAACAGTAAATTGTGTGGGTTTTTAACTGTGTAAGAAAAAAAGAAATACTATAAGAAAAATAGGGAGAAAAAAAGAAAATAGTTAACTACAGAGTGTGGCAAGCAATGGAGTGAAGGGGATAAGGCTGGGATGGAGACACCTTTGAAAATACTTTTAAGATGATTTTGACTTTTGAACTATGTATATGTGGGTATGCATATGTGCATATATGTGTTGGCATATATGTTCATCCATAAATATATAAAATATCTAAAACGTTAAGTCAAAGAAAAAAATAAGCCCCTAATACTGAACACAAACAGAAACAAATCTAAATATATAAAATTGATAACAAATATATAGAGAAAATTATCAGTTTATGTAATCCTTAATATAGTTCTCTGATTGAACATGTTTTGTAATGTATATTCTATAGGCAATGAGAACTAAAAATAATTTTTAAAACACGTTTGGTAGTTTTATTGTTAGTAATAATATTGGTGTTGTAATTTTGAAATTTTTAATGAATATTACAGGATAAAGCAAATGAATAAAAGTGTAAACATTATTAAGAATCAAGAGTTTAAGATTCAACTTTAAAAGATTAAATAAAACAAGGAAGGTAAGAAAAATTGGAAATAGGAGTATGAACTCCCAGTTGCTTCTTTTAAAAAATATCTCCTAGTTCTGTCCACTGAAAGGGCCCAGAAGCAATGACATGTCAGTAGCAATGAATCTACACAGTATCTAGTTTCCCACATAGAAGTGCCTAGGCCTCCTTTGTGAAATGCTGAGTCGAAGTTGGGGCAGGAAAAGAATGAGTCTGAAGTATCATGTTGAGCCAGAAAGCAAGCTAGTACAGAAAGACTCATCAAGTAACGTCAGAAAGACTTGGGCACCAGTTTGAAAAGACTCATGCAGCAGGAATTGGAACAATTTAAACATCAAAAAGATTAACTAATGTAATTGATAGCAGCATCTTATGGCTGGTAAATAGTATTTTCCATGAAGGCTGTGTGTGTATATGTGTGTGTATGTGCATGTGTGTTTGTGTGTGTGTTCTCTCATGCTCTGCCCTCCTAATACAATGTAACTGAAAGTCTTCCTACAGGAGATGAAGGGTTTACTTTTCTTTCCCTTGAACCTAGATCAATTTTTGTGGCTACTTGGACCTGGAGAAAATGAGTGACTTCTGAAGCTAAGTCATAAGAAAGATAAAGCTTAAAGCCTATCTCTTTCCTTTCCTTTCTAATGCTTGCCCTTGACACCACACTGTGAGGAAGCCAAAACAGTCATATTCAGAGAGACCACCTGAAGAGGACTGTGTGGAGAGGAACTGAGGCACCTAGCCAACAGCTAGGATCAACAGTCAGACATGTGAGTGAATGACCCTTCAGATCATTCTAGTTCCTATCCTTCAATTTTCCAACTGAGATGTGCAGAGACAAGCCATTCCTGCTGTGCTCTGTTCAGAGGCCTAACCCATATAATCAGTAAAAACAATAAATGATTGTTTCATGCCAGTGCATTCTGAGATAATTTTTATTTATTTATTTATTTATATTACTTTTAAAAATTGTGATAAAATATGCATAACATAAAATTTACCATCTTAACTATTTTTAAGTGTACAGTTCATTGGCAGTAGGTGTATTTACATTGTTGGGCAGTCATTGCTGCCAATCATTTCCAGAACTCTTTCATTTTCCCAAACTAAAACACTTCACCCTTTAAATAATAACTCTCCATTTCTCACTACCCCTGGCAACCACCATTCTACTTTCTGTCTCTGTGGATGCAACTACTCGAGGCACCTTATATAAGTGGAATCATTTAGTATTTGTCCTTTTGTGACTGGCTTATTTAACTTAGATTAATATCTTCAAGCTTCATCCATGTTGTAGCATGTGTCAGAGTTGCCTTTCTTTTTAAGACCAAATAACATTCCATTGCAAGTGTATACACACACACACACACACACACACACACGTATATATATACTTTATTTTATTTTCCATCGGTATAACATTTTACACAGCCATAATAACTAAAACAAACACAAAATAAACAAAAATTCATGAGTTCAGAATGCTATTCCAAAAAACAGAAAAATAGGAAATCTCTTCTGTATAAAAGAAAATCGCCTAATAAATGCAAAAACAATAATATGATGTGAAAATATCTTGAAAATCCAAATATAAAACCTGATTTTAGCAAGAATTATCAATGGATGCTGAAATTGCTATGTGAAAGATTTTTGGGGAGCAGTGTGTATCTAATGCTGACAAAATATTATCCCACCAAATCCATATGGATTTCAAAAAGGAAGATATAGTGTTAAAGCTGACAGATCAAGCAGTTACCACCTTAACTAAAAGATTATGGTTAGCATTACCTATGATGGGCAAACTGACATTATACACTTTCCATTGTACCTGTGTAACCTGTGTAGTATTTTTGCCAAAATGCCTAATCCAGAAGTATCACATCTCTAGATATAACTTAGAATTCATGGAGAAAATCAAGATGACAAAAACGTACATGAGGAATCATACAAATCCAGAATGTGTAACAGTCTATCCTGGACTTTCAGAAAGTGAATGTCTGGATAAGTGGAGGAAGGTTCTAGATTCTAGGTTCTAAAAATCTAAAGAGGTTTAATAGTTTGATGCATGCATGAACTTTGATTGGATTATTCCTGTGAATCAGGAGAAAAAAATAACTATAAAGCAAATTTTGGGTATATTTGGAAAATGTGAATATGGAATGTGTATTAAATGATATTAGAAAATTATGGTATTCTTACAGGCTAAGACATATTTGGAGCTCAAATATTAGAACACCTACAACATAATTTCCAATGAGTTTGAACATACACCACAAATGCACATATATTTAGAGATAAAGCAAATAGGGCAAGTTGTTAACAAGTGTTGAATCTAGATGAAGAGTACTTTGACCTTCATTATATTCTTCTTCCAACTCCTTTGTATGTCTGAAAAGTTTTATAATAAATTATTGGAAAAAATAATAATAAATCCAGGAATATTGAACAATCCCAACTTGTGTGGAGAGATAGGCTATTTATTTGGTGGATCTGAAGGCCTACTGTTCATACTGAAGTCTATTTGAATACCCATTCTCTGTATCTTGTGAGATGACCCACTATTTGTTGTAAACTCTAGTACTAGGGGTTTTTAGGAGATAGTATTTTACAGTAGTTCTCTCTCTCTCTTACTTTCTGAAAGAGGGTCTGGGAAATATTTGATTGAATTTCTTTTCATTTGACCCTATTATCTGGTAATTTCCACAGTCAGCCTACTTTCTGTTTATTTTCTCTCTACCACAATAAAAATCATCACTATAATTATTTGTTTACATTGTTCTAATTATGATACTTAACATCATGGTACAATATCTGTATAACAGTAAAATATAATCTCTAGAAATTGCTGTTAACATCTGATTCTAGGGATGGAATTCAAGTTTCTCAATTTTAGGATCAATTTGTTTTTTCTTTCCCCTATCCTTTTATAAACCTAAGAATAATTTTGGGAGCCTTATTAAAATTCATATTTTGGGTCCTACATCCAAAGATCTGTTTTGATAGGTCTGAGCTCAGACTCTGAAGTCTGCATTTTTAACCAGCAGTCAGGTGATCCTGAAGGCATCCACACTTTAAAAAGTACTACAATATTTTAGTTTGAAAGGGAGTCCATGACACAGAGGAAAAACCTAAACAAGGTCTGTGTTGGTAAGCTGATTTATTGGCAGGGGGCGGGCATGCTGAGGGTTGAAGCTAATGAAACCAGGGAGAGAAGTACAAGACATAGCACTTGTTGGGCCGGAGCTTTTTGTCATGATGATGATGAATGGATTGGGGCCAGTGTTGGATGGGTGTTGGCTGTGGCTAGAGGAGGGATTTTCAGAATACATTACTTGGGTTTGGGGCAGGGTTCAGTGATTGCAAGGCAGAGTGGAGACTATCCCTGCTCCAGAAAGAAAGGAACCTCCCTTCTGAGTTGAGTGCATTTGGAGAGGTGATTTCACAAACAACATTCCTTTAATCCCTATTGGAATTTATTCAAATAGAAAGATGTTATTATTTCTCCCATTTATAGATGAAAATAGGTTCAGAGACTTTAAATAACATTTTCAGGGTTATGGCAAGTGATGGGTTTTCCACTCATTAGCACTTCCCACTGTGCCATGTTATTCCAGAGTAGAAGCCATTGGAACCTGGAAAGCTTGGATGTGTGTTTGTGAGGCACTAGATGTAGCTGTTAGAACCCAGACAGAACTGGGTCCTTTGATTTCTTCATTTGAAAACAGGAAGAAGTATCATACCTCCTTCACATTGTCATTGTGAAGATAAAATAAAATAAAACAATGCTCATTAAGCCTTGATATGGTCCCTAGCATATTTTAAATATTCAGTAAATATTAGTTATTATGTTATGTAGCTAGGAAATCTGGTGATGGTGGCAGGAAGAGTGGAGAATAAGGTAAACTCTCCCTTGTTCTATCTTTATCATTTAAAAACTGAGACCTGAGAAGAGGTGGAAATAGAAACAAACTGACAAGTCTGGTATCTAGCAATTCTTTGAAAATAGTGTTCAATGTAAAGAAAAACTTGCATACTTGCCTGATCTTTCCATCATGTCTATGAAATGCAGGGCACCTGTAGGCTGCCTTTGTCCCCTTCTGAGCCTCCCAGGAGCATCTTGTAAAGTGCTTGTCAAGCAACAGGTCCTCAGTGCAGTGACCTTGAGCTGGCTAAAGTCAATACAATGAAGAGTGTTTCAAGATTTCTCTGCATTGCTGTCTCGTTTTACATCTTCCTCTGCTCCTGTTTTATTCTCTTTCAGACAGCCTCATTTTGATTCCTTTTACACCTCTCTGCTATTTACTCTGCTGAAACTAATTTTTACTTCCATTTTTATGCCCTTATTTAAAAATTGTCCCCAAACTCTAGCCCTGCCAGACAGATAAATCTGACTATTGAAAAATGTTAAAATTATGTTTGATTTCTTTTGAGTCTGTGTGTGAAAAATAAATGGGGACAAGATGAAGGACATATTCTTCATTTGTAGTTGTTTCATTTGAGAAAATAAATAAACACGGTTACTAATTTGGAAAGTTGGATCCTAAAGAAAAAATCCAATCTTGATGATTCAATATTAGCATTATTTATAGACAGCTAAAGCATGAGTTTGACAGTTTGTAAATCTGTATTAATAAAATCAATAGCATTTCACATAAGAATATTTTTAGTTTGATACTCATGCAATTTAACAATACTGTATCCTTTTTACTTTTATTACTTCATTTTAGTCTCTCTGTGCTTTGCTGTCATTAACGTACATTAGTTACTATGGCAATGACAGTGTAAAAGATGTGGAAGGCACACAGTGATACCCAAGGCTACAAATGAGACACGATTTATATGCCAGATGAACACTAGAGCATAGGATATGAAATTATTAAGGAAGTGACTTCTATAAATTCCCTTTGTAAATATTGTGGGTTTTCTGCTTGATTGTGTGATGAATAAATTTAAATTAGACCATTATTATTCACCACTCATTGCATAAAACAGCATCCCTGAATGTTTTCTATTTGATTGTGACACCACCCTTTGATGCAGCATTTTTTGGTAACCTTCCCCATCTTTTCTGATGACATTCTGAGAGATTATCTTTTGGGCTGAGATTTATTGTTGTTCATTCAAGCAAATACTGAATGCTTGTAGGTCAAAGATGTTCACATGGATTTTATGGTGTAGAAAATGTTTCATCATTGTTGTAGTGGTTGTGATTAACAGTTTAATAGTAAATTCAGTAGAAACAATCCACTGTATGGAATGGTGAAGCAGGGAGAGCAGCAAGATCATATTTTTCTCCTTGAGGAACACTTAACCATCCACTCCATTGTTTGCCACACTGCACGCGAGGAAGGACCAAATCAGAGAAAGGGCAAAAATGCTATTTCAAATTACATGTTCCTCCTTGTCTCTTTATACACTTCTGCCATGATGTGTAGGGCATTCAGCAACCAAGTACCATCACTGAGGGTGGGGATGTTGCCTTTTTACACAGCCGAGCCATGCTTTTTCCCATCAACACACAGCAACTGAGAATAGTACAACTTAATCATCATCTGGAAGATCAGAATTGTACTTTTTCTTTCAATTGTATTCAATTTCTCCTGGTTGGTCTTAATTCTTACATCTGCTTACATCCCTGTCAAATGGATGGATTTTCCTATCTAAATGTATTTCACGTATCACAACATCTATTGTCGTACATTGACAAATGGTTGTCAAGAATTAGGAATACTTTCCACAGAAGACATACATGTATATAGGACCATTTTGATTACCTATGAATGCCTGAGGAAGAAGTGAGATGGCAAGAAGATTTGAACACCAATGGTACCAAATTTCTAATTAGAACAAGAACAATTTCAGGAATAAAAGAGTTCATGGCACAAGAAGTGGATAAAACAGATGTTGTTCCAAAACACCTAGAAAAAAATTCAGACAAATAGTCACTGATATAGAAGCTTCAACATTTAAAGTTCTCTAGCAGTGATGTAAAGTTAGAAGATATATAAAGTTAGTAGAGACAGGAAATGTTAGATTGATTGTTAGAATAACATAAGAGACAATGAACCATGATTATATTTAGGAGGGAAAAATTCAATAGTCAACAAGGCAGGGGGAATGTGCCTGTTCAAAACCAAGAACATGTAGTTTTTGTCTGCAAAAAAAAAAAAAAAAAAAAACTTTCCATAGTTATACTACTACTCCCGAGATGTAGATTGTGTACCCTCAGCTCTTAAAACATATCCATCCTTTGAGTTAGAAGGATCATTTGCTTTATTGCATTTATTAAGTTATTAAGTTATTTTCTTCATGCATTTCCATTTATTTCTTTCTTTATTTTTAATTTTTTTGTGTGTCTTTACTTTGAGAGAGAGACAGAGTACAAGTGGGGGAGGGGAAGAGAGAGAGGAAGACACGGAATCTGAAGCAGGCTCCAAACTGTGAACTGTCAGCACAGAGCCTGATGTGGGGCTTGAACTCATGAACTGTGAGGTCATGACCTGAGCTGAAGTCAGATGCCTAACCTACTGAGCCACGCAAGCGCCCCTGTATTTCCATTTAGAATCCGTGTACATGAACATCAAAATAGCTCGGTTTTACTTTTGTAGGTGCTTGAGTTCTTTTCCAACCTTGAACCCTCAAAGAATTTCAAGGACTGTAGTTTTAGGTTATGTCACCATAGACCAATCATTCACAGGAGTTTCATCAGGAGATGTCCCATCTCAACAGTGGATGACAAGTTATATCTGGTTACCAACTCTTTTCTTTACCAGCTTTTTATGTGACTGGAGATACTTCATCTTAATTTATTCATATGAGATGTGTGATGTTTGTGTGTGTGAAAGCCAGCAATTTATTCGATATTGACATTTGACCAGTAGAGGCAAGATAGTCCTGAAATTGAGACAGGACTTCCTAAAACCAAAGATCCTGCTAACAAAAATCTCCATTTTAGTTGCCTTTGAGGATAGTAATGATTACTTCTGGTTGTTTAAATTAAATGCTATACATGCTTTGGCTTTGCTTGGTGACCACCACCCCAAAGCAATAAATGAATAAATAAATGAAACATTGTCCATACAGGAGATGCTCACAACATGTGCTGAGTTGGATGTCATTTTATCAATGAAGTTTTTCATAGGTTCTTCAAGGAACCTGTTAAATGCTACCTCTGACAATTTCCCTAGAAATCCTTAAGTACTTCAGTGACATGTGAAACAGTCTGCTATAGTGGAAAGAGCTTTGGGTTTGCAGTCAGATTCAAGGTTCATCTTCTTTCACTAAGAACCTCACTCTAGGCAAGCCAGTTCTTTCCAGAGCCTTATCCTCTGGTAAATTGTGATAATTCTTGCCCTGCCTCTCTCACAATAGTTGTGAGAACAAAAAGCCTCAGTGGAGAACATGCTTTGAAAATGTGTGCTTTTTGGTGGATCTATTTATACATATTTTATATAAGAATTCATTCTGGTTGTTTTATTTTTTTCCCAGTGATTCTGTTTCTGTCCCCAAGTTTTCTCTGTTCTATTCCTCCTCAAAGTTCTCTACCCATCTCAACTGCTCTAGAAGAAACTATAAGAGTATTTTTTCCTGTGTATACTATGGAATAGTAATATGCATTACATAATTAAAAATTGACCCCACGACCAAAATATGTCTGGGAAATTTTATGTTAAAGAAAGTTAAGAAATGTTCTTCTACTGAGGGCTTTCTGTATCTCTGGTATGGCAATATGTTGCAAATCTCCAAAAGGTGAGTGTAGGATATAGCATCCAATTGTCCCTGAGCTTATTTGCTTGAGCCTCTTACTCCCCAAAAAACACTTTTCAGAAACAGATTTCTAAGGAACCTTCTTGAGAGGTATAGCTCTCTGTCATGCCTCCAGATCATTTTACATCATGACACATGCAGAAGGGGATAATATTTGCCCAGATGGGCAGTGACAGAAGAGTTTGCTGTGGCTAGATGGCATGGTCTTGGGGCTCCATACAGCCTCATTGAGGGTTCAGAGGAGCCACATTCAAGGCACACTTGCCACTCCTTCCTTTATGGCATGAATTTGCACAGGCACACAAGCTAGACAGCTCTGCTCTGTCAGATTTTTCCCCTATTTTAAATAGAACCACAAACCATTAACTTGAGGCTGTTCGTGTGATGATATCATTTCGTCCTAACTTTCATCCTCTTCTGGCTCCGGGGCTTTATAATAGCTGCACTGAGGCAAGAAACTCTCACAGCTAGGCACAACTGTGGTCAAACAACGACCAAGTTTTTTTGTTTTTTGTTTTTTTTTTTTTTTTGTTTGTTTGTTTTACCTTCCTCCAACCTCATCAGAAAAGTTAGAGTGATGCTATTCAAAACATAAATGCCATGGTGACCTTTCTGCCAAATACTCATTCACCCGATCCATTCACCCACGATGGGCTTTTGCACTCACCCTTCCCTCAGACTAAATGCTTTCCTTTTTTTTTTCTTTGCAGAGGAAATGCTAAATGTTTTTCAGGGCTAAACTCTTGTTGCCCTTCAGGGTGGCTCTCCCTGACTGTTGGCTGAAGCAGGCCCCTACTTCTGATGTTCTCTCTCAGAGCATGAGTCAGACCATTGCCCCTTTGAACCCCTTGTTTGTCAATTTCATTGCATCTCTCCCAGGGGGCCCACTAGTTTCTTTCAGTACTGTCTTGTCAATGCTTGGCACTTTGGTACTTGATAAACATTTTTTTGAATGGATGAAAGAATGAAAGGAGTACTCAAAGATAAATCACATGCAGATATTTCCTACTAGGAGCTTCCAAGCCATCTGGGGAAACACGTATGTGCACAACTATGCTGTGATAAGTGAGGCCTTGGCAAATGAAACTGGAACACACTAAGTACTACAGAAGCATGGTGGTCAGTGGCGTAGGGAGAGATGACTGTGAAGTCTGAAAAGCATCACGAAACAGGTGACATATGAGTTCTTAAAGGACTGCACATCTGGAAAGGTGCTCTTAGGGGTTTAAGAAAAGTGGAAGACATATTAAATCTTCCCTGAATAAATCAGCTGTCAAGGGGCTGACCACATGTTAAATATTGTCAGCATTTAAACTTATATGAATAAAAATAGATAATTAGAAAACACATTTCCTGGTATTATGTATATAACTTGAGTGTCATCTGTCCTTAATCTAAAGAGAATGTTATGCTTGCCTGCTACAGAATGACCAGTGCATCAACATTTATCTTTTCAAGCCATTTCTTCCCTTCCCTTCCGTTCCCTTCCCTTCCCTTCCGTTCCCTTACCTTCCCTTCTCACCCTTCTCTTTCCTTCCCTCCCCTCCCCTTCTTCCTTCCTTCCTTCTTTCTTTCCTTCCCAAAAAAAATATTTATTCCTAAAAAAATCTACCCCAAAACAATTTGTTTCTTATTGAATTATGTTAACACCTTTATTTAAAAATCAACTGATCCTATACATGTGATTATATTTTGTGCGAATCCATCATGATGCGTTAATCCATATGCCTATTCTTATGTTAATACCACACTGTCTTGATTAGTAAATCTTGAACCCTGTTAGTGTACCTTCTCTAATTTTGTTCTCCTTCATCAAATTTGTTTGGCTATTCTAAGTTCTTTGCATGTTTATATAAATTTTAGGATCAGTTTATCAATTTTTATTAAAGAGGTATCAGTATTTTGATTAGCACTGAGTTTAATTTATAGTTCAATACGTAATCTATAGATCAATATGACACATTAACAGTATTTCATCTTCTAATCTGTAAACATAATATAGCTCTTGATTTCCTTGTTTTCTATCATTTTTATCAGTCATGTTTTATAGTTTTAATGTGTATGTCTTGAACCTCTTTCATCATATTTATCCCTTCACTGATTTTTCTATATTGACCTTATATTCTGTGGTCTTACTAAATTCACTTATTTTAATAGCTGTTTGTTTAGGTAAATTCATGTGTTCCCTTTCCATATCATCTTCCAGCCTTCCTAAACCAGTCCCCAGGAGTGGCTCACCAGGCAACATTGCCACTATTCCCACTAGGAAACATTATTGAAATATTTTCTTGACATGGTTACCAATCTCTGCATATGGCTGGTGTGCTGCAAACTGTGATCGCTAAAAGTAGAGCCGGTAGTGGAGGGTAGGGCTGGAGCAAAGCCCCATTTCCTGGTCTCCCCAGACTGGTGAAAGAATATCTAGAACACCTAGCTCAATACCCAGCTCTGATAAGGAAGGGCTCAGTAAGTGGTTGATTTAATTATTATAACTATTAGAATTGTTCATATGATTATTTTTGTTATTATATAAAAATTGAGTTTTGGGAAATCTAAATCAGAGACAAAACATCATGTATTTTTTTCTTCTTCTTAGCCAACTCTAGAGCATTACTGCAACATGGTGGGTCTCTCCTCTAACTAGGGTTGCCCCACCTTGGGAGCAGTCAGAGAAGTGGGAAGGTCAGACACGGCAAACAACAGACGGGCTGCTTCTGGGTAGGCATCTTCCTGATCTGGCTTTCAAGTGAAGTATCTCTCCTGTAAAGGCTATCTGCCTGCTACTCTCCTTGGTGCTGTTGCATTTCTACAACTGTCCCCATCTGTTGTCCGGCGCAAGAAGGGTTTTAAGAGCATAGTCCATGAGATTTCCCACCCACGATGCTGGAGAGATTTGGAATCACTGCATCCCACAGCTCACCCTCAGGCACCCAACTTCTGTCATAGTGTGTAAGGCTTGGCCAGGTATTTATAGTCTTTCTTCCCCCAAAACAAAGCCCAGCTGATTATCCATGCTAATGATTTCAAGCAGTGAAGGCTGAAGTGGTCTCCATGGTGATGATTTACGCTTGGGTCTCCTAGGAGACAATTACACGTGTGACAGACTTCAGATTCATTTTACTGCCCCAAATGTGCAGTGATTTTCCTTTTACACTGAACCATGCCCAGAATTCGTAAGTTAAAATTTAATTTTTTCTAACAATTTTTTTCCCATGGCGTAAAAAAGATGAATATTCCAAAGAGGAAAGAGAGGCCTTAAAGGTAAGAAAAAACATACTGTTTCTTGCATTATATTATAAATAACCTGAAAGAGAAAGTGATGAGCCCAAGGTGAGGTGTTTATGTTGAACTTTGGGGAGAGTTTGGTCCAGTAAATTAGGTTCTCTATTTAAATTTGGTATTTACTTCAATTTGATTTGAGGTAATTTATAATACACAGCTCTGATTGTGGCTGGGTTTAAGAACATGAGAGACTTCATACACAGTATTTATTAACAGACTGAAGTTGCTAATCACCACCAAAGTTTTTGCCTTTCCAGTGTCAGAGGCATGGAATTTCTTGGCCAAAGCACAGAAAAATGTCATCCGGGCACAAAATTCCATTTATCTGAAAGAACAGACATGAGCCAAGTTAACAGAGATAGGCCTCACAGAGTGACACCCCGAGATTCCTGTGAGGGGTCAGTGCTGAAACATAAAGGTGGGACAGGAATGGTGGTGGCAAAATACCATGTGTGTCTAATCAGGGAACCTTTTCTGTTTTTTTGCAAAAATAAGAACTGGTTCATCTCACATTCATCCACAAGAGGGCTACCTGTTATTGTTCCTTGCTGCAAAATCACTCTGCAGCACTTCAGAAAGACAAGAAGGCAGATGGTGCCAGGGCTGGTACAGAGGGTGGATAGCAGCCCACAGTCAACGGCTCTTCTTCTGTTTGGGTCAATACAATCCAGGGCATATTTTTTAATACCTATAGTGGACCAGATGCCTTGCAAGGACATAGAATGGCTGATTTCTTTTTTCCAGAAGGTCATCTTCTATTCAGAAGCCACAACTGTAATAAAATGAGGTGGCTGCTATACCAATGCATGTTCTAAGTGTTTGGGAGCTCAGAGAAGGGAATGATGGATTTTGCCTGGAAGGAGGTTGAGGGTAGTGTGGAAAGTGTGATGAAGGAAGAAGGATGAAGGAAGCCCTTAGAGAAAGGGTCATATTTGAACAAGTTGTCAAAGAACAAGTTTAGATTCATCCATTGCTTGAGTCCAGGAAGGTGGTTGTAGGAATTGAGTTCAGATTGAGCAAAGGCTCAATAGTGCCTAAGTGCCTGGCACGATAAATTGAGTATCTGGATGTCTGAAATCCATGCCGTGCTCTGGGTTTCACTATATCTCCTTATATGGCATTGTGACTCTAGTACCCTATCTCTTGGACTAGACTATGAGGTCCCAGAGAGCAGGGCTTTTGTTTCAATCTCCTTTGACTGGCACATAAAATATATTCAAATTTGTTGAATAAAAAATTGAAATAATGAATAAATAAATGTCAGTATAATTCATGCAAAAATAAGAAATTTCATTCATTGATTTTAAGGTGGTCATTAGTTACAATAGATCAGGACACAAGGTTCCAGATTTTTTTCTTATCAAGCCTGTTATTGGGGTGCCTGGGTGGCTCAGTTGGTTGAGCATCCGACTTCAGCTCAGGTCATGATCTCACAGTTAGTGTGTTCGAGCCCCGTGTCAGGCTCTGTGCTAACAGCTCAGAGCCTGGAGCCTGCTTTGGATTCTGTGTCTCCCTATCTCTGCCCCTCCCCTGCTTGAACTCTCTTTCTTAAAAATAAATAAACATTAAAAAACAGTTTAAAAAAGTCTGTAATTTAGCATATGAAAAAATTGCACCATAAATCTACTGCACCTCATGTCTGGCTAGCCATTTTCCCAGTGTTTTCCTTTGTTTGTTTGTTTGTTTAATAAGAAATAGAGTAACCAAATATGGGTTGCTTGACTCCTATAAATTCTCCCTTAGTTGCAATTCAATTAGGGGAACTTACATTATTTTGGTAGTATATTTATGTGATCCATGAACACATGTGCACACACACAGGAAGAACCCACTATGCCATGCAGCTTTGACACTTATGTGCTGATATCAATTAAAAGAGAACCGAAAGAGTATCAAGAATGCATTGCTATTTGTATCACATCTCTCTTCCATTTTCTCTAGTGAACCAATTACCTGGGATGAAGTTTATACCTTTTAATTAGCCGAATTATTCAAAATGCCGGCACATCAACCCATACACAAATGGAAAAAAAAAACTAACTGTTGGACCAAAGAAAAAATTAAGTAAAAACATTTATATATATATAATATATATATAAATTTATATAATATATATAACATTTATATATATATAATATATATAACATTATATATATATATAAATATATATAACATTTATATATATATATATATATATATATATAAAACAGACCAATTTCATAGTATTCGACTTGAATAAAAATTAACATTATGAATATAATGTTTAAAAATATATCAGGACATGTTCTCTGTAGTGATGCAGACACAATATTTGTGAGCTGTAGTTGGACACTTAGGATAGTTTTCTTTTCCTGAGATTTACCAGGAAACATTACTAAGAGCAGAAGACCTGGAATATAAGCTTTAACAAACCTTTAAAAATTCATGTCAGTAAAATGATCCTAGTTCAATAAAGTCAGAATTAGAATGAAAAACTCCAGAAATAAAACTTATGATTTGAATCTGACAGATTGCATATATATTTTTATGGTATTTTGATGGAATATGAGAGAAAGTATAGTTTTAAGAATAAACACCAGAATTAGAACTACAAGGAAGGGAGGAAGAGTGGAAGGAAATAAGGAAGGAAGGAAAGAAAAAGAAATGGGAGAAAAGAGTAACAACTTTAAAACTATACAAAGGATGAAAACAACTCTGTGACTTTAGTGGCTGCTGGGCTATACATCCAACAGGATGCTACATAGCTGCCTGGAAAAGATTCTTCTGCCACATGTAAGGTCATAATAAAAATTGTGTGCATATTTCTAAACTGGTGATGGCCATTGAGGGTACATGGTAGTAACAGAAACAATTACAACAGTCTTGAAGGTAACTCCATATTAAAAACAGTAAATAATTTATCCAAAGTTAATAAGAACAAACTGAGGTATATTAACCCAAGACTTTCTGATTTTCTAATTCATGTTATTGTCCATTGTATAAAATAGTCAAAATTTAGATCAGAGAAACAATGAAGTAAAAGAGACTTTGGTTCGTGTTTCTTGAAGAATAAGTACCATGTGTGTCTGTTCCATTTGTGTTTGGAATACCTAAATCTATTAATATGGAGTATTTTCCAAACTGCATATTTTGGGTCCAACCTCAAGCCAATGAATCAGAATCTCTGATGATACAGCTAAGGGCACCACATTTTAAGTTTACCACTTGATGGATACGTACACTGCAGCTTGGGAACCACTGACCTAACCAAAATAAAGAAGTCACTGAGAATCTGTAATATTGAAGGTGAGCAGTGGTACACCACGGCGGAATGGGGAGGGATGATCAATGTGGTAACTCCATTTCCTATCAAGGATGTAGTGCATTCTTGGATTTGATTTTATAGCTTCACCAGTTTTTAGATTTTTTTTCTTAATAATGAGGCACATGCTGATACTCTGCCTGAATGCTCCTGCATTTGGGGCTGTTTCCTAACTCTGGGCCTATAAGTGGATCAAGTAACCCAATATCACAGTCTTTTTAAAAATTGTTTTTAATATTTTTTTTATTTTTAAGAGAAAAGGAGTGGGGGGAGGGGTCAGAGAAAGAGACAGAATCCAAAGCAGGCTCAAGGCTCCGAGTTGTTAACACAGAGCCTGGGGTTGAACCCACAAACTGCGAGATCATGACCCAAGCCGAAGTTGGACTGACGCTTAACCAGCTGAGCCACCCAGGCATTCCACCAATATCACAATCTTTATGTGAATATTTTATGTTGTCACTTACAGAAAAGATTACTTAACATAGTCACAACTAATTATTGAAATTAAAGTTAATAATTTCATTCCAAGTATACTTAGGGAGCTATTTACAATCATTCAATTAAATTTGTATGCTAAATACAGTACCAGTTCTAAACAGTTGCATGATGGCAACAAGAAGCTATTTTATTTATTTATTTATTTATTTATTTATTTATTTTTCAATATATGAAGTTTATTGTCAAATTGGTTTCCATACAACACCCAGTGCTCATCCCAAAAGGTGCCCTCCTCAATACCCATCACCCACCCTCCCCTCCCTCCCACCCCCCCATCAACCCTCAGTTTGTTCTCAGTTTTTAAGAGTCTCTTATGCTTTGGCTGTCTCCCACTCTAACCTCTTTTTTTTTTCCTTGTATTCCATTGTGTATATAAACCACAATTTATCCATTCGTCAGTTGATGGACATTTAGGCTTTTTCCATAATTTGGCTATTGTTGACAGAGTGCTGCTATAAACATTGGGGTACAAGTGCCCATATGCATCAGTACTCCTGTATCCCTTGGGTAAATTCCTAGCAGTGCTACTGCTGGGTCATAGGGTAGGTCTCTTTTTAATTTTTTGAGGAACCTCCACACTGTTTTCCAGAGTTGCTGGAATGTACCAGTTTGCATTCCCACCAACAGTGCAGGAGTGTTCCCATTTCTCCACATCCTCTCCAGCATCTAGCATCTCCTTATGTGTTCATTTTAGCCACTCTGACTGGTGTGAGGTGATATCTTAGTGTGGATTTGATTTGTATTTCCCTGATGAGGAGTGACGTTGAGCATCTGTTCATGTGCCTGTTGGCCATCAGGATGTCTTCTTTAGAGAAGTGTTTATTCATGTCTTCTGCCCATTTCTTCACTGGATTATTTGTTTTTCGGGTGTGGAGTTTGGTGAGTTCTTCATAGATTTTGGATACTAGCCCTTTTTGTCTGATATGTCATTTACAAATATCTTTTCCCATTCCTTCAGTTGCCTTTTGTTTTGTTGATTGTTTCCTTTGCAGTGCAGAAGCTTTTTATCTTGATGAGGTCCCAATAGTTCATTTTTGCTTTTAATTCCCTTGCCTTTGGAGATGTGTCAAGTAAGAAATTGCTGCGGCTGAGGTCAGAGAGGTTTTTTTCCTGCTTTCTCCTCTAGGGTTTTGATGGTTTCCTGTCTCACATTCAGGTGTTTCATCCATTCTGAGTTTGTTTTTGTGAATGGTGTAAGAAAGTGGTCTAGTTTCATCCTTCTGCATGTTGCTGTCCAGTTCTCCCAGCACCCTTTGTTAAAGAGACTGTCTTTTTTCCATTGGATGTTCTTTCCTGCTTTGTCAAAGATTAGTTGGCCACACTTTTGTGGGTCTAGTTCTGGGGTTTCTATTATAATCCATTGGTCTATGTGTCTGTTTTTGTCCCAATACCATGCTGTCTTGATGATGACAGCTTTGTAGTAGAAGCTAAAGTCTGGGATTGTGATGCCTCCTGCTTTGGTCTTCTTCAAAATTACTTTGGCTATTCGAGGCCTTTTGTGGTTCCATATGAATTTTAGGATTGCTTGTTCTAGTTTCGAGAAGAATGCTGGTGCAATTTTGATGGGGATTGCATTGAATGTGTAGATAGCTTTGGGTAGTATTAACATTTTGACAATATTTATTCTTCCAATCCATGAGCATGGAATGTTTTTCCATTTCTTTATATCTTCTTCAATTTCCTTCTTAAGCTTTCTATAGTTTTCAGCATACAGATCTTTTACATCTTTGGTTAGGTTTATTCCTTGGTATTTTATGCTTCTTGGTATAATTGTGAATGGTGTCAGTTGCTTTATTTGTCTTTCTGTTGCTTCATTATTAGTGTACAAGAATGCAACTAATTTTTCCACGTTGATTTTGTATCCTGTGACTTTGCTAAATTCATGTATCAGTTCTAGCAGACTTTTGGTGGATTCTATCAGATTTTCCATGTATAATATCATGTCATCTGCAAAAAGTGAAAGCTTGACTTCATCTTTGCCAATTTTGATGCTTTTGATTTCCTTTTGTTGTCTGATTGCTGATGCTAGAACTTCCAACACTATGTTAAACAACACCAGTGACAGTGAACATCCCTGTGGTGTTCCTGATCTCAGAGAGAAAGCTGTCAGTTTTTCCCCATGGGGATGATATTAGCTGTGGGCTTTTCACAAATGGCTTTTGTGATGTTTAAGTATGTTCCTTCTATCCCAACTTTCTTGAGGGTTTTTATTAAGAAAGTATGCTAGGGGCGCCTGGGTGGCGCAGTCGGTTAAGCGTCCGACTTCAGCCAGGTCACGATCTCGCGGTCCGTGAGTTCGAGCCCCGCGTCAGGCTCTGGGCTGATGGCTCGGAGCCTGGAGCCTGCTTCCGATTCTGTGTCTCCCTCTCTCTCTGCCCCTCCCCCGCTCACGCTCTGTCTCTCTCTGTCCCCAAAATAAATAAAAAAAAAAAACGTTGAAAAAAAAAATTTTTTAAAAAAAAGAAAGTATGCTGAATTTTGTACAATACTTTTTCTGCATTAATTGAGAGGATCATATGGTTCTTATCTTTTCTTTTATTGATGTGATGTATCACATTTATTGATTGGCGAATGTTGAACCAGCCTTGCATCCCAGGAATGAATCCCACTTGATCATGGTGAATTCTTTTTATATGCTGTAGGATTCGGTTTGCTAGTGTCTTATTGAGAATTTTTGCATCCATATTCATCAGGGATATTGGCCTCTAGTTCTCTTTTTCTACTGGGTCTCTGTCTGGTTTAGGAATGAAAGTAATGCTGGCTTCATAGAATGGGTCTGGAAGTTTTCCTTCCCTTTCTGTTTTTTGCAATAGCTTAAGAAAGCTAGGTATTATCTCTGCTTTAAATGTCTGGTAGAACTCCCCTCGGAAGCCATCTGGTCCTGGACTCTTATTTGTTGGGAGATTTTTGATAACTGATTCAATTTCTTTGCTGGTGATGGGTCTGTTCAAGCTTTCTATTTCTTCCTGTTTGAGTTTTGGAAATGTGTGGGTGTTTAGGAATTTGTCCATTTTTTTCAGGTTGTCCAGTTTGTTGGCATATAATTTTTCATAGTATTCCCTGATAATTGCTTGTATTTCAAAAGGATTGGTTGTAATAAATCCATTTTCATTCATGATTTTATCTATTTGGGTCTTCTCCCTTTTCTTTTTGTGGAGCCTGACTAGAGGTTTATCAATTTTATTTTTTCAAAAAACCCACTCTTGGTTTCATTGATCTGTTCTACAGTTTTTTAGATTCTGTATTGTTTATTTCTGCTCTGATCTTTATTATTTCTCTTCTTCTGCTGGTTTTGGGGTGTCTTTGCTGTTCTGCTTCTATTTCCTTTAGATGTTCTGCTACATTTTTTATTTGGGATTTTTCTTGTTTCTTGAGATAGGCCTGGATTGCAATGTATTTTCCTCTCAGAACTGCTTTCGCTGCATCCCAAAGCGTTTGGATTGTTGTATTTTCATTTTAATTTGTTTCCATATATTTCTTAATTTCTTCTTTAATTGCCTGGTTGACCCACTCATTCGTTAGTAGGGTGTTCTTTAACCTCCATGCTTTTGGAGGTGTTCCAGACTTTATCCTGTGGTTGATTTCAAGCTTCATAGCACTGTGGTCTGAAAGTGTGCATGGTATGATCTCAATTATTTTATGCTTATGAAGGGCTGTTTTGTGACCCAGTCAGTATGTGATCTATCTTGGAGAATGTTCCATGTGTACTCGAGAAGAAAGTATATTCTTTTGCTTTGGGATGCAGAGTTCTAAATATATCTGTCAAGTGCATCTGATCCAATGTATCATTCAGGGCCCTTGTTTCCTTATTGATCCTGTGTCTAGATGATCTATCCATTTCTGTAAGTAGAGTATTAACATCACCTGCAGCTACCACATTCTTATCAATAAGATTGCTTATGTTTGTGAGTAATTGTTTTATATATTTGGGGGCTCCTGTATTTGGTGCATAGACATTTATAATTGTTAGCTCTTCCTGATGGATAGACCCTATAATTATTATATAATGCCCTTCTTCATCTCTTATTACAGCCTTTAATTTAAAGTCTAGTTTGTATGATATAAGTATGGCTACTCCCGCTTTCTTTTGAATTCCAGCAGCATGATATATAGTTCTCCATCCCCTCACTTTCAATCTGAAGGTGTCCTCAGGTCCAAAATGAGATTCTTGTAGACAGCAAATAGATAGGTCTTGTTTTTTTTAATCCATTCAGATACCCCATGTCTTTTGGTTGGAGCATTTAGTCCATTTACATCCAGTGTTATTATAGAGAGATATGGGTTTAGAGTCATTGTGATGTCTATAGGTTTCATGGTTGTAGTGATGTCTCTGGTACTTTGTCTCACAGGATCCCCCTTAGGATCTCTTGTAGGGCTGGTTTAATGGTGACGAATTTCTTCAATTTTTGTTTGTTTGGGAAGATCTTTATCTCTCCTTCTATTCTAAATGACAGACTTGCAGGTAAAGGATTCTTGGCTGCATATTTTTTCTGTTCATCACATTGAAGATCTCATGCCATTCCTTTCTGGCCTGCCAAGTTTCAGTAGATCACTAGTCTTATAGGTCTCCTTTATATGTTAGAGCATGTTTATCCCTAGCTGCTTTCAGAATTTTCTCTTTATCCTTGTATTTTGCCAGTTTGACTATATGTTGTGCAGAACATTGATTGAAGTTACATCTGAAGGGAGTTCTCTGTGCCTCTTGGATTTCAATGCATTTTTCCTTCCCCAGATCAGGGAAGTTCTCAGCTATGATTTCTTCAAGTATACCTTCCGTCCCTTTCTCTCTCTCTTCTTCCTCTGGAATCCTAATTATGCATATATTATTACGCTTTATCGTATCACTTAATTCTCTAATTCTCCCCTCATACTCCTGGATTTTTTTATTTCTCTTTATCTCAGCTTCCTCTTTTTCCATAATTTTATCTTCTAATTCATCTATTCTCTCCTTTGCCTCTTCAATCCGAGCTGTGATCGCCTCCATTTTATTTTGCAGCTCATTTATAATATTTTTTAGCTCCTCCTGACTGTTTCTTAGTTCCTTGATCTCTGTAGCAATAGATGCTCTGCTGTCCTCTATATTTTTTTTAAGTCCAGAGATTAATTTCATGACTATTATTTTAAATTCATTTTCTGTTACATTGTTTAAATCATTTGTGATAAGTCCATTAGCTGTCGCTACTTCCTGGAGTTTCTTTTGAAGAGAATTCTTCCATTTTGCCGTTTTGGATAGTCCCTGAATTGGTGCAAAACTGTAGGCCTCTTCCTCTGTGCTGTCTGGAGTAACTTGCATTGGTGGGCGGGTCCGAAGTCAGACCTGATATCTGCCCCTAGCCCACTGCTGGGACCACAGTCAGGCTCGTGTGTACCTTATCTTCACCTCTCCCAGAGGCAGGACTCACTGTGGAGTGGTGTGGCCCCTGTCTGGGCTACTTGCACACTGCCAGGCTTGTGGTGCTGCTTCTATGGGATCTGGCATATTAGCTGGGGTGGATCTGCAACGTGCACAGGGACGGGAGGGGCAGACTCAGCTCATTTTGCCTTCGGTGGTCCACTTCAGGAGGGGCCCTGCAGCACTGGGACGGAGGCACACCCATCCCTTCGGAGGGATGGATCCACAGAAGCACAGCTGTGTGTGTTTGCGAGGTGCAAGCAAGTTCCCTGATGGGAACTGGTTCCCTTTGGGATTTTGGCTGGGGGATAGGCGAGTGAGATGGCACTTCCCAGCACCTTTGTTCCCTGTTAAGCTGAACTCTGTCCTCCAGGGCTCAACAACTCTCCCTCCTGTTGTCCTCTAGCCCTCCTGCTCTCAGAGCAGAGCTATTGACTTATAACATTCCAGATTTGAAGTCCCGCTGGCTGGCAGAACACATTCCTTCCAGCCCTTCCACTTTTGCAAGCAAGACTCGGGATCTCTGCCTTGCAGGGTGGACTGACCATCCACTGTCCTGGCTCTCTCCCACCTGTCTGTGTAGTGCGCACTGCCCTCTGCCCTTCCTACCCTCTTCTGTGTGCCTCTTGTCTATGCTTGGCTCTGGAGAATCCGTTCTGCTAGTCTTCTGGCAGTTTTCTGGGTTATTTAGGCAGGTGTGGGTGGAATCTAAGTGATCAGCAGGACGAGGTGAGCCCAGTGTCCTCCTATGCTGCCATCTTCCCTGCTCTTCACAATTCATTTAAACTATGTCCCAGGTAACAGTAACTAGATAAATATGTGAAGTAGTGCTGTTATTGGGACTTTCTTCAATGATGGGAATGTTCTGGATCTAGGCTGCCAATATGAGAGCCACTAGCAACATTTAACAATCAAAATGTACCTAGTGCAACAGAGAAACTAAATTTTAATTTTACTTAATGTAAATTGAAATGGCCGTTTGTAGTTAACTACTGCTACATTGGCAGGTGCAGCTCTCTAAGGTAGTTTCATCCAAGTAAACTAGTCCAGATGCTTAAGATGTTTCCCCTTTACAACATGGCATGTTTTAAAAGTACATATGTAAGAAGGTGGTATAAAAGTAGTTTCCTAAACCAATTTTCATGAAAGAAAATTTAACATCGTATAAATGAAATGTAGACAATTTTACACAATGCAAGGTTGAAAAACATCTCTAACTTTGGGAATGTACCAATGTCAAACTGTTCTAGGATTGCCATGTTGAGCCACAGGACTTGAGTAAATATACCACTTTGGCTGGTTTCTTCTAAAGTGTCCAGATGTTCCTATATTCATTAATTCTAATAAGAGATTAATTTTGAGGCAGGAAATAAGGACTTGAATTCAGGTAAGGGAGGAAAAAAAAGCTCCAAATTTTTAAAAAAATTTTTTTGGAATTAAAATTATGTTTGGACTCTTCTCATTTACTGGATATAGAATTATAGCTTGACAATTCTTTTAGCACATACAAATATGTCATACCACTTTCTTCTGGCTCCCACAATTTCTCATAAGGAATCCATTGTCATTCAAATTGTTTTTTTTTCCTATAGCTAAATTGCTATTTCTCACACTTTCAAAAAACATTTTTTTTCATTGAGTTTAGTTTTCAGAAGTTTGACTATTATGGGTCTTGGGGTGGATTATTTCAAGTTCAACCAGTTCTGACTTGTGCAGCCTCATGTTTCTCCAGGTTTATGGCCTTTGCAAAATTTGGGATGTTTTCAGCCAATATTTCTTTGAGTGTTTTTTTGAGCTTCTCCTTCCCCACCCAGCCTTCATCAACACTTGAAGAAAGGAACACTTCCTCATAAGGAATGGGTGAGGTAGGAGTTGTAGCTCCACAGTAGACCTCTGCTGATGTCACCTTGGCTAGAATACATATAACTGCCTTTACTGCTATCCATATGGCCTCTACGGGGATGAGAGAGGTGTGGTGTGGTCTTATTACTACTGGACAGTGATGGAAGTCCTGAATATCCTTCAGCTCTCCTCTGATTCAGCCACAGCTGGAAGAAGTGCTTGATACCACCATGATAACCAGGAAGTCCAGGCTCCTTTTATGGTCTCCACCAACATGATGGTTAGGGGAAAGAGGAGAAGGGGTCATTACTACCCATTGGGGATAAACATCCTTGTTCCTTATCAGGTTTATCTGATGCTAACTCAGTGGGAATAGGATGCTGGTCCCTTCATTATACCTGGTGAGCATGGAGGTTTAGGCTCCCCATCTGGCCTCTGCTGTCCTGGGTGGATATAGGTCTACAGTGGTTAGCTGCAGTAGAGAGGATATCGTGTAAAACTTTTCTGTCCTACTAAGCTACCCCTTTCTTGCTGTGTTGGTTAGAGAAGGTATTTTTCCTTGGGGATTTTTTTTTCTGTTCCTATTGACATTTGTGGCTCACCAGCTTCTTCAGCTCTAAGTTGCGGCTATATGAGGCAAAAAAGTAAGCCCAGAGAACTCACCATCGTGTTCCTTGGGTGTCCTGGTCCCTAACCACTCTTCCATTTGCTATCCACCTTTCAGAGTCTTCTTATGATTGTTTCATATAATCTCCAGTTGTACTTAGTTGTACTTAAAGGAGAGAATAGGAACATGCATGGATACTCCATCTTCTTTGAAGTGGAAATAATTGGTATTATTTTTTAGTCTAAAAATAATCAAATGGAGTTCTTGTTATGAGCCAGGCATGCTTTTGAACACATTACATGTATATGTATACATTTTATCCTCATGATAAGTTTGTGAGGCAATTATTTTTTATTAGCCCAGTTTTCTCAAAAAGACACCAAGTCCCAGGGAGGCTGAGTAACTCTGCAATGAAGGGTTAAGCAGGCTTAGGTACTCACACTCTGCACATTCCAGGGAAAGGACTGGTCCTTGGCCAAGTCCTGGGAGATGACCTCTGGGAGCTGATGAGAAGAGTTTTCTATGACTGAGGCCCTGGACCAGGTTGTGTCAATGTGACCAGTTTACACTAACAATGTGACTTAGGGTGATTATCTGTTATTGTATGCCTGAGGCTTTAGGCATGTTGTATCTGTTTCACTTATGAGGGTGCTAAATATTGAGTGGCTGTCAGTCTTGTCGTTGCTGCATGACTCTATGACAGATATCCAATAAAAGCCCTGGAGACCAAGGCTCAGATGAGCTTTCTTGGTTGGTAACACTGAGCAGGTGTTGTCATACATGATTATCAGGAGAATTAAGCACCTTCTATGCAACACATGGAGAGCATAGCTATTCACTGTGGAAATTTGTGCCTTTTTGTTCTGGACCTCATCCTATGTGCATTTCCTCTTTGCTGGCTTTAACCTGTGTCTTTCTATGGTAATAAACTATAACTTGAGTATAACAGATTCTTCTGAGTGCTGTGAGTCCATCCATCAAATTGTTGAACCTGAGCGTTGGTGGTATAGTCGTGAGCATAGCTGCCTTCCAAATTGTTGAACCTGAGAGAGGTATTAGAGGCTACCAGTGTACCAATTCAAGGTCTGGTAGTGAGGAAATAAAAGATTCATCTTTCTCTGGAACCCATGCTCCTAACTACTCCCAGGGTACTCACTTCTTCAGTTACATGGGATCAGGGTTAAATCTTTGCACCTACTATTGCTTCTTTTAGATAATGTCTGACATGTGATGTGTGATAGACCAAAATCACTGGCTTCATATAAACAAATCCTTTTATCTTCACAATGATATCTCAAACCCTTACTATTCTTGCTTGCATATATCTCTTTTCCCTTGAAAAATAAAATATTGAAGAGCTTCCTTAATCTGGAAGCAAAATAAGCCTCAAAACCCCCACCATTTATGAATTTTAGGGAGGAAGACAGACTACAGATGATATCACAATGAGAATGCTTTGAATCACAACTCAAGGCTTGTGGCCTGCAACAGAGTATGGAGTTTCAGCGTTAAACTTATTCTCCATGCCATAGATCTCAAAATTATATGAGAAATGGGCCAGAAGACAGCTAATTATTGCAGTAATTTGGATAGTAAATGCATCATCAAATCTTACATTTAGGAAATATCATCATGATATTTAAAAAATTTCCCTTTGTGTAATGTAAGACCGAAAAAAGTTATAAAGTAGTCATAAGGCTTACTTTTGGTTCTTGAAAGGATTTTCTTGCAACCCAAAGGTATTTGGGAATAGGTGTTACTCTTCCATCCTCACTACACTCCACGAGCCCAAGAATCTGAGACATCTACATTCATACCTTTTCTGTGTCCTATGTTTCCTGAATCAAAGTTCAGACCAAAGAGGGCATCATTCTGGGGCTGAATGTCTGTCTGACACTGCTTTCTCCCTGTGGGTCTCTCTAGGGACTGCATACTTCTTAGACATCATTTCCAGAAGAATCATTGGGCTATTAAAATTAATTAATATAATTTTATAATTAACTTTCATAATATTAATCTCTTAATTATCCTGTAAGCAGTAATTATGGAGCTCATGGTTCTGCCACCACCTCCATGACTTATATGTGGAAATTAGCATTTTAACGTGAAGCTCTGCTACTTTATTGAGAACTCAGGGTCTTTGAGATAATTGAAAATTGCATCTCATTAAAGGGCAAGTGAGAGAGTGGAACTTTTATCCTTGAAAACTGAGTCCTGGACTGTTATTTTGGTAACTTAAAAAAACCTATTTGGTCAGTCATGTCCAAGTCAGCTCTCTAATTATTGCTCCTGAATTTTGATCCTGAATCTATATTTTTGTCCCTCTGTCTATGATGATTTGCAGTGTATATAAATTGAAGTTGTTAAAGGTTTCAGGCACCATACATCTTTCATTATCCTTCTACTTTCACTGATATTTTTGCACTGTGTACTTTATTTGGTATCAGGAGTGACAGTATACCTCCCTTCCCCCATGCATTTATTCACTCTGTGTTGAGGGTGAAAGAGGGGTTTATCTGACTTTGAATTGCAAAAGGCTAAATCCAGAATGCTCAATTTGGGTCTATCCTCTCTCTCCTCTGAAAAGAGGAGCATTTCCTCCCCTCTCCTCTCAGCCATGGGGATGATTGGGAACATGTTGTCTTGTTCTAGAGTATCATTTGAAAAGTCCTCATGTCCACTGATTTAAGACACATTCTCCCATACTTATTGTTGTTCTGTAAAATTATGGTATATTGGTTCTCCATCTGATGTCTTTTGCTTTAATTCTCAGGTGGTTTAGATATTGGGTGGGTAAGAAAGGATATCTTAGATGCCCAAACCCAGTCTCTTCCACTGGTCAGTTGGCACTGGCTACTGTCTGTGGAAGCAGAACACCAGAGCAATTCTTGCAGTGTTCTAACCACTGCAGCTGGGCTATACACCTGGATTTATAAGCAAAACACTGAACTTTATTTTATGTAACATATAATAATCTGAAAATTATAAAAATGTGTACTGATCTCTCCTATTTTTTGTAACATATATTGTGTTTCCAATCATAATCTAAAATCCCAAAGGATGGTAATTATGCCTTATGCCTCTTTGTATCCTCCCCAGATCTTAAAATGGTGCTTCAACTATAGTAGACATTTGTTCAGTGTTGGTGATGATTTTCCACTTGGGGTTACAAGTGTAGGTGTATGGAGATCTACTAATGAATGAAATAATATTTAGATATGTGTCATCTAACTCCCAATTCACAAAGTAAATTTATAAATTTACTTACAAATTTACAGCCATCGTTAAAAGGTGCATGGTTACCATTATCAAATCATAGTTACCAAGATAGTTGTTTGCAGACATCCCTCTGGTAGTTCACCGTCTTCTCCACCAACAATTCATAGCAGAAATTTCAGTTGTAGTCTAGCAAGGATTCAATGGTACAATTATGAGTCCAGTTTATATGTTATACAAAAACACAACACCCTCCTTCTTTCCACCCCTTTGCCACTTTTAACACCTCCCTGGAAACCACCTCTCTGGATATCTCACAATCGAGTGCCAGCTGTTAGAAGCCTCCCATGCATTTACTCTTTTCTCTGTTATGCCTTTTATATCCCATTCTAATTATTACCTGGAATCAAATAAAATTGCTTATTTTTGATCTAGGGAAGCTTATTTAGTAGTGTAAACTATTAGTAATTCTTCCTCTGAATTACAATGAATTACTAATTCAGATGATGCAGTGTATCAGCAGAAACACTTGTTCTCTTGCGTCATCGGTTAATATATTATTAACTCCCGTGCTGCTCTTCCTCTTTCCACCAAGTTTTGAGAAGTGATCACTTGTGCTGATTAGCTCTTCTTGTCTGCTATTTTTTGGTACTTATGTGTCTGGCTTATGGTTCACCCTGTGTTCTTCCTTGGAAATGAAAATGAAAGGTGATCCCTCTTTATGCGTATAGTGAGAAACGAATATACCTTAAACATTTATTACATAGACAAAATTAAGAAACAAACAAACAAAAAAGAACAAAGCTGTCTATAGAGAAAAGTGCATCCATAATCTCTAGAGCTATAATAGAGAGAGTCAGTAATATACATGTTGGGATTTTAACAAATGTGTGCTTGATAACAAGGTCCTAAACTCAGTGTTTTCAGTGCTGTTTCCTGTGTCTCAGAAGCAATTTAAGTTCAAACCTTGTTTTGAGAAAGAAAGTGTGTCCAGAAGGAAATTAATATATGTATACTCAGACCTCATTATTCCATACTTGCAGAACTTTCTTACTAAAATTTGTCTCTCCCAGATCTATACCCTCAGTGCTTTTATGATCATTTGCAGACATGCACAGAACAGCAAAAATTTGAGTCTCCCATGTACATATTCCCAGCTGGGGTTGAAATAGATGTCACTTTGCTTTCTTGTTTCAGCTCTCATTCTGCAAACAAGTGTCCTTTTTTGTGGCCTACTTAGTGTCACTTTTTGTAGTTTTGTGCCGGTTTTTTTTCAATATATGAAATTTATTGTCAAATTGGTTTCCATACAACACCCAGTGCTCATCCCAAAAGGTGCCCTCCTCAATACCCATCACCCACCCTCCCCTCCCTCCCAACCTCCATCAACCCTCAGTTTGTTGTCAGTTATTAAGAGTCTCTTATGCTTTGGCTCTCTCCCACTCTAACCTCTTTTTTTTTCCCTTCCCCTCCTCCATGGGTTTCTGTTAAGTTTCTCAGGATCCACATAAGAGTGAAACCATATGGTATCTGTCTTACTCTGTATGGCTTACTTCACTTAGCATCACACTCTCCAGTTCCATCCATGTTGCTACAAAGGGCCATATTTCATTCTTTCTCACTGCCATGTAGTACTCCATTGTGTATATAAACCACAATTTCTTTATCCATTCATCAGTTGATGGACATTTAGGCTTTTTCCATAATTTGGCTATTGTTGAGAGTGCTGCTATGAACATTGGGGTACAAGTGCCCCTATGCATCAGTACTCCTGTATCCCTTGGGTAAATTCCTAGCAGTGCTATTGCTGGGTCATAGGGTAGGTCTATTTTTAATTTTCTGAGGAACCTCCACACTGCTTTCCAGAGTGGCTGCACCAATTTGCATTCCCACCAACAGTGCAAGAGGGTTCCCATTTCTCCACATCCTCTCCAGCATCTATAGTCTCCTGATTTGTTTATTTTGGCCACTCTGACTGGCGTGAGGTGATATCAGAGTGTGGTTTTCATTTGTATTTCCCTGATGAGGAGTGACGTAGAGCATCTGTTCATGTGCCTGTTGACCATCCGGATGTCTTCTTTAGAGAAGTGTCTATTCATGTTTTCTGCCCATTTCTTCACTGGGTTATTTGTTTATCGGGTGTGGAGTTTGGTGAGCTCTTTATAGATTTTGGATACTAGCCCTTTGTCCGATATGTCATTTGCAAATATCTTTTCCCATTCCGTTGGTTGCCTTTTAGTTATGTTGGTTGTTTCCTTTGCTGTGCAGAAGCTTTTTATCTTCATAAGGTCCCAGTAATTCATTTTTGCTTTTAATTCCCTTGCCTTTGGGGATGTGTCGAGTAAGAGATTGCTACGGCTGAGGTCAGAGAGGTCTTTTCCTGCTTTCTCCTCTAGGGTTTTGATGGTTTCCTGTCTCACATTCAGGTCTTTTATCCATTTTGAGTTTATATTTGTGAATGGTGTGAGAAAGTGGTCTAGTTTCAACCTTCTGCATATTGCTGTCCAGTTCTCCCAGCACCATTTGTTAAAGAGACTGTCTTTTTCCATTGGATGTTCTTTCCTGCTTTGTCAAAGATTAGTTGGCCATACGTTTGTGGATCTAGTTGTGGGGCTTCTATTCTATTCCTTTGGTCTATGTGTCTGTTTTTGTGCCAATACCATGCTGTCTTGATGATGACAGCTTTGTAGTAGAGGCTAAAGTCTGGGATTGTGATGCCTCCTGCTTTGGTCTTCTTCTTCAAAATTCCTTTGGCTATTGGGGGCCTTTTGTGGTTCCATATGAATTTTAGGATTGCTTGTTCTAGTTTCGAGAAGAATGCTGGTGCAATTTTGATTGGGATTGCATTGAATGTGTAGATAGCTTTGGGTAGTATTGGCATTTTGACAATATTTATTCTTCCAATCCATGAGCTGGGAATGTCTTTCCATTTCTTTATATCTTCTTCAATTACCTTCATAAGCTTTCTATAGTTTTCAGCATACAGATCTTTTACATCTTTGGTTAGATTTATTCCTAGGTATTTTATGCTTCTTGGTGCAATTGTGAATGGGATCAGTTTCTTTATTTGTCTTTTTGTTGCTTCATTGTTAGTGTATAAGAATGTAACTGATTTCAGTACATTGATTTTGTATCCTGTGACTTTGCTGAATTCATGTTATCAGTTCTAGCAGACTTTTGGTGGAGTCTATCGGATTTTCCATGTATAATGTCATGTCATCTGCAAAAAGCGAAAGCTTGACTTCATCTTTGCCAATTTTGATGCCTTTGATTTCCTTTTATTGTCTGATTGCTGGTGCTAGAACTTCCAACACTATGTTAAACAACAGTGGTGAGAGTGGGCATCCCTGTGGTGTTCCTGCTCTCAGGGTAAAAGCTCTCAGTGATTCCCCATTGAGGATGATGTTAGCTGTGGGCTTTTCATAAATGACTTTGATGATGTTTAAGTATGTTCCTTCTATCCCGACTTTCTCAAGGGTTTTTATTAAGAAAGGGTGCTGGATTTTGTCAAAGGCCTTTTCTGCATCGATTGACAGGATCATATGCTTCTTATCTTTTCTTTTATTAATGTGATGTATCACGTTGATTGATTTGCGAATGTTGAACCAGCCCTGCATCCCAGGAATGAATCCCACTTGATCATGGTGAATAATTCTTTTTATACGCTGTTGAATTTGATCTGCTAGTATCTTCTTGAGAATTTTTGCATCCATATTCATCAGGGATATTGGCCTGTAGTTCTCTTTTTTTACTGGGTCTCTGGTTTAGGAATCAAAGTAATACTGGCTTCATAGAATGAGTCTGGAAGTTTTCCTTCCCTTTCTATTTCTTGGAATAGCTTGAGAAGGATAGGTATTATCTCTGCTTTAAACGTCTGGTAGAACTCCCCTGGGAAGCCATCTGGTCCTGGACTCTTATTTGTTGGGAGATTTTTGATAATGATTCAATTTCTTCGCTGGTTATGGGTCTGTTCAAGCTTTCTATTTCCTCCTGATTGAGTTTTGGAAGAGTGTGGGTGTTTAGGAATTTGTCCATTTCTTCCAGGTTGTCCAATTTGATGGCATAAAATTTTTCATAGTATTCCCTAATAATTGTTTGTATCTCTGAGGGATTGGTTGTAATCATTCCATTTTCATTCATGATTTTATCTATTTGGGTCATCTCCCTTTTCTTTTTGAGAAGCCTGGCTAGAGGTTTGTCAATTTTGTTTATTTTTTCAAAAAACCAACTTTTGGTTTCGTTGATCTGCTCTACAGTTTTTTTTAGATTCTATATTGTTTATTTCTGCTCTGATATTTATTATTTCTCTTCTGCTGGGTTTCAGCTGCCTTTGCTGTTCTACTTCTATTTACTTTAGGTGTGCTGTTAGATTTTGTATTTGGGATTTTTCTTGTTTCTTGAGATAGGCCTGGATTGTGATGTATTTTCCTCTCAGGACTGCCTTCGTTGCATCCCAAAGCGTTTGGATTGTTGTATTTTCATTTTCGTTTGTTTCCATATATTTTTAAATTTCTTCTCTAGTTGCCTGGTTGACCCACTCATTCGTTAGTAGGGTGTTCTTTAACCTCCATGCTTTTGGAGGTTTTCCAGACTTTATCCTGTGGTTGATTTCAAGGTTCATAGCATTGTGGTCTGAAAGTATGCATGGTATAATTTCAATTCTTGTATACTTATGAAGGGCTGTTTTGTGACCCGGTATATGATCTATCTTGGAGAATGTTCCATGTGCACTTGAGAAGAAAGTATATTCTTTTGCTTTGGGATGCAAAGTTCTAAATACATCTGTCAAGTCCATCTGATCCAATGTGTCATTCAGGGCCCTTTTTTCTTTATTGACCGCATATCTAGATGATCTATCCATTTTTGTAAGTGGAGTGTTAAAGTCCCCTGCAATTACCACATTCTTATCAATAAGGTTGCTTACGTTTATGAGTAATTGTTTTATATATTTGGGGGCTCCGGTATTCGGCGCAAAGACATTTATAATTGTTAGCTCTTCCTGATGGATAGACCCTGTAATTATTATATAATGCTCTTCTTCATCTCTTGTTACAGCCTTTAATTTAAAGTCTAGTTTGTCTGATGTAAGTATGGCTACTCCAGCTTCCTTTTGGCTTCCAGTAGCATGATAAATAGTTCTTCATCCCCTCACTCTCAATCTAAAGGTGTCCTCAGATCTAAAATGAGTCTCTTGTAGACAGCAAATAGATGGGTCTTGTTTTTTTATCCATTCTGATACCCTATATCTTTTGGTTGGTGCATTTAATCCATTTACATTCAGTGTTATTATAGAAAGATACGGGTTTAGAGTCATTGTGATGTCTGTCTGTTTTATGCTTGTAGTGATGTCTCTGGTACTTTGTCTCACAGGATCCCCCTTAGGATCTCTTGTAGGGCTGGTTTAGTGGTGACAAATTCCTTCAGTTTTTGTTTGTTTGGGAAGACCTTTATCTCTCCTTCTATTCTAAATGACAGACTTGCTGGATAAAGGATTCTTGGCTGCATATTTTTCCTGTTCAGCACATTAAAGATCTCGTGCCAATCCTTTCTGGCCTGCCAAGTTTCAAAAGAGAGATCAGTCACGAGTCTTATAGGTCTCCCTTTATATGTGAGGGCATGTTTACCCCTTGCTGCTTTCAGAATTTTCTCTTTATCCTTGTATTTTGCCAGTTTCACTATGATATGTCGTGCAGAAGATCGATTCAAGTTACGTCTGAAGGGAGTTCTCTGTGCCTCTTGGATTTCAATGCCTTTTTCCTTCCCCAGTTCAGGGAAGTTCTCAGCTATTATTTCTTCGAGTACCCCTTCAGCACCTTTCCCTCTCTCTTCCTCCTCTGGGATACCAATTATGCGTATATTATTTCTTTTTAGTGTATCACTTAGTTCTCTAATTTTCCCCTCATACTCCTGGATTTTTTTATCTCTCTTTTCCTCAGCTTCCTCTTTTTCCATAACTTTATCTTCTAGTTCACCTATTCTCTCCTCTGCCTCTTCCATCTGAGCCGTCGTCATTTCCATTTTGTTTTGCATTTCGTTTAAAGCATTTTTCAGCTCCTCCTGACTGCTCCTTAGTCCCTTGATCTCTGTAGCAAGAGATTCTCTGCTGTCCTCTATACTGTTTTCAAGCCCAGCGATTAATTTTATGACTATTATTCTAAATTCACTTTCTGTTATATTATTTAAATCCTTTTTGATCAGTTCATTAGCTGTTGTTATTTCCTGGAGGTTCTTTTGAAGGGAATTCTTCCGTTTGGTCATTTTGGTTAGTCCCTGGAGTGGTGCAGACCTGCAGGGTACTACCCCTGTGCTGTGGTGTATAACTGGAGTTGGTGGGTGGAGCCGCAGTCCGACCTGATGTCTGCCCCCAGCCCACTTTTGGGGCCACAGTCAAACTGGTGTGTGCCTTCTCTTCCCCTCTTCTAGGGGCGGGATTCACTGTGGGGTGGTGTGGCCTGTCTGGGCTACTTGCATAGGCTTGTGGTGCTGGGGATCTGACGTATTAGCTGGGGTGGGTAGGCAAGGTGCACGGGGGCAGGAGGGGCAGGCTTAGCTCGCTTCTCCTTAGGTGATCCACTTCAGGAGGGGCCCTGTGGCAGCCGGAGGGAGTCAGACCCTCTGCCGGAGGGGTGGCTCCGCAGAAGCACAGCGTTGGGTATTTGCGTGGAGCAAGCAAGTTCCCTGGCAGGAACTGGTTCCCTTTGGGATTTTGGCTGGGGGATGGGCGAGGGAGATGGGCTGGCGAGCGCCTTTGTTCCCCACCAAATAGCTCTGTCTTCCTGGGGCTCAGCAACTCTCCCTCCCTTTGTCCTCCAGCCTTCCCACTTTCTGAGCTGAGCTGTTAGCTTATAACCTTCCAGATGTCAGGTCCCACTTGCTGTCGGAACACACTCTGTCCGGCCCTCCACTTTTGCCAGCCAGACTCGGGGGCTCTGCTTGGCCAGCAGGCTGCCCCTCTGCCCCGGCTCCCTCCCGCCAGTCCATGGAGTGCGCATCACCTTTCTGCCCTTCCTACCCTCTTCCGTGGGCCTCTCGTCTGCGCTTGGCTCTGGAGACTCCATTCTGCTAGTCTTCTGGTGGTTTTCTGGGTTAGTTAGGCAGGTGTAGATGGAATCAAACTCACTTCATCTGCCAGTCTGGACAAGTGTAGACTTCGTTCCTTCCCACGTGGTCCTTTGTCTCAGGGGCAGAGGCGAGGGGTGCCTCAGCCTCGCCACGGCTGCTGGGATCCTTCCAGTGCTGCGTTGGTCCATGTGGGAGCTGTAGTTTTGTGCCTTTTTGATAATTTCACTATTTAAAATGGTTCCCAAGTGTAATGCTGAAGTGCTGTCTAGTGTTCCCAAGGGCAAGAAAGCTGTAATGTGCCTTGCAGAGAAAATCTAGATAAGCTTCCTTCAGGCATGAGTTATACTGTTGTTGGTCAGGAATTGAATGTTAATAAATCAGCAGTATGTATTTAACAAAGTGTCTTTATTTTTTTTAGAGTTTATTTATTTATTTTTAGAGAGAGAGATAGTGAGAGCACAAGTTTGAATGGGGCAGGGGCAGAGAGAGAAAGAGAGAGAAAATCCCAAGCAGGTTCCACACTGCCAGTGCAAAGCCTGATGCTGGGCTCAAACTCATGAACTGTGAGATCATGACCTGAGCCAAATCCAAGAGCTGGATGCTTAACTTATTGAACCACTTTGGTGGCCCTAATAAGTTTTCTTTAAACAGACACTGTTTAGATACATAGTTATCTATCAATCAGTTAATAAAAAATTGTGACCAGAGACTCATAGGAAACTCACCCTGTATTTCCCCTAGAAACAGCAGTTCAGTGTTCATTGATTCAATGTTTGTGGTAACCTTATAAGATGAAACTATTGTGAATAAGAAGAATTAACTGTATTATGTATTTTACTTTGATTGGTTTTCAATTACTGATTAAACAACTATATATATATATATATATATATATATATATATATAGTGGTTGCTATCCATAACAAGAATAGCCAGTAGCTTTTTTCAATATCAATATTTTGAGATACAGTACAACCATTTCCAGTTCAACATGGAGATATGTAAATGTAAGACCTATTAATACAGAAGTAGATTGCTGCCACAAATGACCTGGGCAAGGTGCCTGGGGAGGGTTATAAGGAAGAATGACAATTATTACAGTCATTCCCCATAGATAAAAATACTGTTTACTTTAGGAAGATCAAAACCCCACTTACTCTTTGGTGTGGTGCCTACGTGGGACCTTAAAAACTGGCTAAATAGCTTAAGAATGATGGGGTGCTCCTCAATACATATAAAATAATTGGGATCATAGCATGTACACTTTCAGATCACAACGCTATGAAACTTGAAATAAACTACAGGAAAAAGTTTGCAAAACCTCCAAATTCACGGAGGTTAAAGAGCATCCTACTAAAAAACGAATGCGTCAACCAGGCAATTAAAGAAGAAATTAAAAATATATGCAAACAAATGAAAATGAAAACACAATAATCCAAATGCTTTGGGATGCAGCAAAGGCAGTCTTATGAGAAAAATAAATTGCAATCTAGGCCTATCTCAAGAAACAAGAAAAATCCCAAATACAAAATCTAACAGCACACCTAAAGGAACTAGAGGCAGAACAACACAGAAACTCCAAGGCCATCAGAAGAAGAGAAATAAAGACCAGAGCAGAAATAAACAATATAGAATCAAACACACACACACACACACACACACACACACACACAGTAGAACAGATCAATGAAACCAAGAATTGGTATTTTGAAAAAAATAAACAAGATTGATAAACCTCTATCCAGGCTTCTCAAAAAGAAAAGAGAAAGCACCCAAATAGATAAAATAATGAATGAAAATGGACTTATTACAACCAATCCCTCATAAATACAAGCAATTATCAAGGAATACTATCAAAAATTATATGACAACAAACTGGACAACCTGGAAGAAATGGACAAATTTCTAAATACCCACACACTACCAAAACTCAAATGGGAAGAATTAGAAAATTTGAACATATCCATAACTAGTGAAGAAATTGAATAAGTTATCAAATATCTCCCAACAAATAAAAGTCCGTGACCTGATGGCTTCCCTGGGGAATTCTACCAGACATTTAAAGCAGAGTTAATATCTATCCCTCTCAAGCTGTTCAAAAAAATAGAAATGGAAGGAAAACTTCTAGACTCGTTCTATGAGGCCAGCATTACTTTGATTACCAAACTAGACAGAGACCCAGAAAAAAAGGCAAACTATAGGCCAATATGAATATGGATGCAAAAATTCTCAACAAGATACTAGAAAATCGAATTCAACAGCATATAAAAAGAATTTTTTACCATGATCAAATGAGATTCATTTCTGGGCTTCAAGGCTGGTTTAATATTCGCAAATCCATCAATGTGATGCATCACATTAATAAAAGAAAGAATAGGAACCATAGGATCCTGTCAATCGATGCAGAAAAAAGCATTTGACAAAATATAGCATACTTTCTAAATAAAAACCCTCAAGGAAGTTGGGATAGAAGGAACATACCTAAACATCATAAAAGCCATTTATGAAAAGCCAACAGCTAATATCATCCTCATTTGGAAAAACTGAGAGCTTTCTTCCTAAGATCAGAAACACCGCAGGGATGTCCACTCTCATGACTGTTGTTTAACATAGTGTTGGAAGTCCTAGCATCAGCAATCAGACAAAGAAAATGATATCAGAGGCATCAAAATTGGCAGGAAGAAGTCAAACTTTCACTTTTCTCAGATGACATGATACACTACATGGAAAACCTCTGATAGACTCCATCAAAAATCTGCTAGAACTGATACATCAATTCAACAAAATCACAGGGTAAAAAATCAATGTACAGAAATCGGTTGCATTTTTATACACAAATAACGAAGCAACAGCAAGAGAAATAAACTGATCAAATTTACAATTGCACCAAGAACCACAAAAGACCTAGTAATAAACCTAATCAAAGATGTAGAAGACCTGTATGTTGAAAACTATAGAAAGCTTATGAAGGAAATTGAAGAAGATACAAAGAAATGGAAAAACATTCCATGCTCATGGATTGGAAGAATAAATATTGTTAAATATCTATGCTACCCAAAGCAATTTACACATTCAATGCAATCCCAATCAAAATTGCACCGGCATTCTTCTCAAAGCTAGAACAAACAATCCTAAAATTTGTATGGAAGCACAAAAGACCCTGAATAGCCAAAGTAATACTGAAGAAGAGAACCAAAGTGGGAGGCATCACAATCACAGACTTTAGTGTCTACCACAAAGCTGTAATCAGAAATACAGTATGGTGTTGGCACAAAAACAGACACATAGATTAATGGAATAGAATAGAGAACCTGGAATTGGACCCACAAATGTATGGCCAAATAATCTTTGACAAAGCAGGAAAGAATATCCAAGGGAAAAAATACAATTTCTTCAGCGAGTGGTGCTGGGAGAACTGGACAGCAACATGCAGAAAAATGAAACTAGACCACTTTCTTATACCATACACAAAAATAAACTCAAAATTGATGAAAGACCTGAATGTGAGACAGGAAACCATCAAAACCCTAGAGGAGAAAGAAGGAAACAATCTCTTCGTCCTCTTTGACCTCCAAAGGCAAGGGAATTAAACGCAAAAATGAACGACTGGGATCTCATCAAGATAAAAAGCTTCTGCACTGCAAAGGAAACAATCAACAAAACTGAAATGCAACCAATGGAGTGGGAAAAGATATTTGCAAATGATATATTGGATAAAGGGCTAGTATCCAAAATCTATAAAGAACTCACCAAACTCCACATGTGAAAAACAAATAATCCAGTGAAGAAATGGGCAGAAGACATGAATAGACACTTTTCCAAAGAAGACATCCAGATGGCCAGCAGGCACATGAAAAGATTCTTAAGGTCACTCATCATCAGGGAAATACAAGTCGAAGCCACACTGAGATACCACCTCACGCCAGTCAGAGTGGCTAAAATGAACAAATCAGGAGACTCTAGATGCTGGAGAGGATGTGGAGAAATGAGAACCCTCTTGCACTGTTGGTGGGAATGCAAACTGGTGCAGCCACTCTGTAAAACAGTGTGGAATTTCCTCAAAAAGTTAAAAATAGAATTACCCTATGACCCAGCAAAGGCACTACTAGGAATTAATCTAAAGGATACAGGAGTTCCAATTCATAGGAGCACATGTACCCCAATGTTTATAACAGCACTTTTATCAATAGCCGAATTGTGGAAAGAGTCTAAATGTCCATCAACTGATGAATGGATAAATATGTGGTTTATATATACAATGGTACCACGTGGCAATGAGAACAAATGACAACCTGCCATTTGCAGCAACTTGGATGGAACTGGAGGGTATTGTGCTAAGTGAAATAAGTCAGTCAGAGAAAGACAGATACCATGTTTTCACTCATATGTGGATCTTGAGAAACTTAAGAGAATACCATGAGGGAAGGGAAGGGGGAAAAATGTTACAGAGAGGGAGGTAGACAAACCATAAGAGACTCTTGGGTACTGAGAACAAACTAAGGGTTGATGGGGGGTAGGGGAGAAGGGATAATGGATGATGGGCATTGAGGAGGGCACTCGCTGGGATGGACACTGGGTGTTGTATGGAAGCCAATTTGACAATAAATTATATTAAAAAAAAGAATGATGGGTTGTTCTTTTATCACTTCAAGCATGTACAAAGTAAGAAGAGAAAAGGAAACAGAGTGATTATGCCTCCAAAAATTGTAAAACAAATCATGAAAATTCTTAGTGTTATATTTTAAGGTAGAAAAATGGAAGTAAGTAAACAGCAAGAAAAATAAGAATTTTCTTACTTTCCAAACTTTATTCTCATCTAAACCAAATCTGTTTTGTTACTTTTTTTCAGGCACCTGCATAGGTTCTCTCCCTCTCTCTCTCTCATAATTTGAAGAGTCTAAAGTTATGTTTTAATTTTTTGTAGGTACAATAAATTATCTTTGAGAGAAAGAATTAAAATATTTCAAGTCCAACATTCCATCAATTATTTGATGTATGGTCAAGATATTAAAACTTTTGGAGAAAAAATACATTTTATATTAAATACACTTAAAAATATGCATAACGATAGTACACACCTTTGCATACAATTACCTCCAACTTTCCTAATCTCCATAATTAAAGTTTGATTCTAAATTATGTTTGTATTTGTAGACTCAATGTTTTTCTGAATTACTTTTGGTCATTAGCAATTATAAAAAGAATCCTGTATATAATTTTCTTTCCTTATCTAGTGTTTGAGATTTCGACTTCTTTATAACCTTTAGGATTGACTGTATAATCTTCAAAGGGAAATCAAAGAATACCAGAGAAAATTCTGTACACATTTCTGTCAAGCTAAACCCATTTCCATTTTTTCTTTAACTGAATAACATGTTGCTAAAAGTTAAATAGTTTCTCTTACATGTCAAGAACTGTGAAGGGCCTGCAATTTCACCATATTTGTAAGCTTTCATGTTAGCCTTTTATTGCTTTATGGATGCTGGCAGGATACACAAGACTCCTGGGTCAAAGGTGAAGAACAGTGTATTACAGTAATAGCAATAGCCAGAATATTAGCATTTTTGTGATAATTTGTTGAACCCCGGTCCTACAGGGTAGCACTGAGAACCTGATGATACCTGCCTATGCAGCAGTTGGTCCTACAGTAAAGGAACTCTAATCTTAAAAAATCAAATTATTTATAGTTGGCAGTAAGCATGGCTGCCCTGTGTGTGTGTGTGTGTGTGTGTGTGTGTGTGTGAGATAGAGAGAGAGAGAGAAACAGACAGAGACAGAGAGACAGAGAGAGACATAGAGAGACAGAAAGAGAGAGACTATCTCTGTCTTCCAAGACTGCTGACTCTATGAACATCCCAAAAAAGGTAGTCCAAAACAAAGGTAATCAGGGCTGTCAACACCTTGCTCACAAGACATGAAGAAACACAACAGACCCGTAGAGAATTGTCATCTAGCAAAATCTATGCATCATTTCTACGCCATCATGACTCTTGGCAAATATCCCCATGGCTACATCACTCTGTCAGCCACTCTGATTGGCAGAGGCTGGGACCAAATCTGTTCAGTTTGTCTCATACAGAGTTTAATTAAGGCTACTGCCAACAGGACCCCAAGTAAAAGGCTACTGCAGTGTTTGTCTCAGCCATGTCCCCTGCATCCCCAAGATCCCAGAGTTTAGAGTTGAATAAATCTCATAAACTATCAGGGATGTTTTAGAAAGCTAGTTGTCCTTCTCCTTAAGTTTCATCACTGACCTTTCTACTTACCAGAAACACTAGTTCAGGTTAGGCAGGATATAGTAGCAATTGCACAGACTCTACCTTAGCCTACCAGAAGGAAGTCTAGGGGGCAATTCTATCATTCATGATAACTGTGGCCCAAGACTTAATCCTGAGCTGAATGTTTTCCAGGCTTAGGGAGAATCACAACTAAAATCATAGAAGATTGTCATCCAATATTATATAGAATCACAGTGTTTTAGAAGAGTTTTCCAATTCTAGAACAATGATACTTGAAGATATCAACCTCAACTAACTGAAATTTCTACATTCTCTTCCAAGAGGCTTGGCAATGTCTACTGCCCAGAGTTTCACTGCTGGCAACTTTATGCATGCCCAACTTTTTGTTTCAATAAAGAATGATAATGTCATCTCATGGAAAGCATTTTAAATAATAACAAGAGTTATAAAAAACTCTGCAAGTCCACTCCTTATGGAACTACCAATGAAGATCATCATGGAAATCAAATGAAAGAAAACTTCATCTCAGTGGGTGTTTTCCCTTGGATAAAGGACTTGTCCCAAGGTGTTACAACTTATTCCTCCCTTTATAGCAGACATTTTTCTCAAGTTCAGAAATATTAAACATAAAAATAAAAACATGCATACTAGAATTGGAGAAAATGTGAAATGTGTGATTTTTAGAATGCTGAGGTTGAGGAAAACAATAGGACCTTAAGACTTCATAGGTGAAAGGAATTTAAATAATCTCAACCAAATATGACTTGACACCATTTTCTTTTCTTTTAGCAACCCTCATTATAAATATCTTTTTAGCCAAAATAACATATTGTGGCATTTCAAATAACCACATGTTGCTGTAGGTTTTGAAAAGATTCTAAATGCATTTAAAATCAAGGGCAGTTGAAGATTTTCTAGATCTATGTGTGTCTTCAGTATTACTCATGGCATTCTCAATTTCCTCTTACAGGATTTTGCCAGGAACTAAATCTGTTAATAGCTAGAGGATTCTGTTCTTAACCAACAGATAACTACTAAATGAAGAAAAACAGTGTCTCTCATTCATTCATAACCCATGAATACATGCAAATGTTATTTTCCTTAAAGTGAAACATACAAAATTCATAATGACTAAAAATATACTTATATCACCATTCAAATGTTATTCATTCATTATATAATGTGTTATCTGTGTACCAATTACATATAAAAAACAAAAGGAAGGTTTCATATTATCAAAAGCTACACAAGCATATTTTTTCTTTTACATGCAAACACATACATTGTAAAACCAGAGCAGCAAACATTGTTACTCCCTAAAAATAATTGTTTCATTTCTATTTTTTTTATTCTTTAAAAATATTTTATTATTTATTTATTTTGAGAGAGAGAGAGAATGAGCAGGCGAGGTGCAGAGAGGGAGGGGGACAGAGGATCTGAAGTGGATTATGTGCTGACAACAGAGAGCCTGATGCTGGGCTTGAACTCACAAACCATGAGATCATGACCTAAGCTGAAGTCATATGCTCAACTGACTGAGCCACCCAGGTGCCCCATTAAGTTTCATTTTGGTATTTAAAAGCCAATACTCCATTTCATCACAAGCAGCTATAATTAATTTTTCCATATTGGATGCTACCAAAACCGAAGTTGTTCCAAGAAGCACATACTGTTTGGGGGAAAAAAGAATAAAAATGATACAACTTCACATGTGAATGCTAAAAATTGATTCTTTAATTCTTAGTTTCTTTTCCTGTTTGAAATGTTGATAAAGTATTTTGTGATTTATCTTTTAATAGAAATTACAAAATCTATAGTGTGTAGACGGAAAAAGGACTCCCTAGAAAACATTTATGTCCTAATCCCCTAATCCCTGGGACTTGTTAGAAGAAAAAGTGGGAGATGGAAGGGGAGGGGGGAAAAGGGAGGAAGAGGGAGAGGGAGAAGAAAAAGAAGAAGAAGGAGCAGTACCTGAGTGACTCAGTTGGTTTAGGGTCTGATTCTTGACCTCATGGTTGTGAAATTAAGCCCCAAATTAGTCTCCATGCTGGCATAAAGCCTACTGAGGGGGGGAAAAAAAGGAGGAGGAAGGATGGAAAGAAGAAAGAAAAGAAAGAAAAAAATCTTTTCAGATGTGATCAATTTAAGGATCTTGTGATGGAGAGATTATTTTCCTGGGTTATCTCGGTTGTTCCTAAAGACAAACACTTGTATTTTTATCAAAGGAAAGAAGAGGGAAATTTGACATGCCCACATAGGGGAAGGCGAAAAGAAGATGGAACAGAAAGAATATTCTGGTCTTGAAGACTGGAGTGATGCAGCCCAAAGCCAAGAAATGCTGGCGGCCACCAGAAGCCTGAAGAGACAAGAAATGGTTCTACCCTACAGCCTCTGGAGGGAGTGTGCCCCTGCTTCCATCTCGATTTTGGCTCATTAGTGCTAATTTTGGGTTTCTAGCCTCCAGAACAATGAGAGTATACATTTCTGTGGTCTTAAACCATGAAGTTCAAGGTGATTTGTTATAGAAACCACCAGAAACTATGTATATAACTTCTAAGCAAGTTCTACTTAGGTATTAAAGTTACACTTAGTGGACACCTTGCTGTCTCCTGTAGCCCTCATCTTAAACAACAATACAAGGTAGGCTCATTTATAAACCAGAGGTTTTGAGTTTGAGAGAAGGCAGTGGACCGAGGTCTTAGGGGCTGGTGACAGGTCTTGTGGGGAGAAAGAGCTGCCTGGGAGTTACAGAAACATCACAGCCATCCTGACTCACACACTAATTTTATCATTCATGCTACTCATTGAGCACCTGTCACAGCACTGGTCCCTACTCAAGACACTGGACATGGATAACTGTGGCAGGCAGGCAAAGTCACTACTCTGGTGGTTTGTGTTCTGGTGAAGGGGGGAAACTTGTGTATAAATAAGTAATCATAAATATGTTAGTTAGGATAGGTGTTATAAGGGATAAAAGAGGGAAAGAGAATAGAGGGACCTGGGGCAGGTTGGGTGCTGGTGTCTACTGGATATTCACATGAGGGTTAAGGTAAGGAGTATTGGGTAAGCAAACCTAAACGCAGTGACAAAAACTTATGTCTGTGGGTGTCAGAGAGAGAACATTCCAGAATGATGTGATGGTAAATGCAGAGGACCTGAGGCTGGCATATGCTTGGTGCCTGATGCATCTGGAAAACATCAACTGAGGAGGAGAGAAGGTAGCAGAGGGACAAAGAGGTTGCCAGATCCAGGTACTACAGACCTTGAAGTCCATGGAAAGCCTGGGCCTGGTCTACATGCAGGATTTGCAGCAGTGGAATAGTATATCTGACAGCTATTTTGAAAGGGGGAGAAAGGCACATGTGGCTAGTGGCTACTGCACACATTGGTGATTCCTGCTTACCCCTGACATGTCGCTTCAAGTGGCTGTGGTATTTCTTCCTTCACAGCCCCCGGTATTCCTTTTCCCACTGCAGCATCTCTCTTACATGATGGAATCACCTTCCTCTCCCTAGGGTAAATTCTCTCCTCTCCTGGTTTAGAGGAAAGCAGAGGATTCTCTCTCCTCTTGCCAAGTCAGAGGGTCTGACACAAACCTGGGGGCTTTAACACACAGGCAACATCAATGTCTTGTAGACTTGACATTTGAAAACACGATTGTCTTCTTCAGATCAGGTTCTGCAAGGCCAGTAGATTATTTATCAGCCTATGTTATCTAGAGGGCAGGGGCAAGAATGGACAAATTGTTCATGTCTATCTTCTTAGGAATTTTCAAAAAAAAAAAATAGGAATTTTCTAATTTCAAAACTGGCTAGAAGAAAGGTACTTTCAGTTTATTTATGCCTTCAAGTTTTGGCAGGGGCTGTGCAGACTGTTGGTGAGAGGTTTTCTTTAATTTAACAAGGTTGAAATGATTTTACAATCTTCTAGTGCAGCATTCCTCCAACTTTACCATGGACAGAAAACACCTGTATCCTTTTAAAATGCAGATTCTAACTTGAGCCTGGTGGGCTGAAACTCTGTTTTTCTTTTCTTTCTTCTTTTATTATTATTATTATTATTTATTTATTTATTTTTAGAGATAGAGCAAGAACACATGAGCAGTGGGGAGGGGCAAAGGGAGAAAAGAGAGAATCTTAAGCAGGCTCCACACTCAAGGTGGAGCCCAACACGGGGCTGGATCCCAGACCCTGAGATCATAACTTGAGCCAAAATTAAGAGTGAGATGCCCAACTGATTGAGTAACTCAGGCGCCCTGAGACTCTGCAGTTCTAACATACCTCCCAGGTGAGGCTGATGCCACTGGTCCACATTTGAGTAGCAAGGTCTCAGTGTTGAGTCAGGTTCCATTTATGTATCAGTGGAAATTCTGAGAGTATAAGGATGCAAAACCTTAGCCAAAATTAGAGTGGCTATTGTTTTGTAAGCTGTGTACTTCATGCTTTCACAATGTCTTTGTTGTTTCTTTCCCTTATCATCTATTGAACTGCTATACTGTTTCAATGTAGGGTCTTTGTTTTTATTTGCTTTGATCAGTTGTTTATCTGTATTTTTACAATGACTGCTCAACTTCGAAAAAAAATCTTAAGAAAATTTCATTCAGTAATTAATTGAAATGAAAGAATAAGTGCTAATGACTAACATGGTCAATAACCTCTGATGTTTATCAATATTATATAAGTCAGAAACATTTCAAGTGTTTCTTCTCTAATATCAAGCATGCTATAATACCATACTCTAATACTAGGTCTACTAATATATACACGTTTTAAAACAACATAAAAATATTTCAGTTTGTATTTCAATTCATAAAATTGTAAGCCAGATATCTTGCCTTAATTGAACTTAAGTGGATTTGGGTTACGTGGCCTCATTATTGCATTACAGGGCACTATGAGAAGATGCAGCCCCTCTCAGCCTGGATCTCAGACAAATAGAGCTCTCCCAACCTCTCCTCCCCCATCCCCACTCTTCACAACCTCTGAAGGACATGAGGCCCAATCAAGGAATAAACTCTTGTTGCTTAAACCCACTGAGATTTGTGTCTTGTTTGTTACATAGCATCATCTAATCTGTCCTGACAAATATAGTGATTGTCACATGGAACAAGGCTACAGCTACATCCAAAACATAATTATGTGGCTAACAGTGAGGACACTGATGTGAGAGCTTTAAGAGAAGACTGTTTTTATCATGTAGTGGCAAAGCATTTGTTGAAATTCTCACCTCTGATAACTTCAGAGGAGTTGTGCCTAGTGAACCTAATGAACTATGAATCTAATATATTTATAGCTTTAGAAGTTAATACACATGACAGTAATACTATTATTGATAGCTGTCAGCTTTGTTTGGCAAGGTATTACAAGATAAATGCTAACTTAGGAAATAATTGGTGTTTAAGCAGAAGTAAAAAGAAATGTAAAGCATCCCAAAACTCAGAGTCTGGCAAGTTAGACAATAATATTCTTGACCCAAAATAGTAAAAGACAAAATTAAGAGAGGCTTCCAGGTTCAAATGCCCTGTATAATCTTTCAACCAACTAAGATGTTTCAGAGAAAGGATCAGAAGTAGAGTGTGACACCCAGTACATTTTCAATTGGATTAAAATCAGGATAGAGAATAAATCACAACTGTTGTGGTCCTCCCAACATAAGCTAGATATATTCATGGTCCTAGCCTCTAAACTTAATAAAACTCTTCTGAAGTCAAGATGAAAAAAAATTAGCACTCTAGACATCATCTCAAAAAATGATATAAGTAAGACTATTGGCTGGCATATACCACTCACTGGAATCAAACTGATAAAGAAACTGGCTAAATTTTTGATGAGGGAACCAGGAAGCTAAGATTATTCTAGGTGTAAGGTCACCCTTGAGCACCTATCCATCTAGATAGACATGTAGAAATTCTCACAGCCCTTCCTTCCACTAACTCCCCATGACAAAGTTCATCCTCAGCACCTACTTTACTGTAGTTGAGGAAGCAAATGAAAAGGAAGACTCCCCAAACTGAAGGCAGAAAATGAAGAAACATGAACAATGTTTTTTTTGAATAGTGGAATTGAGACTTCTTCCCAAGGAGAGGAATTAAGATATACTCTCCCTTCACAGCTCAGGAACTCTCACATCATCTGCCTAGCAGGGTTTCAGTGTTGCTCTGTACCAGTGACAATGTGTGCCTATTATTTCCCTCTCCAAAGAGGAGTGTTTGATGCAGAGATCCTATCCTTGTTTCACCTTGGTAGGGTGGTTCGATGGGAAAAAAAGAAAAAAAAAACTTTTTGTTGTTATTGTTGTTGTTCGTTGGTCAAAAGGATCAAAAGAAGCCGTATTCACACCCAATGAAGACATTTCTATGTATCCTTGAGAGCTTGGTGATGTACTAAATGGGACTTTGGGTACTTTGTAGAGAGAGGATGAGTATTGACTAGTTGTATGTGGAAAATCCCTTTGGTAGATTGTACTAGATATTAGTAGGTTTAATTCATTACTGTTTCTCCCCTCTCCTGAGGCACACCCCAACCCCCTTGATGTTAGGGTGACTTTATGGCTTGCTTTGATTAAGGAAATTTGAGGTAAAGAAATGTATTCCTTCCAAGTGGATGTAGTTAAGAACTGGAGACCAATTTTCCAAGCTCACTCCCTCAACCACAGCATACCCTGAAGTTTGAGTTGAGATAACAAATGGAACATTTGTCACCTGAGTGCCCAGGTAACAGTGAAATAAGAAGAGACTTCCTGTGAAAACATACTCTATATATGCATGTTGTAAGCAATTTGGATTTCGAGTTGTTTGCTACTGCAGCATGACCTATCTTGACTAATACATCACTCATACACTGTAGTATAATAATAACTTGTAAATGCACGTACTAAATCCCTAGGAATCTAGTTTAAAATATGAAATGTCAGAATCAAATATTTACTTCTGGCAAGTCTTAGTGGCCTTTGACATTCATTTGGTATTGATCCCATAAAATTTTAATTTTTAGTTGAATTGTGCATTATATACTCCATCCTCTTGATTATTGTGTATGTGTCTTGAGAGGATTTTCTACAGTGTGCTTAAGAAAAATTTCAATACCCAAAGATCTAAGTATCATACTTATGCAGAGAACAGAATCAGGGGAATTGAATTTCCAAGGAAATCACAATTTTCTACAGAAGATCTTTGAACTAGAGATAGAAACGAGACAAGTATTTGAAAATGACATTAATAGAACTGAGATGGAAAATTTCTTCACTGCATCTCATAGTTTTCCACATATTGAGGTTATTGGAATTATGGGTCATGCTATATTGTTTCACATATAACTTCCCCACAAGACTCTGAGCTTTTTGAGGTGTGGGAGAGTGCTTATTCTTTTGTGTGTTTACATCATATAGTAAGTTCTGCATACATCACAGGCTGAAGTACTTCAATGGAAACTTACATGTATTATTTTACTTGCTCCTCACCATACCCCATGATGTAGGGATTGTTATACACACACCATAAATACAGAAACCTGGGTTCTAGGAAGCTGGGACACTTATCCATAATAAAGTGATGGAGCCAAGGTTCTTACTCAGGAATATCTTTATTTATTTATTTGTTTATCTTTTAAGTTTATTTATTTATTTTGAGAGAGTGGGGGGTGGGGAACGGCCAGAGAGAGATGGAGAGAGAATGTCAAGTAGACTCCACACTGTCAGTGCAGAGCCCGATGCAAGACTCTATCTCATGAACCGTGAAATCATGACCTGAGCTGAGATCAAGAGTCAGACGCTTAACCAACTGACTCACCCAGGTGCCCCAGAAATATTTTGCTTTAAACTAATATCACTTATTCATTTATGATTCAACATTGTTGTATAAATGAATAAGATATCTATAAAACATATTTCAATCTATAGAAGAGTATGGAAAAAGCAAGAGGCAATTCCTCTATGGTAAAGATTTTTAAAAGGAGCCTCTTTGGTTGAAAATTAATTTAAAGAATATTTTCATTAATACAAATTCCCTCACAATTTTACTTCATCATTAATGGGTCTGTTTGTGGAGGCAGAGTACAAGACCACCACTTGTGGCTCCCTCCTCATGACATCACTAGCTACCAACTTTGCCTCTGGGTTCTCATTGAACATTCTTCCCTAAAGAGACATATCTTTTTAGGCAACCAGAATGCCCTCCATCAATGCATTTGGACACAAAAATGTTTAAATCATGACATGTAGGTCACTTACAAAAAGAGGACAACTATTTATGGTAACATTTTAAATTTATTGTGATGAGTCAAGGCTAATGCAAGGTGAACTCCTTTTACCATCATCTGCACAGCTACATTAGCTCATTCATGTATTAAAAAATGTGCCTCTGGACAGTTAGTTGGCAATTTGGCAAATTGCTCATGTATAATGCAAGAGAAGAAAGTCTAGTTTCAACTCATACCGATTCCATCTCTACTTTTCATGAATGATTTTGATTTTATCATAAAATGAGTCATGGGTTTACTCAACAAAATGGGAATGAAAAAAATTCCAGCAATAAATTAATTTCCATTATCATTTGCTCAATTTGTTATAGTCACAGATTATGTTAAGGGTGCTTGCCTTTCACTGTTAGACTTATATATATATTTTTTTTTCTGAGAAACTAATACATTGATTTAAGATGTTGACTTTATTTTTTTTCTTTTTCATACTACACGCTTTATCAGTCTTTGCATCTATGAGATGGATAAATTCTAAGTTCCTTGGGACAAAGAGTATTTCCTAAGCTTTTGGGAAAAACAAGTGGTTTATTAGCCAGCATATTTTCCATTCAGAAATCACATTGAACCATTGCCTTGATGAACTTTTACATTAGGTAACAAATTACCTAATTTTAATTTTCAGTTTCCTTCAGTCATTCATGTATTTATTGGCAAACTTATATTGAGCACTTGCTTTGGAGTAAGGATGGTACTGGCATTGGGGTTCCTATAGTCATAAATGAGACAGATCCATTCCTACCCTTACCCTTATGGATGATTCAGGAAGAGATATTCTTAAAAATATGACAGGGAGAAAATATATACAAAGAAAGTCCCTACTTACCTTTCTAGGATGAAGTGCAATTAAATTTCCTCCTCAGGGCACTGGGGTGGTTCAGTTGGTTAAGCATCCGATTTGGCTCAGGTAACAATTTCACAGTTTGTGAGTTCAAGCCCTGCATCAGGCTCTTTGCTGTCAGCACAGAACCCAGTACAGATCCTCTCGCCCACTCATCCTCTCTCTCTTTCTCTCTCAAAAATAAACATTTAAACAAACAAACAAAAAGTTTCCTCCTCAAGGTATTACTAAAACCAAAATGTTTGTTTTGGTGTCTAAGTGAACACAGTGTTTCCATTGTATGAGGATGACTAAGGCATCATCTGGCACAAGATGTGCAGCACCAAGTCTTTGAAAGTGAGCCTGTAGGGGAGGAGGTAAGCTGAGTGGTTACATCTCTGGCACCTTGTTCTCTGTAAAGTTAGCAATTGAACCACACTCACTGTTCCCATATACCTCCACAGACTCATCTCTAGAGACCCAGAGATGATTATTTGTTACCCAGAATCATTCTCACATGATTTAAAGAATGAGGTGAGGCTTCATGGGGCTTGTGATCCACATATATATAGGATTAAGGCACACTTTTCTTTATTAAGGCCTTCCAGAAGACAACAGCAATCATCTTCTTCTTTGTTTATTGAAAATCTTTTAAAGATGTTGATGATCATGATGATACAAATAAGGAGGAAAGATCTACATTCACTTTAAGTCATTTCTATCTGGGAATAAATTCCCAGGAAGATTAGTTTTCCTCTTTTTATTAAACATGAAAAAAATGATTACAATTATTTCTATGACTATGTTCTTAGATTTCTCTAAAATATTCAGAGATAAATGCTCTGAATTCTTCTCCAGGTAGAGGTAAGAAAGGGCTGGAGTGGACAATGGAGACAATATTTTAGGAGGTGAGATGGTGTATTGTGTCTATATTCACACACAAGCACAACTGCATGGAAGGAATTCCATTATCAAGCCTCATTACCAGGAAGCTGGACTGTGCCACCTAATTTGAGCATAATATCCAGTTGGAAACAATCTCACATCCAAACTAGGGTTCTCTTTCTCATCCTTCAGTGATTCATCCTTATCCATTGGTCCTGCTCCTGAATGCTTGTCAATATGTTAACCCAGGTCTTCTCTAGGATCATTCTTGATTTTAGTTGACAGAGAACCTGGGCATTTTATTTGCTTTTTGAGCCTAATTAACATTATATATTCTAGGTACATTCCATAGTATTTGATACTTCAGCATTGATTCCATAAACTGTTTGAAGAAGCCTGATAAGGAGATAAGAATCTCATACTCAAATGCATATGTCTTTTCTAGGGGTACCCCTGGTTCTACCAATCTACCCTTAATTTCCAAAACATGCTATACATTTCTTCATTAGTATTGCCTTGATTGCTTTTCTATATATCTAGAATTTCCTTTGTCTTTCTTAGAGTGCTATTATCCTAAAACCTACCAAGAAATCCCCACCCCCTAAGAATGAGTTTCATCCTCTCAGTTGAGCCAATAGTAAAAATATAGTATTAACTGTAATATTCTGATCCCATTTTTGTTCCATTTTAGTTTATTCTTAATTGTGGTGCACATTACGATGACCAGGAAACCTTTAAAATGCACAAGCATCTGTGTTAAAACCAAGATCCAATGAATCAGATCTATGGAAGTGGGGACAAGGCATGATATTGATAAAATTGATATATGATACATATGATGATATAGATATATGATAAAATAAAACACCAAATACCTAAGTGATATGTAACTTGTAACATGTGTAACACATTGTAACATGTTTCCAGGATGAAGATAGTTCAACAAAAATGTTAATAGGACAAGTGCCAACACCCGGTAACCCATTTAGCTTTGTACAGAGACAATATAACCAACAGCTTCTTAAAAAACCCTTAAAACATAATCAACAATGAGTCACTTGTCACAAAGCAGAACAAGCACATTCAATACAATTTGTTTCCAGCCCTGTAACAAACAAAGCATAAAATAAAGCCTTCACTATGCCAGATTAGGATTCTTTTCATGTAGAGTCATCTGAGCTACAAAATTGTGCACTTGAACAGTAGAAGATTATGGAAGGCTATAACCAGAAGTCTGGCAGAACTGAAGGTCATGAAAAAAAAAAACAGGTTATCTGAACACAGGAATGAGAGTAATATTTAGTTGTGTTTGGGTAAGGCATTTAAAGGCATAAAATCTGAAACTGGATTATCGGTTTAGGATGACAAGGAAAAGTAGGGCATAGAGACAAATATCATAAGACTCTGACTTAACATAAGAACTGGGAGAGGACATAGCAGGTGAGTAATAGAGATGTAAGGCAAAGATTCCAGCAAGGAGGAAACTTATGCTCAAGTAACATAAGGGACAACTATAGAAGATGTGCGCCCCCCCCCCCCCCACACCTCCAGCCATAAATGAATTGGCTTTGAGTGTAGGGCTGTCAGGTCAACTATAGTATGCCTAATTAAATTCGAATTTCAGATAAACAGCCCAATTTTTAGTATAAGTATATCCCAAATATTGCATGGGATCTTCTGTCAGGATTGGGGGGTTTGTGGGACAGAAGGAGCTATTCATCTAATTCACTCCTAATGACCAATTCCTTCCTCCTTTCTCTTCTTGTATGTCCCATGTCCAGCTGGTTGTACCATCACCCAGTTGACTCCCATTAAATCAACTGCAATATTATAGGAATGTTGTTAGTAACAGATGGGCTTGAACACTTAGTTGTGGGAGTCTAGTTTCAGTTTCCCAGTGAAAGGAAGTCTGCTCTGAGTTTAAATCAGATTTGGCTGCATGTCTAAGATTTCTTTAGATAAATGTTTATAATTCTGGGAAAAAAATCCTAAAAATTCATTTGATTAATTTTTGTCTTGAATTTTCTATGTGTAAGTATGAAAAGGTTACTTTGAATGATGTACTCTTCATTCTAACAGTAGTATAGCCTTTTAAACTTGAGGTCTCTTTAATCAATAGAAATTGACAGAAATGGCTTTTAGCTTTCTATTGATTTAGCATTGAAAGTGCCATCTTCAAAGCTCTAAGGAATCTAACTTTAACCTCCTTCAGTCATTGATAAGTAAATCACTGTCTCCTTGGAGAAATGGTGGTACAAAGAACACAGGAAGGAATAAGGTGAAGAAGGGATCTAGTGCCACAAAACAAGAAAACATTTAAAGACCAATGAGGTCACATAAAATGGACTCAAATGTTTTATTATAGTAGAGTGGAATACATTTAAGCAATAACATACATGGGTTCATGGAACTCAGGAAAGACAGCATCAGAAAAAAAATAATTAAAAGTCATGTTACTGCTTTGAAAATCAGTGTCTTTATTTTGCTTTTTTAGTAGGAACTACAGGTGAGGTGAACAAATAAACCTAGGTGATAACGAAAGCTCTTTGTTATATGAGAAAACAACTAATAGTGATAAGAATGAAAGAAGTCATAGAATTAGAAACATCATCATTATGACACCACATTTTATTCATGGGCAACTGGATTTTCACAGTGTTAGCATAATACCACATAGATTAGTTTCAAGGAGCAAGAGAAACAGCTTAATTGCACAAGGAGGGGTAATATTGTCATAACCTCCATTCAGTTTTTTATTTCCAATCACTAACCATTGGTCAACCAGATGTCCTGTCTCCTGCTGTTCTGCATTACAAAGTACACAATATCACAGAAAATGAATACTGGCCAATAATGTTTTGCATGAACTTATCAAGCTTGCAGATCTAGCTGCCAGTTTGTAGAAACTATAGGAGCTAGAGAATTAAACTGAGAAATACTGCAAGGACATAACCAGACAAATTCATAAGGCTGACTATTTCTCTTGGGATACTTAGCTTTGGAAATTTTTTCTATAAGTTGGTGTCTTGAATAAAGACAAGGGAAAGAAGGTGTACTGTACCAAAGTAATAGAGATGTAAGCGTCATCACCACAAAATTCAAGGTATAGTTGTGGATTTGAATCCTGATTTGGACAAGACAACCATAGAGGAGATTTTACATACAACTGAGGACAGATGATATTTCATAGAATAAAAAAAAAATTAAAGTTTATTTATTTATTTTGAGAGAGACAAAGTACGAGTGAGAGAGGAACAGAGAAAGAGGGAGAGAGAGAGTCCCAAGTAGGCTCCATGCCATCAGCATGGAGCACTATGCAGGGCTCAATCCCACAAACTGAGAGATCATGACTTAAGCCAAAATCAAGAGCAGGACACTAACCAACTGAGCCACCCAGGTTCCCTGAATAAAATTTTTGACATGACAAGATGTACATATTTTTCAAATATAATATGTGGTATGGCCTTATTTTAGTAAAACTATAATGGTAGATGGTCATATACAAAGAAAAAGATCTAGAGACATCCACTGTGGGCAGATAGTGTCACTTCTGAGTGACAGAGTATATTATCACTGTCTTAGTTTTGTTGATTTCTATTTTCTAACTTTATATAGGCAGTAGACAGCTTTTGAAATTATGTAAAGATTTTTTTTAATTAAAATACATATTCCTGATAAATACATTATCTACATTTTGGAAAAAAAAAGATTAATTGTTGGATTTTGCTTTCTACAACTTTGGCTTAGGTTTTAAGCTGAATACATTCTACTCAGAGTTTCTGAATGGTTCAAATAACGTTTTTCTCCTCCTTTTGATTTCACATGGTTTTTCAACCTAGCCTACAAGAAATCCGTTCTAAATCCCTTGAGAAAACTCTATTTTCACTGAACTTTGATCCTACCAGAAGCAATATTTGTAAAGAGAAGCCTACTGCTTCTCTTTACAAATTCAGTCTGATGTTACATCAAAGAAATTCAGATAAACATTGGAGAAATAAGTTTCAAGTTCAAGATAAATTCCTAATTTAAACTTCTAAAAAAGTTTTTGAAGCTTTTACATAACTATAACAAAAACTTCAGGAAATAGAATAAAAGATAAGCTTAACAGTAACAGCAATAACATTAATAAAATTATTAAAACCTTAACAAGCTTCATTAATATGTTTAACAATAAAGAGAAACTGAGGCCAAAAATTCACAAACAAAAACCTTGAGTTGATTCAGAAACATGTGGAAGTTACAATTCTAAGATTTATGTAAAAATTTTCAGTGGAGGTAGTAATTTTTTTTAAATTTTTTTTTAGCATCTATGTAACCAGTAGTTTTGTTTTTCCAGTAGTACCTGGGACAGAGCCTTGTAGGGGATGATACACTTAACACATATTAAATAAATTATGCATTTCCTTCAAATGAACACAGAGAAGTTTTCCTGCTGTATATTAAAGCTGTTTATATACAACTGTCTGAAAATGAAAAAAGTGTAGTTGGGAAGTGTTCATGTCTGAAAACAACTTGCAAGTACCTTTACTTTTGTATTGATTTATTCACTATACTGAGTAGCATATACACAGTATTTAAATGTAACCTTGCAAATAAATCTTGAATATAGAGTATTATTATTATCTATGCATCCATAGTACCTTACACAAAACTACTATAGCCAGATAAGTTTGAGAATTAAAAAAATTGGGACCTAAAAAGTCATTTGGTACATATCACCATGTATATTGCTTGCACCTTAACAGTATCAGAGACAGCACCATGTAATAAAACACATTAATATTCTGCAGTGAAAATAGAAATATCCAAAAGTTGAATAAATGAGATCTACCTACAGCTTTCCATTAGTTCAGATCACATCTTGTTGGCAAGTTTTTGTGCCAAATTTAAGACAGATTTGGGTTTTCAGAGCTTTGAGGATTGTGCAATTGCAGATAAGTACTAGTATTGTGGACTATCATATCAATCAATAACCTGTTGGAAAGTAAACTGTACTCCCTTCCTTTTCAGGCTGAAATATATTATATTTCACTGCTTAGACAAAACTGTCTTAGGATGTATTTTAAATATGTCATTGCCTTAATAATAAACAGATTCTCTCAGACTTCATTTTTTGTGTGTTATTTCTTGAGAAAGCTTACAGAGAGAGTGATTAGTGAAGATTCTGACCAAAGGATTCAAGAGATCAGAGGTGGTAGGTGGTAGAAACAAGTAGGCAACAAGAGCTGCTCTCAGTCTCTGACATGGCACTTGCTCATGCCATAGCATAGAGGCAGAGCTGGACAGGTATCTGGCCAGAACTATATACCAAATGTATATTTGGGAATAAATGACTTTCCACAAGTAGACCATTTTGCCATTATTAAGAGTAATTGAAATAAAGTACTGCCTCAAACAATGGTTTCCAATGTCTTTGAAGAAAAAATAACATTTGAAGATAATGTAGATCATAACATAGATATCATATTAATTATTGAGATCTGTAATCAGTGTAAAAAGTTTGCCACATGAGAGAAATAGATTCACTCACTGAAACCCAAATTACATAAACATTTAGCACTTTTAGAGGAAGTTAAATCTGATGTCATGTAATTCCCTGATGCTGGAAATATAAAAGGAATTCCTTTCCCTAAGAGTAATCTATAGACAAGGTTAGCAGTACATTGTATTTCACTAATTTCAGCCTTGGCTGTATACTTGGGACAAAGGATCAAAGAGAATGGTAGGACTCAACATGGACCTGGAAATGGGACAAAGATTAAATAGGGAAATTTATGTAGTTTATTGGGGAAGAGGTACAACTATCTTCTACCCAGGGAGCAGATGGAGTGGGAGGCATTTCCCTTCCTTTCTCCTCCAACATATCCATGCCTCCAAGTGAGGGTAGGAGCCTAGATAGGATGGAAGGAGAAAGAACTGGTGTGACAGACCACAGAGACCTCTGAGTCTGTGAGGGCCTTTAAAGTAGGAGCCTCCTCCTTTAGGAGGGAGGAGACATCCTTGTTTCTGTAGAGATAGAGATGATCCAGGAGGATGAGCATAAAACAGGATTTACTCTGGCATTGGGTAGCTTATCTGACTGCGTTTACTAAGGTCAGGCCATGAAGCATATGCCTTTGACTGAAAAGCCCTGTGTAATTTATATCTTAAAATCTTAGTGTTATGAGCTGAATTTTGTCCCCCAGAATTCATACTTTGTAGTCCTAGCCCCTAATTCCTCAGAATGTGACTGTATTTGTAGATAGGGCCTTTAAAGAGATGATTAAGTTACAAAGAGGCCATTAGGATGGACTGCAAATGAATATGGCTGGTGTCCTTATAAAAAGAAGGAATTTGGACAAAAATACAGCAGGGATGGACACAGAGAGGAAAGATTTTGTGGCACAGTGAGAAGACATTTGCAAGACAAGGAGAAACCAGACCTGTTTGCACCTTGATCTTGGACTTCTGGCCTCCAAGACTATGAGAAAGTAAATTTCTGTTGGTTAAGCCACATAGTCTGTGGTGCTTTGTTTTCGGAGCCTGAGCTGAATAATATACTTAGTATAATAAAAATTCTACAAAAGTATGGTCAACCCCATTAAAAGAAAGTATTACTTGAATGGACAGGAAGTATAATCAGATAATTCCTCAAGAATCTCAGAAAGTAAAAAGAATTTACCAGCAACTGATAATTCATTTATTTAAAACAATCCCTTCTGTAGGGGGCATAATAATATCCATCCAAAGATGCCCATGTCCTAATGCCTAAAACCTATAAATGTTAGTTTACATGGCAAAAGGGCCCCTTGAGATGAGGAGATTATCCTGGATTATCCAGGAAGGCCCAATGTAATTACAAGGGCCCTAAAAAGTAGAAGACCTTTCTTGGCTGGTCAAAGACATGTATGTGGTGACAGCAGGGTCAGAGAGATGGCACACTTTTGGTTTTGAAGAATGAGGGGGAATCAAGAAGCATGAAATGTGGTCAGCCTTTAGAAGCCGGGAAAGGCAAGGGAACAGATTCTCAAAGTCTCCAGAAGAAATGCGGCCTTGCCAACATCTTGATTTTAGCCCATCAAAATCTGTATCAGACTTCTGACCTCCAGACCTTTAATTAAGGTAATAAATTTGTGTTGTTTTAAGCCACTAGGTTGGTGGTGGTTGATGCAAAAGCAATAAGAAACTAACACACACACCTTCCAATCTGTCCCCTAAATTTTGTGATTATTCCAGGGACAGGAGGGGGCTTCTGGTGGAGGGGGATCATTGCTTCAAAGGCAGTACTTCCTATTGTTGAATTGCTCTTTCTGTTGGAAATCTTTTGTTTTCCATCTCCAAGTTGTCATGTCTTCGGTATAAGACAAAATTAATACAATCTCTTTCCTCAAGTGAAGTGGGAAGTTGTTGATCTTTAATTAGAAGTGGTGTTTTTGTGTGTGTGTGTGTGTGTGTGTGTGTGTGTGTTAGACTATACATTATAGTTTATTTTCAGTAGTTATTGCATGGGTAGCTGGACAAGTGACTACATTTCAGTTTTCTTTTCTATAAAATGAGCTGATAACAATTTGAACCTCACAGGGTTGTTCAGAGGAGTAAATGAGTTAATACATATGCATATGGTTTATAAACTTTTGAGTGTTAAAACTTTTGTTTATATATCTATTAATGGTTTCTTTTTCCAGGTGGTCTTTAAAATACATATAGACAGGTGTGATGTAGCCTCCTAATATCCTCTTTTCTTTGAGTATCTTCAACCTCTTCAACTGTATGCAATCCACACAATTTCTAGTCCATTTGCCAAAAAAAAACCTTTCTACTTAAGTATTAGCCAATTTCTTCATGAAAAAAATTATACAAATTAAGAATCACAGAAAATGTAGAACTATATGCTCATTTTTATTTGAAACCTCTAGCCAAAGAGTTATGAAGGACAACTGCGTCCAACTATCTTCTTGAAGGCAGGAGTTATCCCAGTGGTGTTGTAGCCCCTGAACTGAGGACAGGCTTTGTCCCTGGATAGTGCCTCAGTGTTTGTTGGCTTATAGACCTGGAGAGGCACAGGCAGCAACCGTCAGAGTCTTTGGCCAGCTGGAATTCTGAGCCTGATCACAGCATTACTCACTATCTATTCTTCTGTCTCCATTCCTGACCCTTCTCTTTCCTTTGCTAAAGGTCTAAATCATTGCAGTGGCAAAGAGAGAATGTATGAATATTCCCTGTAGAAAGCTTATTTTTATGGTACCTTGTAAAATATATATATAAATATGACCTACTTTTCACATCTATGCAGTGTCAAAGCCACTCATTCCCTAGTAAACTTGCATTTCTTCAAGGGCATACCAGTGAAAGAAATTAAGGACGACCATGGAATTTATATATTGATATAGGGGTTTCATTGACACTTGTTACTCATGTGTGAAGAAGATTTTTAATGTTGTTAGGAGTAAAAAAAAAAATGTTTGATGCTAATGTCCCCCCAGGAAGGGGGAACAGAACAAGACAGCTAAATAATTTTGAATTTGAGAAGGTGCTATTTACTCCAAGAATACAGATATATTTCTTAAGACATGAGGCTTGTTTAGACAATGGCTCTAACACTGGTAGCTGAGTTGGAACTGCAAAAAATCACCAAACACCAGTGCTGATTAGTTTGGAAAGGTTTCCAAGACTTCCAGCATCCCAGTCTTGACAAATGACCTGTAGCATTGTCTTCTGTAGCAGAGTTAATGATTCTGAATATGGATAAGAGGGGAAAATTGAATAAAGAAAGAAACTAAGTAGAGAACATTTTCATACACTGTATAAGTATCAAATACATTTCTTTGTTCATGAAGTTATTTTAGCCAAATCCATTAGGTCAGAAGGAAAGGCTTTTTGTTGTTGTTGTTGTTGTTGTTGTTTTGTTTTGTTTTGTTTTGTTTTGTTTTGCTTTTTCAAAGGCAGTTGCAGAAGTTAAAGCATGATTTTAAATGCCTTTCTTAAGTAAGACTACAGGTGGATATTCAGTGACACAGCATGACATCAGGGACTGTGTCTTCTGCATTTCAATGACTTCACACTGAGTTACACAGTGAGTCCTCCATATAGATGTGGACTGTTTGATTGTGTGCATGTTTCAATTCTCTCTTCATAGATTGAAGAAATAGTATTGAATGTTCAAAGGCACTCTATTAAATATAATAGGAGTTATAAAGGAGCGTTACTTGTTGACTCCTTCCCTCAAGGAATGTAAACATATACAAAATGGAAAGGCAGGCAGAAAAGTGTTAGAGAACAGCAGTGCAAGAAAGATCCCCAGGTGTTAATCAAAATGACTGCTGTGGTGATAAGGTATGGGTGGGCTGACAAAGGATACAGATGGTTTGCTTGGCTTAGCTTTTCACCATTGCATAAAACAAATGGGTGTCTGCATCTGTAGCTGTCTCTCTACCACAGGGCTCTGTGGGAACTTTTTGGAATCCACCCTGTTGGTTCAGGATTAGAGTTAGTGCCCATAGCATTACTTGCTATCTCCCACAGTCTGGTTTGGATTACTTTATTTATATCTAGCTGCCACCACATTCTCATGAGTTTGGTTCTTCAGTGTCTATATATACTGGAAAAATTCAGGGCCAGGATCTCTAACAACATCACATATGAAGTAGAGGGTTTGGAGTCACAATCCTCAGCTCTAAAATGGTGTCCCTTTATTGTGAAAACCAGTACTTTATGTGTTGTCCTTAAATTTACCATTTCAGGACTTTACTCCTTGCCAAAGTCCCTCAAAATATGTTCAAAGACTCAACAATTTAAATTAAGATGCTGTAATTTACTAAAAATCTATTTGTAAGAAGGAGTGAAACAAGAGTCAGGGAAAGGCAGAAACACCAGTGAGTGTGCACTGCATGCAGGCTATCAATCTCCTCTATGTCACCTACCCAGTACCTTAGAGTGCCTGAAGGTGTTTGGGTCTTTGGTCAGGAGCTTCCTTTGACCATGATGGAGAGAAGTATTGCTTTCCCAGAAAATTTCTATTTCTTTATACTGTGCTCAGGGATCCTTTGTGACACAGGAGAGCTTTAGAGAGAGGTATTTTGTAGCAAGACAGGTTATGGACCTCTGACAAGGGCAAGTTGACATTTCATCACATTTTTCTGAAACTTTGTGTTCATAAAAAATGGGTGTCTTAGTGATGTGATATTCCATGGGCACTGGTCCCTTTCAGGGGTGCTGCCCTTCTGATTAGGACTACGACTGCACACAAACTGTTGACACACTGAAATCCTTGATGTATCAAAGCCATGTGAGCACAGGACTCAGTATCTCCAGAAAAGAGCATCCAGAAAGAGCCAGGAAATGTCTACAACACCAGATCCTATAGATGGAGAAGCCAGCTCAAGTACTAATGCACTGGTTGCATGCAATTTGAAAAGCATTCTGGAAGACAACAAGGAGTGTGGGACTTGCAGAGACAACAACAGAAACAGAAATTGAGGAGAATAAACCTGATCCCGGGAGCGAGACCATTCTTTAGCTACACTTGACTAAAAGATTTTGTTGTTTCTACTATTTTTAAAAATACAAAAAAACAGAAATCAATATCAAACCCCAGTGTAAAGTATTAAGGACTATAACAGTTTTTTTAAGGACTATAACAGTTTTTTTTTTTTAATTTTTTTTTCAACATTTATTTATTTTTGGGACAGAGAGAGACAGAGCGTGAATGGGGGAGGGGCAGAGAGAGAGGGAGACACAGAATCAGAAACAGGCTCCAGGCTCTGAGCCATCAGCCCAGAGCCTGACGCGGGGCTCGAACTCACGGACCGCGAGATCGTGACCTGGCTGAAGTCGGACGCTTAACCGACTGCGCCACCCAGGCGCCCCAAGGACTATAACAGTTTTAAAAAATCTAGAAAATGATACACAGGTCTCATTTCATAGCATGAATCCATCATCATTCTCAATGATTCCATTGCTTGCTCCATGGACTGGGTGGGCTACACTGATTTTTAGAGTTGACCTTCTATTGCCCTGAAAGCTTTCTTGAAGCCTTGTCTGTGGTCAGACAAGGTGAAGGACAATTTATAACAAATTCTGATTACAGAGGGATATTTTTAAACCATAAGATAATTCTTAGCTTCAAAAACAAAGCTTGTCAAAAGAAAAGGACATCCCCCCCCCCAATATTCAGATTTGTTTCAATAAACATTTGTTATGCCCTTCCCATATGCCACATGTAGAGGGAAGAGCAGAGAATGTCAATTAGAGACATTCAATGCCCTGGAAGATCCAGGATTGTTTTCCTCCAATGAACAACACCCACACGGAAGTGCACAAGTACAAAGAGGCAGAATTGTGTGAGGTATTTCTTATGATATCAAAACAAAATGTTTCAGAGAAGGTGTTTACATGACAACTGCATTCTCCACAATATTACATTGCACAACTAGAAGTGTGGAATTTTTTAGTGAGTAAAACATATTTTCAGGAGAATTTCCTAAGCATCAGGGAACTATAATAATAATAGGTAATAAATATATAGTGACCACAGTTCCAGGAGGACACAAGCAGCCCTAGACTTTGCAGTAGCTACTGGAAATATCCAGCATTTGCTGGACCATTTGTGCCTCTCATAACTGGGGCAAATATAACTGCCACATCTGCAGCTGTAAATGTGTGGAGCCAATTCCCAGGAGAGAACTGGGAGTGACAAAGATCTTTCCCTCCTTTGAAGTAAAATCTTTGATATCTGAATGTTTCATAAACACTCTGGTAGCTTTGTGTCTCATCATGTGGCTACTTTAACATAACAATGTGTGGGTCTCTTCATTATTTATTCTTCCCACATTCTGGACCCTGTGTGCTGGAAACTTAATAAGGATATGCAATTTCTTCATACACATTAGGAAATAGAAAGGGATTTAAATGGTGTTCATTTATTGGGTTTCAGATGACAAAATAGAGATCTAGTCTAAGATTGCTAATTGGTTAAACAAGTATAGTGCATTCTGTCATCTGATTTCACAAAGCTATCTATTAACAAGTCAGCATTCTGGGTCTCTTTGTGACATTTCATGCATCCTTCCACACTTTCTTTTCAAAATCCCTCAACCTCTCTTATTTTTTATGCTAAATATTAATCCAAAATAGCAATAATTGGGATGTCTGGCTGTCTCAGTTGGTAGAGTGTGCAACTCTTGATCTCTGGGTTGTGAGTCCCATGTTGGGCATGGAGATTATTTTTTTTATTTATTATTTTTTAAATATAATTTATTGACAAATTATTATACAACACCCAGCGCTCATCCCAACAAGTGCCCTCCTCAATGCCCATCACCCACTTTCCCCTCTCCCCCACCCCCCACCAACCCTCAGTTTGTTCTCAGTATCCAAGAGTCTCTTATGGTTTTCCTCCCACCCTCTCTGTAACTTTTTTTTCCCCTTCCCCTTCCCCATGGTCTTCTGTTAAATTTCTCAAGATCCACCTATGAGTGAAAACATATGGTATCTGTCTTTCTCTGACTGACTTATTTCACTTAGAATAATATCTTCCAGTTCCATCCACGTTCCTGCAATGGCCAGATTTCATTCTTTCTCATTGCCTAGTAGTATTCCATTGTATATATAAGCCACATCTTCTTTATCCATTCGTCAGTTGATGGGCATTTAGGCTCTTTCCATAATTTGGCTATTGTTGAAAGTGCTGCTATAAACATTGGGGTACATGTACCCCTATGCATCAGCACTCCTGTAACTCTTGGGCAAATTCCTAGTAGTGTTATTGCTGGGTCAAAGGGTACTTCTATTTTTAATTTTTTGAGGAACATCTAGATGGCCAACAGACACATGAAACAATGCTCAACATCACTCCTCATCAGGGAAATACAAATCAAAACCACACTGAGATACCACCTCATGCTGGTCAGAGTGGCTAAAATGAACAAATCAGGAGACTATAGATGCTGGCAAGAATGTGGAGAAATGGGAACTCTCTTGCACTGTTGGTGGGAATGCAAACTGGTGCATCTGTTCTGGAAAACAGTGTGAATGTTCCTCAAAAAAAATTTTTTTTTAAAAGTAGATTACGTTAAAAAATAGCAATAATCATTTTACTTTTTAAAATTGACCTAGAACATTTTATTAGTTTCAGGTGCACAGCATAATTATTTGGCATATGTGTATATTGCTAAAAGAATACCACAGTAAGTGTAGTTAATATCAATTATCACAAATAGTTACAAACTTTGTTTTCTTCAGATGAAAACTTTAAAGATCTACTCTTGTAGTAACTTTAAAATTTGCAATACAATGTTGGCAACTATTGTCACATTGTACATAACATCCTCAGAAATTGTTTTTCTTTCTTTTTTTTTAAATTTTATTTTAATTCCAGTGTAGTTAACATACATATTTGTTCCAGGTGTATAAACCACTCTCTGGAAGACATTTTACCTTTCATTAACAGATGATCCCTGCTGATAACAAGAGGAATAAAGGGAACACCAAATTCAGAGCACCCAAGCTCCTCTGCTAACATACAGATCCAAGCACAGCTCAGAGGAAGTGCGGATGTCACAGGCCCCCAGGTTTCTCTCTTTAAAGAATTACTGGAAGGTTTTTGAGTAAATGGAGTTTTCCAAACCTTATCTATAGCTGGAAGGAGAAATTTTTAGGTCACTGACACAGACGTGGTTCAGAAAGGCCCCAGATAAAGACCATAAGCAATAAGACCAGCGAGAAGAAGGAAGCCATTTACTTCAGGCAGCAATTCTTTCAGGAAAGTCAAACTGTGAAATCTCCCAAGCTGCACATAGATCAGAATTCTAGCCTTGCAAATCTCTAGCCCTGGGCTTCCTAATTCTCTGGCAGCATAGTCTCAGTTTCCATCTCTATTTAAAACATTTTTTAAATTCCTTCAGGAAATGCAGTATTCCCTACAGGAATTGCTTTACACGTTTCTCATAAATGGAATCTTTTAAGCAATGCTGGGAATCCATAAAGGAACCTAAACTTTTAGTATTTAGCACATTTCTGTCTGAAATATTCTGAGATGGCAATTCTCTGAAGGTCAAATTAGGTTAATCTTGGCTATGCCATACAATCTTGATATATTTTTCTTCATAAAAAGCTTGATGCTTAGATATATAATGTGCATTTTTAAAGATTATTATTCTTATACGATTGGCAAATTCTATAATAGAGTAAATACAGTAGAATGTGTGTGTTTAAGAAGAAAAAGTAAGTGCGAGGTATTTTTTCCTGTCATGTATGATGGCCAACAGCCATTGAAACCCTTTATTTCAATATACTTCATCCATTTTCACAAAGGTAACAGGTACACTCTCTATTTAAAGTCTCCCCAAGAAAAGCCTACAATTACAATTTTCAGCCTAGAAGTCTATTATTGTTTAAATATGAATATTTTCTCCTCTTTCCTGTTGAGTAAGCAGCAATCACCTCAGAATAAGTGAGAAAGTATGTACAAGCAAGGAGAAACAGCACCAGGAACAACAGGACTAAGAGCTACATATTTGAAGCAAACAATATGGTTTCATCCCTTATAATTACAGTGTGGCTTGAAGGCTCATACTATGTTTGTGAGGAAATAAACAAAGTGTAATTGGGTTGCAGTCATACTTAATAGTCTTTGCTGATATGTGCCTAAATATGACAGGGCAGCAGGGGAAGACTTATCTGAGACATGATAACTCTGAGAAAGATGTTGAAAGCCCCAAAACATGGTTTTTGGAGATAGACTTTTGCAGAAACTCAAGCACTGAAAATAAGCCCTCAAAAAAGATGATGGACTCTGACCACTGTGCTTTTCACACAACTGACATACATCTCTATAACTAAGAGCTGCTAATATAGGTGGCTCCATTGACTTGTTGCTTAGACAAAAAGGAGTTGATAATGAGGGAGCTGTGTGGGATAACTCCTAGACTGGCATTGACAGGGATCAGTGACTAAACAGGTGTATTTTCTTTATATTTTTTTAAATTTGAATCCAAGTTAATTAACACATAATGTAATAATGATTTCAGGAGTATAATTTAGTGATTCATCACTTACACGTAACACCCAGCGCTCATCACAAGTGTCCTCCTAATACCTATCACTCATTTAGCCTATTCCACACCCATCTCCCTTCATTAGCTCTGTTTGTTCTTTATAGTTAAGAGTCTCTTATGATTTGCTTTTGTCTCTGTTTCTTTTCCCTATGTTTATCTGTTTTGTTTCTTAAATTCCACATATGAGTGAAACCATATATTTATCTTCCTTTGATTGATTTATTTAGCTTAGCATAATATACTCTAATTCCATCCACATTGCTGCAAATGGGAAGATTTCATTTTTTTTATCACAGAGTAGTATTCCACTGTATATATGTATATATCATACACATAATTAGATATGTATATATATCACATCTAATTAATTTATTCATCAGTTGATGGACATTTGGTCTCTTTCCATAATTCAGCTATTATTAATAGTGCTGCTATAAACATTTGAGTGCATGTGTCCTTTCGAATCAGCACTCCTGTATCTTTTGGATAAATTCCTACTAGTGCTATTGCTGGGTTGTAGGGTAATTCTATTTTTAATTTTTTTGAGGAACCTCCATACTGTTTTCCAGAGGGGCTGCACCAATTTGTATTCCCACCAAAAGAGCAAAAGGATTCCCCTTTATCCTCATCCTCACCAATATCTGTTATTTCCAGAGTGGTTAATTTTAGCCATTCTGACAGGTGTGAGGTTTTGATATGTATTTTTCTGATGATCAGTGATGTTGAGCATCTTTTCATATCTGTTAGCCATCTGGATGTCTTCTTTGGAAAAGGAGGGCACCTTTTGGGATGAGCACTGGGTGTTGTATGGAAACCATTTTGACAATAAACTTCATATATTGAAAAAAAAGTTTCTATTCATGTATTTTGCTCATTTCTTCACTGGATTATTTGGGTTTTTGTTTTTGTTTTTGTTTGGGGGGGTGTTGAGTTTGATAAGTTCTTTATAGATTTTGGATATTAACCCTTTATCCTATTTTGGATATTTTGAAAATCCTATTTTGGAAATTTTGGATATTAACCCTTTATGACCTATTGGTCATTTGCAAATATCTTCTCCCATTCTTTAAGTTGCCTTTTAGTTTTGCTGATTGTTTCCTTCACTGTGAAGAAGCTTTTTATTTTGATGAGGTCCAAATAGTTCGTTTTTGCTTTTGTTTCCCTTGCCTCTGGAGACATGTCTAGTAAGAAGTTGCTGCAGCTGAAGTCAAAGCTGTTGTTACCTGTTCTCACCTCTAGGATTTTGATGGTTTACTGCCTCACATTTAGGCTTTTCATCCATTTTGAATTTGCTTCTGTGTATGGTCCAGAAAGTGGTCCAGGTTCATTCTTCTGCATGTTGCTGCCCAGCTTTCCCAACACCATTTGCTGAAGAGACTGTTTTCTTTTTCCATTGGATATTCTTTCCTGCTTTGTCAAAGATTAGTTGGCCATATGTTTGTGGGTCCATTTCTGGTTTCTGTATTCTGTTCCATTGATCTATGTGTCAGTTTTTGTGCCAACACCATACTGTCTTGCTGATTACAGCTTTGTAATATAGCTTGAAGTCCAGAATTGTGATGCTTCCAGCTTTGGTTTCTTTTTCAAGATTGCTTTGGCTATTTGTGGTCTTTTCTGGTTCCATACAAATTTTAGAATTGTTTGTTCTAGCTCTATGAAGAATGCTGGTGTTAGTTTGAGAGAGATTGCATTGAATATGTATACTTTTTTGGGGGTAGTATGAACGTTATAACAATATTTGTTCTTCCAATCCATGAGCATGGAATGTTTTTCCATTTCTTTGTGTCTTCTTCAATTTCTTTCATAAGGTTTCTATAGTTTTCACTGTATAGATCTTTTACCTCTTTGTTTAGGTTTATTTTTAGGTATCTTATGATTTTTGGCGCAATTGTAAATGGGATCTATTCCTTGATTTCTCTTTCTGTTGCTTCATTATTTGTTTATAGAGATGCAACTGATTTCTGTATGTTGAGTTTATATCCTGCAACTTTGATGAATTAATGTATCAGTTGTAGCAGTTTTTTGGTGTAGTCTTTTGAGTTTTTCACATAGAGTGTCATGTCATCTGCAAAGATGAAAGTGAAATTTTGACTTATTCTTCGCTGACTTGGATGCCTTTTGTTTCTTTTCGTTGTCTGATTGCTGAGGCTAGGACTTCCATCCAGTACTATGTTGAACAACAGTGATGAGAGTGGACATCCCTGTTGTGTTCCTGACCTCAATAAAGCTTTCAGTTTTTCCCCATTGAGAATGATATTAGCTCTGGGTCTTTCATATATGACTTTTGCGATGTTGAGGTATGTTCCTTTTATCCCTACTTTCTTGATAGTGTTTATCAAGAAAATATGGTGTATTTTATCAAATGCTTCTGCATCTATTGAGAGAATCATATGCTTCTTATCCTTTTTTTTTTTGATTAATGGGTGTATCACATTGATTGATTTGTAAATATTGAACCAGCCCTGTATCCCAGAATAAATCCCACTTGATTATGGTGAATAATTCTTTTAATGTACTGTTGAATTCAATTTGCTTTCTTGTGGAAAAGTTTTGCATCCAGTCTCATCAGGGATATTGGCCTGTAATTCTCCTTTTTAGTGGGATCTTTGTCTGGTTTTGGAGTCAAGGTAATGCTGGATTCATAGAATAAGTTTGGAAGTTTTCCTTCTATTTCTAATTTTTGGAACAGTTTGAGAAGAATAGGTATTAACTCTTCTTTAAATGTCTCGTAGGTTTCCCCTGGGAAACTATCTAGTCCAGGACTCTTGTTTGTTGGAAGATTTTTCATTACTGATTCAATTTCTTTGCTGGTTTTGTGTCTGTTCAAATTTTCTATTTCTCCCTGTTTGTGTTTTGGTAAGTGTGTGAATGTCTAGGAATTTGACCATTTCTTCCAGATTGTCCAGTTTGTTGGCATATAATTTTTCATAGTATTCTCTTATTATTGTTTGTATTTCTCTGGTGTTGGTTGTGGTCTCTCTTCTTTCACTCATCATTTTATCTATTTGGGTCCTCTGTGTTTTCTTTTTGATAAGTCTGGGTAGGGGTTTATCAATTTTGTTAATTCTTGCAAAGAAAAAGCGTTTGGTCTTATTGATGTGGTTTACTGGTTGTTTTTTTTTTTTTCTTGTTTGTTTCTCTGTCGTTTATTTCTGCCCCAAACATTTATTATTTCCCTTCTTTTGCTGGCTTTAGGCTTTATTTTCTGTTCCTTTTCTAGATCCTTTAGGTGTAAATGTTTGGTTGTGTATTTAGAACCGTTCTTTCTTCTTGAGACAGACCTAAATTGCAATGTACTTTCCTCTTAGGTCTGACTTTGCTGCATCCCAAAGGGTTTGAACAGTTGTGTTTTCATTTAATTGGCTTCCATGTGTTTCCTTTTTAATTTCTTCTTTAATTTCCTGGCTAACGCATTCGTTCTTTAGTAGGATGTTCTTTAACCTCTATGTACTTGAGGGCTCTCCAAATGTTTTCTTGTAGCTGATTTGAAGTTTCAGTGTTGTGATCTAAAAAATATGCATGGCATGATCTCAACTTTTTTTTTTTCCTATTGAGGGCTGATTTGTGACCCAGTGTGTGATCTTTTCTGGAGAATGTTCCATGTGCACTCTAGAAGAATGAGTATTCTGCTGCTTTAGGATGAAATGTTCTGAATATACCCTTAAATCTATCTGGCCCAATGTGTCACTGAAAGCCATTGTTTCCTTGTTGGTTTTCTCCTTAGGTGATCTGTCCATTGGTGTAAGTGGGGTGTTGAAGTCCCATACTATTATGGTATTATTATCGATGAGTTTTTTTTAATATTTGTTATTAATTGATTTATATATTTGGGTGGTTTCAAGTCTGAGACATAAATATTTACAATTGTTAGATCTTGGTGGATAAACCCTTTGATTATTATATAATGCCTTTCTTCATCTCCTGTTACATCTTTGTTTTTTATTTATTTATTTATTTATTTATTTATTTATTTATTTACACTGTTTTAAAACTTAGTTTATCTCATATAAGTATGGTCACTGGCTTTCTTTTGACATCCATTTGCATGATAGATGGTTCTTCATTCCCTTACTTTCATTCTGCAGGTCTAAAATGAGTCTCTTGTAGGCACTCATATAGATGGGTCTTATTTTCCTATCTATTCTGTTACCCTATGTCTTTTGATTGGAGCATTCATTTCATTTACATTTAAAATGATTATGAAAAGAGATGAATTTAGTGCCAATATGTTGCCTGTAGAGTTGGTGTTTTTGGTGTTCTCTGGAACTTTCTAGCCCTTATTGCTTTTGGTCTTTTTTTTTTTTTTTTTTTTTTTTTTGTCTTTTCTCCAGTCAGAAAATCATCCTTAAAATTTCCTGGTTTGGTGGTCATGAACTCCTTTAGTTGTTGTTTTTCTGGTAAACTCTTTATCTCTCCTTCTATTTTGAATGACGGCCTTGCTGAATAAAGGATTCTCGGCTGCATATTTTTCCTATTCAACACTTTGAATACTTCTGCTACCCCTTTCTGGCCTGCCAAGTTTCAGTGGACAGATCTGCTGCTAACCTTATGTGTCTATTCTTATAGGTTAAGGACCTTTAGTCCCTAGCTACTTTCAGAATTCTCTTTTTATCTTTGTATGTTTCAAGATTCAATATGATATATCATGGTGTTGACCTGCTTTTGTTGACTTTGAGAGGAGCTCTCTCTGTCTCTTGGACATGAATGCCTGTTTTTTTCCCCAAATTAGGGAAGTCCTCAGCTATAATTTGTTCAAATAAACGTTCAGCCCCTTTTTCCCACTCTTATTCTTCTGGGACTCCCATGATATGGTTATAATTTTCTCTTCATAATATCACTTAGTTCTCTAAGTCTCCCCTCATGGTATAATAATTTCCCTTCCCTCTTTATTTTCAGCTTCATTATTTTCCACGATTTTATCTTCTATATCACCTATTGTCTCCTTTGCTTCTTCACTCCTCATTATGACTGTATCCAGTCAGTTTTGTCTGTCAGTTCTAGCATTTTTTATTTCAGCTTGACTAGGACACTTGGTACATGTGGGGTGCTGTCTATACTGGTCTTCTGGAGGAGATGCTGGCTGTGTTGGCTCAGAGTCAGTCTTGCCCCAGTAAATAAGCAGTTGCTAGAGAGTTGCTGCTAAAACAGCAAAGGTTATATTCCCTTTGGGTGTGCTTCTGTTCCCGGCTGATGAAAAGCTTTTTGCTGGTACCCGCAGGATCTATTGTCCTTGGGGAGGCAATATACCCTCTTCCAAAAATCTTCCAGAAAGGGGAATTTTCTCTCCCAAAGTGCTCCAGAGATCCCTACACCATGCTATGCACTCCAGGGGCAGATACCTCTACCCTGGGTGTTGCAGCTCTGCTCCAGAGAAAGTTGCACACTTCTAAAACCTCAGAGTTTGAGCTCCAAGCATTGTTTGCAAACAACAATAACAACAACAACAACAACAACAATAACACCCAACCTGTGACACTCAGTACTTATTGCTCCCCAGTCCATGGTCCTTCTTCTTGTGTGAACTCAATGCTGCACTTTCTTAACCCTTCTCTGTCTCTCCCTTTCTCCATGGAAAGGATTCTCTCCCCTCTGCAGTACCATTTTTCTTTCCCAATTCACTTACACGCACCTTGTACTTGCCACACTATCTCCCTGAAACTATGAAGATCCTTCTGCCAGTCCACAGATGGATTTCCTGGATGTCTCAAGTGATCTGACCTCAAAACAGCTATGTTTGAGGGACAATGAAAGCCTAGGGTATCCCTACTACTCTACCATACTAACTCCTCAATGATTTTTATTTTTTAATATGTTTATGTGATGGATGACATTGATTGATTTTGGATGCTGAGTTAGTCTTTCAGAACTAGAAAAATTCCCACTGGGTCGAGGTGTGTAATCCTTTCTTTTTAAAAAACAATTTGGGGGGCGCCTAGGTGGCTCAGTCAGTTAAGTATCTGACTTTGGCTCAGGTCATGATCTCACCGTCCTTGAGTTCAAGCCCCACATCAGGGTCTGTGCTGACAGCTCAGAGCCTGGAGCTTGTTTCAGGTTCTGTGTCTCCCTCTCTCTCTCTGCCTGTCCCCTGCTCATGGTCTGTCTCTCTCTGTCTCAAAAATAAATAAAAATATTTTAAAAATCTTTTTTGTTTAATGTTTATTTTTGAGAGAGAGACAGAGAGAGGAGAGAGTGAGAGCATGAGTGGGGGAAGAGCAGAGAGAGAGAGAGGGACACAGAAGACACGGGGCTCGAACTCACAAACCATGAGATCATGACCTAACTCGAAGTCAGACACTTAACCGACTGAGCCACCCAAGCACCCTGAGGTGTGTAATACTTTTTATACACAGTTGGATTTTACTGCTAATATTTTGAGAATTTTTGCATCAAAGGTAATAAATATTGATCTATAGTTTCCATTCTATAATTTCCTTTCTCTCTCTCTCTCTCTCTCTCTCTCTCTCTCTCTCTGTCTCTCTCAAGCCTTTTTTTTTTTTTCTGCATTTGCTATTAGGGTAATAATGTCCTGAGATAATAAGTTGGAAATATTCTCCTCTTCTATTATCTGGAAGAGACTGTGAAATTATTAATTCTTTTAAAAATGTTTAATATAATTTTGAAATGAAATCATGTGGGTCTTTCTTGAATTCTTTTTCAGGAGCTTTTAAATTACAAATTTAGTTGCTTTAAAGATAGCAAGACTATTCTGATTCTATTTCATCTTAATGGAGTTTTGGTAGTTTGTGGGTTTTGAGGAGCTGGTCCATTTCTCCCAAATTGTCAGATTTATGAGTGTAAATTTGTTTGTAGTATTCCCTTATCTTTTTAATGGCTGTATAATCTGTGGTTGTATCCACTATTACTTCCTAAAATTGGTGATATGTCTTTTCTTTTGTTATGTTTGTCTGTCTCTAGAAGTTTACAATTTTATTGATTTTTGGAAGAAACACATTTTGTTTTTGTTTAATTCTTTTTTTTTTGGTACTCCTATTTTGCATATCATTGATTTCTATGTTTATGTTTACTCTTTCCTTCTTTCTGCTTCTTTGAGTTTATTTCCTCCTTTAAAAATAAAAAAAAATGTTTTATTTATTTTGAGAGAGACAGGGCATGAGCAGGGGAGGGGCGAGAGAGAGGCAGAGAAAGAGAGAATCCCAAGCAGGCTCTGCACTGTCAGCGCAGAGCCCGAACAAGGGTTCAAACTCATGAACCATGAGATCATGACCTGAACCATAATCAAGAGCCAGCTGCTTAACCAAGTGAGCCACCAGGCACCCCTAAAAAAATTTCTTGATGGAAATTTGGATTGTTGATTTGAGACTTTTTCTTGTATCTAGTGTCAGCACCTAGGCTTCAGTGTCCTCTCTGCACAGCTATAGCTGTCTTCCACATATTTCCATATGTTGTATTTTCATTTTCATTCTATTGTACATATTTGTATTTCCTCTGAGACTTCCTCTTTGATCCATGAATTGTTTAAAAATGTGTTGCTTAATTTCCATATGGATAAAGATTTTCCTACTGTTATTCTGCTATTGATTTCTACTTTGATGCCAGTATAGTCAGAAATACAATCTTTATTACTTTAATTATCTTCATTTTGTTCAGGGTGGTTTTATGTTTCAGGATGTGGTCTATCTTGTTTAATGTTGCATGGACACTTGAATAAAACATGTATTCTGCTTTAGTTGGGTGGAGTGTTCCTGCTGATTGATTTTGTTGTTCAGATTATCCCTATTCTTGTTGATGTGTGGTCCAATGGATCTACCAGTTGGTGAGAGGGAGTGCTGAAGTCCCCAACTATAATTGTAGATTTGTTTGTTGCTCTTTTCAGCTCTATCAGTGTTTTGCTTCCCATAGTTTGTGTTTTCTGTTTGTTATATTCTGTTGTCACGCATATTTTGTTGTTTGATGCATACACATTTAGGATTATTATGCCTTCCTGGTGGTGTAATAATTTTATCATTATGAGTAATACCCCTCTTTATCTAATAAATGAATTTACTTTGAGGTTTTTCTGGTATTAATATAGTCACTCTTGATGTTTTAAAACTGTTTTCATGGTGTATCTTTTTCCATCCTTTTATTTTCAACCTATGGATTGGATTAGAAAAGAATTGCTTTTTATAGCATTTAGTTGAGTTATATTTTATTAAACATGTTTTGTTATATGTTATGGCAATCTCTGTCTTGGGTTTGTTAAATTTAAACTACATTTAAAATAATTACTGACATGTTAGGACTTAAGTCTGTCACTGTACTATTTACTTTCTGTATGTTTTTTCTGTTTGTCATTCCTGTTTTTTTCTTGCTTTCCTGTGGAATGTGTGTGTGTGTGTGTGTGTGTGTATTATATATATATATATATATATATATATATATATATATATATAATCTTTAGAATTTTACCTGATTTACTTAAAAGGTTTTTGAGTGTACCTCTTTGCATAGTTTCCATAATGGCTGCTTTGTGTATAACCATATACATATGTGACTTATCACAGTTTACTAGTATCACCATTTTACCACTTCAAATGAATTGTGGAAAACTCACTTCCACTTAGTACCTTTTATTTTTCTCATTTTAAAATATTGTTTGGAGTATCACACTGTGCTATAACTTTTGTTTCAATCATCAAATATGATTTGCAAATTTCATGAAGAAAAGGACAGCCTACTGTATGTATCCATATTTCTGCTCTTTCTTCTGGTCCTTCTTCCTTTCCAGTGCTCCTTCTTCCTTTCCAGTGCTCCAAGATTTCTTCTTTTATTATTTCCTTTCTATTGAAGAGCTCCTCTAGCTTATCTTCAAGACCAGGTGTTTTCATCACAAATTATTTTAGTTTACCTCTAAGAATATCTTTATTTCCTTGTCATTCTTTTTTTTAAATTTTTTTAACGTTTATTTATTTTTGAGACAGAGAGAGACAGAGCATAAATGGGGGAGGGTCAGAGAGAGGGAGACACAGAATCTGAAACAGGCTCCAGGCTCTGAGCTGTCAGCACAGAGCCTGACGCGGGCCTTGAACTCACGGACCACGAGATCATTACCCAAGGCGAAGTTGGCCGCTGAACCGACTGAGCCACCCAGGAGCCCCTCCTTGTCATTCTTAAAGATGGTTTTGCTAGACACAGAATTCACTCTTAAAAGTTCTTTTTTTCTAGCACTTGAAAAGTGTTGAGGTGCATCCTTCCGGTTTCCATGTTTTCACATGAGAAATCCACTCTTGTTTGAATTGGTGTTTCCTATAGGTAATGCATCATGCATCTCTCTTCTATAGGTAATGCATCATACATTTTTCTAGGTACTTTAAGGATTTTTTCTTTGTCTTCATTTTCAATATTTTAGTTTATGACTTGGGATGGATTTCTTTGGGTTTATTCTGTTTTTCACTTCTTGAATCTGTAGATCAGAAATGTGCTAATGGATGAATGGATGATGGATGTCTTAAAATCCTTGTGAGGTATTTCCAATATCTGGTTCATCTTATTGCTGGTGGCAACTGATTGTTTGTGCCCCTTTGGTTTGTAGTTATATCCCAAAGTGAAAGAAATACTGTCTGGCATTAGTGAATGGATTACTAGGCAGAATTTTCTTTGGCTTATAGCACCACAGAGAAATTACTTGCTTACACCTGAAGCGGATATACTTCTAGGCCTAAAACACAGGAAGAAAGAACTCCTAGAGTTTCCATGATACATTAACAACAAATGCTATTAGAAACAGAAAAGAAAACGTCTTGCCACACTCTATACAAATTGGCCAGGAGACATCTCTTTTGGGAAGCCCACAGATATATCAAAGCTCATTAATCTTTTCTTCCAAATCTTTCCTTAGTTGTCCAATACCTGTCTGAGACAGATGAAAATACTCGCTTAACTGAAAGAAACTATAAGTCATCCTGGACATCTTTTTCCTTATCATCAACATGCAACCTGTCACCAAGTCTTGGTGAATTTTCTCATAACTATATTGGTATAATATTTTTCTTTTATATTTATTTTCTGTTCTCTCTTCTCTAGTCTACTTTTTATTTTGTAATTTCTTTCTTGGTAAACTCTAATGCTGACTTCCAATCTCTGAGCCTCTTCTCTTGCTCCTCCCCCATCCACCTCCCATACTGTCTCCTTGAGGATCTTCCTAAAGTCTGTAAAAAGCCTTTCCTCTTTGCACAGTAACCTTATATATAAAAATATCAACCATTTAGTCTAGGACTGCTACTTAGTACTTAAGAGGTGGCTAGTCTACACAGAGATGCACAATAAATGCAAACTACACACCAGATTTCAATGAATTGGTACAAAGGAAGTAAAGTATCCCACTAATAATTTATATTGAATGTATATTGAATTGATGATTTTGAATATATTATATTAAAATAGTATTAAAATCAATTTTATCTGTTTATTTAATTATTTATTTTTTATTTACTTCTTTATTTTTATATTTAAATGTGGTATTACAACATTTTAAAGTATACCATGGCTTGCACTCTATTTCATTACATTTTCATTGGATATTCGTTGTATATCTACTGCTCTAGAGCCTAATGCCTTTCCTTTTTCTCTAATCTAGTCTTTGCCATTTTCCTACAGAATTCTGAATTCAAGTTTGGCAGATAGTAATGTCTCTGAGTCTGATTCCTCACTTAAAAGCTGCACATAATAATAACACCTTCTTCATATGGTATTTGCATAGGAAATCTTCACAGGGATTAAATGAGATAATGCATATAAAAAGTCTGAGGAGTTTCTGGCTTTAGTACTCAACAAATATTAGCCATAAATGTCATTAAGAAAAGATCTACTGAATTCCACTTCTGGAATGGCAGGGTGAGGAGGTCTGCAGAACTGCTTTCCAGTAAAACAAACACAATTGGTGAAAATTATCTTTTTATTTTTTATTTTTTTTATTTATTTTTTTTATATATGAAATTTATTGACAAATTGGTTTCCATACAACACCCAGTGTTCATCCCAAAAGGTGCCCTCCTCAATACCCATCACCCACCCTCCCCTCCCTCCCACCCCCCATCAACCCTCAGTTTGTTCTCAGTTTTTAACAGTCTCTTATGCTTTGGCTCTCTCCCACTCTAACCTCTTTTTTTACCATGGGGGATGGAAAAGAAAATTATCTTTTTAAAATAGTTTAAGTTTTTGGAAGATTTCAGTTTCAGAGGTCCAACATGTAATGAGCTTGGAAGGTGTCACTCCAATCCTTACTACAAGAGAAAAAGTTGAATAACTTGAAAAATCACTGAATTTTCTTGAAACCACCAGAGAATGGCAGTCACAGTTCAAACCACCACCCTGAAATGTAGAAAGACAGAAGAATACAAGACACAGTGAGATCTGCTTACCTGGAACAAAAGCCACTGGAGCCATAAACTGGTAGGAACATTCAAAGGGTAATTTTGTTTTGTTTGCTTGTTTGGTTGGTTGGTTTTTGTATTGTATTGCATTGTAATGTATTGCATTGTATTAATTCAAGTGTAGATAGTATCATAGTTTCTGGCGTACAATATAGTGATTCAACATTTCTAAACATGCTCAGTACTCATCACAATAACTGTACTCTTAAACCCCTTCAACTATTTCACCCAGCATCTCACTCATCTCCCCTCTGATGATCATCAGTTTGTTCACTGAAGTTAAGAGTCTATTTCTTGGTTTACCTCTCTGTCTCTCTTTTTTTATTTTACCTTGGTTCACTTCTTTGTTTCTTAAATTCCACATATGAGTGAAATCATATGGTATTTGTCTTTCTCTGACTGAGTTGTTTCACTTAGCATAGTACACTCTAGCTCCATCCATGTTGTGGCAAATGACAAAATTTTATTCTTTTTGATGGCTGAATAATATTACGTGTGTGTGTGTGTGTGTGTGTGTGTGTGTGTGTGTATAATGGACTCTTGGGCTGCTTCCATAGTTTGGCTAATGTAAATAATGATCAATAAACATGGGGTGCATGTATTTCTTCAACTTAGTATATTCTTTGGGTAAATACCAGTACTGTGATTACTGGAACATAAAGTAGTTCTATTTTTAATTTCTTGAGGAACGATGCCATATTAGCTTCCACAGTAGATGCAATAGTTTGCATTCCTGCCAACAATGCACAAGAGTTCCTCTATTCAAAGGATAATTTTTTTAATATGAAATTTATTGTCAAATTGTTTTCCATACAACACCCAGTGTTCATCCGAACAGGTGCCCTCCTCAATGCACATCTCCCACCCTACCATCCTTCCCATCTCCCATCAACCCTCAGTTTATTCTAAGTTTTTAAGAGTCTCTTATGGTTTGCCTTCTTCCCGGTCTGTAACTTTCTTTTCCCCTTCCCCTCCCCCATGATATTCTGTTAAGTTTCTCAGGATCCACATAAGAGTGAAAACATATAGTATCTGTCTTTCTCTGTATGACTTATTTCACTTAGCATAACACTCTCCCGTTCCATCCACATTGCTACAAAAGGCCATATTTCATTCTTTCTCATTGCCATGTAGTATTCCTTTGTGTATATAAACCACGATTTCTTTATCCATTCATCAGTAGATGGACATTTAGGTGCTTTCCATAATTTGGCTATTGTTGAGAGTGTTGCTATAAACATTGGGGTAAAAGTGCCCCTATGCATGAGTACCCCTGTATCCCTTGGGTAAATCCTAGCAGTGCTAATTCTGCGTCATAGGGTAGATTTATTTTTAATTTTTGGAGGAACCTACACATTGTTTTCCAGATTTGGCTGCACCAGTTTGCACTCCCACCAATAGTGCAAGAGGGTTCCAGTTCCTCCACATCCTCACCAGTATCTATAGTCTCCTTATTTGTTCATTTTAGCCACTCTGACTGGAGTGAGGTGATATTTCAGTGTGGTTGTGACTTGAATTTCCCTAATGAGGAGTGACGTTGAGCATCTTTTCATGTGCCTGTTGGCCATCTGGATGCCTTCTTTAGAGAAGCATCTATTCATGTCTTCTGCCCATTTCTTCACTGGATTATTTGTTTTTCAGGTGTGGAGTTTGTTGAGTTCTTTATAGATTTTGGACACTAGACTTTTGTCTGATATGTTATTTGCAAATATCTTTTCCCATTCCATCGGTTGCCTTTTAGTTTTGTTGATTGTTCCCTTGCAGCGCAGATTTTTTATCTTCAAGAGGTCCCAATAGTTCATTTTTGCTTTTAATTCCCTTGCCTTTGGGGATGCATCAAGTAAGAAATTGCTGCAGCTGAGGTCAGAGAGGTTTTTTCCTGCTTTCTTCTCTAAGGTTTTGATGGTTTCCTGTCTCACATTCAGGTCCTTCATCCATTTTGAATTTATTTTATTGAATGGTGCAAGAAACTGGTCTACTTTCATTCTTCTGCATGTCACTGCCCAGTTCTCCCAGCACCATTTGTTAAAGAGACTGTCTTTCTTCCATTGGATATTCTTTCCTGCTTTGTCAAAGATTAGTTGGCCATACTTTTGTGGGTCCAACTCTGAAGTCCCTATCCTATTCCATTGGTCTGCATGCCTGTTTTTGTGCCAATACCATGCTGTCTTGATGATTAGAGCTTTGCAGTAGAGGCTAAAGTCTGGAATTGTGATGCCTCCCACTTTGGTCTTCTTCTTCAATATTACTTTGGCTATTCGGGGTCTTTTGTTGTTCCATACAAATTTTAGGATTGCTTGTTCTAGCATTGAGAAGAATGCTGGTGCAATTTTGATTGGGATTGCATTGAATGTGTAGATAGCTTTGGGTAGTATTGACATTTTAACAATATTTATTCTTCCAATCCATGAGCATGGAATGTTTTTCCATTTCTTTATCTTCTTCAATTTCCTTCATAAGCTTTCTATAGTTTTCAGCATACAGATCTTTTACATCTTTGGTTAGGTTTATTCCTAGGTATTTTATGCTTCTTGGTGCAATTGTGAATGGGATCAGTTTCTTTATTTGTCTTTCTATTGCTTCATTATTAGTGTATAAGAATGTAACTGATTTCTGTACATTGATTTTGTATCCTGCAACTTTGTTGAATTCATGTATCAGTTCTAGCAGACTTGGTGGAGTCTGTCAGGTTTTCCATGTATAGTATCGTGTCATCTGCAAAAAGTGAAAGCTTGACTTCATCTTTGCCAATTTCGATGCCTTTGATTTCCTTTTGTTGTCTGATTGCTGATGTTAGAATTTCCAACACTATGTTAAACGATAGCAGTGAGAGTGGACAACCCTGTCGTGTTCCTGATCTCAGGGGGAAAAGTCTCAGTTTTCCCCATTGAGGATGATATTAGCTCTGGGCTTTTCATAAATGGCTTTTATGATGTTGAAGTATGTTTCTTCTATCCCGACTTCTCAAAGGTTTTTATTAAGCAAGAATGCTGAATTTTGTCAAATGCTTTTTCTGCATTGATTGACAGGATCGTATGGTTCTTTTCTTTTCTTTTAGTAATGTGATGTGTCACATTAATTTATTCGTGAATGTTGAACCAGCCCTGCAACCCAGGAATGAATCCCATTTGATCATGGTGAATAATTGTTTTTATATTCTGTTGAATTTGATTTGCTAGTATCTTATTGAGAATTTTTGCATCCATATTCATCAGGGATATTGGCCTATAGTTCTCTTTTTTTGCTGGGTCTCTGTCTGATTTAGGAATCAAAGTAATGTTGGCTTCATAGAATGAGTCTGGAAGTTTCCTTCCCTTTCTATATTTTGGAACAGCTTGAGAAGGACAGCTATTATCTCTGCTTTAAATATCTGGTAGAATTCCCCAGGGAAGCCATCTGGTCCTGGACTCTTATTTTTTGGGAGATTTTTGATAATGATTCAATTTCTTTGCTGGTGATGGGTCTGTTCAAGTTTTCTATTTCTTCGTGTTTGAGGTTTGGAAATGTGTGAGTGCTTAGCAATATTTCCATTTCTTCCAGGTTGTCCAGTTTGTTGGCATATAATTTTTCATAGTATTCCCTGATAATTGCTTGTATTTCAAAAGGATTCGTTGTAGTAATTCCATTTTCATTCAGGAATTTATTTGTTTGGGTCCTCTCCCTTTTCTTTTTGAGCAGCCTGGCTAAAGGTGTATCAATTTTATTTTATTTTTTTTTTCATAAAAACAACTCTTGGTTTCATTGATCTGCTCTTTTGTTTTGTTTGTTTTGTTTTGTTTTGTTTGTTTTTTAGATTCTATACTGCTTATTTCTGCTCTGGTCTCTATTATTTCTCTTCTTCTGCTGGGTTTAGGCTGCCTTTGCTGTTCTGCTTCTATTTCCTTTAGGTGTGCTCTTAGAGTTTGTATTTGGGATTTTTCTTGTTTCTTGAGATAGGCCTGGATTGCAGTGTATTTTCCTCTCAAGACTGCCTTTGCTACATCCCAAAGTGTTTGGATTGTTGTATTTTCATTTTCATTTGTTTTCATATATTTTTAAATTTCTTCTCTAATTGCCTGGTTGACCCATTCATTCTTTAGTATGGTGTTCTTTAACCTCCATGCTTTTGGAGGTTTCCAGATATTTTCCTGTGGTTGATTTCAAGTTTCATAGCACTGTGGTCTGAAAGTATGCATGGTATGATTTAAATTCTTGTATACTTATGAAGGGCTGTTTTGTGACCCAGTATGTGATCTGTCTTGGAGAATGTTCCATGTGCACTCGAGAAGAAAGTATATTCTGTTGCTTTGGGATGCAGAGTTCTAAATATATCTGTCAAGTCCATCTCATCCAATGTATCATTCAGGGCCCTTGTTTCCTTATTGATCCTGTGTCTAGATGATCTATCCATTGCTGTAAGTGGAGTATTAAAGTCCCCTGCTATTACCACATCCTTATCAATAAGTTTCCTTAAATTTGTGATTAATTGTTTTATATATTTGGGGGCCACCGTATTTGGTGCATAGACATTTATAATTTAGCCCTTCCTAATGGATAAATCCTGTAATTATTATATAATGCCCTTCTTCATCTCTTGTTACAGCCTTCAATTTAAAGTCTACTTTGTCTGATATAAGTATGGCTACTCCAGCTTTCTTTTGACTTCCAGTAGCATGATAGATAGTTCTCCATCCCCTCACTCTCAATCTGAAGGTGTCCTCAAGTCTAAAATGAGTCTCTTGTAGACAGCAAATAAATAGGTCTTGTTTTTTGTTTTGTTTTGTTTTTTTCTATTCAGATACCCTATGTCTTTTGGTTGGAACATTTAGTCCATTTACATTCAGTGTTACTATTGAAAGATATGGGTTTAGAGTCACTGTGATATATGTAGGTTCCATGCTTGTTGTGGTGTCTCTGGTACTTTGTGGTCCTTGCAACATTTCACTCACAGAGTCCCCCTTAGGATCTCTTGTAGGGCTGGTTTAATGGTGATGAATTCCTTCAGATTTTGTTTCTTTGGGAAAACTTTTATCTCTTCTATTCTGAATGACAGACTTTCTGGGTAAAGGATTCTTGGCTGCATATTTTTTCTGTTCATCACATTGAAGATTTCCTGCCATTCCTTTCTGGTCTGCCACGTTTCAGTAGATTGGTCTGCTACTACCCTTATATGTCTACCTTTGTATCTTGGACCCATTTTTCCCTAGCTGCTTTGAATGCTGTTTTTATCCTTGTATTTTGCCAGTTTCACTATGATATATCATGCAGAATATTAATTCAAGTTAGGTCTGAAGTGAGTTCTCTGTGCCTCTTGGATTTTAATGCCTGTTTTCTTCCCCTAATCAAGGAAGTTCTCAGCTATGATTTTTTCAAGTACAACTTCAACCCCTTTCTCTCTCTTCTTCTTCTGGAATTCCTATGATATGGATATTTTTCCCTATGATATGGATATAGTTCTCGATTTCTCCCCACATACTCCTGGATTTTTTTGTCTCTCGTTTTTCAGCTTCCTCTTTTTCTATAATTTTATCTTCTAATTCATGTATTCTCTCCTCTGCCTCTTCAATCCGTGTTATGGCCACCTCCATTTTAATTTGTACCTCATTTATAGCGCTTTTTTTTTAATTTCTCATGACTATTTTTTAGTCCCTTGATCTATAGCAATAGATTATCTGCTGTCCTCTATGTTTTTTTCAAGCCCAGCGAGTAATTTTATGACTATTATTCTAAATTCTTGTTCCGTTATTATGCTTAATTCGATTCTGATCAATCAGTTAGCTGTTGCTACTTCCTGGAGTTTCTTTTGAGGAGAATTCTTCCATTTTGTCATTTTGCTTATTTTTCTGTCCTTTCTGTGTTTTAAAAGCTTTCATGCTCTGTACCTGCAAGCACTGCTATATTAAAGGAGGGTTATACACTATCCAGGGCCTTGCCCTTTAGTAGGTGTTTTTTGGGGGATTGTTAGTTGCTCTGTGTTGCTGTGACTTTGGTTATTTTATTACCCTGCTGGTAGTAATATTATGTACCCTCTACCAGGTGTGCTTTGATTTGTTCCTTGGATTAGCCCTGTAAAGGAAAACAGATAAACAAACAGGAGACAAAAACTCACAAACAGACAAGCAAATAACACAAACAAATAAACAAAAACCTAAAGACTAAAAACAAACAAACAAACAAAAAAACCCAAAACACCAACTACAAGTAAAGAAGAGGGTGGAGGCTGTGCTGAATGAAGAGCACATACAAAGAGAGAAATGACAGGAGGTAGGGATGGGGGTATGGGAATTAAACACTGATTAGGCAGAGAGACTAAAAGGCTTAATCCAGAGAGAAAGGAAAGTAAAAAAGGAGGCAGGGAAAATGAAACAAAGATAAAATTACCCAGACAGAGAAGCTATATGGCTTGATTATTCCAGGGAAAGAGAAAGGAGTGTAAAGAGGTGTAGAACATGTATCAAGATAATGGATTAAATATGCCTGTTTAGACAGACCAATAACCAGAGTAACCAGCCTAGGGGAGGGAAGAGATAAGGAGGAGAAATGGGGTTGGGGGTGAATATATCTATATATACAGAACTGACCTAGAGTTAATCCAGGCATTGCTGCATCACTTGTAGGTAGTAGCTGTCCACAGGGTCTGTGCTGCTCTGGTGGATATGCAGTTACCTAGTACAAGGGGGTGTGGTTTGGTGTATTCTGAACCCACCTCCACTATGGGCCCTGGGAGTGATCCCTGAGCCCCACCTTGGTGGTGGTGGTGGTGGGGCAGGAGGGAATGGTGATCTCCCAGTCTCTTTTCCACAGAGCTGGACCCGGTGGACTGAGTTGTTCTTACTGTGCCATGGGTGCAGATGGGGGCAGTCCTTTTCGCTCCACCAATTCACCTGACCCTGCGCTTGGCTAGGATTCAAAGTCACTCCATGCACTCTGTTGCTGGGGAAGTACCTCTCCGTTCGGGTGTATGTGTTCCAGTCTGGCTTTGTCTGTGCCTCTGCACTACACGGAGGGGACCACCTTCTCCTTGTGGACTGAGAGCCACCGCCCTTGCCAGGAGCCCCTGGGGTGGTGGATGAAGGCAGGCTTTGTGTTTTCCCACAGCACTCCAGGGAAAAGGCGGCCTTATCCTCCTGCAGACTGTGCCCTCCGCCCAGCCACTGCACCCAGGGGGTGGTGGATGCCGGCAGGTCCTGTGCTATCATGCAGCCCTCCAGGGAGGGAACTACTTTCTCCAGCTGTGGGCTGAGTCTCTGGCCTACAACCGCACCCAGACCTGGCTCCCCTCCTCCCCAGTGTGCGAACAGGGAGCAGGCCCCAGTCCAAAGAAAGCCCGGCAGTTAGAGATCAGATCCCTCTCAGTCTTAGTCTGAGGTGTTTCTCCTGTCTGGCTATAGTCCTGAACTTTCCTAGCCACTCTTTCTCTTCTCCTTGTCTCTCTGCAGAATGAAGTTTCTCCGCAGAAGAGGGTCTCTCCCCTCCATGCTCATGTGGCCTTTTTTATTTCCCCCAGTTTGCAGTTACCCACCTTTTTTCCAGCTTTCCCATTTTCTTCCTAGTAGATTCAGTCTCTTTTCCTCCCAGGCTCTGGTGTTCAAAGTCCTCTGGCTTCTACACTTCTTTGTTCGAGAGACGCCGGACGTATGGATCCCCCAGACTCTCTGCCATGTTCAGAACTGTCCTCAAAGGGTAATTTTGATGAATTACTGGATACTGAGTGTATTGGTCAGGGTTCTCCAGAGAAACAGAACCAATAGAATGTATACATGTATATATACATCTGCATACATATACACAGAGAGGGAGAGAGAAGGAGAAATTTTAAAGAAACAATTCACAAAATTGTGGAGGCTGTTAAGTCCAAACTCTGTAGGGCAGGCCATAGGCTGCAGGTCAAGGGAAGAGTTGATGTTGTGGCCCAAGTTCAAAGACAGTCTGGAGGCAGAATTCCTTTTTTTTTTTTTTTTTTTTTTAGTTTACTTATTTATTTTGAGAGAGAGTGAGTGAGTGGAGGAAGGGCAGAAAGAGAGGGTAAGAGAGAGAATTGCAAGCAGACTCCATGCTGTCAGCACACAGTTTGATGCAGGGCTCAAACTCAGGAATCCTGAGATCATGACATGAGCCAAAACCAAGAATTGGATGCTTAACTAACTGAACCACCCAGGAACCCCTGGAGGCAGAATTCCTTCTTGCTCAAAGTAGGTCAGTCTTTTTCTCTTAAGGCCTTCAACTGATTAGATGGGGCCCACCCAAATCATAGAAGTGAATTTATGTTACTGGAAGTTTGCCAATTTAAATGTCAATATCATCTAAAAATACCTTCCCTGCAATATCTAGATGAGTGTTTGAAAAAACAACTGGGCACCATAACCTAGCCTAATTGATACATAAAATGAAACATCATACTATGTATGGAATACCCTATGAAAGGGAAAGTTTGAAGGTCCAGGCTTAGTGAAGCCACCACCCATTTGTGTGTTTTACCTCCAATAATTCCATCAGGTTCTCATTGTGAAGAATTAAGGAAGATCCCTTCAATGCTCTAGCATAGGGGAAGGAAAAGTAATCTTTGGGATGTATACACAGGGTGGAGTATTCATATCAAAAGCCTACTCTCCAGGGGAAAGATTTTACTAAAGTCTTAACTGAGGTGGAAGACTCCTCCTCCCTTCCTATCTCATGTAAGGGGGTAGAGGGAGCTAAGGGTGACTGGTGGGTCAGTGTTGTTGCTGGGTATGTGCGTGTCTCTGCTTCTTAACCATAAACAGCAAGATTTAGGATTCTAAAGATCAAAGATAATACAGACAATTCTGAGCTTCCTGTGAGCTTCAATCATCCAACTATGTAAATTTAGAACAAGTCTGACATTCAGATGCTGCAGCAGAATGCTGGCTGTTCCTTTGATGAGACCTGCAATGTTCCTTGGAATCTCTGAGCAGCCTCTGAACAAACAGAGGGGCCCCTAGTCACCTAGGCCTTTCATCTAAGCAGCCCCCCCACCCTTGCCAGTGAATCCTTTTATTATGTTAAAATAGTAAGTCATTACTGGAATCAGAAAGGAAAATACCAGCTGTTTTTGTCCTCCAGGAAGGACTAATTAGCCAGCAGCCACCCTGATCTCCCGCAACAATGAAACGTGTGCAGGCTAATTACAAGCTGGCTGCCTCTTCACACTGGGTGGCTCAGGCTGCAACACCTGCCCTTCGGAGCTGAAATATTTTTAGGATCTGGAATTTCCCCCTGGCCCTTATCTTGCTTTTGATGTCTTCATTACACATCTCCTGCAATAGCTTCCTCACTGGTCTCTGAATTCTAGCCAACCCATCTTACACAAAACAGCCAAACTGGTCTTCTTAAAACACAGTTCCAATCATATAATTTTCCTACCCCAAATTTGTCAGCATGATCCCTGTGCTGCATGTAAATTACAGTCTGGCCCTCAATGCTTTAAATAAAGGAACCCAAGCCCACTTTTCCAGCCTCCTGCCAGCCCTTGCCTTACATAGCCCTCTCACCTAGCCACTGGGTTCCCCACCCAGGTTCTCCTAATCTGTTCTTTCACCTCTGGTGTGCTCACATCATCACCATGGGAGCTTTAAAGACAAAACCAAAACTGTGTCCAGACCAATAAAGAATCTGGGGGTGTGGGGAAAGGATATTGGTAGCATGCTATAAGCCACCCAGGGGATTCCAGTGTTCAGCTAGGATGGAGGACTGCTGCCTGAAGCCAACACTGGCACAGGCAGGAGTTCAGGAAAGGTTGGAATCAGGTTCATGAGTAGTTGTCTTTCACCCATATCCTGAAACACAACCCTGCCCCTCCATTATCGCCATGACTAGGGCTTTGTCTCCTCCCCTGATAAGACTTACATCCTTCCTTTAGCTTTGACCACACAGGTGAGACCTGGCATCCTGCTTCCCTCAATTCTGGATTCATCCATGTCTGCCCACCACTGTGCAGCATGTTCTGTTCATGCTGGGCCCTAGTTTGTTATACTCTCTTGGACACTATCTACACTGCATTCCAAACTGCAGCCTCAAGCTCCCCCCATGTGACCCAACTCCCACCTTCTCTCTGCTCAGGCCTTTTACTGAGTCTACTACATGAAAATACTTGTAACAGTATGCTAAAATACAAGTTTCCTATAAGCACTGAGATACAGTTGAAGTGTGATGGCAAAGTGATGTGTCAGACAATCCCATACAGAATCTACAAAAGAAAAACCTTACAGGTTTAACACTCTCATCCTGTTGAGAATAAAACATGGAGGAGAGAGAGAGAGAGAGAGAGAGAGAGAGAGAGCAGGAGCAGAGAGCCCTGGAGGGGTGATCTTCCTGGGGTGAATACGGCTGTGGCACAGTGGGTCCCCATCACTTCCATGAACCCAGAGGTGTGTGTGTGTAGCTCTCTGCTTTCACTCACAGAGCTGGGGAGAGGCCTTCTAAGATGCCTCAGGAAGTTTGGAGCTGGGAGACCTCTCCATATGGGTCTGATGGTCCCTGGGTTAGAGGCTGGGATGGCAGAGGATGGCCCTGGTGGCAGAAGCAGGAAAGTGAGTGGCTTGGTCCAGCCCCTCTCTCAGTCTGTCAGTGCCAGGAAGCTGGTGTTTCCCATGGAATAGAGTAGAGAGCAGGAGCCACTCCAAGGATGGCTGGGAGAGAGATCAAGAAACATGGACTCCTGGGGAACACAATTCTGTGCCTATCATAGGAATTGCAGGTCCCCAGGTGTGGGAATCTCTCAAGAAAACCTCTGGAAGAGCCAACCTCCATCATTTGTAGGTCTTTGGGCAGATATAACTGCCCTTTGTGGCCAGCTGGACCACTCGGAGGGCAGATCCTCTCTGAGCCCGTCCCCTTCCTGGTTCTGGCCTCAGTGGCAGCTGGCCCAGGCTGGTATTCTCTTTACGGTCTTCTTATGACTGAGAAAATAAATTTATTCAAAGCCATAATTATTCTGAAATTAAACAGAAGAGACTAATCATCAAAAACGAAAGGGGTAAAGAAAATAAGAGAAGAAAAAGAAGGGACAAGAAAGAAAAAAGAATGGAAAAAGGAAGAAAAAGGAAGGGAAGGGAAAGGAAGGGAACAGAGAAGAGAGAAGAGAAGAGGAGAAGAGAAAAGAGAAGGGAAGGGAAGAGAAGGGAAGGGAAGGGCAGGACAAGAAGGGAAAGAGGTATAATTCTTCCATCTTCTTATATTACCTCCAAATTCCATTTCTCCCAGCATGGCCCAGTCACATCTGAAGAGGGAAGGGGTTCTGCCAGCTGCAGGCTTCAGGTGCAGATTGAAGTCCTGATGAGTGTCAACTAGGGAGGGCTACCAGTACCTGGGACTGTGGAGTGAAGCCAGAAAACAGCCCAGCTTCTCATGTTGACTCAGAGAGAGGCTCCTTCCACCGGATAAATCTCAAAGGGATAGTGATATCTTCTCCCGGTCTTTCAAGTCTCAGCGATACAAGGACACCACTTTAATACCAGCCCCTTCATGAGGCCCTCTCTTTGTCTCCAAATCCTTGCTTCATTGTTTTTCCCTCCTCAAAGGGTTTTACATTTTTACCTTTTTTGTTTGGCACTCCTATCCTTTCTGGTGTCTAAGTCAATATGCCTATCTTTCTCTCACAGAGATTCCCAATCACAGCCCCCAGAAGGAAGCAACCCTTGATTTCAGACTTCAGGCCTCCAGACTATAAATTTCTGGGTGGTTTGAGTCACCCAGTTTCTGGTACTTTGTTATGACATCCCTAAGAAATTCACATAAGCATAATGCATTTTCACATTAAACAACGCTATAAAATTCCCCCATGAAAGGGAGACCTTGGAGCTCCCTGCCTCACTTTGTTAATTAGAGGCTTAGTGTGAAGGAGCAGGTGCATGTGTATCTTTTAAATGACAGGTAGTATTGGGAGCATCACTAACTATTCTTTAATTGATAATTGCCTTGTCACCTTTTCTTTTAATTACCTTTACTTGGGGTCATCCATGGGTGACAGCACACACTGATCACTGGCTTGCAGTGCCTGCTTGCTCTTCCTTCATGGTATACACCTGCACCTCCTTACCTGCACCCCAAAGTCTTCCAGCTCTTCCCACCATAGCCTTCTCCCCCCCCCCCACAGGCTTCTTTGGCTAACTGTGTGTGTGTCTGTGTGTGTGTGTGTGTGTGTGTGTGTGTGTGTTTACATTCTTGGTTTATACCCCCTTGTGTTCATCATTGTCTCCTGGGGGCTGTCTTGTATCTCTTGATTGATACAGTTTTGAAAATGACCCCAAGATCCTCTCCTCTGGCTATTAAAGCAGATGCTAATCTAGGGGCTGCTATGAGGAGATTTTCTAGTTTTAACAGTATTCCAAGTCAGTTGACTTAAAATATGATACTAATGTTATATAGTCAGTTTGGACCAATCAGGCGAGCCTTCTACAAGTATAGTGTTTTCTGAAATTGGCAGCAGAAGAGGAAGTCAGCCTGTAAGCATAAGAAGGATTTGACATGCTATCGCTGACTTGAAAATTTGGGGAGAAAGGTGGTGTTACACTTGCCAAAGAATACAAGTGGCCTCTAGAAGTTGGGAGCAACCTCTGACTGCCAGCCCACAAGGAAACAGGGACCCCAGTACTACAGCCACAAGGAACTGAATTCTGCTACCCACTTGAATGAACTTCAAACTAGATTCTCCCCAGTGTCCAGATAAGAGTCTCATCCAGACAACACTTTGATTTAGGTTTGTAAGACCCACAGCAGAGAACCCAGATGATCCCACTTGAACTTCTGCCCTATAGAACTCTGAGATAATGAGTGGGTGTTGTTTGAAGTTGCTTCGTTTATGTTAATTTGTTCAACAGCAATCAATAACTAATACACTCCCAAACCTGACAAAGCCGTAGAGGGCACTGACTGTTTCCCCTCACCTTCCATACAACAGTGCAGGCAGAGTACCGAGCCCCAAACTGGACCTTTACACTGACTGATGGAGCTTTTTAGTAATCTCATTTTCTACTGCCTGATGATGGTTGCTATGGTTTTTCTGTGTTTGCCATTGAAAACCTACCACACAGAAATATATCCACAATGCTTTCTGGAACAAGGTCTCCTATCGGTTGAAAATAAGTGACAATCTGTGAGTATTTATAAGCTGAAACTAGCTCAACTGTAGTCAAATTAAATGACTTTAATAATTAACATCAACTCTGAGATGTGAAAATAATCTGAGTGGAAGAAAAATAATAACAGAAGAAAATCACCTTGCTGCTGCTAAAATCAAAGCTCATTTATGTATGTTGCCTCCCAGAAAATAAGAATGTTTATTGCTTTGACATGGTCACTGGTGAAAAAATCAACTAGTTCCATCCACCCCAATCAAGAGCTGAGGTCTACCTCCCTGCCCTGATTCATAGGCAAAGTATCCAAGCTCCCCACCCTCTGTTGAGAGACACACATATCCAGGGCTGCAGATTGGTAGACCATAGGTAAGGGGTCCCCTGGGATGCATTGTTACATCCAGACTTGAGGAGTGCTCATCTTCTGAATAGTGTCTACCCTGTTTTGCTCCTGCTGCCTGCAGGTGGTGGTCTCCCTGCCTTGTCCTCCTTCCACCCCCTTTCCTTTTAGCATCTTAAAAAAAAAGTTTATTTATTTATTTTGAGAGGGAGAGAAAGAGAGAGCTGAGGAGGGGCAGATTGAGAGAGAGGGAAAGAGAATCCCAAGCAGGCTCCACACTGTCAGTGCAGATCCCTATGTGGTGCTCAATCTCACAAACTGTGAGATCATGACCTGAGCTGAAGTCAAGAGTTTTTAACCAGCTGAGCCATGCTGGCACCCCTAGTATCTTTTTCTTACTCTGCTTTTCCTATACTTTTTAGACTTACCTGTCCTGCAGGCATGCTTTTGAGAATATGGGATACTCACTAGGCTCATTATTTCTTTGCTTATTTCTGCTCAGTGGGCTGGGAGAGGAAATGGCAAATGAGATGGGGGTTTTTGGGGAAGCAAATCACAACCACCAGATGGTGACACATGACCCACCAAAGAATGTGTAATATAAGCCTACCCTAGCCCACAATGCCACATTGAACATGTTGGCATTTTCTGTCTTTAAAATTTTTTTTTGATATTTATTTAGTTTTTGAGAGAGAGACAGCATGCCATCAGGGGAGGGACTGAGGGAGAGGGAGACACAGAATCTGAAGCAGGCTCCAGGCTCTGAGCTGTCAGCTCAGAGTCTGATGCAGGGGTTGAACTCTCCTACTGCAAGATCATGACCTGAGCCGGTCGGACACTTAACAGGCTGAGCAACCCAGGCACCCCAGAATTTTCCCTCTTTTTAAACAAGTTATTCACTCTTACAATTGGGGTCATACTAGCCATCACTTCACAGACTTGTGTGAGATTTACAAAGCAATACAAATAAATTGATCATCATATCTTATAATGGGTATATGGTAAGTACTGAGCAAACATCAGCTATTTTAGCTATTAAACATGTCACGTAAAAACAATGTGACTTCAAAAAAAATAATGTCACTGCACTTTGTTTAAAATATTTTTTTAAGTATTTTTTCCCTAGTGTCCCTTTATCTGTCTCATTTTATTTGGACTATTTTGAGAGCAATGAAGTGCAAGGACTCTTTGTAAAAATAGTAGAATGAAGCCTTAGTGCCTTGTTTTGTTATTTGTGTGACAAGGAAACTCCCTCACTCTCCTGTTCTGGTTCTATCTGTCCCCAGATCAAACAGAATGGACTTGTTGACCCCACACTGCCTGTGAAAGCAACTTTTACCCTGCAGAGGGCTGCTCCAAGAGGTCTTTAGGTGTACCCTCCTTGCTTATACAGAAGAAGTGAGGGAGCTGTCCTAGGTCACAATGTGTCAGTGCTGTTGCTGACTTTAAACACTGTGTGGCTCCTGAGCTAGAGGACTTCAATTTTTCTACTTACCTTGGCATGCATCACATGAAGGGAAGTGGCAAGCTTCTAAAAACTGCAAACATTCTAAAAACAGAAGAGGAAGGCTTTCTTTCAGTGTGGCTTTTCGTATTGTTAGCTTATTTCTTCCTTGAGTTTTATTTAAATCAGGGATTTTAAAAGCAAGACAGGATGTCTGACTTCCTGTGTAATCCTCCTAAGAGAATGACATTCAGTGATTTCTTTCCTCTTTAGTCAGTTCTTTTTTTTTTTTAAGGCTTATGTATGTATGTATGTATGTGTGTATTTTCATTTTCTTTAAATCAATGTTAGTTAAAATACAGTGTAATATTGGTTTAGGAGTAGAATTTAGTTATTCATCACTTACGATACCCAGTGCTCATCCCAACAAGTGCCCTCCTTAATGCCCATCACCCATTTAGCCCGTCTCCCTACCCAATACCCTTCCAGCAACCCTCAGATTGTTCTCTGTGTTTATTAGTTCTTAACTGCTTGCAGTCAACCTCAGACTTTGGTATTCCACAGAAGTTGCTCTAACAAATCAATGGCATTTTGAGCTGCAAAAGCCAAAGTTTACTATACTGTTTCTGTGACTTCTCTGTGGCATTTGGTTTTTCAATACTCTAAGATCTTCTCTTCTCTTGCCTCCAGGCAGAACATTCTCTTGGTTTCTCTCCTCCCAGCCCAACCAGCTGCTCCAAGAGGCTAGGTATGTGTTAGGGCATGCTCAGATTCAATTGTTCATTTTCAGACATTTTGCTAGCCAGTTGGTGTCATATCAGTGTTTGAAATTGTCAAGTGCTACAATTCAGGGCCTTTTATTTTCTGTTCCCATAGAACTAATGTTAAACTACTTCCAGTATATCACTCTGTTAAGGGCTCATCTTCCTCTGTCCACTTTTTAAATACTGGGGTTCATTAGGTTTCTGGCTTCAGGTCTCTTCTATTCATACCCTCTCCCATGATTGGTTTATTCTGTACTTCCTTTCTACATACTTCTGTTTGTGAATAAGTCCCACCCCTACCCTTCTTTTCTTTTATGTTCAGACTTATATAACCAATTGACTATTGTCCAATTCTTCTCTGAGGGTTGAACATCCAAATCCCACTCACATATCCACATATGCATATATACAAGCCTGCTCAGGCCCCTGGATCTCTGCTGTGGGGGATGATTCCATATCTGCAGGAAGTCAGGAGGACCTTTCCCTCAACCTGCCCCTCATCTCCCAACATCCAGTCCCCTACCATTCATACTTCCTGAAGAGCTCCTGAATCTCTCTTGAAACCCAAAATGACCAAGTTCAAATCATCATCGTCTCCTCTCAACACCAACCTCCTAACAAGTCATTTTGTATCCACACTTGACCCCCTCTTGTTGTTTTTCTAGGTGGTAGAAAGATTACCTGTTTGACACTCCAAATCACTCTCCTCCTGTTTAAACCTTTCCCATGGCTACCCATAGTCCTTCAAATGAGAAGTCCTTGGCAGCTGTTTATGGCTCTCTGTCCAACTGGTCAGCAGCAGCTCCTTCCCTCTCTCCCCAGCAAAGTCCACCAAACTCGACCTTGTGCAGGCTGATGCCACTGGCTGGAGCCCTATCCTCCACATCTGCTTCTATACCCTTTCACCAGATGGACACGTACTCATTCTTCATTCTTAGCTACACGCTACTCACTTGGGATATCTTCTCTTCCTCCCCAGGCCACAGGAAATCCTGCATACACTCCCCAGCAGTGCCCACATCTCCCCTGTTATAACATAAGCTCTCATTGCTTGTGACTTGTCTGATATCTGGAAGGTGGAGACTGCCCTGTACACACACAGAGTGCCAGCCCTTGGACCTGGTCCCATGTCTTGCCTGGTAATTGAAGTCATGGTTTTTCTAGTCCATTCTTTCTTTTGTTGTCAGGAGCTCTTCTCTGGGGTCAGGACCTCCTGGATTTTGCATGAGATAGATAGATAGATAGCTGCCTGCATGCCCTCAATCATTCAGCCATCCAGACCATTTCCCACACAGTTTCCACAGTTCAAGTGCAAAACCGATTATGTTATTCCTATGCTAAAATTTCCTATGATGAGAAACACAATTCCTGGACACAGCAGAAGATAGCCAGCTGACCAGGTCTGGCTGTTGTCCCCTTAGCATCTTCCTTTGCGTGGTGTTCAAGCCACAGCACTCAACACCCCATAATCCGGGGTGCCTGGATGGCTCAGTTGGTTAAATGTCTCACTCTTGATTTCAGCTCAGGTCATGATCTCACAGTTTGTGAATTTGAGCCCCACAGAGAGCTCTGCACTGATAGTGCAGAGCCTGCTTGGGATTCTCTCTCTCTCACTCTCACTGGCCCTCTCCCACTCTCACTCTCTCTTACTCTGAAAATAAATTTAAAAACTTAAAAAGAAAACACCCCACAATCCAATGTCTCACCTTTACCCTCACTTTGGCAATTCTTTTCTCATGTCTTCAGGCATCATCTCCTCCAGGGTGATGTCACCAGTTCTCAAAGTCTGGTCAGAGATACCTCTGGGGCCCATTTGCTGGCCTGAAGCAAGAACCTCCCTTTATACACCTTATGCCTCAGCTGAAGGCTCAGTGATAGGCATAGAATAGATGCTCAATGCAAGCTGTTGACTGGGTGCCATAAAAGATGAAAATTGTGTGCTTGGAATAAACCACTGATCCTTAAAACAAAGCGAGAAGCTCATATTTTATCCTTTCAAAGAGTATCCTGTGCTTCAACTCCGTGGTGTGACTTTCACAAAACTAAACTTCCTCATAGCCATAGAGGGACACACCCCTCCTGATTTCAAAGTCACCCACCAAAAGGCATATATTTCTTTAAATTTTTGTTTTTTAACTTTTTATTTTAATTACCTGGTGTTCATCATGAAAAGTGCACTTCTTAATCCCTATCAGCTATTTCACCCATCCCCCCACCACCTCCCCTCTAGAAACTCTCAGTTTTTTCTCTATATTTAAGACAGTTTCTTGGTTTGCCTCTCTTTCTCTCTCTCTCTTTCCCTTTGCTCACTTATTTTGTTTCTTAAATTCCACATGTGAGTAAAATCATATGGTATTTGTTTTTCTCTAACTTATTTTACTTAGCTTTATACTCTCTAGCTCCATCCATGATGTTGCAAATGGCAAGGTTTCCTTCTTTTTTAAGGATGAATAATATTTCATTATATATATAAACCACCTCTTTTTTATCCATTCATCTATCAATGGGCACTGGACTGCTTCCATAATTTGGCTATTATAAATAATGCTGCTATAAACATAAGAGTACGTGTATCCCTTTGAATTAGTGTTTTTGTATTCTTTGGGTAAATATCCAGTAGTGTGACTGCTGGATCATAGGGTAATTCTACTTTTTAACTTTTTGAGAAACTTCCATACTGTTTTCCACAGTGGCTGCACCAGTTTGCACTCTCACAAACAATGTGTGAGAGTTCCTTTTTCTCCACATCCTCACCAGCACCTGTTGTGTCTTGTGTTTTTGATTTTAGCCATTCTGACAGGTGTGAGGTGATATCTTGTTGTAGTTTTAATTTGAATTTTCTGGATAATAACTGATATTGAGCACCAATTCATGTGTCTGTTGGCCATCAGGATGTCTTCTTTAGAGAAATGGCTGTTCATGTCTTCTGCCCATTTTTAATGGGATTATTTGTATTTTGAGTGTTGACTTTTATAAATTCTTTATATATTTTACTTACTAACCTTTTAGCAGATACTTCGTTTACAAATATCTTCTCCTATTCCCTAGGTTGCCTTTTAGTTTTGTCAATTTGTTTCCTTTGCTGTGTATAATGTTTTTATTTTGTTTATGTCCTAAAGTTTTTTGTTTGTTTGTTTTTGTTCTTTGTTTTTATTTTTGTTTTGTTTTCTTTTGTTTTTGCTTTTGTTTCCCTTGCCTCAGTGGACCTATCTAGAAAAAAAAATTGCTACAGCCAGTGTCAGAAAAATTACTGCTTATGTTCTTTTCTGGGATTTTTTTGGTTTCAGGTACACATTACGTCTTTAACCCATTTTGAGTTTATTTTTGTGTATGGTGTAAGAAAGTGGTACATTTCATTCTTTTGCATGATGCTGTTTTCCCAATACCATTTGTTGAAGAGACTGTCTTTTTCCCATTGGATAATCTTTCCTGTGTTTCAGAGATTAACTGAGCATGTAATCGTGGGTTTATTTCTGAATTTTCTATTCTGTTCCACTGATCCATATGTCTAATTTTGTACCAGTACCATCCTCTTTGGATTATTACAGCTTTGTAATGTAACTTGAAGTCCAGAATTGTGATGCCTCCAACTTTGATTTTCTTTTTCAAGATTTCTTTGGCTATTTGGGGTCTTTTGTGATTCTATACAAATTTTGGGAATGTTTGTTCTCATTCTTTGAAAAATGCTGTTGCTACTTTGATAGGGATTACGTTGGGTAATGTAGACCCAATGTGCAAATTGCTTTGGGTAATGTAGACATTTTAACAATATTTGTTATTCCAATCTATGAGCATGGAATGTCTTTCCATTTCCTTGTGTCATCTTCAATTTCTTTCACCAATTTTTTATAGTTTTCAGAGTACAGGTCTTTCACCTCTTTGGTTAGGTTTATTTGTAGGTATCTTCCTATTTTTGGCACATTGTAAATGGGATTGTTTTCTTAATTTCTCTTTCTGCTGCTTCATTATTGGTGTATAGAAATGAAACAGATTTCTGCACATTGATTTTGTATCCTGGGACTATTGAATTTGTTTATCAGTTCTAGCATTTTTTGTGTGTGGAATCTTTCAGATTTTTTACATAGAGTATCATGTCATCTGCAAATAGTGAAAGTGTTACTTCTTTCTTACCAATTTGGATGCCTCTTATTTCTTTGGTTTTGCTTGATTGCTGTGGCTAAGACTTTTAGTACTATGTTAAATAAAAGAGGTGAGTCACCCATCCTTGTCTTGTTCCTGACCTTAAGGGAAAGTCTCTCAGTTTTGCCCCTCTCAGGATAATGTTACTGTGAGTTTTTAATGTAAGGCCTTTATTATGTTGAGATATGCTCCCTCTACACCTACTTTGTTGAGGGTGCTTATCATGAATCATCACTGTACTTTGTCCAATGCTTTTTCTATATCTATTGAAATGATCATATGGTTCTTATTTTTCTCTTATTGATGTGATCTCTCACACTGATTGATTTGCAAATACTGAACCACACTTGCAAACCAGGAATAAATCCATCTGATCATGGTGAATGATTTTTTTAAATGTATTGTTGGATTCAGTCTGCTAGTATTTTGTTGAGGATATTTGTATCTATGTTCATCAGAGATACTGGCTTGTAGTTACATACATACATACATATATATGTGTGTGTGTGTGTGTGTGTGTGCGCGTGTGTGTGTGTGTGTCTTTATCTGGTTTTGGTATCTGGGTAATGATAGCCTTATAGAATGAAATTGGAAGTTTTCCTTCCTTTTATATTCTTTAGAGTAGTTTGAGAAGAATGGGTATTAACTCTTCTTTAAATATGTGGTAGAATTTACCTGTGAAGCCGTCTCGTCCTGGACATTTCTTCGTTGGGAGTTTTTTGATTACTGACTCAATTTCTTTCCGGGGAAATGGTCTGTTCAAACTTTATTTTTCTTCCTAGTTCAATTTTGGAGGTTATATGTTTCTAGGAATTTATCTATTCTTCTAGGTTGTCCAATTTGTTGGCATAGTTTTTAATAATATTCTCTTATAACCCTGTTTGTGTTTCTGAAGTGTTAGTTGTTAGTTTTACTCTCATTTATGATTTTGAGTCTTTTCTCTTTTTTTTTCTTGTTAAGTCTGTCCTATTGTTCAATCTTATTGATTTTTTCAAAGAACCAGCTTCTGGTTTCATTGGTCTGTTCTTTTGTTTGTTTCTATATCATTTATTTCTGTTCTAATTTTATTATTTCCTTCCTCAAGCTGGTTTAAAGTTTTGTTTGTTGTTCTTTATGTAGTTCCTTTAGGTGTAAGATTAGGTTGTTTATTTGAGATGTTTCTTGCTTCTTGAGGTAGGTCTGTATTGCTATAAACTTCCCTATTAGAACCAGTTTTGCTGCATCCCAAAGGCTTGAGTCATTGTGTTTTCATTTTCATTTTTTTCATGTAATTTTTTATTTCTTCTTTATTTTCTGGTTGAGTTATTCCTTATTTAGTATTATGTTATTTAACATCCATGTATTTGTGGTCTTTCCAGATATTTTTCTTGTGGTTGACTTCTAGTTTCATAGCATTGTGGTCAGAAAAAGATACATGACATTATTTTGATCTGCTAGGATTTGTTGACCTATTCTGGAGGACATTCCATGTGCACTTGAAAAGACTGTGCATTCTGCTGTTTTAGGATGGAATGTTCTGATTATATCTGTTAAATCTGCCTAGTCTGGTGTGTCAATTAAAGCCATTGTTTCCTTGTTGATTTTCTGTTTAGATGATCTGTCCATTGTTGTAAGTGGGATGTTAAAGTCCCCTACTATTTTTGTATTATGACCGATTGGTTCCTTTATGTTTATTATTAACAGTTTTATGTATTTGGGTGCTTTCATATTGGGTGCAGAAATATTTACAATTGTCATATTGTTTGATTGTCCCCTTTATTATTATATTGAGCCCTTTGTCTCATTACAGTCTTTATTTTAAAGTCTATTTTGTGTAATATAAGTGTTACTACTCTGGCTTTCTTTTGATATCCACTTGCATGATAGATGTTTCTTTATTCCTCCACTTTTAATCTACAGGTGTCTTTAGGTCTGAAATGAATCTCTTGCAGGCAGCACATAAATGGGTATTGTTTTTAATCCATACTGCCACCCTCTTTTGTTGGAGCATTTAGTCCATTTACATTAAAAGTAATTTTTGATAGATATGTATTTAATGTCATTTTATTACTTGTTTTATGGTTGTTTCTGAATATTTTCTCTGATCCTTTGTTGTCTTTTTCTTTCTTGCTTTGCTGGTTTTCTTTAGTGTTATATTTGGATTTATTTCTCTTTATTCTTTGCATATTTATTAGTAGTTTTTGATTTGGGGATGACATTAGATTTATATGCCATCTCTTCTGCATATAGCAGTCTGTTTTAAGTTGATGGTCATTTAAGTTTGAACCTATTCTTTACTCTTCTCCTTCCCACATTTTGGTTATGTGGTGTCATATTTTACACCCTTTTATTTTGTGAGTTCCTTGACTGGTATTTTACAGAAATATTTTACTGATTTTGTGTTTCCTATCTTCGTACTGTCATTTCCATTCTTTTCTTTCCACTCAAAAAGTCCCCTTTAATATTTCTTGCAGGATTTGTTTAGTGGTGGGGAACTCCTTCAGTTTTTGTTTGTCTGGGGGACTATGTCTCCTTCTATTCTGAATGAGAACTTTGCTGGATAGAGTATTCTTGGTTGCAGGTTTTTCCCAATCAGCACTTTGAATATACCATGCCACTCCTTTCTGGCTTGAAAAGTTTCTACTGAAAAAGCCACTGATAGTCTTATGGAGTTTCCTTTGTATGTACCTGTCTTCTTTTGTCTTGATTTTTAAAAATATTTTTCCTTTATCACTATATCTTGCCATTTTAATTACAATATTTCTTGGTATGTATATGCTTTTGTTGCATTTGTTAGCGGTTATCTGTGCCTCCTGGATCTGGATATGCATTTCCTTCCCCAGATTAGGGAAGTTTTCAGCTATTATTTATTCAAGTAAATTATCTGCTCCCTTTTCTCTCTCTTCTTCTAGGATTGCTATAATACTAATGTTGTTACATTTTATTGAGTCACTCCTTATCTCTGCTATGCTATTCCTTTTCTTTGTGTGAAGGGTCTCACTCATGTCTTCCACTGTTTTCTCAAGTGCTGTGAGTATCCTTATGATCATTGCTTTAAATATCCATAAGGCATATTACTTACAACTGTTTTCCTTGGATCTTCAGCCATAATCTTGTCCTGTTCTTTCATTTGGGACAAATTCCTATATTTTTGCATTTTGTCTAAGTCTCTGTGCCTGATTCTCTGTTAGGAAAGTCAGCTACATCTCCTGTTCTGGAGGGTAATGGTTTTATGAAGAAGAGGTCCTGTAGTGTCCTGCAGTGCAGTGGTGTCCCCTGTGCCTCAGGGTCTGGAATTTCCAGGAGTGTCTCCAATGAGTACTGTGTGTACTATGCTATTGTGTCCTGGCCACTTTATCCTTCTGGCCAGTCATCTGCAGAGGCTTTCTTTGCTTATTATGGGCAGTGTTTGGTGCCTGGCCTGAATGTGACATGTTTTAACTAGGTGTGCTCTGATCTGCTTGTGAAATTAGACATGTAACCACTGTCACCAGAACTGAGGCCTTAAAAACCCCCCAGGTCAGGAGATGCAGTGGCTTGGACTGGGTTTGGGCTGTTTTTTTCAGGGAAGGGGTTCATTGTGCTGGGACCGAGGCAAACATGACTGGGAATGGCAGTTCTACCATAGTATGGTGGTGTGGGGCTTGATGTCAGCAAGTTAGGTAGTGAGTGTCAAGTTGTGCTGGTTCCTGCAGGTGTCTCTGTGCTTAGACTAAGGGGCAGGGGAGGGAAATGTCACAGGTCATTTACTTTGTTTCAAGAGAAGTTTTTCCATTGAACACTGCCTCTCTGGGAGATGCTCTAAGATGAACAACTAACGTCCACATGGTGTGCCCCAGGCACTCTTCAGAGCACTATTTTCATGCTTTAAGTCTGTGGGATTTTTGTCCTATGTTTTCTCCAAAAGCAGCCTCAATGTCCTTCTAGCTGTTCAGAGCCAAGAACACTTACCTTTAAAACTCTAGGCTTTTATTAAGAAAGGTTGCTGAATTTTGTCAAAGGCCTTTTCTGCACTATAGATGCTGGAGAGGATGTGGAGAAACAGGAACCCTCTTGCACTGTTGGTGGGAATGCAAATTGGTACAGCCACTCTGGAAAACAGTGTGGAGGTTCCTCAAAAAATTAAAAATAGACCTACCCTATGACTCAGCAATAGCACTGCTAGGAATTTACCCAAGGGATACAGGAGTACTGATGCATAGGGGTACTTGTACCCCAATGTTTATAGCAGCACTCTCAACAATAGCCAAATTATGGAAAGAGCTTAAATGTCCATCAACTGATGAATGGATAAAGAAATTGTGGTTTATATACACAATGGAATACTACATGGCAATGAGAAAGGATGAACTATGGCCCTTTGTAGCAACATGGATAGAACTGGAGAGTGTGATGCTAAGTGAAATAAGCCATACAGAGAAAGACAGATACCATATGTTTTCACTCTTATGTGGATCCTGAGAAACTTAACAGAAACCCATGGGGGAGGGTGTTGTATGGAAACCAATTTGTCAATAAATTTCATATATATATATATAAAAAAATAAATAAATAAAACTTAAAAAAAAAAAGAAACCCATGGGGGAGGGGAAGGAAAAACAAAAGAGGTTAGAGTGGAAAAGAGCCAAAGCACAAGAGACTCTTAAAAACTGAGAACAAACTGAGGGTTGATGGGGGGTGGGAGAGAGGGGAGGGTGGGTGATGGTATTGAGGAGGACACCTTTTGGGATGAGCACTGGGTGTTGTATGGAAACCAATTTGACAATAAACTTTATATATTGAAAAAAAATCCATAAAACTCTAGGCTTTGGGCACGTGGGTGGCTCATTCAGTTAAGCATCTGATTCTTGGTTTTGGCTTAGGTCATGGGTGACCTTTGGTCATGGGTCAAGCCCCACATCATGCTCTGTGCTGACAGTGTGAAGCTTGTTTGGGATTCTCTCTCTGCCCCTACCCTGTTTGCTCTCTCTCTCTCAAAATAAATAAATAAACTTAAAACAAAACAAAACAAAACCAAACCTCTAGGCTTTAAGCCCCTCTGGTTGCAAGAACTCAAGAAATTCAGGCCCTTTTGCTTTCCAAGCCAATTGCTATGGGGATTTGTTTTCTGCATGCACTCTCCTGTGCGCTAGTCTGTCTCTTACCCTTCTTTGTGACTGCAGCTTCCTCCCCAGCACAGCTGACACAATCCATGTCTTTCCCAAGTCATGTTCTGCACTTCCTACCTTCTTCAATGTGGCCTCTTCTGTACCTTTAGTTGTGGAGTTTGTTCTCCAGTCTTCAATCAATTTCTGGGGTATTTAGGATGATATAATAGTTATCTAGTTGCAGTCATGGGAGGAGGTGGGCCTACTCTGCCACCCCTACTGGGTGATACCCCTACTCTGCCACCATCTCCTCCTCTCTCCCTTAAAGGTATATTTTAAAATAAGGCCATGTGTATAAGCACAGTGTTTCCGCTCAGCTTGTGTCTATACTTCACTTTCTTATATAGATTACTAGGAAAAAGAAATCCTCTTGTGTGCTTGCTTTGAGAACAAGGTCCTGATTTACTTGCTGTGTCAAAAGCAAACAATTATTCTATCTTAATTTATCTCCAGAAGGAATCTCAGAACACAGAAGCACACATTTTCAAGTGTGTAAGTTCATTATGGGCTCCCTCATTCAGCCTATCTCCTCTCATACATCTATTTCCATACTTTATTTTATTTTAAAAATAACAAAGAATGTGCATCCTAGAACCAAGGTCTTATCCTGGTTCTATAAGGCGTTTTTTTTTTTTTTTAATTAAATGTAGTTCATATGTCATTTAGATTTCCTTAGTTTTTAACCTTTTGTTCTTTTCTGTTCCAGGAGCCTATCAAGGATATCACATTACATTTAGTTATCATGTCCCCTAGGCTTCTCTTAGATGTGACATGTTCTCAGAACTTCCTTGATGTATTTAATTTATTTTTTATTTAAAATTTTTTTCATTTTAGAGAGGGCAGAAGGAGAGAGAGAGAGAATCTTAAGCAGGTTCCATATTCAGCGTGGAGTTCAACAGGGGCTCCACCCTGGGATCATGACCTGAATGTAAATCAAGAGTGGGATGCTTACCCAACTGAATGTCCCAGGTAGTCCAGACCTCCCTTGTTTTTGATGGCCTTGACCATTTTGAAGAATGCTGGTCAGGTATTTTGTAGAAGGTCCCTCAATTTGGATTTGTCTGTTATTTTTCTCATGGTTATGCTGAGTTTATGGGTTCTCAGGAGGAAAACCACATAGGTGAGGTGCCATTCTCATCACATAATGTGAAGGGCACATGATATCTACATGACTCATCATTATTGTTGTTGACCATAATCATCTGGCTGAGGAAAAATTGGTCAGTTTTTCCCACCGTAAAGTTACTTTTTTTTTTTCTCCCTTATACTGTACTCTTTGGAAGGAAATCAGTTTGGAAGGAAGCCCACACTTAAGAGACTTAAGTCTAGCTCCACCTTTCTGAGGGCAGAATAGGTAAACAAGTTATATGGAATTCTTTTACATGGAGATTAGTCTATTCTTTATACTTATTTATGTATTCAGTGATTTATTTATATGAGTATGAACTCATGGATATTTATTTTATGCTCTGGATTATAATTCAGTATGATGTCACTTATTTTGTTGCCCCAAATTGTGCCAGCTTTGACCACTGACAGCTCTTTCAGTTGGCTCATGTATTCCTTCAACAAGCCCATCATTTGGTTTTTTGAACACTACAAGATATTCCAGGTTTATCCTATATATTCCCTGCCCCAACTCTAGAAACAGCCACTCCAAAGAGCCCTCATTCTTTTAACTGGAGAATAAAAGAAACCAATATCTGAGTGCTGGGTCTGCTTGCTCCTCCTGGAGTGCAGAATTTTGTTAGGAATGTTTTCCCATTCAAAATATTAAGAATGCTCTCCCAAATAGTATTCTCTATAAACTCAAAATATAAAAGATGTATCTCAAATCTTTTAGAACTTATTTAGGTTTTCCAACATCACTACTTCTTTAATAAGATATTTTTTTCTCTTCTTTTCTATACTAATACTACTATTCACTTCTCTTAAGCACATACACAGGATTCCAAAGGCATAGTTGAAATCTGATATTTGCTTTTACAACGTTCAGTCTTACTTCTTCCTCTTATCCATTATTCAATCTAAAAGAGATGCCATATGTCCCTTCTAACATTTCATTTTGGTTTTCTTTACTTGAGTTGATTCTGTCTTGGTAGAACTTTCTTGTTGACCAGCAACTAGAACTTCAGGCAATTGCACACCCAGGGTAAAAGATGCACCATGATTTTACAGGTAGGTAAGGTAATGCTTTCTGAATCATTTCTAGCCCTTCCTGGTGAATCAGAACATTTGGCTGACCTTTCTGGTAGCAGCAGTAGCACATTTCAGTAATGTCTTCAGTAAATTGTCTATAGTGAATCTGAGGTCCATTTCCTGGATCCTAGCTGAAAGTTCAGAGCTTAAAATCTTATGAAAATAGCTTAAGCTCCTTTTTTTCTTTTTCTAGATGTGTTATTTTGCTCTTGCTCACATTATTTTTCATCTGCCACTTTTCTACAGCCTTGCTAGACTGAATTACTTCCAAGATTGTATTTAATCACTGGCTATACCTGAAGTGATGCTATGTGTGCAGTATCAGAAATAGACCCTGCTAAATATGAGACTTTGCTCTTTCTAAATTAGAGAATCACTTTATATTTGTACATTTAGCCATGGCAGAGGATTGAAATGCCATAAGACTATAGGCAGACCCTGATTCTCAAGCTCATAATGATTGTGAAAAATACTGAAAGTATCAGCAGTTTCTCAGAATGGATTTCTGGCTGTGTCTATATTGGAGGCATATTATTATATTTTATTCAGCATGCATGAAGTCAATGGATAAGAGAAATTTACAGATGGAAGGGACACCAACTACATCTATTTTTTTTTAATTTTATAATCAACAACACTGGGGAAGATTCTCCCAGGTGTATATCTTCCTTCCCTTGTAATTTTAAGTCAACAGAACAATTCAACAAATACTAATTGAGCACCCACTCTGTACCACATGCATACTGGAGTTGAGGCAGAATACTGAGCCAAGGGAGCAGAGGTACTTTCCTTGAATCCAGTCCCTGATGTTTGTCCCTGTGCATTCTCAGAGATGAGGGACAACTCAAAAATCTTCATTTGGTTTGGGGTATCTGCTTTGATCAAGCCAAAAGGAGCTGAATTTATCCAGCCTAGCTACCTCATAAGGGACTGAATCTGAAATTTCTTATTTGTAACCTTGAATACCACCACCATTGTGCGTAAAGTATTTATTTTTAATTTATTTAGTGGGGTTTTTTTGTTTATTTGTTTTACTGTCAGTCACCACTTGCCTCACTTTTACATTAAAATATATCAATGTGCAATCATTAACTGAACATTCAAACGTGCCATCTCTGTTGGGCATGAGCCTGCTGAGGTGATATTTTAAATTCTTAAATTTCATGCCAGACACGACAGCCTCAAAGGGAAGCAAGTGATTACCATGGCATTCAAAGATAGAACTCTGAATGCCACCAGCAGAATGTCACCGTTTGCAGTCATAGCTGAAAGCAATTTGGTAGGTCACATCTTTATTCAGAATTTAGGAATGCAAAATATAACCATATTTCTAATTGTTAAATTAAGCCTGATATATTTCAGGCATTAAAAACACCTTAATTTCCAGTTCCTGTAGAGCAGGTTCTAACAAGATGGATGATGAGTCTTGGGTCTGTGTTGTGTGTTAATTTTGGGCCCACTGGGATTGGATAGGCCTCCTTGCAAAGTGAATTCAGCATGCTAGCAAAAGTCATGTTTAATCAGAGAATTTCACCACGTGTCAAGTTGGGGTTCAGAACCACACTAGTACCTACTTGCCCCCAACAGTCAGGACATGTAGATAAGCTCTGACTCCCAACCCAAAGCAGGATTCTAGGGTGCTGAATGGGAGGAGCAGTGGGGCCCAGCCCCTCCCTTTGGCACCCAGAGGTAGCATGATCTATGCAACATTTGGGACACACTTTTATCTTAAATTCAAATTTCACTTTGTGTCCTGTATTCTGTCTGGCACCCCCTGTGAGACACCCCCTCCAGCTAGCAGCAGAAGGAAGCTCAAGGAAGAAAAGTGGCAGGAGAACTGTTCTATCATCCTGGAACAAGGGCCTTCAGAGGCTACTACAAGAGGCAAAACTTGTCCAAAGAGAAGTGCCTCCTTGGGCTGCAGGAAATGAAGGGAGCAGAGAATGTCTATGTTCTTTATCTTCCCTGAAAGGTGTAACTTCAGATAAGGAGGCGGATATCCTGGAACACCCGAACAGCATTCCTTTGATTCCAATTGTTCTTTGATGGCAAAGAACTTTGGGCTCCCCCTGGAGGCCAAAAGGGGAACAGTCCTTGCACTCATTGTTTCACCTGAGAAAGAGCTGTTCCTAGAATAATCCCTTACCCCACAAAGCAGTTTTAAAAGCCTTCAAAAACCAAGGATTAGGGAAATTAGCAACTGAAGGGCATGTCTGGCTTCAGTTTCATTCATGCTAACTAGCCATTGCATAGTCAGTATTTGTGCCATACATCCGCTTAAATAGCTGTAATATCACCACTGGTTAGGAGAGACAACCTTATAAAGGTGACTGGGTCATACATGCAGCAGTACTGCAATGAAAGGTAGTAAGCCATGACATTTGATCCTCAGCTCCCTTACAGGTTCTCCACATAAAGTAGCACTTATACCTACTGGGGACTTGTACCCCACGTTGTGCGATTACATTTGTATACTGAGCAGTTCCTCAGGTCACGGATGATCTTGTCATCTCTTGGGTCCAGAATGCAGTAGACACTCCAAAACTGAATCAGTGAATGGATGGTAGACTGTGTAGGTAGTTAATACCTTTAAAAAATGACTTATGTATTTTAATTTGCAGTAAAGCAGGTTGCCCCATGTCTTCCTATCCATCAAATCAACATACTGCTTCCTAGAAAGAGTAGATGACACCCAAAACATCAACAGATGCCATTGTTCAATGTTTGGTTTCAACCAGACTCCTCAGAGTACATTATGTTGAAATCCTGGCTTTCACAGATTAAGAGACAAAATTGGAGATCTGAGATGAACTTCACTATGAACCATAGTGCATGACATATGAGAAGAATTCCTCCGTACAGGAAGGTTTGTGTAAGAAGTTGCATGAAGAGAGAGAGAAGTACAGATACAATTATCCTTGGTGGTGGTGGGAACATACAGAGAGCTTTGGGGAAATCTGAGAAAACTTGAGGTGGTGCTAGTTCAGCATAACACACATTCAGACAGAGGGAGAGGGGAAGGAGTGGGCAGCACACAGAAGGATGTCTACTGGAAGTGGACATGTTACTATATGTGTTGGCAAGGATGCAGAGAAGACTCATACTGTTGGTGGGAAAGCAAACTGGTGCATCCACTCTGGAGAACAGTATGGAGGCTCCTCAAAAAGTGCCCCTTCGAATCAGCATTTTTGTATCCTTTGGATAGATACCTAGTAGTGCAATTCCTAGGTCAGAGTGTAGTTCTATTTTTAGCTTTTGGAGGAAACTACATACTATTTTCCAGAGTAGCTGCACCAGTTTGCATTGCCACCAGCAGTTAAAAAATGTTCCCCTTTCTCCACAACCTCACCAACATCTGTTGTTTCTTGAGTTGTTAATTTTAGTCATTCTGACAGGTGTAAGGTACTATCTCATTGTGGTTTTGATTTGTGTTTCCCTGATTATGACTGATGTTGAGCATGTTTTCATGTGCCTGTTGGCCATCTGGATGTCTTCTTTGGAAAAGTGTCTATTCATGTCTTCTGCCCATTTCTTCACTGGATTATTTGTTTTTTGGGTGTGGAGTTTGGTGAGTTCTTTATAGATTTTACATACTAGCCCTTTGTCCGATATGTTATTTGCAAATATGGTTTCCCATTCCGTGGGTTGCCTTTTAGTTTTATTGATTGTTCCCTTGCAGCGCAGAAGCTTTTTATTTTGATGAGGTACCAATAGTTCATTTTTGCTTTTAATTTCCTTGCCTGAGGAGATGTGTCGAGTAAGAAATTGCTGTGGCTGAGGTCAGAGAGGTTTTTCCCTGCTTTCTTCTCTAGGGTTTTGATGGTTTCCTGTCTCACATTCAGGTCCTTCATCCATTTTGAATTTATTTTATTGAATGGTGCAAGAAACTGGTCTACTTTCATCCTTCTGCATGTCACTGTCCAGTTCTCCCAGCACCATTTGTTAAATAGACTGTCTTTCTTCCATTGGATATTCTTTCCTGCTTTGTCAAAGATTAGTTGGCCATTCTTTTGTGGGTCCAACTCTGAAGTCCCTATCCTATTCCATTGGTCTGCATGCCTGTTTTTGTGCCAATACCATGCTGTCTTGATGATTAGAGCTTTGCAGTAGAGGCTAAAGTCTGGAATTGTGATGCCTCCCACTTTGGTCTTCTTCTTCAATATTACTTTGGCTATTCGGGGTCTTTTGTTGTTCCATACAAATTTTAGGATTGCTTGTTCTAGCATTGAGAAGAATGCTGGTGCAATTTTGATTGGGATTGCATTGAATGTGTAGATAGCTTTGGGTAGTATTGACATTTTAACAATATTTATTCTTCCAATCCATGAGCATGGAATGTTTTTCCATTTCTTTATCTTCTTCAATTTCCTTCATAAGCTTTCTATAGTTTTCAGCATACAGATCTTTTACATCTTTGGTTAGGTTTATTCCTAGGTATTTTATGCTTCTTGGTGCAATTGTGAATGGGATCAGTTTCTTTATTTGTCTTTCTGTTGCTTCATTATTAGTGTATAAGAATGTAACTGATTTCTGTACATTGATTTTGTATCCTGCAACTTTGTTGAATTCATGTATCAGTTCTAGCAGACTTGGTGGAGTCTGTCAGGTTTTCCATGTATAGTATCATGTCATCTGCAAAAAGTGAAAGCTTGACTTCATCTTTGCCAATTTCGATGCCTTTGATTTCCTTTTGTTGTCTGATTGCTGATGTTAGAATTTCCAACACTATGTTAAACGATAGCAGTGAGAGTGGACAACCCTGTCGTGTTCCTGATCTCAGGGGGAAAAATCTCAGTTTTTCCCCATTGAGGACGATATTAGCTGTGGGCTTTTCATAAATGGCTTTTATGAAGTTTAAGTATGTTCCTTCTATCCCGACTTTCTCAAAGGTTTTTATTAAGCAAGAATGCTGAATTTTGTCAAATGCTTTTTCTGCATTGATTGACAGGATCGTATGGTTCTTTTCTTTTCTTTTAGTAATGTGATGTGTCACATTAATTTATTCGTGAATGTTGAACCAGCCCTGCAACCCAGGAATGAATCCCATTTGATCATGGTGAATAATTCTTTTTATATTCTGTTGAATTTGATTTGCTAGTATCTTATTGAGAATTTTTGCATCCATATTCATCAGGGATATTGGCCTGTAGTTCTCTTTTTTTGCTGGGTCTCTGTCTGATTTAGGAATCAAAGTAATGCTGGCTTCATAGAATGAGTCTGGAAGTATTCCTTCCCTTTCTATTTTTTGGAACAGCTTGAGAAGGATAGATATTATCTCTGCTTTAAATATCTGGTAGAATTCCCCAGGGAAGCCATCTGGTCCTGGACTTTTATTTATTGGGAGATTTTTGATAATGATTCAATTTCTTCACTGGTTATGGCTCTGTTCACATTTTTTATTTCTTCCTGTTTGAGTTTTGGAAGTGTGTGGGTGCTTAGCAATTTTTCCATTTCTTCCAGGTTGTCCAGATTGTTGGCATATAATTTTTGACAGTATTCCCTGATAATTGCTTGTATTTATGAGGGATTGGTTGTAATAATTCCATTTTCATTCTGGAATTTATCTATTTGGGTCATCTCACTTTTTTTTTTTTATTTTGAGAAGCCTGGCTAGAGGTGTATCAATTTTATTTATTTTTTCAAAAAAACAAAGCTTGGTTTCATTGATCGGCTCTTCTTTGATTGGTTCATTGATCAGTTCTTTTTTGTTGTTGTTGTTTTGTTTTGTTTTGTTTAGATTCTATATCGTTTATTTCTGGCCTGATCGTTATTATTTCTCTACTTCTGCTGGGTTTGGGGTGTCTTTGCTGTTCTGCTTCTATTTCCTTTAGGTGTGCTGTTAGATTTTGTATTTGGGATTTTTCTTGTTTCTGGAGATAGGCCTGGATTGCAATGTATTTTCCTCTCAGGACTGCCTTCACTGCATCGCAAAATGTTTGGATTGTTGTGTTTTCAATTCCCTTTGTTTCTATATATTTTTAAATTTCTTCTCTAATTGCCTGGTTGACCCATTCATTCTTTAGTATGGTGTTCTTTAACCTCCATGCTTTTGGAAGTTTTCCAGAAGTTTCATAGCATTGTGTACTGAAAGTGTGCATGGTATGATCTCAGTTATTTTATATTTATGAAGAGCTGTTTTGTGACACATTATATGATCTATCTTGGAGAATGTTCTATGTGCACTCGAGAAGAAAGTATATTCTGTTGCTTTGGGATGCAGAGTTCTAAATATATCTGTCAAGTCCATCTCATCCAATGTATCACTCAGGGCCCTTGTTTCCTTATTGATCCTGTGTCTAGATGATCTATCCATTGCTGTAAGTGGAGTATTAAAGTCCCCTGCAATTACCACATGCTTACCAATAAGGTTCCTTATGTTTGTGATTAATCGTTTTATATATTTGGGGGCTCCCGTATTTGGCACATGGATATTTATAATTGTTAGCTCTTCCTGATGGATAGACCCTGTAATTATTGTGTAATGCACTTCTTCATTTCTTTTTTTTTTTTTTTTTTAAATTTTTTTTTCAACGTTTATTTATTTTTGGGACAGAGAGAGACAGATCATGAGCGGGGGAGGGGCAGAGAGAGAGGGAGACACAGAATCGGAAACAGGCTCCAGGCTCTGAGCCATCAGCCCAGAGCCTGACGCGGGGCTCGAACTCACGGACCGCGAGATCGTGACCTGGCTAAAGTCGGACGCTTAACCGACTGCGCCACCCAGGCGCCCCACACTTCTTCATTTCTTATTACAGCTTTCAATTTAAAGTCTATTTTGTCTGTTATAAGTATGGCTACTCCAGCTTTCTTTTGACTTCTAGTAGTATGATAGATAGTTCTCTATCCCCTCATTTTCAATCTGAAGGTGTTCTCAGGTCTAAAATGAGTCTCTTGTAGACAGGAAATAAATGGGTCTTGTTTTTAATCCATTCTGATACCCTATGTCTTTGGTTGGAGCATTTAGTCCATTTACATTCAGTGTTATTATAGAAAGGTATGGGTTTAGAGTCATTGTGATGTCTGTAGGTTTCATGCTTGTAGTAGTGTCTCTGGTACTTTGTGGTCCTTGCAACATTTCACTCACAGAGTCCCCCTTAGGATCTCTTGTAGGGCTGGTTTAGTGGTGATGAATTCCTTCAGTTTTTGTTTGTTTCTGAAGACCCTTAGCTCTCCTTCTATTCTGAATGACAGACTTTCTGGGTAAAGGATTCTTGGCTACATATTTTTTCTGTTCATCACATTGAAGATTTTCTGCAATTCCTTTCTGGCCTGCCAAGTGTCAGTAGATAGGTCTGCCACTAGTCTTATCGGTCTCTCTTTGTATGTTAGGGTCTGTTTATCCCTAGGTGCTTTTAGAATTCTCGCTAATCCTTGTATTTTGCCAGTTTCACTATGATATGTAATGCAGAAGATTGATTCAAGTTACGTCTGAAGGGAGGTCTCTGTGCCTCTAGTATTTCAAAGCCTGTTTCCTTTCCCAGATCAGGGAAGTTCTCAGCTATGATTTGTTCAAGTACACCTTCAGCCCCTTTCTCTCTTCTTCTTCTGGAATTCCTATGATACAGATATTGTTCCATTTGATTGCATCACTTAATTCTCTAATTCTCCCCTCATACTCCTGAATTTTTTTTATCTCTCTTTTTCTCACCTTCCTCTTTTTCCATAATTTGATCTTCTAATTCACCTAGTCTCTCCTCTGCCTCTTCAGTCCGAGCTGTGGTTACCTCCATTTTATTTTGCACCTCATTTATAGCATTTTTAACTCCTCATGACTATTTCTTAGTCCCTTGATCTCTGTAACAATAGATTCTCTGCTGTCCTCAATATTTTTTCAAGTCCAGCAATTAATTTTATGACTATTATTCTAAATTCTTGTTCCTTTATATTACTTATATTGGTTTTGATCAATTTATTAGATGTCACTACTTCCTGGAGTTTCTTTTGAGGTAAAGTCTTCTGTTTCATCATTTTGGGTAGTCCCTGGGGTGGCTCCAAACTGCAGGGCACCTCCTCTGTACTGTCCAGAGTAACTTGTGTTGGTGGGTGAGGCCACAGTCAGACTGGTGTGTACCTTCTTTTCCCCTCTCCCAGGGGCAGGACTCACTGTGGAGTGGTGAAGTCCCTACTTAGGGTGTGTGCCCTGGCACACTGCCAGGATCATGGTGCTGCTTCGAAGGGATCTGGCCAAGGGCATATTAGCCAGGATGGATCCACAAGGTGCACAGGGGTGGGAGGGGCAGGCTTAGCTCACTTTGCTGTGGGTGGTGCCCTGCAGGAGGGGCCCTGCAGTGCCAGGAGGGAGGCAGACTCGTCTGAGGGATGGATCCACAAAAGCACAGTGTTGGGTGTTGTGCGGTGCAAGAAAGTTTGGTGATGGGAACTGGTTACCTTTGGAATTTTGGCTGGGGGATGGGAAAGGGAGATGGTGCTTGCCAGTGCCTTTGTTCCTCTGTTGAGCTGAGTTCTGACTCCCGGGGCTCAACAACTCTTCCTCTTAGTGTCCTTTCACCCTCCCCACTCTCCAAGAGAAGAGATGTTGACTTTTAACATTCCAGATGTTAAGTCCAGCTGGCTGTCAGAACTCATGGAGTCTGGCCCCTCCATTTTTCCAAGCCAGACTTGGGGCTCTGCCTTGCCAGGTGGGCTGCCCCTCCACAGCCCCAGCTCCCTCCCCCCAGTCCATGTGGCACACACAGCCTCTCTGCCCTTCTTATCCTCTTCTGTGGGCCTCTTGTTTATGCTTTGCTCCAGTGAGTCCATTCTGCTAGTCTTCTGCAGTTTTCTGAGTTATTTAGGCAGATGTGGGGGGAATCTAAGTGATCAGCAGGACCTGGTGAGCCCAGTGTCCTCCTATGTCATCATTTTCAAGACCAAGCTGCTGTAGGTCCATTCTTATGCATGTCACTGTCCAGTTTTACTAGCACCATTTGCTGAAGAGACTTTTTCCATTGGATATTTTTTCCTGCTTTGTAAAAGATTAGTTGGGACTACATTAACTGGTATGTTAACCAACTGGAATTTAGTTAAAATTTTTTAAAAAAGAAAGTGGAGATTTTACACAGGAATAAACAATGTACATTCACCTGTGAGAATGTCTGTATCTTTTAAGTATCTTAAGTACTGAAATAGAGAATATCAAACACTTGCACTTAAAGGTCAGGGTGGGGAGGGGACATAGCATAGCAGATAGAACTCCACATATAAGTACCATGAAACTTAGCCTCAAGAGTAAGTGCATTTGGGAGCACCTGGGTGGGTCAGGCAGTTAAGCATTGGACTTTTGATATCAGCTCAGAGCATGATCTTGTATTTGTGGGATTAAGCCTTGCATTGGGCTTCTGCTGAACATGAGGCCTGCTTGGGATTCTCTCTCTCTCTCTCTCTCTCTCTGCCCCTCCTCCCTCCCTTGAGATAATTGATTCTCTCAAAATAAATAAATAAATATTTTTTAAAAAATTGGGTGCTGGGCGCTTGGGTGGTTCAGTTGGTTAAGCATCCAACTTTGGCTCAGGTCATGAATTTGCAGTTCTCAAGTTGAGCCCTGCATCGAGCTCTGTGCTGACAGCTCAGAGCCTAGAGCCTGCTTTGGATTCTGTGTCTCCCTCTCTCTGCTCCTCCCAATCATGCTCTCTCTCTTAGAAATAGAGAAACATTAAAAAAATTAAAATAAAAAAATAAAATAAATAAATAAAATAAATAAAAAGAGTGGGTGCATTTGTTTCCTGGGGCTATTGTGTAAGTAACCACACCCTAGGTTACTTAGAACAACAGAAATCAATTCTCTCACAGTTCAGGAAGCCAAAAGTCTGACATTGAGATGTAAGCAAGGTTCGTTCCTTCTGGAGGCTCTGAGGAAAACCCATCCCATGCCTGTCTCCTATCTTCCTGTGGTTGCTAGCAATCCTTGGCTTTCCCTGACTTATAGATGCATCACTCCAAACTCTGTCTTCTTCTTCATCTTCACACAGCTTTCTTCTCTGTGGACTCTTATATGTTTCCCTCCTTTAACTTATAAAGATACCCGTCATTTAATTTTGGGTCCACTCTAAATTCAGGGTAATTTCATTTCAAGATCCTTAACTAATTACATCTGCAAAGACCCTACTCCAAATAAGGTTACATTCTGAGGTTCCAGGATGATGTGAATTTGGGGATGGGGGGGCACTCTTTAATCCACGACAGTGAAATTAAAGTTCAGCATCAAATGCTGGGAAAGTTAAAGGCTTGTTAATAGGGGAAACACCAGTATATGAGAGGAAAATTCAAAATAATTATTTAATTGGGATGTAAATACTTATGCATTCATATTTTACATTGTTCATTTTCTGGTCATTCTTATACTACTAATTTTAAGTACATTATAGGCATTATGTCATTTGTAGTCTTTCAGCCTAATGACATCATTGTAAAAGGATCAGGGATCTTGCGATGATAAAATGTGCATGAATTCAAGATAAAAGGATAAATACAAGGGTAAAATTCATGTGAAAAAATGCACTTTGTTGGGTTAAAATGGGAATTCATCTTTTATTAGGTGTCTCATTAAAAACAGTGGGTGTGGAATTATTGAAGATTGTTATATGCTAGTACAAAAGCTCCCAGATCCTATGTGCCAATTTTGTAGTACCATGCTCAGCTCTTCCACTTTTCTCTTTCAGACTGTGCATCTCTGTATTTGCAGTCATGGCCTGTGGTGGAACCACTCATAGATTCCATGAGGGATTCACTGATAGGGATGGAAAATGTTCTCCCTGAGGCTGATCTCATGGAACTGTAAAGCAGTGTCCTGTTGTGGGAGTCTGCTGAGAAGTCACTATGAGCACACCTGGATGGGGGCGCTGTGTCTGGCAGATGGAGCAGATAGACATTCACACTGGCCCTCTTTCCTTCTGGGCTGTGGTTTACTTTTGGGAGAAGAAGTACACTTAAGCCAACCTGTCTAACTTTGGTATAGTTATAACTCAGCTTCTGGATCCTCATGTGTTAGTCTCAATCATACTTTTAAAATTTAAATCATCTTTTTAAATTGGTTATGGTGATATAGACCCACAGCTAATATTCACTGGTAACTTTCCTCGGTCGGTAAAACAGAGACAGATAGAGACTAATGAGAAGTTAAAACCTTAGAAAGGATGTCTGAACTAAGGTAAACCAGATGTGGAGATGTAGAGTGAGGGCTAGATAATAAAAATATTTTAGGAGGTTAAATATACAGACCTCAATTCTATATAAATTGAGTCCCAAGAATAAACCCTGGAATCTCATAATTCCCCAAGCTTGACATGTAAACTAAATTGTAATATATGAGAATTGTAATATGAATCATCAGCTTTGTCAAAGAGAAACACCTCCAAAGCTTTAAGACAGAAATATATTTTCTAAGAATAATGTATAAAACATAGTATCAAAATGGCACCAGTCCTTCTTAAATTATGGATAGTTTTTAAAATGAACATTTGAACATTACTATTTTTTATTATGAATTTATATAGCAACTTTACTATCAGAAATTCAAATATGAATGGAATGAATAAAAATATATGACTTAAATTTTCTTTCAAATTGAGTTCATAAGGGAAATCACATACTTTGGACTTAAAAAGGCATCCAAACATCTTACTAGATACCTTATTTTTTCAGGTAATGAATCTGAAATCCAGTAAAGAGTCCTTGGAGAATATACAAGTTGTATTAGCACCTAGACATATTATACCTAATTGGCTACCAGAAACAATGGAGCTCCCTTTGGTTCAACCATGAACTAACCAAGATTCATGTCTTCAACTCCAATTCAATCATTACCCAACATGACTCTTAAGGGTCAAACAATGGATTTCACTAATTTTCAAGTCATCATAACTTTATAAATAAAAATGAATTCAAAGTTACCCAGAATGCCTCCAAATTAAGTCTTTAAGTTCTACTAGAAGAATTAATAAAATTACTATATTAATACAATTTAAATAAAGATACCTTTTTATTTATGAATATCCCATTTTTACCATTGTACAGTGGCTCTCACTTTTGGGCATATGCTGTAATAAATTGGAAAACTAGATTTCTAGGGCCCACCACAGACATTCTGCTATCATTAGTTTGGTGGTGGGTGCTGGGCACCACTATTGTATGTGAAGTGCCCCAGCTGGATCACGTGAGCAGCCAGAGTTGGGAAGCACTGGTCTAACAATTCTCCTTTTCCTTCTGAAGCACAGCAATTAGGTTCAGTGCAAAATCAAATTCATAAAGTGGAAAGAACTGGGGGGCATGAACTATCTATGTTTAGATATGTTACCAACATAGGCATTTACTTTACTTCACCTGCATTTAAACTACTAAACACACACACACACACACACACACACACACAAGCACAAGCACAATGCAGGCACAGACACCCCACCACTGCCAAAAACAGCAGGTTCCCACCAATGTTACTCTCCCAAGGATCACAAACGCTTTCTCTGGGCCTTGACTCTGTTTCTTCAACCCCCAAACAAATCTTGATATTGTATCTTCTATCCTCAGAGCACCTTTCCCATATTCCCATTTTAGAAAAGAGAACTCCTATATTTCTAGTGACTTAATCCAGAAACTTCAGAAATCAGTGCTGGGAGGAGTTTCAGACTTTGAGATTTGGTGTGGGCAGGACTGGTCTTCTGCTGCCCGCAGCGTGTGAACTTTCAGGACAGGCTATCACTGAGTCAGGAGCCTCCAGAGCATTTCATGTTATTGCCACACAAGGAGCACGACACAGATGGCCTCCTATCTCATCTTCCCAAGTCAGCTTCATTTTGCAGCCAATAAGCTCTCTCCAGAAGATAAATTTGATCATGTCCTTTCCACTTAATACTCATCAATTTTTTTGTCATTAAAAGAAAATGTGTAATCTTAATCCATCATGATTTATAGCACTCCATGTCTGATTTTATCCCCAAACACATCATCCGTTTCACAGCCCACATTCTACATCACCTGCCAGCAATATTCCTCATTATCAGTATCACTGAATCCCTGAACATTCTTAAAATATTCTATTTATTATCTGGGTAATTTTGAAAAGAAATAGATTATCATAGATGATACAAATATATATTTAAGAAGAAAAGATATAGGGGTGCTTGAGTTGCTCAATCGGTTGAGCTTCCAAGTCTTGATTTCAGTTCAGGCCATGTCCTCATGGGTTTGTGGGTTCAAGCCTTGTGTTGGGCTCTGCATTGGTAGCATGGAGCCTGCTTGGGATTCTCTGTCTCCCTCTCTTTCTACCAATCTTCCCCTTTCTCTCTGAAAAATAAATAAACTTTTTTTAAAAAAGAAAAAAAAAGTAAAAAAACACATACAGTACACATGCCTTCAGTAGACTTAGTTGTGAAAAAAGAAGGAAAACTGATTTGATAGAAACATATCAGTGGTTGGAATACATTTCTACATCACAACAATTTACATAAAGGTACAAACCCAAAAATAGAACAATGTCTTGGAAGAGTTGGGATATAAGGTTTCTACTACATTAATTTTGAATTGTATCTAATCTTTTGTAAAAACAAAGAAAATTAAACCTTGAAGGCTGGAGAGAATTTGAAGAAACATTTCTTCCTGAATACTGTGATGGAATGCACGTGGACTATGTAATAAAAATATTTGCCATTGTTACACATCTTCACTTACCTCCAAAGGGGTAAGTGGAAAGGATGGAATATTTCTCTAGAGTTCCAGGAATGTTTGTTTGAAACATTAATTAGAACAGTGATAGGTAATTCACATGGGAACAATAAAAGTAATCACTGAATAGTGTTACCAAGCAACAAAGAAAGATGGGAGGTCCTTCATGGAGTTTCTGGGAGCTATAGACCCAGATGTAACTCAGTGAGGATGCTTGGAGTATGAAACATGAGGTGTGGAGCAAAATTCTATTATTAAAGTTAATCAGACATCAGCCCCCAAAGAGTCTATGTGAAATCCTTGAAAGAGGAGGAAGAGAGAGAGAGGAAATAGCCTGTCTACATCTATTGAAAACATCTAATGTATCCCAGGCACTGGGGGCAAAATCAAATGAAAACAAAATAAAAACAAATAGGAAAACCTCTGCTTCAAGGATCCTCAATCTAATGTAAACAAAAATATTACACAATGGATAAGTTTTGCAAAAATTGTATGCAAAAGGTCCTTTTCTGAACAGAAAAAAGCAGTTTATATGCACTATCTGTTCCTTGCTTTTTGCGTTTAATATATTCTGAAGGTCACTCCAAAGCTGCATCAATTTTCTTTTTATTTTACTTCATAGTTTATTTAGGCAGTTTGTTACAATAGTTTAGTCAATTCTATTATTGGATATTTGGGCTATTTTTTATATTAATTCTATAATGAATAACCATGGAAATATGTTGTTTTGTATTTGTTGATGTGAATCTTGAAGTGACAGTCCCAAAGTGCGGTAGGTGGATAGAAAGGTAAATGCATCTTCAATTTTGTAAGGTTTTGCCAAATTCGCTTCCATTTAGTGTGTGATTCGCCATAACCCTGCCAATAACAGAGTCAGTTGTTAAATTTCAGATTTGTGCCAACCTGGTGGGTGAGGAATTGGTAACTCATACACTTTTGTGCATTACTTTTACTATGAGTATCTTTGCGTGTCCATGTGTTTTGTCCATGGCTTGTGCTATTTTTTGGTCTCTTCTGTTTTTAAGTTTATAACATATTAAGAAAATGAGTCTTTCTGTGTATGATATGAACTGCAAATGTTTTCTTCAAATTATTTGTCTTTTAGCTTCCTCATGATTTTTTGTCATGCTTTTCTTAATGTAGTTAAGTTACCAGTCTTCTTCAATTTGAGTTATATTTAAAAGGCTTTTCATTTCTAAATTATAGAGACATGCATCCATGTCTTCCTCCAGTACTTGAATACTTTTATAGTTGGATTTCTAATCCATTTGGATTTTATTTTGGTGTATAATGTTATATAAAAGTGTGTAGTTACTATTTTTCATATCCCTCTATCCAGTTTTAACAATACATCCCATACTTCCATTGCTTCCATAGTTTGTTAATAAGTGTCTAAGAAACAAACTCCTCTGTTTCTCAAGTATTTTCCTCTCCCCAAGAACCTGTCCCTTCCTGTGACAGCTCCCTCTGGAACCCCACACTTTTTAGGTTCTTCTCCCACTCCCTCACTGAATCACCTTGGAGAGATTAATAGTAGAAATCTGGATACGCTGAGGGTTCAGAAGGTAGTGAGCAGTGTATTATTGAAAACTGGAGGAAGGGAAATCCTTGTTATGTAATGCAGAAATATTAGCAAAATTTCAATAGCGTGGAAAGCAGAACTTGTAAGTGATGAACTGGGTTGTAAAGCCAAAGATATTTCCCTGCAAAGTGTTGAATTGCCTCCTGGAGTGAAAAAACAATGATCCTCCTGAGCTTGATTTGTCCTCAACTGTGGGAGAATAGAGAGACTGTAGACTTCAGAACACACCTAAAAAACCTGCTTTCAAATAAGAAGTCTCTGGTGTTTGATTATTTGCCTTCTTCAAATCAATTATTTGGACTCACTTGCACCTGCCAATGCTGAGTTTGGCAGACAGAACCAATATCGTCAAATTTTGTCAGCACTGCAGCTCATAAAAGATGGGGGTTAGGGACTCTGGTCAGCAATCACATTACTGATACTTCCCCCAGAGCACTATTGTTTGGCAGCTTTCTGAAGAGTGATTTTTTTAACTAAATAAAGTCAGCTTCTTACTTCTGGTTACCTCTACATTGTAAAGTTTAACTTCAGAAAGTTAACACAGGATTTTCATTTGTATTTTCTAATAGGTATTTGCCATTCCTGAACAAATTGCATCAGAGGTGGAGATGACTGAGACCCACTCCTGTAACTAAATTTTTCAGTCTCTAAAATATTTGCTCAGCAGCTTTGGGCTATCAAGCCAAGAAAACTTATTCTAAATCTAAAAAAAATAAAGATAAATTCTTAATAATTATAGTAAGGAAGGAAGGGAGAGAGAATGGGAGAGAAAGGAAGGGAAGGAAGAGATGGATGGAAGAAAAAATTCCCAGTGCTTATGTTCCCAGTGAGAACAAATCCAATTGGAAAAATTTGTGCAAGAAGTTTAATATTTCCTGAGAGGTGATAGTTTCTGCAGAGGCAGAGTAATAAGCTGGACTCTGGTGGGAAATAACAAGAAATGTACTTGAAACTGAGAAATCAGACTTGACTGATTCAAATCTCAGCTCTGTCCCTTTCTAGCTGAAAAATTTTCCTAAGCTTTCTAAATGTTAAGTTTCTCATCTGTAAATTTGGAAAAATACCTATTTAAAAATAGCATTATTTGAGAGCCAGACTCTGCTCTGAATCCTTCATTTGCATTTCATTCATTACCCTGACAGCTAGGGTAGCATCACTACCTCCTTTTACACCAAGTTGCTTTGGCCCTTGGGCCCTTGAGCTTTCTTGCTGTCCATTTCATTGCACTGGTTCTTCATGTTGATTGTACCAGCATATGTCTCAACTCTAGACTTCAAGCTACCTTTGTTTTGTTGGTCCAAACACACAAAAATATGGGTTCCCAGGTGATTTAAGGTAATATTTTGTTTCTTTTTATGAATCTAACATTTTTTGAAATATTTTGGTGTTTGGTGTTGAAAAGAATCATCTGGTCAACACATATCACTGAGGCAAATGGATATCTACATGCGAAAGATTGAAGCTGGACCCCTACACCTCACCAGGCACAAAAGTTAACTCAAAGTGTCTCATACACTTAAAAGTAATACCCAAAGTCCTAAAGCTCTTAGAAGAAAACACAGAAGTACATCTTCACAATGTTGGGGTAGCACATGATTTCGTACATATAACATCAGAAGCACAAGCAATAAAGAGAAGATTGATAATTGGCCTTCATCAAAATTTAGCGCTTTTGTGCTTTAAAGGGAGCTATCATGAAGTGAAAAGACAACCAACTGTCAAAATGGGAAAAATTTTTCTCAAGTCATACACTTGTTCCTCCTTTACTATGTCTTTTTTCCGATTTATTGAGATATAATTATCATATATCACTGTATAAGTTTAAGGTACCTAGCATAATGATGTGACATATATATTGTGACATGATTACCACAGTAAATTTAGTTAACATCCATCATCTCATACAAGAAAAAAAAACAGAGAAAATGTATTTTTCCTTGGATGAAAACTTCTAGGATTTACTCTCTTAGCAACTTTCCTGTATATCCCAGAGCAGTGTTAACTAGAGTCATCATGTTGTATGTTACATTACCAGTACTTACTTATGCAGGTTAAGTGAAATACATGTTTGTTGGTTTTGTATCTAAAATATAAGAAATGGAGGCTCCATTGCCAGCATCTTTGTAAATGACAAAGAACACAGCAACCAAGGCTTCAAGAGAAAAATTGCTGATCAACACTGGCTCAAAGGTGCTGACAACCCTACTTTTCATTGGTAGCAGTTTGTAACCAGCTGATGTGGGGGAAGGAGAATGAACTCTCTGAAGACTTTGGATGTATTTGTTACTAGATCCATTTTCCTCTCCTCCCCCTTCAATTAGGAGTTCAATTCTGAGAAACTGGATCAGTTGTTTCAGTTTGTTACTTTGGAAAGGAAAAATAGCCTTTCCCAGCAGCAGCAGCAGCAGCAGCAGCAGCAGCCATGCAGTTTATGCACAGGTGAGTGCTCCACCTGCTATTTTGTAGCAGTGTTGCAGAACTTATTTTAAAAAGGGAAGGGAGTACAGTAGATAAATGAATGCAGAAGCCTGGGCTTCTCCAGAGCAGATTAGGCCTATTTCAGGTGCCAAGGAGTAATGTGCTTGCAATTGGTTTTGTGTTCTATCTTGTAGGCTCACATGCCAGTCGCTTCTGTTATCTCCATCACATTGGACAAAGAGCCAATTTGGAAGGCTCAATATTGATTATCCAGCAAGATACAAATGTGGGAAGAGCAAATAGGGAGAAGCTTGTTTGTGGAATTTATTTTCCTATGTTCTGTAATATGGAAACATTAAAAGGGAGGAAAACAATAATTTTAAAAGCAATTTCCCTAGATAAATTAGTTAACTGATGGGAAAATACAAAGAGGGAAACATTTCTATATTAGATGCCTGGAATTTTGAGATAATCTGAATATTAAGAATTGATAAATCTATATATTGCAAAGATACTATTTGTATAATTATAGCCATTATTACCTAGTGCTACATTGTCTCAGTATCCTGTTATGGATAAGGGATTAAAGACTTAGATCATATCAAAACACAAATAAAAATAAAAATAAAAAAGTTAAGAGAATTTTCATTGACAAGTCTTTGGTTCTCTAGTATCTTCACAAGCTTGAATTGCAGAAACCTGGGTCCCAGTCCCTATATGGCTCATGGATATGCTAGTTAAACTTAACATTACCTCGGATCTATCCTCTCTAAAAAGCAGAAGTTAACCCTGCTCCTCTTGAAGATTTGCCGTGAGAAATAAAAGGAATTCAGGAAGGGAGAGATTCCTGGCATGTAGGTACACATTCCATGCAGATTATCTCCTTTCTTTTTTATAATTTCCAACACTTTCTAATTCCATGACTTTGCCATTAGACTCAGTGTCTGACAGACCAAAATCTTACTTAAAATTGTTACTAACTATAAAAGTGGCCTTCCATAACATTACTTTGATATTTCATCATCCTTGCATAAGTGACCAGGGTCTGGGGTGGGGACTTGTGTGTTTCTCCATAATTTCTCAAATCCATCTGCTCCTGTGGGTCTTGGATACCCAGCCAGCTCAGAGCAGTTCCAACTCTGCATGGCTTTAAAGTACTCATCTCAGCCCTTCTTTCTCTATGGCCTCCAATTTAGAAAAAAACAAAGCAGGATCCTGTTTTGGGTGAAACAATGTGAGATATCTGACAATAGAAGTTTATTTGTTTTAAAGGCAAAGGATAATTTAACAATGATGAAAATTATCCCTGCACATATGCATAAGTCATTTCCATGCTTGGCAACTGAAACATAAGAGTTGTTCAGGAAAGATAAGGGGTATTTGGCAAAGCTGACTGGAAGTAGGCAGGCAGCATTGATGTAATCTTAAGGCAAATAATGTCAATTAAAAATTTGCAAAGACTCAAGGAGATTCACGGTTGCCAGGGATCAGGTTGTGGGTAGTGTTTGACAAAAAAAAGGATAGAACGGGGGTGTCTGGCTGGCTCAGTCAGTTGAGCGACTGGCTCTTGACTTTGGCTTAGGTCATGTTCTCGCGGTTTGTGAATTCGAGCCCCATGTCAGGCTCTCTCTGCTGTCAGTGTGGAGCTTGCTTGGGATTCTCTTTCCCCCCTCTCTCTGCCCCTCCCCTATCCACACACACACATGCTTTCATACATGCTCTCTCTCAAAATAAATAAAATGAAAAAATGGGGTGGCATGAGGGAGTTTTCTGGAAGTGATGGACCGGTTCTGTACCCTGATTACAGTGCTGGTTACATGAATCTGCACATGGGCTAAAACTCAGAACTGTGTGTCCACAAAAACATACACCTTATGTAAATTTAAACATAATCATAATTTTTAAAAACCATCAAATATTAAAAGTTGAAGGTTCACCTACACTATTGCTAGTCTGTGGTGTCAGGCACCCCATGTTTTGCATCTTTGACCAGGATGGCAGATCGCAGGCCTGGCTCGGGAAACCCAGACTGTATCAGGCTTTTTGCTTCCACACAGTGGTGGGGCCACAGCTGACTGATTTAGCCCTTCAGCACCTCAGCTTCTTTGTCCTTTTAAGTTTATTTATTTATTTTGAGACAGAGAGAGCAGGGGAAGAGCAGAGAGACAGGGGAGAGGGAGAGAGAGAATCCCAAGTATGCTCTGGTGCTATCTGCACAGAGACCAACATGGGCTCAATCTCACTAACCATGAGATCATGACCTGAAGGGTAATTAAGAGTTGGATGTTTAACTGACTGAGTCACCTAGGCGCCCCAGAGGATGTCAGCTTATTATCTCTCAGTGCAGTTGTCCTAGGCAGCACAAGGTCTTTGGGTTTTATCAGTCTTTGTTTAATGTAGGCTGTCTTTTCCAGTCTTGCCCAGGGTAAGGACTCAAAGCCTGCAGCCAAGAAAGCCAAAAGCACTTGGTGATTAATATATAAGCAGGCACTTGGTGAGACTCTATTTCAGGACTTTTCTGTGAATAAGTAATCTGAATATGGAATCAATCATCACAAGCATGATTAGTAAGTTGGAAGCATGAAATGAGGGATTTCTTTTTCTCTTTCTTTTAGATATAAAAGGCTATGAAGGCTGTTTTCATTAACTGCTCAAACACTCATACTTACTAACTTCCAGTCTATCAGTTTGAACCTAAATGGCTTTTAAACAGGTCCTTATAAATGAGGCATGCTGCCATTTGCTAGATGTAACCTATACTATTTGCTTCCTGGAATGATGAAAACTTTTGTGTACTGAAATTAAAATGCGACTCTCAGCTGCATATGACTGAAAAAAAAGAGAAAAATTAATTTCAGAATTTGACTTATATCTGTTTTCCAAAAGCAAAACATTGAACATTAATTCTGTTCCTGTAACCAGTTGGTAACTGATATGTTTAACAATGAGGAAGGAAGCAGCAGGAGCTTTTTTATTTTTTTAGATTTAGTGAAAAATTTCAAACATGTATGAAACCAGATTGCAGAAAACAGTGAACCACCCCATTGGGAACCCATGACACAGCTCTAACAACCATTTCCATTATGCTCTTCTTACGTCGCCTCTTCATTTAGTTTTGCTGTTTCATCTTTCCCCTACTACATTTTCTGGGCAAGGACTGGTGTATTTTTTTTTTACATTAAAGTTTGTTTATTTTGAGAGAGCAAGTGGGAGACAGGCAGAGAGAGAGGGAGAGAACCCCAAGCAGGATACATGCTGTCAGTGCAGAGCCCAATGCACGGCTCAGTCCCACAAACTGTGAGATCTGAAATCAAGAGTTGGATGACTTGAGCTGAAATCAAAAGTTGGATGCACCCTAGGCTGGTGTATTTTAGGAAGAAATACCATTTCATTCCACTTGTAAGTATTTTAGTAGGTGTCTTTATGGGACAATGTTTTTTCTTTGTTTAATGTAAGCACAACACCATTATCACAACTAACAATATTAATTCCTCCACATCATCTAATGTCCAATCCCTGATGGTCTCATAAAAATGACTTTTAACAATTGAATTGTTTGAGTCAAAGTGCAGATATATTTTCTACACACCTTTTGGGTCTCTTTTCCTCTAGAACATCCCCTCATCACTTTCTGTACCATGTGTTTGCTAAAGAAATTGCATTAGTTGTCCTGAGATTTTTTTTTTTGACACTTTGGATTTGACTTATTGCTTCCTCCTGGTTTTGTTAAACAAGCTCCTCAGCCTCCAGTGTATTCTGAAACTGGTGGATAGATATACAGAGGGAGATACTTAGACTAAAGTTCAGCTTTTTGGTAAAAAATGCTTTATGAATGATAGTGCTTCCTTATTGCACTATATCAGAGGCAGGTTGTGCTAGGTTGTCCCTTGTTTTCTAATACTAAGAATAAGCAACAAGGTCAATTGGTGTTAGCTTATTTCATCCATTATAAAGTTCTCTCAACCTTTCACTTAACGGTTTTATCAGCTGTTAAAGTTGCCCGATTCCATTATTTCACTAGAAATCACAAAATGCAATTTTAAAAAATGTTATCTTTCTTCTACTTTTATTATCTGTCATTCAGTTATAAAGAATAATTTTGTTGAGGCTCCTGGGTGGCTCAGTGGGCTGGGCGTCTGACTTCAGCTCAGGTCACAGTCTCACAGTTTGTGGGTTCTAGCCCTGAATCGTGCTCTGTGCTGACAGCTCAGAACCTGAAGCCAGCTTCAGATTCTGTGTCTCCTCTCTCTTTGCCTCTCTCTCTCTCTCTCTCTCTCTCTCTCTCAAAAATAAACATTTAAAAATTAAAAAAATAATAATTTTGTCTCATTAAATGTAGTCTACTCAAGAAAGACTTTGTCTCCCAGTATTTATAAATTTTCAGAAATGAGTGACCTTGTGCCCTAGCAATCTCAATAGTGAGCAAGTAATTTACTTATCTTAAATGTATCATTGTTAACTCATGGGGTTTATGTATTGGATATATATTTGATGTTATGTATTTGACTTATGATAGTCATTGATATTTTTATTATTTTGGGGAGATATCTTTTTTTTTGCTTTGTTTTGATTTTCTTTACTTAGAAAAATCTATTATGAAAAATTCCAACAAAATTAGAGAGAGTTCTGTAAAGAGCTGCATTTATTTATTGTCTGGCTTTAACAAGTATCACCTCATGGATAATGTTGTTTCACCTATGCTCCTCTCTTCCCCATTGCATAACATTTTGGTGCAAATCCCAAACATCACAAAATTTTATGTGTAAATATTCATGCCTAAAAACGATGAATGGTAATTCTTTATTATCTTCAAAATCAAATCAGTGTCCATGTACCTGATTGTCTCCTGATTTTTTTAATGCTTTCTCTTAATGACTGAAAAAATCTTATCATTTTTGATGTGTGTTTTAAGTCTCTTTTAATCAATGGAATCCCTTTCCTCTGTTCTTCTTTGCAATTTTTTATTGAAAATGAATTCATTTATCTTATAGGCTTTCCTACACTCTGAATTTGTTAGCTCTTTAAAAGTGTTTCTTCCCCATGTTTCATGGAAATAGGTTGTTAGATCTACAGACTTTATGAAATTCACATTTGACTTTCTTTTGTTTTTTGTCAAGACAACTTCATGAATAGTGGTGTACTAGCAGCTTTAAAAATAATTAGGTGGCAAGCATAAGAGACTGTTAAAAACTGAGAACAAACTGAGGGTTGATGGGGGGTGGGAGGGAGGGGCGGGTGGGTGATGGGTATTGAGGAGGGCACCTTTTGGGATGAGCACTGGGTGTTGTATGGAAACCAATTTGTCAATAAACTTCATATAAAAATAAAATAAAATAATTAGGTGGCTCCATAGTCTTTTCCAAATTAGGTGTGTTTGTTATGTTGGTGTTCAGTACTATTAATGCATCAGTATGAACTAATGGGTTTATACAGAGTGAATTCATTTCAGTCCCTTTCCAGTATAATCTTATTGATGTTCAAATTGTTATAATTTTGGCCATTAAGAGAGGATATAAGTTGTTGCTAATAGTCTAATGTTCCAGACTCATCTCAGCAATTCCTGTCCCAGGCTGGAATCTGCAATTTCTCCCAGGAACACTGGTATCCTTTACTGGGGAATGTTACTCAAAGGTCACAATTAGGATGCTGGAGAGAATTGTTACTACTGAATTGGTCTTTATTTTTAGACTTTTCAGTGGTCAGAGTTAGGAAATACATATACATTTTTCATTAGTTCATGAAATATTTTGTCCTTCAATTCAAATTCAGGGTATATGTAATTTATTTTACACACCGTTATTTTCTTTCTTTCATGCTAAAAATCCATGTTTTCAAATACTCCAAATAAATTACCCATTTGCTTCATCTCACAACATGCAGCCACTACTCTTAGAATACAAATACAATCAGCAGCAACATTATTACTGAAAACATTTTAAGTTGCTTTTCAGTTTCTTTTTTTTTCTTTGTTCTTGAGAATATTCCTCACATGAATATATAGTCAAATAACTGTATTTTGAAGTCTTTGTATAGTTATGTCACCAATGAGATACAGGTTAATTTATTTTCTTTTGCTTTCAGTGTATAGGCACTGCTTTGTAAATTTAACTTTGATTTATGTTTATATGAAATATTTTTTATGATTATAAATCTCAATCTGTAAAATAAAATATAATATAAAAAGTATGGTTTATATCCCCACTCCCTTCACTCTATACTCTTCCTTCTCCAACATGTAACCACTTAAAATATTTTTGGGTTTTCTTTCCATTGTTTTCTATATGTATTCTTGTTTCTCTTTCTTAGACAAATGGTAGCACATTATGCCATTATCCCTTTTTCTTTTCCTCCATCTGCAGGCCAAGTATGGCTCATTGCCTATCTTTATAAATAAAGTTTTATTGGAACACAACCACACCTATTCATTACATATTGTTGATGACTACAGTAGCAGAGTTGAGTCAATGCAACAGAGAGTATATGGTACACAAAGCCAAATATATTAACTATCTGTCCATTCATAGAAAAAAAAATTGTCAATATCTGTATGCTGGATAACCAATTCAGAGCAATGTGTTCTTCATTCCAGGTTACATCTGTTGATTAGTTTCCTGTGGCTGTTGTATCAGATTAGTACCCACTAGATGGCTTAACACAATAGAAAATTATTCTCTTGCAGTTATAAAGGACAAAATTCAGAAATCAGTATCACTGAACCAAAATCAAAATATCACCTGGGCTGCACTCCCTCCAGAGACCCTGGTCGAAGAGTATGTCTCTTTCCTCTTTCAGCTGCTGGTGGCTGTCAGCGTCCTTAGCTTGTGGCCACATCACTGCACACGTCGAGGTCAGCATCTTCAAATCTTTCTGTTCTACCTTCACATTGCCTTCTCCTCTGTGCATGTTAAATCTTCCAAGACCACCTTCTTATAAGGTTACATAAGGATAATGTCCTTCTATCAAGATCCTTAATCACATCAGCAAAGATTTTTTTTTTTAACTGTATAAAATAACATTCACAGGTTCCAGGGATTAAGATGTGGATGTGGATATCTTTCTTTATTTCTTTCCTTTTTTTTCTTTTTTGAAGGGGTGATGGTTTTTACCTTCCATAAACTGGGGGGTACTCCACTATATGGGTGTATCATAGTTAATTCAACCAGTTCCCTTTTGGTAAACACTTTGTTATTTCTAGTCCTCAACTTCATAAATAATGTTGCAAAAGTCTTTTCATATATTTTTGCCAGCATATCTTTGGGATAGATTCCTAGAGGTGGGATTACTAAATTACCTGAAAATGTCCATGCAATTTTTCTGGATATTGGGAAAATCTGCTCCAGAAGAGGTACTAATTTTCATTCACAAGAGAATCTTGATGCTCAGATTGTCTTATCTTTGACTGGCATTGGCTCTTTTTCTGTTATCATAGAGTTCTATGGTAGTATTTATGTCCTAGACTTCTCTATCTGAATGTCCTGTGAATGCACTATTAATACCATATAGTAATGGATTCATCATATTATTTGGAGAAGATGACCTCGTCCTGATCACACTAATAATTATCAATAGAATAGAATATCAAATAAACTGGCATGAGGAGAGGGGCATGCCTGTATAAGAAAGATCTAGCATAGAAGTCTAAATTCTATTGACCACTTTTGACAATCATCTAAAACTGCACCAGCTGGTCCCGACTCCAGGATTAAATCAGTAGGGGAAAAGCCTGGCTGTTATGTTATCGGGTATTCAATGCAAAATATATCTAGATTGCTATTCCTAACTCTGAAACTGGCTTCTGAAAACCCAAATCTTCCTAAGAGTTTAATGCAGAATTTTTAAAGTAAATATAGGTCAATGTAGTTCTGCTTTGTTTTGGCATAAATATATTTCATTTTCTAATTCAGGCTCCTTGCATGTTCATGTCTATTTCAGCACAAAGACCACTAGAACTGTTTCACCCTTGTTATATAGAGAATCCCATAAACTGTTTGTGAGCTTCTAATTAACTCATTCTGTAGAAATGAAGAAGCTCAGAGAGGTCAGGATTCTGGAAATTCTTACATTCAGTTAATAATCTCATTGAGAGGAAATGCCCTAAACTTTCAACAATGTCGAACAAGGTTTAATGGGTGAGCACAGAGCACAGATTTCCTCTCTTCAAGTAGGATCACAGTTCCTAGTCCCAGTATTCTTTAGGGAAAATGCCACTGTTGAGCTTTTCCAATGCAAAATAAAGTGTCTCTCATCAGTCTGTCACTTATCCTCTCCCAGCCTTCAGCCACTGGGCAGAAACTGACTAAAATGGTTGTGTACTTGGGTGCCTCCTGCCCAGTTTCTGGATCGTACAGTTTTTGAAATGTCATTTGTTCTTTTCAAATGAGTTAGTTTTGGCAGGAAATTTCTCCTAGGCCTCCCATTTTTAAGATGACATCTTTTCTATCATGTTCAGAATTAGTTTATTTGAATCTAGTGATGGCAGACATGCTGGCTGCCTAGTGACATAGCTGGCAGAGGTAAATCTAGAGCAGGTCATTTTTTAACAACCCTCAACATTTTATAACTTATAATTTAGTGAACTAATAGTGGCCAGAAAGGAAATGCAGACAGTGAAAATGTTCTAATATTGAATCATATATATATATAATCTTATCTGTAAACAATCAAAAATTTTATAAATGCAAGTGCCTGACTGCATCGGTTGGTAAAAGTGTGTGTAGGGTCTTGAGTTCAAGCCCCAGGTTGGGAGAAGAGCTTATTTAAAACGGAAACAAACAAGCAAAACACTTACAAATGCATCTTAATTACATTAATATATTTTTGAACAAATGGAAAACATAATCAGTGTGTAACAGTAATAAATAATATTAGACTTTAATAATAGATAATAGTAAAAATAAACAATAATAATTTTTATTTTATTTTATTTTTTTATATTTACTTTTTTATTTCACTTTATTTTTTTATTTTTTTAAAATTTACAGCCAAATTAGTTAGTATATAGTGAAGCAATGATTTCAGTAGATTCCTTAATGCCCCTTACCTATTTAGCCCCTCCCCCCTCCCACAACCCCTCCAGCAACCCTCAGTTTGTTCTCCATATTTACGAGTCTCTTCTGTTTTGTCCCCCTCCTGTTTTTATATTATTTTTATTTCCCTTCCCTTATGTTCATCTGTTTTGTCTCTTAAAGTCCTCATATGAGTGAAGTCATATGATTTTTCTCTTTCTCTGACTAATTTCACTTAGCATAATACCTTCCAGTTCCATCCACATAGTTGCAAATGGCAAGATTTCATTCTTTTTGATTGCTGAGTAATACTCCATTATATATATATATATATATATATATATATACCACATATATATATACCACATATATATATATATATATATATATATATATATATACCACATCTTCTTTATACATCCATCCATTGATGGACATTTGGGCTCTTTCCATACTTTGGCTATTGTTGATATTGCTGCTATAAACATGGGGGTGCATGTGTCCCTTCAAAACAGCATACCTGTATCCCATGGATAAATGCCTAGTAGTGCAATTGCTGGGTCATAGGTAGTTCTATTTTTAGTTTTTTGAGGAACCTCCATACTGTTTTCTGGACTGGCTGCACCAGCTTGCATTCTCACCAGCAGTGCAAAAGAGATCCTCTTTCTCCCCATTCTTGCCAACATCTGTTGTTGCCTGAGCTGTTGATGTTAGCCATTTTGACAGGTGTAAGGTGGTATCTCATTGTGGTTTTAATTTGTATTTCTCTGATGATGAGTGATGTGGAGCATTTTTTCATATGTCAGTTGGCCATCTGGATGTCTTCTTTGGAGAAGTGTCTATTCATGTCTTTTTCCCATTTCTTCACTGGATTCTTCACTGTTTTTTGGGTGTTGAGTGTGATAAGTTCTTTATAGATTTTGGATATATCCTTTATCTAATATGTCATTTGCAAATATCTTCTCCCATTCTGTCAGTTGCCTTTTGGATTTGCTGATTGTTTCCTTCACTGTGCAGAAGCTTTTTATTTTGATGCAGTCCTAATAGTTCATTTTTGCTTTTGTTTCCCTTGCCTCCAGAGATGTGTTGAGTAAGAAATTGCTGCGGCCAAGATCAAAGAGGTTTTTGCCTGCTTTCTCCTTGAGGATTTTGATGGATTCCTGTCTTACATTTAGGTCTTTCATCCATTTTGAGTTTATTTTTGTGTATGGTGTAAGAAAATCGTCCAGGTTCATTCTTCTGCATGTCGCTGTCTAGTTTTCCCAGCACCACTTGCTGAAGAGACTGTCTTTATTCCATTGGATATTCTTTCCTGCGTTGTCAAAGATTAGCTGCCCACATATTTGTGGGTTCATTTCTGGGTTCTCTATTCTATTCCATTGATCTGAGTGTCTGTTCTTGTGACAGTACCATACTGTCTTGATGATTACAGCTTTGTAGTACAGCTTGAAGTCTGGGATTGTTATGCCTCCTGCTTTGGTTTTCTTTTTCAAGATTGCTTTGGCTATTCGGGGTCTTTTCTGGTTCGATACAAATTTTAGGATTACTGTTCTAGCTCTGTGAAGAATGATGGTGTTACTTTGATAGGGATCGCGTTGAATATGTAGATTGCTTTGGGTAGTATCGACATTTTAACAATATTTGTTCTTCCTATCCAGGAGCATGGAATCTTTTTCCATTTTTTTGTGTCTTCTTCAATTTCTTTCATAAGCTTTCTATAGTTTTCAGTGCATGGTTTTTCACCTCTTTGGTTAGATTTATTCCTAGGTATTTTATGGTTTTTGGTGCAACTGTAAATGGGATTGATTCCTTGACTTCTCTTTCTGTTGCTTCATTGTTGGTGTATCGGAATGCAACTGATTTCTGTGCATTGATTATATCCTGCAACTTTGCTGAATTCATGAATCAGTTATAGAGTTTTTTGGTGGAAACTTTTGAGTTTCCCATATACAGTATCATGTCATCTGTGAAGGGTGAAAGTTTGACCTCCTCCTGGCTGATTTGGATGCCTTTTATTTCTTTGTGTTGTCTGATTGCAGAGGCTAAGACTTCCAATACTATGTTGAATAACAGTGGCGAGAGTGGACATCCCTGGCTTGTTCCTGACCTTAGAGGGAAAGCTCTCAGTTTTTTCCCCATTGAGGATGATATTAGCATTGTGTTGCTCATATATGGCTTTTATCATCTTGAGGTATGATTCTTCTATCCCTACTTTCTTGAGGGTTTTTATCAAGAAAGAATGCTGTATTCTGTCAAATGCTTTTTGTGCATCTATTGAGAGGATCATATGGTTCTTGTCCTTTCTTTTATTGATGTGATGAGTCATGTTAATTGTTTTGTGGATATTGATCCAGCCCTGCATCCCAGGTATAAATTCCACTTGGTTGTGGTGAATATTTTTTTTAATGTATTGTTGGATCCAGTTGGCTAATATCTTGTTGAGGATTTTTACATCCATGTTCATCAGGGAAATTGGTCTATAGTTCCCCTTTTTAGTGGGGTGTCTGTCTGGTTTTGGAATCAGGGTAATGCTGGCTTCATAGAAAGAGTTTGGAAGTTTTCCTTCCATTTCTATTTTTTGGAACAGTTTCAAGAGAATAGGTGTTAACTCTTCCTTAAACGTTGGTAGAATTCCCCTGGAAAGCCATCTGGCCCTGGACTCTTGTTTTTTGGCAGATTTTTTATTACTAATTCGATTTCATTACTGGTTATGGGCCTGTTCAAATTTTCTATTTCTTCCTGTTTCAGTTTTGGTAGTGTATATGTTTCTAGGAATTTGTCCATTTCTTCCAGATTGCCCATTTTATTTGCATATAATTGCTTATAATATTTTCTTATTATTGTTTTTATTTCTGTTGGGTTGGTTGTGATTTCTCCTCTTTCATTCTTGATTTTACTTATTTGGGTCCTTTCCTTTTTCTTTTGATCAAACTGGCTAGTGATTTATCAATTTTGTTAAATCTTTCAAGAAGGAGCTTCTGGTTTCATTGATCTGTTCTACTGGTTTTTGTTTGTTTGTTTGTTTCAATAGCATCAATTTCTGCTCTAATCTTTATTGTTTCCTGTCTTCTGCTGTTTTGGGGTTTTATTTGCTGTTCTTTTTCCAGCTCCTTAAGGTGTAAAGTTAGGTTGTGTATCTGAGATCTTTCTTCCTTCTTTAGGAAGGCCTGGATTGCTATATACTTTCCTCTTATGACTACCTTTGCTGTGTCCCAGAGGTTTTGGGTTGTGGTGCTATCATTTTCATTGACTTCCATATACTTTTTAATTTTTTCTTTAACTGCTTGGTCAGCCCATTCATTCTTTAGTAGGATGTTCTTCCGTCTCCAAATATTTGTTACCTTTCCAAATGTTTTCTTGTGGTTGATTTTGAGTTTCATAGCATTGTGGTCTGAAAATATGCACGGTATGATCTCGATCTTTTTGTGATTATTTAGGACTGATTTGTGTCCCAGTATATGGCCTATTCTGGAGGACGTTCCATGTGCACTGGAGAAGAATGTATATTCTGTTGCTTTAGGATGAAATGTTCTGAATATATCTGTTAAGTCCATCTGGCCCAATGTGTCATTCAAAGCCATTGTTTCCTTGCTGATTTTTTGATTAGGTGATCTGCCCATTGTTGTGAGTGGGGTGTTGAAGTCTCCTACTATTATGGTATTACTATCAATGAGTTTCTTGATGTTTGTGATTAATTGATTTATATATTTGGGTGTTCCACATTTGGTGCATAGATGTTTACAATTGTTAGGTCTTCTTGGTGGATAGACTCCTTGATTATGATATAATGCCCTTCTTCATCTCTTGATACAGTATTTATTTTAAAGTTTAGATTGTCTGATATAGTATGGCTACTCCTGCTTTTTTTGTTGTTGTTGTTGACCATTAGCATGATAGATGGTTCTCCATCCCCTTATTTTCAGTCTGTAGGTGTCTTTCAGTCTAAGAGTTTACAAGAGTTACAAGAGTTTACTCTTGTAAACAGTATATAGGTGGGTCTTGTTTTCTCATCCATTCTCTTACCCTATGTCTTTTGATTGGAGCATTGAGTCCTTTGACATTTAGAGTGAGTACTGAAAGATATGAATTTATTGCCATTATGATGCTTGTAGAGTTGGAGTTTCTGGTTGTGTTCTCTTGTCCTTTCTAATCTTTTGTTGCTTTTGGTATATATATTCATCTTTTCTCCTCTCAGAGAGTCCCCCTGAAAATTTCTTGCAGGGCTGGTTTAGTGGTTACAAACTCCTTTAATATTTGTTTTTCTGGGAAACTTTTAATCTCTCCTTCTATTTTGAATGACAGCCTTGCTGGATAAAGAATTCTTGGCTGCATATTTTTCTGATTCCGCACATTGTATATATCCCGCCACTCCTTTCTGGCCTCCCAAATTTCTGTGGATAGGTCTGCTGCAAACCTGATATGTCTTCCCTTGTAGGTTAGGGATTTTTTTTCCCTTGCTCCTTTCATGATTCTCTCCTTGCCTCAGTATTTTGTGAATTTGACTATGATATGCCTTGTTGATGGTCGGTTTTTGTTGTATCTAATGGGGGTCCTCTGTGCTTCCTGGATTTCGATGTCTGTGTCTTTCCCCAAGTGGAAAGTTTTCCACTATGATTTGCTCACATAACCCTTCTACCCCTATTTCTCTCTCTTCCTCCTCTGGGACCCCTATGATTCTGATGTTCCTTTTTAATGAGTCATTGATTTCTCTAATTCTTAAGTCGTGCTCTTTTGCCTTAATCTCCCTCTTTTTTTCTGCTTTGTTATTCTCTATAAGTTTGTCCTCTATATCACTGATTTTCTGTTCTGCCTCATCCATCCTTGCCGCTGTTGCATCCATCCATGATTGCAGCTCAGTTATAGCATTTTTAATGTCACCCTGGCTATTTTTTACTTCTTTTATATCTGCAGAAAGGGATTCTAATCTATTTTCAACTCCAGCTAATATTCTTATTATTGTGATTCTAAATTCTGGTTCAGACATCTTGCTTGTGTCTGGGTTGGTTCAATCCCTGGCAGTCGTTTCTTCATGCTGTTTCTTTTGTGGTGAATTCCTTCGTTTTGTCATTTTGAAGGGAGAAAATAAGTTAATGAGGTAGAAAAAATGAAATTAAAAAAATTAAAATTAAAAAATATTAAAATTAAAAGTTAAAAACACACACACACACAAATCGCATAGATGATGCTAGATCCTTGGTGTGTTCTTGTCTGGGTGTAGAAAGTGGTTTGACATATTAGAGAAACAAACAAACAAAACAAAACAAAAAAAGGGGGGAGGAGAGAGAAAAAAAGGAAATCGTTTGAGAATTTGAAAAAATGAATACACTAAATTAGACTAAAATACACAAAAGTAGAGAATATAGTAGAAAAAAATTATAGAAATATATTTTAATAAAAAAGAAATACGAATTTTTAATTTTCTATATTTAAGAAAAAAGAAAAGAAAAAAGATAAAAAAGAAAAAAGGAAAACACACACAAAGAAGAAATCATTTGAAAATTTGAAAAAGTGAATACACTGTAGTAGACTGAAATGAAATGATGGGAGTAAGATAGAATTGGAAAAAATACATAAAAGCAAAAAATATAGTAATAAAAATTACATAAAATATTTTTAAAAGAAATTGAAAGTAAAAATGAAGTTCTTCTCTTTCTGCATTCAAGAAAAAGAAAAGAAATGAAAAAGAGAAAAAAGAAAAAGAAATAAAAAAAGAAATTGTTGGAAAATTTGAAAAGGTGAGTACACTGAAGTAGACTAAAAGAAAGTGATGGAAGTAAAGTAGAACTTGAAAAAAAATGTGCACAAAAGTAAAAAATATAGTAATAAAAATTAAAGACAGATATTTTTAATAAAAAATAGAAAATAAAATTGAGTTTTTTCTCTTTCTGTATTCAAGAAAAAGAAAAGAATTGTAAAAAAGAAAAAGGAAAAAGAGAGAGAAAAAAAACTGAATAGATGAACCTGCTAACAGATTGAAGTAGGACTGAAATGGCTTTATTTTCCCCTAGAGGTCAGTCCATGTAGACCTTTATAGTCCATAAATTAAGCCAGCAGTGAGACTTGTGTTCTTGAAGAGCAAAGTTGGCCCATTTGGGTGGGGCTCAGTGTAACAGCTCCACTCTCCCCTAGATGGCGCTGCTAGCCTACTGGGGTGGATTGTTGCAGTGCTCGTTGGTGTGCATGCGCATGCGCGGGAGCAGTGAAAAATGGTGCCACTCAGCCACCCAGTCTGTTCTCCTGGATTAGCAGTCAAGCACTGGTCCTCCGTCTTCAGCTCTACCCCTCTTTTCCAGTCTCCGTGACCAGGCCCCAAGCAATACCTCTCTCCCAAGTTTTGTCTCATATGTGGCTGTTTTCTCCGGCCCCTTCCGAAGGACTGCGGCTTTGACCCGCTCTGCCCCTCTGCGGGAGGGTCTCGCTAAGCAATGGCTGAATGAGCAATCGATGAATTTCAGCTGCTCTCAGAAATGCCCGCTGGACCCTGCTGTTGCCGGTGCCCTGAGACTGCGGCCAGGTGCCAGCCCATCCCCCCAAAAAATTGCAAGATAGTGTAGCCTCAGCATTTCAGAGACCATGGAAAATTGCAACACACATCTGACACCAGGCTTCACCCTCAACAACCTTGCCCCAGCACCAACAAATCTGGCTGCCTCTGGGGTCTGCTGGGACCAGGTGGCCTCAACAGTCTCTACCAATGTCCTTCTGGTAGTGGAACCGCTTTTCCCCGTGTGGCCTGAGAACCTCCCAGACCCCACTCTGTTCCTGGGGATTCGCCTTTCCCATCAGAGCACCACCAGGTATCGAGCTGTGGAGTTGCAGCCTTTGCACTCCCCTTGTTTACAGTCTTAATGGAATTTAAACCCTCTCCTTTCTCCTTTCTCCCTTTTTAGTTTAGTCCCTGTGGCTGTTTCCAATTTTCCATTTTCTCTCTAGCTATTTTTGGGGAGGGGTGCTTTTCCCGTATGCTCCCTGCCTCCCCAGTCTCCGTCCTCTCTCCACCTGCAAAAAGGGTTCCCTACCTTTTAGGGCTTCTTGCTCCCCATGTTCAGCTCTTCGTGTCACGTACCTGCTGAATTCTGTGGTTCAGGTTGTGCAGATTGTTGTGTTAATCTTCCAATCATTTTTCTAGGTGTGTAGGATGGTTTATTGTTGGTCCATTTCATGGATGTAAGACACACAAAAAGCTTCCATGCTGTTCCGCCATCTTGGCTCCTCCAATAATAATTTTTACTTTTTTTTTTTTTTCAACGTTTTTTTTAATTTATTTTTGGGACAGAGAGAGACAGAGCATGAACAGGGGAGGGGCAGAGAGAGAGGGAGACACAGAATCGGAAACAGGCTCCAGGCTCTGAGCCATCAGCCCAGAGCCCGACGCGGGGCTCGAACTCACGGACCGCGAGATCGTGACCTGGCTGAAGTCGGACGCTTAACCGACTGCGCCACCCAGGCGCCCCAATAATTTTTACTTTAAGTTTTGTTTAAGTTTCAATTAGTTAACATACATGTAATATTAGTTTCAGGTGTAGAGTATAGTGGTTCAACACTTCGACACAGTACCCAGTGCTCATCACAAATTCCCTCATTAATCCCCACCACCTGTTTAAATCCTCCCACCCTTCTCCCTTCTGGTGAATATCAGTTTGTTCTCTATAGTTAGAGGTATGTTTCTTGATTTTCTTCTCTCTCTCTCTCTCTTTTTCCATTTTACTTGTTTGTTTTGTTTCTTAAACTCCACATATGAGTGATATCATATGGTATTTGTCTTTCTCTCACTGAGTTATTTCACTTAGCATAATACACTCTAGTTCCATCCATGCTGTTTTAAATGGCAAGATTACATTCTTTTTTATGGCTGAGTAATATTACATCATACACACACACACGCACACACCACATCTTCTTAACCACTCATTAATTGATGGACATTTGGGCTGTTTCCATAGTTTATTTGGCTATTGTTGATAATGCTGCTATAAACATCCAGGTGCATGTATCCCTTTGAATTAGTATTTTTGTATCATTTGGGCAAATACCTTGCAGTTGCTGGATCATAGGGTAGTTCGATTTTTAACTTTCTGAGGGCCTTCCATACTGTTTTCCATAGTGGCTGCACCAGTTTGCAGTCCCACCAATGGTGTAAGAGTCATCCTTGCCAACACCTGTTGTTTCTTATGTTGTTGAAATTAGTCATTCTGATAAGGGTGAGGTGATATCTCTTAGTTTTGATTTGCATTTCCCTGATAGTAAGTGATGTTGAGCATCTTTCCATGTATCTGTTGGCCATCTGTATGTCTTCTTTGGAAAAATGCCTATACATGCCTTATTCCTATCTTTAATTTGATTATTCATTTTCTGGGTGATGATTTTTATAAGTTCTTTATAAATTTTGGATACTAACCCTTTATTAGATATGTCATTTGCAAATATCTTCTCCCATTCCCTAGATTGCCTTTTAGTTTTGTTAATTTGTTACCTTCACTGTGCAGAATATTTTATTTTGATGTAGCTCCAATAGTTAATGTTGATTTTGTTTCCATTGCCTCAGGGGACCTATCTTGAAAAAAAGTTGTTATGGCCCATATCAGAGAAATTACTGCCTGTGCTTTCTTCAAGGACTTTTATGGTTTTAGGTCTCACATTTAGGTCTCTAATCTATTTTGAGTTTCTTTTTGTGTGTGGTGAAAGAGAATTGTCCAGTTTCATTCTTTTGCGTGTTGCTGCTCAGTTTTCCTAACACCATTTTTTGAAGAGACAGTCTTTTTCCCACTGGATATTGGATATTCTTTCCTGCTTTTTTGAAGATGAATTGTGGTTGCATTTCTGTTTCTATTTTGTTCTATTGATCTCTGTGTCTATTTCTGTAATGGCACTATACTATTTTGATTACTATAGTTTTGTAATATCACCTGAAGTCCAGACTTATGATGCTTCCAGCTTTCATTTTCTTTTTCAGTGTTCCTGTAGCTATTCATGGTCTTTTGTGATTCCATACAAATTTTATGATTGTTTTGTCTAGCTTTGTGAAAACGCTGTTGCTATTTTGACAGGGATTGCACTAAATGTGTGGATTGCTTTGGGTAATATAGACATTTTAACAACATCTGTACTTCCAATCCATGAGCATGGAATGTCTTCCCATTTCTTTGTGTCACCTTTAATTTCTTTCATCAGTGTTTTATAGTTTTCAGAGTATAGGGATTTCAACTTTTTGGTTAGGTTTATTCTTAGGGGTCTAATATTATTTTGGGTGCAATCGTGAATGGGACTGTTTCATTAATTTTTCTTTCTGTTGCTTCATTATTGGTGCATAGAAATGCAACAGATTTCTGTACATTGGTTTTGTATACTGCAAATTTACTGCATTCATTTATCAGGTCTATCAGTTTTTTGGTGGAGTCTTTTGGGTTTTCTTTTTTTTTTAAGTTTATTTTATTTATTTTGAGATAGAGAAAGGGATGGGGAAAGGAAGAGGGAGAGGGAAAGAGAGAATCCCAAACAGTCTCTATGCTGTCAGTGCAGTGCCCAATGTGGGGCTCGAACCCACAGACCCACAAGATGATGACCTGAGCCAAAATCAAGAGTCAGACACTTAAACGACTGAGCCACCCAGATGCCCCTGGGTTTTCTATATAATAAATGTCAATTTTAAATTTCTTATACAAAATCAATAAGGTATTTCATACATGATCTAAAATTTGCACTTAAATGAAATTTGTTTCAAACACAAAAACTTATAGTGTCATGAAGAATGATATACTTGAAGTAATTCAAATTTTATTTTTTCAACCTATATTCATTGTTTTTTTAATCTACTTTTGAATATATTGCTTTAAAGCAGGAGTGTGTAGTCTATTATGGTTGGACGCAAAGCAAGCTCAAATTATTCCCAAACTTAATTTCAAAACAGATACATGTCTCTAAGGCCACATGTGTGGGATCACAGCATCATTAGGAATTTTGCAAATTTACTTCTACATAAAATATAATGCTTATTAAAGGATAAATTATTCAAATATGATAAATTGAATATTTTATAGACATTACTATAATTCAGTGGTAACTGTAGCAAATGTTTAGACCACTAGTTCTTGGCAGGGTGCAATTTTGCTCCTCAAGGAAATTCTGCAACATCTGGACATATATTTATTGCCACAATACAATGGGGGTTCTGTGACTGAGTGGACAGATACTAGACATCCTACAATGCAGGGGACAGCTGAACCTCCCCCCACAAAAAAAGAATCATTCAGTTCAAAATACCAATGTTGAGAATCTTACAATGTTGAGAAACCCTGGTTTAGACAATATGCCACCAAAAGATGCTTTCAGAGAGGAGTATGTTACTATTAACATTGTTTAGATTTACTGCCACATGGCAATCACAACACACTTTTAGTCAATTTTATTATTGTTTTCAAGTTACTGCCTGAAGCAGGGATGATCTCTCCTTGTGGTCTGCATCTAACATATCATCTATAGTTACCTATCCCAATATCCTTAGTAATAAAAGTCATCTCTGTAAAGGCACCAGGTAAAAACTACATGTTCTGGTCCTCATTGCTGTGTGGCATAGCCAATAGGTAGCTCTATGATTGAGTTGATTGAGGAAAGGTTGTATGGCGGTTTCCAAGAAAGCTCCTTAATGGCATCTGGTGAGCACCCTTTGCTCACTTCCTTCTCTATATCTCCTCTCACGATCTGCTGTGTGGAGTACACATGTGATGGCTTGAGCACAATTTGCCATTTTGGGGAACTGAAGATGATAGCTTTGCTGAGAGGGTAGTGAAGCAGTAAGCTAGAAGGAATCTGTGACGTTAATAGCTATATCAGCCCGGGATTTCTGACCCCAATTAACACTCATCTGAAGGAGAAATAGACCTTTGTCTTGCTTAATCCAAAATTAATTAGGAGTACTTCTTCTTTTTAGCTGAATCCAGTCTAATCAGATACCAAATATAACTATCTCCAACTGCAGAATTGGTTCCATTGGTTTTTTTGGAGTGGAAGTTTGGACCCATCAATCAATCCTCAACTTCCACTCTAGTTATGGTTCCATATCTTCCCTGGAGAAACATTGCAGCCAGATTCGGTACCAACCAGTCAATACAAATTTCAGCCAACTCCCACAGTCAGGCATTCCATGCAAATAAAGGAGTTTATCAGAATTATTCAAGTACCTGCCATAGGAATAGCATAAAATATGGTAACAGATAAAGAACATTCTAACTTACTGCTGAGGACTTACGAATTCAGCTGAACTTTTAATCTAAACTTCAAATAAATTGTAAAGTCTACCTTTTATCTTCCCCAATACTTGGAATCTTTTATTATTACTTATTTAAAACACTCTCAACTGTCTATCTATATATGGTTAACTGATTTTCAAAAATGGTGCCAAAGGGGAAAGACAAGTCTTTCAACAAATGTTGCTGGCAAAACTGGCTAATAACAAGCAAAGAATGAGGTTGGACCTTTACCTTACACCATATTTAAAATTGATTCAACACGAGTTAATGACCAAAATATAAGGGATAAACTAAAAAGCTTTTAAAATAAAAGAAGGGTAAATCTTTACGACTTTATGCCTGGCAATTAATTCTTAAATGTACATTAAAAGCGCAAAGAACAAAAGAAAAAAAAATGAAAACAGAACTTCATCGAAGTAGAAAATTTTATGCATCAAAGGACATGATCAAGAAAGTAAAGAGACAACCCACAGAGAGGGAGATAGTATTGCAAACCACACACCTGATGAGGTACTTATATTTAGAACACATAAGGAATTCTTGACTCAGCAATATAAAGAAAAATAACCCCATTAAAAAGTGAGCAAAAGATCTGAATAAACATTCTCCAATAAAGATATATAAATGACCAATACACATATAAAAAGATGTTTAATAGGATTAGTGATCATGGAAGTGCAAAGAGATATTACAATGATATGCCACTCCACACCCACTGAGATGGCTAGAATTAAAAAGTCAGATAATAAATGTTGGCTACGATGTGGAAAAATTTGAAATATTTTATACTGAGTGTAAGAATGTAAAATAGTATAGCCACTTTGAAAAACAGTTTGGAAGAGTATCATATTACTTAGCAATTCTAATCCTACATAACCAAGAGAAATGAAAATATGTTCACATAGAAACTGGCACATGAATGTTTATAGCCTCATTATGCTTAAAAGCCCCAATGTGGAAACAATCCAAATGTCTATTAACTGATGAATGAAAAAAGAAAAATGGCATATTCATACAACGGAGTATTATTCAGGCATAGAAAGAATGATACATGGTACAAGTATGGACCTTGAAAACATTATGCTCAGTGAAAGAAACAGTCACAAAAGACCATGTGTTATATGATTCCATTCTTACCAGTAGAGAAATCCATAGAGACAGAAGTAAATTAGTGGTTGCTTAGGGCTAAGGGTGGGGTTCTGTGGTGGAAATGTTTGAGAAATGATAGGTAAAAGATATGGTGTTTCTGAGGTGATAAAAATGTTCTAAAGTTGACTGTGGTTATAGTTGCACATATCTGTGAGTGCACTAAAAAGCATTGAATTCTACTTTAAATATAATTGTATGGTATGTGAATTATTTCATAATAAAGCTGTTAAAATATGTGGATGGCAAATAAGACGATAAAAAGATGCTTACCCTCATTAGTCATTAGGGAAATGCAAATTAAAATCAGAGTGAGATACCACTGCACACCAATAAAACATCTAAAACTTGAAAGACTGACTGCTAAGTGTTGATGAAGATACAGAAGAACTGGGACTTTTAGGTACTAACTCACAAAATGAACAAGGAATGTACTCTTGCTCTTGGGATCTTAGATTACTTTTATCAATTTATTTTTTAAATTCCTGAATTTAATTTTCTTTAAAAACCAGTTTGGCAGTGTCTTAAAATGTTAAACATACACTTGCCAAGAGAAATTGAAGAATATAACTATGTGAAGACTTGGGCACAAATGTTTATTTTTGTTTGTTTAGTTTAATTTTTAAATGTTTATTTATTTTGAGAAGAGAGAGGGAGAGAGAAAGAGCATGAACGGGAGAGAGAGAATCCCAAGCAGGCTCCATGGTGTCAGTGCAGGGCCTGATGTGGGGCTCCATCTCACAAACCATGAGATCATGACCTGAGCTGAAATCAGGAGTCAGCTGCTTAACCAACTGAGCCACCCAGGCACCCCTTGGACATAAATGTTTATAGCAACTTTATTTTTAAGCCCTAAAGTGGAAACAATCCAAATATCCATTAACAGATGAATGGATAAGCAAACTATGATATATTCATACAATAAAACACTATTCATCAATAATGAGGAATGAACTTGGTATGTACCACAATGTGGATGAATCTTATAGCAGTTATACTGAGTGAAAGAAGCCAGATCAAAAAAAAAAAAAAAAACACTACAGATTATAATTCCATTTACAGAGATTCTAGAAAATACAAACTAATCTCTAGTGACAGAAAGCAGTAATTTTCCAGGGACTAGGGGTGTGGGAAGGTCCAATGATATGTGGTAGGTAGGAAGATTTATAAAGGGGTGCTAAGATTTGGGGGCCCAATGAATATATTCATCCTTTTGATTGAGTTAATAATCTTACAGGTATATACATGTTAAAACTTATGAAATTATGAAATTTTATGTTTTAAATAAGTACAATTAATGCTTTAGATAAGTACAATTTACTATATGCTATTTATGCCTCAATTGTTAATTTATAAAAATAAAAACTACTGTAAGCTGATTTCCTTTTGTATATTCTCTGTCTCCTGGAATGGAATTATGAGATTCTGCTGAAAAGCAAGCTCCAAAAGTTTTTTTTTTTTTTTCCTCACCTTGTTGAAGATGCTGGCCCTAACTCCAAGCGTAAGATGTCTTTTTAAAAGTCTTATCTGAATCAAGTAATTTCTACTGTTCAACTTAGGTATTGTTTGAACACATACACAAAGAAGAAAATGCTTCAACAGTTGGATACTGAATTTCTATTTGTTACTACTTTTTATTAAAATAAATTAACTCATATTGCAACAGGGATCATTGGATAATAAAGAGCATGCTCCTATGAGGTGCAGCATAGCATACTGGAAAAATCACATGGAAAGAAATAAGAAGACTAGATTTCTGACTAACGCTCCCACCTTTGAGAACTTGAATAAGACATTTAAACTCATTTGCCTCAGTTTCTTCTTTTGTAAAAAGGGGGATATATATTTTTGTTCTGCTTATCATTTTTGATTATTTGGAATAGCATTTCAACATGATGGACTATTGTTTTTTCTATATTATTTAATAGATAAAATCTTTAGAAGTTATGAATTATGAAGAAATAGGTACAAATACTAACTTTATAAATAGAAATTGGAGCATTTATCCTAAAACTAGAATGGTTTCAATTATTCAGTTAATATTTAAGGAATTCAGTTTGTGCCATATTCTACATTAATTTTTCCTTCTGACTAATCACATGTGCTTTGTTTCTCCTCCTCTAGAACCTTTCTTTCACTGTGCAATGTTCCTTTATGCAGTCTAACAATCATCAGCCAAAGATCTTAAAATAGAACCCAGCTTCAGCACTTTTATCGTTTCCCCTGAAGTGTCATGCAAAGAATTCACTGAATAATTGTTTCAGCACTTGGCACCATGTCACCAGTGGTTATGAATACGCAACTAAATCTTTGCAAAGCTGTAATTAAAAAAAAACCCTCAATTCTTACACAGTACATTCAGTACCACTTTATTTTACAAATGTAATAATAAAATAAAGAGAAAATAATGCAATTATTGCAGTGATCTATATATATGTATATATATATATACATATATATATATGTATATATATATATATATATCATGCTATGGTTTGTATAGAAGCTTGTATCTTAAAATGTACATAATTGGTGCAATATACATATCAATGACGCTTTTTACATGACATTTATCTATTTCTTAAGAGTTACTAAAATCTAGAAGGCATTCTTTTATAATTAAGAAAATTACACAAATTCTCTCTGGTTTTTGCATAATCACAATTAAAGGGAAGAAAATGTACCAAAAAGGACGATAAGAGTTTTGAATCAAGGAAGAGCACAAATATTGAATTTACCATCAAAGCCCCTCCAGCAACAAGGCTGTTTAATGCTAGTGTGTTTAGAGAGGTCATATCTGTGTATGGTTTCAAGTCCTGCAAAGATGTGAAGATGTGCTCACCTCAACGTGTTGCTATCTTAGATGACACTTTCCACCAACATACCAACAGAGAAAGACAATGGTCTAAACCTCGTTTCTGTTTTTGCCATAATTATCATGTCAATCCATGGACCTGGTGGTATAAAAATGGATTTCAAAGGAGCTTGGTGCAAATCTTAATTCCATGTAATGGACCAGTTCCATAAATGAGGCCAGATAATTCCCAGGAGGCACTAGACAATATTTTCAGAAGAAATTGGCCATCAAGATTCTGTTTTTCAGCTTTCCTTTTCTTCGCTCTTCAGACCAAATCCATCAATCACTTTCTTTGCCTGGGAAATCCAATCCAGCATTCTCAGCAGCAAGGCCCATGTGTGAGGAATTGTGGTCACTAGAACAATATTCCCCACCTAGGATGTTCTTGTCCTAATCTCCTAAACCTATGACTATGTAGACTTTCATAAAGGGACTTTATACGTGTGATTGAGCTATAGATCTTAATATGGGGGAATAATGGTGGGGGGCCTAATTTAAGCACATGAGTTCTTAGAAGCAGAGAACTCTTTCTGGCTACTCAGAGATGAGACAGTTGAAGAAGAGTCAGAGAGATGCTGTGTTGCTGGCTTTATAGAGGAAGGAAGAGCGATGAGGCAAAAAATTAGGGGGCTCTTGGGAAGCTAGAAAGGAAAGAAATCTATTTCCACACATTGGCTTTAACTGAGACCTCCATTGTAGCCCAGGTAGACCATTTTGTACCTCTGATCTACAGAACTATAAGACAATAAATTTGTGTAATTTCCATATTTGCAGTAACTTCTTACAGCAACAATAGAAAACAGATACAGCAGTTTTCACAGATCCATGGTGTCCATAGCAACCTAAGTGTCCATCAATAGATGAATGGATAAAGAAGAAAGGCACACACATACACACACACACACTCACACATATACAATGGAATATATTTTTACTCAGCCATAAAAAGGAATATCTTGCCATTTGTGACAACATGGATGTACCTAGAGGGTAATATGCTAGGTGAAGTAAGTCAGAGAGAGACAAATATCATTATCATTTCACTTATACGTGGAATCTAAAAACAAAACAAATGAACAAGCAAAACAGAAACAGGTTCATAGATACAGAAAACAAACTGTTGGTTACTGAGGGCAGTTGGTGGACAGCTGAAATAGGTGAAGAAGATTAAAAAGTACAAACATCTACTTCTAAAAAAAATGGTTGTGGGAATGTCGCATATAAATAGGGATTATAGTCAATAATAGTAAAATAACTTTGTATGGGGACAGATGGCAACTAAATTATTATGCAGATCATTTCATAATGTTTACAAATATCGGGGGTGCCTGGGTGGCTCAGTTGGTTAAGTGTCCAACTTCAGTTTAGGTCATGATCTCATGTTCGTAGGTTCAAGCCCCGCATTGGGCTCTGTGCTGACAGCTCAGAGCCTGGAGCCTGCTTCGGATTCTGTGTCTCCCTCTCTTTCTGTCCCTCCCCCTCTTATGCTCTATCTCTCTCTGTCTCAAAAATAAGTAAAATATTTTTAAAAATTTAAAATATCAACTTACTATGATGTACCCCCAAACTAATAGAACATTGTATATCAATTGCACTTCAATTAAAAAAAATAGAAGACTGAGGAAACAAGAAAAATACAGAGTGTCTTATAAAACTGTAAACTTATTTTCTGCATGTGCTTGAGCATATTATAACAGCAACAAATTGAATGGTTTAATTGTAAGTTTAAAAAAATACCTTTCCTTGACAAAATAGAAAGTTGGCGGTTCAATGCTAACCTTATATTTCTGTGGAAGTTGTTCTAGTGTATGCATTTTAAAAGTTTGTAACCCTTGGTATTATGTTTTAGTTTGTAAGACCCAATATTAATTTTTTAATTTTTAAAAAGTTTTCCTGTCACTTTGCATACACATGTAAGTACTTCTTTTAGCTCCATCCTCACTGCTAGGAACTAGGGATTCAAGGGTGAGCCTCCATTGTCCTCAGAGGGTTTGTTCTGACAGGGACACAATAGGTCAACATGTAACCACTCATTTGTTGGAAAAGAAATGTAGTAATTCTGCTGATGAAATGTGGAAAATGCTGATGTGGCCTGGCAAAGTCAGGTGACAGGAATAATGGCAACCTGGCTCAGGAGGCCAGAGTCTGCAGGACATGGCCAGCTCTGAGTGCTTTCCTCTGATCCTTCAGTACTTTCACTACAATGAAGAGGCAATTCCACTAAGTACAGCAAATGGATAGTGGGAGGAAAATTAAGTAATTAGGAACATGGAAAATAGGACATCTGGTGAATAACATTACAGCAGCGTTCAAGATCTTTCCTTCAGTTAAGATGAAAACAACACATATGTATCTTGACCTCCTTCTTGCTCTAAGTTGTTTCAGATTGTCTAACGTCTAAGTATCTTGACAGCCATTTTTCAGGGAATGTGTTAAAAAGCTTCTTTGATTATAATACCCTCATAAATAAATAAAAAAAAACTAGCACATATTTTTAAGAACAGTATCATATCAATTTGCTACCAATGACAATGTGACAAACACCTCATAATCCAGGAGATTTTTAACCGGGCAGTGATCATAGTTATAAGAGTTAGACAACACTTTACCTCTCTTTCTCTGGGTATAAAAAGAGAAACTGTGAACCAAAGTGAATAAATATAAACCTGCTTTTCAATTCAGTAAAAACCATAGTATTTTCTATTAAGATTTTAGTTTGTAATGCCCCCTCCCACCTACCAGCAGGAGGATTTAAAACACACACATACACATGCACACGCACACGCACACACACACACACACATTGCTGCATCTGAGTTGCTGCATCTGAGGAAAAATCAGCAAATTTAAAGTCTCCAGTATTCCCAGAATTTGTCAGCAGGGCTGATAGAAACATCAGCTGATCAGGCACTGAGGTCCCTCCCCCATCAGCCATCTGGAGTGCGACTGGAGATCAGTAAATCAGGAGAGAAGTCTCAACAGCTGAGTAAAACACAGTCATCGATTTCCAAAAGTGGTAACAACAACTGTGAAAGAAGTTCTCGAAATTAAATTACAGTTAATGCCTGCATTACTCCAGGGATACTGCCACTGCTCCTTTTAAAAAGAATGCTATTTCTGGAAAATGGTCACTTGCATTTCTTAAATCCAAAGAAACTCCGAGGTTGTGTGATATCCGAAGAGCTCAGCTTTTATGATGCTTTCCTTAATTTGGTAGAGTTATAGAAGAAAACTTGTTTCCTCTGCTCACAACACTTCTGACACCAAGTGTGTGTGTGTGTGTGTGTGTGTGTGTGTGTGTGTGTGTGTACGTGCGCGCGCAGAGGCGGGGGGGCGGGGTGTCTTCCCATCTCCATTCTCCAATTCTCTGGATACCAGCTGGGTGTCTCACAACTCAATTCTGACACTAACTACCTGGAGTTGGTGCAGACCCCACAAGTTAAGAGCTCAGTTCCACCAGACCATTCCCACTTTAGACTGCAGTCACAAATATCAGGATGTCACCTGTGTTTTGACCAACTGGCTATAAATTGGATGTCTCCACCAGCCCCTCTCCAGTTTTGAGAATTTGTTATAATTGCTTACAAAACTCCGGGGAACATTGATTTATGTTTACTGGTTTATTATAAAGAATGAATATTCAGATGAAGAGGTACACAAAATGAGGTCCTGATGGATCCCTAGTGCAGGATTTTCTATCCCCATGGAGTTGGGGTGGGCCACCCTCTAGCACACAGATGTGTTCACCAACCTGAAATCTCCCCAAACTCTGTAGGTTAGGGATTTTGGGGGGGCCTTCATCACATGGACAAAATCAATTATTAACTCAATCTCCATCCCCTCTCCCCTCTCCAGAGGATGGTGGGGTGGGACTGAATTTTCCAAGTTCTGAATCATGGCTTGGTCTTTCTAGTGACCAGCCCTATCCTGAAGCTATCCAGGAGCTCACCTAGTAGCTCTCATCTCAGTAGAAAAGTATGCTCCTATCTCTCAGGAAATTCTAAGGGATGTAGGAGCTCTTTGCAAGGTGTTGCTATCACCACCATCCCCATAACACAGGAAATTACAAGGGTTTTAGGAGCTTTTAGGAGCTCTGTGTCAGGAACTGGGGATAGAAAACCAAATATGTATTTCTTATTATGTCACAAAATGTGTATAGTCATTCTCCTTCAAATTGTTTTGCTTTTATAAAAGTATACTGTGATGCTAAAAATAAGGATCCTAATTTTCATATTCTTGCATATAAGAAATATTCTTTTCTTTCTAAGCTGCCTGGGGCATGCCCTGGCAGGCTATCAGGAGACGAAATGATATACAAGAGCAAACCAGAGAAGCCTTCTTTCCAATGGCAGACTCTGGACCTCAAATTTAACTCCTGATTCTCACTCTATGACTCTGTATAATAACCCCTGATGCCTTTTTCCTCTGTCTTCACATTGAGTTTCCATAGATAGATTTATACACAGAAAATCCAAAGGAATAGTTAGACAACATTAATGGGTGCCCTGGCCATCTCACTGTAACAGAAATTCCACTAGAGGTGGATCTATAAGATCTCTCTTTCAGGGGATGATCCTATGTAATAAGTAACCTCTCTGCTCCAACCAGCCTGTGATGGCCCAAGCTTTACATGACTAGGACTTCAATCTTTCCTTGTTCAATTGGATGAGTTTGAGCTTTTATATTTCTTCAACATGGAACATAACATACCAGAAACATAAACTCATCTTGAACAGAAGCTTGAGTAAAAACTCCTGCTCATTTCCTAAATATTATTGTTCTCAAAAGTTGACTCTATAATTAAATGCTGAACTGATAGGAGGTTTTAATAAATGACAACTGTCCTTGTTTTAAAAGCCAAACAATCACTTAAGAATATGGTAAAGCAAATATTTTTGTATTGTTCTGAGAAATAGCTGTGTCAGGAAAACAAAAGCTTACTTTATGTAAAATCAGCACAATTTATTTTTCATTTCTGAAAATGTACCCAATACTGTATTTGCTTAGTTACATCTTGAGCATTGCCAAAAATCATTAATGTATCCATGTTTCATTTCACCAGTTGAGAAAGGAACATTTTCCACCTCCCTAAAATCACATTTTTCTTTAATTTTACTTGTGGTTTTACTTGAATACATCTCAATTTAAAAAAACACAACTTTGAGCAACTACTGGATGAAATGACCTTTTGTGTGGTTTAAAATGTAAAGGCTGCTGTCTCTTTAAATTACATGTAGTTTAAAGGAGTTGAAGGTCACTTATATGAATGAATTTCATCCATGATAAGCTAGTGGTGTGTTGAGGTAATAAACAACCTTCAGATCTGGTTGCCTAACAACAAAGTTTTGTTTCTCACAAATGCTCCCCATCCATCACTGGCTGGCAGGTGTTCGGTTACTCAAGCCCTCTGTTTGATAGAGCAGCCACCATCTCAGATGTTGCTCAGTGCTGTGCACAAAGTCCTAGAGCATCTCATGTGGAAAAATAAATCTTCCATTGGCTCTCCCAATTTTTCAGGGACCAAGGAAAAACAATTATAAGTATAAATCCAAACAGTAGAAAGCTGGAAAGATTTAAAGATCCATGTGAATGACACTCACACAACAGGCAGAGTGAAATGATCAGTGTGTAGTGACAAGTGTGGTGCTCTGGGGTCAGGACAGAAGTTCCAATGTGGGAAAATGATGGGAGTGACACAGAGTAGGTGCAATGTTCTTGGATGAGAAGACTGTTGAATAAGAGAATAACCAGAGACAAAGATACAAATTGTAGGATTAGAGGTATATGTTTTGGAGCAATTAATATTTGAGGGATATTTGAACCTTCATACAAATGAGATTTGTCGAGATACCTTAGGATGAAAGGGTAGAGATAGTGAAAACAAAAGTGAAAAGATTTCTCAAGAAGAAAAATCTAAATATGATCAGTTGCAGGTACGTAACCTCTTATGGACAATGGGGCAATGGATCATGAGTCTGTCTCCCTCATTCCATTAGACAAAAACAAAAGTGTCAGAGGCTCTGTGGACTGTTCACAGCATCCCCTCTAGTTGTGAGAATACATTCTTACTTATTAAATACATTCTTAAGGTGACTCATTCTACACATTTGGTTGATTCCATAATATTTCGCATTTACTTGTATCTCAGAGAAGTTTGCCTACAACGTAGGCTACATAAAAATAGCCTAACAGGAAATAAGTGATATTACGAAATGAAAACCAGAATTTTGGCCTGTGAAGACAGACCTCATAAAGAAGACAAATATTACAAAGGGAAATACTCTGACCTTAAAAAGAGAAAATGTTGAAAAGCACTGATGTACTCATTTACACTGAGGTAATTGATTAAAATACCCTTCCCAACTTCATGCTGCTTAGAGAAACATTTAGGGCACAGTAGAACAATGATGTGAAACACAGCACAATGTAATACAGTTTCCTCTGGACCTTGGTGTCTGTGCTTGTCAAAACTGATTGATATAATGTGGGAGGCTAACTGGCTTTACTGATATTAATTCCATTTTTTGTATTGTATTGTATTGTATTGTATTTTTGAATATTGGAGGTCTCCATTTATTAAGATGTATAAATTCTCTCATCATGTGTTTTATAGTCTAGTGGATATGTTTTTTATTTTATTTCATTTTTTTTAAATTTACATCCAAATTATTTAGCATATAGTGCAATAATGATTTCAGGAGTAGATTCCTTAGTGCCCCTTACCCATTTAGCCCATCCCCTCTCCCACAACCCCTCAAGTAACCCTCCGTTCTCCATATTTAAGAGTTTATTATGTTTTGTCCCCCTCCCTGTTTTTATATTATTTTTGCTTCCCTTCCCTTGTGTTCATCTGTTCTGTGTCTTAAAGTCCTCATATGAGTGAAGTCATATGATATTTGTCTTTCTCTGACTGACTTATTTCACTTAGCATAATACCGTCTAGTTCTATCCACTGGAACTACTAGTTCCACTATTTGCAAAAGACAAAATTTCATTCTTTTTGATTGTCTATTAATACTCTATTGTATATATATACCACATTATCTTTATCCATTCATCTGTCAATAGACATTTGTGCTCTTTCCATACTTTGGCTATTGTTGATAGTGCAGCTATAAATATTGGGGTGCATGTGTCCCTTCAGAACAGCACACCTGTATCCCATGGATAAATCCCTAGTAGTATAATTGCTGGGTCATAGGGTAGTTCTATTTTTAATTTTTTGAGGAACCTCCATACTGTTTTCTGGACTGGCTGCACCAGCTTGCATTCCCACCAGCAGTGCAAAAGAGATCCTCTTTTTCCCCACCCTCGCCAACATCTGTTGTCACCTGAGCTGTTGATGTTAGCCATTTTGACAGGTGTAAGGTGGTATCTCATTGTGGTTTTGATTTGTATTTCCCTGATGATGAGTGATGTGGAGCATTGTTTCATATGTCAGTTGGCCATCTGGATGTCTTCTTTGGAGAAGTGTCTATTCATGTCTTTTTCCCATTTCTTCACTGGATTGTTTTTTGGGTGTTGAGTGTGAAAGTTCTTTATAGACTTTGGATACTAACCCTTTATCTCATACGTCGTTTGCAAATATCTTCTCCCATTCTGCCGGTTGCCTTTTAGTTTTGCTGAGTTTTTCCTTCACTGTGCAGAAGCATTTTATTTTGACGCAGTCCCAATAGTTCATTTTTGCTTTTGTTTCCCTTGCCTCCAGAGATGTGTTGAGTAAGAAGTTGCTCTGGCCAAGATCGGAGAGGTTGTTGCCTCTTTCTCCTTGAGGATTTTGATGGCTTCTTGTCTTACATTTAGGTCTTTCATCCATTTTGTGTGAGTTTATTTTTGTGTATGGTGTAAGAAAGTGGTCCAGGTTCATTCTTCTGCATGTCGCCGTCCAGTTTTCCCAGCAACACTTGTTGAGGACACTGTCTCTATTCCATTGGATATTCTTTCCTGCATTGTCAAAGATTAGTTGGCCATACGTTTGTGGGTCCATTTCTGGATTCTCTATTCTGTTCCATGGATCCAAGTGTCTGTTTTTGTGCCAGTACCATACTGTCTTGATGATTACAGCTTAGTAGTATAGCTTGAAGTCTGGGATTGTAATGCCTCCTGCTTTGGTTTTCTATTTCAAGAGTGCTTTGGCTATTCGGGGTCTTTTCTGGTTCCATACAAATTTTAGGATTATTTGCCCTAGCTCTATGAAGAATGCTGATGTTATTTTGATAGGGATTGCATTGAATATGTAGATTGCTTTGGGTAGTGTCGACATTTTAACTTTTGTTCTTCCTATCCTTGAGTATGGAATCTTTTTTTTTCCTTTTTTGTGTCTTCTTCTATTTCTTTCATAATTTTTCTATAGTTTTCAGTGTATAGATTTTTAACCTCTTTGGTTAGATTTATTCCTAGGTATTTTATGGTTTTTGGTGCAACTGTAAATGGGATCGATTCCTTGATTTCTCTTTCTGTCATTGTTGGTGTATAGGGATGCAACTGATTTCTGTGCATTGATTATATCCTGCAACTTTGCTGAATTCATGAATCAGTTCTAGCAGTTTTTTGGTGGCAACTTTTGAGTTTCCCATATACAGTATCATGTCATCTGTGAAGGGTGAAAGTTTCACCTCCTCTTGGCCAACTTATTTCTTTGTGTTGTCTGATTGCAGAGGCTAAGACTTCCAATACTATGTTGAATAACAGTGGTGAGAGTGGACATCCCTGTCTTGTTCCTGAACTTAGGGGGAAAGCTCTCAGTTTTTCCCCATTGAGCATGATATTAGCGTTGCATCGCTCATATATGGTTTTTATCATCTTGAGGTATGATGCTTCTATCCCTACTTTCTTGAGGGTTTTTATCAAGAAAGGATGCTGTATTTTGTCAAATGCCTTTTCTGCATCTATTGAGATGATCATATGGTTCTTTTCCCTTCTTTTATTGATGATGAATCACATTGATTGTTTTGTAGATATTGAACCAGCCCTGCATCCCAGGTATAAATCCCACTTGGTCGTGATGAATAATTTTTTTAAATGTATTGTTGGATCCAGTTGGCTAATATCTTGTTGAGGATTTTTGCATCCATGTTCATCAGGGAAATTGATCTATAGTTCTTTTTAGTGGGGTCTCTGTCTGGGTTTGGAATCAAGGTAATGTTGGCTTCATAAAAAGAGTTTGGAAGTTTTCCTTCCATTTCTATTTTTTGGAACAGCTTCAAGAGAATAGGTGTCAACTCTTTCTTAAATGTTTGGTAGCATTCCTCTGGAAAGCCATCTGGCCCTGGTCTCTTGTTTTATGGCAGATTTTTTATTACAAATTTGATTTCTTTACTGGTTATGGGTCTGTTCAAATTTTCTATTTCTTCCTGTTTCAGTTTTGGTAGTGTATATGTTTCTAGGAATTTGTCCATTTCTTCTAGATTGCCCATTTTATTGGCATATAATTGTTCATAATATTCTCTTATTATTGTTTTTATTTCTGTTGTGTTGGTTGTGATCTCTCCTCTTTCATTCTTGATTTTATTTATTTGGGTCCTTTCCTTTTTCTTTTGATCAAACTGGCTAGTGGTTTATCAACTTTGTTAAATCTTTCAAGAAGGAGCTTCTGGTTTCGTTGATCTGTTCTACTTTTTTTTTTGTTTTGTTTTAATAGCACTAATTTCTGCTCTAATCTTTGTTATTTCCTGTCTTTGTTATTTCCTGCTGGTTTGGGGGTTTTATTTGCTGTTCTTTTTCCAGCTCCTTAAGGTGTAAGGTTAGGTTGTGTATCTGAGATCTTTCTTCCTTCTTTAGGAAGGCCTGGATTGCTATATACTTCCCTCTAATGACTGCCTTTGCTGCATCCCAGAGGTTTTGGGTTGTGGTGTTATCACTTTCACTGACTTCCATATACTTTTTAGTTTCCTCTTTAACTTCTTGGTTAGCCCATTCATTCTTTAGTAGGATGTTCTTCAGTCTCCAAGTATTTGTTAACTTTTCCAATTTTTTCTTGTGGTTGATTTTGAGTTTCATAGCATTGTGGTCTGAAAATATGCACGGTATGATCTCGATCTTTTTGTGATTATTTAGGGCTGATTTGTATCCCAGTATATGGCATATTCTGGAGAGTGTTCCATGCACACTGGAGAAGAATGTATATTCTGTTGCTTTAGGATGAAATGTTCTGAATATATCTGTTAAGTCCATCTGGTCCAGTGTGTCATTCAAAGCCACTGTTTCCTTGTTGATTTTTTGATTTGATGATCAGCCCATTGCTTTGAGTGGGGTGTTGAATTCTCCTACTATTATGGTATTACTATCAATGAGTTTCTTGATGTTTGTGATTAATTGATTTATATATTTGGGTGTTCCACATTTGGCGCATAGATGTTTAGAGTTGTTAGTTCTTGGTGGATAAACCCCTTGATTATGATATAATACCCTTCTTAATCTCTTGATACAGTATTTATTTTAAAGTCTAGATTGTCTGATATAAGTATGGCTACTCCTGCTTTCTTTTGTTGACCATTAGCATGATAGATGGTTCTCCATCCCCTTACTTTCAATCTGAAGGTGTTTTTAGGTCTAAAGTGGGTCTCTTGTAAACAGCATATAGATGGGTCTTGTTTTCTTGTCCATTACCCTGTGTTTTTTGATTGGAGCATGGAGTCCTTTGACATTTAGAGTGAGTACTGAAAGATATGAATTTATTGCCATTATGATGCTTGTAGAGTTGGAGTTTCTGGTGGTGTTTTCTTGTCCTTTCTAATCTTTGTTGCTTTTGGTCTTCATTTATCTGTTTTTGTTTTAGTTTTTGTTTTTGTTTTGTATCTTTTCTACCCTCAGAGAGTCCCGCTTAAAATTTCTTGCAGGGCTGGTTTAGTGGTCACAAACTCCTTTAATATTTGTTTGTCTGGGAAACTTTTTATCTCTCCTTCTATTTTGAATGACAGCTTTGTTGGATAAAGAATTCTTGGCTAAATATTATTCTGATTCAGCATATTGAATATATCCTGCTATTCCTTTATGGCCGCCAAGATTCTGCGGCTAGGTCTGCTGCAAACCTGATATGTCTTCCCTTGTAGGTTAGCGACTTTTTATCCCTTGCTGCTTTCATGATTCTCTCCTTGTCTGAGTATTTTGTGAATTTGACTATGATATACCTTGTTGATGGTTGGTTTTTGTTGAATCTAATGGGAGTCCTCTGTGCTTCCTGGATTTTGATGTCTGTGTCTTTCCCCAGGTTAAGAAAGTTTTCCGCTATGATTTGCTCACATAACCCTTCTACCTGTATTTCTCTCTCTTCCTCTTCTGGGAACTCTATGATTCTGATGTTGTTCCCTTTTAATGAGTCACTGATTTCTCTAATTCTTGAATCATGCTCTTTTGCCTTAATCTCCCTATTTTTTTCTGTTTCATTATTCTTCATAAGTTTGTCCTCTATATCACTGATTCTCTGTTACATCTCATCCATCCTTGCCACTGTGGCATCAATTAGAGTTTGCAACTCATTTATAGCATTTTTTATAGTTTTTACTCTTTTTATCTCCACAGAAAGGGATTCTAATCTATTTTTGATTCCAGCTAGTATTCTTATTATCGTGATTCTAAATTCTGGTTCATACATCTTGCTTGTATCTGTTTTGGTTAAGTCCCTCGGTGTCATTTTTTCTGCTCTTTCTTTTGGGGTGATTTCCTTTGTTTCATCATTAAAAACAAACATACACACACACAAACTGAATAAATGATGCTAGATCCTAGGTGTGTTTTCGTCTGGGTGTTGAAAGGGTCTTGATAGATTAGAGAAAAAAGTGGAAAGAAAAAAAAGAAAGAAATGGTTTGAAAATTTGAAAAAGTGAAAACACTGAAGTAGACTAAAATGAAATGATGGAAGTAGAATAGAATTTGAAAAATTTTACACAAAAGTAAAAAGTATAGTATAAAGAAGTAAGGAAAAATGTTTTTAATAAAAAATTAAAAATTAAAATGAATTTTTGTCTCTGTATTCAAGAAAAAGAAAAAAAATGAAAAAGAGAAAAATGAAAAAAGAAAAAAAAAGAAAGAGAAAATTTAATATTTGGACCAGCAAACAGTCTGAAATACTGCTGAAATTACTTTGTTTCCCCATAGAAGTCTAATTATGAATGTTTTATAGTCCATAAACTAAGTAGATGGAGACACTTGTGTTCCTGAAGAGTTGGGCGGGGCTTAGTGTAACAGCTCTATTGTCCACTAGATGGCGCTGCTTAGCTTACTGGGGTGGATTGTTGTGGCGCTTGTAGGTGTGTATGCGCATGCATGGGAACGGTGAAAATGGCGTCACCCAGCTACCCCATCTCTAGTATCAGAACTCTGTTCTCCCTGATCAGCAATTATGCACCCGTCCTTTGTCTTCTGCCTCCGACCACTCCCTGCTTTTACACAGTTCGTGACCAAGCCCCAGGCAGCACCTCCCTCCTGAGTTTTGTCTCCAGTGCGGCTGTTTTTCCTGACCCCTTACCTCTGAGGGACAGTGGCTTTGACCTGTTCTGCCCCTCAGCAGGAGGGTCTCACCCAGCAATGGCCAGGTGCCAGCCACACCCAGGAATGTTTGTGAGTCTTTGCTGCTGCTGATGCCCAGAGACTGTGGCCAGGTGCCAGCCCGCCCCAGAAAAATTTCCCAAGATAGTGTAGCAGCAGTGTTTCAGGGATTATGGAAAATCACAACACATATCCAGCACCAGGCTTCATCCTTAATCAACTTGTTCCAGCACCAGCAAATGTGGTTGTTCTCCCAGGTCCCATGGGGACTTGCCTCTGGGGGACCCATACAGCTTATACAAGGTGTACTTCCAGCAGGGGAACCACCTCTCCCCGTGTGGCCTGAATAACTTCAGATTCCACTCTGCTCGGGGTTTCACCCTTCCCACCATAGAACCGCCAGGTATGGAGCTGCGGAGTTTCAGATTCTGTCCTCCCCCATTTATAGTCTTAATGGAATTTAAACCCTCTCCTTTCTCCCTTTTTAGTTCAGTCCCTGTGGCTGTTTCCAGTTTCCACTTTCTCTCCAGCTGCTTTTGGGGGGGGTGCTTTTCCCATATTCTACCCCCCATCACTGTCCTCTCTCTGCATGCAAAAGCGACTCACTGCCCTCCACAGCTTCTCTCTCTCCCACTTCACCTCTCTATGCCCCATACCTGCTGAATTCTTTGGCTCAGGTTGTAGAGATTGTTGTGTTAATCCTCAGGTCAATTTTCTAGGTGTGCAGGATGGTTTAGTGTTGGTCTGGCTGTATTTCATGGACGCGAGACACACAAAAAACTTGATATTAATCCCATTTTAAAAAGAGGAAAGGGAAAAAAAATACCTCTTGGGATTACCTATAAGGATTGTTTTAATGATGCCATGTAATTTTATAAGGTCTATTCTTAATATATGGTAAGCAAAAAAAAAAATGTACTTCAATTACCCAGAGGAAATAACACTCACAATAAATTCAGAACACTTCCTTTTTGGTTTACCAAGGAGGGGCAATAGACACAAGCCTTGAAAAAAATGGGTGTTAAGAACAAGTTTCATTACTGCAAGAGTCCCAAGGTAGTAGGAATGCATTCACTCATAGAGACATACCTAATGATTATGTACTATGTTTAGGCATTGTGTTGATCACAAAGTTAAAGAAATGTTAGGGGCTCCTGGGTGGCTTGTTTCGTTAAACGTCCAACTTCAGCTTAGGTCATGATCTCATGGTTTGTGAGTTCGAGCCCTACATTGGGCTTTGTGCTGACAGCTCAGAGCCTGGAGCCTGCTTCAGATTCTGTGTCTCCTCTCTCTCTGCCCTTCCCCTACTCATATTCTCTCTCTCTCTCTCTCTCACACACACACAAATTAAATAAACATTAAAAAATTACTCAAATAAAGATGTGTTAAAGATGAGGAAGAAAATGGTTGCTCCCACATAAAGCTTAATTGGAATGCAAATAATAATTACAAGCTGGGAGAAATGTAGGAATGAAACTAATAACTGATGCACTAAATGCAGAGGTGGGAACCTCCTTTTGGAGAAGTCAAGGAAAAGCTTTAAGCCAAGACTTTAAAGATGACTCAATATCAGCAGGTTAAGGGGCAGAGATGAGAGAGGGTGGGAGGAAAAAACACTCTAGACCAAGAGGGGTAAGCAAAGGCCTTTTCTGGAAAATAACACAAATCAGAAAGAATATAACCTAAGGAATGGGTCACATGGCTTTGGAGGATGGAGAAAGGGAACTGGGAATGCTGGGGAGACACAGAGCCAGTAGCTACACAGGGAGAGGAAGTAGGTGGGAGGGAGGAAGGGGAGAGGTTGGAGTGATCCAAACATGAACTGAGGCCAGATTTCCAAGGACAACACTGCCAGTGGTTCTGGTGCCAGGGGCCTGTGACTGGACACCTTGAGGTTAATTCTGGAAGCACCACTACAGCTGGTTGCTGCTGCAAATGGGGTGAAGGGCTTTGGCCCAGGCAACAGTAACAGGAACATAGAGTAGGGGAGCAGCAGACCTCCACTCTGGCTCCACCATCCAGCAACCCCACAGTGAGCCTTCAGGACCTGCTGCAAGAGAGGTGTGACTTAGGGCCCCAGGTCAGCACTGAGAGCAGTGTGGAGGGACACTTATTGACTGGCACAGAGGCATGGAAACAAGGACAGAAGGCATGTCTCTGTGGCTACAATGCAGATAAGACATGAGATTAGAGAAGAAGAGAAAGGAACCACGCAGGACATCACAGCCCTAGCAGGAGTTTTGCTTTAATAAAACACAAGAGAAAATTGTTGTGGGGCTTTCAGCTGAGTAACATCAATACTAATAGTGGTTAATGTAGTAGCAGCAGCACTATTTACTGTGACTTGCAATATGCAGGCCTTATTCTAAGCGTTTTGCATTTAATTCTCCTAACGATCCTGTGGGGCAGGAAGTATTAGCCCCATGTACACATAAGAGAACAGAGCCACAGAGAAGTTGAGTAACTTCCCCAAGGTTACACAGTTAGGAAGAAGCCCAAGAGATATTGAAGAGCTTTGTACACATGTATCTTGTGGCCAGACTATTATTTACTAAGTAAATAAATCACTCTGGCTGCTGAGTGGAAAATGCATTGAGGAAGGCAGGCAGGATAAGTAAGAACTGCTACTAAAAATAAAAAGCATAAGTGACACTAGGCTTTGTCATAAAGAATAGTCACCATGTGGAAGTAAATGAACAAGTAACGATTCAGCTTCTAAGAAACAGACTATCTTCTCTTATATTCAAAGTTTTCAAAGCTTGCCCAAAAATCAAGGTCATGATTAACTTGGGAAGGAGGGATAGTGACCATTCAGGGAAATATAGAATCATGCTGGCAAGACATCCAGAGTCAGAGAACAGTCCCTGCATTTGAGGATGTTTTCTTTCATATCTAGGGATAGCTATGATCATTTATTATACCTAAAGAATGTAACCCCAAGTTACTGATGTCACCCAGAGAACCATGCCATTAAAGCAGTAGATTTTGGGGGCACCTCAGTGGCTCAGTCAGTTGAGTATATGACTCAACTTCAGCTCAGGTCATGATCTCATGGTTCATGAATTAGAGCCCTGTGTCAGGCTCTGTGCTGACATCTCAGAGCCTGGAGCCTGCTTGGGATTCTCTGTTTCGTCTCTCTCTCTGCCCCTACCCCAGTCAAGCTCTATTTCTCTCTTTCCCTCTCTCAAAAATAAATAAACTTAAATAAAAGCAGTAGATTTTCTGGTATGTACTTGCCCTTTTCACCTAAGAAGCAGTCATAATGCCCACTGGTCCATGCATCCTACAGAGATAGGCTCTATTGCTACAGAAGCCTCAAGAGACGCCTGATGAGCTCAGCCCAACTTGGAACAAGGGACATGGGTCAAAGAAAAAACAACTTAAGATTTGGGCCTCAAAGAAGTAACATAAGAACTGATTTCATTGGTCTAGTAATTGACCATAAGAGCATGTGCCTCCAACTGTGTGTGTGTGTGTGTGTGTGTGTGTGTCGCATCTACTAAAGACTTGTCTTAACCATTCTGAGTGAGCCAAGGAGACTAGGGATTGGGAGCAGATTTATAAAATGTTACAAATTAGATTATCATTGAATTATTTACTATTTCTGGATTGACCTGCAAAGGAAATGAAACAAAAATGATATTTGCAAACTTGCAAGAAAAATATTTTAATCTAATTCTATAGTAAGACCCAGTGTGATCAGGAAGTTTTGATTAAATGTGATAAGCATATAAACTGGACTTGCAAGTCCTTTGCAGTTTGCTTCCTCCTAATTAAAAACATAATTCTTGAACAGTCATAGTAACATGCTTTTCTGTTAAGTCAACATATACCATATGACTTAGGGGGAGGGGGACAACTTCAATGTTTGCATTTATTAAATCACTAGAGAATGGTGCATTTAGACTTTGCTAAGTACAATAAAATATATCTGAAAAATGTAACTGAATGCTACTTTTATCACTTACCAGCAATATTTCTGATTATATGAAGTAGACTATGTTTTTAAGTAATTAATATCTGAATTTAAAAATTTGTTTGGATGAAATGAAAGGGGGCAATTAGAATGACTTTGACAAAATAAACGTTTTGAACTCTAGGATCAGATAATATAAAGAAATGCTAGACTTAACTTGTTATTTCTGGTACTACTTGAATTGTGGACCTGATGTTTAAGAGGGCATAGATTTTTCTGTGTTTCAGAAATAGATGCAAAGAGCTAAAAAGAGTATTTTCCCCATCCATGTAACAAGAAAAAGCCTGTAAGAGTTTCAAATTGATGACTTTTTAAAAGCCTATTAGAAAGATGAAATCACAGAGTGAAGAACACAAGATTTAAAGAGAGACAGGGAGAGACAGGTCTTGGGTATTTGCTTATTTGGGATAAACACCACTAAAAACCAGTGAACATCTGGTAAGAAAAGTAAAGTAACCATTTTTAACAAATTGCTGAAGGCTGAATGTGTGAAGCCCCTATGGGTTGCAGACTTGAGTGGGTTACAACATTTTGGAGGCTCTTCCTCCAGAAATCCACCAAATGTCCATAGGGGGAATGGAGAGAGTCAAGAAAGCTCAGAGATGATACTGGCTGGGGTTGGGGAAATTGTAGCCACCTATGGGCTCCTGTGGAATCTCATTGCAGGTGGGAGAGGAACAGAATTCACTGGGATTCATCTCCCCTACAGAACAAAATACTTCCCTGTGGGGAAAGGGGAGGTAGGAAAGGCACCAAAAACACAGTAAGTGCACTTCTGGCCACCCACTGTAACTGCAGGAGGGAACAGAGGTAAAAGAGCAGCTCAAACACTTGGGAAAGGGGAGGAATATGTGTGAAGACAACGTTTCATCTGCAGATGGGGCAGGAGTACTTGGGAAGTCCACACTTCAGTGGTCAGGTTCATAGTGCCTGCCCAGGGCTGAGGATCAACCAGGGAACACCACAGGGAATTCCCTTCTTCCATCACTCACCACCAGGCTAACAAGCAGTGGAAGAAAAATCAGCAGTTAAAATATCTGACAGATCTGTGGGAGACAGATCTGTCTTTAGAGAAGCATAAAGATAAGATGTAAAGCTAAGCTAAGGAATTTGAAGTTGCAATGGTGCACTGATGGTAACCACAGCAACAACAAATTACAAACCCAGCCCAATTCCTAAAGAGAGTAAACAAAATGCCACTCTAAAGAGCATGCTCATTTCCAAGCATAAAATATACATACCCCAGTATCTACTGTTCTATATAAAACATCAGCCTCTAACAAAAATTACAAAGCATGCATACTGTTGATGGGAATGCAAAGTGGTGCAGCTGCTATGGAAAACAATATGAAGGTTCCTCAAAAAAATTAAAAACATAACTATCATATGATCTAGCAATCCCATTTCTGGGTATTCATCCAAAAGAATTAAAATCAGAATCTCAATAATCAAAACAGCATAATACTGGCACAAAAATAGACACTTCCATAGATCAATGGAACAGAATAGAGCCCAGCAAAAAAACCCTGCTTATATAGTCAATAAATCTATGGCAAAGGAGGCAAGAATGTACAATGAGGAAAAGTCTCTTCAACAAATCGTTCTGGGAAACCTGGACAGCTACATGTAAAATAATTAAATTTGACCACTTTCTTACACCATACACAAATACAACTCAACATGGATTAAAGACCTAAATGCGAGACAGGAAACCATCAAAATCCTAGAGGAGAACACAGATAGTAATTTCTCTGACATTGGCCATAGAAATAGGTTTTTAGATATGTTTCCTAAGGCAAGGGAAACAAAAGCAAAAATAATTGTGACTACATCAAAATAAAAGGCTTTGCATAGCAAAAGAAACCACCAACAAAACAAAAAGGTTACCTAATAAATGGGAGAAGATAATTGCAAATGATATAGCTGATGGTTAATATTAAAAAAAAAATAGAGGGACACCTTGATGGCTCAGTCAGTTGAGTGTCTAACTTTGGCTCAGGTCATGATCCTACAGTTTGTGTGTTTGAGCCCTGCATCCAGCACTGTGCTGACAACTCAGTGTTTACAGACTGCTTCAGATTCTGTGTCTCCCTCTGTTTCTGTCCCTCCCCAGTTCCTGCTCTGTCTCTCCATCTCTTTCAAAAGATAAATAAACATAAAAAATATAAAACAAAAAACAAAATATAAGGAATTTACACAACTCACCACTGAAAAAACAAACAATCCAATTAAGAAATGGGCAGAGGAGGGGCACCTGGGTGGCTCAGTTCAGTTGAGCGTCCAACTTTGGCTCAGGTCGTGATCTCACAGTCCGTGAGTTCAAGCCCTGGGTCAGGCTCTGTGCTGACAGCTCAGAGCCTGGAGCCTGCTTCGGATTCTGTGTCTCCCTCTCTCTCTGCCCCTGCTCTGCTTATGTTCTGTCTCTCTCTGTTCAAAAACAAACAAACAAACAAAAAAACCAAAGACAAACAAACAAACAAACAAAAAAGAAATGGGCAGAGGACCTGAATAGACATTTTTCCAAAGAAGACATACAGATGGCCAGCAGGCACATGGAAAGATGCTCGATATCACTAATCATCAGGGAAATACAAATCAAAATCACAATGAGATATCACCTCACACCTATCAGAAGGGCCAAAATCAAAAAGTCAAGAAATAACAATTGTTGGTGAGGATGTGGAGAAGAAGGTACCCTTGTACACTGTTAGTAGGAATGTATCAAATTACATTCAGTGCAGCAACTGTGGAAAACAGTATGGAGGCTCCTCAAAAAGTTAAAAATATAAATACCATATGATCCAATGATTACACTACTTTTGTATTCCAAAGGATACAAAAATACTGATTTGAAGGAATATATGCACCTCTATGTTTACTACAACATTACAATAGGCAATATGTGGAAGCAACCTAAATGTCCATCAATAGATTAATTGATAAGGAAAATGTGGCATATGTATGTGATGGAATGTTACATAACCATAAAGTAGAATGAGATCTTGCCTTTTGCAACAACGGGGATGGACCTAGGGATTATTATGCTAAATGAAATAAATCAGATTGAGAACGACAAATACCATATGATTCACTAACATGTGGAATCCAAAAAAAATGAATATGTGCATATTCATTGAATAAATGATTGAATGAACAAACAAACAAAATAAATAAACAAAAGGCAGAATCAGACTTACAAATACAGAGAACAAATTAATGGCTACTAGAGGGTAGACAGAGGGGGGCATGGACAAAACGGGTAAAGAGGAATGAGAGATATAGGCTTCCAGGCATGTAATAAATAAATTATTGGCATAAAAGGCACAGCATAAGAAATACAGACAATGCTATCGTAGTAGCATTGTATCACAACAGATGGTAGCATAGCATATTATAAACTTGTTGAATCATTATGTTGTACACCTGAAACTAATGTAACATTGTGTGTCAACTATACTCAAAAAGAAAAAAGAAAAAGAAAGAAATTAGGATCTCAAAGAGATATTAGCACACATGTGTTAATTGCAGCACTATTTACAATGACCAAGATATGGAAACAACTCTTGTCTCCATCAGTAGATAAATGGATAAGGAAAGAAGAAAATGTGGTATATACATAAAATGGAATATTATTCAGACTTAAAAAAGGTAATTCTGCCATATGCAACAATATGAATGAACTTTGAGGGAGGACATTATGGTAAGTGAAAAAAGTCAATCACAAAAAACTATGATTCCATTTATATGTGGGTCTGAGAGAATCAAATTCTTAGAAACAAAGTGTGGAACAGCTCTCGCCAGGGACTGAGGGGAAATGCAGAGTTACAAATCAACAGGGTTAAGTTTCCATCAAGCAAGATGAATAAGCTTTAGAGATCTGCTGTATAACATTGTATCTATAGTCAACATTTGCATATTATACACTTAAAAATTTGGTAAGAGGACAGGTGTAATGTTAAGTGCTCTGTTTTAAATGAAATAAAATAAAATAATAAAGTATAACTGAAGGAAAGAGCCATTTAGACAAAATCTAAGATGGAAAAAGCTAAAGGAAAAAAATCTTACCACAGATTTTTTGTCATTTCTTAAATTCTTAAATTTGTTAATTCTTAAATTATGGGTGTATTTATATGTAAAAATGGAAGTCTTTTGGATAGTATCTTGAATATAATAAGACTATTTTAGTAAAACAAATGTTCTTTATTCCTCTGCATAAAAATATATAATCATTCTATGTAATGCAAATATATATATTTCATTCAGAATTTTAATTCTTAATGTATATAACATTCCTGAAACTTTATTAAAGGATATATGTCATTATTATAGCAAAAAAGGAGCTTATCTATACACATAGTAGATTTTTGTTTAAATTTTTGTTTAAAAAGGAGCTTATCTATACACATAGTAGATTTTTGTTTAAATTTTTGTTTAAATTGTAAAAAAAAAATAGTTTAAACTAGTTCTAATTTGAAACCTTTTCCCTGACTTTGCACTTCATTTATTTTATACTCACACTGAAGTAGCAGATTCAGAGAAATTTTTTTAGTGATAATAGCTCTAATAAAAGAATGGGTCTTCATTTAAATGGTGACATTTAAACTATGTTATAAGTTGTATGATACAGACACAGTTTTTAAAATTATTTTTAAAGTTTATTTATTTTGAGAGATACAGAGACAGTGTAGTAGGGGAGGGGCAAAGAGAGAGGGAGAGAGAGAATCCTAATCAGGCTCCACACCATCAGCACAGAGCCTGATGCAGGGCTCAAACTCATGAAATCGGGGAGATCATGATCTGAGTGGAAATCGAGAGTTGGATACTTAACTGACTGAGCCACCCAGACACACAATTTTTAATTTCAATTACATAGTGCTCTTTCCTTCATACAAACAGTAATATGGTTGAGGCAGGAGTTTTGTTAAGGGTGAACCTGTTGGTAGTTTATTTCCCAACATGTGTCCACACAATGTTTAGTGCCATTGAATTTAAAGGCCTGATTGGCACAAGGCACTACATGTGGTAGGTGGAGGATTTTAAGTACAGGTCTTCCCAGAGCCTTTCAGTGTGCAGTTTAACTCTTTAAAGGGAACAAAACCTCTCAATTTCTCAAGCATATTTCTTTACAGAACTTTTTACAAGGACATTGTGTGTGACTAACATTCTACAGAACAAATTAAGCACCATACTAAGGCACAGGTATCCTAGGGCAGGTGACCAGGAACCTTACATGAGGGGATGACCAGGCAACAACACACCTCAATTCAGCTAAGGCTGAGGGCTTCAGGAGTGCATGCCAAGTGATTATAAGCCTCTGTACCTGATGAAGGGGATTAACTGAAAGCCAGTGTCTAGACAAGTAGGGAATCCATAGTGAACACTGAGCAGACATGCCAAGTTGATACTGAGATCTGGAGGATCACGAACATAACAGGGACCAAAATAGGGACATTTTATCTTCTTTGCTAAAAACTAACTCCCAAAACACTAATTTACAAGCATGATAGGTGAACCTCAGTCCCTCCTGGCTCTAACACCCAACTTCAGCTCCCTAATCCCTATGCCTTAGAGCTCATAAGACAGGGAGTGAGCAAAGCCCAGCATCAGGAGGCCCACAAACAGGCTATGGAAGCACCAGTCCACATGCCATCAGTATGGTACACAAGACTTAGTATCCCTGGTCCAGGTAGGTTAAAGCAGTGTGTCTCAAACTCTAACACACAGCAAATTAGCCAGGGATCTTGTTCTAGTGCAGATTCTAATGAAGGACGTCGGGGGTGGGGTCTGAGATTCTGTGTTTCTAGTAAGCTCCTGGTTGGTGCCAATGCTGCTGTTCAGTGGACCAGACTTTGAGGAGCAAGGTTGTAGAGCATCATAAAGGGACATTTTGCCCCAAACTTTTTACAGTTCTCTTCTCTCTGGGAAGGGTCCATAACAGTGCTTGTATACTAAACTTCTTGGGCATGGCTATTGTTTAAACAGCAAGTTGACTTCTACATTGCTAAATTCAATGGTCAATTTTCAGTCTTCATCATACTTGACCCATCAGCAGTGTTTTATCCTAACAAAATAGGATATTTTATTGCTACTTCCTCCTAGAAATGTAATTCTTTTAACCTGGTTTCCAGGATGCCACATGTACCCCATTTTTCTCTTTCTATAGTTCCTACTCATGTCTCCAATCTCTCAAGATTAAAATGCCTCCAGTCTTGGTACTTGGACCTGTTCTCTTTTGTTGATTCCATTTGGTTTCATGGCTTTAGATGGCATCTATACCCTACTGACCACATTTTACCCTCAAATGTATATATTCAGCTGCAGTTCCTCCCACCCAGCCTCAATTTCAGTCTTATAACTCCAACTATGTAAAATCTACAGATGGATGTTGAATATATGCCACAACATGCTCTTCCTTCTTAAACTTGTTCCAACCAAATCCTTTTCTATCTCAGTGAATGAAATTTCCTTAAGTCAAAAACCTTAGGAGCATTCTTAATTTTTTACTTTCTTGTGTACCTCATCTCCAATTCATAGATGGTTCCCTGTGACCTGTACCTTACAAATATATCCAGCATCTGATCAGTCACCAGCCCTGTCTCTCATACTGATTATTGCTGTGGTTTCCTACCTGGTCTTCCTGTTTTCCCTCATGCCTTCCTATAGTTGATTCTCAATATAGCAGCCAATGTAATCCTGAAAATAAATAAGACACATTATGCCACTTCATTGCCCAAAATCTTTTGGTGGCTTCTCATATTACTCATGTCACCATTCTTACAATGGCTTACAAGGATATCTAGAATCCATCTTCCCCTTTATCTGACTGATCTTGTCTCCTGTCTCCCCTCCTCAATATCACTCTATTCTAGTATACTGTCTTTCTAGCAACTCCTTGAATACTGAACACATGCCTACTTCAGGGACTTTGTACCTGCTGGTTCTACTGCCTAGAACTATCTTCCCCCAATATCTGCATGTCTGGTTTCCTTATTACTGGTCTTTCCTCAGATATTATGTTTTTAGAGGGACTTTCCCCAACCTTCCTACTTAAAAATTAATCCCCAGTATGTACTTCCTATATCCCTTTTCTGTTGTATGTTTCTTTGTACCTCATTTCGTTTTCTTACATACTATCCATTTGACTTATTTATTGTGTTTATTGTCAGTTTCCTGCCAACCTTACCACTAGAATATGGACTTCCGAAGGAGCAGCTTTGGAATGCTTTTTTCACTGCGATATTCTTAGCACCTGGAATTGTTCTGGGCACCTAGTCCTCAGTAGAAATTCAGTAACTCTTTTTTAAATGAATGAACAAATGAATGACAATGAGTAAATTGACATCAATAATATAGTTGTATTTAGTGGTTTCTGTATAAGGGTTTGTGAAGGTTTCCAGTGAGGTTGACAAAATGAAACTGGCATGGCCTTCGGGTACAGTTATTGTCATCTCATCATCTCCTCCCCTTCCTCTCCCTTTTTCACTCAATTCCCTGATATCCACCAACTCTATCAGCAGAAAGGCCAGTGTGCTTCTCGAAGCTATTTCTTCCTATCCCTGTTTACCTAAAGCTAAGGATCTCCTTCAAAACAAAAAGCTTAGCCTCATCCACAAATATGGAGAGAGAACTGGCACCACACAGGGTTCATTACAGCCTCCTCTTGTCTCCTGTGTTTGACCTTATCATCATTAAAAAACTATTTTAGGGCTCTTTGGCAGATGGCAATTGTCCACTTCTTCTGAATTGCCTTTTCCTATCTCAGTTCTGACTGGAGCCACAGGAGTGGTCCTCATTAGATACCACAGTTATGACCCTGCACTAAAAACCTCAACAATGTTCCTAGAAGTTCAACCACTGTGTTCCACCTAGATCCCAGCCTGATCCCCTCTCACCCTGAGCAGAGGTCGGCCCTTAGCTTTGAAGAAACCTTAGGCTCTTATGCCACCTGGCTTAGCAGTCTGTTTCCCCTAAGGTCACTGAATTTCAATGTATTTATTTATCTTTCTGCCATTGAGATTTGGAATGGGAAACTATAGTCTATCTTGAAAGTCCCCCATCTCCACATTTTTGGAGAAATGGTGTGAAGTGCCACAGGATCCTTTTTACCCAATAGACTTCTGCCTCCTTATGGAATCCACATTGATTGGATCCTATTGACCAATTATACATAAGAATGGGGACTTACCTCTATCTAAGTCATTCCCACAGAGGGTAAATTCTCAACTTCATTCCCAGAACTTTCTTCATAGTATCTGCCTTATGTTTGTTACCTGACAGCAAAGCACTTGTCAACATTGAAATAACATGCTGTTGTCATTATTTCTTGAAACATTTAAGATAGCCAGAAACATTACTAAATAAGATTTTCAATTTTATTGTAAGTGCACTAAGAACCATACAACACCTTGAAACATGGTAATGGCGTAATCTGATTTATGTTTTAAGAAAATAACACTGGATTTGCAGAGAATGTATTTTAGGGTAAAAGTAGACAACTAGTACAGATAATAAATCATAAGAGCTTTGGCTAGTTGCAGTAGTGCACACAGAGAGAAGCAATAACAGAGTCAAAATATGTCTTGAACATTGACAAAAAGGTTGTTCGTTGGGTGTGAAGGTGGAGAGGTATAAAAGATGAAGGATGGTTCCATATTTTTTACATATATACACGTGTGTGTGTGTGTGTGTGTGTATATATATATATAAAATGTAAAATATATATATTAAAGATTTTTGGGAATGTCATATTTGTTTGGAAAATAATCATCAATTCAGTTTGAAACTACTTATGCTGAGACTTCTGTGAGACATTCAAGAGGAGATATCAAATTGAATGGTTGGGTATGCAGGTCTGAAACTCAAGAACAAGATTTAAGCTAAAGAAGTGTTTCTGAGTTATTGGCATAGAGAGGGTGATTCAATCTAAGGAAAAATTATTAAATAAGAGAAGGAAAGGACTGAGTATTGCAGGCCCAAGAAACTCTAATATGTGAGTAAAAGAGAATACACAGCAGGGGTGACCAGAAAACCAACACTGTTTTCATCAGGATGAGTTTTGTAATGGATTTCAGGATTACAAGAAAGTTGAAAGAAGATGTTGGGAGTAAGGAAAGTGTCTAGAACATTTACATCTTTCACTTCTCAAAGCATAGTCCATGGACCAGCACTGACATCACCTTGTTTGAAACATGGAGTCAGCCCCTAGAACTTCTGAATCAAAATCTGAATTTTAACAAAAATCCTTTGTAATTTTTGAGAATGTTAATGCACTTGAAGCAGCACTACAAATCCTTGTTTCTCCACCTTGGTTGTACATTACACTCACCAGAGAATATCTTAAAACTTCAAATATCCACATCATACTTTGGAGAAATTCATCAGAATCTCTGTGGGGGTATGTGGAAGGAGGTGAGACTGAGATATCAGTAGTGTCTTAAGAATCCTGTAAATCCAGTGTGCAAATAAATTTGAGAATTACCAGTCTAAATGTGAGTAAAATTAATCAGGGAAAAAATGAGAGTACCCACTGAGGGAATAACTGTACCCTACAAATTTCAGGTGCAAGAAACAATAGGCTGCTCTGTTCTTTTCTAATTTGAAGAACACTGATGCATCTCCAACCCAATCAAGTTGACAGGGAATCTTGTCCCCGTTTTGCACGGGAGCTTCTCTATGTGTACATCTGTATCGATATCATCTACACCACACCAAAGCAGCATATACCGTATGACTCCAATTTTATTAGGTTCTAGAACAGGCTAAAGCAATCCATAAAGACAAAAATTGGAAAGTAGTTATCTCTGGTAGGTGTGAATGGAGAGTTTACTAAAAAGAGTCACAAGGGTATTTTCTGGGATAATGGAAATATTTTATATCTTCACATACTGAATATTTGGTCTGTGTATTTTACTGCATGTAAGCTAAACCTCATGAAAAAGACAATTATTGAGAAGAAAAAGTTTTGGGACAACCAGATAGCCAAATGGAGGATGCCATCTACCAGGACAAATTTCAAGTGAATATAAGCACTTAAATAAAACTATAAAACGGCTAATGGGAAACATGCAAAATCCATTTCAACCTTAGAGCAGGGAGGGCCTTTCTAACAATGATTCACACCTACAAACTAAAAAGAAAAAGACAAAAACATCATATATCCTTGTGAAGTTTCTTTCTTTGCTTAGAAGTTCAAGTCGCACTTTCTAATCCTACCGTGTTTATCTTGCCTCAAAGTCTGGCAGATTGTGAATTGGAAACATGTCATTATACTTAAAGGTGAGATGATGACTTAAAGATGGTGACATGATAGCGTTAGACAATGCAGGGGTCGGAATGGGCCTTAAAAAATGACAGCTAAAAATGTACTGCTCATAACTCTCAGGGACTAAATATTCGACACCTTGTGTGAGGCATGGTGAGATTCAAGATTGTCGAGGTAAATACTACAGAATTTATAGGCAGAACATCACCAGGAGACCCTGGCTAGGATGCCTGAGTAAAAGGAGGGCAGATAGAATGTCCCCTCAAGGCATTGCATTTTCACCAAGAAAGTGGTGAGGCCAGAAAGCTATTGATTTTTTTCAAGCTTTATAGTGATCTAGGGGATTTTACTTTGAAGGATGTGATTTTTCCCCCCAATTTATCCTATTTATCGAACTGGAAAAAAAGACAGTGGTGATGATATAAAGACAAATAAATGTTCTAAATATGTGCTTGGTATAAGAGTATACACTGATGCTACCATCCTGAGTAACAAATAATGTTGGTAATCACTGTTAAAAATCTAAAAAATTTGCTTATGATTTGACCCAGCAATTTTATTCCTAGAAACTTACTGTAAGCTTATTTATTAGGATATCTGCAAGACTTAGCAAGAATATATTTCAGCAGTGATAATAAAAAAAAATGGAAACAACTTGATAGGTTAAGTAAAACATGGCATCTCCATATAACAAAATGCTAAAAAGACATTAATGTATCATATGTGATTATTTATTGACATTTATTTATGTTTATGATAAAGCAAAACAAAGAGTCTATATCAGCATATATAGCATAATCTCATGTATGTGTTTATCCATATATATATATGTGCACCTCCAGAAGACTATTAGCAATACATTTTGGATGGCTGTCTTTGGTGATGAGACACACAGATTTATGGGTAATTCTTATTTGTTTATTTCTATATTTTATAAGAGCCATGTATTTTTTGCATAATAAAAGAAAAGTTGACACTATAAAAAATTAAAACTCTGGATCGGAGTATTTCAAGTATATAGATATGAATTAGCAATCAGGAAGAAATATGATAGTTGTTATAAATGAATCACAGGTTTGGCTCTGAGCTCCCAAGCAGCCAAATCATAAAGGGAAATATTCAGCTTTTTAATTTTCATTCCCATGAAGATGAAACTGTATCATCTCCAAGAGAAGGAAATCTGTAAATGGAATTTTTTTACCTAAGGCTCTTTTCATATCGGTTTTATATCTTTACTTTTTTGGTTCCACCAGCTTTCTCTTTTAGGTGAGAGGAATATGATTGTGAACTTTTGTTGTTTCAATTTTTTAAGAAACATAGGAAAAATATTCTAATTGTTTTAAATCACATGTGATATAACAAATTGTCAACATTCAGATATTTTCATGTATATTTGTCACAGATTTATTATTTCTAAATTTAGCAGGATTTTTATCTTCAACAACCAAAAAAGTACATGTTATTTTTAATTTATTTTGTTTTTACTTTTCCATTCCTTTGTTTCTTGTCTTTCTTACTGTTTTTTCTTCCCTCTTTTAATGACACTAGCAGGATGATCTAACAGCCTCTTTAAAAGCTGTTTGAAGGGTCATGTAAATAAATCTGTTTCCTATTTTTAATAAGCAGATTCTATCTGGATGGCAATCTTTTTAGCATCTGCTTTCATTATTTCTGGTTCAACTTGCAACTCTATAAAATGTTAAAAATATTTTGACTTAGTTTTTTTCTAGCTTGATAGGGAGTTTTAACGGATTTCATAATCAGAGGAAATAGCCATTCAACTGCAGATTTCTCCTTTTGCCATCCCATTTAAAATATCTCAGCACTTGATTTTTGAAAGACCAGGATCAGTTTGTGTCCTATTTCTTTCCATTCCAATGTGTTTTTTTTTTCTTCAAAGTGCAATCATATAAATAGTGCTTCATTAAAGGCTGTCAGCACCTGCTCTGCCTTGTAGAACATTCACAAGTTCAAAACGTGACAAACCACCCTCACCTGAATTTCCTGGTGTCACTCTGTGAACCTTCCATGTCTATTTAGGATCATAAATTATGTCTATGTCTTTAAAAACAACAGTGATTTTTAAAGGAGCCTCTTGCAATGAGGTCATTCTAGCGGCAGAGTGGTACTCATGCCCTCATCTCCAGACCAGTATTTCTTGGCTTAATTTTTCTCCATGGTCACTTGAGAAGATGCTGTGAGAATAAAATATAACTAATCATCTCAATATTCATGAATGTAAACATGCTCTGTAGATAGCTGTGCATATCTATAAGATGTTTGATGAATGCTTTAAAAATCATACATTTAAGTGTACACATTTTTGCATGGGCAAACTCTGGTTTTACTATGAAGAATAAGAATAATAGCTTTAAGCAAAGAAAATATAAAATCAAGTTGGAAGGCAAAATTACTCCCTTAGACACTGAGCTTCTTGCTGTTAGTCAAGACGCAGGCAGGGTTGGTTTCTCCTGAGATTTCTCTCCTTGGCTTGTAGATGGCTATCTTCTGACTGTGTCTTCACATGGTCTTCTTTCCTGTGTGTGTATCTATGTCCTAATCTCCTCTTACTCTAAGGACACCAACCAGATTGGATAAGACTCACTTGAATGATCTCATTTTACCTTAATTACCATTTTAAAGACCCTGTCTCCAAACACAGTCACATTCTAAGGTATTGGGGGTTAGTACTTCAATGTATGAATTTGGGGGGTGGGTGGGATACAATTCAACTCATAACCCAAGGAAGACCCTTCACAGACATAAAATATAAGGAAAGTGTACACATTCCAAGATGTTCTCGGTAGCCTGCTCCCTGTAGACAGCAATGGAGAAAACTTCACAAAATGTTTTTTTGAGAGAACACAGGCAGCATGCAATTCTAATGACCAACTACCCAGTTTTGGGGCCATGTTTATTCACATGACAGAAAAACTATGCACCAATATGAGAAGAGGGGTCTTTAGCTACCTTGTTCAATCATCCAGATTTTGTATAAATTTCTAGACATTGCCTTATTTAAACCAAATGACTTTTCTAGAGACAAGTATAAGCTCTACTTTTCTAAGGGGACTTAGATATGAAGTTAATTGGACAACCCTTGAGACAGTTTAGCACATACTGTCTGTAGTGTAACATAGCACCCTGACTTGATTCTGTCAGACCTGGCTACTCCTCTTCACTTATGGCAGCTTTGTTTTCTGAGTGCACATTGGGTCCTGGGGTAGTTCTATATTCAGTGGCAATCTGGTTCACTGAGAAAGCTAATTATCTTACTCACCTAATGACTCTGTCACCAAGTTTTTGAAATTTGCAAGGAGACCATTTATAAATATGGTAGGATCTGGCCAAAGTTTCTTGATAGAAACATTAAAGTTTGTGATGTTAATGCATCATAGGAAGGTTCTGTCTAAATCCTGCAGGCAGGGTCGCTATTCAATTCATCTGTGACAGTGTGTCCATAACAGCTTTTAAAATATTCAAAAACATCACTACTGGCTGGCTAGTTTCTTGTTCCTTCACTGCCTCAGTTCCCATCCCTCTCACCTGGGTCTTCCCTGCCACCTGTAGATGGCACCCACCCTGCAGGAGGGTCCCAGGACCACCTCAGACCTAGGCCATCAACAAAGCCCACTCTGATGGTTGAGGCCAGTGTCCTGCTGGTTATTTTGAAAAATCACTCTTCTCTATAGGCAGTTGGTAGAGTGGGCATTTCATTTCTTGGTAAAGGAAATGGAAGGAAACTGGTAAGAAGGCACATATTTAATTCAACAAATGATTACAGATAACCTACTGGAGGCAGGTAACCTACTGTTACTAGGTAACTTGGGAAACCTTAAAGTGAATAAAGTCTAGTCTTTGAACTCCAAGAGATTAGGGTCTATATAGACTGTGGTTTTTAAGGCTAATAGAATCGAGATTTCATAAATGTGTTTGCTTTCTTAGATTATTCTGATTATGATCTTTCTTCTTAGATTGATCTATTTAGGTTTATGGATCTATTTCACCTGCCCATTCTCTGTATGACCCTTCCTTTCCCCCAACTTTTCCTGCCCTCGATGTGAAAAGTAAATGGACCGATAGTGGCTTTTTCTATCTAATCTTATCAGAGCACACCCAGAAGGGGACAAGGAGTTCTTCTGTCATGTCTGCCCTGCCAGGCTTTCAGCAAGCACAACATTCTGTTGTGTAACATTTAGTTTCAGTCTATCAATTCCCTATAAACACTGGAGAGTCAAGGTCTGCATGAGCTCAGCAAGCAGTATCCATGACAACCGTACCTAGAGCAGGGTACTTAGCATATGGGAAAGAAGAGATATCACCCCACTGTTTTTTTTTTTTTGAGATCATGTGATGAATAGTTGAATATTAAGCAAATGAAAACACCCATTTTATGCTAACCAATACTACTTTCATGTTATTTTTTAACCTGTATTTAATTCATATGGCTATTCAAAATTAAGACCAAAAAAAAAAAAAAAAAAAAAGAAGGAAGGAAGGAAGGAAGGAAGGGAAGAAGGAAGGAAGGAAGGAAAAGGAAGGAAGACACCTTACTTGGCTTTGATTGAAAACATTTCCAGTGACTTTTTCTGAAAGAAAAATACAATAAAGATGGTCTTGGTAATATGATAAGTTCAGCACATAGAGTAAGTCAGTGGAAAATCTTAAACATGTTCAATAAATATCAATAAATAATAGCCTCGTGAAGACACATAATTGAGTTACACATTCCTGTTACTCACATGAACATCCTGCTATGGCAAACCCTTAGAATACAAGCATAAGAAAGACAGAAAAGTCACTGAGTGGTATCAGACTGTCTGTTTAACCAACATATTACACTGATTAACGTAATCATCTAATTTTAGTGTTACAGAGATGGCTGTATTCTATTGTATTGTCTCTTTGCTCCTAAAAGGGATAATGATAGTACTCTGGAATAGCTGGAAGTGTCTTCATTCTTTACTTCATCTCTTTACTTCATCTCTTTACTTCACTCTGACCCTCCTGAATAAGATAAGTCTTTTTTAGAGCTGCTGCCCCAATCTCCTGAGATGGCATCACAACTTTTCTTAAGGGAAAAACTTTAATTTTTTCCTATATCCTTTTACATCTCCAGCCCATCATCCTGTCAGGTGAATAAAGTTCAGAAAATGATTAAAGTTTACCAAAAAAAGGCAATGCATACAGAGATTCAAAGGCGATTTTATTAACATTGACTGTAGATTCATTGAGATCTGTTTTTTTTTTCCCTTAGCTGCATCACAGACATTTTGTTGTTGCTTCCAACTAATGTTCACTATGAAAATTAATATCACGTTTTTGCAAGTGGTTTTTATAGCCAAAGAAAGAACTTCTATACTGTATGTGTTAAGTGTATCTCCTGTCATCAAATAATAAGTGTCTGGCATGTAGCTGAATGTGCAAATATAACTAGAGACATTAATAAGAAAAATACATGAGGACATTTTGTTTCATGAATAAGTACAGTTCTAAAATTTTAAATGAGTCTCCAATGTATTAACATATTTATAATCTTGTATATTATGAGTTCTTTATCACTAAACAAAATCTAGTATTATAGTCTGCATTTCTTGCTAATGTACAAAGATTTTTTCATAACGTATCTTTGCAAAGACTACTCATCATTATTCTCTGGAGTCAGGGTAAAACTATTAAAATGTTGTGATCTTTATTTTTCTCCTCAATATACTACTTGATTTTATATAGTACATAGGGATTGATGTTGATCATAATATGTTAAAACCATCGAAAAGACTATATCACACACAGGTTGTGTACAGCATTTCAGAAAGGTGACATATCAGAAAATAGACTCTAAAATGTATACTTGTATTAAAATTGTTTGTATCAAAACAATAAAATGCGCCAGCTTAAAAAAGTGTTTTCCCTGTATAATATCATGTCATCTGCAAAAAGCGAAAGCTTGACTTCATCTTTGCCAATTTTGATGCCTTTGATTTCCTTTTGTTGTCTGATTGCTGATGCTAGAACTTCCATGAAGGTAAAAAGCTTCTGCACAGCAAAGGAAACAACCAACAAAACGAAAAGGCAACCAACGGAATGGGAAAAGATATTTGCAAATGACATATCGGACAAAGGGCTAGTATCTAAAATCTGTAAAGAGCTCACCAAACTCCACACCTGAAAAACAAATAACCCAGTGAAGAAATGGGCAGAAAACATGAATAGACACTTCTCTAAAGAAGACATCCAGATGGCCAACAGGCACATGAAAAGATGTTCAGCGTCGCTCCTTATCAGGGAAATACAAATCAAAACCACACTCAGGTATCACCTCACGCCAGTCAGAGTGGCCAAAATGAACCAATCAGGAGACTATAGATGCTGGAGAGGATGTGGAGAAACGGGAACCCTCTTGCACTGTTGGTGGGAATGCAAATTGGTGCAGCCGCTCTGGAAAGCAGTGTGGAGGTTCCTCAGAAAATTAAAAATAGACCTACCCTATGACCCAGCAATAGCACTGCTAGGAATCTACCCAAGGGATACAGGAGTACTGATGCATAGGGGCACTTGTACCCCAATGTTCATAGCAGCACTCTCAACAATAGCCAAATTATGGAAAGAGCCTAAATGTCCATCAACTGATGAATGGATAAAGAAATTGTGGTTTATATACACAATGGAATACTACGTGGCAATGAGAAAAAATGAAATATGGCCTTTTGTAGCAACGTGGATGGAACTGGAGAGTGTGATGCTAAGTGAAATAAGCCATACAGAGAAAGACAGATACCATATGGTTTCACTCTTATGTGGATCCTGAGAAACTTAACAGGAACCCATGGGGGAGGGGAAGGTAAAAAAAAAAAAAGGACGTTAGAGTGGGAGAGAGCCAAAGCATAAGAGACTGTTAAAAACTGAGAACAAACTGAGGGTTGATGGGGGGTGGGAGGGAGGGGCGGGTGGGTGATGGGTATTGAGGAGGGCACCTTTTGGGATGAGCACTGGGTGTTGTATGGAAACCAATTTGTCAATAAACTTCATATAAAAAAAAAGATAGACAAGTGAAAGAGAAAAACATTATTTTTACTATAAAAAAAAAAGTGTTTTCCCTATTTGGGACTATCTTCTTGATGGTATGAATGTTCTGATTTATTACCTCAGAAATTGTTAAGATAGGTGAAAATAGTTATTCTAAAACTCATTGGAATTGGCAACCATGTTTAAACTCAAATGAAGCGTGTTTTCTACTAATCCAAGCTCATTTTGTTCTTTAACCAGAAACTAGAAAACTAGTTTTCTGTAAGTATAAAAATGAGAGGTTAAGCCTGAGGAAGAGAGTTCCTGGAAAATGTGTCTGACATTGAGATGTTATGGGTTGGAGAATGTGGTTGTAGGTTTGAACACAAGACTGAGGCAGTACTGTTTTTATAGAGCAGATGATTATGACGACAGGTGGGACAGGAGGAAAAAGATGATGATTAATGTATTAAGGAAGTGAAAAAAAATCTAGCCATACAACTATAAATGTACAATGGTATTACTAACTCTGCACATTTCCATTCATTATATTTCTTGTTCTTTTTATTATATTTGACATTGTTGATTTCTCTTCTCTTGAAAACATAAAAAAAATGTATATTCCTTTCACTTCCAAGATGCTACACCTTCATCCTTTTACCTTTTGGCCATACCTGCCCAGAATCTTTTGTATATTTCTCTTACTCTGCTTTTCCTATATTTTGGTGTCCCACAAGGTTCTTTTTTTATTTAATATGAAATTTATTGTCAAATTGGTTTTCATACAACACCCAGTGCTCATCCCAACAGGTGCCCTTCTCAATACCCATCACACAAACTCGTCTCCCCCCCATCAACCCTCAGTTTATTCTCAGTTTCTAAGAGTCTTTTATGGTTTGCCTCCCTCCCTCTCTAATTTTTTTTCCTTCCCCACCCCCATGGTCTTCTGTTAAGTTTCTCAGGATCCACATAAGAGTGAAAACCTATGGTATCTGTCTTTCTCTGTATGACTTATTTCACTTAGCATAGCACTCTCCAGTTCTATCCATGTTGCTACAAAAGGCCATATTTCATTCTTTCTCATTGCCATGTAGTATTTCATTGTGTATATAAACCACAATTTCTTTATCCATTCATCAGTTGTGAACATTTAGGCTCTTTCGATAATTTGGCTATTGTTGAAAGTGCTGCTATAAACATTGGGGTACAAGTGTCCCTATGCATCAGCACTCCTGTATCCCTTGGGTAAATTCCTAGCAGTGTATTGCTGGGTCATAGGGTAGATCTATTTTTAATTTTTTGAGGAACCTCCTCATTGTTTTCCAGAGTGGCCAGAATGCACCAGTTTGTATTCCCACCAACAGTGCAAGAGGGTTCCCATTTCTCCACATCCTCTCCAGCATCTATAATCTCCTGATTTGTTCATTTTAGCCATTCTGACTGGTGTGAGGTGGTATATCAGTGTGGTTTTGATTTGTATTTCCCTGATGAGGAGCGACGTTGAGCATGTTTTCATGTGCCTGTTGGTCATCTGTATGTCTTTTTTAGAGAAGTGTCTATTCATGTTTTCTGCCCATTTCTTCACTGGATTATTTGTTTTTCAGGTGTGGAGTTTGGTGAGTTCTACATTCACAAATCAATCAATGTGATACATCACAGTAATAAAAGAAAATAAAATAACCATATGATCTTGTCAATCGACTCAGAAAAAGCATTTGACAAAATTCAGCATCCTTTCTTAATAAAAACCCTCAAGAAAGTCGGGATAGAAGGAACATACTTAAACATCATAAAAGCCATTTATGAAAAGCACACAGCTAATATCATCCTCAATGGGGAAAAACTGAGCTTTCCCCCTGAGATCAGGAATACGACAGGGATGTCCACTCTCACTGCTGTTGTTTAACATAGTGTTGGAAGTTCTAGCATCAGTAATCAGACAACAAAAGGAAACCAAAGGCAACAAAATTGGCAAAGATAAAGTCATGCTTTCACTTTTTGCAGATGACATGATATTATACATAGAAAACCTGATAGACTCCACCAAAGTCTACTGGAACTGATACATGAATTCCCCAAAGTTGCAGGACACAAGGTTCTATTTCAACCTTTTTTTATTCTGACCCTATACACATTTTTGCTTACCCCAGAAGTGTACATTAATCATGTCTATAGTGACCCAGAAAGCTGTATTTACAAACCAGATTGTTCTCATAAGCTTCAGGCCATCTACTGGATTTCACCATGCAAATTTCCCAAGATATTCCAATCTCAAACTTATAAATTCCAGTCTACCTGACTTCTACATCTAAACTGGTGATAGTACTGCCAACTGATGTGCCCAAGCCAAAAACTTGAACATTCTTCCTCTTTCTCTTAATCACCAAGCCTTGGCAGTGTTACCTCCTAAATACTTTCATATTTCATCTACTTTTTTTATATCTCCACCAACTATACCCAAGATCAGGCCTCCATTTCTCTTAAGTGCATTATTACAATGGTCTCTTTCCTCTCCAGTTTATCACACATCTTAATAAAGTATGAGTGTGTCACATGATTTTCTTCCATAAACCCTTGTTCACTTTTCATTACTTTTTAGATAAAACCTAACTCCATGACATTGTCTAAAAGACAATGCTTACCTCTCTAACTATATCTCTTGTCTTTCAGCCCATGTGCCTTACCTTTCACATATACTGAATTCCTTCCTAAAATAGACTAGTTTAACATATAGCTTTTGTCCAGGTTGTTACCTGGACACTACCTGGAATACTTCACTGCTATCATATGCCTCCTAACAGGCCCTCAATAAACTAGTTGCTATATTAACATTAATAAGACAATTGTATGAAAGCAAGTAATGAAGTAAAGAACTCAGTTTTATAGAGCTAACACATGCCAATCCATATTTTGACCAAGGTATGCTCAGTGAACCATCAAATCAAGTTGTAGTTCCTGCTTCAAAGTTTGGCATTTATCTAACAACCATTTATTCCTTCCAATTTACTATGATAGCATTGGCATTGAATTCCCAAACTAGAGAGCTACTGTGTGGTAAACACAGAGACAGAAAACAACTAGCAAAGAAAAAAGGCTGGGGAAGGAGAACACTATTAGAAACATTTACCAGCCTAAAAATGACTACTGGACTACAACAAAGGTAGGGATCACCTATTAATGGAACATAAATCGACTGTTTTAAGCACAGTGTGTTCAGACTGCTTGCAGGTACTTCTGATTATTTTTAAAAGATGGCAAAGTTTAGTTCTGTTCTGCACAGTTTGGCAGCTAAAATAATAGAACACTGGAAATTTCCCTTACCAGTACTTTCTTTTATTGCATTATAAATTGTTTTTCCTATAGTAACTCACTGGGTAAAGAATAATAACCATGCCAAAATTAGAGTAAATAATTAAAAACAACTACAATTTTAATATGGTTTTTTTCTGTACATTATTTAATATTAAGTTGCAGTGAAACTGCTGAGGAAGCGTTTAATTTGTATACCCAGCAAGCACAGGAATTCCTTTTGATGATAGAGATGCAATAAAAATAAAATCAATGGTCATAATGTTATCTTAAATGACTTACATTGAGCCTGAAGACGTTCCATCTATTTGTCTTTTTGAAACATACATTAGTTTATTATTTCTGTAGTCTGTCATGACTAACAGGTATCGCCATAAATTATATTTTCTGAGTGTAATAAATTCTTAATATTATGCTGTTTCAATTGTTTTTATTTTCTAAAAGACTTCATTAAAATATACTCTGGAATTTTAGAATCTTAAAATCAACACAGGTTTTCTAGGTGCATCCGTGATGCATAATTATCTTGTTCATGTCTTATTTAGCTTTCCCTTGAACATGGGCCAGGCTGAGGTCAGTGGAAGTATATTCCAACAGCACACTGCACTGGAGAATCTTGTCAAGTTTCTGAAGTTAGCATTCAGTCTTTTCATTTGTTATTTGTCTTGGTATTATGTATAAAATTTATTAATTCATTGATTCTAAAAACATTTACCATGTTCTTGTTATGTGTAAAGTATATTAATAATACTCACATAGAAAATGCATAGTTGGGGTGCCTGGGTGGCTCAGTCGGTTGAGCATCTGACTTCGGCTCAGGTCAGGATCTCACGGTTAGTGAGTTCGAGCCCTGCATCAGGCTCTGTGCTGACAGGTCGGAGCCTAGAGGCTGCTTTGGATTCTGTGTCTCCCTCTGTCTGCCCCTTCCCCGCTCATGTATGAATAAACGTTAAAAAAAAAAAAAAGAAAGAAAGAATGCATAGTTGATCTTTACCTCCAAAGAGTTCATAATCTGGTAGAAAGGTAATGCAATATGCTAAATGTAATGGTGGAGTTATGTATGTTAATTTTTATGAGTAAAGAGAAAGATTTTTAATTGGCATTGAGAAGAGCGGGAGATAAAAAAAAAACCATTCAGAAGATGGTGATTCAGGAGTTGACTATTAAGTAAAAGTTACGAGTTGGCTAGATATGAGGAGAACCATAAAGGAAGCAGGAAGTGGGGAGGTGTTTGTATTTCCTATTTCCTTTCCTTTATTCCTCTTTTTCTTCCAATAAATATCCATTGAAACTTATGTGCCAGATATACCACAGATGAATGAGATAAAGTCTAAAGAAAAGGTACAAAGAAGCAAAGAGATACAGGCAAAAAAGATATGGTGTGTGTGTATAAATATGCTAAATTCAGAGGCAAGAGTGGAAAGCTAGCCAGAGTTCAGGTTACAAAGGATTATTTATGTCCAGAGATGGATTTTGGACATTATCCTATAGGTAAAAGTTATCTTTTAAAGGTAATTAATATTTAATATTAATTGTAATGTAAAAGTAACTAACAGATTTTGAATTCATTATACTAACTAAAATAAGTCAGACAGAGAGATGGATATTAATTATACTTATAAATAAGTTAGGAGAGAAAATAATTTGAATTTAGAGACTTAATATATAGATGTGGAAATTGAGGAAGAGGGGAGAATAAGAAATGACAATTCATATTTAGACTGGGTAATGTGATAGTGCCAGCATGGGAGAATAGGTATGAGTAGGATTCAGTTTTGAACATGCTGTATTTAAGGCTACTAGTGTACCCAGGTAGGTGTGTCCATGAGTCAGTTGTTTATGTGAGTCTGAAGCTGAGTGTAGAGTCTTGGATGCATATTCAAATTTTAGACTCATCAGCTTTTAGTTGATAGCCAAACTAATAAAAGCATATGAGATTATTGATAAAGAATTGAAGATAGAGAAGAAAAGTGGCCCCCAAATAGTGGTGGGAGATATTATTTTAGGGATTGATGAAGGATGAGGAAGAACCACTGGATAAGCAGACAAGAGGAAATCAGAGGTGGATGAGAAAAATTAGGAGTGCATTAAAAACTAAGGGAATGGAGAGCCTAAAGAACAGGGTTGGTTGACTACTGAATGGAACAAAAAAAGCCAATAACATGGGACATGAAATATGAGTGCTGGACTCGGCTTGTTGGCAGTCATTCCTGACTCTAGAAAAGGTGGCATCAGTTAGGTGGAAAAAAAAAAGAAGCAAATTTGGGATGAGATGAAAGATAAATGGGACAAGAAGTAACTGATACTTGTTTTATGCTGTTGTTTGAGAAGTTTAGATGTGATAAGAGGAGATAGACTTTTCTAGACGAAGTTGTGGAGTTGTGGAAAGTCTCTTCAGGATGTGAAGGAGTGGAGATCAAAAATGATCAAAAATACTTTGGGGAAGTACCATGGGAAAGGGAGAGTTTCCAGTACCCGATCTAGTTCCTGGCACTTCCTTTGATGGTAGGCCTTATTGTGGTTAGTTTTAGATCAAGAAGAGGGATAGATGAAGCAAGGTCCCAGAGAAAGAGAGGCAGGAGGGATCATGGGTGGAGAGGCTGACTTTGAACAAGAGTACACTTCTCTAGGAATCTTGGAGACAGGCTAAGAGGGATGAATGTGGATGTAGAGAAGTTAAGAGTTAGTGGGGAAAGAACAGAAAGTGAGGAAGCAGGGATAAGGCCAGTTGACGAAGCTAATGATTTATCTTCTTAATTTGAAGGGACTAGTTAGGAATGGCCCTCTGCTAAGAGTTGAAGGGAGGCAGGTAGCAATGAAGTATAGGATTTCTGGAAGCAACAAGTGTTCAGTATATTTGATGAAGAGAATGGAAATGGGAGCTGAGCAAGGACCATGGAACAAGTACCCCCTGAAGCTAGGTACCATGAATTCATTCTCCAGTCCCATTCTGGCTATAGAAAGGAGTAAAAGAAGGTAGCAATATAAATCTTGGACCAGACTTTTGTTAGGGTGGAGTGCAGCAGAAGGCTAGGAAAAGCAGGGGATTGACAGTGCTGATGAAAGTGTAGTACAGATGATCAAGCATGGGATTTGTGCATCTACCCTGGGTATGGCTCAGGGCCAGGTGAGCAAGTGCATGGTCCTGAGCAGGTGTCCCTTCTATGGCCAAGATGACAGAAGTTGCAAGAAGAGCAAATCTCAAGGGCAGTACTGGTAGTGGAACTAGTAGAACATTACTATTGATGAAGCAAAGCCCTCATAAAAAATCTATGTTCATGTTAGGGATATTAATATACAATGGCTCAACAAACAAAGATGCCCTTGATATTATACTCTCCTAGAAAAATACCAAGAATCATGTCTGTATATGTGTATGTGCATGTGTATGTGTGTGTGTGTATGTGTATATATGTATATATATATATATATATATATATATATCTAATGTTTTACTAATTAAATTTCTGTAACTGTTTTCAAGTGTATGTTAAAGTGCTTCTTCAAAATAGTCTTTTGAGATTATCATCCTGGAATTTAATCATACATCTATTGGCAAATATTTTGCATTGTTGTATTCTCTATATGTATTGGCCTACCTAATAATGTACTGTAGTCAAAGAAAATCCATATTTCATAGATTTATTGAGATATAATTTACATTCCAGAACATTCACTGACTTAAACTGTAAAAATCAATGTTTTTTTTAGTATATTTACAGAGTTGTACAACCATAATTAAGCAGCCATTAGTATAATGTAATTTTAGAATATTTTCATCAGCAGCAAAGAAACCTCACAACCATTAACAGTCATGCTCCAGAGCTTCCCAGCTCTAGGCAGCCACTAATCTACTTTCCATCTCTGTATATTTTCTTATTCTGGACATTTAAACCCTTGTGTTTTAGTATTCCTTTTTGTCCCCCCCCCCCTTAAATACATAAGCTTATGTCTGGAAAAGTCTGTGTATTTCCTCTAGCTTACAGCTAATTGTTCCTCTTGTTTCTTTCTGTGTGTAGATCTTCAATAAATGGCAGTCTTTCTCCAGAGTCTGGGCTGATGGTCTTTCCCACCACAATGTCAGTGGTGAAAGCAGTAATCTATGATCTGGATGTTATGGCAGTGTTGTATACTCTTTATGTTTGATTTGAGACACTGGCCCTGGCAGTGTAGCTCCAGATAGTTCCAAGCCTGTTTCTTTAGCATTCCAAATGGTTCAATAGCCTCATTTTCTGTTTCCTTTATTTTTTTAAGTTTATTTATTTATTTTGAGAGAGACAGAGATAGCACAAGTAGGGGAAGGACAGAGAGAGATGGGCGGAAAGAGAGAATCCCAAGCAGGCTCCGCACTATCAGCACGGAGCCTGACATGGGGCTTGAACTCACAAAACTGCAAGATGAATACCTGAGCTGAAACCAAGAGTCTGATGTTTAACAGACTGAGCCACCCAGGTACCCATCAGTTTCCTTTAATTTTAATCAAAGCTTTGTATGAACATAATTTAAAGACTCAAATCATTCTCTATAGCTACATTTGAAAGCCAGCATCCTCCTAACCAATTGATACTCCATCCCAATTTTCAGATGCTCAGAGATTTTCAACGTTTTTAGTTATCATCATCATCATCATCATCGTCATTATCATTTTGGCATTTACTTCCATAAACCTAGATACCATGTTTGTATTGCTACTTCTTAATTTTTTTTTTTTTTAGTTTTAGAAATCACCACTGACTTAACCTCCCTTTTACCACCTCCATGCACATATACATGCATATCATTCATCTATCATTTCAATATGGTTAAATATATTCAATACATAACCATATTTTGGGTTAGATTGGCATTCAATGTTTCAGAGCTGAAACCTATAGTACATACTAACCTATACTTTCTTGATTTTTTCTTTTATGAGATTAATAATCATATTTTTGTTATTGTTTGCTTAGCTTCCATCATCACTAATTTATCCCTAACCTTCCCCTAGTTATCTAAATCTCCTTAAATATATATTCTACCAATTTTACCTTTTTTGGAGGCATTTCTTCTTGAGCTTTCTGCAAGCTGCGATCTAGATTTGTTCCTTTTTCAAGAGGTCTGGTACACAGCTATCATATTGAGTTGCCCTTGACCATCATCCTTGGGATCTCCTGTTCCTTGAATCTCATTGTCTTTCTCTTTTTGTGTTTTGTTTTCTCATTTGGAGGAGTTATATCCTTCAATAACTTTTGGAGAGAAGATTCATAGATAATTTTTTGAATTTTGAATACTTGAAATTGTTAAGTTTATTTTCACTCATAATTTATATTTCTGTCGAGTATAGAAATTTTTTATTAAGGTTAGTCATTCTTCAGAATTTTCAAGGTAATGTTCAATCATTTTTTGTAGTTTAAATGTTGAGGAGACTTAAGAAAATTTGATTTTTAATTTTGTTTTTGCCTTGCTTTTCTCTAGAAGCTTTTAGAATCTTCTCCTTATCCCCAGTTATATTAGAAAACAGAAGTGTCTTCTTTTATTACTCATACAGAACACTTCACCTCTGACACTTATGGTCACCAAATATGTGGGGTTTTTTTTTTTTCCCTCTCACCAAATAATCTATGACACCAGCTGGATGTCTTATAATTTAAATCAATCCTGACACCATCTAGCTGGAGGTAGCATCAGATCCCACAGGTTAAGAGCTCAGCCTCACAAGACTACCCCCAACTTTAAGTGTCAGTCACAAGTCCAGGTTGTCACCAGTGCTTCTGACTGATCCAATACAAAGCTGAGGTTCCCATGCTCCCCTATTTTGGTTCAACTAATTTTCTATAGTGGCTTGCAGAATACTTATGTTTATCAGTTTATTAAAGGTTATGATAAAGAACACAGAAGAATAGTCAGATGAAAAGATACACAGGGTGAGGTCTAGGAGGTTGTGTGTGTGTGTGGGGGGGGGTCCCAAGTGCAGGAGTTTTGTCCCTGTGGAGTTGTGGTGCATCACCCTCCCCAAGCATTGATGTGTTCCCTTACCTGGAGGCACACTGAACCCCGTATTTTTGGAATTTTTATGGAGGCTTCATCATGTAGGCATGATCAGTTATTAATTTCATTTCCAGTCCCTCTCCCTTCTCTAGAGAAGTGGGGTGGGGGAGCTTAAATTCCAAGCTTCTAACTATGTTTTGGCCTTTCTGGTGACAAGCTCTCATCCAGGAGCCACCCAGGATCCCACCCAGAGTCCCCTCATTAAAACAAAATATGCTGTTAGTGTTCTTATCACTTAGGAAATTACAAGGGTTTTAGGAGTTCTTGGTCCATAACCTGGGGCAGAGACCTATATATATATATATATATATATATATATATATATATATTTATATATATACCTCACACTAGCATTCTTAGATTGTATCTTGAGGCAGATCTATTTTTGCCCCATTTTTCAGAAAGTCATAGAATCTCTCAGTCTGAAAATGTATATTCTTCAAATCCTAAAAGAGGTCTTTAAATATATCTGGATAATATATCCTCATTGTATTCATTTCTTCTATTTTTGGAGTTGCTTTAATTTGACTGTTAAACTTTCTAGAATGACTTTAATATCCTTATATACCTTTTTCTTTTACTTTCCATTAGAAGCCTTTGACTTTAATTTTTGAGAGATTTTCTCCACTTTATATTTCAATCCATCCATTTACTTTTTAATATTTGCAACACATTTTTAATTTCTAAGAGGATTATTTTTCCCTCTGAATGTCCTGCTCCTCTTTTATTTATTTATAGCACTCTGTTCTTTTATTTATAGCACTCTTGTTTTCACAAGTATATTTTTTCTTACTCCTCTGAAGGTATTGTTGCTAGCTCATTTTTAGAAGTTTTCATCTCTGTGCTATGCATAATCTCTATTTTCTCAAAGTTGCTTTTTCTGTTTTTTTTTTAATGTTTTTTATTTCATTTTCGAGAGAGACAGAGCATGAGCAGGGGACGGCAGAGAGAGAGGAAGACTGAATTGGAAGCAGACTCCAGACGCTGAGCGTGTCTGCACAGAGCCCAACATGGGGCTTCAACCCATGAACCATGAGATCATGACCTGAACGGAAGTCAGATGCTTAACCAACTGAGCCACCCAGGTGCTCCATCTTTGTTTTGATCTCTTTCATGTGAGAGAATTTCCGCAGATACAGGATGATCCTTGACTGTCTACCTGTATTTGAGACAGGGCAATAAAAAGCTAGGTAGAAATTCTCTTTGAATTAGAGCTTTTGACTGTAAGTTTCATTTTGTGGTAATGTGACTAGGGCATTATATAAAGAAGTCCCAAATCAGCAGTATCTTTAGCTTTTGTCCCCCTACCTCCTTTTGGAACTTGTCATCTTCCCCAGAGGAGAAACTTCTAATGCCCTCCAAAGCCTATTGCTTATGTTTTACCTGTTGAGATGGGGAAGAGGTCTGGAGGTTTTCTTGAGTCTCTCTGCTGCATTTTAATGAACATTTCTTGGATCGTATAAGTCAATTATCACTCTTAATACCTTTAGACTTTCCAATTTTTATTGCTTATTTCTCTTATTCCTTTGGATTTATGAGTTTATTCCTTTAAAACTCATTCCTTCCTTCTTTTTAAAAATTTTTTTAATGTTTATTTCTGAGAGAGAGAGAGAGACAGAGACAGAGACAGAGCATGAGCAGGACAGGGGCAGAGAGAGAGGAAAACCTGGAGTCCAAAGCAGGCTCCAGGCTCTGAGCTGTCAACACAGAGCCCTACATGGGGCTCAAACTCATGAGCCCTGAGATCATGACTTGAGCCACCCAGGAGCCCCTCTTTCTTTTTAATAGAGCTTCAAGAAGGAACAAATTCTATGAATTAATTATCCACTTTTTTCCACTTAATCATTCATAGCTAAGTTCTATAGCTTACACTATGTACTTCACCTTATATACAGACACATGAATAATTTTAATTCAACTTAATAAATGTTATAATAAAGGAAAGAAATGTACTGAGTGCATAGAGGGTAAGACTGGACTTAATTAGAAAATTTCATAAAGGTTTGTAATATTTATTTATTTAGTTATTTACTTAACATTTGGGCTAGAACTTAAAACATAAAAATCAGATTTGCTATTCATTAAAGGAAGTGAAGGAAATCTTGACACCACGACTTTAAATTGGGAAGGTACATTTCTGGGTTGTTTCACAGACTTCAGATTTATATCCTCAAAACAATTCTCTTAATTGGGATAATATCTCATATTGTAGATAAGAAAAGTGGGACCCAGGAGATTTATTTTTAAAAGAATAAAATTGGGGCGCCTGGGTGGCGCAGTCGGTTAAGCGTCCGACTTCAGCCAGGTCACGATCTCGCGGTCCGTGAGTTCGAGCCCCGCGTCGGGCTCTGGGCTGATGGCTCAGAGCCTGGAGCCTGCTTCCGATTCTGTGTCTCCCTCTCTCTCTGCCCCTCCCCCGTTCATGCTCTGTCTCTCTCTGTCCCAAAAATAAATAAACGTTGAAAAAAAAAAAGAATAAAATTATCTAACAGGAAATGATAGGCTTGAATGTAAATATAGTTTCCTATTTCTCCAAAGCTATGCTTTGGGTGTAGAAATATAACAAGAATGAAATAAGAATATCAGAAACAAAAATGGCACTGCTATTAACTGATAAAATAATCACCCCTCAGAGTTTTCAGGAGTGATTGTCTAATTTACATTATACCCTGGTGCATTTTCTCCCCTTATCTCACTGATAAATATCCCACTCTGTTGGATTTTTTTTGTTTGTTTGTTTTACTTCTTTCCTACACTTGTACTTATTTTGTGTACAGAGAAAGGGCATTTTTTTCTTCTTCTGGGGATTGTGGAAGGAAGCTAAATCAAATCACTTAACTTATATTTTGAGACTCATGGATTAATTTCTTCACACCCTTTCTGTCCCAAGTTTCAATGACCTCCAGATATATCTCCCCTGTGTGTTAGCAGAGGCAGAACTATAAGACAGGTTTCACGTGTTCAGCATTTATGGATTTATGGATGCTCAAACATCATTTCTACCTGCTCCATCTTCCACCTTCCCTTCCCTTTTGGGGCTTGTCATCCTTGCTTCAAGACTGAGCACGAGTAAACTCTCCTTATATGAATTCCTTTCTCTCAGGTGGTTTGGACACAAGTGGCACGAAGTGTATCTCTTGATTTTCTGTAAAGTATTGCAACAATACCATTTGATCAACCCTTTGCTCATTTATTCCCTTATTTGATCTTTTATGAGACACTGAATACAAACTTTGCATAGGGAACTAATTAACTGTAGGGAAACAGAAATGACAAGACCTAAAATTTATTGAGTGCTTATTTTGCACTAGATCCATTCTAAATCTACATACTGTATCAGTTCTCACTATTTCAAACTTCTATGAATTTCCATTTATTATTATTATCATTATTCCATTTTACAGATGAGAATTTTGGGGTACAGATTTAAGTAAGTTTCCTCCAATCCAGTACACAGTACTAAGTAGAGCCTATATTTGAACAAGTGTAGTCTGGCCAGGAAAAAAGCTTCCACTCAACCCCTTGCAGGTCAAGATCAGCCTTGTTCTGCAGCGATGCATTTAGCGCTTACTACCTGGAAATTTCAGTTAACATTTTAAACTTATTTGTGTGTTCATGGACATTTTATAAGCATTGAAAGAGTAGAGACCCTTCAGGCAAGCAGAATAACAAAGTAGACACTTAGAATTTACAGAGGAGTTTAGCCAATGCCCTTAGGGTTAGAAATCTCTTAGGCACCTCAATCCGCAACAACTCATAGGCTAATCCTAAATGGACCCAAAACAATGTAGTCAGGTTTCCCAGTGCCATATGGTAGAAGAAAGAACACTGGACTAGACTTGGAAGACTTTGTCTTAATTCTGGCTCTTTCTCTTTTTCTAGTATGAAATTGGGGAATTGAAAGCCAGTCACTCTTTCTACACCTTGGATTTTACATCTGGAAAACAGTGAACCTAATACCTGATGCCTTACCTCGTACTGTTTGAGTATAAAATTATACAGTGTATGGAAGAGGTATACAAACTTTAGAGCACTAAAAAAGATAATCATTCATTGGGTCAGTGTGAAAAAGGTAAGCAGTTGAGCTGTAAAAGTAATCATATATTAAGTCTTGTTTCTTTTTCTCCATTGAAAAGATTTTCATCTGTCTTCTAAGAGATCATACTTGCCCAGTTTTCTTCCTACGTTACTGGCTGTACCTTTTCAGACTTTTCTGATAATTCCTCTTCTTCATTCTGACCCTTTCAAACTGGAGATTTCCAAGCTCAGTCCATGGACCTCTTCTCTCTCGCTCTTGACATGATCTCTTCCATTGTTCTGGTATTAAATGCCATACATATGCTAATGAATCTGAATTATACCTTCAGCTCAGTCCTCTCTCCTGAGCTCCAGATCCAATACCCAGGGTGATGATTAAAAAAAAAAAATTGGGGCACCTGGGTGGCTCAGTCGATTAAGCGTCCGACTTCGGCTCAGGTCATGATCTCACGGTTCGTAGGTTCAAGCCCTGCATCGGGCTCTGTGCTGACAGCTCAGAGCCCGGAGCCTGTTTCAGATTCTGTGTCTCCCTCTCTCTATGCCCCTCCCCAACTCATGTTCTGTCTCCCTCTGTCTCAAAAATAAATAAACATTAAAAAAATTAAAAAAAATTAAGGACACCTAGGTGGCTCAGTCAGTTAAGCGTCCCACTCTTGATTTTGGTTCAGGTCACAATCTCATGGTTTGTAAGACTAAGCCCTGCATCTGGCTCTGCACCAATAGTATGGAGCCTGCTTGGGATTCTCCCTCTCTCCCTCTCTTTCTGCCCCTCCCCTGCTCTCTCTCTCTCTCAAAATAAATAAATAAATAAAAACATTTTTTAAAAAGATCATGTTGACCATACTCAAAACCTTCCAATGCCTCTTGATTCCATTCAGAGTAAAAGCTAAAGTCCTTACAGTGACTGACAAGGTCCTACCTGTCTTAGCCCCTTATAGATCTCCAAAATCTCCTGTTTGTCTTTACCTGGCTCCCTGGGTTCCAGCCATTTGAGCCTCCTTAGTGTTCCTTAAACACAGTGAGCACTCTTGTTTACAGAGCCTTTGTGCAGCTTGGGCACCCATCCTACTGATGATCATATGGACAAATCCCTTGACTTCCTCAAGTCCTTCCTCAATATCTCCTTCCAATGAGACCCAACCTGGACCAAACTATTTTTTTTTTGACCAGCCTATTTAAAGATGCTTGTCCCCATGTTCTGAGAACCCTGAACACATTACACTGCCTACATTTTTCCTTAGCCCTTGTCTACTAATATACTCTATTTGCTATTACTGTCTGCCTATTCTATGCTAAAATATAACCTTCATGAAGGTAAAAATGGTTTTCATTTGTTTTATTCAGTGATGTTTCACAAGTACCCAGAATACTGTCTGGCATATGATGGACACTTAACTGACATCCACTGAATGAATGAGTGAATTGATGAATGAGTTCCAAGACATAAAACAAACTGTTAAAATGTATCAGAAAGAACATCATTTAGAAATCTTGGCATAAAGGGAGGGTAGGATTGGATCTATAAAGATACTGTCACACACATGGACAGGTCAACTTGTTGGTTCCCAAACTTCCCTACTCCATGTAGCTCCTGATACTACACACCCAAGAGCCTATCTCTCACTCACCCTCAGTAGGAAAACAGAAGAATTTTTGGAGAAGAAGCTTAAAAAAATCATAATTTTCTATTATCTTTTAAAGATTTATTTTTAGTTCTACTTGGATAATAAGGAAAGAATTTTTGTGCTCTTCAACATATTTGAACATATGAACATATTATTTTCTTATAAATAATTGACACCCCTTTAACCAGTGATGACAAAATCTTATTCCACAGTTGAGAGAGAAATAGCCCCCAAATCTAAATGCTTTTTTAACATTTGTACCTAATCTAATCTAAATTGTAATGAAGTAATCAAGCAATACATATAAATAGCTATTATCAGATGCCTTCCTATTTATTTCCATAAAAGGAAGAGCTTAAGTTACTTAGAAGGCTCAATATTCTGAATACTGGGGTCACCCTAATGAAGGAAAGGGGCACACAATTGGAGGCTGAAAATGACAGTGGTAAATGTGTAAATTTAGACAAAAATCATAGCCATGCTTGGTTGTCTTTGACAGACAGAGTTTTTACAGACTTTGCCTAGGAACAGAGAACAGGTGGCACTGAATCAGAGATGTGCCCTGTGTCAGTCCTTCAAGGGTGCTCCAGGCCTTCAAGCACAGCAGGATGAGGATCCTGCTATAGACTGAATGCTTGTGTCCAAGCAAAATTTTTTATGATAAATCCTAATCCTCAGTGTGATGGTATTTGGAAGTGAGGTCTTTGAGCACTGGTAGGTCATGAAAGAGAAACCAACATAAAGGAGATTTGTGACCTTATAAAGGAGATTCCAGAAAGCTAGCTGGCTTCTTCCAACATGTGAGGTCATAATGAAAAGATGGCGGTCTATGAACCAGGAAGCAGGCTCTCAGCAGACGCTGAGTCTTCCAGTGCCTTGATTTTAGAATTCCTTGACTCCAGAACTGTGAGATATTAATGTGTACTATTTATAAGCCATTCAGTTTATGATTTTCTGTTGTAACAGCCTGAATGGATTAAGATAGACCCATGGGTGTTGCTGCCACCACCTTTAGGCATGCTACCTCTGTTTCCCTCTACTATCTACTATGTCTTTTAAAAAAATAGATCATTTTTTATATTTAGAGGAATAATTAACCAAGTATTATTGTTCTTAAAATAAAAATTAATTAATTCTTTGATCAAATGATAAGAGTTTGGTAAACTGCTTCAGCTCAGCCTGACTATAGCACCAGAAGGAACAGCTTGTATAAATACAGTTCTCTCTGCTGAGTGGAGTGAATTTCCTACTTAATTTCCAACCCTTTCTATTGGCTATTTTTCCAGAAATAATTCCATTTTGTGCCTATTTTGACGACTTATGATGATACCTACTTATAAAAATACCACTCATAATTCTTCATATCATCTGTGCCCAAGTACACATATGGGCACATGAAACAGACTGAATCTAAGGGTCTGAGAAGAAAGTGGGCTTACAGAAAAATTGTTTTACAAAATCTCTTCCTTGGTTTAATAATGTATTTATTTAGGTGCCAGCCAAAATTGCAAAGATCATGACATATTCTGATTGATATTTTATGGGTTAATACATTGGTCATTTACTTTAAGAATACATCATAGAAGTCTTCTCCCCTCAGTTCAGATACTAAATTAGACACAAACTTGACTGTAACAAGTCACAGAGGGAAGGGATATCAAGAAATACATACTATTTGCCCCCAAATTTCCTCATGACGTTGAATATAAATGTTTTTCTCATTTACACTGCTGGGGTTAATATTGTTGGTCACATGTCTTACAGTAATTTCAAGTCCATAGAAAAACAAAACAAAACAAAACAAAACAAAAACTTTGCCTAAAATTTCATATGTTAGAAAATTGCATATTTTTTGTTAATTGTCAATTCACTGGACTATTAAATCCACTTTAGTCTGTATTTTGTGGAGTGATCTAAAGAAACTGTGAAATTATCTCATGTTGTTAACAGGAGGGGCAGCTTAAACTATAAACAACTTGTTAGCACAGGTTTTAAACCTTTAAATATTCTTTTGGTATGAATCATGTTTCAAAGCCGGTCTTCCATACTATTTCTAAATGTACAAAAACAGAATCAATTGGTTCCTGGAGCCAGCTTCATAAACTCAGCCCTCAGTATTTTCTTCCCTTAGTTTATCAATTTCTTCAGGCTGGGTGACAAGAATATCCCCATCCCCTGTTCTTGTCCAAAAGGAAATGGAGTACTACAGATGCATTCCAAGGTATTTGGAAACCTCATTCTAACATAAGGATCATTCCTCCTATTGGAGAGAACACTGCGGAACCACAGATGGTTCAGGAACAAGCAACTGGGCCAAGTTTTAACATTTTAGTGTTGCCACATTGGGTTTTGTTTCCTACTAATAATGCAGCCAAGTATCTTGAAGCTCTTGCCCCTAACAGGAGGCTGCTTCTCAGTGGTCCTTACTCAGGGATTAGGATCCTATTTTTTTCCTTCATTAGATGGATATTAAGTCAATGCACTGCCTAATAATATTTAGCCCAAACATGTCATTCCTTATTTTTAAGTTGGACAACTTATAGCTCCAGGAAACATAAATAATTGAAAAGCACTTTATATTTTATCAGTTTCTCACAACACTTTTATGAAGTGGGGTAGTGTTACTGAGATATCATTGCAAATGCAATGATGGGTGATATGTTTCCTTTTCACATAATGAACTGCAAAATAAGGTCACCAAGGGAAAATCTGGAATCCATTAGAATTTTTCTTTTAAAACTAATCTCTATCATTTACAAGGAAATAATAAATCACCTTAAATTGAATGTAGCCTGCATTTATGTCTATAGAGTAGTAAGTGCAGAAGAGGGTTGGTCCCCCAGTGACCCAGGAGAGGGAAGGTCAAATCTTCCTGTACCCATATTGTAAGAAGCTGAAAGAAATCCTGGAATCTTATGGGATTCTAGCTCATACTTTCTAAGGTATGTATTTTTTTTTACATCATGAATTGCAAAGGGAGATCTGTGGAAAGTCTCAGATCCTAGTCAGGTGAGCCACAGCAGTAGAGGCCATGACTCACTGGCTAAGGTGATGTTTATTTGCTTTGTGCTGTGCCACTTTCTCAGCTCCTCTGGGTCCTTTTCTTCCAAATTGAAAGCAGTCCCTAAAAATGAGAAATAAAGTAATAGGAAAAGTCATTTCTTTAAGGACTAGGTTACTAAAAGAACCTGCATTTCTGTTCCTGGCATTTTCCTCTTGCCTAGCCCTAGCCTACTGCCATTGGTGTGCCACTTTGTTTATTGGAGTGGACAAAATGCATCTTCCTTTACAGTTGAGCTGTTGAATGCCAGCTATGTTGTGTGCTAAGGCTCTGTCCAGCCTCATTTGTCTAATATTGGAGCTGCTAAATCTGTATGAAGCATGAAGCAGAAAGTGCACATTCAAATAAGAATTCCCTGAGTGCACACTCTGATGGTCCAGCATGGCAGGTTCCCAGGGGAGAAGAGAGAAGCACAAGGATGGGCTCTGACTTCCCTTTAACCCCCTTCTCCTGAGTCAGAATGAGTAGCAGTGGGATAGTGAAGAAGTACAAAGAAGTAATCTGAATTACTTCTGAACTTGTGCCAGCATGTCTATACAATCCTTTAATCAACACCAGTTTCCTAGTCATTTAAGTAGCTTCATTTATTGCTTCATTCTAGAAGTACATCTGGGAACTTTCCAAACATACAGACTCTAAGCATTCTAAAAGCTAAGTCAAGATAAGTCCCAGTAAGTAGTTCTTCAGTCGTGGGTTTATGTGATGGTGAACTTTGTCTTTTCTTTGGTGACAAGTTTACTAAGAACAGACCACTACAACTCCTCTGGTTCTATCTTTGTGGTTCAGATAGAGAGGCATTAAAATAACCCAAGATATGTCACAACCTTTCTGTCTAAAATATCTTTAGATGGCATGTCCTCAGTTGTAAATCTATTTCTTGCAAAAGGAACTCCTAGGTTGGAAATTTTCCCATACCTTTACATTAAGGCTTTCTTTGAAATATTAGAAATTATCTCCAATTCTAACCCTGTCTATTTTATTGACAGAGGCATGGAAAAGTGAGGGATATGGAGAAAAAATAATTGCATGCTAAATTCCCAGTCTTCTAGAAAAAGCATAATGAAATGTGTTGCTATTAGATAAATTAATAGATTATTATAATATTTTTTCTAAGGAAGTTGGTAATACCTGAATCTTGTTCCAGATAAACCACTTGTATCTTCCTGATCTCCAGTAAAAGTGAATATACAGAATATAATCAGCAGAGCAAGGCAAATAACATGTGAATCTTTGACCCCAATTGAGGCAGGTTCTTGAGGACATCATTGTACCCTAGTGTTGGTGGGCTCAAGAGGTTATTATCGACCTGATCCCACAGCTGATCTTTATGATGAGTTATTTGGTCCAAAGTCACAGGCCCTGGGAGCTGTTTGCCAGGTGGTGTGTATGACATTATTGCCACTACAGGCAAAACAAAACAAACAAACAAAAAAACAAAACAAAAAAAAAACTCGGTGAAGAGGAATACTATACTGATACCTTATAATCTTGATGTGTTTCATTCACTGGGGCTGATTCAGTAATAGCTTAAATTCTTCGGATTGTACAGGTGGTGAAGACAGAATGTAGCCTGTCAAAAAGCAGATTTATTGACTGTGGATGCAGAAAATGCAGGGTTTTAGTTGATGGGTAACTGAAAGCAGGAACTCCATACCTCTTGACTGGATCATCTCCTTCTGCATTTTCCTTGAAAGTGAGGCATGGTGTTTACACATTTGTGTTAACTTCCTTACAAGTCACTGCCAAAGAGGAAAGGATGTACATGTTTCCTGGCTTCCATTTAGAAATCCTAGGGGCACTTTTAATAGGGCCAACTTGAGTCCTTCCAGCAATTATTGTGGCCAGGGAGATGAAAGACAGTGATGGATCTGTCAGATTTTGATACTGTAATTTCCAAGGGTTAAGTTCAGCTGTCAGTGTACATATGAACTTAGGGGTTAGATGCTGTACTGAGAGCAATTGCTGATGTTGGCCTGGCACCTTCACCTCTGTTTACAGACATTGTCCAGGATGTAATGAATTAGATCACTATTTTTTGCCTTGGGTGAATTAAGTGTAGTGAGAGAGGAATGGAGGACTCAAAATAAAGCTTTTCTTTTTCCTTCCTTCCTTCCTTCCTTCTTTCCTTTTTTTTCTTTAATAGGGAAAATTCACATATTTCTAATTCTCTTTGGCAGAGATTTTAAGAGCATATTTGAGGTGTGAAGAGTTTGGAAATAAGGCGGCATTGAGGTTCCCTTGTACTTCTCTGCCTTACTGGTTCTGATAGTGCGTCCTGAGGTTTCACTAGTATGCTTTTATCAGTACACGATGCTACCTGTACTTTTATTTTCCCCAGTGACCATAATTGCAATTTGGTATTTACAAACAAAATTGCTTCACAGAGCTAGAACAAACAATCCTAAAATTTGTTTGGAACTGCAAAAGATCCTGAATAGCCAAAGCAATTCTGAAAAAGAAAAACAAAACTGGAAGCATCATGATTCCAGATTCCAAGCTATATTACAATGCTGTAGTCATCAAGACAGTATGGTACTGGCACAAAAATAGATACATAGATCAATGGAACAGAATAGAAAACCCAGAAATGGACCCACAACAATATGGTCAACTTATCTTCAATAAAAAAGGAAAGAATATCTAATGGAAAAAAGGTAGTCTCTTCAATAAATGATGCTGAGAAAACTAGACAATGAATGCAGAAGAATGAAACACATCAAAGAAGGCAAAGGGAACAAAAGCAAACATGAACTATTGGGGCTTCATCAAGAAAAAAAACCTTCTGCACAGCAAAGAAAACAATCCACAAAACTAAAAGGCAGCCTACAGAATGTGAGAAGATATTTGCAAATGATATATCTGATAAAAAGTTAGTATCCAAAATTTATAAAGAACTTACCAAACTCAACACCCAAAAAACAAATAATCCAGTGAAGAAATGGGTAGAAAACATGAATAGACACATTTCCAAAGGAGACATCCAGATGGCTAACAGACACATGAAAAGAAGCTCAACATCACTCGTCATCAGGGAAATACAAATCAAAACCACAATTAAGTGCTTCTTCACACTGTCAGAATGGCTAAAATTAACAAGACAAGAAACAACAGGTGTTGGAAAGGATGTAGAGAAAGGGGAACCCTCTTGTGCTGTTGGTGGGAATGCAAACTGGTGAAGCCACTTTGGAAAACTGTGGTGGAGCTTCCTCCAAAAGTTAAAAATAAAACTATCCTATGATCCCACAATTGCAGTACTAGGTATTTACCCAAAGGATGCAAAAATAATGATTCTAAGGGTTAAATGCTCCTCAGTGTTTATAGCGCCATTATCAACAAGAGCCAAACTATGGACACAACCCAAATGTCCATCGACTGATGAATGGACAAAAAAGATGTGGTATGTATGTACAATGGAATATTACTCACCCATCCAAAAGAAAGAAATCTTGCCACTTGCAATGACATGGATGGAGCTAGAATGTATTATGCTAAGCAAAATATGTCAATCAGAGAAAGAAAATACCACATGATTTCACTAATAGGTGGAATTTAAGAAACAGATGAATATATGGGAAGGAAGAGAAAAAGAGAAGAGAGGGAAACAAACCACAAGGGACTTTTAACCATAGAGAACAAACTGAGGGTTGATGGAGGGAGGTGGGTGGGAAATGGACTAGATGGGTGATGGGTACTAAGGAGGGTACCTGTAATGAACACTCGGTGGTGTATGTAATTGATAAATCACTGAATTCTACTCCTGAAACCAATACTGCTGTATAAGTTAACTAAAATTCAATTTAAAAAAAGAATTCTTTGATACTAATTTTTTTTTAATGAAAACAAAAGTTTTTATTTGATTACCTCTTGGTATGAACCACAAGCAACAAAGCTGAGGGCTCTTTTTGTTTCTGCTTTTTTTTTCTTTTTCACTCTCTACTCAGACTGAATTAAAAATTTAATTTTAGTTAAGAACTGTTAAAACTAGAAGGCTCAGAAATGTCACAGGTCACACTTAAGTGACAGTGACGGCACTAGAATCAGGATCTTCTGGCTCTCAATTCAGTATCATGTACAGCTTTGCTGTATCATCAAGCCTTGTGACTTATCCATGCAAAGTTTAGTATTATAATTAAAAAAGAAACAAAATAAGGTCTATATACTAAATATTTAATGATTTGTATGATAGTTTCAGTGTGTGGCAAATGGACACAATGAATAAGCAGTTTATATAGATTATTATTCATAATATCGCTATGTACCCAAACCAAACATTTCTAATCTCATATTAGCTTCCTATTGCTGCTATAACAAATTGCCACACAAATAGTGGCTTAAAAGAAGATGAATCTATTAATTCTGGAGGTCAGAAGCCCTAAAATGAAGGTATTGTTGGGCCTGCCTTCCTTCTGGAGGCTCAGGAAAGAATACAGGGTCTAAAGGTTACTCACATTCCTAGGTTTATGGTCCCAAATCACTCCAACTCATGTTTTGATCACATCTCCTCCTCTGATCTGGACTCCCCCACTTCTTTCTGTAATTTATAGGGACTTTTGTGATTAGATTGGGATCCCTAGATAATCCAGAATAATTATCCCAAGATCCTTAACCATAGCTATAAAATTCCTTTCCATGTAAGTTAAAATAGTCATGGATTCCAGGCATTAGTACTTAGACATCTTTGGGGACTGTTATTTTGCATACCACAAGGATCATTTAGGAATAAACAGAGAAATCTGAAAAAAGAAGCTCCAATGTCCTTCAGAATTTCTGGGTGTGTAACCCATATTTTAACAGGAAGGTTCCATGCAGAACACCCAGGTAGTGAGAATCCTCCCCTTTCCTGACTCACTCAAGCCAATTAGTCTATTAGGTGGGGTTTTCAGTGGGGGTTTTCAAGAGAGACAAGGATGTGTGGAAAGGGAGTTCTTTTAAGTGTGCAGACAAGCTGAAGATCTGCTGCCTGGGGCTCTGTATAAACTAAGGAGAATGAGAACACATTCCTCATGAGGGACAGGAGGACAGAAATGTTGGGAGAATGATGGACTTGCTGTGAGGTTATTATCTCAAAGATAAAGGAAGACTTTGCTATTGCTTCCTTTTCATTATTGAGCACTTTTTTTCTCTTTTTTTATGTCTCATTATTTTATTATTATGGCAGAACATTTATTATCAGATGGCCACGGTTAAAATAGGCTATGTTCCTCAGGTTGTTCACGCAAGCAGAAATATATGCCCCTACTACTGGCCAGGTGGGCTGGGAGAACTGCTAAGGATACCCAGAGGGTTAGCCTGTAGCTGAAGCAGGGGGCAGGCTCTGCACCCCTCACATTTCTTATGGGTCCCTGATTGGTATACAATCAAAACACAATGACAGGAATAAAATCTCTCTCTTTAGGGAGGGCAAATGTCTTTAATGGTTACTCACATTAAATAAGCATTTGTAAATAGGACTGTGTTTGTCCAAAGTATTGCTGAATAACTCCAGGTGTATCAATTCATTTCTCCAGTGGAATCAGAAAGCAGGCAGCAATCTGTCCCCAAATGGATAGCAAGTCAGGGAGTTCCCTAGAGACTGGATCAAGAGTCTTTCCCATGGTGAGGGGCGCATAGGTGGCTCAGTTGGTTAAGCGTCTGACTCTGGATTTCGGCTGAGATCATGATCTCATGGTTTGTGAGATTGATTCCCATGTTGGGCTCCTCACTGACAGCACTGAGCTTGCTTAGGATTCTCTCTCTCTTTCTGCCCCCTTCTATAAATAAATAAATAAATAAATATTGAAAAAAATATTAAAAGCAAAAGAGTCTTTCCCATGGTGAACAGGAAGTCAAGTAAATGAAGTGAAACATGAATATTCTCTTAAGAGATGAACAAACGGGCTCTCTGGGTCCTAGGGCATTATGACAGGTGTCTATGTAATAGGTTCAAAGTCAGACTGTATCTCTTAAATAATAAAGACCTGCGGATTATCAGATCAAGACTCCAGTATGTATTTGAGCCCTGTAAGAAACTAGTCATATCCTGAATCCACACTCAGCTAAGCAGCCTCCAACTTCACCTCCCTTGAGATTATTCCTGAAGTAGTCCTGTGCACATGAGGGCTTTGACTTTATTGGACATCATGAAATCAGCTTTCTTGAAAGCCTGGGTAAAGTCCTAGGTTTGGGATGCTATTCTGGGAGAGTGAGGGTATCATTTGGTCAGTGCTGCTGTGTGCTCACCTCTGAGCAATGCATATTTGTTTCCTGTCTTTACATATATTTTAAAAGAATCTCCATTTTTATCCATACATCCAGAAAGACTTGTATGGAACATTGGACAGGGAGATGCCACCTAACTGACCACCTGCTTCTCATTAATGCATTGTGTGTCAGAGTTCCAGGGTATTCCAGAGGCTGAACTGGATGCCTCAGGGTCTTGCGGCAGAGTAATGAAGCAGCTGCAGAGCCAGTACCTGTATTTCAGATAGACTATTGTAACCTGATGGTTTCTCCACTTGTCATACTGAACATCACCCTCAGATCCATCCATCCACACACCACTTTATTGTGTTGCTCACTGTAGAGGAAAGCCCAGTGTAGAAGCTTGCCGACAAGCCTGATTGCTGCTGCCTTGGCCCTGTGGGAAGTTTGCCTTGGTGGCTTTTCATGGCCCTTTAGAAACCACTTTGCCATTAATCCTTCCCTCTCTTATCTCATATGCTCATGTTACATTCTGGCAGTTCAAAATCCCCACCTTTTCTGATCCAGGTTTGTGTTTCAATTGCAAAATGTCCACAGCCTCATCCAGTCCTGTGTCCTCAACATACTATAGTACCTGGGGCCTGATCAAGGTAGGTCATTTCTGAAAATGAGCTGAAACTTACTAAGTTGGTGTTTTAATTTCTTGAAAAAGATACTGGCTGAGTTGAAGAAGCATCCTGTAAAATTCAAAGATTCGACATTTCAACAACGTGGCACAGTTTGTCTCCCACACCTTTTTAGGGAAAGCAGACCAGGTGCATGGTGTAGGTAGAGGGGAGAGAGTGACTGTCTGGGTGAGTGGACTCTGGGAATGGTGCAGAAGCACATTTCCCTCACTTAGTTGTGGTCAGCAAATGAGCAGGTGCAAAGTTATTTTTAATTGAGTTCTACCCCAGGGGCCTACAGTGAACTGAAGCTGTCTGTTGTGACCAGCTTTCTGCACATTCAGAGCTATTCATGGACCCCACAAGGAAACTTTTCAGTTCATCAACTGTGTCATCTATAAAGATAGAAAGCATTATAGAAAAAAAAATACTAATCACTCTAAAACAGTCCTCAAAAGAGCACAGAGATAAAACCCAATATTTCTGGTTGACAACTGGCTAATGCAGTAATTGCACTCTGCGATAGAACTTTCCATGGTGATGGAATGTTCTATTTCTGCTCTGTTATTGAGCAGAATTATGGTTTGTGTGATTAGGGAACTAAATTTTGTATTTAATTTAATTTTAATTTAAGTAGCCAGATGTGGCTGGTGGCTATTATACTGTAGAGTGCCAGGGTAGTGTGGTTTGGATTATGCCAATAAAATCTATGCTAATAGCTACAGAATTGAATGTAATTACTTAAGAATAATCCTCTTGCTAATCTGCTGTATATTTGGGATGTCCTATTATTTCTAATAAAAAAATGAGTGTAATAGGACTTGATACGTTTTACCACTTTAATAAAATGCTTTTCATGTTGTGCTTATATTTGGATAAGTAAAGAAGATTATAGCTGTAAACTATATTTTAAGCTAGTGTAACTTCCAACGGAGATAAAATAACTCTGTCTTTTTCCACACATGAGGTTAATGAAACACTATTATGCCTTTTACACTTATTTGAGGAGATTTTGATTGCTAAAATAAAGAGAAAGAAAAGGATTTTAAAAATGTTGTGTTTGTATATCATTTCAAAAATAGAAACTTTGGGAGGAGAAAAAATTATCAATTACAATTACTTCTAGTAGCATGGAAGTTAAGAATACCAGTCCATACACCACTGAAAGTGTTTTATTCTATCAGGCTGTTGCTGAAATTTGTATTTCCCTAGCAACAAAGCAGTAGATAGGTTTTTCCTTCCAAGGTAATTAGGCATGTACTGACACACAACCACATTTTATGCTATTCTACACAGTGAAATAACAACTAACATTTATTTAGTACTTGCTAAGAGTCAGGCACTATTCTTTGCAATTTACACGTATTAACTCCTTTTAACCTTATTACTGTTATTATTCACATTTTATGGTTGGATAAAGAGAGAAGTGGGGTATGTTTCCCAAGGTTACAAAGTAGTAAACAAAGAGGTCTCTAATTTTGTGATTTTATTCACAGGTTAACATAGATATTTAGTTTCTACGACTTGATTATAATTGTACTAAGCCATGACGATGTAAAACCGAAGAAAACATTTTTTTCCATACTCCTGGTCTATTCACAGATATAGTTAAGTAAACCAAAAGATAAAATATATTGTAAAAGAAGTGGTTAACAATGTTACATTTTTGCAGTTACATCCCCTACTCCCATGCACCTTTGTTTTTTCCTTTTGTTGCAATCTGGTTCCTTCCGCTTATAGATCTGTCTGTGGGGACTGTTGACTAGTAAAGTCTGGGGCAGATACATACTTGAACAGAGCTATTCACATGTGGCCTAAAATCAGAAGGATCATCATCACCTGAAAACTGGCTAGAAAATTCAAGTTCCCAGACCCCCTCCCAGTGATATTCAAATAGATGATGAAGGCGAGGTGCCTTTTGGGTCTGGCTTCTTTCACTTAGCAAAATGCATTTAAAGTTCATCCTTTCTTAAAATGTTTATTTATTTATTTTGACAGAGAGAAAAAGATAGTGAACCAGGAGGGGCAGAGAGAGAGAGAGGGAGACAGAGAATCCCAAGGAGGCTCTGCAGCTGTCAGCACAGAGCGCCGCAACGTGGGGCTCAAACTCGTGAACCATGAGATCATGACCTGAGCCAAAACCAAGAGTCTGACGCTTAACTGATTGAGCCACCCAGGCACCCCAAGATTCATCCATATTCTTAAGTGCATCAGTAGCCCATTACTATTAATTGCTGAGCATTATTACATTTTATGACTATTTTGCAGTTTGTTTATCCATTACAAGTGAAAGGGTATCTTGCCTATTTATAGTTCCAGCTATTATGAAAAAAAGCTGCCATAAACATTTGCATACAGGATTTTGGTGAGCAAAGTCTTTCAATTCACTTGGATAAACACCCAGGAGTGGGATTGCTTGATTTTTTAATAAGTGTATGGTTTTATTTTATAACAAGCTGTTTTCCAAATTGGCGGTCTCATTTTGCATTTCCACCAGTGATGAATGAGATTTCCTGGTGTCCTGCATCATTGCAAATATTTGGTATTGTCCTTGTTTGTTTTGCCCTTCTAATAGGTATTTAGTGGTATGTCATTATGGTCTTAATTTTTCGTTTCCCTAATGACAAATATTGTCAACATGGTCAAATAAGCTTCTTGTCATATACTTATTTGCCAACTTTATATTTTATTTGGTGAAGTGTTTACTCAGATATTTTGCCCAATTTTCAAAATTGTATGCTTTAGCTTTTTATTGTTGAATTTTAAGAGTTCTTTGTATATTCTAGATGCAAGTCCTTTGTCATATATGAGGATTTTAAAATATTTACTTTTAGTTTGTAGATTGTCTTGCCATTATTTTAATGATACATTTCCCAGAGCTATGACATAATTTTGACAGAGTTCAGTTTTTCAGTTTTTTCTTTTATGGATTATGCTTTTGTTATTGTATCAAATTTCTTCTATGTTTTCTTTTGGAAGTTTTATAATTTAAGTGTTATGTTTAGGTCTATGACCCACTTGTATAAAGTGCAATGTATCTGTCACTTTATTTTTTGTATGTGAATGTCTGGTTTCCCAGCACCATTTATTGAGAAGACAGTTCTTTGTCCATTGAGTTGCTTTAGCATCTCTGTCAAAAATTACTTATTTAGCATTGGGCTAATAACAGAGTATGAAGCCTGCTTGGGATTCTCTCTCTCCTCTCTCTACCCCTCCTCCACTCATGCTATCTCTCTCTCTCTCAAAAGTAAATAAATAAAACCTTAAAAAAATCACTTAATTACATTTGGACTCTGTCTTCTGTTCCATTGATTCACATATATCCTTCTTTATAAACCTGGATTGTCTGAATCTTTGTACTTAGTTATTCAGATTATTTGGGCCACTCTAATTTCTTTGAGTTTTCATATGAATTTTAGAATTAGCTTGTCAATATCTAATACAGTTTACTGAGATTTTGTTTAAGGCTGTGATACATTTATAGATTGTGTGGTGAAGAATTAACATCTTTAAAAAAATATTTATTTATTTATTTTGAGAGAGAATGTGATCAGGGGTGGGTCAGAGAGAGGAAGAGAGAGAGGATCCCAACCAAGCTCCATGCTGTCAGTGCAGACTCTGATGCAGGGCTTGAACCCACAAGCCTGAGATCATGACCTGAGCCAGTCGCTTAACTGACTGAGCCAAACAGGGGCCTCATGCATAATTAATGTCTTAAAAAAATGGAATATTGTAATCCATAAACATGATATGCCTCTTCATTTAGAACTAAAAAAAAAAAACCACAAACAAAAACCTTTATTTTCTTTTATCAGTGTTTTGCAGTTTTCAGCATACAGATCCTGCACTTTTTCTGTTTGATTTGTACCTGTGTGTTTTTTTTTCTGTATGTGTGCTTATGTGCACGCAGTGGAAATGACTACTAGAAATGCCTGTTTTTTTATTTTATTTTTTTATTTTTTTATCATTTCAAGTCCCGATTGTCATTGCTGCCACAGATTTACTTAGGAATACAGACAACTTTTGTATTTTGATCATGTATAAAGATGAACTTGCTAAACTATTAGTTATAAACTGATTTTGTAGATTCTTTTGAATTTTCTATGTCATGTTGCCTGGGAATTGAGATTTTTTTTTTCTTTTTCTTCTCCTCCCACTCCCCTGATTCATTGGTTGTGACTATCAGGACAAGGTTGTTCCTGATGCTGAAGAGTGGGTGGAGATATTGCCTCCTTTACCATTAAGCATGATTATGCTGTAGGGTTTCTTCTGTGAATACTATTTATCAGGTTAAGAAGATTTGGTTTAAATACATTTGCTTAGAGTTTTCATCAATAAATGGATATTGAATTTTAATGCTTTTTCTGTAACAATTGAGAAGATCATATGGTTTTTCCAGTTAGTCTGTTAATCTAGTGAATTATATTGATTGATTTTCAGATATTGAGCCAGTCTTGCATTCTGGCATGAGCCCTACGTGGCAGTGATATATTATCCTTTTTATATATTCTGTATTCAATTTCCTAATAACACTTTATTGAAGACTTTTACATCTATGATCATGTGGGATTTTGGTCTTTTGTTTTTCTTCTTGTTATTTTTGTGTCCAGTTTTGGGATTAGGGTAATATTAGCCTTATAAAATAGGTTGGGAGGTGTTTTCTATATTCTAGAAAAGATTATGTAGAATATATATTGTCTCTTTCTTGAATGCTTGGAAGAATTTGTTAGTGAACTCATATGGACCTGAAGTTTTCGTTTTTTTGTTGTTTTTTTTTTTTCCTTTAGGAAGAGAAGCACATATTTAACTGAAAATTCAATTAGAAAATAGATATAGAACTATTCATATTATTTTTTTAGTAAGTTTTGATAAATTTTTGTCTTTGAAGAAGTAGTACATTTTGTCTTATTTATTTTTTTTTAATTTTTTTTTTCAACGTTTATTTATTTTTGGGACAGAGAGAGACAGAGCATGAACGGGGGAGGGGCAGAGAGAGAGGGAGACACAGAATCGGAAACAGGCTCCAGGCTCTGAGCCATCAGCCCAGAGCCCGACGCGGGGCTCGAACTCACGGACCGCGAGATCGTGACCTGGCTGAAGTCGGACGCTTAACCGACTGCGCCACCCAGGCGCCCCTGTCTTATTTATTGAATTTAGGGCCATAGAATTTATTAAGTTTATTGAACTTAAGGCCTGTTTATCCTGTTAATATCTATGAAGTCAGTATATATGTCCAGTTTTTCATTTCTAATATTGGAAGTGTGTTTTTCTCTCTTTTTCCCCTGTCAGACTGGCTTGAGTTTTATCAATTTTTAAAATTTTTTTAAAGAAGCAGCTTTTAGTTTCATTGCTTTTCTACATTTATGTTTTCACTTTTACTGATTTCTGCTCACATATTTTTATAATTTGTTTCATTCTGCAAGCTTTTGGATTAATTTTTTTTTTGCCCAGTAGTTTCTTAAGGTATGTATTTAGATAATTGATTTGAGAACTTTCTTAATTTCTATCATGTTAATTTAATACTATAAATTTCCATCTAAGTAGTGCTTAAAGGATACCCCACAAATTTTGACATGTTGTGTTTTCATTTTTCTTTATTTAAAAAAATATTCCCTTAAGACTTCATCTTTTTTCTTGAGTTATTTTAAATATTTGAAAGTTTTTAAGATACTTTCACTGATTTCTAGCTTAATTTTATTATTATATGACACTTTATATAATTTCTATTCTTTTAATTTTTGTTTTGTATCCCAAAATATGGTCCATCTTGGTGAAATGAATTGTGTACATTTGAGAAGAGTGTTTTCTGCCATTGGCATGTGGAATAATATATACTAGGTTAATGGTATTTGTATAACCACCTGGAAGAGTCAACCCTCCAGTTCTCTTGTCCACCCATTCTTAAGGAAATTACTCCTGCCTCTAGGGGTTTACAAGTCTTGCTTATGCCATCAACTCTGGTGGAGTGTGTGGGTTTTCCTGGTCTCCTAGTGTTCTGCTTGGCCTCTTACCAGAAGAGCTTTCTTTCTTCCTCACCCAGCAAAGTTTAACTTTTTCCACTGAGAAACGTAGCTTCCTATCGTGATCTTGTGTACATATTATTTACATTTTAGTCTTTTAGTCATTCAACAAATATTTATTGACTACTGTATGCCAGGTCATGAATATGGTGATGAGAAAAAGAGAAGGAAAAACTCCTGGCCTCAAAGAATGTTTGTATTTTGTGGTTCAATTTCATCATCCTAAGCTTCTAAGGTAGTCAGATGAAATATCCACAATTGGCCCATCTTCCTGCTCCATTTCCCAGAATTATGATGACAGTGATTAAAGGAATCTGGTTGTTATTTTCAAGCACTCTTTATTGTTATATGCAAATAATCTTGTTTTAGGGAATGACTGGGGGATGAAGGTTTTTGACTACTGTCTCTATGCTGAGCTCTGTGAGATAGCTGGTTCAGAACCATTTCTTTGTTTGATACAGTCTTGTGGTACCTGTGAACCAAAGTTCTGCTGGCCACCAGAGTCAGGAGCTTAAGAGGTGTAGGCTGCCAAAACTAGGCACCAGACATGCTCACAAGCTCTCTTTGAGGAGGCTTCAGTGATCTGGAGCTGAGCAGAGGGAAAACACAAAAATGATATATGTTAGCCTCATCAGTCTCTGGAAAGAATTGCAACAGACCCCTTAATATGTATTAAATTGGAACAGTGAGTCCTCTCAACATCACTCATCATCAGGGAAATACAAATCAAAACCACAATGAGATACCACCTCACACCTGTCAGAATGGCTAACATTAACAACTCAGGCAACAACAGATGTTGGTGAGGATGCAGAGAAAGAGGATCTCTTTTGTATTGTTGGTGGGAATGCAAGCTGGTGCAGCCACTCTGGAAAACAGTATGGAGGTTCCTCAAAAAACTAAAAATAGAACTACCCTACGACCCAGCAATTGCACTACTAGGCATTTACCCATGGGATACAGGTGTGCTGTTTTGAAGGTACACATGCACCCCCATGTTTATAGCAGCACTACCAATAATAGCCAAAGTATGGAAAGAGCCCAAATGTCCATCGATGGATGAATGGATAAAGAAGATGTGGTATATATATATATATATATATATATATATATATACATACATACATGCAACAGAGTATTACTCAGCAGTCATAAAGAATGAAATCTTGCCAACTACATGGATGGAGCTGGAGGGTATTATGCTAAGTGAAATAAGTCAGTCATAGAAAGACAAAAATCATATGATTTCACTCATATGCAGACTTTAAGACACAAAACAGATGAACATAAGGGAAGGGAAATAAAAATAATATAAAAACAGGGAGAGGGACAAAACAGAAGAGACTCATAAATATGGAGAACAAACTGAGCATTACTGGAGGGGTTGTTGGAGGAGGGATGGACTAAATGGGTAAAGAGCATTAAGGAATCTACTCCTGAAATCAGGTTTGCACTATATGCCTACTAATTTGGATGTAAATTTAAAATAAAATTAAATTAAAATTAAAATGCCATCACTAATTAAAAAAAAATCAGAACAGTGAGTCCTCAATAACCCATAAGAACTATTTCTATGTTGTAGTCAATGGGTCTCATGGACACAAGCTCCATTGGCTTTCAGACCCAGATGTTTTGGGGTTTTATCCTTCAGGTGGCAGTCGCAGTCTTAAAAGTTGGGGTCCTGGATTTGGGGTCTAAATCCTTTGCTATTTGGGGAGAAGCTGGGAGTTGAGATTTCCCTTCCTATCATAGGGAAAATCCCCAGGGTGGGGCTGTGGTGAGATTGTGTCTACCTCTCCTATCCAGTTCGATGTGTTTTTTTTTCTTGTTCACCAGATGTGTAGGGGTCACTCAGCTAGTTTCTAGATTTCTTTCAGAGAGCATTCTTCTGTATGTAGTTGTATTTTCAATGGTCAGAGGGAAGAAATGAGTGCAGGAGCCTCCTACATCTCCATCTTGAACCAAAACTTCATTAAATTTCTATTGAATCAAAGCACTCTTTATTAGGTAGACTGCATACTTAGTTATGTAGTTTTATTGTGGCTGTCAAAATATGGAATATCAATATGGCTGTGCTTCAGCCATACTGTTGTTGTGAAAACACTATTCCTTTCTGTGATTTATAGTCTCCATCATCAACAGCCCAAATATCACCACCTACCCTACTCTGCTACTTTAGATCCTCTCAGTCCCTCTGCCTCTAGCTTCCTTCTGCATTATTCCAGCTTCACTGGAACAATGAGGCAGCCAGCTCCATGTAGGCATAAACCAATAGCACCTTGCCTCCTGCCTTACTCGTCACTTTTCATCACCAGCCATAGGTTTGCTTATTGGTATTGAGGCATAAGATTCCATAGGATATGCTTTGTACCCACGTCTGTGCAACTGGAAATGCAGGAATACCAAAATACTATAAGGATGATCTTCCAACCAGTAGGAGGTGAAGATCAGTCAATATATTCTTCTTCTTTACTTTCCCTGTTTCAGCTGCCCTGAGAGGTAGGCAATCACATTGCCTTTCAGGAGATGAACCCACAAGGCTGCATGGACCAGGTGGTTGGTTGTCTCTCCTTCCCTGTCTTGGGGCTTTTGTGCTCACTCATACTTCCCTGGAATTCTACTATCTAGGTAGTAATGCCTAACTTTTGCCTCAGGCTTTACTTTGATGTCATTCTTCTCTTAACAAATATAAACTTGTAAATGTGAGATGACACGAAAGGTGAAGCTCGTAAGGAAAGATTAAACAAAATGTCTCAGTCAGAAGCATCCCATATATGATCTCTACTCTTCTAGTATTTGTCACCCAGAAAGCATTATTTCATTCTTAAATAGTCCTTGTAGGAAGAATCTCAAGGAAACCAAGATGTGAAATGTACCTTATGGGAATGGAGCCCAAGTATTTAAGCTTTTATCACTGACAGAGCAGTGGAAGGCAATGTTTTAAAATAAAATGTATTCAATAAAGGAACTAGTTATGCCAAGATGAGTAAGTTCTACAGATCTGCTGTACAATGTGCCTGTACTTGACAATCCTGTGTTGCACACTTACAAATTGGTTATGAAGGTAATCTCACGTTAAGTGCTCTTACAACTCCCCACACACATAAGCAAACACAAAGGGGCACAAAGATGCTTTTTGGAGGTGATGGATATGTTTATTACCTTGATTGTGATGATGGTTCCATGCATATGCATATGTCCAAACTCATTAAATTGTATACATTAAATATATGCATCTTTCGGTATATCAATTATACCTCAATAAATCTGTTAAAAAATAATAGTAGGGGAACTGAATTCTGGAAGAGGGGATAAATGGTAACTCTGTGCAGTATCTGCTCAGTTTTTCTATGAACCTAAAACTGCCTAATGAAATAAGTCTGCTGATTAAAAAAATAAAAGCCAATTGTCCAAGTAGATGTAAGTGAAAAGTTAAGTCAGAAGCAGACAGTCAAAAGGTGAGAACACATAGCCTAGATTAGAAATGAAAATGCGAGAATCTGAGCTTCCTAGGGACCAGTTCCAAACACAGAAGAGTGATAATAACGTTCAGTCAAAAAAGCGTGAAGACTGGGAGAAAAAAACTGCAGGGCTGAATACTAGAAAAATAGCACAAAAATAGCACAGAAAATGGAAAGAAAAGCCTCTTGCAAGCCTGTTGCTTTTTAATCTCAGAGGAAAAGTTCATAGTAGAAATATAGAAGGTGGGGGGTGAGGGGGGGCTCCAAACACCTGTTCTTTAAAAAGTCCTTCCATCTCAGAGCCACTTTTGAAATGCAATCTAGATCTCATTTTGTCATACACCTGGCTTTCATGTTATCCTCTGATACCTGGTTCTGTGTATGGCAAACAAGATCTACTGAGTCCTGCGTGGAAGAAATCAGAGGCAAATGTAAGTTTGCTGTTTTTCTGTAGACAAAAACATGTGCAATATTTGTCCTGTTGCACATGAAATGTCAGCAGGGTAGGAAAGGGTGTTTGAAACTCCCAGCACAACCTCTGATATCATGGAATGCCTTCTAACTTTTGGCCTATTTCGAGCATTGAATTGAACACAAATTATTCAAAGAATGATATGGGTCAACTGAAAGAGATTGTTCTAAATATAACACTATTGCACATAATAGAAAATGTAGAGGAAAGTAGCAATTATTTACTGAGTACTAATTATTTTCCAGGACTCACTCTGCCAAATGCATTTTGCATCAATCCTGAGAAGTATACACTACCGTTAATCCTTTTTAAACATGAGGAAACAGACTTTGAGAAACTAATCCCTTGCTTTCACAAAAAGAGTACAGAAAGCAGAAATATGACATATGGCATCTATATTCCATGTGTCAGTCAGTAATGGTACCAATAGCCACTGCTGAAGGAAACCCATTGTGTGCTATGGTTTACAGGTACTATTTTTTTCAAGTTTATTTATTTGTTTTTAGAGGGGGAGAGAGAAAGCACGAGCAAGCATGGGGTAGGGGCAGAGAGAGAGAGAGGGAGAGAGAATCCAAAGCAGGCTCCATTGTCAACACAGAACCAGACAAAGGGTTTAAATCCATAAACTGTGAGATCATGACCTGAGCTGAAATCAAGTGTTGGACACTTAACCAACTGAACCACCCAGGTGCCCCTACAGATACTATTTTTAATTCACACAGAATTTTGAAAAAAAAAATGGTGGTTATTATTACTTTACTGGTAAAAAATCTGAGTCTCACCAGGGTGAATAACTTAATCAAGGTGACACAGTAAGTAAGGAGAAAAGTCAGAATCTGAACACAAGTTAACTAGACTTAAGAATGTATGATGTCAACCTTAAAAATAAAACTGCCACTGGGACGCCTGAGTGGCTCAGTGGGTTAGGCATCTGACTTCAGCTCAAGTCATGATCTTGCAGTCCACGAATTCGAGCCCCGCGTTGGGCTCTGTTGCTGACAGCTCAGAGCCTAGAGCCTGCTTCAGATTCTGTCTTTCTCTCTCTCTGCCCCTCCCTCACTCACAATCTCTCAAAAATGAACAAATGTTAAAAAAAAAAATAAAACTGCCAGTTATTTTACTAGCAAAAGATAGGTTTATTTGAGAAAAGCAGAAAATTACAATCCATGGCTAGCAAATCACAGCAAAATCATAAGTCAGTCCAACAACAACAACAAAAAAGAGAGGAACATTATTTTATAGAGAAGGAGGAAGTTGAGAGGAGTTGTTTTGAGGGAAAGTCCTTTGGAGAAAAGCAAGAGTTCAGGGTGGTGAAGGTTCCTCATTGGCTAAGTTGCAGGGGTAAATTCTTGTAGAAGATGCAATGTACTTTCCCTGGGTGGCCTATAATTGATCATTCTTTCCTGTTAAGGAATCTTCTGTTGGGTCTGTAATTGACAATTCTTCTTGTGATTAGCATTGGATGGTATGGCTCCCCCTAGTAGCCTTCCTGTCTAGCATCCTGAATCTACTTTTTTGGTTTCTCTTTATTCATTTTCACAGCTGGAGTCTTATTTATTTGTTTTGTTTTATTTTTAATATACTGCTATCATTATAAAATAAATATATATGAATGATATATGAAGCTTTCCATGTAACACTGGGTCCATTGTGGATGCTCAAAACATATGGGTCTTTTTTCTGCATGGTCTCAGACAAGTTGGTGGTTGAAATCTAGTACTCTGTCTAGAGTTAGCCAAAACAACAATAACAGCAGCCAGGGTCAGTAAACAGTAAGCACAGTGAATCTACCATTCCTTGTCAGTTTGTCTTTCAGAGTTCTAACAAGGTAAACCTAATCAGTATAAGTCACTCCTTTTTTTTTTTTTTTTTTTTTTTTTTTTTGCATACCAGAAAGCAAATGTCTGCAGAAGAGTATTTGGGAATCAGTAAAGCAACTATGGTTTCCTGAGAGACAGATCCCAGAAAGAAACAGCTCCAGGAAACCAGGAATCCACCATTGGTGAGTCACCATCCAGTTACATTGCACCTACTGACTACTTGTGTTATGTATATTAACAGCAGATTAGAACCCCAGAGTCATGATTTGTCTGTGTGTACCCCCAGAAGGAATCTCAAAGGTCATCTATCTTACCCCCCCCCAATTGTCCAGATAAGAAGATTAAGACTCTGAAAGGTAAAATGTCTCACTAAGTTCACGTGTTTTGAATTCCTCTTGTCCTATGTTATGCCAGATTTTCAGCCTCAAGTCCAGGGACTGACCTACACTGAAGGTTCAGCAGGCTGGATGGAGGACTGCCCTGAGGTCTGTGGTGACTGAAATCAAGCTACAGTGTGTAGAGTAGCATTGGTTTGAGAAAGGTCTGCTTCCCTGCCAGAACACTTTCCTCCTTGTTAAGTGGAGCAAGTATTCCTCTACTTTTTCTTGGGGAATACTCCTGCACTCAATTTGTAGCAAAAGAGAGGGAGTAAGTTACTTCATGTTAGTATAACCAATCTTCCCATACATAATCAGAGACAGAATCTCAGGAACTAATATTAAGAGAACTGCCTTTTTAAAATTATCATTATTTGAAGTATAGTTTGCACACAATGTTACATTAGTTTCGGGTATCCAATATAGTGATCCAACAACTCTATACTGATGCTATCTATACTCGCCACAAGTATAGCTACCATCTATCACCATATAATGCAACCACAATACCATTGATTAAATTTCCAGGGAACATATCTTGTATTGAAGACAGTAGCCTAGTACTTAATTTACCTAATTTTATTTTATCTTCCTAATGACACTGTGTAAGGTAGTAATTATCTCTGTACTACAGGGGTAGAAACAGAGGCTCACAGAAGTCCAGATATTTTTTCCCTGTTAGAAAGTGGATGAACAATGGTATGTATGATTCCAAATCCCAGACATCCTGAGAAGTGTTTAGTTAGAATAATAGCCTCATGTTGAAGCAACCCAAAGAATAAGTAAAATTATTTTTCCAAGTATGTGATTTACAGCCACAGCAGTTGAAGATTTTCTTTCTTTCTTTTTTCCTTTAATTAGAGGACTGATATTAGTAAAATTACAAAATGAAAACCCAAGCTGGTAAGTCTGTGGACAAATGGACACTAAGGCCACATTTATATATCTAGAATCAACATTTAGAGAGGGTAGATTAATAAAGCAAACAGAGTGATGGCGATTACCCTGGTAACATAATCTCCATTGAGCCTTGCTTGAGGAGAAAATGAAAAGCTCCAACATCTGTCAGGTTCAACCAGAGTTCATTGAAGATAGAAAGTGTTACATGCTTTGCTTTCTCTTTTTTTTTTTTTCCTTAAAAATCAAAGGTGGCAGAATTAACACAGATGATCTAGCGTCTGGAGGACAGTGGTTCAAAGCTTTCATTAGAGTCCTGGTTACCGAGTAGAATGAACCAGTGGCACCAACACAGTCTTTGGGGCTCAACTCAAGATTCTTTCCATGAAAAAAAAAAACATTACCAGAAATTATAACATTTCTCTAAATGAAATTTAGCCACCAATTTCAGGCTCACTTTGAAAGGAAATATTATCATAAGAGTTGGCTTTAGTATTGGGCCATTTGTTTTTTAAGTTGCTCTTCTTGTCTAAGTAGAGGAAGAGGTATTTGCCATAAAAGTCAGTTTTTCTTATCCTCTTGGGCATAGAAGTTTAAACAAACCCCCTCACATGAAAAGAATAGCAGGTGTATCCTGGTGTATCCTCCCACCCCACACTCACTCACTTTTTACCCTGCCAACATCTATCCATTTGGTAACATCTTGTCATACTTTTTTTTTTAAGTTAATTTACAAGTTAATTAACATACAGTGTAGTCTTGGTTTCAGGAGTAGAATCCAGTGATTCATCTCTTACATATGACACTCAGTATTCATCCCCAAAAGTGCCCTCTTTAATACCCCTTTCCCATTTAACCCACCCCTTTACTTTTGTTTTTAGTTGAAATATATTTGACACATAACATTGTGTAAATTTAAGGTGTACAACATCTTAATTTGATACATTTATATATTGTAATGTGATTGACACTGTAGCCATAATTAACACCTACCATATTAATTATCATTTTTTAATGGTTGGAAGAATTAAATTATATTCTCTCAGCAAGTTTGATGATTATAATACAAGACTGTGCATTAAGTCTCTAGGGCTTATTTAGTACTTGTTGCAAGTTTGCACCCTTCAACGTCTGTCCTACCCTCCCCCCATATCTTAATAACCACCATTTTCCTTTGTCTGTTTTTACATATTTAGCTTTTTAAAATTCCACATACAAGTGATATTATTCAGTACTTATCTTTTTCTTTCTGACTTACCTCACTTAACATAATGTCCTTATGTTCTATACATGTTATCACAAACAGCAGGATGTCTTTTCTTTTCATGGCTGAATAATATTTCATTTGGTCAACAGGTACATGAAAAGATGTTCAACATCAGTAATCATCAGGAAAATGCAGATAAAAACCACAATGATGTATTACTTCATACCTGTTAGAATGGCTATCATCAAGAAGATAAGGGATAATAAATGCTGGCCAGGAGGTGGAGAAAAGGGAACACTTGTGCACTGTTGATGGGAATGTAAATTGGTTCAGGTACTATGGAAAACAGTATGAAAGTGCTTCAAAAAGTTAAAAATAGGTCTATCATATTGCCATACTTCTTAAAGGCATGTAGACACATGAATGTACCCAATACAAATAGTATTTTGTGCTGTTTGCTATTTTATATACCATTTTGCAGGGGTTTATTTTCACTAAACTAGTATGTTTTGGGGGGTGGTTCATTCTATAAAAATCTTCCTTATCATGCACAACTGCTATAGTATATTCTCTAGTATGCCTTATCCATTCAATAATTGATAGTATTTTACAACTTTTTTTTTATTTTTCATAAACAAGATGCTAAAAACACCCTGGGACAAGCCTACTTGTTTGTCTGGGTTTCCCTACAATTGTGTTCTACTGATTCACACTGCATCATATCTATCCTGCCCTTGTCATGTCTCCAAGCAAGCAAAGCACATTCCCTGTCCCATTATTGGCTTTGGACCTGTGAGCACCACATTGGAAGGGACACTCTGCTTCAGATGGTGTGGTTCAGCTCCACCTGTGGCTCTTTCTCCCTTTGCCTCAGGAACAGCATATCTGAGATAAGGGCTGCTTTCTTCCATCTATGACTCCATAATGGGAGCACATGCAGAGAAGACCAGAGCTGACCCACATTCCCAAGTGGTGGTAACAGAGAAAGAGAGATTTCTTATTATACCACTCTGGGATATTAGGGACATTCAATACCATTGCAAAAGCTGAATAGTGTAACTAAATTCTAACAAGTAGAATGACTGAGTCATAAGTTTAAGTCCATTCTACAAATATTTTGAAGTAAAAGATTTTGAACCTACTGTTCCAGATTCTGGGGTTCATAGCAGTGTATAGCAGTGAAGAAAATCAAGTTCCTACTGGCAGGGTGCTTATGTTCTGCACATGTTATACATTTTTAAAGTTTTAATAAATGCCATTAAATTGCCTTCCCCTAATATATAGTTATAAATAGAGAGGAAATTTAGGGTGCTTTGTCTTTCTAGATTGCTTCTCCTCTATTCCCTAACCTGCAATGAAGTGCTTTCATTCTAAGCATGAGCTCAGCAAAGCTGGCTGTACAACTAACCCTCACCTTATAGACTCTGGAAGCCAGTCTGGCTGTGGATATTCTACCTGGTAATATGATCTTTAACCTTACTTTTTAGTTTTCAGCATGAAGGCATGCTCTATCTTTACTCATATGATAAGGACAAATGAGATTATGGAAACTCATGGTTTACAATGTCTTGAAATCTTAGGCCTTTCTGTGGTTGCATGGCCATGATAGGCCATAGAACTGACAGAACTCAGTGCAGTGGAGTGAATGGAGAGGTCAGAGAGAGAACAGCTAGTGCTGTAGGGCAGGTTTAGCAAACTGGGGTCTAGGGGCCACGTCCCAGGGAAAGGAACAGGAAGAACAACCTGACTCCAGAGTTCAGCCTGACTAGGCAAAGATGCATCTCAGAGGTCCACAATATCCTTATTGCCATTTTCCTGATGTCCTGGAAACTGTGGATGAGCCCTGGCCCCTGCATGTCCTCTAAGTCATATACTTCTTACCAGACTCTTCTGCTCTTTTCAACATCCAGTGTCCTACTAAAGTCTTGGCCCTTTTCTGAAGTACTTAAGCAGGCTCCTGATATCCTGTTGTACAACTCTTGTCAAAATCCGTTTTAGAGAAACTGAGGCCAGCTTCTCCTATTAAAGTAGGCATTGGTTCTTCAGAACTTCTATCCTGGCTAGATGCTTTTTAGTCCAGCCTATCTTCTCTTCTCCCTGTGCTGTCTGTCTCTGCTGTGCTGTATCTCTTGGGGCTCTTCAGCCTCTATTCTAGCAACTCTTTTGAGCTCCTGTCTTCTGCAAACCTGGTTTATCCACATAGTCTGTGTCACTGAGGCTTCATGTTACCTTCCCAGCCAAGTGCACAGAATTATAGGCAATATACTCCTATGCTCTTGAATTGCCTGGGCATCATTTTTCAGAAAAATTCCTGAAGAAATCTTGATTTTGAATCGCATTCTGAATATAGAAAGAACACACTTTCCAGAAGTCATGCATGACCACACAGTAACAGCAGCAAATGTATATTTAAGGCTCAATTTTTGTGTGTACTATTCTAAGAATTTTACATATATTAATCTTCACACAATGCTATGGAGTAGCTCACCTTTTTAAAGGTGAGAAAATTGAAGCACAGAGAAGAAAAGTGCCTCACTCAATGTCACACATTTAGAGGCATCATTGAAAGGTGACTCTGGGGCGCCTGGGTGGCTCAGTCAGTTGAGCCTATGACTTCGGCTCAGGTCATGATTTCCCAGCGCATGAGTTCGAGCCCCGCGTTGGGCTGTGTGCTGACAGTTTAGAGCCCGGAGACTGCTTCAGATTCTGTGTCCCCCTCTCTCTCTCTGTCCCACCCCTGCTTGTGCTCTGTCTCTCTCTGTCTTTCAAAAATTCATAAACATCAAAAAAATTGTTTTTAATTAAAAAAATAAAAAAAAAACAAAAGAAAGGAGACTCAGAATATTCCCAGGTGATATAGTTCTGGAGACAGGAGAAGTAATTTCTTCCCACCAATAAAGGAATTTCCTGATCAGCATCATTGGAGATTACTTGAATATTTCAAAGGCTTATGAGTGCAAGTTTTTTGCTACATTACCATATGTACCAAGTATATTTTTTTGGATGAGTAGTTTGAATAAAGTTTACTCTCAATTTGAAAAAAGATAATCTCAATCCAAAGTCTGTGCTTAACATTGCCTTTAAATAAAATATTAAAGTGGCAAATACTATAGTGGTGACTATTAAGGGAGAAAAATCAGCAGAATTTGCTAATTCCTTGTTTGTAAGGAGAGAAGGGGAGGGGACAATAAAAATGACTCCCAAGTTTCTGGTTTACATTGAACGTCTTGGTACTTGCAAGAGAATCAAAAGGCAGAGTCACAGGCTTTTGGGGCAATAGGCTGGCTGCTAAATTTGGGACTGTCAGATAGACAGTGCTCTCAGACAGTCCAGGTCAGCTGGACCACAGTTATTTGTGTCCCGGAAAGTCAGACTCCAGTTTGCATCTGGGCCCAGCCCTACTCCTCTGCCTGTAACCTGTGAAAGTTATTTCATATTGGGACCATTATTTTCTCACTGATGATGTGGGGTGATGGTAATTCCTGTTTCATGGAATCATTTGATATAGGCCTTTAAACTGTAGATAATAATATAGGCCTGAACATTCTTGTGTAAACCCCACATGGAAACAGGCATGGTGGCAGCAGCCTCCCAAGTCAGCTTTCCCTGTCACCAGAGAATCCCCAAAAGCCATTGATGGGTATACCCCTTTCAGAGAGGTGGGAAGTCCACTAAGTAAGAGGTTGGTATCACTCCTTACCTCTGGATCTTTCGTTAGATAAAGGTTTTAGATTTTACTTGGTTTTGGATAAACCGATTCATCCAATATATATCAGTCTTACAAACTAAGTAACAGCAAAATAACTTAGTGGCAAATGCCAACTCACCTATGGCCTAGAATTTCAGAAATAATTTCTGAAGCTGGAAAAGGGGTTTTGTGTTCCTTGAGAGTGCTGCTATTACTACCTGAAACACCAATTGCCATGGAGGTGGGGTTGGGGGGCAACCTACTGATTCAGAGCACATGCCTGAAATGGGTTGGTGGAGTAGACAAAATAAGTACTGACTTGTTTCAGAATCAAACAGCCACTATCGAGAGAAACCATTTTTTTAACATTTATTTATTTTTCAGAGAGAGAGAGACTGGGGGACTGAGGATCTGATGTGGGGCTCAGAGCAGAGCCCGATGTCAGCGCAGAGCCCAATCTGGGGCTCAAACTCACGAACCTTGAGATGATATCCTGAGCTGAAATCAAGAGATGGCTGCTTACCAGACTGAGCCACCCAGGCACCCTAGAGAAATTATTTTTATAAACACATCTTAGTTCTGAGATTGGAATATCTAACAGCCCGCTTAACTATTTTTAAGTGTTTAAAATAGATCAGATTCTAAGTTTGAATTAGTGTATACTTCATCAGGTGGACTATTCACAATAAGAGATGGTTTATTGATTCAACTCCACAGAACATAAAGCAAGATGAAAAATGAGGCCATGATTGAACACCATGTACAATGACAAAGAGAATATCATCTTTTCTGGGCATGCTGTCTCTTTATTTGACAATGTTGGAAAAACTATTAGACAAAAAGAGAAATGAAAATTGTGGTATCCACCGCACATTCAACTGGGGTCATTTAAGCCATGTATGTAAAATGATGGCTTAGAAAGGGAATGGCGGAATACCCCATTTAGCTATAGACTTGCTCTGACACGCAGAAAAGTGAAGCACTGCTAACAGTGTAGTGCTGGGGGGTTAGTACCTAGATCTCCTGATTCATGATCTTCTTGATTTCTAGTAACCAGGTTTTATTTTTATTTTTTTAAATTTTTTAACGTTTATTTATTTTTGAGACAGAGAGAGACAGAGCATGAACGGGGGAGGGTCAGAGAGAGAGGGAGACACAGAATCTGAAACAGGCTCCAGGCTCTGAGCTGTCAGCACAGAGCCCGACGCGGAGCTCCAACTCAAACCGCGAGATCATGACCTGAGCCGAAGTCAGAAGCTTACCCGACTGAGCCACCCAGGCGCCCCAACCAGGTTTTATTTTTATTTACTTCTTGTCTTCTTGCTCAATGCCCAACTTCTCTGTGGAGCATCCCTTGGCCTTTCTGGCCTGACGAAGTATTTCCCCACTCTGACTTCCATGCTTCCACTTTCTGACAGCTTCAGGTAATGATACTGCTCTGCCTTCTATCATTTCTCCTCTGCCCAAGGCTGAAAATGTGCTTCAACCTTTTGTTGCTGTGTCACTTTATGGACTACAAACAATGGCCCTATACACAAAAGTTTACAGAAATCCAAGATTGCTTTCTCCCTTTTCATGCTTTTCCCTCTTGGGTCCAACCTGATGACCCATGGAGGAAAGTAGAGATTATTTCCTTTATAAGATTTCTACTGTTTCTTAGAGACATTGTGGGAAGGAGTAAAAATACTTGATTTACTCTGGAATGTAGGTAGTTGCACTTGTTTTGAGAATTAAAAGATCTTTCCCATTGTTCATTGGAAAAACTGTAGCATACAATGGCTGGATGTCATTCCACATCAATAAAACTGCAGGTGTTTACTCTTTTTATTAAGAAAGTGAAATTTTCATAGGTACTAATTTTCTTGAGTTATTGTGTTTTATGATAAATCTACATTTAATTTTCAGTAGTGGAAAAGAGAAACAAAGTTTCAGACATAAAAGGATTTTGCACAATCCAATATGTGTTTAATTATAAGTATCAAGAACGATGAAAGCAAGGCATTGAGCAGTCAAGTGGCTGTGAAACTTAGTTACTATGGCAACAAGGGTGATTATAATGTTGTGGAGTTATGTGGCTGTTCTAGGTGGACCGAGAGAGTGTACAAAGGGAAAAGGGGAATTTGAAGGTGTGACGTCCCCAACTCAAAACATGCATAGACAAATCTGCAAATCTGTATGAGTAACATCTTTACTTTCTTTACTGCAAGGAAGATGTGAAAAACAAGTCCTGGTTCTATTAGTTGTAGAGTTGCAGTTCCATTTAATTAGTTAGTTACCTATTATGGGAGGGATTTGTTAGTTGGTGATGACTTTTCCCCTGGTTTTATTGACATGTAATTGACATACAACATTGCATTAGGCATGAAGCATGATGAGTGGATATATGTATATATTTCAAAATGATCATTGCTCACATAGTTGCAATTAGCAACTTTCAAATATACAATACAGTATTGTTAACTACAGTCACCATCCCAGAACTCATTTACATTCCAGAACTTATCTATCTTATAACAGGACATTTGTACCTTTGATCACCTTTACCCATTCCCCCTACCTCTCAACCTCACATCTGGCAACCAAACTGTTTTCTATATCTGTAAGTTTCTTTTATATTTAGATTTTGCATATAAGTGACATCATAAGGTATTTGTCTTTCTTTGACTTATTTCACTTAACATAATGTCCTCAACTTCCATTCAGTTGCTGCAAATGCCAGGATGTCCTCCTTTTCCATGTTTGAATAGTATTCCATTGTATACATATATGACATTTTATTTGGTCATTCATCTCTAAATGGACACATGGGTTATTTCCACATCTAAGCTGTTAAATATAATGCTGTAATGAACATGAGAGTGTACATATCTCTTTGAGATAATTATTTTGTTTCCTTCAGATACATACCTAGAAGTGAGATTGGTGGGTCATATGGTAGTTTTATTTTTAATTTTTGAGGTATCTCCACACTGTGGCTGCACCAATTTACATCCCTATCCATAATGCACAAGACTTCTACTTCCACCTAAATATACAACCTTGCCAAGTCCCTTATATTAAGACCAGGGTACTGGTGGAGAAGATGAGGGTCTAAGATGAGAGATGGAGATTGTGCTGGACAGTTGCTATAGTGGCCTTCATGATCACTGACTCCCAGTATTCACACTCTTATATAATCCACTACCTAAGTGTGTGAGTAGGAACTGTGACTTGCTTCAAAACACTGGAAGATGGCAAAGGTGATGGGATCCATGTGATTACATTTCATAGGATGTAATTTGTCTTGCTAGGAGAATCTCTCTCACTCTCTGTGACTTTGCAGAAGTGAGCTGCCATATTGTGAGCTACCACATGGAGAGGACCACGTGGAATAGAGCTGAGGGTGGTCTCTAACATACAACCATAAAGAGACTGAGGCTTTTAGTGTGACAGCTATAAGAAATGCTGTCAACAACCACATGATCTTGGAACCAGATCCTTTCCCATTTGAGCCTCAGATGAGAGAGCAGCCCCTGCTGACATCTTGCTTGCAGCTTGTGAGACCCTGAGGCAGAGATGTTAGCAAATTGATGCCCACACTTCTGACACGAAAAACACATTAGGTTTGTGTTGTTTTAAGCCAGTAGTTCTGCAGTAATCTGGTTATACAGCAATAAGTAACCAATGCAGGGGTTAGAATTTGCCCAAATAGAGATAGAGCTGAGCATTTTGACCCCACATTCCATGTGAACTTTCCTCCTGACCCTCCTCTCCCACCCTCCAGTGAAGGGACCTATTCTCTTCAGGAAAAAGTCTTTTCAATGACTGTATCTAAGGCAATTGCCTCAGAAGGAGATGTTAATTTTTCTCAGCTCTCCCCATGGCATCCAGATCCATAGTGGGAATTAGATCCCAGGAAAGCCAGTCAGAGAACTAGTCATTTTTAGAAAGATAATACAAATACCAAAAAAGCTGCAAAAACTTACCAGTTTTTATCTGCAAGAGTCAGAGGAAACATGCATGAGAGTGAATTTTAAGAATATTATAACAAAATGGACAAAATTTGAGATGAGATTGAACTGAAATTATTAATACAGATGGTTCACATGGATGTAATTTGTTGGCTTACCCATGTGGAATGATATTACCAGTATGCTAAGTTGTGTAACTAAAAGCTGCATTCAACTGTTGCCCACAATTAATGAGACTGAGAAGTCAAAAGTTTCCCGGCAACCTCTAGAGTTCAGGAAATGGGCATGTTGGAGTGGATCTCTTATGTGCTAACTACTCAGCCATTCTTTAAATAGCTACACAGAGGACCTGGAAGACACTCTTTTCACCAAGATACAAAGAATTAATTGGTGTAGATGGTACTAGTATACCTGAAAAATTCTTTGATGTCTGCCCTCTGTAATTGGAAATTAACAGTAGAAGGTACTATACTGGATACTGGATTCCCTGTTCATAGTTAGAATAATATGATTCTGGAATGGTAGACGCCAGATGATGGAACTAAAAAGTTGGAGGATGGATTGACAATTAGGGTGATTTTAAAAAGAAAAGCCTATTTATTTTGGAGTACTTTTACATTTACTGAAAATTTGAAAAAGATAGTACAGAGAGTTCTCATATATGCTTCACCCAGCTTTCTTTAATATTAGCATCATATATATCTGTGGCAAATTTGCCAAAACTAAGAAATTAACATTACACAGTACAATTAACTAACTACAGACTTCACTGGAATTTAGCTAGTTTTTTTTCTCTCTTGTTTTGCTCTGCTTTCAGATCCAATCCATGTTGCATTTATTCTCCTTTGTCTCCTCTGATCTATGATAGTGTCTTATTCTCTTCCCACCCCACCCCCCCATGATCTTGACTATATTAGAGAGTACTTGGGTATTTAGGCAAGTATTTTGTAATGTGTTCCTCCATTTGGATTTGTCTGATGATTTAATGATTAGACTAGGGTTAAGGACTTTGGGGAAGGATACCACAAAAGTAAAGTGCCCTTCTCATCACATCATGTCAGGGGATACCAGATAGTAACTGACTCATTATTGATGATATTAACCTATATAACTTGGTTAAGGTAGTATTGATGAAGTTTCTCCACTATAATGTTGTCAATTTTTTTTTCCTTTTCATACTTTCTTGTTTGGGAGAGAATCACTAAGTGTAACCCAAACCCAAGAGGAGAGGAATTAAGTTTCACCTTTTGAAAGGGAGAGTATTTGTATATTATTTGGAATTCTTTTGCAAGAAAGATTTGTACCTTCTCACATTTATTTATTTATTATTCAGCTATTTATTTATATCATTATGGATTCATGGATTTTTTCTTTGGATTATAACTCAATATTTTCATTATTTATAGTATTGTTCAAAATGTGCCAGCTTTGACTATTGGAAGCTGTTTTAGGATGGTCTATATATCCTTTTTTATATCTAACATTTTTTAAAGTACTTCCAAAATTACTTTCTGGCACTTCAAGATGCACTAAACCTGTTTGAATTTTCCCTTCTGCAAGCATAGAATCAACCATTTCTCTTAGTAAACCTGGTTCTATTTGTTGAAGAATGAAATTGAAAACGAGATCTGGGTGCTGGGTATGTCATTACTGTAGGCTTGTTACTGCTTCTAGACCCTCTCAGTGGGTAGCTAGAAAAAAAATATATATATATATGTATATTATCATTTACACATAATGAATTTCTGTCTACCTACCTACCTACCTACCTACCCTGACCTACCTACCTATAAAAGTGATACATAGATAAAAATTAACATGAGTTCATGGTAATTCCAGCTCAGCATCTAGGGTTTATTCTATCTTTCCCTCTCCTTACATATTATTAACTTTATATCTGACAAAAAAAAAAACCTAGTTTTCATTTTCTACAATTTATTTATTTAAATGCATTGTACATGCAACTTTAATTCATGATTCTTTTTTTTTTTTTAATTCATGATTCTTAACTCAAACCCACTATTGTAACTTTTTACATACAGGTTTGGTTTGTTGTGGGTTTTTTTTGTGTTTTTTGTTTGTTTGTTTTGTCTTTAACCTTATCATATTTAGTCAAAACAATTTTCCAAAGTTACTTAGGTCAAGCCATTTTTGCTACATCAATTTAAATGTTTGTTTATTTTTGAGAGAGGGAGAGAGAGACAGAGACAGAGAGAGACACAGAGAGGAAAAAGAAAGAGAGAATCCCAAGCAGGATCCCTGCTGTCAGTGCACAGCTTCATGGGGGCTCGATCTTAGGAACTGTCAGCCTGAGCCAAAATCAAGAGTTGGACACACCCAACTGAGCCACCCAGGCACACCTTGCCACACTCAATTTAATAAGACTATGCATACATTTATAATACAGTAGATTTCTTTATTATACTGGGCATCCTGCCTTGGGATCTCCCAAATCCTTAATGATTTATTTGATATTAGCATGCAAATAAGTTCACTCTGTAGCATTTCACTCACTTCTATGAGTCTTAACAAATTCATGGATTCATGTATCTACCATCATAGTGCCATATAAAACTGTTCCATTACCCTAAATATCCATGTGTGTTCCCTTTAAAGTCAACCCCACCTTCATCAATCATTGGCAACCCCTTGTGATTTTGCTTTTTTTTTTTTTTTTTTTAATGAGGTATATACATGGAACTGTGTAGCCTATTGGGTCTTGCTTCTTTCACTTTGCACAATTTAATATTGATCCAATACTTATAAATTCATTTATGGTCCAACTTATTTAATACTAATTATGTGATTCAGTAGCTCATTTATTTTATTTATTTATTTATTTTAACTCACAGCCACTTTAATGGTTGGTTTATCAATCTCTCCTTGTAGCTCTAGCAAATATTCCTTTACATAATTTAGGCTTTAATTTTAAAGGAATGCAAGATTTGAATTGTTACACTTTTCTGGTAAATTTAACTATCATTAAGTTGTGGTCCTTTTTATTTTTTCTAATTCACAATTCATTTTTATTTATTTTTATTTTTTTTAATTTTTAAAATTTTAAAATTTTGTTTTAAATTTACATCCAAATTTGTTACCATATAGTGCAACAATTATTTCAGGAGTAGATTCCATAATGATCTTTACCCATTTAGCCCATCCCCCCTTCCACAATCCCTCCAGTAACCTTCTGTTTGTTCTCCATATTTAAGAGTTTCTTATGTTTTGTCCCCTTCCCTGTTTTTATATTATTTTTGCTTCCCTTCCCTTATATTCATCTGTTCTGTGTCTTAAAGTCCTCATATGAGTGAAGTCATATGATATTTGTCTTTCTCTGACTAATTTCGCTTAGCATAATACCCTCCAGTTCCATCCACGTAGTTGTAAATGGCAAGATTTCATTTGTTTTGATTGCCAAGTAATACTCCATTGTGTGTGTGTGTGTGTGTGTGTGTGTGTGTGTGTGTATCACATCTTCTTTATCCATTCATCCATTTATGGACACTGGGCTCTTTCCATACTTTGGCTATTGTTGATAGTGCTGCCATAAGCATTGGGGTGCATGTGCCCCTTCAAAACAGCATACCCGTATCACTTGGAAAAATACCTAGTAGTGCAATTACTGGGTCGTAGGGTAGTTCTGTTTTTAGTTTTTTGAGGAACCTCAATACTGTTTTCTGGAGTGGTTTCACCAGCTTGCATTCCCACCAGCAATGCAAAAGAGATCCTCTTTCTCTGCATCCTCACCAACATCTGTTGTTGCCTGAGTTGTTAATGTTAGCCATTCTGTCAGATGTGAGGCAGTATCTCATTGTGGTTTTGATTTGTATTTCCCTGATGATGAGTGATGTTGAGCATTGTTTCACGTATCTGTTAGCCATCTGGATGTCTCCTTTGGAAAAGTTTCCATTCATGTCTTCTGCCCATTTCTTCACTGGATTATTTGTTTTTTGGGTGTTGAGTTTGATAAGTTCTTTATAGATTTTGGATACTAACCCTTTATCTCATACGTCGTTTGCAAGTATCTTCTCCCATTCTACTGGTTGCCTTTTAGTTTTGCTGATTGTTTACTTCACTGTGCAGAAGATTTTTATTTTGATGCAGTCCCAATAGTTCATTTTTGCTTTTGTTTCCCTTGCCTCTGGAGACGTGTTGAGTAAGAAGTTGCTGCAGGCAAGATCAAAGAGGTTGTTGCTTGCTTTCTCCTTGAGGATTTTGATGGCTTCCTGTCTTACATTTAGGTCTTTCATCCATTTTGAGTTTATTTTTGTGTATGGTGTAAGAAAGTGGTCCAGGTTCATTTTTCTTCATGTCGCTGTCCATTTTTCCCAGCACCACTTGCTGAAGAGACTTTCTTTATTCCATTGGATATTCTTTCCTTCTTTGTCAAAGATTAGTTGGCCATATGTTTGTGGGTCCATTTCTGGGTTCTCTATTCTGTTCCATTGATCTGAGTGTCTGTTTTTCTGCCAGCTCATTTGTTTTTATTGCTGAATGATATTCCATTGTATTATATGCCACAATTTTTTTTAATCAATTTATTGGTCATCTTGGTCAACTATTTGGACAGAGACTTTTACTTTTTTATATTTTTGGGCAAAGTTTTTATCTACAAATTCAATTTATTTAATAAGTATAGAGCTTTGCAGGTTATCTATTTCTTTTTGAGTGAGTTTTGTAATTTGAGGCTCCCAAGGAATTGGTCTATATCACATAAGTTTTCAAATTTAGGGTCACAATGATGTTTGTGGGATTCTGTTATTTTTTTAATGTTTATTTATTGTTTAGAGAGAGATACAGACAGAGCATGAGCAGGAGAAGAGCAGAGAAAGAGGGAGGCACAGAATCTGAAGCAGGATCCAGACTCTGATCTGTCAGCACAGAGCTCAACGTGAGTCTCTAACTCAGGAATCACAAGATCAAGACCCGAGCAGAAGTTGGATGCTTAACTGTCTGAGCCACCCAGGCGCTCCAGGATTCTGTTATTTTTTAATACCTGTAGGATCAGTATTGAGGTTGCCTGTTTATTTCATGACATAGGTAATTTGTGTTTACCTTCCTTTATCTTCGTGATCCTCACTAGATGTGTATTCATTGTACTGATCTCTTTAAGAACCAACTATGATAATTTTCCTTATTGTTTTTCCATTTTCTGTTATCAAGTGTATTGACTTGCTCTAATTTGTCTTATTTCATTCTTTCTGTTTATTTTAGCTTTAATTTTCTCCTTCTCTCATTTCTAGTTTTTCTTTGTGGAATATGAAGTTGCTAATTTTTCTAATAGAAGAATTTCATGTTATAAATTTCCTCCTACTGTTGAATAAAGTACGTCAAAGATGGCCGATGGGACTAAAACAAGCTCTGGTCTCTAGCTTAGAGACCCCTTCCTCCGGGTTCTTCCTTTGTTTGTTGCATGTGTGAAAACCCCCCACAGATATGGAAGCTGACAGCATAAATTACTACACTGTAAGGGACATCAGAAAGGAGACGACCCCATAACTTGAGGAAATCACTTGGCCCACAAAACAGCCAGAGCGGCTGCCTGTTGTGACCCAGGCGAAGCTCCTACCTACAGTGTGACTCTTGTGCCCCAGAGGGAAGCCTCTCCACCCCAGTACACAAAGAAAGAAATAGGGCCTCAACAGAAGGGGGAACACTAAGCGAAGAGGGATGGTGGGTTATGCCAAATGGACACATCTTTGTCCCGTCATCTACGGGGAAACACCTAATGAAGGAATATCACCAACTCACGACCTAGGGAAAACTTCACTAGAGGCCCCCATCAAAAAGAACTACTATAACAGCCAGCTACCAGCATTATGCCGAGCTGTGAGTGAACAATGTGTAACGTTTGCCAAAAACAATGCTTGTTCTGCCCCATAGCCCCTGCTTGGCACACAAAAGATGGGGGCCACCCCTTTTGAAGACTTAGAGGTGGACTTTACTGACATACAACCAAATAAAGGGTTCAGGTATCTTCTTGTAATAATCTGTACATATTCAGGATGGGTCGAAGCATTCCTGACCAGAATGGAATGAAGTCACGAGGTGGCCAAAGCCCTTCTACAGGAGATTGTGCCTGGGTTTTGTCTACTCTTAACCATACACGGTGATAATGGACCTGCATTTGTGGCAGATATTATACAAACCCTGACAAAGTCCCTCAACGTTACCTGGAAACTGCATACTGCTTACCAACCCCAGAGCTCAGGGAAAGTAGAGAAGATGAATTGCACCCTCAAGGAAACCCTGGCTAAGTTCCACCAAGAGACTAATCCCCCATGGCCAGATTTACTACCGCTGGCCTTCCTGCATGCCCAACGCATGCCTGGGGCACTGGGATTCTCCCCTTTTGAGTTATTATATGAGCCACCCCCCCATGTTTAGCCACCCCCCCCATGTAACTCCAAGGAGACCTACACCCAGATTGAAGACAAGGGAATAAGAGAATAGCTCCAGACCTTGGGAGCAGTCCTAAAGAAGTTACAGAGAGACACCATAGAGAAGGTCCCAATTTCCTTAGGGATCCCCGTTCACCCCTTTCAGTCAGGAATCTCTGTATGGGTCAAAGATTGGAAGAGGGAACCTCTTAGACCACGGTGGACTGGGCCTCATACTGTTATTCTAGCAACTTCTACAGCCCTTAAAAGTTTCAGGTATCACCCAATGGGTCCATCACTCCAGAGTTAAGAAGGCCAACTCAGAAGAACCCACAACCTGGCAAAGTGATCCAGATCCAGTCAACCCACTTAAACTGACCCTCAAAAGGGAAACTGGCCCCTGAGACCTCCAGCCTTGCTCCAGCCACAACCTGGAAGCTGGCTGGCCTGCGAACAGCAGAAGCCTGGGGAATCAATACGTGAACCTAGCCCAGGGATTTGGATGCAACTCTGCCAGTCCTTGCCCCTTACTCGTGTCATATCCCTGATCTTACTTCTTACTGTTGGGCTGATAGAGACTGCACCAACAAGCTATACATGGGACAAAAGATTCATGCTGGGTCTCACACACCTCCTCTGGATGGGAGGATTTTTAAGTGTTGCCTGTATATTATGATAACCTGTCTCACCCTCACAACAGTCGCTTACCACTTTGCCCCCAGGATTGTTATATGACAATAAGGGTGTCAAGAACATTCAGCGCCTTCACCTCCCTCCACAAAGATTGCTAGAAGGGAAAAACACACACTGTCAGTCACCCGGTGCCCCAAGGACTAAGTATTGGAAAGTAGAGATAACCCAAAATGTTAGGAACCCATGTCACAACAAGGGCCTCCAGAGAGGGAAGCGCACTTGCTACACTTACCTTCCTCAATGGGGGATCTCTGACAGGGGAAGGGTGCAAGACAGGGTCTTCAAAAGGTTATAAAGGATACCCAGGATAGGGTAATACAAGCCATACAGGCGACTACTCCCCCAGCAGCCTACCAGGGTTTGAACCTTTCAGCCTTCAATCACATGCTTACCAATCCCCCACTCTGGCATTGGGCCAACACTACTCTACAAGTCCTCCATAAAATAGATAATCACACCCAAACCTGCTGGATGTGCTTGCCCCTCAGCCACTCCCAACTCTTTGTCCTGGAAGCTCCTGAAAAATCTCAAAACCAACACCTCTGTCTTAATTGGACCACTGGCCACTGGGATCTGTCTCAAAAATGCCAACAATCTAATCTGTACAGTCCCTGAAGGTATGAATGGCACTTCTCTATGTGGAAGAAATATAACTTTAAGATGAATACAACCCTATGTTCAACCTCTGGGGTGTTCTATCTGTGTTCTAATTTGGCCTACCAATGCTTAGAGGCCAATTGGACTCAGATATGTTATTCCATCTTTCTCACCCAGAGACATCCATATACACTGAAGATCGGTTCCTAACAGCCTTTATCCCCAAGTCCTGAGCTAAAGGGGCAATCCTGCTACCTGTTCTGATAGGAGCAGGAATTGCAACAGAAATAGGAACTGGAATAGGGGGCATAGGTTCATCCATAGGACTGTACCATAGACTATCTCAAGAGCTAAATGAAGATGTGGAACAGGTGGCAGTTTCTCTGGTAACCTTATAAAGCCAAATAAACTCTCTGGCGGCAAAGACCCTCTAAAATAGGTGAGCCCTTGACCTCCTCACTTCAGAAGAAGGAGGGACTTGCATTTTTCTGGGGGAGGAATGTAGCTGTAAGTCAGGAATACTTACAACTAAGGTTAAGGAACTCAATGAAAGAATTCAATGTAGACAACAAGAAAGTATCAATCAATGGAAAGGATGGGATCTCATGGATTGGGCATCCTGGCTTCCTGCCCTGACAGGGCCCTCTCTCCATAATTTTACTTGTATCCATCTGCCCCTATATACTGAATATTGTGGTTACATTTTATTGAAAACAATGTTGCTCGCCAAACTACTGCACGTATCTTAGCCCTCCAAGAGTACCAACCTGTAAAACTGAAAGGTGATGCCTACTAAAAGTTGTTTTTTTTTTATTTTTTTTTCAACGTTTTTATTTATTTTTGGGACAGACAGAGACAGAGCATGAACGGGGGAGGGGCAGAGAGAGAGGGAGACACAGAATCGGAAACAGGCTCCAGGCTCCGAGCCATCAGCCCAGAGCCTGACGCGGGGCTCAAACTCACAGACCGTGAGATCGTGACCTGGCTGAAGTCGGACGCTTAACCGACTGCGCCACCCAGGCGCCCCCTAAAAGTTTTTTTTTAAAAGACATCAAAGGGGGAGGGGATGTTGGAGAAGTAAATAAAGTACACCAAAGATGGCTGATAGGACTAAAACAAGCTCTGGTCTCTAGCTTAGAGATCCCTCTTCTGGGATCTTCTTCCTTGGTGTGCTGCACGTGCAAAAACCCCCACAGATATGGAAGCTGACAACAATAAATTACCCTTCCCACTTATTCGTCACTCAGATCTTTGGAGAAATGGTCTCCTCTGAGCCCATGGGTGTTAAATAAATCTCCGATCACCAAGATCTCTGAGTGCCACTTGGTTTTTCCGTCAGCCTGGTTCTGTAACACTGCAGAATGTATATTTACTAAATTATCTGTATTTCCTAAATTTTGATGTTTTCTTTTCATTCTCTTTTTTCTTCTTTTAAATTAATATACTTTAATATTTAGAACAATTTTAGGTTTACAGGAATATTGAGTGATGATTCAGAGAATTCCAGTTTACCTCTCATATCTGTGGTACACATATAGAGTTTATACTACTATTAACATCTGACATTAGTGTGACACATTTGTTACAATTGACCAATGTTGATATATTCTTAAGGTAAATAATTTGCATAAGGATTAACTCTTTGTGTTATACATTCTGTGGGTTTTGACAGATGTATAATGACAAGAATCCACTATTGCAGAGCCATACAGGATAGTTTTACTGTCATGAAAATCCTCTGTGCTCTGCCTATTCATATATCTCTTCCCCATAACCCATGGCAACTACTAAATTTCACCATCTTTGTAGTTTTGCCTTTTCAGAAAGACATATAATTGGGATCATATGTAGCCTTTTCAGATTGGCTTCTTTTACTTAATAATATATATTTAAGTTCTCTTCATGTCTTTTTGTGGTTTTACAACTCATTTGTTTTTATCCCATTTTATAGATGTACCACAGTTTATCCATTCACCTATTAAAGAATATCTTGAGGGGCGCCTGGGTGGCGCAGTCGGTTAAGCGTCCGACTTCAGCCAGGTCACGATCTCGCGCTCCGTGAGTTCGAGCCCCGCGTCGGGCTCTGGGCTGATGGCTCGGAGCCTGGAGCCTGTTTCCGATTCTGTGTCTCCCTCTCTCTCTGCCCCTCCCCCGTTCATGCTCTGTCTCTCTCTGTCCGAAAAATAAATAAACGTTGAAAAAAAAAAAAAAAAAAAAAAAAAAAAAAAAAAAAAAAAGAATATCTTGATTGCTTGCAATTTGGGCAGTTATGAATGAAACTGCTAAAAATATCCATGTGCAGGTTTTTGTGTGAACATAAGTTTTCAACTCATTTGGGTAAATACCTAGGAGTGCAATTGCTGTATCATATGGTAAGCATATGTTCGACTTTGTAAGAAACCTCCAAACTGTCTTCCAAAGTAGCTGTACTATTTTGCATTCCCACCAGCACTGAATGAGAATTCTTGTTACTACATATTTTTGCCAGCATTTGGTGTTGCCGGTGTTTTCAATTTCATAAATTCCAATATGTGTATAGTGTTATTCTTTGTTGTTTTAATTTGCAATTATTTAATGACACATGATGTTGAGCATCTTTTCATGTGTTGACTTGCCATCTGTGTATCTTCTTTGGTGGGAGGTCTATTCAGATCTTTTATCCATTTTAAAAAATGGAGTGTTTTCTTATTGTTGAGTTTTAAGAGTTTTTGTTATTTTGGAATCCAGCCCTTTATCAGATATGCATTTTGCAAATATTTTCTCTAAGTCTGTGGTGTCTTATTTTTTAATAATATTTTTGCAACGCATAATTTTTAAAATTTTGATGAAGTCTAACTCACCAAATTTTTCTTAAAAAAATTTTAATGTTTATTTATTTTTGAGAGAGAGAGAGAGAGAGCAGGGGAGGAGCAGAGAGAGGGAGACACATAATCTGAAGCAGGCTTCAGGCTCTGAGCTGTCAGCACAGAGCCCAATGTGGGGCTCGAACTCACAAACCACTAAATCATGACCTGAGCCAAAGTCAGATGCTTAACTGACTGAGCCATCCAGGTGCTCCTAACTCATCAAATTTTTCCTCCATGTATCATGTTTTTGGTGTTCTATCTAAAAGTTCATCATCAAATCCAAGGTTTCCTAGATTTTCTCCTTTGTTACCTTCTAGTAGTTTAATAGTTTTGTGTTTTACATGTAGGCCTATGATCCATTTTAAGTTAATTTTTGTGAAAGTTGTAAGGTCTGTTTTTTTTTTTTAATGTGGATGTTAATTTGCTGAAAGATGTTTTTTTCTCCATTGAATTGATTTTGTTCCTTTGTCAGACCATATTTATGAGGGTCTTTAGGGGAGCTCTCTATTCTGTTTCATTGATGTATTTATCTATTGTTTCACTAAAACCATATTATCTTGATTACTGTAGCTTTATAGTAAGTCTTGAAGTTGTGTAGAATCAGTATTCCTTAAATATTGTATTGGCTTTTGTGGATCTTTTGCCTCTCTGTATAAACTTTAGAATCATCTTGTTGATACCCACAAAATAACTTGATATAATTTTTATTGTGATTACATTGAACTTACAGATCATGTTGGAAAGAGCTAACATCTTGACAAGATTGTCTTCTCATTCATACATGTAGAATATCTATTTATTTAACTTTTCTTTATTTCTTTATATTTTTGGTTTTTCTCATGGAGGTCTTGCACATATATTGATAGGTATTATATAAATTTTGTTAGGGTTATACCTATTTCTTTTGAGGGAGTACCAATGTAAATTGTATTGCATTTTAAATTTCAAATTCTAATTGTTCATTGCTGATATATAAGAAACAATAGATTTTTGTATATTAACCTCATTTCCTACAACCTTGCTACAATCACTTGCTAGTTCTAGTTTTTCTGTTGTTGATTCTGTTGATTATACAATCAATATAGGCAGTTATGTCATATGTAAACAAAGATGGTTTTATTTATTTATTTTTTTGCAATCCTTTTCTTGTCTTATTGCATTGTCTAGGTCTTCCAGTAGTCTATTGAACAGGAAAGTTGAGAAAGGACATATTTGCTTTGTTCCTGCCCTTAGCAAGAAAGCCTCTAGCTTCTGACCATTAAGTATGATATTAGCTGTAGGATTTTTTTTAGATAATTTTTATGCCTTTGAGAAAATTTCCCTCTATTCCTTAGTTTGCTGAGAATTTTCATCATGAATGTGTGTTGGATTTTATCTATGTCTATTCTGCATCTATTCACATAATCATATTATTTTTCATCTTTAACCTGTTGATGTGATGTATGATATTAATTGTTTTTCAAATGACATATCAGCCTTGCATATCTGGAATAAATTCCACTTGGTCATGATGTGTAATTCTTTTAAACATTGTTGAATCCAGTTTGCTAATATTTTGGTGACATTTTTGTTTTTCACTTTTATTTCAAAATATTACTTCCATTTTCTCTTCAGACTTCCTTTTAGCCTATGGGTTAACTTTAGCATTTTTTAATTTCCAAAATATTGGGATTTGTCAGATAGCTTCTTTTACTGACTTCTAGTTTAAATTTTTAGGGGGTTAAAAATATACTTTGTGTTATTTCTATATTTATAAATTTGTTAACTTTTTTTGTTATGGTCTGGGATGTGCTATGCCTTGGTGAATGTTTCATGTATCACCTGACATTACTAGGTGGATTTTTTTATAATGTCAATTAGATCAGATTGATGGATAGTGTTTCTGGTCATCTATATATAACCTTACTGATATTCTGTCTACTGTAGTTGTACATCCCTATACTTTTTTCAAATCTCATAGAATTTCTAGTCAACTGTGATGTCATTTCATATTTTCTCATTCTTTTTTTTTTGATAAAAATGTTTATTTTTGAGAGAGAGAAATGGGAGATGGGGGAGAGTGGGGGGCAGAGAATCAGATCCAAAGTGGACTCTGTACTGACAGCAGAGACCTGGTTCAGGGCTGGAACTCATGAACTTTGAGATCATGACATGAGAAATCAGATGCTCAGCTAACTGAGCCAGCCAGTTGCCCCACATATTTCTTCATTCTTAAAGGATAATACCAAAATATACCAATAGTTCTGGACTGACAGGTACCATAGACCCTGGGTCTCATGTTCTCTCTTGTCCAGCAAGAAAGCGGGATGCAGGATTAAAAATGAGAGGGAGGTTGATGTCAGGGAGGAGACAAGAGCCCTGAGTAAGAGTCCTTACTCCGTTTTTATTAGGATCATAAGGCTTACAAGCATCATGGGCATGCACAGAGGAACAATGAAACAGTGAACATTAACTCATGGGCCTGGGGAAAAGGAGGTTTTGGAGATATGTGGTGTTAGGGGTTTGGGTCAATACAAAACAAGATTGTGGTGCTGGATGGAAGGTTGTTTACAGCAAACATGAGGCTCCACCTCTGTTTACCTAAACCGACCTAGGAGACAAGAAAGATAGAGCATGCTACCTCAGGGTCAACAAGGCACCTTTCTTTTGTTAATTAGCTCTGCTCTGGGCAACTTTGCCCTGCTGCCTCTATAGCCCTATTTACCTGTTTACCTAATTTGGTCCTTCCTTCCTGTGGAAGCAGCTTTGTGCTCTTGTACTGTGTTGGGGGGCATTTCTGCCCCAATACCTAACCTTGTTTGCCTCATCTTGGATGTTTTCACCCTGGCATTCCCTATTCCTATACCTTTGTCCTATACTGGGGGCCTTTGCTCCACTTGTCCTATACTGGGAACCTTTGCCCCACTTGTCCTATACTGGGGGATTTTACCCGGTTTACCTAAGCTTATTTACTTAATCTTGTTTACCCAAACTTGTGCATACATCCTACAGCTTTCTAATTCTTTCTGCCTTGTTAACCCATCTGCTCAGACTCAGGGAATTCCTAAACTTGTTCCCCACAGACAGGTTATTTTCCTTTTAGCATTTTACACTTTAAACATATTATTCCATTTATTTTCTTGTTTGTGTGATTTTTTATGAGAAGTTTATTTTCATTTTTATCCTGGTTCCCTTTTAGATTATGTGCAGTGTGTGTGTGTGTGTGTGTGTGTGTTTCTCTCCAGTGTTTTGGTATGTATCCTTAATTTTAGAAAATTTTCAATCATTATTTTTCAACTCTTTCACTGACCCAATCTCTCTTTTCTTACTGGAATTTCCAGCTACTCATATGCTATCTCACATATCTCTTGAACTCTCTGTTCTGTTTTTTGTTGGCTAATAGGTTTTAGTTTATTTTTGGTTGCTCATTATTTCTTGTTTTGTTTTGTTTCTTTCACTCATTTTTTCTCTTTGCCTTTAGTAATTTTTTTTTTCAACGTTTATTTATTTTTGGGACAGAGAGAGACAGAGCATGAACGGGGGAGGGGCAGAGAGAGAGGGAGACACAGAATCAGAAACAGGCTCCAGGCTCCGAGCCATCAGCCCAGAGCCTGACGCGGGGCTCGAACTCACGGACCGCGAGATCGTGACCTGGCTGAAGTCGGACGCTGGACGCTTAACCGACTGTGCCACCCAGGCGCCCCGCCTTTAGTAATTTTTATTGCACTCTCTCTGTTTACTGATTCTTTGTTCTACTGTGTTGAATGTGATTATAAGCCTATTGAAGATATTTTCCATATCTGTAGCTGTGTTTTTAAAATTCTTTTTCATATCTTTTCATTCTCCTGAAGACCTCTTGGATCTTAAATGTTCTCTATTTTTTCATTAATAATAATTATTTTAAATTCCCTGATAGTCCGTACATCTGTGTCATATATGGATTTGTTTCTGATTGCTCTGTCTCATCAGACTTTTTTCTTCTCTTTTTTTCTGCAAATTTTTATTGAATGTCAGACATTTTATAGGGTATTAGATATTGAGGTAAATAGTTTTCATGCCTGGAGATGAGCATGCACTTTCTTCTGCTAAGCATTTAGTGTAAACTCTTTAAAAATGTGGTTAAAAAAAGCATATCATAAATTTTACCATCTTAACCATTTATACTGTACAGTGCAGTAGTGTTAACTATATTTACATTATTTTGAAACAGATCTCCAGAACTTTTTCATTGTGTAGAATTGAAACTCTGTTCCCATTAAACAACAACTCCCCTTTACTCCCTATCCCCAATTTCTGGTAACCTCCATTCTACTTTTTATACCTATGAATATTACTATTTTAGATACCTCATATAATGGAATCATACAGTATTTGTCTTTTTATGACTGGTTATTTCCCTTCACAGTGTCTTCAATGTTCATCTGATATTGTAGCATGTGATCAAGTTTCCTTCTTTTTTATTGTTGTATTGTATTTCATTTAATGAATATACCACATTTTCTTGATCCATTTATCTATTGACAGACATCTATGTTGTTTCCATCTCTTGGCTATAATAAATAATGTTTCTATGAACATAGGTGTGTAAATGTTTCTTCAAGATTCTGCTTTCAATTCTTTTGGATGCATACCCAGAAGTATAATTGAAGTGTATGAAATTTTGCATTAATTTAGTCAGAGGTTGGTCTGGGTTTGAAGTTTGTTATTACTACGATTACCCTCAGTGCACAAGAGGCCTCCGATTCAATTCCTTTAGAGATATGCTGTTTTTGTCTCACCATTTTGTCTCCCTTTGTGCTTCTCCCTAAAGAGAGTCTATCTCTTGTAGTTCTCCAGGTCATGCTTTGCTATTATTTTTATCCCACTGTTGTTAGGATGGTAGTAGGGATTGAAGGACACAACAGTTCTCTGAATAACTGTTTTGACCCACATAACTGTGTTTATGGTTGATTGACCATGGATTTTTTTTTAATTTAAATTATTTTTTCAACTTACATCCAAGTTAGTTAGCATATAGGGCAACAATGATTTCAGGAGTATATTCCTTAATGTCCCTTACCCATTTAGCTCATCCCTCCTCCCATGATCTCTCCAGTAACCCTCTGCTTGTTCTCCATATTTAAGAGTCTCTCATGTTTTGTCCCCCTTCCTGTTTTTATATTATTTTTGCTTCCCTTCCCTTATGTTCATCAGTTTTGTATCTGAAAGTCCTCATATGAGTGAAATCATATGATATTTGAATTGACCATGGATTTCTTAAAAATAAAACAGACTACCATGTTGATTAAAAATTTTCAAGGCAGAAAAACTCTAAGCCTACTGGGCAGAAACCTGACACCAGTTGCCTTATGGAGTCTTATAGACTTTTCTTCTTAGTGATTGGACCTAAGGCCAGTTCACGTAATTGAGGTTCTTTGATTGAGGAGTATGATGGTTCATTTTGAGGATGGACATGGCCACACAGCTCCAGGTATGTACTGTGTACCTTCTTCTAAGCCTTCCCCAGAAGGTCATGCTGAGTTATTTGCCAGTTTACTGGAGTTATTTGCCAGAATTATTGCCTATTAAGGAAAGGAAAACATCCACATTCTAGCTCTAAGATCCCTGGAAAGCCACTGCGATCCATCACTCGAAGTGTGTACCGTATATAATATAAGTGAAATGTACTTGGCTTGAATTCAATTCATATTGGATCCTGTGGTAATGTGGACACACTTTGTAGTAATTTTCTAAGTCTTAGAATATAACTGGGAATACTTATACTTAGTAACATGCAGAGTCTCCACATTGGCTTCCTGATTTATATAATGCTTATTTAGGCAGGAAAATCCAGATAGAGGAAAGCCCCTAGAATGCTTGTTCTCTAAGTCACTTAACAAAGCAAAATCATATTCCTGGGGCAATATCAGAGATTAATGGCACTATACATCTTCTGAAAGATAAAGGGTTTGTGATTTTTAGTACATCTCATTTAGTTTTCTTTTATTATCAGTGCAAAAATTGGAAGGATCTTAGAAAATGACTAAGGTCTGTTGAATACTTACTCGGATAATGATATTGCTCAGGATAATATTTTAACTAGAGTAAATCCTTGTAGTACCTGGAACCTACTATGTAGCTAATGAATTAATATTCTAAATCTTACCAGCAAAGATAATTATTTCATGCAGTTTGCTTCACATGATAAGGACAATGCACCTTTTTGTTTGTTTGTTTTAACCCCTGGCTATATTTGCTTTCTTATTTTCTTTCAACATATTGTTTGGAGAGATCTTGATTATGTTAATGATCCATAGAACTTCACACTAGTTAATTATAGTGAGTGATGTTATCATGCTAAATGGATCTTGAAAGTAGAATGTAATAAACAACGCTGGTGAGATCCAAGAATAACCAAGGCTGAGAAATTAGTTGTCCAAAATTTTAAGAACCCGACAGGCCACTGAGATGTCCAGGGGCATGTGAAAAGATGAATGTAATATAAAAGCATTTAGAAAAGCAAAAATAGAGATTTCCCTGAAGAGTGCAAGAAAGTCAGACTTCAGAAGACTCAGCAAGTCAAATTATAGCACACATTCAAATTGGAAAAACTTCTACAAAACTGTCAAGGTTAATGAGTTTACACTTAATCTGTTTATGATGAAGAAAGAGTGACTTTCTCACATGATTACCATATCCATAAAAGCATGGCATATCTTCAGATACATTCAGTTATTAGATATGAAGATTGAATTTATTTTTGTTAGAGAATCAGCAACTGGTAGGAAATCCTTATGGTTTTATTTATTCTGAGACCAGAACTATACACGTTATTTCTGGTTTATCTTAGGTAGAAAGTATTGCTTTTTTTAAACCTGTCTGTGGGATGTATACCCACAGGAGAATATGTCAGTTTTGCCCCAAATAGCACATATCAGGAGTTGTGTCTATCCCTACTTTCCTAGGCTTGAAAAGTTTAGAGGATCTGGTGATCAAAAGACAGATGCTTCCTAGCAAAGGAAACAACAAAACTAAAAGGCAGCCTACAGAATGGGAGAATATATTTGCAAATGACATATCTGGTAAAGGGCTAGTATCCAAAATCTATAAGTTACTTATCCATATCAACATCCCCAAAATAAGTAATCCAGCTAAGAAATGGGAAGAAGACATGAACAAGTATTTTTCCAAAGAAGACATACAGATGGCTAACAGATACAGGGAAATACAAATCAAAGCCATGATGAGATACCACCTTATACCTGTCAGAATGGCTAAAATCAACAACACAAGAAACAAGAGATGTTGGTAAGGATGCAGAGAAAGGGGAACCCTCTAACACTGTTGATGGGAATGCAAACTGATGCTGCTACTTTGGAAAACAGTATGGAGTTGCTCAAAAAATTAAAAATAGAACTACCTTACGATCCAGTAATTGCACCATTAGGTATTTACCCAAAGGATACAAACATACAGTTTTGAAGGGATACATGTACCCCAATGTTTATAGCAGCATTATCAACAATAACCAAATTATGGAAAGAGCCCAAGTGTCCATTGACTAATGAATGCATAAAGAATATGTGATATATATATACACACACACAATGAAATATTACTCAGTTATCAAAAAATAATGAAATACTTGTTTTTCATACAAACATAGAAATAACTGGATGTTGATACAGAAAAGTGGAGGATGATGATGGTTTTCTGTTTTTGCTTTTCTAGGTCCACCTTCCACTTTCTGCATCCATCCATGTCCAGGATGTGCTGATTTATGGAGAGCTACTGTGGACACCCCTCATTTTCTGGCTTCTTGATGGACTGAAGAGAATGGGGAATGGGGAGAGAGTGCCATCATGGCACTAGACTTCTCCATACTGGGCTTCTGGGTTGGCAGTGGCTACTTCACTTTTCTGGGAGTTTATGTGCTGTGACTTTCTCTTAGAGCTACAGTTACTTTTATAAGATTTAGTGGTCCCTCTCCCCAGTGGCCCCTGCAGGCCTGTGGGAAATTTGGAGTTCTTACTGTTGCTGGACTTGAAGTGTGTCACCATTCTTTGTCATCTTCTATAACTCTGTTCATGTTGAGTGAATAGATGTTTCATTAAAGTTTCCTTCACTATGCCACTTGTTTCCTGTCAGAGACTGATGGTAACCATCACAATTACAGGAAATACCAGGGTATATAAGTGATCAAATAAAAGTCACATAAGAAACATTTTCTTCTTCACTTTTATTCTCCACTGTATTCACTAAAGTTAGTTGAAATAACCTCAAATCAGAGCACAGAACTGAATAAATCAATAAAGTTGGGTGATCACTCCTAGAAGCTCTGTAGAACTTAGACATTGGACAATCACTGGACTAAATGAGCTTTACTATTCTTCTAATGCTCCCAGCACAGACTCTTACTGGTTCCCGCCTAGCTTGAAGAATCGATTTTATGTTTTCCTACCAAATGTGTGTTATGTAATCACATATGAATATGGTTTTGGCTGTAAAGGGATCTGGTATTTTTCAGAGAGATGGTCTGTCATTCACAAGTCAGAATGAAGAGGATACAGATCTGGAAGCAGACACAAGTAATCTATTATGCCTCTGTTGTAAAGTCAGTTCAGAGATGCTAGTCAACAATGAATAATAAAAAAACAAAAACCTTAGAAATGAAGAGTAGAGTTGAGTGGTAATAGCTGTGCAAAGATGAAGGATTGATTAGACTGCTCAATATGGAATGGCGTAACAAGTGAACAGCTTCAAATAAGATAGGGTGGAGGAAGCTAGAAACCTTGACAAGGCCGACAAAGAAAAAACATAATTTATACTTCGTGAAACCATGAAGTAAATCATATGTACTGTTGACCCTTGAACAACATGGACTTGAACTGCATAGTTTCACTTATACACAAGTAAAAAAATTTTTAATGTTCATTCATTTTTGAGAGACAGAGAGAGACAGAGTGTGAGTGGAGAGGAGCAGAAAGTGAGGCAGACAGAATCTGAAGCAGGTTCCAGGCTCCGAGCTGGCAGCACAGAGCCCGATGCAGGGCTTGAACTCACTAACCACAAGATCATGACCTGAGCTGAAGTCATACGCTTATATGACTGAGCCACCCACTTAAACACAATTTTTTAAAGATAAGTACTATATTGTAAATTTATTTTATCATGTTTTTCTTAACATTTTCTTTTCTCTAGCTTAGTTTGGTGTAAGAATACAGTATATGATACATGTAGCATATAGAATATGCATGTGTTAATTGGCTGTTTATGTTATTGGTAAGACTTACAGTCAACAGTAGGTACTATTTAACTTTTTGAGGAGTCAAAAGGTATACACAGATTTTTTGACTGTGTGGAGGGTCAGTGCTCCTAAGCCCCATGTTATTCAAGGGTCAACTGTAATTATAAGACTTTGTTTTCTTGATTTTTGGTTTTCTATATGGCAAAATGTTTTTGGTATTTACAACAGTACGATGTGTATAATAGGCTCTCAATGAATATTTGGTAAGAGGAAGAATATTATTTCTATTTAAAATTGTAGGACTGGGCTTAAAAACTCCTGTTGTAATTGGTGTAGATATGTCACATTAAAAAGAAGTTAGTGAGTTTACACAAAGTAGCTGACTTCTGTTTATTATGGCAGGAAGGCCAAGGTGCAGAAAGAACTAAACCCTCTCACATGTGTGCCCAAACTCTTGCACAGCCATAAAAGCAACTACTAATAAATACCCAGACACATGAGTGAGGGGAGAAAGGGCAATGAGGAGAGGTCTTCCTCCCTTGGTAGCTCAAAGATGGATGACAAAGGAAAATGTTTTCCCTAGCTCTTCAAAAGATTATTCTCAACTCTATTTCTTCTTCCATTGTGCTTTGGCGTTATTATTCTCATCACCCCGGTCAGTATAGTTGTTAAGTAGAGAGCCAAGAAAAGATTATTGCATTGAACAAAGCTATTGTCCTTCACCCCAGAAACCTACAAGGTGACAGAAATTCCCTCATTTTGCATTCTGTCTGTATATGTTTTATTTCATTTATAGTAGCTGTCCATGAATTATTTCACGAGTGCTGCATGAGCTGCTCCTGAACTAGAGCCCAGCTGTTGCTCTCCTATTCCAGGGAGAGCTAGGTTATTATCCACACCATGGGTTGTGAGATAATGTGTAGAGCCCATATCCTCTCAGTGTGGTCACCAAGTGCCTGCCATGCTCCTCTACCTTCTCAGTGGTTAGACTCCTACAAAGATGATTGAGGACAGAAGAAAGTAGGTAAGCTAAACACATTACTTGTGGGCACAAAATGTATTTTGCATATTATTAGCAAAAATGCATTTAGCTTGAAAAATTCTCTGAAATAGATCTCTAGATTTAAGATATTTCTTCGTAATCTGGGAGGTGCAGTTCTATCTGAATCTCAGAATATTGCATGCTTACATCTGTTCTCAGAAAACTAGTAAAAACATCGTCCTTCATCTCATGTAAAGTGTTTTAAAGGAAAATCATCTTAACTAATTAAACAGATCACTTTATCTCTTATTTTTTAGTATTTGGTAACCATGGAAGTACATCTTGATTTTTGTAGGATATTGTTTCTAAGATAATTCCTTAAGGTTATTTAGATGTAGCACATTCTGCAGACTACAGTTTTGTGCAAAAGCACTTTTAAAGAATCTATATTTAAATATTTTAAATCTTTAATAAATGCTCAGATGCAAGAACTATATAGGACCAAAGTCTAGGAATTAGAAAGGCAGCATTAAAAACTCTGTTGTACATATGTCTCTTCTGAGCTTGCAGAGTTCTCAATGTTGACACCATAGTAGAATCTCCTGGATGAGGTGTTTTAGGTTTTGTTGTTGTTGTTGTTGTTGTTTGTTTTTTTGTTTTTAAATTAACTATTGATGTCTGGGCCCTGACTTAGAATGCCTCCAGTGGGGATGGGAATCCATGTATATTTTCTAAAAGCTCCCCAGTTGATTCTAATGTGTACCCACGGGATAGTACTCGACTTTTACTCAATGAAATGAATCAAGAGATTAAATTAAGCTTTAAAACCCCAAAGCCCTTGAAAATTTTCACAAGAATTCCGTGGTCATAATTTCTTAAATTAGTGTATAGAGGGAGATCAGGAACTAGGCATTCTCTGACAAGTAACTACCTTCCACAGAGAAGATAAGGTTGTCAATAGCTGCAAGGTGATGAAGTGAAGGAGAGGGGTATCATGCCACACCGAATGAGGGCTTATATCTGGGTTCATCTGAATTCCTCTGCTCTAAGCAGAATGTCATTCTGAAAATAGCACAATCAAATGAGATACCTTGAGAGAAAGAGAGAAAAAAAAAGACTGAACTGCTTCCTCAGCACGTCTCCTTTCCTGGTACACTTATTGGTTTCTATTATCTACTATAAATCAAATTTGATTTATAACTATGTTCTGCTTGTATCAGGATTTTTCAGTTACCCTATGGGAATTCCTTAACATGATTTTATTTAAAAAGTTAAGACTTCAGAAAGTGTATTTCTGGGAATATACAGCAATTATTTTTGCTCTTCTTGTCTATATGTTTATATAAAACATTTGTAAATTAAAAAATCCATGAAACTGCCATTAACTATAACAGAAATATCAGCAAGTGCAGTGACTTGATGAGACTCAACTAAAACTGTCTTTCTATCTATAAGCTGTCAAGTAACAGGACTGACAATGTTCATAACAGGAGCATCCACATACATCACCAGGCTTGTGTGCTTGTGCTTTGACTCTCAACCTTGTCAAAAGATACTCTAAAAAGAATGATCAGTCTGATTCACCTCTAAAAGGAAGAGAATTTACAGCATGCATCATATCCAGAAAAAAGTACAAAACAGCCCAACCAGCACCTTATGTGCTCTATCCTACAACATTAATACCAAGGAGGGCTTACACAGAAAGTATCAAGCAGATTTCTTAAGATAGGTAAGAGTCAGCTACAGAAGAAAGATTATACTTTTGAAAAGAATTACTTGTCCTTGAATTAAGAGACTACCAGTGTACCTAAAACCCACTAGAAATATTCTCACTAAATTTCAAAGCACCCCTTATTCTCTTTCTCTTAAAAAATATATATATATTTATTTATTTTTTTAAGTAGACTCTTTGCCCAACATGGGACTTGAACTCATGATCCTGAGATCAAGAGTCACATGCTCTACTGACTGAACCATCCCAGCACCCCTTATTCTCTTTCTTAATCAATATGTTCAAAAGAGGAATAGGACCATCTCTCCATGAAGTATAAAACAACAACATATCATTCTTGGCTCTCTCATCTAGCCTTAGACGTCCTATGTAGTAGACACTTAAGGGTGCTTGGTACAACCTCAACTTCATCACAAATGTCTAAAGTTAATATCCACCAAAAAGTGTACAAACCAAACATATATTCTTCATAGAAAGTATGGCTGTCAAGAATTGGAGTGCCAGATTTTCCTTTCCATATAATGAATCTTATAAGAAGAAAAATATTTGACAATACCACAGATGATAGGAAATGGACGGCAAGAATAAAATAAGTGATTTTTTTCTTCTTAAGGTATTAGTATTAATGGAGAATGTATAACTTAGAGTAGGTTATAAAGTGAAACTTGGACATTAGATGTCCTAATATGATGCATTAAATTCAGCAATATTCAGCTCCCAATGCAGACCTATAGAAAGGAATGAAACTTATTAGGATGGTTTTTGTTTGAAGACAAATAAATAAAGATGGTGATGTTGATGATGTAAATACTTAAGATTCTAATGTGCATAACATGTACAAGCACTGTTCTAAGAACTTTACAAGGGTTACCTAATTTAGTCTTCATAATAACCATATCAGGTGGGTATTGTTATTATCTCCATTTCACAAGTAGCTGAGGCTCAGGGACATTAAATACCTTGCTCAATGGTGAGGACTGAATTAAGTCCAAATGAGAACCCCAAATCTATGCTTTCAAAGCATATAGCATAACACTGTATATAAATATATTGTAAAATACCTGTATGCTATTCTGCTTCCCTAAAATATAGTAACATTTCCAACACAAAATTTCCATATAGACTCTCAAAATAGTTATGTTTGGGTGCTATCTAAACAGTTTTTTTTCTCTTATATTTAGCTGGTACCACTTTCTCAGAACACCTGGTCATTCACCTCACAGCAGCCTGATCTTACCCTCTTCCTCCCTTTGCCTGCCCTCCACAATTTTCTGCATAATTATTATTATTCAGATACAACCAGTGCCTGGATATCAAGTGTTTTTGTTTTTTTTTTCTTTTTTTCCTTACAAAAGTTCTCCCTGTAGCATTTAGACAATGACCATTTTTGGTATTATAATCTGGCATTCTGATTAATGTTAATTAACATGACCCCAGGAAATACTGAGCATGTACCCATCAAAGTATTTCCCCTTTGTCCAAGTTTTAGGTGACATTCTCCATATGTTTCACATAAAGGGACAGGGTGAGTACTCTGTGGAAATGTCCCGTTATTATCCAGATCAAAAGAATGGCTGTGAAATCTGTTATCACTATCATCCTTCCCAGTTCACAGATGTGGCACAGAGCTAATGAATTCGCATGATTATGGCCTCAGAGTTAGGAAATCAGACTAAACTTCATCATTCATCTGTCAATGCATCCCTAGCTATACAGTAAGCTTCAGAGCTGTGATCACATCCAAGGCAACAGACAAGGTGCCCAAGGGAGCAAGTGGTAGACCAAGCTACAAGCACATTGTCATCACTATCTCACTTGAGGGCTGCTTTCCTGGGTCCTTCATTCATCCTTTTCATTAATTCTGCAAATATTTATTGAATATGTACTCTGGGGCCCAGCAGACAGGCCCTGCCCTCAGTATGCTCAAAGACTACTGAGGGCATAAATAGAAATATCACTTATGTGATTTGTGAGCACAGAAGAGGGTCTCCTGACACAAGGCTACTGAAGCCTTTCATAAAGAAGCCACTTGACAGCTGAATCTTGAAGATATAGTACTAGTAGCCATTACCTTGAGAGAAGGATGCTGACCAGATGAGGGTAAAGCAGATAAAAAGCTTAGAAAATAGCCTGCTTCAGAAGCTTGATGAGACCAGACCATAGGGGTATGTGAAGCTGTGTTTGGGAGGAACAGGGCAGTGGGGGCCAGATAATGGAGAACCTCATAAAAGAGATTATCTTGGAAGACAACAGGAAGGCCTGAAGAATATAACTATGGAGAAGAACATAAGCTAAATTGTAGAATTGTGAGATAACTACAGAGCTGAGGCAGGAGGGGTGGAGACTAGTGAGAAAAGCATATCATCGTATTATTGCCTTGGCCTGGAGTAAAATCTCCTGAGAAACAGTAGTGGTGATGGATTGGGGTGTGGCCACTGACTTGGTATATGGGCTCAAACGTGAAGGTTGACTTGTGTACAATTTTGATAACTGAGTAGGAGATATTTGGTGCAAACTAAGGGAATAAATATAAGAAGGAGTGTTTGGGGGACTGAGGAGTGGGGGTAACATTACAACTTCAGTTTGGAATATGAAGATGCTGAGATGAATCTGAAACAATGTGTCTGGAGTTGAGGAAGGCAGACAGGGTTGAAAAGAGGAATTTAGTAGTTTTTTGCAATATGTTGTGGAGGAAGTCATGGAGGTGAATATATTGGGCCAAATAGATCTTACCTATAAAGATGAGATCCAGTGGCAGGACCTGCAGGAATAGCAGCATTCACATGGCTCCAAAAAAGCTAAGGTGAAAAAAAAAGTGATTGTTGGAAAATAATGGCCTGAGTAAGTGGAAGAAAGTCAGCAGAATAGAGTGTTATAAAAAGCAAAAGCTTTCCAATTCAACTCAGACATATAAAGCACTTGGAGGTTTTCCTTACAGTAAGAAAAAGTTGGACAAACAAATAACTGTTGACTTTTCTTGAACCTATCTGGGAATTAAAATTGCAGACCAAATCATCATCACAAAATCAGGAGAGTCTGACGCATCCATAGATATACAGCTGTCAAGATTTGCTTTCCTGAAGCAGAAATCACTGGATGCCCTAAGCCAGCAGGAACACTCACATAATAATTTTGATGATTTGTTAGAGGCTGAGAAGGGGATTTGTTGGGGACTGCAATCATAAGAACTTCCATCCTTTTGTAGAATTTTCCTCTAGAAACTCCACCAGATTCTCATTGAAGGGATCCAGGAAAATTCCCAACACTGCCCTGACAGGAGAAGGGGATGAGCAGGTATCTTGAAACCCTTACAAACCCTTCTCCCAAACAACAAGCAATTCTGAAGCCTTATCCTTGTTAGTAGAAGGGACATCTACCCTACTCCAGGCTGCTCCAACGTTCCTCTCTCTGTCTCTGTCTCTGTTTCTATCTTTGTCTCTCTCTCTGTCTCTCTCTCTTTCTCTCTCTCTCTCTCTCTCTCTCACACACACACACACACACACACACACACACTGCATCACCAATAGAGGAAGGTGCTTAAAGGAATAGACCAGGAATGCTGGAATCAGAAAAGAGAACAGTGGTTGGAGGAAGGGCAATGTTTGACATGTCAAAGAGGGACAGTTCTAAAACATTTCCAAAGGCAACATTCCTGAATCACAGGCCCACTAAAAGACTGACATTTAATTAGAATATTAGAGAATGTCCTCCTCCCATTTATCCTAAGATGAAACAAACGATACATTAATAACAATGGATTACAGTTTAAAGAACTGCAAGACACACACTCTCTAAGGACAGTACAAAGGGAAGTCCAAAAGATAAGAGGGAATTAAAAAAATTTCACTATAGAAATTTGAAGCCTCTGATACCTATAGCTACATCAAATATTAAATACAGCCCAACTGATAAAGTAACATAAATTCTCATATGAAAGGAGTTCATCTATTACCCTATAAAATATGTCTGGATTTCTACAAATATTAAAAGACATGCCCATAAGCAAATATAAACATAGTGTGATGACACAAAGCAATCATGAAAATCAAACTCAGATATAACACAGATCTTGGAATTATCACATAAGGGATTTAAAATAAGTATGATCAATATGGCAAAGCTATCAATGGAAAGAAGACAGCATGCACAATCAGAAGGCAATGGTAGCAGAGAGATAAAAACTATAAAAATCAGAAGGAAATGCTCAGAATCAAAAGCACAATGAAAGACATGAAGAATACCTTTGACAGATTCATCATTAGACTCAACACAGCTGAAGAAAAAAATCAGTGAACTTGAAGATATATCAATGGAAACCAGAAATGGTAACACAAATGTAAACAACCAAAAAATCTTATGAGAACTGTGGAAAATATCACTAAGTGTGACATACACATAACTGGAATAGCAGAAAGAACAAAAAGAAAATGGGCAAAAGGAATATTTGAAAAAATAATGATTTAAAACCTCCCCAAATTAATGACAGATACCAAACTACAGTTTCAAAAAACTCACAGAGGGGCACCTGGGTGGTTCAGTCAGTTAAGCATCTGACTCTTGATTTTGGCTCAGGTTATGATCTCAGGGTCATGAGATCAAGCCCCAGGTCAGGCTATGGACAGGGCATGGAGCCTGCTTGGGATTCTCTCTCTCTCTCTCTCTCTCTCTCTCTCTCTTTCTCTCTCTCTCCTTTGCCCCTCTTCCCCATTTGCACTCTCCCTCAAAAAAAAAAAATCGCACAGAATAACCAACAGGATATAAATAATAAAATGGGCAAATCATATTCAAACTCTGGACATAAAAAGGAAGAGACAAAATCTTGAAGAGAGAGAATAAAACACCTTTTTTAGAGAGGAACAAGGATATGAAATACAGGAGTCTTCTCTTCAGATACCATCCAAGCAAGAAAAGACTATAGTAAAATCTTCTAATTGTTGAAAGAAAAGACCTAGCCAACCTAGAATTCCACATCTGATTATATCTATATCCAGTTTTTCCTTAAAAGTGAAAGAAAAATATTTGTCAGCAAAATCTGAGGGAGCTTATTGCCAGTAGACCTGCCATGTCTATCTGCCAGTAGACATAAAAAATGTCAAAAGATCTTCAGGCAGAAGGAAAACTATATGTGGATTACTTGGATTCACAAGATGAAATAGGTAAGGAATGAGTCCATGTGGACAGACTTCTCTTGATGGGGTGGTGGTAGAAAAAGTCAGGCCTGTATTGCATTCTTCTGGTGGGTGGGGATGTAAGATGGCCTGCCACCCTATTGTTCCTGTAATTTCTAACCAGTTCGCCTTTGTTTTTCTACCTTTCAGAGTTCTCCTTTGGCTGCCTCTTGCATTATCTCCAGGGCTGAATTGTACTTAGTTTCGAGATGCAAGGAGAGTTATACATACATTACCTTGTCTACCTGAATGTCTTGACATTCAGTTTTTCATCTTTAAGTTGCTTTTATCCGTAGGTTTTTAGGTGCCTGGTTTTTATTATGATTAAATTTTTATTTTTTCACAATTTACGTTTGCATATTTTGAATATTATATGCTTTTCTTCTTTTGTTTATTTGCCAGTATACATTGATTAGTTGGTATTAGGGTAGTGCTGCTTTCATTTAATGGCTTTATAAATTTTCCTCCTATTGTATTTTTAAAGGAGATTGTGTAGACTTTCTATGAATTTTTCCTTAAAAGTTTGAGTTTGCCAGTAAAACATGGAATTTTCCTTGTCAGTAATTGTTTAGGTTTTTAATAGAAAATTACAAATCTTTAATGTATATAGGATTATTCAAGTTACCAATTTAATCCTGAGTATTAGTAGTTCATGTCTTTCAGGCGACCATTTCACCTAAATTCTTGAATTCATGGGCATAAAGATGTTTGTAGAATTTGCAGATAATCTTCTGATATTTCTAGGGCCTCCTGTGATGAGTCCTCTTTTATTCCTCATATTGGTGATCTGTATCTCCTCTCTTTTTCTTGGGTGGAGTTTAACAATTTCATTGACCTTTTCAGAATAACAGTTTTCAGTTTTATTTATTTCCCTGCTGTTTTCCTATTTTTTATTTTATTGATTTCTGGTTTTGTTCTTATTTTTTGTTTCTTTTACTTATATTAGGTTTAATTTACTCAACTTTCCCTAGTTATTTCAGGTGGAAGCATGGACCATCGAGACATTTTTTTTTTTCTAATACAAGCATTAAATGTTATATATTTCCCTATAGGTACCTCATTAACTGCATGAAACAAATTTTGATATTTTCTATTTTCATTTTCATTCAATTCAAAATGCTTTATTACTTCTTATTACTTCTGCTTTTACCTATGTGTTATTTCAGCATGTGTTATCTCATTGACAAATATTGGGGGGTTTCCACATAATCCTTCTGTTATTGAATTCTAGTTTAATTCCATATCATTTCAATTCTTTAAAAAACATAAGTTTTGTTTTATGGATCAGAATATGGTCTCTCTCAGTGAAGAGTCCATATACACTTAGAGTGTACATTCTGTTGCTTGGGTATGGAGTGTTAATTCAAGCTGCTTGGTAATGTTCAGGTTTTCTATATCTTTGTGGATATTCTGTCTAGTTGTTCTTTCAAATACTTAGAGAGGTGTATTGGTCTCCAACTAAAACTGATTTGTCTATCTCTTTTTTGGTTCTATTAGTTTGTGCTCCAAGCCTTTAGAAGCTGTGTTGTTAAATTGTGTCTTTTTGGTGAATTATCATTAGAATTATTATGAATCAACTTTTAATATTGTGTAATCTACTTCTTTATCTTTGGTAATATTCCTAGATTTGAAGTCTACTTTGATATTAGTATAGTCACTCAAGCCTTTGTTTGTACCACCCTTTCCCCCTTTTTTCTGGACATCCAATTACATGAATATTAGACATTTTAATATTGGTTTTGATACAAGGATCTGTAGATTTGTTTTTCTCTCAATATTTCTATTTATTTTTCATATTAGCTAATTTCTAATAATCTAACATAAAGTACAATGATTCTTTTCTCCATCATCTCTGTTTTCCCTTGAGTCCATACAGTGAACTTTTTATTTCAGACATAGTTTTCATTTCTGAATTTTCTATTTGCTTCTTTTTTTTTTTAAGTTTCCACTTCACTGGTTAACTAATATACACTGGAGTAGTGTGTGAGTTAGTATCTTTTAACAACCTAAAACAATACTTTGTACATAATAACTGTTCAATAAATGTTAAATTAATTAATGGCGAAAAAAGAGAGTACAGTTATTGTGATGAGCACTGAGTAATGTATAAAATTGTTGAATCATTATATTGTACACCTGAAACTAATATAACAATGTATGTTAATCATACTTGAATTTAAAAAAATGTAAAAAATAACTCAAAACAATGAAGATAAAAATAAAGTTTGTATTTCAAGAATGTCCATTATTCCCTCCATCTTGGCCAGCACTGAAAATCTCCCCAGCCTTTTGCTTTCAACTTTATTGTGTTTTCATATTTGAGGACAATTCATTATAAGCAGTATATAATATGTCATTCTAAGCAAGTATAATATGTCTAAAATAGATTCTGACAATTCTATTACTTTATTTGGAATATTTATAACATTTTCATGTAATCATGGATATACTTGAATTTATGTCTGTCAGCTATTTATTTCTACTTAACCCCCATGTTTTTTTTTAATGTTTATTTATTTTTGACAGAGAGAGAGAGACAGAGCATGAGAAACAGAGGGAGATACAGAATCCAAAGCAGGCTCCAGGCTCTGAGCTGTCAACATAGAGCCCGTCGCAGGGCTCCAACTTGCGAGCTGTCAGATCATGACCTGAGTCAAAGTCGGACACTCAACCAACTGAGCCACCCAGGCGCCCCTTAACCCTCATGTTTTAATCTCATTTCTTCTCTATTACTTTCATTCAAATTAATGAAAAAAAGTATTTTATTTTCTTAGTTAACATTCCTGTGTTATATTTTTACTATTCTTATTTGCTTTGTTTAATTCTATATACATAAAAGTGTTCAAAATAAGGATACCATTTTATTGATTTACCACAGTGAACACCAATGCAAAAATATCCCCAGTCACAAAAGAGGATATTGCCACAAACTTAGAGACCACCATTGTGTCTCTTTTTAATCACCTCCCCATCCATTTCTTAATATTAACTGCTATCCTGATTTATGATAATGGCATCCTAGTTTTTCTTTATAGATTTAGCACCTAAGCATACATCCCTAAACACTATTATTATTTTGGGCTGTGTGTTTTATGTATTCTTTTTTTTTTACTGGAATTTTTGTTCAACATTAAGTATGTAAAATTTATACCCATAGGTATTGTACCATGTATTTTCAGTGGGAGCATAGATGCAGATGTTGAGAGAAAGAAGTGGAAGGATACATATCTTATTGGCAATAGGGATATCTCTGAAGAAGGAACTAGAAGTGCCAGAAGCTTTGGAAGAACTTCAAGAGCTATGCTTTAGCAACTTTTCCTCATTGAAAAAAGTGATTTACAACTTCCAGAAAGATATCAGAACTAAATTTTAATCTCTTTGAGAATAGGCATTAAGTCTTCAACTTCAGTCAGATAGTATATCGATGCTTTATAGCCATATGAAAGCTTAGAACATTGATATGAGAGTAGGTTTTTTACTTCCTCTAGAGAAGAAGAAAATTCTGCATTTTAATGATTTTTATCATCTGTTAAGTAAACCTTTATTCAATACATGGATTTTTATAATGAGTGGTTTGGAGGTTCCAAAGGACTCACAGAACTCAGAAAAGCTGACTGACTACACTCCTGGTTAGAGTCTTACAGCAAAATTATAGTTTAAAATTAACAAAGGGAAAAGATGCATGAGACAAAATCCATGCTTTTGGGTATCCTTTCCAGTGGAATCTAATGCAGTTAATTAACCAGTGAAGTTCATTCTCTCAGTAGCGATGTGTGTAACAACAGGTGCAAAGTGGTAGCAACAAGGAAAGTTCAAATGAGCCTTCATGTCCAGAGTTTTCATTAGTCAGTCATATAGGCATGCAGCAACTGCATTACCTACCTCTGCTATTCAGCAAAAACATTTAAACAAATCATAACTATTAGCATACATTCTAATCAAACTAGTACAGCATAGTCCGTGGTCTCACACATACAAAAATACTTTTATCAGGCATAATATTCTTAGGGCTAAGAGCTCATCTCTCCTAAGTTGGTCAAGGACCTTTATTGGGGATGTGTAGTATTTGAGCAACTCAGATCTGCTGAGTTAACATTTGTCTGTATAGAAAGGGGTGGACTATGGGTCTTTTGAATTTTTGTTTTTCTTTTGTTTTCAAAATCCCAAATTTCCTCTTCTGGCTTCTTTTTCTCATCAACCAGTACCCAAAGGGCTCCTCTTTTTTCAACACTTACTCCCTTTTCACCTCTAGAAGCAAGGCATTTGGGAGTCTGTCACCTCCATGTAAACCCCATGTAATTTTCAATCTTATCCCTAAAATCAGTTCTTTTAAATACTAGGACTCCCCTTAAGGGGTGATATTAGGCTGTCTTCACCCTCTCAACTCTCTCTTTTTTCTCCCTCTCTCCCATAGAGTTTATTTATGCTACTCTTGCTTGTTCAAAATTCTTACACTAGAAGCTTGAGCTGAAGCTCTGCTAAATTTGGTAAATTTTTTTGTTTGTTTACAAGTACTTTCTTTTAGTGTTTTCAACCTTCTAATTTTGTTAAAGGTATGATATTTTGTGTGTTTTTATTTATTTTTCTTGTTAATCTGTATATCTGTGTAGTTTTGGTTTTGGGTTTTCTTCCTTCCTTCCTTCCTTCCTTCCTTCCTTCCTTCTTTTTGGTTTTGGATGCTTTTGAAGATTGTGGAGAGATTTTGATTAGGTAGCTTCCATGATCTCTTTCACTATTCTTTTCATGACTACCTTCCTTCCTTTGTCTTTGATTGATTGATTGATTGATTATTTATTTCAGAGAGAATGAGAGAGAGAGAGAAAGCATGAGAGTTGGGGAGAGGGGCAGAGGGAGAGGGAAAGAGAAAGAGAGACAGAATCTCAAGCAGGCTCTACACTCAGCATGGATCCTAACTCAGGGCTCAATCCCACAACCCTGGGATCATGACCTGACCTGACCAGTCAAGTGTCTGACTGAGCCACCCAGGTCATCCCTTTGTTTTTATACACAAGTAATAAATTTTAATTGAAGTAGAAAATTCAGAAAATTCAGATAATTAAAAGCAAAACTGAAAAAACAAAATGATGAAACAAACAAACAAAATACCCACAACACCAAGAAGGTAGTACTACACACATGTACCAATGTTCATGTTTCATATTCCCTATATCTTCTCTGTATATACAAGTATATATGTAAGTATTTTTTATTAAAATACATTAAAAAATACAATCTATATATCCTGTTTTGTAACCTGATTAGTATCGTTTATTATATTATAAAAATATGTTCCTGCCCCAAAATCCAAATCATCCTATTAAGTGCCTACCTTGTATAAATATATCTAATGTACCCTTTTTGGATGGACATTTAACTTTAATTCATTTTTCTGAATACTTGTAAAGGGAATATATTGTTCCTTTAAGAGTCCTTGTGTTCTCATCACATTTTATCTTTTATTTCTTTATAGAAATAAAAATATATTTAAAACTTCATATAAAAGTTTTTAATATGGCTATTAATACAACTTGCTATCCATATGAGCTGTGTAAGAATAAGTCATTAATTATCACTGCCATTAGACAGTATATAGATAGCTCCTGTTTAGCTTACTCTGCACTCTTTTCCCCTTGAATTCAACACCAATACAGAAAGGGAAAAAAAGGATTTCTCCTTTGATTTCTGAAATTCAAAGTTCAGTGATTTTAATAGAGTTTGGTTAATTTGAGTTTTCATTTGTGAAAGGAATCATATTTCAGAAATTTCATTTTTTTATTCCTTGAGATATATTTCAATAAATACAAACCTGATCCCAGGTAAGAACATTGCTATCACATTCACAATAATCAAACCTCTTGCTTGTGATGTAGTATCAATGCCAGGTACTGTTTTCACATAATTGGATACGTTGAAAGAAATAGAAAGGTGCACAAAAAAGTACAGTTTAGAATTAAATGAAATGTCAATTCAATACCTATTTTATTTTTCATAATTACTCAGTCAGTCTTGAACTACACATTCTCTCTGTTGGTGTTGTCTTTAAGTTTTTAACACACATACTTGAACAAAAGAAACAATGTCTGTATCCTCCCAAAAAGATAAAAGTCGTAGCATGATATACTGTCTCTACTCATCCTTCTCCTTCCCTATGTTATTATCTGGCACTTCAGTACAAGATTATATACTAAAACTGAAATAACTCACTTAGGCAAATTCTTTATGTTGTATCTTATTTGTATCTTTCACAAATATCTTTGATCATCTTTTTGTATTCTATTTCCTTCCCTTGTTTTCATTTCCTTGCTGAAATATAATTTCTCATTTTCATAGTTTGTCTTTAGTAGAAATTCTGAGTTCTTGATGATCTGAGTCATCATTTTGTTCTTACATGTGAATGAAAGTTGACTGGATATACAATTCTAATTTAAAATGTGTCTCTCTCCAGCACCTTTAAAATATTGCTGTTAGGGGCCCCTGGGTGGCTCAGTTGGTTGGGCCAATGACTTCAGCTCAGGTCATGATCTTGCAGTTTGTGAGTTCGAGCCCCACATTGTGCTCTGTGCTGACAGCTTGGAGCCTGGAGCCTACTTTGGATTCTATGTCTCCCCCTCTCTCTACCCCTACCCTGCTCATGCTCTGTGTGTCTCTGTCTCTCAATAATAAATAAATGTTTAAAAAAATGAAAAAAAAATATTGTTAATCTTCTTAGGCCCATTTTTGCTAATAACAGACTAATGTTAATTGAATCTTTCTATTTGCAGGTTATCTTTTTTTTTCTCTCTCTGGCAACTTTGAGATTTTTTTTACATTTTATTATAAGACATTATCAGTTACCTAAAAATTTTTATTAGCATATGACACATGTACAGAAAAGTTCACAAAATATAAATGCACACTCAGTGTGACACTTTGTATAACACTTATGTAACACCATCCACAAGAAGAAAAAGAAAACTGCTAATATCCCAGAAACATCACTTATGCCAATCACTAGCAAATTTAGAATAAAAAGAATTTACTTCAGTTTAATAAAGAATATCTACCAAAACCCTACAGCAAACATCATACTTAATGGTGAAAGATTGAATACTTTCCACCTAAAGTGGGAAAAAAGCAAGGAATCTACTCTCACCCCTCTTATTCAACATAGTGCTGAGGGCTCTGGCTAGGGCAATAAGGGAAGAAAAAGACAGAGAAGGCATACAGATTGGAATGTAAGAAATAAAATTACCCTAATTTTAGATGATATATTGTTTACCTAGAGAGTTTCCAGTATTCTACCAAAAAAGCCAAACTAAAACTAAACTAAACTAAAACTGAACTAAACTAAACTAAAATAAATTTCCAGAACTTAGAAGATATCAAAGGACACAAAATTTACACTCCAGAATAAATCTTATATCTACATACTTAACAACGAATATGTATAAATTAACATTAAAAATGCAATACCATTAACAATCATTCAAACTTAAATTATATACTTAGGTATACACTTAACAAAGAATGTGTAAGATCTGTATGATAAAAATGACAAAATGTTGTTGAAAGAAAACAAAGAAGACCTAAATAAATATAAAGACTTGCTAGCATGCTAGCATAGCCAAGCTATCAATGCTTACCAAATTGATCCAGAGGTTTCACATAATACCTATAAAAATCCTATCAAGGTATAGACAAGCTTATTCTAAAATTTATATGAATAGGAATAAACCCCAGAGTAGGTAATGTAGTCAATAAAGAAGAAAGTGAAAGGAATTACTTTACCTGGAGTTCAAGATTACTGTATAGTTCCATTGGTCATGGTAATGTGGACAGTGTGGAGGGAGACACATCGAGTAATGGCACAAAATAGAAAACCCAGAAATAGACCCACAAGTAGGCTCAATTAATGTTGTTTACCAATGATGCAAAAGTAATTTAATGAATGAACAACTTTTTTAATCAAGAGAATCAGCTGAACATCCACAGGCAAAAAATTAACCTTACCTCATACCCCATGTAAAACTTAACTCAAAGTGGACCGTAAACTTAATTTTAAAATACAAAACTGTAAACATTTTAGAAAATAAATAAGGGAAAATCTTTGGGAAATAAGACTCAGCACAGACTTAACACAAAAGTGCTGTTCATAAAAGGAAAAAAATCAATAAATTGTACCTCATTAAAACAGAAAGCTTGGCTCTATGAAAGCCCATGAGAAAAGGATGAAAAGACAAGCTACAGACTGAAAGAAAATATTTGCAATCTATGTGTGTGACAAAGGACTAGTATTTGAAACATACACAACATATAGAGATGTCTTAACATACAGAAGTAAAACAAACTAATTAATTAGAAAAGGCACAAAAGACATGAAGAGATTTTTCACCAAGGAGCATGTACAGATGGCAAATAAGAAGATAAAATAATATTCAACATCATTCACCATCAGCAAAATCCAAATTAAAACTGCAGTGAGATGTCTGCATACATATCTGAAGAGCTGAAAAAAAAATACTGACAACACCAAATTCTGGCAAGGACGTGGAAAGAAGGGATTTCTCATGCATTGCTGGTGGGAATATAAAATGGTACAGCCACTCTGGAAAACAGTTTGTCAGTTTCTTATAAAACTAAAGTTACAATTATCATACCAACCAGCAATTGCATTCCCAGGCATTTATCTCAGAGAAATGAAAACGTTTTTACAAAAACCTGTGCATGAATGTCAGTAGCCTTATTTGTAATTGCCAAAAATTGGATTCAGCTCACATGTCCCTCAATAAATAAATGGATAGGGGAGTCTGGGTGGCTCAGTTGGTTAAGCATCAATTTTGGCTCAGGTGATGATCTCACAGCTCATGGGTTTGAGCCCCACATTGGGCTCTGTGCTGACAGCTCAGAGCCTAGAGCCTGCTTCAGATTCTGTGTCTCCCTCTCTATGCCTCTCCCTTGCTCGTGCTCTCTCTCTCTCTCAAAAGTAAATAAATATTTTAAAAATTAATAAAAAATAAGTAAATGGATAAAGTGTTCTACACACATGTCATGGAATATTACTGGGGAAATAAAGAAGAATCCATTAATACCAACAACTTGGATGAGCTCCAGGGAGTTATGCTTAGTGAAAAGAAAAAAAAAAACTATTCCTGAAGGGTTACATACTGTATTTTTCCATTTACATAATAGTTTTTTTAAATGAAAAAAAAAAAAAAGAAATGGAGAACAAATTAGTAGCTGCCAGGGGCTTGAGGGAATGAAGTAGGTGTAGCTACAAAAGGTAAACATAAGAGATCTTTTTGGTATTAGAACTGTTCAGTATCTTTATCTTACAGTGGTTAAAATTGTGTAGATCCTGTTAAACACACGAGTACATGAAAAACTGGGCGAATATGAATAAAATTGGTAGATTAAATCAATGTTGATATCCTGGTTGTGATACTAATATAATTTTGCAAAATGTTAAAATTGGAGAAAACCAGGAAAAGTATACACAGTGTTTCTCTGTATTGTTTCTACATTTGCATGTGATTCTCCAATTATCACAAGAAAAATTTAAACTAAAAAAAGAAAAAAAAAGTAAAATTGGAGCAGACCAATGAACCTCCTAGTAACAGCAAAGGGCCCTACCTTATGACAGTGCTAAAATGCGACATTGAGTTAGTCAGCTCTCAGGATGGGAACCATTTGTTCCTTTTCAGTCATGATGTACAAACCCCTATAGATTAAATACCACAGACAGAGCCACATTTTACTTTTGGGAAATGTCACTTTGTTCATATGAGCTAACTGGTGAGGATATATAATTATTTTTTCTCCAGGAGACAGACTAAAACATGCATGAAAGAAAGTTAATATAGAATGAATAAACAAGGTAGACACATGGGGAGGTTCATGTGCACTTGATTCTTCCAAGAATCAAGTATTTTGTCCTATGATGATCACAGTGTAAGGGAACTTCATTTCTCAATATTCCAATCTGATTTTATCAATACAAGTAATACTGAAATGATATGGGGACTATTGGACATATTCTCAAATATGTTAAATCTTTTTTTTTTGTGCATTCCATAAATATATTTTGTATTTAGAGCTAAGTAAATGATGTACTGATGACTGCTACACTCGCAGTACACCAGTAATTCCTTATACTTTAATGAATTTGAACTTGATTTTTAGACTCCACAGCCCTAATCAATTTATTGAGGCAGAAATCAAGCTGACCCAGAGGCTACCATCCAGGCAACAGCTCAGTGGGACAACACTCAAGGTGGAGTGCTATCCTGAATAGGACTGATAACCCATTCAGATGCCTCAACAGAAATTTTAAAAAATCAGTATTAAACAAACAGAAAGTTCTAGAAGAACTTTTGAGGCAGTAGAAGGCTCAGAAACAAAACTGAAGACAGGAAAAGAGAAGAGTAATGGAAAATGGCAAAAGAAGCACAAACAATAAGGACCTCAGTAGTAGAACCTCAGAGCAGTAAGCTGAGCTGTGACACGCACAGTCATGAGGGTGGGAGACATGGAGGAGACTAGCTAAGGGATTATCAGTATGGCCGCGTCCTCTGTTGGATTCCTGAATTTCTGTGTAGACTGGAGTTTCCAACGTCTAAGATCAGCTCTTCATAACCTCTTATTTTGGCCACTTTAACAGCTACTTCATCATACTCTTTGCTTCCATCCAACTTTTGTCCCTCAGGTTGGCTCAGGTGGCTCAAACTTACCATCAACACAGTGTCCAAATTCATCAGATTATAGTTCAGTCTGATCATGCCATGCATCCTGCATATGGTATCCTACTGCCCTCAATACAAAGTTGCAGGGCTTAATAGGACATTCCAGGCTCTTTAATGTGCTTCAAATGTTGGTGGATATAGCAATCTCCTGTACTACATAATGAAAATGCCCATTCTAGGGCATCCTTCTCAGAGATTCTGATTCTGCTGGTGATATGGAGCCCAAGAATCCACAGGGTTTTGTTCTTTAGAAACTTGTTATATATTTATGCAAATGATCCTTCACTTGGTTTGACAGTAGAAAGTATGAAAGGATTTTGAAAAATCTGTCTCCCACCTTTTGATTCAGTCATCTTCTCTTCCTCTTTCACACAAGTTTCTTTCTTATCCTTCCAGAGATATTTTATGCTAATATTGCTCAATATAAATATATAGTGAAACCTTGAATTGTGAGTAACTTGGTCTGTGAGTGTTTCACAAGACAAACAAATATTTCTAATAAATTTTTTACTTGATAAACAAGCAACATCTTGCAATTTAAGTAGTACGTGATGCCAAATGTCACTTGATCACAACTGAGCCAATGGTTTGTAAAATTCACTTTGACAGACAAGTGCTTTGGATTATGAACACATTTCTGGAATGAATTATGCTCACAAATGAAGGTTTTACTGTATATTGTTTTCTTTCATTTAGCGCAGATATATACATACAATACACTGACCCTAAATTCATGTGCTTTCTATTAATTCATGACTTGCAGCACTCTACCTTTTTAAAAATTGTTTATTTATTTATTTTGACAGAGAGAGAGAGAGAGAGAGAGAGAGAATGCATGCAGTAGTGGGTGAAGGAGCAAAGAGAGAAGTGAGAGAGAATCCCAAGCAGGCTCCATTCTGTCGGTGTAAGCACCATGCAGGGTTACTGTGAAATCATGACCTGAGCCAAATCAAGAGTCAGATGCTTAACTGACTGAACCATCCAAGCACTACCACCCCCACATTCCAGCTTTAAAATAGTTAAGACACTATATTGGGGTGCCTGAGTGGCTCAGTTGATTAAAATTTGATTCTTGGTGTTGGTTCAGGTCATGATCTTGTGGTTCATGAGTTCGAGCCCCATACTGGGCTCTATGCAGACAGTGCTAAACTTGCTTGGGATTCTCTCTCTCCCTCTCTCTGTCCCTCTCCTGCTTGTGTGCTCTTTCTCTCTCTCAAAATAAAAAAAATAAACTTAAAAAAAAATAAAACAGTTAAAACATTATAGTGAACACCTTTGGAAAAACACTGACTTTCTGGAAAGATACTGAAATAAAACAAATACAAATTACAACAAATGACAAAATAAATACTGTGAGAGAAGGAAAACTAATCTTTCATTTTCTTTTAAAGGCACACATCATCTTTCAAAATCTGTGAGTTTGTGGCTTACAATTCTTTTTTTAATAAGGAAAAACCAAAGCCAATTTATGATTTAATATTGAAACAAAGACCCCAGGAGGAAGGAGACAAGGTCTGACTGCTTATATTTTCCAAGACAAAACACATTGCCTGGCAAATGATAGGTGCTCAATAAAAGTTTTGATAATATCATAAATATATGAAACAATAAAATTATAAATGTACGCAAATTTTATGAGATCATAAGTTATGAATGGATAGTGGGGCCCAAGGTTTTGATTTAGGAGACAGACCTAACAATACAGAATTTATGAAAACTCTAGGAAAAATATTACCTGCTTTGTAATACTAACTTAACAGTTTTCCCATCTTTGTTAAAAATCATATAAAAAGAATAATAATGAGATTTAAGCTGTGAGTCAGATCTTCCTTAAAATTCATGTAAGACTGGGGTGTCTGGGTGTCTCAGTCAATTAAGCGTCCAACTTCAGCTCAGGTCATGATCTCATGGTTCATGACTTCAAGCTCTGCACAGGGCTCTGCACTTACAGTGGGAACCTGCTTGGGATTCTCTCTCTCTCTGTCTCTCTGTCTCTCTGTCTCTCTCTCTCTCTGTCCCTCCCCTGCTCTCTCTCTGTCTCTCAAAAATAATTCATGTAAGACTATATATGTGATTGGATAATGGTTGCTACTGTGTTAGCCTTTTTAGCAGCTTTAGTTAATATAATTGTGCATCCTCATAGAGGAAAAAAAAACATAGGCCCAGTGTCTCTGATATCTTCAGTCTAAGATAAGCCAATGAGTCAAATGTGTGTCCTATTTTCCCTTAAATGAATTCCCCTAAATGGGGCAGTTCATCCATGGTCCCCAAACACAACAGAGAACACACTGTCCTTTTTATAAAACATTAATGAAAAGTTGGGAGTAATGGAAAGCAACTATAGTCCACAGAATGGTTCATTATGGCAAAGGTGCAGCTCCTCTTGGGGTCCTGGGCTGAGCCAGCTCCCTGCCTGACTTTCACTTTCCTGGCTGGCCATGGCCAGCTCAGTTTTCAAACCCAGCAGGGTTAAGGGGAAATGTCTCCAGTCTATTTCCAAATACCTGAATTGATGACGTGATAATAATCATTTCCTTCCAGGGAAAACCTACCTGTACCACACTCTGGGTCTGACAAGGTCTGGCTCCATGACCACATAAGTCAACGTTTCATATATGTAGCCAGTCTGCATTACTCAGACTTCAAATCAGCATATATAGGAAATGAACAACACAGCCTAGGGAATACAGGAAGCTCAAACATTTCCTTTTGGTTTCATCTTTTGTTTTTGTTTTTTTTTAGTTTTTTTTTATGTTTACTTATTTTTGAAGGAGAGAGAGACAGAGCATGAGCAGGGAAATGGCAGAGAGAGAAGTAGACACAGAATCTGAAGCAGGCTCTAGGCTCTGAGCTGTCAGCATAGAGCCCAATGCAGGGCTCAAACTCATGAGCTGTGAGATCATGACCTGAGCCTAAATCAGATGCTTAACTGACTGAGCCAACCAGGCACCCCTGATTTCACCTTTTCAAAGTGAAAAAATGAGGAACCTGGGTGGCTCAGTTAGTTGAGCATCTGACTCTTGATTTTGGCTGAGGTCATGGGATCAAGCCCTGAGTCTGGCTTTTCACTGAGTGTGGACCCTGCTTGAAATTCTTTCTCTCTCCCTCTGCTCTTCTCCCTGGTTTGGGCATGTGCTCTCCATGTCTGAAAAAAAAAAAAGTCCAGGGGGCGCCTGGGTGGCGCAGTCGGTTAAGCGTCCGACTTCAGCCAGGTCACGATCTCGCGGTCCGGGAGTTCGAGCCCCGCGTCAGGCTCTGGGCTGATGGCTCGGAGCCTGGAGCCTGTTTCCGATTCTGTGTTTCCTTCTCTCTCTGCCCCTCCCCCGTTCATGCTCTGTCTCTCTCTGTCCCAAAAATAAATAAACGTTGAAAAAAAAAAAAAATTAAAAAAAAAAAAAAAAAAAAAAGTCCAAAATGCCTGGATCCGTTCTCCCAAGTAGCCACATATATAAGCCCCAATGAAGAACTAACACCTGTGAGAGATCTTAGCTGCTCCCATCTCAACAACAAACTACGTTGGGCAGTGACAGGCAGGACTGCATCCCACCTTGCATGTTGGACTTTGAAGGAGATATTACCTTGTTGGCAACCCCTGGGTCAGCCTTATCTCTGCCTCAGTAAATTGTGATTAGGGCTGCAGAGTCTAAAGACCAAGGTCAAAATGATCCAAGTGTAAGGAATTACTGAAGGGGTTTGTGGGCACAGCAGGCCTTAGCACATCATTTACTCCACTCCACATATACAGTACACTTATAGAATGGCAAAGACATAAAAAGACTTAATGTATTGGAGTAAACTGGACTATTTGCTCCATACCTTCTTACTCATTGAAGCCTGATATGTATCTCCACCTCCATCACGAGTCATTTCTATGTTCCTTATTATCTATATTAAAGGACATATCACATTTTGCCTTGAATAATATTTATTTATGTTTACATCTATTTCACCCACTAGATATAAGCTTTTCAAATGTCCATATTGTTGTCATTATTCATAGTTCCTAGCAAAGAGTCTTGCACGCTGAACCAGTTCCATAAATGTAAGTTGTATGGAATGTATGTAATGTTATCTTACTCATACTTTCACCCATATTCAAACTTAAAAATGGAAAATAATAATTATTAGAAATACTATTTTTTTCCATCTCAGTGGTGAGACTTGACCATTAAAGTCTGCAATATTGCTTTCAGTGGGGAGTGGGGAGTGGGGAGTGGGGAGTGGGGAGTGACATTTAGAACTCCTTGAGGTGAGATTACCAAAGAATAACATCAAAAGATTCTTTAGGGTAAGTAGATCATCATTCCTCTCCACAAAATTCATCTGTGTGGAAAGAAGGGTGCTGGGAGAATAGAGGAAGATGGCGGCATAGGAGGACACTGGGCTCACTGTGTCCTGCTGACCACTTAGATGCCACCCACATCTGCCTAAATAATCCAGAAAGCCACCAGGGGACTAGCACAATGGACTCTCTGGAGACAAGTGCAGACAAGAGGCCGACAGAAGAGGGTAGGAAGGGCTGAGAGGCCGTTTGCACTACATGGACTGGCGGGAGGGAGCCAAGGAGGTGGAGGGGTAGCCTAACCGAAAAGGCAGAGCCCCTGAGCCTGGCTTGCAAAAGCGGAGGGGCCGGACAGAGTGTGTTCTGACAGCCAGCAGGACTTAACATCTGGAATGTTATAAGCAGACAGCTCTGCTCTGAGAGCAGGAGGGCTAGAGGACAACGGGAGGGAGAGTTGTTGAGCCCCGGAGGACAGAGCTCAGCTTGGCAGGGAACAAAGGTGCTCACCAGTGCCATCTCCCTCGCATATTCCCCAGCCCAAATCCCAAAGGGAACCAGTTCCCATCACAGAACTTACTTGCACTGTGCAAACACCCAATGCTGTGCTTCTGTGGATCCAACCCTCCGACAGGTCTGCCTCCCTCCCTGTGCTGCAGGGCCCCTCCTGAGGCGGACCACAGAAGGCAAAGTGAGCTGAGTCTGCCCCTCCCTTCCCTGTACACCTTGCAGATCCACCCCGGCTAATACACCAGATCCCATAGAAGCAGCACCACAAGCCTGGCAGTGTGCAAGTAGCCCAGACAGGGGCACACCACTCCACAGTGAGTCCTGCCCCTGGGAGAGGGGAAGATAAGGTACACACCAGTCAAACTGTGGCTCAGCAGTGGGCTGGGGGCAGATATCAGGTCTGATTGTGGCCCCATCCACCAATGCAAGTTACTCCAGACAGCACAGGGGAAGAGCCCTGAAGTTCTGCGCCACTCCAGAAACTATCCAAAATGATGAAATGGAAGAATTCTCCTCAAAAGAAACTCGAGGAAGTTGTGACAGCTAACGAACTGATCAAAAACGATTTAACCAATGTAACAGAAAATGAATTTAAAATAATAGTCATAAAATTAATTGCTGAGCTTGAAAAAAGTATAGAGGACAGCAGAGAATCTATTACTACAGAGATCAAGGGACTAAGAAACAATCAGGAGGAGCTTAAAAATGCTATAAATGAGCTGCAAAAAAATGGAGGTGACCACAGCTCAGACTGAAGAGGCAGAGGAGAGAATAGGTGAATTAGAAGATAAAATTATGGAAAAAGAGGAAGCTGATAAAAAAAGGGATAAAAAAATCCAGGAGTATGAGGGGAAAATTAGAGATCTAATGATGCAATTAAACGTAATAACATATGCATAATTGGGATTCCAGGGGAGGAACAGAGAGGGAAAGGTGCTGAAGGTGTACTTGAAGAAATCATAGCTGAGAACTTCCCTGATCTGGGGAACGAAAAAGGCATTGAAATCCAAGAGGCACAGAGAACTGCCTTCAGACGTAACTTGAATCGATCTTCTGCATGACATATCATAGTCAAACTGGTAAAATACAAAGATAAAGAGAAATTCTGAAAGCAGCTAGGGATAAACACACTCTAACTTATTAGGGGAGACTGATAAGACTAGTGACGGATTTATCTACTGAAACTTGGCAGGCCAGAAAGGAATGGCAGGAAATCTTCAATGGGATGAACAGAAAAAATATGCAGCCAAGAATCCTTTATCCAGCAAGTCTGTCATTCAGAATAGAAGTAGAGACAAAGGTCTTCCCAAACAAACAAAAACTGAAGGAATTCATCACCACTAAACCAGCCCTACAAGAGATCCTAAGGGGGATCCTGTGAGACAAGGTACCAGAGACTTCACTACAAGCATGAAACCTACAGACATCAAATGACTCTAAACCCATATCTTTCTATAATAACACTGAATGTAAATGGACTAAATGCTCCAACAAAAAGACATAGGGTATCAGAATGGATAAAAAAAACAAGACCCACCTATTTGCTGTTTATAAGAGACTCATTTTAGGCCTCAGAACACCTTCAGATTGAAAGTGAGGGGATGGGGAACTATCTATAATGCTACTGGAAGTCAAAAGAAAGCTGGAGTAGCCATACTTATATCAGACAAACTAGACTTTAAATTGAAGGCTGTAACAAGAGATGAAGAAAATCATTATATAATAATTACAGGGACTATCCATAAGGAAGATCTAACAATTATAAATGTCTATGCGCCAAATATGGGAGCCTTCAAATATATAAAACAATTAACCACAAACATAAGCAACATTATTGATATGAATGTAGTAGTTGCAGGGGACTTTAACACTCCACTTACAACAATGGTAGATCATTTAGACACGGGATTGATAAACAAACAAGGGCCATGAATGATACATTGGATCAGATGGATTTGACAGATACATTTAGAACTCTGCATCCCAAAGCAAAAGAATATACTTTCTTCTCGAGTACACATGGAACCTTCTCCAATATAGATCACATACTGGGTCACAAAACAACCCTTCATAAGTATACAAGAATTGAGATCATACCATGCATACTTTCAGACCACAATGCTATGAAGCTTGAAATCAACCACAGGAAAAAGTCTGGAAAACCTCCAAAAGCATGAAGGTTAAAGAACACCCTATTAAAGAATGAATGGGTCAGCCAGGCAATAAGAGAAGAAATTAAAAATTGTATGGAAACAAATGAAAATGAAAATACAACAATCTAAAAGCTTTGGGATGCAGCGAAGGCAGTCCTGAGAGGAAAATACATTGCAATCCAGGCCTATCTCAAGAAACAAGAAAAATCCCAAATACAAAATCTAACAGCACACCTAAAGGAAATAGAAGCAGAACAGCAAAGACACCCCAAACCCAGCAGAAGAAGAGAAATAATAAAGAGCAGAGCAGAAATAAACAATATAGACTCTAAAAAACTGTAGAGCAGATCAATGAAACTAAGAGTTGTTGTTGTTGTTGTTTTTTATACACAAAATTGATAAACCTCTAGCCAGGCTTCTCAAAAAGAAAAGGGGGATGACCCAAATAGATAAAATCATGAATGAAAATGGAATTATTACAACCAATCCCTCAGAAATACAAGAAATTTTCAGGGAATACTATGAAAAATTATATGCCAACAAACTGGACAACCTAGAAGAAATGGACAAATTCCTAAACACCCAGACACTCCCAAAACTCAAACAGGAAGAAATAGAAAACCTGAACAGACCCATAACCAGCAACAAAATTGAATGAGTTATCAAAAATCTCCCAACAAATAAGAGTCCAGGACCAGATGGCTTCCAAGGGGGATTCTAACAGACATTTAAAGCAGAGATAATACCTATCCTTCTCAAGCCCTTCCAAAAAATAAAAAGGGAAGGAAAACTTCCAGACTCATTCTATGAAGCCAACATTACTTTGATTCCTAAACCAGACAGAGACCCAGTAAAAAAAAGAGAACTACAGGCCAACATCCCTGATGAATATAGATGCAAAAATTCTCAGCAAGATACTAGCAAATCGAATTCAACAGCATATAAAAAGAATTATTCACCATGATCAAGTGGGATTCATTTCTTGGATACATCACATTGATAAAAGAAAAGATAAGAACCATATGATCCTGTCAATAGATGCAGAAAAAGCATTTGACAAAACTCAGCATCCTTTCTTAATAAAATCCCTCGAGAAAGCTGAGATAGAAGGAACATACTTAAACATCATAAAAGCCATTTATGAAAAGCCCACAGCTAATATCATTCTCAATGGGGAAAAACAGCTTTCTCTTTGAGATCAGGAACACGACAGGGATGTCCACTCTCACCGCTGGTGTTTAACATAGTGTTGGAAATTCTAGCATCAGCAATCAGACAACAAAAGGACACCAAAGGCATCAAAATTGGCAAAGATGAAGTCAAGCTTTCACTTTTTGCAGATGACATGATATTATACATGGAAGACCTGACAGACTCTACCAAAAGTCTGCTAGAACTGATACATGAATTCAGCAAAGTCGCAGGATACAAAATCAATGTACAGAAATCAGTTACATTCTTAGACACTAATAATGAAGCAACAGAAAGACAAATAAAGCAACTGATCCCATTCACAATTGCACCAAGAAGCATGAAATACCCAGGAATAAACCTAACCAAAGATGTAAAAGATCTGTGTGCTGAAAAGTACAGAAAACTTATGAAGAAAATTGAAGAATATATAAAGAAATGGAAAAACATTCTGTGCTCATGGGTTGGAAAAATAAATATTGTTAAAATGTCAATACTACCCAAAGCTATCTACACATTCAATGCAATCCCAATCAAACTTGCACCAGCATTCTTCTAGAAGCTAGAACAAGCAATCCTAAAATTTATATGGAACCACAAAAGGCCCCGAATAGCCAGAGTAATTTTGTAGAATAATACCAAAACGGGAGGCATCACATTCCCAGACTTTAGCCTCTACTACAAAGCTGTAATCATCAAGACAGCATAGTATTGGCACAAAAACAGACACATAGACCAATGGAATAGAATAGAAACATCAGAATTAGACCTGAAAAAATATGGCCAACTAATCTTTGACAAAGCAGGAAAGAACATTCAATGGAAAAAAGACAGTCTCTTTAACAAATGGTGCTGGGAGAACTGGACAGCAACACCAGAAGGATGAAACTACACCACTTTCTTACACCATTCACAAAAATAAACTCAAAATGGATAAAGGGCCTGAATGCGAGACAGGAAACCATCAAAATCCTAGAGGAGAAAGCAGGAAAAGACCTCTCTGACCTCAGCCGTAGCAATTTCTTACTTGACACATCCCCAAAGGCAAGGGAATTAAAAGCAAAAATGAACTATTGGGACCTCATGAAGATAAAAAGCTTCTGCACAGCAAAGGAAACAACCAACAAAACTAAAAGCCAACTGATGGAATGGGAAAAGATATTTGCAAATGACATATCAGACAAAGGGCTAGTATCCAAAATCTATAAAGAGCTCACCAAACTCCACACCCGAAAAACAAATAATACAGAGAAGAAATGGGCAGAAAACATGAATAGACACTTCTCTAAAGAAGACATACAGATGGCCAACAGGCACATGAAAAGATGTTCAACGTCGCTCCTCATCAGGGAAATACAAATCAAAACCACACTCAGATATCACCTCATGCCAGTGTGGCTAAAATGAACAAATCAGGAGACTATAGATGCTGGAGAGGATGTGGAGAAAGGGGAACCCTCTTGCACTGTTGGTGGGAATACAAACTGGTGCATTCCAGCCCCTCTGGAAAACAGTGTGGAGGTTCCTCAAAAAATTAAAAAATAGACCTACCCTATGACCCAGGATATAGGAAGTCTGAGGCATAGGGGCACTTCACCCCAATGTTTATAGCAGCACTCTCAACAATAGCCAAATTATGGAAAGAGCCTAAATGTCCATCAAATGACGAATGGATAAAGAAATTGTGGTTTATATACACAATGGAATACTACGTGGCAATGAGAAAGAATGAAATATGGCCCTTTGTAGCAACCTGGATGGAACTGGAGAGTGTTATGTTAAGTGAAATAAGTCATACAGAGAAAGACAGATACCATATGGTTTCACTCCTATGTGGATCTTGAGAAACTTAACAGAAACCCATGGGGGAGGGGAAGGAAAAAAAAAAAAGAGGTTAGAGTGGGAGAGAGCCAAAGCATAAGAGACTGTTAAAAACTGAGAACAAACAGGGTTGATGGGGGTTGGGATGGAGGGGAGGGTGGGTGATGGGTATTGAGGAGGGCACCTTTTGGGATGAGCAGTGGGTGTTGTATGGAAACCAATTTGACAATAAATTTTATATTAAAAAAATAAAATCAGTGGAAAAAAAAAGAAGTGTGTTGCTATTTTTCTAATCCAGGCATATCAGTTACTTGTAGCTACAAACAACCCATCTTGAAACTCAGTGGCTTTAAACAACAACCATATAGTATTTCTCACAATTATGTGGGTTAGGTACCTAGTTTCTCCATGGACTATCCCTGAGATCACTCATGCAGCTGCAGTTTGTGAGGGTCAACTGGGCTAGAAGGGCCACAGTAGCCTGACTCACACAATACCATTGGTGATGGCTATTGTCATGGTGCCTCAGTTGTCCTCCACAATTATTCTCATCACCTGTAGATATGACTAGCTTCATTTCACAGTGCATTCTAAGAGGGTGAAAATGGAAGCCACAAGGTCTACTAAGGTCTAGCCTCAGAAGTCTTAGAATGCTCCATCGGCCACATTCTACTGAATGAAGCAAGTCACACATCCAGCCCAGTTAAAAGCAGTGAAGTAGAATCCATGTTTTGTGGAATGAGTAACAAAGCCACATTCTGTGTACACTAGGATTGAAGGAATATGTGGCTATTACTAGTCTACCACACAGAGTATCTATGTGATACACCCAGACCAGAGCCAATATTTTTGGATTGTGATGGAGATTATAAGCTTCTCTAAAGTGGACTGCTCATCTCTTAGAGCTTTTCTTCCTTTTCCCCCTAACCTTTTTTCTGCTCTTTTTCTTTTTGTTTCTATTTTTCAAAAACATTGACTAGGCTCCACCAATACAAAGCATTGTAAATAAAAAGCACAGTCCTTCTTTCAAGGAATTCACAGTCTGCAGGGTGAAGCCAAGAAGTAAATCAGTAACTCTATTACAAGAAGCTAAATGATGGGGAAAGAAATCCATGGGAACCCAGAAAAGGGATATCTGCTGAGTTTAGGGGAAAATTGAATCAAATACATCCCAGAGTACTTGTACTCTCAGAGTGCAGCAGTGTTGTTTTTTTTTTTTCAGTGAAAATAAGAATGAAAGACTGATGAAGTCAATCCTGTCTCTTCCTTTTTGTTATTCTTTGTTAAAACAGCTTTATATAACTCACATAACATAAAATTCACCCTTTTAATGTGTGTATCCATAACCACAATCTAAATTTACATTTCATCACCCCTAAAATAATTCCATACACATGAGAAATTGTCCTATTCTGCCTCAACACCCAGCCTTTGGCAACTAAAAATCTACATTGTCTCTATTCATGTACCTATTCTGGGCACTTCATATGAATGGAATCATGCAGTGTGTGATCTCTTATGACTGGCTTCATTTGCCTAGTATAATGTTCACAAGTTTTATCTATGTTAGCATGTATCAAAACGTCGTTCTTTTTCATTGTTGTATTAGTTTTCTATTGCTATTGTAATACATTACTACAAATTTGGTGAGTTAAAACAATCTAACTTTATAATCTTATGGTCCCATAAGTTAGAAGTCCAACACAAGTATATTGGATTAAAATCAAGGTGTCAGCAGAGCTGTCTTCTCTTCTGTAGGCTCATGGGACTATCCATTCATTTCCTTACCTTCTCCAACTTCTAGGTGCCACCTTGCCTGGAGGCCCCCTTCATCCATCCTCAAAGCTACCAACATTGCATGACTCTTATCATGCTTCCATAGTCACATCTCTCTCTGACTCTCCTGCCTCCTTCTTCCACTTTTAAGTACCTTGAGAGTAATTACATTAGATCCACCCAAATCATAGTGAACAATCTTGCCATCAATAGCCTTAACTTAATCTCATTTGCAAAATCCTTTTGCTATGTAAGATAGATATTTGATTCACAGGTTCTTGGAATTAGATCATGGATGTCTTTGGGCAGGGACATTATTCTGTCTACCACAATTGTCAATTAATATACCATATATTACATATCAATTCATCATTTGAAGGACATTTTTATTGTTCCGGCTTTTGTATATTATAATAAATGCTGCTATGAACATTCTTATACAGGTTTTTGTGTAGATATCAGTACATTTCTCTTGGATAGGTACCTAGGAATAGAAATTCCTATTCCTAGAAATAGGAATATGGCAACTCTGTGTTTAACATTTGGAGTAACTTTCAAACTGTCTTATAGGCTCATATATGGCAGATATGTTTAAAATAGTTACCAGACAAGGAATTTAAATAGTTTAAAAACAAAAAAGAACTTAAAGTAGTCAAGATTAATATGTTGAGAACTCGAATAGATGAGTACAAGAACAGATTGGTAATGTAAGCAGGGATGGGAACTCTAAAAAAGAATTAAAAAGAAAGGCTAAAATAAAAAAAACACACTAACATAATGAAAAAAAATGCCTTTGATATTCTCATCAGTAGATTGGGTAGGAACAAGGTAAAAAAGAATCATTTAGCTTGAGATATGCCAATATAAATTTCCCCAAAATGGAATACTAAGATAAAAAAGTTTTTTTTAAGAGATTTAAAAGGAGAACATAGGGGCGCCTGGGTGGCGCAGTCGGTTAAGCGTCCGACTTCAGCCAGGTCACGATCTCGCGGTCCGTGAGTTCGAGCCCCGCGTCAGGCTCTGGGCTGATGGCTCAGAGCCTGGAGCCTGTTTCCTATTCTGTGTCTCCCTCTCTCTCTGGCCCTCCCCCGTTCATGCTCTGTCTCTCTCTCTGTCCCAAAAATAAATAAACGTTGAAAAAAATTAAAAAAAAAAAAGGAGAACATAACATCTAAGGACTGAGAGATAGTTTCAAAAGGTATAAATATGTATAATTGGAATACCATAAAGATAAAGCAATAGAAGAAATATTTGTAGTGGCTAAGAACTTTCACCAGTAATGGCAAATACAAAACCATGGAACCAAGAAGCACACAGATTAGAGTGGGACAATTACCTAAACAGAACATCATATCCTAACTGTAGCGAAAAGTGAGAGAGAGAAAAAAAATGAAAGAAAGAAAGAAAGAAAGAAAGAAAGAAAGAAAGAAGAAAGAAAGAAAATCTTTAAAGAAGGCAGTGGGGAAAAAACATAACCTTACCTCTAGAAAAATGAGGATAAGAATTACAGTGTACATCTTGTCAGAAAAAATTCAAGCAAGAAGAAACTGGAGTAAAATATATAGTGTTAAAAAAAAGATCTACTTAGAATTCTACTTTCAGAGAAAGTATTCTTTAAAAATTTAGGGAGAGGGGTGCCTGGGTGGCTCAGTTGGTTAAGCGTCCAAATTTGGCTTAGGTCATGATCTCACGGTTCGTGATTTCAAGCCCCGCGTTGGACTCTCTGCTGACAGCTCAGGGCCTGGAGCCTACTTCTGATTCTGTGTCCCCCTCCCCTCAGTTCCTCCCCTGCTCACACTCTCTCTCTCTCAAAATAAATAAAGATTAAAAAAAATTTAAATAAAAAAATAAAAATTTAGGGAGAAACGAAGACTTTTTCAAACAAATAAAAACTGAGGTAATTCATCAGTAGCAGACATGCCTTGCCAAAAAAAAAAAAAAAAAAAAAAGTTAAAAATTTTTCACCCAAGGAAAATGATATCGGTCAGAAATTTAGGGCTACATCCAGAAAGGAAGAGTACTAGGGTGAATTAATGAAATATTTTATTTTTATTATTCCTAAATGATTTGGAAAACAACCCCAAATAGTAACAACAATGGTAACAATTGGGTGATTATAACATATAGATAAGTGAAGTGAATGATAGCAAAGTCATAAAAGAATTTGGGTTTGTCTGATTTTTTTTTTTTTTCATGATTAGAGTGAGGTTAGGGTTTTTTTAAAAAGAATGACACAATTTGGTGCCCTGGGTATCTGATATCCACTTGACATCATTGGTGATGTCAACCTTGATCACCTAGGTAAGGTGGTTTATGGTAGGTTTCTCCATGGAAAGTTTCCATGTTTGTTTTCTTCCCCCCATACTCCATTTTTTTGGAAGGAAGACACTGAGTATAGTCAACAACCAATGGAAGTGGTACTCAAATTCATCTTTTGGAAAGATAAGTATATACATATATTATTTGGAATTCTTTTGTAAGGAAAATTTGCCTTAAACCCAAAAGAAGTTGGTTCTTTGGTAAGATCAATAAAACCGAAAAATCTTTAGCTAAACTGACGATAGGAAATGAAAAGACTCAAATGTTTACTAGTATTTTGATAAGAATTTTTGCATCTGTACACAAAAGAGATATTGTTCTGTTTTTGTTTTTTTGTTTTTTTTTTGTTTTGTTTTTTGTTTTTCTGTAGTGTTTTGTCTGATTTTGGTATCAGGGTAAAACTGACCTCATACGATGAGTAGGGAAGTGTTTACAGTATTTTATTTTGTGGAGGAATTAATAAAGGATTGGTGTTCACTCTTCTTTAAATGTCTATTAGAATTCACCAGCGAAGTCATCTGGCCTTTACTTTTTAAGAAGTTTAAAATTATTAATTCTTCCTCTTTACTTGTTAGACAATTCCAATTTTATGTTACTTCTTGATTTAGTTTCAGTATTTTGTGTCTTTCTAGGAGTTTTTTTCATTTTATCAAAGTTATCTAATTTTTTTGGTGTCATCTTATTCCTTTGGATTCGTAAAATTGGCAGTGGTATCCCCTTTTAATTCCTGATTTTAGTCATTTGTGTCTTTTCATCTCCTATTGTCAGTTTAGCTAAAGATTTGTCAGTTTTATTGATCTTACCAAAGAACCAACTTCTTTTGGATTTATGTTTTCTATTGTATTTTTATTCAGTATATCAGTGAAGTCTATTTTCCCTTCAGTGAGAAGCCTGTGATGTGATGTTACTCCTCACAGGATGTAGCCTTAGCTATTTATACAGTTTTCCTGTCCATGAGGGGTGACTATAATTTTGACTGTGTCTTACCTTTATCTCTTCATCCAGCATCTATTGTTATTACATCCAGTTGTTAGCTTTCATTAATTAATAGCTAATTATTGTATTGCTTTTGACATTGTCCTGGAGCACAAATTGCTCCACAACCTGATCCTGTTGGATCTGAGCCCCTTGGCAGGAGTGGAGAACTGCCAATATTTGCAATTTGCTCCCACCCTCCTCTGAGGAAGATCTCTGCATTTTGGTGCAAAACCTGGTTGGGGAGGGGCTTTGCTCTTTGCTGGCTATCTCACACAGATTTTCTGTGTATAATAAGAGTTGTGTATGGTGGGAGGTGAAGTGAAGATGGAGAGGGAAACAGGTGCTATAACCTAACTTCTGCCAATTCATACCACTTCACCTGGTATTAATCTTCTGTAGCCTGAGCAGATAAGATGGGATGGACCAATGTTCACTGGCTGCTGAACCAACCTGGAACAGATCTGCTTTAGGAAGCTGGAGGAGATAAAAGCTTCTACTCGATTTCCAAGCTCACTGGGCCAGCTCTCCTGAAACACAGAGCTTTGAAGAGAAAGGGAGCTCTGTTCTTCACCAGTTGCCCCTCCCATATCCTCCCTTCATTGTAGGAGTTGAGATTGGAATCTGGTGCCACCCAGGTGCTGGCACTTACTTGATACAGGCCATTCTTAGCATGGAGCTGTGAAAATGGTATTTGCTAATACCACCAACCAATACACCTAGGTAACATTTCTCCCACAGGGACCTGGGTGGGTAAAATTGCTACCCAGCTGCTGAGGCCACTGGAGCAGTTGTCCCACAAGACAGAGCTGAGGGAAATGAGTGCAGTAACTAGTTTATGTATCATAGCCTCTCACTTCTTGCTCAGTCTCCATAGATTTTAACTGACTAAATGGTTCCCAGTTTGTTTTAGACCCTTTGACCAATTCCCTAAGACTTTGAAAGACAGTCTTTGCTAACCATATCAACTTAATATATGTCTCTCCAGGGAAAGGTTTCCCTATTCCCCTCCTACCACTATTGTGGACTATATTTTGTTTTCATCGGGATTTTCTAAGATACGTTTTAGTAAGATTTATAAAAGCCAGCACCATTTGCAACAACATTTTTAATGTTACTGTATAAAGCCTTTATCTAATCCATCTGGGCCACTGCTTCTGTCATCTGTTTGCCTAAATTGTTAAGATTTCTTCAACCCATCACATACACACACCACACACATACACACTCTCTCAATATTTGTAAACTCTTGTGCTATATTCCCTGTGTAATTTGAGTCCTTTCTAGCTCCAGCTGTGGTCCCTCTCTACTTAGGGTTTAATTATTAGCAGAGCCAATCATGCCCTGCCAGCATTCCTTTTATACAGGCTGATATTATGTGAGTAAAACCAACTTTTTATTTTATTTTTTTTCACAGTGCAGCACTGAAACCTTAGAATTTTTCTACTAACTATACTCATGCCTCCTCCCCCAACAACATCTACTTTTAAGATAGCAAAACTATATTTTTATCTTACTCTGTTATTACTTTTGATGGGGTTTATTTAGCACTATCCCCAAAAGATATTTTTCACTGACCAAAAAAGTTCTAAGCTGTTTGAATACAAAAATGTATTTCTTCAGTAGTTACATTTCTGAGTGTATTCATTTGCTAGGACTGCTACTTGGAAAAACCACAAACTGTCTGAAAATACAGAAATATATTGTCTTACAAAGAATTCTGTAATCTAAAAGTACTAGTTAAAGATGTCAGCAGGGATAGTTCCTTCTGAGAACTATGAGAGAAAATATGCTTCTTACCTCTCTCATTGCTTCTGGTCTTTTTCTGGAAATCTTTGGCATTATGTGCCTTATAGAAGCATCAGTCACATCTCAGCCTTCATTTAACATGGTATTCTCCCTGTTTCTGTCTGCATCCAAATTTTCCCATTTGATAAGGACACCAGTCATATTGTATTAGGGGCCCATCATATGACCCCATCTTAACCAATTGCATCTACAACAATCCTTTTTTCCAAATAAGATAATATTATTTTTTAAGTTTATTTATTTTTGAGAGAAAGAGAGATGATGAAGGATTGGCAGAGAGAGAGGGAGACAGAGTCCCAAGCAGGCTCTGAGCCATCAGCACAGAGCCCAACGTGGGGCTTGAATCCACAAACCATGAGGTCATGACCTGAGCTGAAGCCAAAAGCTGGTTGCTTAACCGACTGAGGCACCCAGGCACCAAAAATATGATAATATTCTTAGATAATGGGGCTTAAGACTTCAACATATGAATTTTGGGAGACAAAATTCAACCCATAATACAGCAACTTAATTTATACATTTTTTTTAAATATTTTTTTTCAACGTTTATTTATTTTTGGGACAGAGAGAGACAGAGCATGAACGGGGGAGGGGCAGAGAGAGAGGGAGACACAGAATCGGAAACAGGCTCCAGGCTCTGATCCATCAGCCCAGAGCCCGACGCGGGGCTCGAACTCACGGACCGCGAGATCGTGACCTGGCTGAAGTCGGACGCTTAACCGACTGCGCCACCCAGGCGCCCCTACATTTTTAAAGTTAGTTTATATTCTTTTCCAGGCCACTAACTTATTTAATGACAATAAAGAAACTAAATGTAAGGAAACAGAGGAACAATGAAAATAGTGTTAATCACACAGAATTTTCCCTATACGAAGATCCCCTCTGAACATATTAAAGAAAATTAAATAGAACATACCAACTTTAGCTGTGTCTTATGGATATATGTCTTGTATATCCCTGAGATCTATGCATTCATGTGGGAATTGAAAAGGAGTCACATTTTATTAGAGGCATCATTCACTTTATATTATGGCAAACACTGCCCACAAGTAAGGAAAACTTTCACAATTTACAGGAATAGTGACCTAATTAACCAACCATAAAATTTCCAAATCCTTACTTCTCATTAATGTGCTCAGGAAACCCACTTGAATTATCAGGTGAACATACATTGATAAATTCATCATATAACTGCTAAATTTCTTTTTTTTCACTCCTCTTTTTCTTCTGTAAATACGAATACATCCTCTAATTTCCAGAGTTGGAGAAAACACACCTCCCTTCATTTCCTACTAACTCAGATATAAAACCTGATGAGAATACAAGGACAACTGTTTGACAACTCTGGAAAATAAACACAAGCAGGCAGATAAGGGAATAACACAAGAATCTGAAGTACCATGAAAAACAGTAAACTTAACAATTTTTGGCTCCGGTATCCCTAGCCTGAACTCAACACAGGCCAAAACTTGGAAGTAAGCACTATGGTATAAATACAGTGAGATACAAAAGAAATCCTCTAATTTGCTGTAGGGGAAGAAAACAGACCACTAAAATTCAAAGACAATGAGAGAAATCAATGGGGGGGTCCTCTCTCTTTGTCTTTATTCTCTTATACCCCAGTGTCTAAATTGTCCCATAGTGGGTTGTCAGTATACAAGTGGTGATGTCAAAAATGGAGAGGTATAATAGCTCCCGGGAGCCAAAACTGTGGTAGAACAGGAATTTCACTGGGTAGAAATGTGGTGCCAGTAGGGTGGGATCAGGAACCTTTCTTCCTTTCTGTTTTCTTGCCAATTGGCCTTGAATGTGTCATAACTGAAGAAGTGAGTAGTTTTTTTAGCCAAAGGACCAAAACAGAGAGTTTAGTGAAACAGAAAGTACTGGGGAGATAATGTAGATGGAGAAGTTCATGAAAATTGCCCCATAAAATTGTTTTGAATTCTTAGGCCCACCTGAGATGAATCTGAATGTAATTAATATGGCAAAGATTTTGAGAACCTCTACCCAGGTCCCTGATTGGCCACTACATATTGTACATGCAGAGCAGTTCTGAAAAGCACAGCAAACACTTTGAAAACTGAACTGACATTGGAAAATCCCACTGCTGGCAAAATAAACAATAAAAATAAAATCCATAATTTCATTATCTAAATCTCTAAAGGTCCAGGATACAAACAAAAGTCACTTTACATATGAATAGCCATGAAAATTTCAACTCATGTGTGGGATCTCCTGGTTGGATGGAGGGGCACCAAATGTGAGGTGACTCTATTGGGTGGGGACCAGCAGTGTGGGCAATGAAAAAAATTCACCCAAAACAGAACAAAACAGAAGTTTATTGAATACATCACTAGGGAGCAGTGGGCAGGACAGCAAGGGAGAGACTGTCTGCATGAGACAGTGGTGGGAGATTATAATTAAGGGGGAAGGTGAAGAGGTATGGGAACATATGGAATTTTCATTTTTTTTTTTGTACCTGTGTCCTGGTATAAGTAACCCATTGGTCGCTAGGGTTTATCGATAATTTGAGGTGCATTGCCAAATGGGCCTGTTTGTATTCAGCCAGGTGGTTGCTGTGGGCCCTTCTACCTTACTCAGGTTTGCATTGTTCAAGTTGGTTGCCTGTTGCCTAAAAGCAGCCTCTACAAGAGGAGGAAAAAAAATTAAAATATGCTAATAATGTGATGACATGGGAAATGGAAACAATAGAAATTATGCAATCCCAACAATAAACAGAGAAGAATGATTGAGAAAATAATGAAGAGTCTCAGAGACCTGTGAAATAACAATAAAAGATTGAACGTTCGAGTCTTTAGGGTCCCAGAAGAAGAGGAAGAGTACAAGCCAAAAACATTTTTTGAGGAAATAATGATGAAAAATTTCCCACGATTGGTGAAAGCAAGAAAATACAGATTCAAGAGGCAGAGTGAATTCTAATGAGAATAAGCCTGGGAAATCTACAACCAGATACATCATAATTAACTGCTGAAAAAACTTTAGACAAACAAAAAGTTGTGTAAGCGGCCACAGGAAAAAATAATGTATTATCTATAGAGGAACAACAAATAACAATGGAATTCTCATCAGAAATTATAGAGGTCAAAAGGAAGTGGAATTATATTCTTAAAGTGTGGAATGAAAGGAATTAATTGAGAATCTTATATTCAGTGAACATATCCTGCAGGAAAAAGACATTCTCAAATGAAGGGATACTAAGAGCATTGATAGTCAGAAGACCTGCTCTCAAAAAGGTGGTAAAGGAAATTCTTCAAACAAGAGAGAAATAGTACTAGACAAAAACTTGGAACATTCTATGGAGGAGAGATTAAAAACCTGGACATTATATACAGTATAAATATTTGGTGATTCTAAAAAGTAGAGAAAAGGAAGACTATCGGAGCTTTTGAGACTCAAGAATCCACACTGTGATTAGTGCCCTGTGTTTTCTTTTTCCTGACATATAACAGAAAGTGTATTAGAGAAACAGGTAAACTGGAAAACCAATGGGCAACATAAAAACAAGAAAATATTCAAAAAAGGTATGTTTTCTCTAGCCAAGGGACTAGGAAAGGAGCAGCTTAAGAAGACAATACTTTCAGAAGATAACTACACATGGAAAAAAATCGAAGCCCTAGCTCCCTTCATAAACTCAAAGTCTCAAGGGGTGCCTGGATGGCTCAGTTGGTTAGGCATCAGACTTCAACTGAGGTCATGATCTCACAGTTCATGAGCTCAAGCCCTTTGTAGGGCTCTGTGCTGACAGCTCAGAGCCTGGAGCCTGCTTTGGATTCTTTGTCTTCCTCTATCTCTGCCCCTCCCCTGCTTATTCTGTCTCTCTCTCTCTCTCTCCACTCTCGCTTTCTCAAAAATAAATAAACACTAAACAAAATTTAAAAAAAAATCAAAGGCTCAAGGGAAAGCTTGTATTTTCACTTCACTCAGATGTAATGATGTGACTGTAATCTCCTGCCAAGATTGTGTTAGAAAACCCTGAATAGGGAACCTGGACTTCCATTCTCACCTGGTGGCTCTAAGGAGATCCTCCCCTCCCTCCTTTCCTCCCTCACTGCATGGGTCTAAAGAAGTCCAGTGGAAAGTTGTGGTGGCTACCACTACCAGTAAGAAACTTCCATCTCTCCCACTGTCTAGTCATTGTGATGAGGGACCATAAGGCAAGCTGAGGGCAAAACACAAGCTAGCACTGCCCTACCCCGCTCCCCCCCTCACCCAGGTGGGATGTGTGTGATATTCCTCAGACACTCCTGGTTGCCCAAGAACAAAGGAAAGGAAAGAAAACAAATGGCTAACTGATAGAGATCACAGTCATACAGGACATGAATCTCCAAGGGTTTACAAATATCTTAGTAAATTACAAGAAAAAGGCAATCTTATCAATAGCCTAATCTCCAGAAACCTAGAGACTCAGTTTCCTGGAGCCCCTAGTATCACCCTCCCCTCCATAGTGATGTGGGGAACAAAGGCAAGAAGGAAATGGCAGGTAAAATTAAATTTCCTTATAACCTGCAGCCCACTGAAAAATACTTGAGGCAAATACAGAGTATAACATTCCTCCAAGGAAACCCCTACCATCCTAATGTTAATGCCTTACCAGAGGAAAAACAACCTTAGCTTGACAATAGCAAGGTCTCAGGTATTTTAAGAGTCCTGTTTAGCATATCAAAGTCCTTCTGGAGGCTTCCCTTTTGTCTTTACCTCCCCTAACTCCATAGTATGTAACCAGTCACTCTTCACAACCTCAGTGCAGCTTTTTCTGCCTACAGGTTCTGTCTCCATGCTTTAATCAAATCACCTTTTTGCACCAAAGACATCTTAAAGAATTCTTTCTTGGCCATTAGTTCCAAACCCCATCATCATACCAAAACTTCATCATTTGGAGGCCTTGTGGAGAAGATTAATGAGGGGTTCCTCTCAGCCAGGCAGTGTCAGGCAGAACCTAGTAGGAAGACAGAACTTACATCCCATGTCCATCCATCAGGGCACTCCCTGAGGTGGTGGAAGCCATATATTTAAGCACCATTGTCAGCTAATGAAAGAAAGAAAGGCTATGAGGAGGCCAGTTATGGGAAGGTGACCAGGAAAAGCAAGGTAAACAAGAATAAGGTTTGTTATGCAGATTTAAATCTCAGCCTCTTCCCTTGAATCATCTTCCTCTTCCTGGTATAGAGAGGGAGACACCCTTACAAATGGAAATTTTCTTCTTAGATGTAAATTTCCCTAACAAAAGAGTAACCTCTCTGATTTCAGAGCTTGTCCTATATCTGCTATTTCTCAAAATAATCAACTCAAAATAATCCTTATGCCAGGGGCAGATTTTACAGTGGTAGATTCTGTTCCTCTTCAGCCTCATCACAGAAGTCTCTAGTTCAGCCTCCACATTGTTACTTATTTAGGTCCTCAGATTAGAGGGTAACGCTAACCTCTGGTTCACCTCGGACACATTAAGAAAATAATCATATTCACCACAATTTAGGTTTTATTTTCCATATCTCAACAGCTCTAATAAATATTTTCAAATCGTTCCCCTTTGCCAGTAATAATCTGCAGCTCATTAAAAATGACAGTTAACTGAGGTGCTTAGGTGGTTCAGTCAGTTAAGCACTTGACTTGATTTCAGCTCGGGTCATGATCTCATGGTTCATGGATTTGAGCCCTGTATCAGGCTCTGTGCTGACAGCAAGGAGACTGCTTGGGATTCCCTCCCTCTCTCTCTCTCTCTCTCTCTCTCTCTCTGCCCCTCCCTTGCTTGCTCATGCACATGAATATGTGCTCTCTCTCTCTTTCTCTCAAAAATAAGTACATAAACAAACAAAAAATGACAGCTAGCTTCAGTGAGACTTCATTTTGGAGACTCATTGTGAAAGAATCCTTATTAGCTGTTATTTATACCTCTGCCTTCTATAGTCATTGATTATTCCATATATTTTCCTTTGTCAAGTGTAAGTAAAAAGAGACCTAAAAATATCTCATAAACTTGAAAATTTTCTTCATAAGATTCCTTTTATAGTAAGGTATGATAAATTATTTATTATCATAATTAAAAAATCAGATATTATGCTTAATTTGCTTTCTGGTCAATAAGGAATTAACCGATCAAGAATAATATAAAAGCAACACTGGTTAGCAAAAAAAAATTAAAATGATAAATGAAATACATTTATACCTAAACCCCTTGAAGATTCAACTGGTTCAGATTCACAAGGATCATGCTGGTGTCTCCGTGAAATATTTAGAATGTCAATTATTGTCATATATTAGTTTATTAAATACTTGCTGTTTGACTTTTTTAATCTAGATTTTTAGATAATACTCTGTATTAAAATAGAAATACCTTGTATTTATAGAAAAAAATTCAGTTGGGGTTCCTGGGTGACTCAGTAGGTTAAGTGTCAGACTCTTCAGCTCAGGTCATGGTCTCATGGTTCACAGAGCTTGTTTGGGATTCTCTCTCCCCCTCTATCTGCCCCTCCCTACTCACACATACAAAGCTTGCAGGTGCTCTCTTTATCTCTAAAAATGAATAAATAAACATTTTTAAAAAAGGAGAAATTTTCCATTGGAGATCAGAAAGCAATTAAAGATTATCTTCCATAGACTTAATATTCTACTTAAACTTCTGCCTCCTTATGTTGCCAAACAAAGCGAATCATTTGTCACAAAATTTTTATCCTATGTCACCACCCTACCACCACCACTCCACAAAGCCTCATCATCACCCATTGCCATTGTGCCACCAAAGCCTACTTTACCTCCTGTAAGAACGTCATCCTGTTCCTTATAAACAATGCTATACCACTGTAGATCCAATGCCTACAGTCAATGTCTGGCCAATCCTTCTTCACCTGGGAAGCACCTTTGGGGCCTCACAAATACCCTAAACAGACACACTACTGACTGTTTTGACACCCTATGGCTTGTCTGGAACCATATGTGTTGGTCTGCATTCTGTGTATTTATATGTATGTCAGTTCTAAGAAACTCTGTGTTCCTGGGGTTAGGGATCTTGTTTTATGCAATTCCTCTTAATCACCAATACTTAACACATCACTTCAACACTGAACGGATAAATAAAATAAATAAATAAGCAGTGAACAAATCAGTGAGTAAGTGAGTTAATTCATTAATTCTAAACTAACAAATAGAAATACCAAGGAAATGGTTGGTTAAATGATTTGGTACTACTAACACAGAGGATGGGATGGCCACCAATTCTTACTTCATTTTAGTCACTGAATAGATGGACTTGAACAGATGCATTTGAAAATAATGAGGTTTCAATGTTCTTTCAGTAAACTGTAACATAAATACTTACATAATAAAGATAAGATAGCAGAGAGTATATTGGAAAAATAAGAATAATGTCAAATAATTACTTTCAGTATTTTTACTAATTTCCAAAATTAAGTCAGATGGCACAGACACAGATTTAAAATATTTTTCACAAAGTTATTATTGATATATCTAAGTATGCTTTTAAACACAAATTTCATTTTTTTCTTTTCTCTTAGCTGAAATAACAAGTACCATAAGATAGATTTTTGATATGACTTGAGAGGAAAAAATAATTGCTGCCCATATTATCTCATATAAAGGAATTTACTTACTTGTAAAGTAAAAAATTATTTTTACCTAAAAAGTCTTTCCATGTGAAGGAATGTGCAAGTCAACATATTGCTTTAGTGATCAGCCAAGTTATTGCATGTATCAAGAGAACTGGATGTGATTCTAGTTCTGCCATAAATTATTCATGTGGTACAGTTGGACATCCGACTTCTTCAGACCTTAGTGTCTTATCTGTAAAATAAGGGCATCATATTCCTTGATTGCTAAACTACCTGCCAGGTCATTTATCAAATAACCTGTTATTTGTACAATTCAATGTTATAATTGCCATTTGAAGTATCTACAAATACAGATATTATATATTAGAGACTCAAGTACAATTTAGAATTAATCATTTAAAAAGCAAATAAGGCTCCTACTGTAACAGAAATGAAAGACACCAAATCCTGCTGAGTGTTTTCTACATTTGCTTTCAGTGTAGCAAAATGTAAATTGTTTATGATAATACTTCATGGAAAATCTGCAGATTTGCTGTCAGTTTGTACAGGTAAGGATGCTTTAGTAATTCAAGATGTCACGACAATTCCATTCTGGTTGATCTCTAGGGAAAAATAGCACAAGGATCTGAAACCCAAAGAGGGCTTACTGAGAAAATCATCTGATTGATAGATTTACCTAAAGGGAAATTGGCCAGTATTTCCTTTTGGTAAAGATAATTTTGCTTTAGTGGACAATTGTTATTATACTTGAAGAAGAACAAGAGATGAGAGATTCTCTTCTGACACTATTTAATTAATTTTCTAAATCAAGACTGAAAAAAGAACCTAATTTTGACTACCAGATTAGTTGGAGACCTTTTCAATATTAATAAGATTGATTTTTAAAGGTATTTTACATATGGTATTTAAGATGGAGCTAAACAGTTTTATTATCTACAGAAAAAGTCATGTTGGTATTTTTTTGTTTGTTTGTTGTTGTTGTTTTTTTTCCTAATGTGCAGTACTGGAGGTAAATGAGGATAGAGTACAGAGATAAAGAACAAGTAAGATTTAAGGTAATAAATCTTATTTTGAAATTGTTATTTTTTTTTTATCTTTCAATACCTCTTTGTTCATACTAACATACACCTTAGCTTGCTCTTTCATGGCAAGGTTATCCCTAGGTTTTAAATTAAGCCCATTATGAAAATGTTTTCTTCAAATAACTCACATTACATAAAAGTTTTGTAGCAATGTTAGGGAAATTGAGAATATGATAATACAGTAAAACCTTGGTTTGTGAGCATAATTTGTTCTGAAAACATGCTTGTAATACAAAGCACTTGTATATCAAGGCAAATTTCAGTAACCATTGTGTCAGTTGTGATCACATATTGTTTGGCTTCATGTACTACTTGTATTGCAACACATCAAATTAAAATTTATTAGAAATATTTGCTTGTCTTGCAGAACACTTGCAGAACAAGTTACTTGCAATCCAAGGTTTTACTGTATATGATTTTAGAGGTCTTGGTAAAATGAACATTGGGTTTAGGGATGAAGTAAATGACTTTTTTGTAATTTCAGAATCTAATTTTAGATGTAAACAAAATTGAAAATCCTTTAAGGTGGACTTCTGGTAAAGTAATGGGCCTATGCTGAGGTTGCTGCCTCTATTTACATAATTTTTTGTGTACTAAATTGCTGATCCAGTATATATATATATATATATATATATATATATATATATATCACAATAAAATGAGTGTCTCAGTATTTTGTGTTCAGATCTTCTTTTGACCAAGAGAAGGAAAAAAGAAAGAAATTATTTATATTGAATGACATAATTTGAAACCTCATTTTTTTGTCTCTGCTTTTCTAGATATTTGCCACTATGAAATGTGCTCAGTATTCTAAAATAATCTGTGGGAAGGAATTTCAAATATTAAGATGATGGCTGTTTTAGTGGGGTTAGTGCACATGTGTCTTACCAAATTGAATCCTTAGGAAGGATAATGCTTATTTAGATGATTATGTTTAGTGAGGTGTCTAAAAAGCAGCTTCTAAAACAAGTTGGCAGTTATAACTGCTATGTCATGGTTGTACTGGAGAGAGGAATCCAAGAGCCTGGAAGTACCTGACATAACCATGATTCCATTGGTGGGAGCCCGCTGATTCCATCTAGCCAGTAAATATATTTTGAAAACTTGCTGGGTGCTGGCAAATTCAGTGGTAGAACAGTGAGCAGGAAAGACAAAGTCTTGTGGGGGAGACAGTTGAAGGAATTTAGGACATGCCACCCTAAAATATGCTGCTTTGATATATTTATTATTTTGAGCTATAGGCACTTGAAAAACAGCAAATGTAAGGAGAAGCTTTCTCTGAACTAAAGACAGGTCTTCCAAAATGAACATAATAGGAATGCAATTGTTATAGATTCCCACCCCTGTATGGTCCAGGATTTTCATCAGTTTGGGAGGATTGATTCATCACAAGAGAGGACACCAGAGTGAACATCATATCCAGACTTTGTCACAAATGATCTTTCCTCCCATCTATCCTTCTTAGGGGCCATTTGCTTTCCCTCAAATCAGTTACTCTCCCTCAAGTGACTTTTATCTCCCCTCCTCTTCTCATATTAAAACAGTATACAGGCTCTCAAATCATAACACTATTTTGGATTTTCACTTTTTTTCCCCCTGCGATACTCCCATGCACCTAATATTAAAAATTACCAAATTAACATAATTTTCCCCTGTTAATCTCCCTGTTATCAATTGATTTCACAGACCCAGGCTTTGAACCTAAGATAGTGGAGGGAAAAATCTTTCTTCCCCTACACCGCAAACAAATAATATGCCTCTGTGATAACTGTCATAAAGGACAATCAATGGAATAAAAGGCCTTGAGTACCAAGGTGAAGAAGGTAGGCAGAGTAACTCAGGTGAAGCGACATTTGGCAGACATATAAAGGCAATAAGGGGAAGGACCACACCCATGTGGATATTGGAGACTGGGGATATAGAGTCAGCCAGGCCAAATGCAGCCTAAAGATAAAGTAGGTTAAAGACTGCTGGGTTTAGCACCATGGAGGTCATTGTTGGCCTTGACAAGACCAGTTTTTGTGGACTGGTGAGGACTAATGCTGCCCAGAAGAGGAAAGGGAACAGGAGAAGAGGATGTAGACATTTTGGAGAAGTACTCCTTCTGAGTTACCATGAGCTGAGTTACATACCTGGAACAGCCTGACCAAGTTGAATCAGAACCAGCACCTTCACCAGAAGCAGTGAGAAGTTCAACATAAGTAAATAAGGAGCCTGAGGTGGTGACAGAGGTCACAGGTTGTGGAAGGTGAAAGACCAGCCTCTGACCAGCTGCAACCACACTGTGTGTCTGCAGAGGCTTTAGAGATGCCATGCCATAGCCCTTCTCTGCATTTTCATAGCTGTTGCCTTTGTAGGGGAGAAAAAAGTTTTCCTTGACATCTTACGATCCCTGGCTAAATCTTTAAGTTATACCAATGAAGACAGGTTAATAGGTTTAGCTGGCAAAAAACAAGACTTCCCTATCTAAATATTCATCCTAGCTCTAAATAAAAGGAATCCATTCACCCTTGCTCAAAGAGTCATGGCTTTGGAAGTTATTCCCTGAATCTCCTCATTTGCTGCAAGTATAGTTACTTTTTGGGACAACACCTAGTGTAGTTTCTATCTGCATCCCACCAAGGAGTAAACCTTAGTTCAGTTACAACAGTTGGAGTTTTAGCAGCCACCTTGGTATGCAAGATTGGGAACACAGCTAAGTGTGAACAGAACTATGAGCTGGAGGAATCAAGGGTTTCTGGCCAACTTACGTAACATCCTTGAACTTCTTTAAAGTGAGAAGAATCAGGGTGCCTGGGTGGCTCAGTCGGTTGAGTGTTTCAGTCTTGATTTTGGCTCAGGTCATGATCCCAGTGTCATGGGATCAAGCCCCATGTTGGGCTCTGTGCTGAGCATGGAGCCTGCTTAATATTCTCTTTCTCCCTCTGCCCCTCTCCCCTGCTCGCACTCTCTCTCTCTCTCTCTAAAATATACATAAATAAATAAATAAATAAATAAATAAATAAATAAATAAAGTGAGAAAAATAAAATAAAAATCTATCCTTTATCAACCACATGTGAAAACAATACAACAGACCAAAATAGAGTTGCTTATAATTAAGTCCAGTTGTAACCAAACTGAAGGCATTCACCCCTTGGGATGCATTAAATGGGACATAACCCAAGGAACTGTTGAAAGCAAAGAATTTTTTATTACTTGTTACAAGTAAGGAGACAGGGAGATAGCTCTCAAAGCACTGTTTCCCTCGGGGGTTAGTACAAGAAGCTTTCATTAGTGTATTAGAGGGTGGGGCAGGGAGCTTGCATATACACCAAACAACTAATGCATATTCAATTACTTAGGCACTTGGGTTAAACTGTGAATGCCTAGCATGTGAGCATGATAGTGCACACATTGTATGTTCAAAAAATGGAAAGACCTTAACCTCTTTCTCCTTCATTAAAAAAAAAAAGAACAAAATGGAAGAAAACTCCACCCATAGGAGGAAATCTTAGCATTATAATGAGCTAAAGATCATTTCATGACAACTCTGGGGGGCTTCTGCCAGGTCCTATGCTCCAAATTGGCTAAAATTGGCTCATGCAATGAGCTATCAGAGGAAACACCCAGGCTATGATTCTTTGGTAGGAGCTGTTGGTTGTACAAAACAAAATACATTCCTCCTCTGCTTTTGTCCTTTCCCCCTCCTCTCTTCCACTGATAGCTTTCAGCTTTTATCCCTCTGATTTGAGTAACTTCCCTTTGCCTCCTATCTATTACCATGTTACCATACTGAGATTTAACTTAATTATAATTTTGGTTCTCCCATAACTGGAACCTTAAAACCAGTCAATCAGGAATCATGTAATCAGCTCTAGTTAATAGGCCCTGGCCATCCCCTAAAGGGAAGTAACCTTGTAATAATCAGCCTACTTTTTTGGCCTGCCATAACTTTCTCATTCCTGACCCCTTCTTCCTATAAAAGTCTTTCATTTTGTATAGCTCCTTGGAGTTCCTTTCTCTCTGCTAGAGGCTCCCTAATTCATAAATCTTAAATAAAGCTAGTAAGATCGTCAAAATGTACTCAGTTGAATTTTGTTTTTTACCAAGACAGATTAATAAGTGAAAAGCACATGAAGTTATTTAGCATAAGTTTTACATGGCAAGGGAGTCTTGATAAGGAAATGGAGACCTAAGAAGTTATTAAAGCTGATTGTTTTTATGTTAGGTTTGATAGAGTGGAAAGTCGTGGGAAGAATGATAAGACAAATGGTATGAATAATGAATTGGGGGAACTTAACAACACCTATCCCTTCTGATTTTCTTAGTGTACCCCATCTTGGAAATGAGGGTGTTGCTTTCCTCTTGGTGTAGGAAGGTTTATGACATGCTTCAGGGGAGAAGGATGGGGTATGTTCTCAAATCTCTTCAGCTTAAACATTCAATTTGCCAAGGTGTCATATTTTGGGGTAGTGTGTTCTGTTCCAATCAATATGCTTTTTTTTCCCTCAAAGTATTTGATTACTGGGATGAAGTTTGCCTTTGTGAACTAAAAACAACATTCTGCCCATTTACTGGGAGTTTTCAGAGTGAGAAGGGTTCCATGTAGAGATATCCTCACTGAACCCAAGAAGGAAAAATAGGAAGTTGTTTTACAAAAACTAAATACAAGACACATTTCTTATTGTGAGCTAAACATTGTATCTCAGTTTAAAGATCTAAGAATATTTTTGTAAATTATTTTTAACGTAAAGAGAGGGAAAAATCATTTGGGATCTAAGGTCTAAAGCAGATTGCAAACAGCTTGTTTTCTCATGTAAATGATGTGGCAGCAGCAGGGCTGGGGGCATTTGCATTTCAACCAAAAGTTCTGCTTGAGTCAAAGCCGGAACAATTGAACCCCACAGGTTGGAATTCAAGAAGCTAGTGAGGTACAACAGCGGGCTTTAAAAAGAGAAGAACTACTTATGGTCATAAGGTGCCCTTGTTCCACATCCCAAGGTCTCTAAATTTCAATCTGATATACTAGAATGCCACTACCTCTTCTGTGTCCTAAATTCTGCAAAACCCAGGTCAAATCCTTTGTGACCTTGAAGGCTGCCTGTGAGAAGTGAGATGATTCATTTTCAGAAATACCAAATAGAAGCTGTGCTGTCTAGTTAACAATAGGTTTACAACCTATTGGAAATATGTATGAACCCCCCACCTTCCAACAGTGGAGTCCCAAACACTTAGACACTTCACTTCCTGGTTCTTCTTCCCCTCTCCATTTCTTGGGCTTTACAATGAGCATGAGCCAAAGAACTGAAGTCTCTGCATCACCTCAAGAAATGTACATTTGTCCCAGTCAGACTGTTTTTTGCCTTACATGGGCATAGGCAACTTCCAGGTAAGGCTGTAACCTCTGTAGTACTCAGCCAATGAGGAATCAGGGGAGGAACTTGCACACTAGGAGATAAGTTGCCTACTATAACTGCCCTGAGTATGCCTGTCCATCAGACACCAGTTCTTGCAAGAATGTTGATTAAAGCCTTGCTTCACTGTGCTCAGAGTCTCCTTTGATTTGGTCAGTGGGCTTATTTCTCACACTGCCCTCATCATTTGTCTTGAATTTCCACATCTTATTCTTATTAATTATGTTCTGCCGTACAGCATTTCTAAGATTCTTATTTTGGAACAGTTGTTTAACTCTGAGACATCAGATTGTAAACTCCCATTTCCCCTGTGGCACTTACAACTCATTTTGTATATTTGTTGTTTATAGACTAACTAATTGGTATATAAGTACTGCAGTAAATAGTGCTCTAAATAGTATATTTTCTTATAAGGCATATAAATATCAGGTGTGGGCCCTTGAGTATTTACACTGCTGTTTTGTTATGTTGGAAAAGCATTTGGCTGGATCCTGAGGCCACATGACTCATGGAAGTCTAAACTTTGGAATTCATACATGTAGTTTTTAATTCCAGTTCGGCCACTTACGATGTGACCTTGGGTAGTTTATGTAACCACCCTGGGGGTCAATGTCCTCACATACTAATGTGAGTAATAATGCGTATACCATCAAGCTAATATGGACATTGATGAAATCATATACAGAACACAAACAGATCCTCAACAAGTGTCAATTTTACTTTTTCTTTCTATAGGAGACGTAGAAGAGAATTTTAAATGTTAGCTCAGGATTTGAAGTAAGAATCATCTTTGAGATTTAAATTATGAAATCAACATACAATAAACCAAAATAAGGATATCTAAATTCACAAAGAATACCATGATTCAATAAAGAATCTTTTACATTAGACTTCCCAGGCCAGTGCAATTTTCTTGTTTGTATGGTGGACATTGTGGAAGGGAATGTGCCAAACTTTTTTCATTTAGCCATTCAATATTTAAATAGAAAACCCATTCTTTTCTTGGTGATCTTTAGTAATAAGCCTTCATAGGTGACTTACCTATGGGACCAGAAGTTCAGGGTCAGGCTGTGTGAATGTTTATCCATCTTTCAACTATTTGTGACTATTGTTGAATAAATTGACATTTTGGTTTACCTTTAAATTTCTTTTGAACTTGTTAAGTCTGTAGGCCCAAGTGTTTTTTCTCAATTGTCCACATTTCATGGGTCATACCTTCAAAGTCAGTCAGATGGATTGAGTATGACACAACAGGGAACACTGTGGACTATGGCAAAATAGAGAACATGATCCACCTTACAAGTGCAAATTTGCCTTACAAGTACAAATTATTTTAGACACTGCATAGCTCAAAGAGTATCTCCTGGCTGGATCCAGCCCACTCCTTGGTTTGTATCACTGGTTTTCTGTTCTATATATAGTTGTGGATTTTTAAAATCTCAATAGCTGGAAGAAAACCCAGCCACCCCCTTCTTGATCTATTTATCTGCTGGCAGCCACCTGAGTCCCAGAATGGGATTCTCAAACTTTAGTTGGCCTAAAAATCGCTCTGTTTCCTTTAAAACAGGGATTTTTCCAAAGTCTGACTACACATTCTGGTGTGAGTAGGAGCTGTCCACATGGATCAGCAATCAATCTTTTAAAATTTTTATTAATTTTAGGAATCAATGTTTTTAGTGGCCACCCAGGTGCAATGATTCAGATTCTCCTTGGACCTTTCTGAGAAATACTGGCATTAATATTGCTGGTCTAAAAATTCAAACCTTAAAGGATGTCATATGTAATGCCTTTTATCTGCCTATCTAAATTTGAGACCATAATTAAAGAATCCTTCATTTTACTGGATTGGAAGCCTACATTTCTTGCATTTGTCCTGTTTTTGGTTGACACTGGTATACTGAATCCAGGACTGAGCCCAGGTAGCCTGAGGTCAGATCACATTCAGGGAACTTATAATCTATTTGGGGAATCAACTGATGTAATACCAAGCACAATGATTAACATATTATTTTTTTCTTTTTTTCCCCCAGCTTTATTCTGGTATACTTGACAAATAAAATTGTAGTATATTTAAGGTGCACAATGTGATGATTTGACATAGGTATACATTGTGAAGGACTGACAAAATCAAGTTGATTAAAATACCTATCACCTCAAATAGTTACCTTTCTTGTGTATGTGAATACATTTAAGATGTACTTTCTTGGGGAGCCTGGGTGGCTCAGTCAGTTAAGCATCTCGCTTTGCTTAGGTCATGATTTCATGGTTCACGAGTGCGAGCCCCGCATCGGGCTCTGTGCTGACAGCTTGGAGCCCGGAGCCTGCTTCAGATTCTGTGTCTCCCTCTCTCTCTGCCCCTCCCCTGCTCATGCTCTCTCTCTCTCTCCCTCTCTCTCAAAAAATAAACATTAAAATTTTTTTACAAAGATCTACTTGATTAACACATTTCAATTATATGTTATAATATTATCAACTAAAGTCATCATGTTTACATTAGATCCCCAGAAGTACTCAATCTTTTTCCCATTTAATGGAAATTTACTTGACATAGAACACTGTATAAGTTTCAGGTGTTCAGCTTGACTTACATAGATTGTGAAATGATTAACACAATGAGTTTAGTTAACATCCATAATTTCATATATGCACAAAAGAAGAAAAAAAAGAAAGAAAAATGTTTTTTTTTCTTTGTGATCAGAAATTTTAGGGTATACTCTCTTAACAAATTTAAAATATGCTATACAGCAGTGTTACCTATAGTCATCATGTTGTGCAATTCATCCCATGTACTTATTTTTCTTTATAACTGGTAGTTTGTAACCACAGTCATCCAATTCCCTGACTCCCCCCTCTGATAACCACAAATGTGATCTCTTTTTCTATAAGTTTGTATTTTATTTTTAAATTGCACATATAAGTGAGATCATACAGTATTTGTCTTTATCTGACTGATTTCACTTAGCATAATGCCCTCAAGGTTCATCCATGTTGTTTCAATTATTAACCTATTCTAAAGCAATTACTGACTCAAAGACTTTAAGTATGTGCTGAAGATGTATGTATTTATGATGTTTCATTACCCATCTTCTCATCTACTGTACCTAGAATCCCAAAAAAATCCTGCTGTGGCCCTATAACCTCTTTCTCCTGCTTTTGAGTCTGACTTTCCCAGCATTACCTGAAGAAAGCCCACGTTTGAAGCATGGTTGAAGCCCACAGTTGAAACAAGATAAACAGACCATTCATACATGCCTAGCTGTACACAATGTGTATCAGGTATGTGACTAAATTTACAGTCACAGCTTTAGCTTCTGCAGAGGAAAAATGGACTCATACATGCCTAAATTTAGTTCAGGAGAGCACATAGCAATCACAGAGATCTAATTCAAATTCAAATACTTCCCTTCCATTATTGGGGTGGCTTTTGTTTCTTTTAAATATGGAGAACAGAGAAATGAAAGCTGTTTTTACAAAGAGATATTAAAGAGGTCAGTAGTTTTTGGACTCACACAATCTGGCAGAGTTCCTAGAGAAGACTGGACATAACAGGCATACTCAACGGGAGAATGGAGGCTGGTGCTCTGAAAATCAAGGGAGTCCATCTGAGCAGAGAGCCAGAGGAGTGCCAGCAGAAGATGGTCACTGAGCAAATGAGGGCAGCCATGCAGGGGTGCTGCTCTTTAGAGGCTGACAGAAGTGTGCACACATAGCTTCCACATGGGGCCAGATTTTGCACTGGCAGGGTTGGAAAGGCTCCAGTAGGTGTCATGGATCTAAATGTATCTGTATAAAATTACCCAGCTGTCCTTTGGGTTTTGTCAGCTTGTGAAGTTCCAGTAGTCTTTTAGGAATGTTGAATGATCTGTAAAATCTTCTTTGCAAATGAGGATTTTTGGCTAGGCCCCTGATAGTCCTAAATTTTTTTTCATTTTGAGTCAAAGATGCAAAATCCCCTCTCCAGGACTGCTTGAACAGTGTCAGTATTTCACTCTCCAGAAGCCAATAGGCTGTCTTGACACAAGGTTGCTCAGCTCTGTGGAAGGGTAGGTGGCTGGTATGCAACTGGCAACATCATATGAGCCATGAAGCAGAGGGCTTGCAGCAATCCATAGGCCAATCCAGGGGTCACCACATCATTTCTCTGGCAGTTCACTTTACTCAGTCATTGGGAGAGTGCCCTTCTTGTTTATAAACTGCTTTTCAATTGAAAAGAATGGGAACCCCATGATTTTGTTTTTCATACTGCTTGTTCCTCCTGCCCAGAGCGTAGAACATAGGAGGTGCCCAATAGCACTTTGTGGAAGGAAGGAATAAGTGAATGAATAAAGTGAATGGGTAGATGGCAAACAAGAGTGGAACCAGAAGGTTCCCACAAACCTTGGCCAGAAGGAAGGTTCTTTGGGCTGCCTTTTCCTGAGGACATTCTAAAGAAGAAAGCTGACTATCCTGATTTCCTTTTCTTACATCTAGTATCCTTTTTGGTCCATTCCCTTAACAGGACTGGAAAGTCATTCTTCCCAGTGCTATGGCCAAAGCCTAAAGTAAATACATGAAATCCTGAAGAGCACTTGCAGAAGACTGCACACCTTTTTCCCAATGTCTATAACACTAATTTTCTACCATTGCTGATTTGTTTGACCACATCAGTATCTTTCTCTCTAGGTCTAGAGATTAACTCTACTTTGTGCTCTAGAAAACACTTATTTCTGATATACTAAGTGTAAGTTGTTTATTTTGAGGATGTCAACATTTTGAAAGTGCCATTGTCTTCCATGATGATAACATTATATCAGTCTGTGGTATCATTTTCCATAACAGCATATATAGTATTCCCTTATGTTTGGCAAAAGTGTTCCATAAATGAAGTACTATAAAGCTTTATCACTTATCAGCCACATTGCTAAAATAGAGGTATGATATTAAGAAATTCTTGGTTTCCATAGCACCTTGTTCTACAGAAAAAAAAATAAAGTCATTTTCTATTGACTTAAATATAAAACACGTACCATGCTTCACATCTCGTATAGTGAAAAATTTTGATTTTTGAAATGATTACTCTTTTAACAAGAGAATTTAAGTTATCTTCTTTTTGAATAGCTATGACTTTCATTAAACCAAACTGAAATAACTAATAACTATCCTGGTACAGCATTGATCATCTAAATATAATAAAATGATTGAAAGTTTCTGTTTAAAAAGTGTCATGGCTACAAATAGTGTTGTAAAGCCACATTAATTAGGATTAAAGGGTAAGGACAAGAGGTTCTAAATGAATGTGTTACTTAAAATTTAATAGTTATACTCTCCAATGCTTACAAAAACAAAGGCTCAGCCAATTAAGTCTAGTCAGTAGAGACATTATCTAAATGAGAGGCAAAAAGAGGTATTTTTTAGCAGCTTTATTCAGGTATGTTTGACATATAAAAATTGTACATATTTAGTGTATACAATTATATGACTTTGGACAATATTCATGCACCTGAGAAACCATCACCACAATCACAGTGATAAATATACTTCACCTCCAAAAATTTCTTCATTCCTCTTTGTGTTTAGGCAAAAAATATTTTTAATTAGCACATAGATTTCCTGTAAAAAAAGAGAAGAAAACATTTGGGATATCTAAACAAAATGATTAGTATTATGTCATGGAAACAATCTTAGAAGTTTACCTTGTCTTCATATTTTGTATATGAAAGAAAAGAGGCCAACAGGGAGTTTAACTAGCCTATTTTGGATCCAGAGGAATCTAAGAGTTTTAATTTGCAGCCTGGTGCTCTCCTCACACAACATTTTCCTCCAGATTACCACCTATCTGATTTGGCCTCCAACATAAATCCTCTTTGTCCATTTGATTTGCCTTTCTTTCTTTCTTTCTTTCTTTCTTTCTTTCTTTCTTTCTTTCTTTCCCTTTCCCTCTTCTTTTTTTAAATGTTTTCTGTAAAACAGATAAAAGTTGTTAGCAGCAAGCAGGAGTGTGAAGTCAGAGCTGGATGAGCAGAGCCTCCAGCAACCCACTCCCTGCTCTAGCGTCCTCCACTTGGCCTTCTAACTAGGTGTGACCCTAATCTCCTTTGAAAAAAAAAAGTCAAAAAAGGGAGGTGCCTTAGTGGCTCAGGCAATTGAGTATTCGAGCGTTTGAGCATGGGACTCATGATTTCAGCTCAGGTCATGATACGGGGATCTTGGGATCAAGCCCTGCATGGGGCTTTGTGCCAAATGTCGAGCATGCTAAGATTCTCTCTCTCTCCTTCTGCCTCTTCCCCTGCTTGAGCTCTCTCCCTCTCTAAAGTAAATTTTAAAAAATGTCAAAGAAGCTCTTTCATGGGAGGTAGTGGCTGCAACTTAGGGTATGCCAGAGTTTAAACATGTTACTTCTATTGGATTTTATATTTTAAGAGTTGTTCCTATGAAATAGGAAAATTATTACCTCCTTTTTACAGACAGGGACACAGAAACCTAGAAAATTTCACAGACTAAAGCTGATTTCTCCAAAGCAGTAGAATGGGCATCTGATCCTGGAGCCTTCCTTAACCACTGTATAATGATTTCTCAGATTCTGAATTAGTAAACATTTACTGTTGTACATGCCTATGTGGCATTACATAAGACTTGGAGAAAATATTCTTAGGGTGTCCCAGTATTCTCTTAGGCCCTAGAGATGATGCCCTCAGCTATAAGTATGAAATGCTTGCTTTTCTTAACATGTTGTTTCTAAACTAAGCACAGAGTGGGACACACTGTCAAGCTGGAAAAATATTTATGCTGAAGAAATTTATTGGTGTCTTATTTATGGCCACATAGGAAACATTTCCCACTAATTAGAGACATCAAAAGAGAGTGTGGGGTTTCATGGACAGAGGTAGCCCCATGAGGCCATGGCAATAGCAACAAGAAGCTTCACTTCTTTGATGAACACTGAAAACCTCACTCTACTACATGATAGATATATAAGATCTTTGTGCAAAATGGGGGTTCCAGAGTGGTATTCCACATAGCTAAAATATAGTTGGCATATAAAAGGGATTAATAGACACACTTTTAGTTAACAGCATACTCCTACACATGTAAAAAACACATTTCCAATCACACAAATTGTATAAAAATGTTGACTTTAGGCATAAATAGCATTGGGATGCCATGCATATGAGGTTGAGGAATATGGGACAAGCAGGTTCATGGTGATAATTGCAATGTTCTTTTTTTATTAAGTTTTTTGGCCCTCATGTTTTATATTTGAATTAAAGTTTTTCTTAACCAGTGGTTCTCAAACATTGTTGTGCATTAGCATTGCCTGGAGGGCTTATTGAAACATTTTACAGGGATCTACTCCCAGAATTTCTGGGGTCTGAATGGGACCACAAACTTACATTTCTAATGAGTGCCCAAGTGAGACCCTTGCCCAGGGACCCACTTTAAAAGCCAGTTTCCTAACAGGTGTAATTTGGTTTATGTAAATTTCCACAATTAATCCAGAATCATGATTTCCAGTTATTATTTTTTAGTTGAGGGAGAATAATTTATGACCAAGCTGAAATCCAGGAATTGAGAATGTAAAGATAGTCTTCAAAGTGACAGCTACAGTTTTACAGTTTGGAGTAGGGTGAAATTAAGAGTTCACTTCCTTGTTCAATATCCTTGGTAGCACATTGAAAAGAATTTTCTCCAGGAGGGTTAAAGAGCTAAATCCGGGACTACCTGGCCAGGACTATGTCCCAAACCATGTAACAGGGCTTTCCAAGTGGGAGTATCACTCATCTGGCTGCACAGTGGACACTGTGCTGGCATGTGACCAATGGCCTGCACACTATATGTGGACTGCAGCATTGTTGCTCAGTGTTATGGACTGAATTGTGTACCCTCAAAATGTATATGTTGAAGCTCTAACCCCCAATGTGACTCTCTTTAAACATAAGGCCTTTAAAAAGGTAATTAAGGTTAAATGAGGTCAAAGGGTGGCCCTAATCCGAAAGGCCTGTGGTCTTATAAGAAGAGGGAGACACCAGACATGCGCACATACAAAGAACGATCATGTGAAGATATAGAAGGAAAGGGTCAGTCTGTCAACCAAGAAGAGAAGCCTCATGAGGAACCAACCCTTCTTGGTCACTTGATCTTGGATTTCCATATCCCCAAAACTGTAAAAATGAATGTCTGTTGCTTCAGTCACATAGTCTGTGTGGCACCCCAAACAGACTAATTCTCTCAGAAGCTTGATCTCTCTGCATCTTTTGACAGCCACTGATGTTGCTTACTTGCTCTGATTCCTTGCTCCTGACTCAGAGTATGGTTGTCTGAAATGGCCAGAACCTACATCTTGCTACAAAGAATGTCAAAGCAGACCACCAGGTGTATCCAGCTTCTGCAGAATATATATGGAAATAGATTCTGCCTCCCACAAACTTGCATGAGGTGGGGAATCCCCATGCATAGGAAAAGATATGCAAATGCCAGACAACCAGTGTGAACTGATTGGCTCCAGAAAGGAAGCTTAAACATAGAGCATGGGGTGAGGTACTAGATAAAAGCAAAGAAAATCAGAGGGGTTCCAGAAAGGAAGCTTAAACATAGGGCATGGGGTGAGGTACTAGATAAAAGCAAAGGAAATCAGAGGAATGTGCTGAAGAGGAGAGATTTGGAGAAAAACAGAAAATATCACATGTGAAAGATTAGCCCATTGTTGGCTGAATTTCCTCTGTTGGTGCCAGGCACCATGTTCCTTGTTTGCAGACTGAGACCAAGTTGGAATTAAAGTCATTTTTACATATGGTCCCATTTTCTCAAATACTATCATGCCCTCCAGGGGAAAGGATGCCATGACTACTAGGGAACGAAGTCCACATGACATGAGATTAATAGGTAGACAGACACATACGGAGTCATAGGTCACAAATAATGGTGCCTTTTCTAAGGCTCTGGGGAAATATTCAGTTTTATTTCTTTCAGCTTTCTTTCTTTTTCTTTCTTTCTTTCTTTCTTTCTTTCTTTCTTTCTTTCTTTCTCTTTCTTTCTTTCTTCATTCTTTCCTTTTCAAATGTTTATTTTTATTTTTTAGAGAGAAAGCATGAGCAGGGGAAGGGCAGAGAGAGAGAGTGGGACAGAGGATCCGAAGCAGGCTCTGTGCTGACAGCAGACAGTCCAATGCAGGGCTCAAACTCATGAATCCTGAGATCATGACCTGAGCCAAAGTCAGATGCTCAACTGACTGAGCCACCCAGGCACCCCAGCATACAGTTTTTAATCTGAAGAAACTCTGATCTTTGCAGAAAACATTTAAGGAAGGACTCTGTTATACTTTGTCACTACAACCAATAGATTCCCAACTGTGGTGAGCCTCTGCTGAAATTCAGGGTCCTCTCCATGAAGGCTCACATTTGCTCCTGTGTATTGGTTGGTTGTCTGGACAATATTTTGGATTCTGTGGACAAGCAGAAATCAAACAATTTTATTTTTATTTTTAATGTTTTATTTTATTTTTGAGAGAGAGAAAGAGACAGGGTTCAAGCAGGGGAGGAGCAGAGGAGCAGAGAGAGGTAGACAAAATCTGAAGCAGGCTCGAGGTTCCAAGCTGTCAGCACAGAGCCCAAACTCATGAACTGGGAGATCATGACCTAAGTCAATGTTGGACACTTAACCGACTGAGCCATCCAGGTGCCCCTCAAACAATTTTCTAGTTATAACTCAATTAGACAGGAATTTCAAGGCTCTTACTTAATGATACTGTTTGGAAAATCATTCTCTGAGTATTTATTGTTTTATTGGAAATGGCATCTTGAAAAAAGTTGAAAAGCAGGAGCTTATTAGTCAAAGGTTGAAATCTCATTTTCATTATTCACCCATAATCTCTATTTTTGGGTTACACATGTGATAGAATTAGCCTCTCTCTTGTCATCTCTCAATTAAAATATACCATGTGAAAGAAATTATTTGGATATAAAAAACGATGGAATTAATATGAGAAGACAATTTAAATCAAATATTAAACCAAAAATGTGAGTTTAAAAGTACATGAAAGAAAGATTGTTTCAGTTCTTTTAATTTTTTTAATGTTTATATATTTTTGAGAGAGAGAGAGAGAGAGCATGAGCACAGGAGAGGCAGAGACAGAGGGAGACAGAAGCAGGCTCCCTGCTCCAAGCTGTCAGCACAGATCTGGACACGGGGCTTGAACTCATGAGCCATGAGATCATGACCTCAGCTGAAGTCAGGCGCTTAACCAACTGAGCCACCCAGGTGTCCCACCTTTCAGTTACTTTAGATATTTGCTGTCATTGCTGTTGTCTTTGTTTACTAGCAAATATGAAGATACTTCTTAGTCCATCTTTGAGCCCTTGCAACAGCAATTAAACCTCAGGCAGTATTTTTTGTCTATAATCTATTATCTGTGGTGTCCCTGTCCAACATTTGCTAAGACACTGAGTGGGATGGGGTCTCAGCCCAGCATGGGGACTCATCAGTGAGGCACTGTGGGTGACAATTTGAATTTGGCAGGGTCTCATCAATGGTCCCAGCTCTGTACCTCACTGACATAGAGCTGCAGTCGGGACACAGTTCTGGTCCTAAGGGCAGTGCTGGGTCAAGGCACCTGAGGACTTCCATTTTGACTTTATTGTTATTGTTGTACTTTGATGAACACCCTGACCACCCTGAGCAGTGCAGTTTACTTGTGAGTATCTCACACTTGTCATTCCTTTTTGCTGCTGCCTCTTCATTTCTCAAGAAGGAAGAGAAATAGACAGAAGATGCTCTGGACTAGTTTGCACCACTTGACTTATATTTGGGGAAGTTGGAAAATTAAAAAACTGTCTCTTAGACTCCCTTGCCGCTAGGATTCTGAGAGTTAATTAGTCTTAGCCAGTTAGATGAACTTGCATATAATTTGAAAGAGAGGCTACAGCAGAGGCCAGAGTTCTGTCCTGTGGGGAGGCAAAGTCATGGGAATAGGAGGTCTTCTGCAGGAGCTGACTTCAGTGGCACCTCTCCCAATTCCTGAGTAAAAGAAGAGACAGCAGCAATGGCACAGCTTTATGATATTTGATTTGCAGTTGCAAGGGCAACTCACAGGCAGCATTTAATAGCCTTAATGTAGTAACTTCCCCAGTAGTGAGATTTCTGTTGTTCAAGGAATCTTTCTTGGAGGTCTAGCTTATACTTTCTTCCAGCCACTCCACCTATTGTATATGTATCTACTTATATGTATTAGACCATATCCTGGTAAAATCTCTGGACTATGTTCTTTTTATTATTTGTTTATTTATTTATTTATTTATTTATTTATTTATTTATTTATTTTTGAGACAGAGAGAGACAGAGCATGAGCAGGGGAGGGGCAGAGAGAGGGGGAGACACAGAATCCAAAGCAGGCTCCAGGCTCTGTGCCATCAGCACAGAGCCCGACGTGGGGCTTGAACTCATGGAGTGTGAGATCATGACCTGAGCTGAAGTCAGATGCTTAACTGACTGAGCCACCCGGGAGCCCCTAGAGTGACTTCTGTTTTCTATAGTGAGCTTTACAGATAGGTCAGAGCTGTGCCTAGATACTGTCCCTTTTTATTACCCTAGGTTCAATGTTAGGGAAAATTAAGGGAAATGTTTTCTTGTATGTCACATAAAGAAGACTCAAAGTGTGACAGTTCCTGAATTAAATATACATAATAACACACAAACTTTTTAAATAGTGCTTTCATGTAAAGATATGTCAAGAAATGAACTACAGAAGTTTCTGGTCACATGTCTTAGTACCTAATTTAGCTTTTTTGTATATGAAAATTTCTTAGGTAGCTTAGAATTTTATTTAGGCCATGTTAGAATCTTGTGTGAATGAAAAGCACAGGGCCTACCAGGCTCCAGAGGAAAGGCTGGTTGATTATCTTTCCTCCAAGTGTGAATAACACTCTATCACTTTATTCCAAAAGCAACGAAAGAGATTTGTTTTTACTAAATTTCAAGACTGCATTGAGGCCTAAATCATTGAGGCCAAAATCTGTCTTTGGTCAGTGTCAGCACTGACCTGGACATGTTTTGAAAGAAAGACCAAACTGAAGGCCAAGGGGACCTGCAAAGTAACCAAGGCCTGGGGGACACCCTTAGGTAGGTCTGGTGGTCAAGAAGGGGCAGGCTTCAGGAGATAACTTTGCTTCATCTTGTGGTTTCCTTCCCAATTAGGCATTTCTTCTTAAAGATGATTCTCATCAAGAGGTAACTTTTCCCTGAAAATTTTTCATATCATGTAACATTGTTGTCTTTCTGCCCAGACAAAAAGTCTCCAAACCTGTAAACTACAAGTCCAGGTTGTACACAAAATTTGAAAAATAACATAATATATTCTATCATGAAAGTAAAGTTCTCACTGCATTCCTGTCTTAGTTCATTTGGGCTGTTATAACAAAGTACCATAGACTGGTAGATTACACAATAATTTAGTCCTCATGAGTCTGGAGGCTGAAGGTCCAAGATCAGAGTGCCAGCATGGTTGGGTTCTGGTGAGGTCTCTCATCTGGGTTGTAGACTGCTGACTTCTTATTATATACTCGCATGGTGGAAGAGGCAAGCGAGCTCTCTGGGGTCTCTTTTATAAAAGCAGTAATCCCATTTACAAGGGCTTCACACTCATGACCTAATCACCTCCAAAGGCCCCACCTCATAACACCATCACAATGGAGATTAGATTTCAACATATGAATTTTGGGGGAACACATTCAGTCTCTACTGACTGACTTTCTTTCTTTTTACAAGCATGTCAGTGTTGGTGGATAGCATGTGTAAAATGCACCACCTGGTCTTTGTACTCATGTAAGCCCTGGTAGTGATTTTTTCTGTAATGTAAGTACCTGACTTAAGCTTTTGATTCCCGAGGCATTCACTTCAAAGATAGCTATCTCAAATAAACACATTGCCAGCTACATGACCAGATAAAGAGCCAGGTCAACTCCCCACCATCCCAACCCTAGCCTCATTTGTTTTAAAGATCTTGACTGATTTCAGTGACCAATCATTTAGTCACATTTTTTCTTCCCACACTTTAATTCCAATTCTTATGTATTTTTTTAACTTTATGGATTTATCTTCAGAGAGAGGGGGAGATAGTGTGAGTGGGGGTAGGAGAACAGCGAGAGGGAGAGAGAGAGAATCCCAAGCAGGCTCCACCTGCCAGCACAGAGCCTGACATGGCAGTCGAACTCATGAAAGCTCAGCAAAACCAAGAGTCTAGTGCTCAACCCACTGAGCCACCCATACACCCCCATTCTTATCTCTTAAGTTCACCAATAAAAAGTGAACTGTTGAAACCCTAGGCCCCCACTCTCGACCCACTAAAACTAGAGACCCAGGTCCTCACTTTCTTTGCATGCCTCTCTCTCTCTCTGTCTCTCTCTCTCCCCCCCACCCCAACAAGGACCTCAATGTGTGGCCCTAGATGTGATGTATACCCTATAGGACTCGTGAGTAATAAGTCTTGTTTCTTTTAAAGTTTCCTGATGGTTGTTGGTGAGTTCATCCTACAATCATAAGAACCATAAGGGTCTGGAAAGACACAACATTGGTTCCAAAAGAGGAACGTGGGTCTAGGTGAGTGCACCTAGACATTTCTAGCCAATAGCATCAGTACTGATAAGCTGAGACCAGCACAGAACAACCCAGCTCTTATAAATATCTATTTTGTTCCCTTTCCTTTTCCACAAACATGAAGGAAACACTCATGAGAAAGGGGGATGTCTTGTTCAGTGTATAAGAAAGGCCAGTCTCATTGCACTCCTAGCTACTCTCACCCTTTACCCTTCACCCTATACACTGTCTGCCCATTCCTTTTCCATAAGCAGCTGTGACATTGCCACCATGTTTGGGGGAGTGGTAAAAGAATCATCCCTAATGATGTTCTGAAATGGACTTCAATATTTGGAGACCTTCTGGGCTAAGCACTTAAGTTTTATTGAGGAACATGATGATATGTCCAGTAAATTTTCTAGTGATACTAATGTGTGGTAACTCACTAGGCTCCTGAGTTCCATTTCCTAGCATTGACATAGCCAAAATTCCTTTAATGTAGCTTTTTTTTTCCAGAAAGAAAGAGAAGAAAGTGTTCAAGAGTATGCATTTTTGTTAAAATGTGCTAAACTACTCTAGGATGTTTTCAAATTGAAAAGGTAATACAAACACCAAGGCCTGCCAGATTAAAGCCCTCTTAAGCTCAAATGACAGAGATTTACTAGGTGCTATTTTTACTGTGTGAACAAGAGAAACCAGATTAGAACTAAAGTATAACCACATTCACTGCTTGGTATTTACATATGTTTTTATCTTACTCCAATTAGCTATGTTACCTAACCTCTTGTTCTTATGTGAAAATAGATGGTAAATTAGAGACGACTCTTGAAGCTGGTGGTAACTAGACTTGACAGATGCAGAATGAAGAACCAGCTGCTAAGCTCAAGTGAAATATAGAACTAACTCCACGCTGATGGTCTAATTTGATCTAATGTGTACATTTGTCTATTCATGATCTTATGGAAAAAGATTGTTGACAACATTTTAGATAAGAGTTTTGTAAATGCTCAAACCTGTGGAAGTTTTTCTTACTCTGTCATATTTGCATTGGCAAGCAGCACACACCTCAGTGCCACCCACACCCCATAGCCCACAATTTAGGGAGCTAGGTGCTATCTGGCTAAAAGGAAAAAGAAATGCTTACATACAATAGACATTTTCCAAAACTTTTCACTCACTGGTCTGCTGTTTTGCCTTGACCACAATTTAATAGAGTTGCCTGATATCTTTGCTCTTTAGAGAATTACAAGGGCATCTTTCTTTGTTTCTCTAGCTCAAGGCTTATGTACTCCTCATACAAGAATGAGTTTCTCCCTTGTGAAGAAACAGTGAGGGAATAGTTCATAAAGAGAAATAGAGTGAAAGTGAACAAGGTACTGATAACAGGGAGGTCCTGTTATCAAGAAAGCAGGTGGGGCAAATTAGAGAAATGTTTGAGAAGGAGATGATAGTTACCTCTTGAATCTCCTCCTGCCCCTGTGTGCCCAGTGCTATGTAGGCCAATAAGAGGTTGAAATCCATTGCTGTGTTCTTCACTTAACCATTCACTTAACAACCTGGCTTTAATTGTTTTCATGTATTTATGATGATTATTTTTTCTTTGATTTTTTTAACTATTGCAACTTTTCAAAGTAGGAAAAATGGTCCTGAATTAATCATAAATAATAAGAAATATAACCATATTAAAATAATTTTGACATAGTATGCAATTTATATTTTTTAAATGGTTCTGAAAAATTTCTGGTCAACCAATTTTTCAAATCTGCAGGTAGATTTCTGAGAACAAGCCATAGCATGTAACATGGAAGGTTGTGTTGCTTAATATGTTTGGTTTTCAGTTTCATCTATGATTGAGGACTAACACAGTAGGAGAATCATTCCTCAGGACAAACACAAGAAGAGATTTGCTTCTTTCTTCTACATTTTTTACTAATCATAACAGTGACCATTTGGATCACTAAAGGAAAAAGAAGTAGCACATTCATTATGTAGGTGAATACTGTGATCCACTTTAATAAAGGTGGAAAAAAGACCCAGGATTTGAGTACCCCTTCAAGCCTCACATTCCTAACAGAAAAAAAAGGCAGTCCATATGAACATGGAATAAGTTCTGTCCGTGTGTGCGTGTGTGTGTGTGTACGCATGTGCACCCGCACATGTTATGTTAAGGTAAGTCAAATGCTAAAGTAAAGTAATACAGAATTTGACATAAAAACAATAGGGAAATTTATTTCCAAGGAAAATAGGTTTCAGTCTATTATATTTCTTAGAAAGGAAACGTTCTTCTTCCCAAGCCCTTATAAAATTATATCTCTAGGGCTTGGGTCAAGCTAACACCAATGATCATCATCATCATTGCCAAACATTTTTGGAGTGCATTCCATGTCAGGTAATTGGAAATATATGCACAGAACAGTCCCTCCCCTGGTGGTGTCACTCATTCATTTAGTCACTCATCTTTCCTACACCTGACACAGCAGGTCCCCTCTCAGACCTCTCAACTTAGGGTGCCTATGGGGCCACAGTTCAGTCAATCCAACAAGTTGTATATGCTACGTGCTTAACAACTCAATTGCCATATTTTTTCAGGAATTTAGGAATGGCAGAGACTGGAGTGCACAGTATTTATAGGAAAGTCTTGACTGAAGCAGTCAAACACAGGCACAGCCCTAAAGAGCATGAGGAATCAAGATGTGGAAGCTGCCTCTGTCCCATCTTGGGGCTTCAACACATGATGGTTCCAGTTCCAGAGACTTGTGTGTGGGCCAGTAGGTGACTCTCACTTCATAATGAGACTACTTCTCAAATGTGGACACTCTTGAAAGTATCTATGTAAGCATGCTAGAGTACTTTGCTACCTATTTGGTTCTCAAACCAATGGATGGATCATTTTGACTCAGGTAATACTTCAGAGAAGACTAAATGGTTTTTCTTAATGCCAGTTTATATAATTTCAAGGCAGTTATATAAATTTATAAGTGGGGTAGAGGGCTAGGTGTAGTTTGGTGCATTTGCTTGCTTTCCCTAGAGATCATCATGTGACAAGCTATGGTAGGAAGTTGAGCGCCCTAGAATATACTTTAAGCCAATCATTATCAAACATTCTGTTTTAAATCAACAAACAACTCCATGTTTGGCACATGAAAGGTCACCAATGTAGGTTTATTACAATGCTTTAAAATGAATCTCTGGAATAAAATATAGAGACTCTTCAGTGGAGCTAACTTGAGACATTAGGCCAGCATTTCCTACCCACCCTTCAGAATGCCTTTGTTCCATATTTTTTCAAAGTTCATTCTTGGCATCCACTTAATGCTAATCATATAACTATATTTATTCTAATGATTCTGAGTGGGAAAACCTTCAACTATGCATAACTTTGCAAAGTAATTTACTGGCATTGGTAGAGTGAATATTAGGTTTAGTTTACTTTTAAGCACTAATTATAATGGGGCTATTATAACTACCCAAAAGGATCTTTTTAAATTTGGCATGAGGGAAAGCAAACAACATGCTTAGAATAGTTTGCCTTGCAGGTACTGAAGAGACTGGTGTGTGGGTCAATAGGTGACTCTCTGCATAATGGGAATACTTCTCAATGTGGACAATCTTTAAAGTATCCATGTAAATATGCCTAGAGTACGTTGCTCTACTCTCTTAAATTTGAGGAGACTTTATTGATATCAAGTCCCCACAAAAATAAAGAGAAAATTAAAATACATATTCTCATGTGTAGCTTTTTGTGATTATTGGGATGCAATTTCAGTGAATACCATTTTGTATTAGGCTTACATCCACATTAAGCAACATTTGGGTATTTACCAAGTGTGTTTACTGTGTGTTTACTCTGAGTTAGAAGCTTTCATACAGAATTGGAAATATTATTCTCATTTGATAATAGAAGAATCTATGGCTTAAAGTATGCTTAGAATCACTTAACTAATAAATGGTCTTGGAAATGAAAGGGGATAATAAAAAGGATCAGTAAAAAGCATGTTTAAGAAACTGCTATATTACCAGATATCCCTTCTGCCCCCATAATAGCACAAGCATGTACATGCACACTCACACACACACACACACACACACACACACACACTATAGTTGGATGATTCCAACAGAAGCCCAGCAGTTTACCCTCTCAGGAGAGATGCTTGTCTTAAGGCATCTGGGACAGTTGACACAGGGGAAGAAAGGTATAGTTTTAAAAACATGGGCGAAAAGTGAATATTTATACACTGAGTATTAAATCCTCCAGTCATCTTCCCTACTGGATGCCTAGAAATTCATAAGATAGGCTAAAAACTTCAGGCAGGAGATGAAAAATCTTCTGCATGGATTCTGAATAGCATGAGAAGAAAAACCTACAGACAATTAAGATCAGGGACTCCCCAGTGAAATTGTCCATCCCAGTTGTACTTTGTAAAGCCCACTGTTGACCATTCCACATGCAGATATCCCAGTCATTATTTCGTGGCTCATCCATAAATATGTGCAGGCAGTGAGAATGACTAGATATTGATGAAAATCTCTAATACCAAAGGTAACAATGAAAAATAAATAACAGGGAAAGAATACTCAAAACAGAAACCACACAGGACAATTAAACCTTAATAATACAAGCACTATTATAGAATCCCTTTCCTATACTTTTAAGTATTCCTAGAAAGAAGAAGGAAGATGTTACATCCGTGAAACATGGACAGAATCTTGATTAAAATGTATTGTTTTTTATTTTATTTTATTTTTTATCAATAATTATTTTATTTTATTTTATTTTTTAATGTGAAATTTATTGTCAAATTGCTGTCCATACAACACCAAGTGCTCATCCCAACAGGTGCCCTCCTCAATACCCATCACTCACCCCCCATCAACCCTCATTTGTTCTCAGTTTTTAAGAGTCTCTTATCGTTTGGCTCTCTTGCTCTCTAACCTCTTTTTTTTTTCTTCCCCTCACCCATGGTCTTCTGTTAAGTTTCTCAGGATCCACATAAGAGTGAAAACATATGGTATCTGCCTTTCTCTGTATGATTTATTTCACTTAGCATAACACTCTCTAGTTCCATCCACGTTGCTACAAAAGGCCATATTTCATTCCTTCTCATTGCCATGTAGTATTCCATTGTGTATATAAATCACAATTCTTTATCTATTAGTCACTTGATGGACACTTAGGCTCTTTCCATTTTGGCTATTGTTGAAAGTGCTGCTATAAATATTGGGGTACAAGTGCCCCTATGCATCAACACTCCTGTATCTCTTGGGTAGATTCTTAGCAGTGCTATTGCTGGGACATAGGGTAGATCTATTTTTTTTAATTGTTTGAGGAATCTCCTACTGTTTTCCAGAGCAGCGCCACCAGTTTGCATTCCCACCAACAGTGCAAGAAGGTTCCGGATTCTCCACATCCTGTCAAGCATCTATAGTCTCCTGATTTGTTCATTTTAGGAACTCTGACCTACGTGAGGTGGTATCTCAGTGTGGTTTTGATTTGTATTTCCCTGGTGAGGAGCGACATTGAGCATCTTTTCATGTGCCTGTTGGCCATCCGGATGTCTTCTTTAGAGAAGTGTCTATTCATGTTTTCTGCCCATTTCTTCACTGTATTATTTGTTTTTCGGGTGTGGAGTTTGGTGAGCTCTTTATAGATTTTGGATACTAGCCCTTTGTCCGATATGTTATTTGCAAATATGTTTTTCCATTCCATCAGTTGCCTGTTAGTTTTTTTGATTGTTTACTTTGCTGTGCAGAAGGTTTTTATCTTCATGAGGTCCCAATAGTTCATTTTTGCTTTTAATTCCCTTGCCTGTGGAGATGTGTCAAGTAAGAAATTGCTACAGCTGAGGTCAGAAAGATTTTTTTCCTGCTTTCTCCTCTAGGGTTTTGATGGTTTCCTGTCTCACATTCAGGTCCTTTATCCATTTTGAGTTTATTTTTGTGAATGGTGCAAGAAAGTGGTCTAGTTTCATTCTTCTGCATGTTGCTGTCCAGTTCTGCCAGAACCATTTGTTAAAGAGATTGTCTTTTTTCCATTGGATATTCTTTCCTGCTTTGTCAGAGATTAGTTGGCCATACTTTTGTGGGTCCAATTCTATAGTCTCTATTCTATTCCATTGGTCTATATGTCTGTTTGTGTGCCAATCGACATGCTATCTTGATGATTACAACTTTGTAGTAGAGGCTAAAGTCCGGGATTGTGATGCCTACCACTTTGGTCTTCTTCAATATTGCTTTGGTTATTTGGGGTCTTTGGTAGTTCCATACAAATTATAGGATTGCTTGTTCTAGGTTCAAGAAGAATGCTGGTGCAAGTTTGATTGGGATTGCATTGAATGTGTAGATTCCTTTGGGTAGTATTGACATTTTAACAATATTTATTCTTCCAATCCATGAGCTTGGAATTTTTTTTCCATTTGTTTATATCTTGTTGAATTTCCTTCATAAGCTCTCTATAGTTTTCAGCATACAGATTTTTACATCTTTGGTTAGGTTTATTCCTAGGTATTTTATGATTCTTAGTGCAGTTGTGAATGGGATCAGTTGTTTTATTTGTCTTTCTGTTTCTTCATTACTAGTGTCTAAGAAAGCCACTGATTTCTGTACATTGATTTTGTATCCTGCGACTTTGCTGAATTCATGTTATCAGTTCTAGCAGACTTTTGGTGGAGTCTATTGAGTATTCTATGTATAATATCATGTCATCTGCAAAAGTGAAAGGTTGACTTCATCTTTGCCAACCTTGATGCCTTTGATATCCTTTTGTTTTCTGATTGCTGATGCTAGAACTTCCAACACTATGTTAAACAACAGCGGTGAGAGTGGACATCCCTGTCGTGTTCCTGATCTCATGGGGAAAGCTCTCAGTTTTTCCCCATTGAGGATGATATTAGATGTGGGCTTTTCATAAATGGCCTTTATGATATTTAAGTATGTTCCTTCTATCCCGACTTTCTCGAGGGTTTTTTATTGAAAAAGTATGCTGAATTTTATCAAATGCTTTTTCTGCATCGATTGTCAGGATCATACGGTTTTTTTCTTTTATTTTATTAATGTGATGCATCACATTGACTGATTTGCTAATGTTGAACCAGCCCTGCAGCCCATGAATGAATCCCACTTGATCATGGTGAATAATTCTTTTTATATGCTGTTGAATTCGATTTGCTAGTATCTTATTGAGAATTTTTCCATCCATATTCATCAGGGATATTGGCCTGTAGCTCTCTTTTTTTACTGGATCTCTGTCTGGTTTAGGAATCGAAGTAATGCTGGCTTCATAGAATAAGTCTGGAAGTTTTCCTTCCCTTTCTATTTTTTGGAATAACTTGAGAAGGATAGGTATTATCTCTGCTTTAAACGTCTGGTAGAATTCCCCAGGGAAGCCATCTGGTCATGGACTCTTATTTGCTGGGAGACACTTGATAACTGATTCAATTTCTTTGCTGGTTATGGGTCTGTTCAGGTTCTCTATTTCTTCCTGTTTGAGTTTTGGAAGAGTGTGGGTGTTTAGGAATTTGTCCATTTCTTCCAGGTTGTCCAGTTTGTTGGCATATAATTTTTTCATAGTATTCCCTGATAATTCCTTTTATTTCTATGGGATTGGTTGTAATAATTCCAGTTTCACTCATGATTTTATCTATTTGGGTCATCTCCATTTTCTTTTTGAGAAGCCTGGCTAGAGATTTATCAATTTTGTTTATTTAAAAAAAACAACTCTTGGTTTCATTGATCTGCTTTATAGTGTTTCTTAGATTCTATGTTGTTTATTTCTCTTCTGGTCTTTATTATTTCTCTTCTTCTGCTGGGTTTGGGGTGTCTTTGCTGTTCTGCTTCCAGTTCCTTTAGGTGTGCTGTTAGATTTTCTGTTTGGGATGTTTCTGTTTGGGATGTTTCAGTCTGTTAACATAGGCCTGGATTGCAACGTATTGTCCTCTCAGGACTGCCTTCATTGCATCCCAAAGGGTTTTGATTGTTCCTATTTTCATTTTCCTTAGTTTCTATGTATTTTTTAAATTTCATCTCTAATTGCCTGGTTGACCCATTCATTCTTTAGTAGGGTGTTCTTTAACCTTCATGCTTTTGGAGGTTTTCCAGACTTTTCCTGTGGTTGATTCCTAGTTTCATTGCATTGTGCTCTGAAAGTGTGCATGGTATGATCTCAATTCTTTTATACCTATGAAAGGCTGTTTTATGACCCAGTATGTGGTCTGTCTTGGAGAAGGTTCCATGTGCACTCAAGAAGAAAGTATATTTTATTTCTTTGGGATGCAAAGTTCTAAACATATTGTCAAGTCCATCTGACACAATGTATCATTCATGGCCCTTGTTTCTTTATTGATCTTGTGTCTAGATGATCTATCCATTGTTGTAAGTGGAGTATTAAATTTCCCTGCAATTACCACATTCTTATCAATAAGGTTGCTTATGTTTGTGATTAATCATTTTATATATTTGGGGGCTCTCATATTTGGCACATAGACATTCATAATTGTTAGCTCTTCCTTATGGATAGTCCCTGTAATTATTACATAATGCTTTTCTTCATCTCTTGGTACAGCCTTTAATTTAAAGTCTATTTTGTCTGATATAAGTGTGGCTACTCCAGCTTTCTTTTGACTTCCAGTAACATGATAGTTCTCTATCCCCTCCCTTTCAATCTGAAGGTGTCCTCAGGTCTAAAATGAGTCTCTTGTAGACAGCAAATAGATGGGTCTTGTGTTTTTATCCATTCTGATACCCTATGTCTTTTTGTTGGAGCATTTAGTCCATTTACATTCAGTGTTATTATAGAAAGATATGGGTTTAGAGTCATTGTGATGTCTGTAGGTTTAATGCATGTTGTGATGTCTCTGGTACTTTGTGGTCCTTGCAACATTTCACTCACCGAGTCCCCCTTAGGATCTCTTGAAGGGCTGGTTTAGTGGTGATGATTTCCTTCAGTTTTTGTTCATTTGGGAAGACCTTTATTTCTCCATCTATTCTGAATGACAGACGTGCTGGATAAAGGATTCTCAACTTTCTGTTCATCACGTTGAAGATTTCCTGCCATTCCTTTCTGGCCTGCCAAGTTTCAGTAGGTAGGTCTGCCACTAGTCTTATGGTGTCCTTTTGTCGTTTAGAACCTGTTTATCCCTGACTGCTTTCAGAATTTTCTCTTTATCCTTGTAGTTTGCCAGGTTCACTATGATACATCGTGCAGAAGATTAATTCCACTTATGTCTGAAGGGAGTTTCTGTGCCTCATGGATTTCAATGCCTTTTTCCTTCTCCAGATAGGGAGTTCTCACCTTCAGCCCCTTTCTCGCTCTCTTCCTTTTCTGGAATTCCTATTATAAGGTTATTGTTCCATTTGATTGCATCACTTAGTTCTCTAATTCTCCCCTCATACTCCTGAATTTTTTTATCTCTGCTTTTCTCAGCTTTCTCTTTTACCATAATTTTATATTCCAATTCACCTATTCTCTCCTCTGTCTCCTCAATCCATGGTGTGGTCACCCTCATTTTATTTTTCACCTCATTTATAGCATTTTTTAATTCCTCATGACTATTTCTTAGTCCCTTGATCTCTGTAGCAATAGATTCTCTGCTGTTCTCTATATTTTTTTCAAGCCCAGAGATTAATTTTATGACTATTAGTCTAAATTCTTGTTCTGTTATATTGCTTAAATCGTTTTTGATTAATTTGTTAGCTGTCGCTACTTCCTGGAGTTTCTTTTGAGGAGAATTCTTCTGTTTAGTCCTTTTGGGTGTTCCCCAGGTTGCTCCCAACTGCCGGGCACTTCCCCTGTACTGTCTGGAGTAACTTGTGTTGGTGGGCATGACTGCAGTCAGATCCAATGTCTGCCCCAGCCCACCACTGGGGCCACAGTCAGACTGGTGTGTATCTTATCTTCCCCTGTCCCAGGGGCAGGACTCACTGTGGAGTGGTGTGGCCCCTCTCTGGGCTATTTGCACACTGTCAGACTTGTGGTGCTGCTTCAATGGGATCTGGTGTATTTTCTGGGGTGGATCGGTAAGGTGCACAGGGGCAGGAGGGGCAGGCTTAGCTCGCTTTGCCATTGGTGGTCCACTGTGGGAGGGCCCCTGCAGAACCAGGAGAGAGGCAGACCCGTCAGAGGGATGGATCCACAGAATCACAGTGTTGGGTGTTTGCGGGGTACAAGCAAGTTCGGTGATGGGAACTGGTTCCCTTCAGAATTTCGGCTGGGGGATGGGAGAGGGAGATGGCGCTTGCCAGTGCCTTTGTTCCTCTCAGAGCTGAGCTCTGTCTCCCTAGGCTCAACAATTCTCCCTCCTCTCACCCTGCCCGCTCTCTTAGAGCAGAGCTGTTGACTTTTAACATTCCAGATGTTAAGTCCAGCTGGCTGTCAGAACTCATGGAGTCCAGCCCCTCCACTTTTGCAAGCCAGACTCAGGGTCTCTGCCATGCTGGGTGGGCTGCCCCTCCACTGCCCCAGCTCCCTCCTACCAGTCCCTGTAGCGTGCACTGCCTCTCCACCCTTCCTACCCCTTTCTGTGGGACTCTTGTCTACACTTGGGTCGGGAGAGTCCATTCTGCTAGTCTTCTGGTGGTTTTCTGGGTTATTTAGGCAGATATGGGTGGAATCTAAGCAATCAGTAGGACGTGGTGAGCCTAGTGTCCTTCTATGCCACCATCTCCTCAATCAATATATTGGTTTTTAAGGTAAGAATGAACTCTTGTAAATTAAAATTAAATATATAGAAATTAAATATATGTTGCAAGATAACATGAGAAAGATTTCCTGAATGTGGAATAAAAAGTCAAATAGATGCATATTAGGAAAGAAAAGAAGAAAAGTAGAGGGTCAATTCAGGACATCTAACACTGAAATAAGTGAGTTTCAGAAAGAGCAAAAAGCATTAAAAGCGTGTAGACAATTGTGTTTTAAATCTTCAAGGACATTTGTCCAAATTAATAGACATGAATTTCAAATGGAAAAGGCTGATCAAGTACTCAACACAATAGACTTTTTAAAAATTCAAGTCTGGAGGCGCCTGGGTGGCTCAGTCGATTAAGTGATATAGAGTGTCTCACTCTTAATTTCAGCTCAGGTCATGATTTCATGATTTGTGAGTTCAAGCCCCACTTTAGGCATTGAGCTGACACTATGGAGCTTGCTTGGGATTCTCTGTCCCTCTCTGCCTCTCCCCTGCTTGTGCTGTTCTCTCTCTCTCTCTGTCTCAAAAGTAAATAAATAAACTTTAAAAAATTAAATAAATAAAAAATCAAGCTTGAGATGAACTATCACAATTCTGGGAAATATTTTAAGTTTTTAGAGGAAAAAATGTGTCAGGTACAAAGGATTAAGAATAAAAATGTCTTTGTTCTTCTCAATAGTGAAACAGAAAATTGAAAACAATGCAGCCAAAGTTTTAAAATTAGGAAGGGTAATTGTATCCAACCTTAAACTTAGGAAAATCATCTATTAACCATCAGGGTGGAGGACATGTACATCCTTTTTCCCAGGAAGCTCGTTGCAACGGAGCTGTACTGTATCAACATAGTAACTCAATGGTGAGGCCCCCAGCTCTAGGACATAGGGAGCGCATGCCAGTGAAGAGCCGAAGGGGGCACCTTCAGAATACTGAGGAGGGGAGATTTCAGGTTCAGCTGTGAAGAACTGCAGGGTACAGGAAGTAAATGAAATCTTTTAAAGAGCTTTCTTTAAGAATATGGAATTGATGTTTTTAAAGATATTTAGACATTTTTGTCTGGAATGCTGGCAAGTTCATAGGAAACTAAGGAAATGAAAATAAGACAATTAGCTTTGAGGACAAGAATAAATGCAAAAAAGGAAAAAGTGTACTGTGCCAGGTGGTTCATCTATGATTAACATTTGCATAATAGTAATGATATAAACAATAAATACTGATTTAAACTGCAATATCTTATATTAAGAGAACTGGAACCAAGGCCATGGAGAGAGAGAGAGAGAGAGAGAGAGAGAGGAAAACAGAGAATGTTAGGAGAAGCAGCAGTTCTCATAATGTAAAAAACTAAAAAATCATGAAGTGGCAGTATAATTGTGCTGTATAGAATTGTAAAAATAAAAACCAGAAGAAACACTTAAAAATGTTAAAGGCTCTGTAGAATAGGATATTGGAAGTATATCAGATGGTATTTTTTCAATAACAAGCCTTGCAAAAAAAAATTTTAAAACAAATACAGGGCTTGAACTCATGACCCTAAGATCAAGAGTCTGAGGAGCCCCTAAAATTGGTTGTTTTAAACTATATGGATGCATAACATTGATGAATGTAAAAGAGAGAGAGAGAGAGATTTCTAATGTCTTGAAATATTTCTTAGATAATGCTCCTATTAAAGGTCATCTGACTCCATATTTGCACAGTTGTCCAAAGCAAAGATGAAATTGTTCTTCCCAGAAGTAGTTCACCTGGGGTCCAGGTTTGGGCATTGTGGGCTTTACTGTTACCTTTCACACCACTCCAAATCCTAGCTCCTGGATGGTGTCAACCTAAAAATAAAAATAAGTTCAATATTTAAAGTATTTATTTGGGTTTAAAGAACTGCAATTTAGAGCCCACAGATTTAGGTAGAAATCCAAATAATGTCCCAATTACTTGAGATGGACTCAGGGTTTTCATGGGGGAAAAAAGGAAGATTAAGTAAGTTGTTTTTAAGAGGAGTTCATTAGTGCTGATAAGCAGGGCTAGGTTTGTATGTACTTCGTTGATTGGTCAAATGAAGGGGTCAACTAGGCAGAAGTTTACTTTGATTCCTCTTTTCAAACAGGATTTTCTTGTTCTTGCTGACCTCTTGGACTATTGGAGGTTTGGCCCAGTTCAAAGGTTTAGAAAACAGGATGTGCAAGGCAGTCTCCCTGAACTGGCTTCTCCAGCTCTACTTTAAAAATGGCTCTACTTATGTAATTTTTCACAATGGAAACCCACAGCATGGATAATGAATTATGACTGTCAGATTTTTTTTACTCTCAATAAAAAATAAATTAGCTGTACAAATAATCATTTCCCCTAAGATTCTGTCTTCTTTCATTTACACCATATTATTCATTTTAACCATAATTTATTGAGGAATATTTTAGAATACATAATCATATATCATGGACTAGTAGAAGGTGTTCTAAGCTAGAAAACAAGAGAACACCACCTTCTATGATGGCTTGCTTTGTTGGTGAAAATGGGTTAAGCTTACACTGCTATAACAAACCATCCCAGTCTCAGAGGCTTTAACACATACACATCTGTTTTTCTCTCAGAGTTTACTTTAAGGAAACAGGGAAACTAGAAAATCATGAGTTTTTCATTACTTCAGTTCAAACTTTTCTCTTTTGCAAAATTAGGGGATTAAAGTAGTTACTGGTTTCCGAAAACACTCAGCCCTTTCCATCAACTTCTCTTATTCTACCACAGACTGGGACATCTCATTGGTGATGATATTGATGGAGACGATGCACATGTCTCCAATTAATATGAAATTAATTGTAGTAATCTATTTAGCTCTTAGTATATTCCAGACACTGTGCTATGTGTCTTTGTAGGCATTTTGCCATGCAATCATGAGAACAACTTTGTGAAGTGAATACTCTCAAGTAAGGAAATAGAGGTTCTGATCTTTTGCCACATACCCTCTACATAAAGTCTTCACCTTTTTAGTTGATGACAAGCCTACCTTTCTAGTTGCTCAAACCAAAATCTTAGCTTTTTCATATATGACACATCTAATCCAACAGGGAACTGTTGACTCTATATCAAAATATACAAAATATCTGGCAACATCTGATTACCTCCTTTGATACCACCTTGACTCGAACTGCTCTCATATTTCACCTCAGTAACTGCAGACCTCAGGTCTACATACCTCTACCCTAACCATTTAATGCTCATTCTCAATGCAGCAACTAATGTGATACCAAAAAACCTGCATCTAATCTGGCCACTCCTCTGCTCAAAACCTCTGAAATTACAGTGACCTAGAGACAAGTAACTTATTTGGCTCTCTGTGATCTTTTCTGTCTGGACTTTTTCCCCTGTTCTTTTCCCTTAAGTTACATTGACATATCTGGTATTCTTAGACCACACAGTCTTTCTCATGCTTAAGAGCTTTCAACTGACTTTCTCTTTCTTAAATGCACTTTATCCAGATTTTTGGCAGTTTCTATTATGGACTGAATGTTTGTGCCCTCCCAAAATTTATATATTGAAGCCCTAACCCTAATGGGTGACATTGGAGGAAGGGCCTTTGAGAGATAATTAGGTTTAGAAAAGTCATGAGGGTGGGATCCTCATGAAGGAATTAGTGCCTTTACAAAAAGAGGAATATAGAGATCTCTCTCCAATTGCATGCAGTGAGAAAGGCCATGTAGGTAAACAGCAAGATGACAACTATGTACAAGCCAGGAATTGGGCCCACACTAAGAACTGAATATGTCTGCACCTTGGTCTTAGACTTCCTAGCTTCCAGAACTGTAGGAAATATATATCTGGATATCAAACCACCCAGTCTCTGGTGTTTTGTAATAGCAGCTGGAGCTGACTAAAATACTTTCCTGACTTCTTCAAGTCTTTGCTCTAATGTCACCTTTTCAATAAGTCTCATTCTAATCTTTCTCTTTAATATGGCATTATGATCTCAGCCAAATCCCCACTGTCTCTAGAACTTCTGTTTTCTTTCTTCCTTTTGAATTTTACCTTTAGCATTTACTACCTTCTTTTGGAAGATTACTGTTAATGCCCACAAACTAGAATGCAAACCCCAGATGGGCAGAGATTTTTGATCTACTTGTTTACTATTCTTTATCAAGTTTCTAAAACTTAATATGTGTTCAATTCTAGCTTCTATATCTGTGTTTCTAATACTATTTTCTAATAGAAGGAACCAGGGCTCTTTGGAGAAGTGGTTGATTTCAGGGCTGGGACAGCAAAAATGGAAGATAAAACTGGAGGATCTGTGGTATCAGAAAGTAAAGAAGAGCTTAAAAATAATGGTGACTGTACAGCTGAAAATAAGGTAGTATTGCATATCAACTATTCTTCAATGAAAAATATTTTTGGGATGCCTGGGTTTCTCAGTTGGTTGAGCATCTGACTTTGGCCCAGGTCATGATCTCATAGTTCGTGAGTTTGAGCTTCACATCAGGCTCTGTGCTGACAGCTTGGAACCTGGAGCCTGCTTCGAATTCTGTGCCTCTCTCTCTCTGTCCCTCCCCAGCTCATTTTCTGTCTCTGTAAAAAATAAATAAACTTAAAAAAAATAAAAAAAATTAAATGATGGTGACATGTTGAAGGAAGTGAACTCAAAGGAACACCCAGTAGTCAAAGGTGAAACATTTTTGTCAAAAAAATAAATAGTAATTATAAGCCCTAAAATAAAATAAATATGCTTGTGTTAATACTTATATACACAAATGATTAAATAAATAAATAAATAAGAGACCGTTCTTTGTGGCAGACGAATTCCAATTAATTAATGTAGAAGGAATGAGGGACACACAGAATGACAATGAAGCAAACATCACAGTAAAATTACTGTAGGTGAGGTCCACTAAAAGATGCTAAAATGAGTGGGAAAAAGGAGAAACTAGATATTTGTATAATCTCAAAGTATCTCTCCCAGAATATTTATTAATTACAAAGGGAAAAATAGTAACTTTTTAGTAAAGAAACCATAAGACAGCACTTTAACAAAGTTATCAAGATGTAATAAGACATCATGCATTACCTGATATGATGCACTGAACAAAAATGGGTAAACCCAATTGAACAAAGGGAAAATATCAGATAAACCCAAATTGTGACCAGTACTCTTTAAAACTGCTGAGGTCAAGAAAGACAAGCAATGTCTAGGGACCTGTACCAGACTGAAGACTAATGAAACATGGCAGGTAGATGCCAGATCATATGTGAAGTCCTGGCTTGATCCTGGAACAGAAAAAGGGCATTAGCACCAAAACTTGTGAAATGTGAATCAAGTATAGGGTTTAGTAAATTCATGATATACTACATTCGTTTTGATAAATTTATTGTGGTCATATGAGATAACATTTAAGAAGCTATGTGAAGGGCCTACAGGAACACACTGTACTATCTTTGCAATTTTCTGTGTCTAAAATTATTTCAAAATAAAAAGTTTTAAAAATAGATAGAAAAATTATTTGTTAAATGAATATATTTTGTCATCTATAAAATTAGGAAGTTGAAAGAATTCCCCTCAGTTTTTAATAAATCCATGAAAAAATGTGAAAATGTTATATTCTATCGAGAAATTTTAGGAGAATCAACATGGGCCAAATCTGTTATCACTGGCAGTCTAAAATAGAGTCAGGTCTTAACAGCTTATCTAAATAATTTCATATGTCAGACAGCATTTCTGATTGATTAGAATCAGAGAAATAGATATTTTGGCATAAAATAAATGGAATAAGTTAATGGTTAAGCAAAGGATTGTTAAAATGCTTGGGTAAAGACAGAAAATACATTATAAATATAAAATCTTTGAATATAATATATTGAGCTAGAAACTATATATACATTATTTATATATATTTATGTAAATAAAACTACATATATATAGTGTGATGGCTATGAAAATATTAATTGCTTAACAAAGCATTTTATGAAAGCCACACATAATTTTCACTTTCTGAAGCTTAAAGTTGGCTCAGATATGATTATAAAGGGGAAAGAAAGGATATACTCCTCTTCTATAAGTCCCAATGACTTGGACTTGAATCATGATATGAAATGAGAAAAGAGTTCCTTTTTACATTTTACCTATACAGCAAGAGTCAGCCTGGGAAGAAGACATGATCCATGTTCATTTGGTTCCCACAAACTTCAAATATTTTTTAATACTCTGGATTGCGAATGACATATCTGCTAAATTCTTCTTTCTTGGTGTGATCCTGAACATCTCATTAAGGTAAACGTGTTCTTTTTTTACTCTTAAAATATTAAGATCTTTGAAATTCCAATTTCCACTTGGTTGTTGCTTAGAATTTTTGGTAATTTGAATTTCTACAAAACTCCAGTGCACTTTTCATTGTATGTGGGTCTATCTACTTGTATAACACTTTATACTTGTTAGGATTTATAACTCAGTAGCCAAAAGCTTAGTAACTCAGGGAAAAATCTATTATGAGAGCCCAAGTGATAACTTTAAGGTGCTTCAGGAAATATCTTCCATAGCTGTATATAGTCCATCTGAAATCTCACCTCAAATTCTTGACTATTCTTTACCCAACTTTTTGTGATGATCTTCGTCATTCAAGTGATTAAAGTTTGTAAAGAAAATAACTATCTTGAGATTTTACTTCCCATGTTACATAATGTTGAAACAGGTAATCTTGATACGTCATAATCTGTCACAATATAAAACCAAAGATAAAAGAAAAATAAAGAGCAATGTGATAATATATGTGTTTCTTTTAAAAACTGACATGAAGCTAAATAGATGGGTATTGTATTAGAGCACTCTAGAGAAACAGAACCTATATAGGGATATAAATAGATAGATCCCTCTTCCCTTGGCTTCCCATTGTGGGGTTGTCAAGAGAATCAGTGATATTGGAGATGAATGATTGCTGTGTCATGGGTTTGGGTTGTATTTGGCTAGAAAACAATCAAGTCAGAAAAAAGTATGTGGGGAACAGGGGAATAGGAGGGGAGAGAGAGAAAGCCTCTTGCCCTACCCACACTGAGACACATCTCAGTTGGTCTCTAATCTTGTTTGTAGGGATTCTGTTGATTGAATGCCTGAAGAGAAAAATGAGATGGCCCTCAGCTTATACATCTTAATTAGCATTGCTACCAACTACTACAGGCTCTGAAAATAAAACAATTTTGTTTTTTTAAACAATTTTTAAAATTTATTTATTTTGAGAGGGAGAGAGAAAGAGAGAGAGAGGGAGAGAGAGAGAGAGAGAGAGAGATAGCTGGGGATGGGCAAAGGGAGATAGGATCCAAAGATCCCAAGCAGCCTCTGTGCTGTTAGCACGAAGCCTGATGTGGAGCTCAATCCTATAAATTGTGAGATCATGGCCTGAGCTGAGATAATGACCTGGCTGAGATCAAGAGCTGAACCTACTAGGGCACCCAGGAGCCCCAAAATAATTTTGAACCCATAAAAACATAATATATATATATATATATGTGTGTGTGTGTGTGTATATGTGTATATATATATATATGTACATATATTTAGTGATAGAGAAAGAGAAATTTATTATGAGGAATTGGATCACACATTTATGAAGACTGAAATGATCTGCCATATTCAAGCCAGAGACAGGAAAGCCAGTGGTATAGTTCAGTCCAAGTCTGAAGTCTAAGAACCAGGACAGCTAATGGTGTTAAGTCTCAGTCTGAAGGCAAAGTTTAGATGAGATGTCCCAGCTCAGGCAGAACAAGCAAATTCTCCTTTCCTCCACGTCTTGTTCTGTTCAGGCCCTCAACAGATTGGAGGATGCCCACCTTGAATCATTAAAAATAGAATGTCAATGTATATATTTATATCAGAAACTCTGACTTGGTGATATAATCCTGTCCTATGAAGATTATATATATATATATATATATATATATATATATATCAGTCATCATGATTTTGAGTGAAGAGCATTCCCATTTAACTGATTTTGCCAATTTCATGTGCCAGAATAGCTGACAGGTAGAGAAAGTTGGAAGTAAAATGAGTTCATACACATGATGTTGCAGTGGTCAAGGACCTTGGAAATTCCATGAATGAAGAAAAGAAATAATAATGCATAAATAAATAAAATCTAAAAACAATAATAATGCATAAATCTAAAAAAACCTGAAAGAATGAGTGGGAATGACACTTAGTGCTCTATTACTAATATCTATATTCTATATTACAAAGCACATATAATCCCATTCTTTTATATGACCCATAACAACTTTGTGAAATACATAGTTTTAGTGATTGATAAGATTATAGAGCAAATAAGTAGAGAAATTGACTAGGAGCTAATTTTCTGGGGTTTTTTTAATGGGTACTTTTCATAATACCAGGTAGCCCTTCTGACAACATTCATGACTTAATCTCAGTGGAAAAGCAAACAAATCAAAGTATATGTGTGCATGGCAGCAGAGCAGGACAGGAGGGATCCTGAGGGGCATTAATAAGAAATAAAACGAAATTCTAAAGAGATGGGATTAGAAATACCCTTAACATTCATAACATTTTTTTTTTTTTACTTTTTAGTTGTGTTCATAAGGATATCTAAACAAAAGAATTATGATTACCTCCCTTGGTGGTATACTTCAGTATTTAACAAATTTTAATGAATTTTCTTATAATAGACCTAACCTAAAACTGCTATGTTTAAGAATTTTCTCTTTGTTCTATCCATAGTGTAGGTGCCCATATTTGAGGGGTGTTTGGGTGGCTCAGTCAGTTAAGCATCCGACTCTTGATTTCAGCTCAGGTCATGATCTCACAGTTTATGAGATCATACCCCACATTGGGCTCTGCTCTGAAAGTATGGAGCCTGCTGGGGATTCTCTCTTTCCCTCTCTCCCTGCCTCTCCCCTTCTCACTCTCTATCTCAAAAATAAATAAATAAACATTTTAAGAAAATAGTTTGAATTTTAGTCTTTGAAAAACCTTCAGTGTCCATTGGATTTCCTTCTAGTTTTTTAGTTTCTTTTTTAAGCAGTTCCAGTTATTTATAAGGATTTACATTTTATAAGACATTTTTTTCTTTCTTAGAGGTCACCATCCCCCCAAAAGAGCAATTTTGTTTATTTTTAATGAAATAATATGTATTTGTACTGTAAACCATGGCACTTGGTCTTTCTTTCTTTCTTTCTTTCTTCTTCTTCTTCTTCTCCTTCTTTCTCCTTCTCCTTCTTCTTCTAGGTGAATTTTCTCAAATAGATGAGGGAACAATACATTTATAAGAACAAAAAGAAAATACAGCATTTTCATCCAGTTAGTCATTTCACTAGAAGGACTTCACAATAGTTTTCAACAAGAATCTAGACCATCTTATTCTGCTAAAGGATGTATGACAATATTCTTTCATTTTTTATGATGTTTGTGCACCATTGTTTACTTGATACAGTTGTTTAGAAAAATTATGAAGGCAGGTGTGCATATGGTGGTGATTGGAAGGAAATAGATAATGAAGAAATAAAAAGACTTCTTGGATTGATCATTGTAGTCGGTGTTGGTAATCTGAAAATGAAAGTGTTTGTAACTTTGGAGTAAAGAAAATTCTTCCTTAATAATATATGAACCATTGAAGTTTTCAAGAATATTTCAGTTTGATGATACAAGCATAAAAAGAATTAATAGTAATGTAGAACCTATTACAGTATTTAAAATCTGTAATCAGTATTTATAGTTTTATACAAGAGAGTTGATAACAAGTTTGTTGCATTCAAAACACATTGTCCATTTTGTGTATATATAATTTCCAAAACCAGGAAGGTGAAATAAAATTTTTATTTTGCAATATTGAATATTTATTAAAATTCTGAGCAAAGTTGTTTCTCACTATTACTTTAGTCTTGTGTAAATTTAAAAATGACCTAAACCTTCATTGAAATTAAAAATAAAAAGCTTCAGGGCACCTGGGTGGCTCAGTTGGTTAAACATCTGACTTTTGATTCCAGCCCAGGTCATGATCTCATGGTTCATGAAATTGAACCCCACTTTGGGCTCGGTGCTGATAGAGTAGACCTTACTTGGTATTCCCTCTCTTCTTCTCTCTCTGCTCCTTCCCTGCTCATGCTTATGCATGCACAGTCTCTCTCTCTCTCTCTCTCTCTCTCTCTCTTCCCCTTTCAATAAATAAGTAAATATTAAAAAAAGTTTCCATGGATCCAGATGATAAATGGTAATGATTCTTTTACAATATAGTAAGGATTAATATAATTAAAAACCTTCATAAGGCAAAGAAAACAACGAAACTAAAAAGAAAAACTGACAGAATAAGAGAAGATATTTGAAAATGGCATATTATTCATTAGGGTTATTATCAAAAATCTATAAAGAACTTACCAAACTCAACACCCAAAATAAATAATCCAGTGAAGAAATGGGCAGAAGACATGAATAGAGACTTTTCCGAAAAAAGACATCCAGATGGCCAACAGGTACATGAAAAGATGCTCAATATCGCTCATCAGGAAAACACAAAACTTAAACCACAATAAGATACCACCTCACACCAGTCAGAGTGGCTAAAATTAACAACTCAGGAAACTGATGTGGAGAAAAGGGAACTCTCTTGAACTATTGGTGGGAATGCAAACTTGTGCAGCCAGTCTGGAAAACTGTGGAGGTTCCTCAAAATATTAAAAGTAGAATTACCCTGTGACCCAGCAATTGCACTACTGGGAATTTATCCAAAGGATACAGGAGTGCTGATTTGAAGGGGCATATGTACTCTAAGGTTTATAGCAGCACTATCAACATTAGCTAAATTAAGGAAAGAGCCCAAATGTCCATGAAATGATGAATGGATAAAGATGATGTGCTATATATATACAATGGAACACTTCCTGGTGATGAAAAAGAATGAAATTTTGCCATTTGCAACAATGTGGATGGAACTGCTTATGCTAAGCAAAATAAGTCAGTCAAAGAAATATATCACATGATTTCACTCATATGTGGAATTTGAGAAACTTAACAGATGATCACAGGGGGAGGGTAAGAAAAATAAGATAAAAAAAGAGAGGGCGGTAAACCATAAGAGCCTCTTATATACAGAAACAAACTGAGGATTGATAGGGGTGGGGGAAATGGGTGATGGGCATTAAGGAGACCACTTGTTGGGATGAGCACTAGGAATAATATGTAAGTGAGAAATTGTTGGATTCTACTCCTGAAACCAAGACTACACTGTATGTTAACTAACTTGAGAATAAAAAAAAATAATAAAAAGATTTCATTTCCAGGAAAAGAAATTTTTCAGGAACAGTTAGATATGATAGTTATTCTATAGCAACACTTTATATTCCATATAACAATCCTTTATAGAACAAATGTTCAAAGCTGAATAACTGATATAATGTCTGTTGCTTCCCTTGGACTTCAATTAATCTTGTTGGTTTTTAAAAATGTTTATTTAGCCATACAGAGAAAGACAGATACCATATGTTTTCACTCTTATGTGGATCCTGAGAAACTTAACAGAAACCCATGGGAGAGGGGAAGGAAAAAAAAAAAGAGGTTAGAGTGGGAGAGAGCCAAAGCATAAGAGACTCTTAAAAACTGAGAACAAACTGAGGGTTGATGGGGGGTGGGAGGGAGGGGAGGGTGGGTGATGGGTATTGAGGAGGGCACCTTTTGGGATGAGCACTGGGTGTTGTATGGAAACCAATTTGACAATAAATTTCATATATTGAAAAAAAATAAAATAAAATAAAAATGTTTAATTATTTTTGAGAGACAGAGAGAGCAGGGAAGGGGCAGAAAAAGAAGGACAGAGAATTTACACTGGAGTGCAGAGTAACAATCAGATGAACAATCAGATCATGATCTGAGCTGAGACCAAGAGTTGGATGCATAACTGACTGAGCCACACAGGAGCCCCTATCTTGTTGATTTTTAGTATTTCTGTTTTTGGTTAACATAAGTCATCCTTTTACATATGATGTTAAAACATTTCCACACACTTTGTGAAACAATTGAATAATTCTGTCTCATTTATCTATTCAAATTATTTTTTTATGGTTAGAAGAAACAAAGACATACAATTTATTGAGTACATAAATAATGAAATATAGTAATGCATTTATCTTTATAATCCATAATGTAATAGTAAAGAAAATTGTTTAATATTTTTGAGCTTTTTTGTTACTTCAAGCACTGCAAGTGGCACACAACATGCATTATGTCATTTGGGGCTTTCACATGTGATTCAAGCGAGGTGGTATTAGCATGCTTATTTTACAGATGAAATCTGAAATTCATTGAGGTGACATAACTTGAACAAAGTCATAACCTTAATAAGTGTGCCTGACTCTTTGACTTCTTAATATCTACCCAGAAGAGTAGGATATCAAGGAAGAACAATCAATTTTCCTTTAGTCATTGTATATTTACCTCTGTCATAGGCAAGATGAATTTCTACCCAACCTTCTCCCACAGTAGAAATGAATGGAGGAAACAATGTCAACCTTTATATCCACTAGATCATTGCTACACAGAAGGAGGAGTTAACTTGCTTGGTTAGAACCTGACAGTCATTGGGCCTGTGTCATGCATCATGTGTCATGGTGGGTCACATCATCATGTTCAATGCTCACATGAAGTATATTTTCTTGCACTGCCTTCCACTATTGAAATGAATGGTTTGGCAGAGCTAAGAGAAGCAGGCCCTTGTGGAAGTGGGTTAGCTGTCTTCTCTCTCTCTCCATATGGTAGCCAGATGCTGGTTTGGGCATAGGCCAAGGGGTCCAGGCTAGCTTGCTGTTAAGCATTAAGGAATGATGATGAAACAAATCAAATTTGTTCCTTAAGGTCTGTCACTATTCTTTCTCTGAAACATGTGGATATACTATGGGTTGACCCTTCCTCAAATTGCAGTGGTTAGGCTCTTATTTGATGAATGCTTGGGGGCTGGAGCATAAAATGATCAGAGAAGAAAGGAGAACTCATTGATGTCTGCTAAATAAGACTACGAGCACAAATTCAGCTTTTACCAGAGACTTTCAAATGATAATACTGTCACCAGGGACTCACTAATGAACTTCAAACAAGCCACAATAACCCAGTTTTCTAGCCCTGCCACAAGAAACTAAGGCCAGATGTCAGATGCAAACTCCAAACAAGCCCATATGACCCAGTTCTTAACCACTTTGATCCAGTTCAAATGGCATGCTAACCCTCTAGATGGCCTCAAGTTCATTACCATGTAATTGTAATAACAATCCGCATCTACCAGAGCCATGACAAATTAGACTAGCACTCATTTAAAGGAAGAAAAGAGGTGGCACTCTGATTCCAAAAAGCCTTTTCCCCCTTTCTTGAAAAATCCTGATGCCAGTTTGCGTTCCAGCCTCTGAATTACTCTAAACCCATAAAACTCTGACTATGAAAGAGACCTAATTGGGGAGAAGGTGACTTTAGAACATTTTCTATTACCTCCTTGCCTTCAACTATTATTTGTTTATATGGAAAATAGTATTGAGTAAGAAAGGAACCCACCATTTTGATAATAATACTAGGCATTTTTCCAGTTTTTAATAAAATTAATTTCTGATTCTTTTCTAGTTTTTCATATTTTTTACATAAACTCTCTCAGTAAACATGCCACTGAGCAGAGGGGTGAATCTTACCTGAATAAATTTCTATCGTTAAAACTAACCATTTCCCATCACAGATTTTTCATTATACACACAGTACTCTCTGCTATGTGGAAACTTTTTCCAATTTTCTCAAAATGAAATTAAAGACACACCCAAAAACATACATACAAAGACAGTCCAGCAGAGCCTTCTCTCATTAGAACTTCTAATAGTTTTGTCATCCTCTTTACCTTCATAGATCATGTTCTTCCACATGACCATCTTATCTATGATAATTGTTTCCAAATGTTTGTCATCTGTAAAGGATGTTAATAAGTGTCATTCATGTAAAAGAAATGTTACCTATCAAATAATTTGGGCTATGATATGATGATACAGAGAACAGGCAGGTATGCCAATTATCTTCTCTATACTCGAACCCTCATCTTTGTCTTTTTTTTAATGTATATTTATATATTTTTAGAGGGAGGGAGAGAGAGAGAGAGAGAGAGAGGGAGAGGGAGAGAAAGAGAGCACAAGTAGGGGAGGAGCAGAGAGAGAGGGATAGAGAAAATTCCAGAAAACCTGTACTGTCAGCACAGAGCCTGACCTGGGGCTGGATCTCATGAACTGTGGGATCATGACCTGAACCGAAATCAAGAGCTGGACACTTAACCAACTGAGCTACCCAGGTGCCCCTCAAACCCTCATCTTTGAAAATTGACCCTGCAAACAATCCCTACAGGCATCTTATGTCATCCAGCCACTACTGGACCAGGAGTGGACCTTTGGCCCATGTTGGGTCAGTACTTTCTGGAGAATTTGGAATTGAGATGGTGAGAGTATGAACCAGTTAAACTATGAAGGGAATTAGAAATAAGAGATGGCATATATCCTGGGATGGAGCTGGCATTTTCCAAAACAAAATCATATGCACAGTAGGGATGATCAAAGTTAATAAGACTGTTTGCACAGATAAACAGAACACAACAGACCTATAATGGGGAAGAGACAGTTCCAGAAGAGAAGGAGAAATACCCTCAGTTTTTCACTTTCTAGTAGTAGTCTTATGTGGCAAATTTTGTTTTTAGTTTTTCACTTTCTAGTAGTAGTCTTATGTGGCAAGTTTGGTTTTCTGTGATACTGCCCTTTATATCTACTCAATCCCTTTTTATTTGGGCTAACTTAAGGTGACAAGTGAAGTGTGGTGCCAAAGACACAACATTCAAGAAGTCTGCATGCTATAGGCTTTTCAAAGCCTTTATATGATAATGTACTTTGTTTATCTCCAATAGTTGGGACACAGCATTACAGAATTACATGACCTTTCTATTTTTGCTAGACATATAACTCACTATGAGAACCAGTGATCTAACTTATCCTCAGTCTATGCTTACACATGGTGCTTAATGCTTAGAAAATGCATTGGGATTCTGCTGTAATATATCACAAGGACAAGAATTCCTTACCACAAACTCTTCTAATTTATCACAAGCATAACTGTGAGTACCCAGAAACATATACAAACTTACTACAATATTGAATTATTGGATTGACAATTTAGTGCCAGAATCTCCAAGAAATTTGCACTCAAACTATAGTGAAGAGTGCATTGAAAAAAATGTAAAATAAACTGTTTCTGTTAAGATTCTGTATGCAAGCCCACCTGAAAGTATTTACAAAATATGCTCTTGGATATACTACCAAAAGCCCAGCTGATAAGTCTAAGAAATGTATATGAGTAAGAAAAAAGGTGGTCCATCTAATCATAAAAAATTTTCCTCTTCTCCTCCTCCCCGTCATCCTTCTTCCTTTATAGCCAGAGAGTAATTTTCGTCATTTCACCTCTATTATTCAGAGTACTGGGGAGAAGTGCACGATAGTCTGAATAATATAATCTTTACATATAATGATTTTCTAGGCAGAGTAAAGGTGAGAATAAGGCTAGCAGCAATGCACCATGTCTCCTTCACCATAGACTGTAGCTCAGGATAGATGTAGCAAGAGAAAGCTTGCTAACCACTGGGAATCAGTCTAGATATTGTCTAATTTATCTTGCTCCTAGTAAATCTGAAGTGGACTTGACTAATATGCAAGTGGGCAAAAAAGAACATTTTAAGGAATTCCAAAAATCCCTGTTGGAAAACAGAGTTTGAGGTTTAACAGAAGAACTGAAGAAAAGCAATAGCCAGGAGGAGCCCTCTTGGGTCACCCTCTTGAGGGATCATAGAATGTGCTCATGCCCTAGGCTGTACCTACACAGGAAAATCAAAGCAGGATGTAGCTCAGACTTGAAAAAAATTCCCCAAGCCACCCATACATCTATCAGTAAAGTCCCTTGATTCTTAAAGGCTCTCGGGGCTTAAAAACAACCTGTGACTAATACCGGTAGACGAATAAACCACTTCAACCTCCGGCATCTCATAGAAGCTGGGATAAAAATAAAATCACACTGATCGTTGAACAACCTGATGGTTACCAGAAGGGAGGTAGGTCAGGGGAGGGGTTAAATATGTGATAGGGATTTATGAGTGAACTTGTGATGAACACTGGGAAATGTATAGAAGTATTGAATCACCATATTGTTCACGTGAAACTAATATTACAGTGTATGTTAACTAGCTGGAATTTAAATAAAAACTTAAAAAAAATCACACTTATCCCTGGTGATCAGGAAAATCATGCACACACCCAAGGCTGGGACCATTCAGAAGCAACTGGAGATTTAACTTCAAAACTGCTAGTCTCTGGGAGAACCTGGGTGGCTCAGTTGAGCATCTGGCTCTTGGTTTTGGCTCAGGTCATGATCTCACAGTTCGTGCTTTTGTAGAGCTGATAGTGTGGATGGAGCCTCCTTGGAATTCTCTCTCTCTCTCTCTCTCTCTCTCTCAATAAGTAAATAAACTTAAAAAAGAGGAGGGAGGGAAGATGGCGGCGTAGGAGGATGCTGGGCTCACCGCGCGTCCTGCTGATCACTTAGATTCCACCTACACCTGCCTAAATAACCCAGAAAACCGCCAGAGGATTAGCAGAACGGAGTCGCCAGACCCAAGTGCAGACGAGAGGCCCACGGAAGAGGGTAGGAAGGGCGGCGAGGCGGTGCGCGCTCCATGGACTGGCTGGAGGGAGCAGGGCGGAGGGACGGCTCACCGGCCAAGCAGAGTCCCTGAGTCTGGCTTGCAAAAGCGGAGGGGCCTGATGGACTGTGTTCCGACAGCAAGCACGACTTAGCGTCTGGGAAGTCATAAGTTAACAGCTCTGCTTGGAAAGCGGGAAGGCTGGAGGACAAAAGGAGGGAGAGCTGCGGAGCCCCCGGACGACAGAGCTCAGTTTGGTGGGGAACAAAGGCGCTCGCCAGCGCCATCTCCCCCGCCCATCCCCCAGCCAAAATCCCAAAGGGAACCGGCTCCGGCCAGGGAAATTGCTCGCTCTGCGCGAACACCCAACTCTGTGCTTCTGCGGAGCCAAACCTCCGGCAGCGGATCTGACTCCCTCCGGCTGCCACAGGGCCCCTCCTGAAGTGGATCACCTAAGGAGAAGCGAGCTAAGCCTGCCCCCCTGCCGCCGTGCACCTTGCCTACCCACCCCAGCTAATACGCCAGATCCCCAGCATCACAAGCCTGGCAGTGTGCAAGTAGCCCAGACGGGCCACACCACCCCACAGTGAATCCCGCCCCTAAGAGAGGGGAAGAGAAGGCACACACCAGTCTGACTGTGGCCCCAGCGGTGGGCTGGGGGCAGACATCAGGTCGGACTGCGGCCCCGCCCACCAACTCCAGTTATACACCACAGCACAGGGGAAGTGCCCTGCAGGCCCTCACCACACCAGGGACTATCCAAAATGACCAAGCGGAAGAATTCCCCTCAGAAGAATCTCCAGGAAATAACAACAGCTAATGAGCTGATCAAAAAGGATTTAAATAATATAACAGAAAGTGAATTTAGAGTAATAGTCATAAAATTAATCGCTGGGCTTGAAAACAGTATACAGGACAGCAGAGAATCTCTTGCTACAGAGATCAAGGGACTAAGGAACAGTCACGAGGAGCTGAAAAACGCTTTAAATGAAATGCAAAACAAAATGGAAACCACCACAGCTCGGATGGAAGAGGCAGAGGAGAGAATAGGTGAACTAGAAGATAAAGTTATGGAAAAAGAGGAAGCTGAGAAAAAGAGAGATAAAAAAATCCAGGAGTATGAGGGGAAAATTAGAGAACTAAGTGATACACTAAAAAGAAATAATATACGCATAATTGGTATCCCAGAGGAGGAAGAGAGAGGGAAAGGTGCTGAAGGGGTACTTGAAGAAATAATAGCTGAGAACTTCCCTGAACTGGGGAAGGAAAAAGGCATTGAAATCCAAGAGGCACAGAGAACTCCCTTCAGACGTAACTTGAATCGATCTTCTGCACGACATATCATAGTGAAACTGGCAAAATACAAGGATAAAGAGAAAATTCTGAAAGCAGCAAGGGGTAAACGTGCCCTCACATATAAAGGGAGACCTATAAGACTCGTGACTGATCTCTCTTTTGAAACTTGGCAGGCCAGAAAGACTTGGCACGAGATTTTCAGTGTGCTAGACAGAAAAAATATGCAGCCGAGAATCCTTTATCCAGCAAGTCTGTCATTTAGAATAGAAGGAGAGATAAAGGTCTTCCCAAACAAACAAAAACTGAAGGAATTTGTCACCATTAAACCAGCCCTACAAGAGATCCTAAGGGGGACCCTGTGAGACAAAGTACCAGAGACATCACTACAAGCATAAAACATACAGACATCACAATGACTCTAAACCCGTATCTTTCTATAATAACACTGAATGTAAATGGATTAAATGCGCCAACCAAAAGACATAGGGTATCAGAATGGATAAAAAAACAAGACCCATCTATTTGCTGTCTACAAGAGACTCATTTTAGACCTGAGGACACCTTTAGATTGAGAGTGAGGGGATGGAGAACTATTTATCATGCTACTGGAAGCCAAAAGAAAGCTGGAGTAGCCATACTTATATCAGACAAACTAGACTTTAAATTAAAGGCTGTAACAAGAGATGAAGAAGGACATTATATAATAGTTACAGGGTCTATCCATCAGGAAGAGCTAACAATTATAAATGTCTATGCGCCGAATACCGGAGCCCCCAAATATATAAAACAATTACTCATAAACAGAAGCAACCTTATTTATAAGAATGTGGTAATTGCAGGGGACTTTAACACCCCTCTTACAGAAATGGATAGATCATCTAGACACATGGTCAATAAAGAAACAAGGGCCCTGAATGAGACATTGGATCAGATGGACTTGACAGATCTATTTCGAACTCTGCATCCCAAAGCAACAGAATATACTTTCTTCTTGAGTGCACATGGAACATTCTCCAAGATAGATCATATACTGGGTCACAAAACAGCCCTTCATAAGTTTACAAGAATTGAAATTATACCATGCATACTTTCAGACCACAATGCTATGAAGCTTGAAATCAACCACAGGAAAAAGTCTGGAAAACCTCCAAAAGCATGGAGGTTAAAGAACACCCTACTAACGAATGAGTGGGTCAACCAGGCAATTAGAGAAGAAATCAAAAAATATATGGAAACAAACGAAAATGAAACTACAACAATCCAAACGCTTTGGGACGCAGCGAAGGCAGTCCTGAGAGGAAAATACATTGCAATCCAGGCCTATCTCAAGAAACAAGAAAAATCCCAAATACAAAATCTAACAGCACACCTAAAGGAAATAGAAGCAGAACAGCAAAGGCAGCCTAAACCCAGCAGAAGAAGAGAAATAATAAAGATCAGAGCAGAAATAAACAATATAGAATCTAAAAAAACTGTAGAGCAGATCAACGAAACCAAGAGTTGGTTTTTTGAAAAAATAAACAAAATTGACAAACCTCTAGCCAGGCTTCTCAAAAAGAAAAGGGAGATGACCCAAATAGATAAACTCATGAATGAAAATGGAATGATTACAACCAATCCCTCAGAGATACAAACAATTATCAGGGAATACTATGAAAAATTATATGCCAACAAATTGGACAACCTGGAAGAAATGGACAAATTCCTGAACACCCACACTCTTCCAAAACTCAATCAGGAGGAAAGAGAAAGCTTGAACAGACCCATAACCAGCGAAGAAATTGAATCATTATCAAAAATCTCCCAACAAATAAGAGTCCAGGACCAGATGGCTTCCCAGAGGAGTTCTACCAGACGTTTAAAGCAGAGATAATACCTATCCTTCTCAAGCTATTCCAAGAAATAGAAAGGGAAGGAAAACTTCCAGACTCATTCTATGAAGCCAGTATTACTTTGATTCCTAAACCAGACAGAGACCCAGTAAAAAAAGAGAACTACAGGCCAATATCCCTGATGAATATGGATGCAAAAATTCTCAATAAGATACTAGCAAATCGAATTCAACAGCATATACAAAGAATTATTCACCATGATCAAGTGGGATTCATTCCTGGGATGCAGGGCTGGTTCAACTTTCGCAAATCAATCAACGTGATACATCACATTAACAAAAAAAAAGAGAAGAACCATATGATCCTGTCAATCGATGCAGAAAAGGCCTTTGACAAAATCCAGCACCCTTTCTTAATAAAAACCCTTGAGAAAGTCGGGATAGAAGGAACATACTTAAAGATCATAAAAGCCATTTATGAAAAGCCCACAGCTAACATCATCCTCAATGGGGAATCACTGAGAGCTTTTACCCTGAGAGCAGGAAAACCACAGGGATGCCCACTCTCACCGTTGTTGTTTAACATAGTGCTGGAAGTTCTAGCATCAGCAATCAGACAACAAAAGGAAATCAAAGGCATCAAAATTGGCAAAGATGAAGTCAAGCTTTTGCTTTTTGCAGATGACATGATATTATACATGGAAAATCCGATAGACTCCACCAATAGTCTGCTAGAACTGATACATGAATTCAGCAAAGTTGCAGGATACAAAATCAATGTACAGAAATCAGTTGCATTCTTATACACTAACAATGAAGCCACAGAAAGACAAATAAACTGATCCCATTCACAATTGCACCAAGAAGCATAAAATACCTAGGAATAAATCTAACCAAAGATGTAAAGGATCTGTATGCTGAAAACTATAGAAAGCTTATGAAGGTAATTGAAGAAGATTTAAAGAAATGGAAAGACATTCCCTGCTCATGGATTGGAAAAATAAATATTGTCAAAATGTCAATACTACCCAAAGCTATCTACACATTCAATGCAATCCCAATCAAAATTGCACCAGCATTCTTCTCAAAACTAGAACAAGCAATCCTAAAATTCATATGGAATCACAAAAGGCCCCGAATAGCCAAAGGAATTTTGAAGAAGACCAAAGCAGGAGGCATCACAATCCCAGACTTTAGCTTCTACTACAAAGCTGCAGTCATCAAGACAGCATGGTATTGGCACAAAAACAGACACACAGACCAATGGAATAGAATAGAAACCCCAGAACTAGACCCACAAACGTATGGCCAACTCATCTTTGACAAAGCAGGAAAGAACATCCAATGGAAAAAAGACAGCCTCTTTAACAAATGGTGCTGGGAGAACTGGACAGCAACATGCAGAAGGTTGAAACTAGACCACTTTCTCACACCATTCACAAAAATAAACTCAAAATGGATAAAGGACCTAAATGTGAGACAGGAAACCATCAAAACCTTAGAGGAGAAAGCAGGAAAAGACCTCTCTGAACTTAGCCGTAGCAATCTCTTACTCGACACATCCCCAAAGGCAAAGGAATTAAAAGCAAAAGTGAATTACTGGGACCTTATGAAGATAAAAAGCTTCTGCACAGCAAAGGAAACAACCAACAAAACTAAAAGGCAACCAAGGGAATGGGAAAAGATATTTGCAAATGACATATCGGACAAAGGGCTAGTATCTAAAATCTATAAAGAGCTCACCAAACTCCACACCCGAAAAACAAATAACCCAGTGAAGAAATGGGCAGAAAACATGAATAGACACTTCTCTAAAGAAGACATCCAGATGCCCAACAGGCACATGAAAAGATGTTCAGCATCACTCCTTATCAGGGAAATACAAATCACAACCACACTCAGGTATCACCTCACACCAGTCAGAGTGGCCAAAATGAACAAATCAGGAGACTATAGATGCTGGAGAGGATGTGGAGAAACGGGAACCCTCTTGCACTGTTGGTGGGAATGCAAATTGGTGCAGCCACTCTGGAAAGCAGTGTGGAGGTTCCTCAGAAAATTAAAAATAGACCTACCCTATGACCCAGCAATAGCACTGCTAGGAATTTACCCAAGGGATACAGGAGTACTGATGCATAGGGGCACTTGTTCCTCAATGTTCATAGCAGCACTCTCAACAATAGCCAAATTATGGAAAGAGCCTAAATGTCCATCAACTGATGAATGGATAAAGAAATTGTGGTTTATATACACAATGGAATACTACGTGGCAATGAGAAAAAATGAAATATGGCCTTTTGTAGCAACGTGGATGGAACTGTAGAGTGTGATGCTAAGTGAAATAAGCCATACAGAGAAAGACAGATACCATATGGTTTCACTCTTATGTGGATCCTGAGAAACTTAACAGGAACCCATGGGAGAGGGGAAGGAAAAAAAAAAAAAAAAAAAAAAGGACGTTAGAGTGGGAGAGAGTCAAAGCATAAGAGACTGTTAAAAACTGGGAAGAAACTGAGGGTTGATGGGGGGTGGGAGGGAGGGGAGGGTGGGTGATGGGTATTGAGGAGGGTACCTTTTGGGATGAGCACTGGGTGTTGTATGGAAACCAATTTGTTAATAAATTTCACATATATATAAAAAAAAACAAACTTAAAAAAAAACAAAAAAATACCAAAACAAACAAACAAAAACTACTAGTATCTGGAGGAATGTGAGGGAAAGGGAGGACGCAAGATTCTAAATTCCTGAAATAGTGAGAGCAGTCTCTAAGCCACATATGCAACCAGTAGTACAAGCTGAAAATGTAACTGGTTAAAAGTGTTTAAACACAACCTTTGACCAAAGAAGTAGTTAATGCAGACCCTGGATGTGCCCCCCTCGAAAATCAAGCTACAAGATAAAAATAAGGGGAAGTTTTGAGTAAAGACATCAGAGACCATATGATGTGGGCAAAATGGACTTCACAGATTTGTTCCAACAAAACCACTAAACAAAATGACCAAACATACTACTAAATGATCCCAAACTAGAAACCCCAGAATAAGGAGGGTATGTGTCATTATCCAGAGTTGCTACAATATATTATCTACAATTTTCAGTTTTCAATATCAAATTATAATGAGATGGGCAAAGCAATAAGAGTCAGGACCATGCAAGAAATAAAACAGGCCCTAAAAACTGCCTGTGGGGGAGCCAGGATGTTGGCCTTAGCAGATGAAGTTTTTTAAACAATTATTATCACATATTCAAGGAAATTAAAGAAAACTGTGTTTGTAGAATTACATAAAGGTATGATAACAATAACTAAACAAATAACAAATGTCAACAAAGAGATGGAAGCTATAAAGATAACCAAATGTAAAGTATGGGGTTGAAAAGTATAACTGAAATGAAAAATTTGCTAGAGGGGCTCAATAGTAGTTTTGAGTTGATAGAAGACATCACTACTGACCTTACAGAAATATAAAGGATTATAAGGGAATACTATAAACAACTGTATGAAGACAAGTTACGTTAATAAAGATAAAATTAAAAAGTTGTGGCTCAGTTCCTGCCTATGCTAGTGCAGGATACTGAACAAAAAACACTGAGTAGTTTTTGCTTTGGTGGAGCACAGCCTGTAAGGTAGGAATAGGAAGGAAGGTGGGTCTAACTGCCTTATTAATCAACATATAATATCACATTTTTTCTTATTGCAGTATAGTCAACACACAAACTTACCTTAGTTTCAGTTGTACAACACAGTGATTCAGCAACTCTTTGGGCTATGCCATGTTCACTGCAATGTAGCTACTATCTGTCACTATATAACACTATTACAATACCATTGATTATATTCCCTCTGCTGTGCCTTTTATCCCTGTGATTTATTTATTCTATAAGTGGAAGCCTGTGCCCCTTCCTTAACCCATTTTGCCCATCTTCTACCCTGCCAGCTGCCATTTGCAGCAACATGGATGGAACTAGAGGGAACTATGCTAAGTGAAATAAGACAGAGAAAGACAAATACTATATGATTTCACTTATATGTGGAATCTAATAAATTAAATCACATGTTAAAAACTTGGCTGATTATTTTCTTACAGAAGGCTATAATAATTTATTAAATGTCTAAATACAAGTTTCTTTTCAGCTGGCTGTTCTTATATCAAGGATATAAGATCCAATAACAAAAACTTAACATTTTACTTGTTAATTCAAGATGAAATAGAAGGAAGGTAAGTCACTGCTGAAGCCTTGCAAGCTTTAGGCAAGTAAAGAAGTTTGTAAGATGCCCAAACCCTTAGGATTCAAAGAGATGGAATATTCCATAATTAATATACAAACAGGGTCACTTGACACAACAAAGTTGGAAATTATTCTAGTATGAATTTAAGTTGGATATCAATTTTCACATTAATTGCCCCATTAGTTTTCATTCTTTTTAGTAAGATAGAGATAAGGACTATAAGAAACATGTAGTGACCTCAGTTGGGTATAGCTTAGATTGGATTTACCAAGAATAAGTACCCATCTAATTTAATTCTATTGACAAACTAATTCATGAGAAGTACAGGGAATATTGATAATATTTTAATTTTAAGTTAGATTGTAGAAAGTTCACCTAATTGGTCATGGTTAAAAAACCTTAGTTAAAAATCTCACCTGGAATCTATGAAACAATGATAAAAAAAATAAAGATAGAGTGATAGTTTTGTTAACACTTTCTAAATGACACTTTATTCAAATTTGTCCTTTCAATGATATATCAAGCAGAGTCGTTCCTTATACTGGTATTGTTACACATCTTCTTTTCACCTAGCTTTATTTTAAATGTTTGCTACTAGGGAAAAAAAAAAAAAAGAAAGGTAACTAATACATAGGGACTGGGTAATCTTATTTTTTCCTTCCTTTTATGAGTCTGAATTTCTATAATTATCCAAAAGAAAAAAAAATAAGGGGGGTGGTGGGGAGCTAAATAAAATCACCTTCTAATGCAACTAAATAAAATCACTTCTAATTCAATAAAATTCAAATATTGAAAGATGAAAATTAAATATTTCTTCTGTGTGATCTTTAATAATATTTGGGCATCTGTTTTTTTAGATCAAGTAATCATGCTAATTGAAGCTACATTTTTGTGACTATCAAAACTGTCATCTACATTTTCAATGTTATAATTGTGTGAAATTAAAAGAAAAAGAGAGATTGCACATCAATGAGATTGCCCTTATAAAATTATCCCAAGGACTATGTAGTGAAGTAATTGGGCTTTCAATCTAGTATATGTGGTTAAACTGGAGGGTGGCTCCAGTTTGCAGATACATGATTCAACTCCTTGGCCTGAAAGCCCTTGATCACTTACCTATACAGCTTCACACTTAATCAGAACCAAGAGTGCTGAGGTATAGTCATGCTTCTCACAGAATCACCTGATGGCTTGTTAAACTCTCCCCAGAGAATCTCATTCAGTAGTAGGTCCAGGAATGGGAAAGGCCTCGAGTTTGTATGTCTAACAGGTTCCAGATAATGCCCATTGGAGGCAAGTTTCCATGGTGTTTCTGCATGTCTTGTGGCATCCATGGAAGACAGATATTGCATCTCCCTCAGGACAGAGACATATTTTTCTCTTGAACAGGTAAATAAGATGAAATAGGTCTCTTTGGGGCCCCTTATAAGATTGAGGTTTCCTAAATTCAAGGTTGCTTAGCTGTGATACAGACTCATTGCATGTGCAGTGAGCTTCTGAACCACCCTGCATCATTCCTTGAGACCCCGGGGGCAAGGGAAACAGATGGACACGTAAAGCTTAGACTCCTGAATATTTTATATTCTACACATATATATGTATGTAGAAAAGAATTCTTCCTTTCTCTTTTAGATGGGCTTATGTCCTCCTCTGCTCCCATGAACTCTTTCTAACTACACAGGAACAAAACATTAATTAATAAATTAGTCACCTTGAACCCACTAGCACCATCTAATTCAATTTAGACCAGAGGTTCTCTCAGATTTTCAATTTATTATGTAACTTTGGCATAGCAGCTGCAGGTTTTTCATTTTTCAAGTTAAACTAGTAACGTTATTTCCTATAATTGTTTTAAGAGTTTGAGAAAACAAGCAATACAAATACATGTGAAAGTGCTGGGCATTGCATCCAGCTTATAGAAGAATTTCCAATGATTATTTTTTTAAATTGTTTTTTGACCTCTTTGTAACTGAATCAGGCATTGCATTTGTGACTCAGAGTGGTTTTTCTGTCATATTGGAAGGTGAGAATAAAGCTAGAGCCATTGGGAGACACTTAAATCCCACTCTGGGAACTGACCTTCACCTTGTAAAGCAATGGGAGGCAGAAGACAGCTGAGAAAGGTCCTGGAGAGGCAGCATCTGACAGTATTTTGCTTTTTGGCTCTTCTCACACTGTTGGGGATTGCCAGGAAAAAAATTGAGACTGCTTGGGTCAGCACCCATATTAACTCCTTTGTAAAGTCATCCCTTTTCTTGTGATTGCTGGGAAACAGGAGAGGATCTCCTTGGGCTCACTTTCTGTTTTGTTGTTGTTGGTGTTGTTGTTGTTTGATTTTTCAAGGCTAATTTATCCCATGGAGATATTAAATGCTACATTATCTAGGATATCAACTTTTATTTAATGCCTGCTTTTCTCAGAATAATGAGATACATCCCCCCACCCTTCCCTAGATCAATGGTGGCCAAAGAACTGGGGAATATTCTTGTTGGCTCCTTTTACATGATACAGGGAGGAATGGACCCAAATCTATGCTAAGTGAGGTCCACATCAGTGAGAGATGTCTTCTGGCTGCTCCTGCCTGTAGTCACCACTGCATTCTGTAAGCATCTCAAGGGCTCCATTGCAATAACTTCCTACGTGGCCTCCTCATTTCATTCTCACCCCTCCAATCTGCAGAGTGCACAGAAATATCTTCCTTTCCAATAGTCCCAAACACCTAGCAAACTCATTTGTTGAACTGAGGAGGCCCCCAGGATTTAAATCAGCTTTCCTATTTATACCTTATGAAAGCTGCATTGTGCTGGGCTTAGTCAGTTGCCAGGAAACTTAATGGAAATAATTACCTGACTGCATGCACATTCCCAAAGGCAAAGGGGCTATGGTATATAAGCTAACTAGTGTAAAATTTTGTAAAATTTATAAAGCATATTTTTGGTGATGCTCCTATTGAAATGTTTCTATCCTGGTAATTTTGGCACAAGAGTGGAGTGAGTGCTTGCTCTCCAGGATATTAGTGTGGCAGTATCTCCAGCTGGTGAAGACATGGCCTCTAGGACAACATGATTGGGGATGGACCCTCCCAGGCCTCCCAGACCTGGGGTCTGGGGCATCAGGCTTCTGCTTCCTCCCCACCCCAGACAGTTAAGCCTGGGTGTATCACAGCACAGGGGGTATGTGACCTTTGCCTAGAAAATAAGATGAGTTTTTTATGACCCAAGGGACCTAGAGAATCACTTTTGTTACTTTGGTTAAATAACTCTCTCTCTCTCTCTCTCTCTCTCTCTCTCTCGGGGGGGGGGGATTTTCCTTTTACTCGACAGTGTTAATTTATTCTCACCTGTTGCATACAAAAAGTTGGAAGGCTTAAAGTGACTGTGGGAAGCTTTTGGCACTGTAGGTGATTTGCCACCCAGATGACAGTGCTTTAAGCAAATCTTCTGCCAGAATGTCATGCCAACAAGGTCACCATTTCCCAAGGTGTTAATTGTGCAATTTATAGAAGACACAGGGCTAACTGGAGGTCACCTGTGGGAGCGCATCTAATATCCCAGTACTGATATGGCACCATCTTTGAAGATGGCTGCCAACTACAGTTGTTGCCCTGCACATCTTCCCATGAATTCCACTTACTTCCTACCTTCAGCGTCTGAAGGTAGCTTCTGAGTCATTGCTACAGGTCTGGTTGCATTGTGCACAATTCTCTGGAGAACTACCCTCTTCCAAAGAGGAACCATGGTTCCAAAATCTGGCCCAGTGACTGACATGGGTGCAAAAGCCAGCCCCTTCCCCTGTGTGATCCTGCACATCACCCCTCCTAGAATGGGACAGAAGCCAGTTTGAGCTGAGACTTCCCTTCACTTGAGACCACTACCAATAAGTCAGTTGAACCTGATTCCCTATATTAGGCTCTGCTTCTAGGGACACTCAGGTTTAAATAAGATCAAGAATATATTTAAAGGAAAATAACCCCAATCTGTTATAAGATTTTGTTCCTTTTTGTTTTGTGACCCTTCTTTTTAAATTCAGGCAGCCGGAAAATAAAGGCTATGATTTTCACAGACCTGCATCATTGTTTCAAAAATTGTATTCCTATTACTTAATATTCACTGATAAACAGACACTAATGTACTTTCTTGTTAACACAGAACTGATCAAATGAATTTCTGTTTGAAGAAAAGCATTTGCACTAGATAACCTGTGCAAGACAAATCAAAATAGAATATACATTTCACAGTATAATTACAAAATAATAACATTTAAAACATTTAAAGCCAGGGGGGAATTCTGTCTCTATTTGTTGTCAGCAAAATCAGATAGTCTCATTTGATTTTTGTTTTCTGGCTTAAAATATTTCATTTTTGTCATCAAATATTCCAATGTTAATATTTTCTCTAAGGATATACCTTAAGTAATTCATCCATTGTCCAGTTGCCAACAGCAGTGAGAACCATTTATGTATCCAGGCCATGATGGTATACATGATTATCCTCTTCCCATTTACAATCCCACATTTGGAGAAATGAATGGGAAGGAGACCAGAAAAAGTCAAAGGAAAATGTCCACATGCAGGTTATGATGTCATCTGATTCACGTATTCCATAATAACACTGTCCACACTGCTATTTTTTCTACTCCCAGGGGGTTGCTTTTTTTCTACTCTTTTGTTCAAATCAACTTTTAAAAAGTGACTTTCCCGGAGTAAGTGCAGGGAAAGATGGCCTTTAAATTCTGTTATCGCTCACAGCTGCTCTGACTCCCAGAATTGTATCTAGATGATGTCTTTATGCCTTGTGAAATGGTTTACTACTTATATACATTTATTCTTCAATCATTTTAATTAATCATAAAAATTTAATAAAAATTGTATTCATTGATCATTGAAAACATGAAATAAATTCAAAAGGTACATAGTATGATGGTCAATGAATGCTAAGGAAATAATTTTTTATTAATGTATATTTATAGAACACACCTAAAACAAATAAAATTATTAGTTTGATTAAAAGAAATATTTTTTTGTTAGGAAACTAAGGTTTGCACAAAGAAAAACACTCAAATTTTTAATATTTTTCTCTTGCTGGCAATGGCATTTATAGAGACTTGAAAACAAACATAACTAAAATTAATTATAGGTGTATATTGTTTGCTGAGATGACTTATGTAAAAAGTCAATACACACAGCCCTTTATTCAACACCTGGATACTCTATTTTCATGGTTGTTCAGATGCCAACTCCAATTCCCGGAATAAGAATTGCACATCATAACAATTCAAATGGAGGCTAATGGGATACAAAAGTGAAGGCAGTCAACCTGTCCTTAAGAGCATGAAATGCCTGAAATAATAAATATATGAATACAATTATTTTGATTTATTTAACATCAACGTATGAAGACAGGTGCCTCTAATATTCCAAGGATTCACATATTACATTAAAGAGTGAAACCATCATGGGCATACAGCTTCCATCATGCATCTTCTATTGGAAAAGGATTACATCACCACTCAGAAAACTTACATTTGAAACAAAGGACTGATGTTTCCTCTGTCTGTCACATTGTAGTGCCATTACACATGGCATTTTTCCAGTTTCACAGCCACCCAAACTTGGCTGAATTCCAGTACCATTTCCTCTGGCCTATTTTTCATTCTGTGAGGATGATTTAGATGTCTCCTCCCATTCTCCACTGTGCCTTTCATGAGACACATTTCTTTCTATATTATCAATGTTTTCATGTCTGTCTTCCCTGGGGGATTCTCAGATTCCTGAGGTCAGCAAATATATCTTTTCATTTACACATGCCCAGAATCCAGCAGTGTGTGCATCCTACACATTACTCATTGCCAGTTGAATGAATGAATAACGAACCTAAAGCAGAACAAAGATTTCTTGGCAAAGTTCTTGATGTCTTCCACAGGGCAGTAATGGTGTTGTTTTGACTCTTCATGCTTCTGCTGGACTAGAGTAAACAAAGATCTTGTTCATTCCAATAAAGTACTTAATTAAGAAGAGTTGTTGAAATGTCAATAAACATTCAAAAGGGAGGCTTTCTGGAGATAATTTGAAATTCAAATAATCTGGCTGTGATAAATGAGAGCTGATGGTAGAGAAATTATTAGTCATCCATCTGAATGTGCTTATTAGCCCCATAGCAGTAGTTAGCACCATGTAGAGAAAAGAAGGGCTGGAAAGGTCCTGGAGAAGCTACCCAGCCAAAGGTCAGGAGAGGAAGGAAATCTGGCTTCTCCACTTTTAACCCAGGCTGCTCAGCTCCAAGTCTTCTTAGAGCCCATTATGCATCCAGGACTGTATGCATCCAGGACTGGGACAAAAAGCTATGAAATACAAATATCCTGTGTTAGGTGAGGCTGACACTCTAGGTCCAATGTCAGCAGATAGCCCCCTTCAATCACTTCATCTTCCATCAACTGTTGTCCTCAACCAAATTGTAAACCAAATACTAATTTGGGAACCAATTAAGGGAAAGATAAATGTCTGTGACCCACATGACAGGCTGTCTGATTTTTTTCCACTGCCTTGTGCCTTTTATTCTACTGATAATTTTGATGTAGTTCCATAAAAGAGCAAAGAGGGAGAGTGGAGTGTGGAAAGATAGTATCTATTATATTCAAGCACTTCGGTGATCTCTCATTACAAGAAGGAGATTATTACTGTTCTGTGCCAGAGACAAATGAAGCTCAGAAGAGCTAATTAGCTTCTCCCAGGTGACATAGCTAGGAAATGATATTTAGTCCAGGTCTTTTTGTGTTCATCAAAGGTCTGACATTATTCTAGTAACATCTTAGTTCTAGAGCTAAAAAATGCTAGGAAATTGGTTCTTTCTTTTAATATCTGTGCATTATTTATCTTCTTTTTCCATACTTTTGCAAATAAGCTTTATGAAAGAGTTCCCTCTATTTTTAGGAATTTTATTAATATAAGCCATCATTTATAATGTTTATGATTGTTTTCATTAAGATAGTTATTTTATTTTTTAATTTTTTTAAATATTATTTTTTGTCAAGTTGGCTAACCACAGTGTATACAGTTTGCTCTTGGCTTTGGGAGTAGATTTCTATGATTCATCAGTTACATACAACATCCAGTGTTCATTCCAACAAGTGCCCTCCTTAATGCCCATAAGCCATTTTCCCCTCCCCCTCCCCACTCATCAACCTTTAGTTTGTTCTCTGTATTTAAGAATCTTTTATGGTTTGCCTCCCTCTCTGTTTGAAACTATGAGTTTAACATATGAGTGAAAACATGTGACATCTGTCTTTCTCTGACCGACTTATTTCACTTAGCATAATAGCCTCCAGTTTCATTACATTGTTGTAAATGGCAAGATTTCATTCTTTATCATTGCCAAGCAATATTCCATTGTGTGTGTGTGTGTGTACACATATGTGTGTGTGTGTATATATATATATATATATCTCACCATATATATGGTATACTATATATACCATTGTGTATATATGTATATATATATATATGTGTATATATATATATATATATGTGTGTGTATATATATATACACCACATCTACTTTATCCATTCACAGGTGGGATTGTTTTATAATTTAGTTATTATTGATAGCACTGCTATAAACATTGGGGTACATGTACTCCTATGAATCAGCACCCCTGTATCCTTTGGATAAATCTCTAGTAGTACAATTGCTGGGTCATAGGGTAATTCTATTTTTAACTTTGTGAGGAACCTCCACACTGTTTTCTAGAGTGGCTACACCAGTTTGCATTCCCACCAACAGTGCAAGAAGTCTCCCTTTTCTCCACATCTGTTTCCTGAGTTGTTAATTTTCACACCTCTGACCGGTGTGAGGTGGTATCTCATTGCGGTTTAAGATTTGTATTTTCCTGATGATGAGCGATGAGCATCTTTTCATGTGTCTGTTGGTCATCTGGATGTCTTTTTTTGGAAAACAGTCAATTCAAGTCTTCTGCCCATTTGTTCACTGGATTATTTGTTTTCCTGGTGTTGAGTTTGTTAAGTTCTTTATAGATTTTGGACACTAAACCTTTATCCAATAGGTCATTTGTAAGTATCTTTTCTCCTTCCATTTGTTGCCTTTTAGTTTTGATGATTGTTTCCTTTGCAGTGCAGAAGCTTTTTATCTTGATGAGGTCCCAATAGTTCATTTTTGTTTTTAATTCCCTTGCTTTTGGAGATGTATCAAGCAAGAAATTGCTGCAGCTGAGGTCAAAGAGGTTGTTGCCTGTTCTCTACTCTAGGGTTTTGATGGTTTCTTGTCTCACATTTAGGTCTTTCATCCATTTTGAGTTTATTTTTGTGTATGGGGTAAGAAAGTGTTCCATTTTCATTTCTCTGCATGTTGCCATCCAGTTCTCCCTGCAATATTTGCTAAAGAGACTGTCTTTTTTCCATTGGATACTCTTTCCTGCTTTGTCAAAGATTAGTTAGCCATACATTTGTGGGTCTAATTCTGGGTTCTCTTTTCTATTCTATTGGTTATGTGTCTGTTTTTGTGTCAATACCATGCTGTCTTGATGATCACAGTTTTGTAGTAGAGGCTAAAGTCTGGGGTTGTGATGCCTCCAGCTTTGGTTTTCTTTTTAAACATTACTTTGGCTCTCCAGGGTCTTTTGTGGTTCCACACAGATGTTAGGATTTTTTTGTTATAGCTATGAGAAGAATGCTGGCTCAATTTTCATTGAGATTGCTTTGAAGGTGTAAATTGCTTTGGATAGTATTGACATTTTAACAATATTTGTTCTTCCAATCTATGAGCATGGAATGTTTTACCATTTCTTTGTGTCTTCTTCAATTTCTTTCATATTTTTTCTATAGTTTTAGCATATAGATATTTACCTCTTTGGTTAGGTTTATTCCTAGGTCTTTTATGGTTTTTGGTGCAATTGTAAATGGGATAAGTTTCTTAATTTCTCTTTCTGTTGCTTCATTACTGGTGTATAGAAATGCAACCGATTTCTGTACATCGATTTTATGTCCTGTGACTTTGCTGAATTCACATATCAGTTTTAGCAGTTTTTGGGTGGAGTCTTTTGGGTTTTCCACATACATACTCATGTTGTCATCTGTGAAGAGTGCAAGTTTGACTTCTTCTTTGCCAATTTGGATGCTTTTACTGGGTCACAAAACAGCCCTCAATAAATATAAAAGGATTGAGATCACACCATTCAAATTTTCAGAGGAAAATAACAACGCTATGAAACGAAATCAACCACAAGAAAAAAAAAACTTGGAAAGCCTCCAAATGCATGGGCATTAAAGAACATCCTACTAAAGAATGAAGGGGTCAACCAGGCAATAAAGGAAAAATTAGGGGCACCTGGGTGGTTCAGTCGGTTAAGCATCTGACTTCAGCTCAGGTCATGATCTCATAGTTTGTGAGTTTGAGCCCTGCATCAGGCTCTACACTAATAGCTCAGAGCCTGGAGCCTAGTTCAGATTATGTGTCTTCCTCTCTGCCCCTTCCCCATTCACGTGCACTCTCTCTCTGTCTCTCAAAAATAAACAAATATTAAAACAATAATAAATAAATAAATAAATAAATAAATAAATAAATAAATAAGAAATTAAAAAATATATGAAAGCAAATTAAAATAAAAACATAACAGTGTTTTGGGATGCAGTAAATGCAGTCCTAAGAGTAAAACATATTGCAATCCACGCCTATCTCAAGAAACAAGGAAAACCCCAAATACAGAACCTAACCACACTCCTAAAGGAATTAGAAGCAGAACAGCAAATAAACCCCAAAGCCAGCAGAAGAAGAGAAATAATAAAGATCAGAGAAGAAATAAACATTCTAGAATCCAAAAAACAGTATAATACATCAATGAATCTAAGACCTGTTTTTTTGAAAAAATAAACAAAATTGATAACCCAGACTTCCCAAAAAGAAAAGAGAGAGAACCCAAATAGATAAAATCATGAATGAAAGAGGAGAGATCACAACAAAGACTATAAAAATACAATTATTAGAGAATACTATGAAAAATTTTATGCCAACAAACTGGACAATCTGGAAGAAATGGACGAATTTCTGGACACCCACTCACTACAAAACTCAAATGGGAAGAAATAGAAAATTTGAACAGACCCATAACCAGCAAAGAAACTGAATCAGTTATCAAACATCTCCCAAATGTTAAGAGTTCTGGGCCAGACGACTTCCCAGGGAAATTCTACCAGACATTTAGAGCAGAGTTGATACCTATTCTTTTCAAGCTCTTCCAAAAAATCGAAACAGAAGGAAAGCTTCCAGACTCATTCTATGAAGCCAGCATTACCTGATTCCCAAACCAGAGACCCCAGTAAAAAGGAGAATTACAGGCCAATATCCTTTATGCAAAAATTCTCAACAAGATACTAGCAAATCAAATTCAACAATATATTAAAAGAATTATTCACCATGATCAAGTGGGATTCATTTCCAGGCTGCAGGGCTGGTTCAATATTCACAGATCAGTTAATGTGATACATCACATTAATAGAAGAAAATATAAGAACCATATGATCCTGTCAATAGATGCAGAAAAAGCATTTGGGAAACAGCACCTTTTCTTAACAAAAACCCTCAAGAAAGACAGGATAGGGGCATCTGGGTGGCTCAGTTGGTAAAGCGTCCGACTTCGGCTCAGGTCATGATTTCAGGCTTCGTGGGTTAGAGCCCCATGTCAGGCTCTGTGCTGACAGCTTGGAGCCTGGAGCCTGCTTCGAATTCTGTGTCTCCCTCTCTCTATGCCCCTCCCCTGCCTTTTCTCTCTCTCTCTCTATCAAAAATAAAAACATTTAAAAAAAGTCAGGATAGAAGGAACATGCTTTACCATCATAAAAGCCATATGAAAGGTCCACAGCTAATACCATCCTCAATGGGGAAAAACTGAGAGCTTTTCCTCTGATATCAGGAACACGGCTGGGATGTCCACTCTCACCACTGTTGTTTAACATAGTGTTGGAAGTCCTAGCCTTAGCAATCAGAAAAAACAATGGTTATTTTAAAATTTATGTGTGAAGATACAAATGCATTATTTTACTTAGTTTAGTATGTGACTAAAAATGATACTGCACTTAAATATCAACACTTTTGCTGGTTATTAAATGATTATTCATGGGTTATTTACATTAGTTGACAAAGCGATGCCAATATCAACCCTGCAATGGGAACTACGAATTAAAGCTAAAGTAAACACCATGGCTCCTGAATTTTTTCCAACATTCTGACTGTGCAGTCCAAAATAAGTCAAACACAAGGACTGTAGATTAAATTAAATTTCTGATACACCAACACATGCTTTATTTTGTCCTAAAGATCTTGTAATAAAATAAAGAGATTTTATTCCCACACATCATCACTTATGAAATATTTCCTTAGTATATGTATCTATTTCATGATAGCAGAGACAGAGTAAAAAAGGAATAGATCTTTAGTCAACTTTTAATTGATCTGAATGAACTTTTACCTCTTCATTTTTTTTTTAATATTTATACTCCAGCAACCTTAATTGCCTTGTCTTTTGGAGAGATACCAAACTTATCTATCTTCCTATTACTTCAGAGCTGCTTGAAATTAGCTGCTTTCCTGAAGCTTATACTTGATTCTCTGTAGTTTATAAAACCTTTATTTGACAGTTGATTATAATTAATATGTGTCACTCAGAGTTTCTGATATAAACTTTCACTATTTTTTATATGATTAATTAAATATTCTCTCCCCCTTTCTCTACCCATCTCACACCTCAGTAAGAAAGTTATTTTATAATTTAGTAAGTAATATTTTATATTTTTATGACTATACTGATCAAAGATTTATTCTGTTAACATGACAGAGATTGCTGATGTTCACTTACAACTGTTCTTCCATTTGATTGCAATAGTAGTGCTGGAATAAAAATTACATTGTCTTCACTTTCATATAGGTATAGCTATGTGACTACCTTATGGCTAATTGTGGTGTGTACAATTGTGAGATGTGTCATTTAAAGGGGAGAGGTTTGAACTTTTGTTCCCCTTTCCTCCTTCCTGTTGTTTAAAAGTTGAATGTTATAGCTGCCATCCCAGCAGCCAGTAGACCATGAGATAATCTGGGGCACAATAAGGCAGAAGAAGCCTGAGTCTCTGAAACTTTGGACTGCCATATATACTCTAGAATGAGTACTTCCAGATCTTTTGAATGTGTTAAAAATTAAACATATCTTATTCAAACCACTGTTATTTTACTTTATTTTTTGTTACCAACAAAATTCAATTTTTTATCAATTTTATTGAGTAATATTATATAATTAATATATCTAGTAACTCACCAATTTAAAATGTACAATTCAATGGTTTTGAGTGTATTCACAGATGTGTGCCACTATCACAATAGCCAAATTTATAACATTTCATTACCTTAAAAAGAAATCCCATACTCTTTTGTTATTACCCTGCTATGCACCCACCCCACCTCACCCTAGCCCTAAGGAACAAATAAGTTTCTCTATATGTGGTCTTTTGTGACTGGCTCCTTTGATTTACCAAAATGTTTTCAAGATTCATCCACATTATATAGCACATATCAGTACTTCATTCCCTTTTATTACCAAATAATATTCTATTGTATGGATATCATATATTTTGTTTATCCATTCATTCATTGTTGGAATTTGGGCTATTTCCACCTTTTGGATATTACGCACAATGCTTCTATAAATGTTCATGTAAAATTATTATGTAAACATATGTTTTCATTTCTCTTGAGAATACTCCTAGAGTGGATTGCTGTATCAAACTCTATGTTTATTTATTTGAGGAACTGTTAGACTCAGACTGAATGGATATGCCATTTCACCAGCACTATACGAGACAATTTCCAAATTCTCCACATTGTTGCCAACATTTGTTATTATTTGACTTTTTTATCTTAGACATCCTAGTGAGTGTGAAGTAGTATTGAATAGTGATTTTGGTTTGCATTTCCCTTATGACTAATGTTCTTATTAGTCATTTGCATTTTTTCCTTGATTAGCTGTCTTTACAGATCCTTTGCTTGTTTTTTTTATTTAGTTTTTTTTTAATGATTGACAAATTTCAGATATAAGTCCTTATAGATGCATGATTTGCAAATTTTTTCTTGTATTTTGTCGGTTGTCTATTCACTTTCTTGATGATGTTCTTTCAGGTACAAAAATATTTAAATTTGATAAAGTCCAATTTATTTTTTTTTCTTGTCTTGTTTGTGCTTTTCATGTCAAAACTAAGAATATTTTGCTAAATCCACGGTCATAAAGATTTATCCCTCTGTTTTCTTCTAAGAATTGTACAGCTTTAGCTCTTACATTTAGAAATTTGATCCATTTTTGAGTTAATTTTGTTACATGGTGTGAAGTAAGGGTCCAACTTCAGTCTTTTGCATGTAATCCAATTGTCCTGGCACCATTTGTTGAAAAGACGGCCCTTTCTCCATAGAATTTTCTAAATACCCTTGTCCAAATCAGTTGGCCATTGATGTGTACATTTATTTTTGGATTCTCAATTGTATTCCATTTATCTAAATGCATATTCTTGTGCTAATACTGCACTGTCTTAATTACTATTGTTTTGTAGGAAATCTTGAAATCAAGAAGGGTGAATAATAATTTGTCCTTTTTCTAGATTATTTGGCCATTCTGGGTCTCTTGCAATGTCACATGAGTTTTAGAATTATCTTGCCAATACCTCTCTGATAGAGATTGTATTGAATTTGTGGATTCGTTTGGGGAGTATTGTCATCTTAACAATGTTAACTCTTTCACTCTATAAATGTGGGATGTTTTTCCATTTATTTAGAACTTCTTTAATTTCCTTCAACAATATTTGATACTTTATGAGTATACTTTTACACTTCTTTGTTAAATTTATTTTTAACGATTTATTCTTTATGATACCCTTATAAACAGCATTTAAAAATTATTTTTGTAGGTACCTGAGTGGCTCAGTCCGTTAAGCATCTGACTTTGGCTCAGGCCATGATCTCATGGTTCACAAGTTTGAGCCCTGTGTCAGCTCTGTACTGACAGCTTAGAGCCTGGAGCCTGCTTTGGATTCTGTATGTCTCCCTCTCTCTCTGCCTCTTCCCTGCTCACATTCTCTCTCTCTCTCTCTCTCTCTCTCAAAAATAAATAAACATCTAAAATTTTTTAAATAAAATTCATTTTTGGATTGTTCATTGCACATATATAATAATGCAACTTATTTTTATCTTTTGATCTTGTATCCTGCAACCTTACTAAACTCATTTATTATTTATAACAGGTTATTAGTAAATTTGTTAGGATTCTATCTATATATTTGTCATCTACAAATAGAGTTAGCTTTTATTCTGCTTTTCCAATCTGGATCACTTTTATTTCTTTCTCTTGTCTAATTGCCAGGGTAAAATCTTCATTAGATTATGAATAAAAGTGATAAAAGAAGACATTCTAAATGTGTTCCTGGTCTCAGTAGGAAAATACCTGCTCTTTTACCATGATGTTACCTGTGGATTTTTGTAGATGCCTTATATCAGATTGAGGCAGCTCCCTTCTATTTCCAGCTTAAGTGTCTGTTTTTTTGTCATGAATTGATGTTAGATTTTGTCAAGTGTATTTTCTGCATCTATGGAAATGATCATGTTATTTTTATTTTTTCTTCTATTGATATAATGTATTGAATAATTTAGTTTTGGACGCTAAACCAACCTTGGATTTCTGGGATAAATTCCATTTGGTCAAGGTTTATAATTCTATTTATATGTTTCTGGGTTTAGTTTGCTAGAGTTTTGTTGAGGATTTTTACATTTATATCCATAAGGGATATTGGTCTATAGTATTCTGTTCTTGTGATATCTTTGTCTGGTTTTGGTCTAAGAGTAATAGTGGAGTCATAAAATAATTTGAAAAGTGATCTCTCATGTCCTACATTTTGGAAGAGTTTTGAAGAATTTTTTTTAATGTTTGGTAGAATTCAACAGTGAAAGCAATTGGGTTTGGAATTTTCTTTGTGGATAATTATTAAAATTACTGTCAACCACTTCATTTATTATAGAGTTTTTCAGAATGTATATTTCTTCTTGAGTCAGTTTGGTAGTTTACATTTTTCTAAAAGTTTGTCCATTTTATCTAAGTTATCTAATTTATTGGTATAATTTTTTATAGTTTTTCTTTTTAATCCTTTTTATTTCTATAAGACTGATAGTAGTGTCCCCTATTAAATTTCTGATTCTAGTATTTTAGTCTCCCTCATTTTTCTTGGTAAATATGCCTACAATTTTGTCAATCTTATCAAAGAACTAGTTTTGGTTTCATTGATTTTTCTGTATTCAAATTCAATTCTTACTATTAGAGATAGTCAGCTTTAATTAAATTATTTGCAATCCCAAGAACCATACTCAAAGTTGATGCCTTGTGATAAATCTCCACAAAGAATAATTTTTGTTCTTAATGGATGGGGCATTGTCTATCAAAGGCTCAAGACTCTGAAATTTGTTTCCCTTTAGCTCAGATTCATTTGTTGTTTAAAGAAATAATATTATTTTTCTGTGAAGGTAATGTACATCAACCTTGTAAATAACCAAAGACAGTAGATCCTACAGAAATAGTTTTCTCCTCCTTCCATTGAGAGGTTTATTCTTTTGAGAGTAAAGAAGTATTAATGTGATGAGTCCAGCAGTGATTTATCCTCATCTAGCTCAGGAAGATCATTTCAATTTTGAATGAGTAAGGCTAAATAATTTTTACTTGGTTTATTTAAAAATATAAAGTTCGAATTTTTATTTTAAGTGTTACTGTTAAACTTATCTTCTCAAGGAAACTTTGCTCAAACAATGAACTAAGGAATCATCAGTGAAATAGATGATTAAAGCTATGGCCAGATACAGGTTTGATGGAAAAAGAAATCCATTGCTAACTCAGTGTAGTTTACTGGAAAATTTTACATGTTCAGTCCATAATAGTGAAGATAAGAAAAATTGTTTGAGGAGAGAAGCCTTTCAGGACCTAAGAATAGAAAATGATTTTAACTGAAAACCTGGGTTCCAAACCATTTGCTTCTCATTCATCTAAAACATCTAAAGCAAGAGTCTGCAAATTTTTTCCTGTAAAGGTCAGAAAGTAAATAGACGTCACAGGCCATACAGTGAACATAAACAATGTTAGCAGTATGAAAAGAGGTGTCCAAAAAGCTGTAGGGTTCCTGAATATCTCCATTTGTGACAATGAGTCTCATTGGAACTCCACCCTCACTACTGCTCTATCATCTTCCTTCTAACCCCATGTACTGTAAATTTTATTACCAAATTAAAAGAAACAAATAAACAACAACAAATCTTCACAAACATCTTTAGTAGACATTACAAAATAATGAAGAACTAGCCTCCTAGAGGGGGGATAAGTAGCCCAGAAAAGAAAGGCCCTTTTTGTTCTGGCATTGGGGTCCCCCACATTTAGGTCATCTCTCTGCTCACCCTAAAATAAAACATTTCTGCTAACATTCCAGAAACATACTCAGACCTATAATTTAGTCTTTATGTTTATGGGAAAAACATTTTTGTAAAAGAACACATGAGATTTTTGTTACAAAGAAAACCTGAGAAAACCGTTCTCACAAAATACCTCACAAAAGGCCATCAGTCTTAGAAACCACCTGGCATGAAAAAAAGAAAGAAAGAAAAAAAGAAAGAAAGAAAGAAAGAAAGAAAGACAACAATAAAGAAAACTTAAAAATTAGTTCTAAATAAAAAAATCTTTGGGGATACAAGAAAACTTTTACTATTCTCAGACAGAATTAAGAAATAAACTGAGACCAAAATTAATATACAAAAATCAATTGCATTTCCACTTACTGGCAACAATCAGACATTGAAATAAAAAAATACCATTTATACTATCATCTAAAAACAAAATAATAGAGATAAACCTAACAAAAGATTTACAAAGTCCCTCCATTTAAAAAAAGAAAAAACTATTCCTGAAAGAAATTAAAGAAGAATTAAAGCAGTGATTCTCAACCAATTTTATACTCCCAGGGACATTTGGCAATGTGTAGACATGTTTGGTTGTCAAACTGAGGAAGCAGACTGTACTACTGCAGTCTAGTCAGTAGAGGCCAGGGATGCTGCTAAACATTCTACAATGCTCAGAACAGCTCTCCACAACAAAGAATTATGTAATTCAAAATGTCAATGTGTAAGGTTAAGAAACCTACACTATTAGGATGCCAGTTCTCCACACACTAGTGTATAGAGTCAATGTGGTTTCAATCAAATTCTCAGAATTTGTGTATACACACACACACACACACACAATTGGATCCTAAAATTTCTATGGAAAGGTCTCAATATAGTCAAAATGAATATGGAAAATAATTTGGTTAACTAACACTATTTGATTTTGAGACGTATAAAACTACAACAGTCAAGACAGTGTGGTATTGACCTCAAAATAGCCAAGTAGATCAATGGAACAGAAAAGAGAGTCCAGATATGGAGCCATATACATATGAACAATGGATTTTCAACAAGGATGTAAAATCATTCAATGAGAAGGATGGTCTTTTTAACAAATGGTGCTAGAACGATTGGATATAGGTGGATGGAGAAAATGAACTTCCATTTATATTTCACAACATCTGCAAAAGTTAACTCCAAGGGTGTCATAGTATAAATGCAATACCTAAAAATAGAAAACTTACAAAAGAAAAGATAAAGAAAAAATCATTGTGACCTATTATTAGGCAAAGATCTCTTAGAAATAATACAAAATACATAACCCATAAAAGAAAAAAACTATATTGGACCTCATCAAAATTTGAAATTCATACCTGTTAAGAGAATGAAAAGGTAAACCATGGACAGGGAGTAAAAAATTATAAAGCATATTCTGATAAAGAATTTGTATCTGAAGCATATAACTATGTAAAGAATTCTGAAAACACAATAAAAAACAAGGCAATTAAAAATGGACAGAATATTTGAACACTTTTTAATGAGAAGAAACATATGGCAACAAAACACATGGAAAAATGCTCAACATCATTAACCAATAAGGAAATGCAAATTAAAACTAAAAGGAGATATCACTGCATAAGTATTATAATGGCTGAAATCAGAAAAACTGACCGTACCAAGTATTGGAGAATACATGGAGAACTAGTACTCTCAACTGGCAACATGTACAACTGGTAAAATGTAAACTATAAAATCACTTTAGAAAAATATTTTGGCAGTTTCATTAAAAACTAAACATACACTGGGGCACCTAGGTTGTCAGTTGTTTGAGATTCTGACTCTTGATTTCAGCTCTGGTCATGATCTCATGGTTTGTGAGTTTGAGCCCTTCATTGGGCTGACAGTGTAGAGCCTGTTTGAGGTTTTCTCTTTTTCTCTCTCTCTGGCCCTCCCCTACTCACACCTTCTCTCTCAAAATAAATAGATAAGCATAAAAAATTAAGCATATACCCACCATCCAGCTATTTCATTCTTAGATATTTGCTCATGAAAAATGAAAGCATATACCTTTGCAAAAACTTGCATATTGATGTTTATAGCAGCTTTATGTACAAAAGCCAAAAAGTAGGTACAATCCAACCATCTGTCAAGAGGTGAATGGATAGACAAATTGTGAATACCCATAATAATGGGATATCATTCAGCAATAAAAGTTGTGAAGTATTAATACATGGAACAACATGAATGAACCTCAAAATAATTGTGCTGAGTAAAAGAAGTTAGAGGAGGAGTTAATATGGCAGAGCAGCATGGAGACTGTCAGCTTGTCTCATCCCTGAAATGCAGCTAAATCAGCACCAAACCATTTTTCACACCTAGGAAATTGATAATCTGCATAAATTGAACCACAGAGCTTGGCAGGTACAGGGTGCAGACAGGTGAATTGGGGGAGAGAATAGCCATGGAGTGTAGGGAACTTTTTTTCCATAGAGAGGACAGAGAAAGGAGGAGAGTGTGATGCATCAGGAGAGTGCAGGAAAAACACTCTCCCAAAGCTAGTTGGAGAGAAAGAGAGAGAGTGAAAACACTCACAGGGGACTGAACAAGAAATATGTTCCACTGACAAGAAGAAAGGAGAGGGTTTCAACACCACCAGGGTTCTATAAACAAGCAGAGTGTGAAGTTCCAGAGCTCAGTGCCTGGTAGTACTCTGGTGAGGAAGTAGGGTGAATTCCCAGGAGCAGACAGCAAGGTGTGGCGGGTCCACGTGCCACATGGGGGAAGAAGTTCCCCTGTTTGGAAAGCATTTGGTAGAGGCCATACAGCATACAGCATACAGGCAAAGGTGCCAGTGGACCCTGGAGAGCAGCCACATATTCTGGTATTAGGACAAAGATGCCAGAGTGCAGTGAAACTTGGCACTGGCTGTATGTGATGATTTGCCATAATCTCTGAACCTCTGCTACTATGTAATTGCATGAATGTTTTCTGGGGCAAGCTGGCACCCAGCCATTGCTCAGAGAGACCTTACCCCAGAGAGTCTGTGTTGGCTCAAGCCACAGAGATCTCTGAAGTGTGGGGTTTTGAAACAACCCCACCCAAGATAAAAATTTGAAGAGAGGTGCTGCCTGGCAGGCAGATGGCTTGGACATGGACAGGGTAGAGGCTGGGAGTGGATGGAGGCCTGAGACGAAGGAGGGTTGGTTGATCACTGGTTGGTGAGATCAGAAAGTTTCTGTGCCAGAGACGAGGGAGCTGGGTGAAACAATTACCACCTCTCCTGTGCATGCACATACTTGCACAAGCAAATGTAGGCCACACTGATTCAGTCCAGTAAGCTAAGCAGTGCCATCTAGTGGAAAATGGAGCTGTTACATCAAGCCCCACCCAACTGCTCTGTCCAAGTACATCCCCTAGAAGACTAACACAAGTCCTTCCACCTGATTAGTGTACAGACTATATAGTGCTTCATAGTTCTGGATGTAATTTCATTCAGGTTTCATTCTGTTTACTGGTTCACTTATTAGTTCATTTTTTTTGCTTCTGTTTTTGTTTAAATTGTTTTTTCCCCTTTCTTTTCTTTTCCTTGTATACAGAAAGAGAAAGTTTTAATTTACTTTTCTTAATTTTGAAAAATGTTTTTATTTTTAATTTTTATATTTTTATTCTATATCATTTGCTTTATTTCATTTAATTCTCTCTCTCTTTCTCTCTCTCTCTATATATATATATTAAGTTTTAAGTTTTTTCTTACTTTTCTTTTCTTTTATTGCTTTTCTTTCCCATTTCTTCTCTATTTTATCAAGCTTCTTCCAACAAGCACACCAAAACACACCTAGGATCTAGTTTCCTTTATTTGATTTTTTTTCAATTTTTCAATTTTATTAATTTTTTTCTTCCTCTAAATTGAAAAAAAAAACAAAGGAATTTACCCCAAAAGAAAGAACAGGAAAATTACAGCCAGAGACTTAATCAATGCAGGTATAAGAAAGATTCTGAACTAGAATTTAGAACCATGGTAATAAAAATATGAGCTGGGGTCGAAAGAAGTATAAAATGCTTTTCTACAGAGATAAAAGAAGTAAAATCTATCAAGAACAAAATTAAAAATGCTATAACCAAGATGCAATCTCAAATGGATGCCACGAAGGCAAGGATGAATGAAGCGCAGCAGTGAATCAGCAATATATGGAGAATAATGAGGCAGAAAAAAAGAGGGAAACAAAGCAAAAGAGCATGATACAAGACTTAAAAAACTCAGTGACTTGTTAAAAAGAAATAACATCCTAATTGTAGGAGTCCCAGAAGGTGAAGGGAGAGAAAAGGGGCAGAAACTTTATGTGAGCAAATTATAGTGGAAAACTTTCCTAATCTGAGGAAGGACACAGATATCAAAATCCAAGAATCACAGAGAACTCCCATTAGATTCAACAAAAACCCACCATAACGAAGGCATATCATAGTAAAATTTACAAAATACACAGACAAGGAAAGAATTATGAAAGCAGCACGGGAAAAAAAGTCCTTAACCTATAAGGGAAGACAGACCAGATTCGCAGCAGACCTATCCACAGAAACGTAGCAGTCCAGAAAGGAGTGGCAGGATATATTCAACATGCTGAATGGGAAAAATATGCAGCCAAGAATTATTTATCCAGCAAGGCTGTCATTCAAAATAGAAGGAGAGATAAAGAATTTCCCAAACAAAAACTAAATGAGTTCATGACCACTAAAGCAGCCTTGCAGGAAATTTTAAGGGGGACTCTTTCAGTGGAGAAAAGATGAAACAAAACAAAAAAAGACCAAAAGCAATGAAGACGAGAAAGGACCAAACACCATCATAAGAAACACCAACTCTACTGACACTACAACTGCACTAAATTCGTATCTTTCAGTACTCACTCTAAATGTCAATGGACTAAATGTTCCAATCAAAAGACAGGGCATCAGAAAGGATAACAAAACAAGACACATCTATATGCTTCTTACAAGAGACCCATTTTAACCTAAAAACATCTGCAGATTGAAAGCAAGGGGATGGAGAACCATCTATCATGCTAATGGTGGTCAAAAGAAAACTGGAGTACCCATACTTATTTCAGACAAACTAGATTTTAAAATACAGTAAAAAGAGATGAAGGAAGACATTGTATCATAAATAAGGGGTCTATCCACCAAGAGGATCTAACAATTGTAAATATTATTCTAACAACTTTGAGACACCCAAATATATAAATCACTTAATCACAAAAATTAAAAAAATCCATTGATAATAATACCATAATTGTAATGGATTTCAACCCCACACTTACAGCAATATACAGATCATACAAGCAGAAAATCAACAAGGAAACAATGGCATTGAATGACACACTGGACCGGATGGATTTAACAGATATATTCAGAACATTTCATCCTAAAGCAGCAGAATACACATTCTTCTCGAGTGCACATGGAACATTCTCCAGAATAGATCACATACTGGGACACAAATCAGCCCTCAACAAGTACAAAAAGATCGAGATCATACCTTGAATATTTTCAGGCCACTACACGATGAAACTTGAAGTCAACCACAAGAAAAAAATTGGAAAGACCATGATTACTTGGAAATTAAAGAATATCCTCCTAAATAATGAATTGGTTAACCAAGAAGTTAAAGAGGAAATTAAAAAGTACATGGAAGCCAATGAAAATGAAAACGAAAACATGATGGCCTAAAACTTCTGGGATGCAGCAAAGATGGTCATAAGATGAAAGTATGTAGCAATCCAAGTTTTCCTAAAGAAGGAAGAAAAGTCTCACATACACAACTTTACTTTACACCTAAAAGAGCTTGAAAAAGAACAGCAAATAAATTCCAAAACCAGCAAAGAAGGGAAATAATAAAGACTAGAGCAGAAATCAATGATATTGAAATAAAACAAACAAACAAACAGTAGAACAGATCGATGAAATCAGGACCTGGTTCTCTGTTCTCTGAAAAAATTAACATAATTGTTAAACCCCTAGTTAGACTGATCAAAAAGAAAAAGGAAGGGACCCAAATAAATAAAATCACAAATGAAACAGGGGAGATCAAAACCAACACTGCAGAAATACAAACAATAATAACAGAATATTATGAACAATTATATGTCAACATATTGGGCAATCTGGAAGAAATGGACAAATTTCTAGAGACATATAAACTACCAAAACTGGAACAGGAAGAAGCAGAAAACTTGAACAGATCCATAACCGGTAAAGAAATTGAATCAGTTATCAAAAATCTCCCAAACACAAGAGTGCATGGCTGAATGACTTTCCTGGGGAATTCTACCAAATATTTAAAGAAGAATTAATACCTATTCTTTTGAAGCTGTTCCAAAAAACAAAAATGGAAGGAAACTCATTCTATGAGGGCAGCTTTACCTTGATTACAAAATCAGACAAACACACCACTTAAAAGGAGAACTACAGACCAATTTCCCTGATGATCATGGACGCAAAGATTCTCAATAAGATCCTAGCAAATGATACATTAAAAGATCAAGTGGGGTTTACTCCTGGAATGCAGAGAGGGTTCAATATCTGCAAATCAATCAATGTGAATACATCACCTTAATAAAAGAAAAGATAAGAACCACATGATTCTCTCAATAGATGCAGAGAAAGCATTTGACAAAATACAGCATCCTTTCTTGATAAAAACCCTCAAGAAAGTGTGGATAGAAAGATCATACCTCAAGATCATAAAAGTCATATATGAAAGACACAATGCTAATATCATCCTCAATGGGGAAAAATTGAGAGCTTTCCCCCTAAGCTAAGGAACACGACAGGGATGTATACTCTCACCACTGGCATTCAACACTGTGTTGGAAGTCCAAGCCTTAGCTATTAGACAACACAAAGAAATAAAGACATACAAATCATCAAGGAGGAAGTCAAACTTTCACTTTTCACAGATGACATGATTCTCTACGTGGAAAACCCAAAAGACTCCACCAAAAAACTGCTAGAACTGATTCATGGATTCAGCAAGTCGCACGATATAAAAATCAATGTACATAAATCAGTTGCATTTCTATACACAAATAATAAAGCAACAGAAAGAGAAATCAAGGAATTGATCCCATTTATAATTGCACCAAAACCCATAAAATACCTAGGAATAAACCTAACAAAAGAGGTGAAAAATCTGTACACTGAAAGCTATAAAAAGCTTGTGAAAGAAATTGAAGAAGACACACAAGAAAATGGAAAAACATTCCATGCTCATGGATTGGAAGAAAAAATATTGTTAAAATGTCAATACTACCCAAAGCGATCTACATATTCAATGCAATCCCTATCAAAATAACACCAGCTTTCTTCTCAGAGCTAAAACAAACAATCCTAAAATTTGTATGGAACCATAAAAGACCCTGAAGAGCCAAAACAATCCTGAAAAAGAAAACCAAACCTGGAAGCATCATCATTCCAGACTTCGAACTGTATTACAAAACTATAATCATCAAGACAGTATGGTACTGGCACAAAAACAGATACTCAGATCATTAGAACAGAATAGATATCCCAGAAATGGACTCACAAACGTATGGCCAAGTAATCTTTGACAAAGCTGGAAAGAATATCCAATGCAACAAAACAGTCTCTTCAGCAAATGGTGTGGGAAACCTGGACAGCAACATCCAAAAGAATGAACCTGGACCACTTTCTTACATCATACATAAAAATAAACTGAAAATGGATGAAAGACCTAAACCTAAGACAGAAGCCATCAAAATCCTAGAGGGAAAAAAAAGGCAACAAGCTCTTTGACCTTGGCTGTAGAAATTTCTTACTTGACATGTCTCCACAACCAAGGGAAACAAATGCAAAAGTGAACTATTGGGATCTTATCAAGATAAAAAGCTTCTGCATAGCAAAGGGGACAATCAACAAAACTAAAAGGCAACTAATGGAATTGGAAAAGGTATTTGCAAATGAGATATCAGATAAAGGATTTGTATCCAAAATCTATAAAGAACTTATCAAACTCAACACCCAAAAAACAAATAATCCAGTGAAAAAAATAGGCAAAAGATGTGAATAGACATTTTTCCAAAGAAGACATCCAGATGGCCAACAGTCAGATGAAAAAATGCTCAGCATCACTCATCATCAGAGAAATACAAATCAAAACCACAATGAGATATCATCTCACCCCTGCCAGAATGGCTAAAATTAACAATTCAGGCAACAACAGATGTTGGTGAGGATGCAGAGAAAGAGGAATCCTTTTGCACTGCTGGTGGGAATGCAATCTAGTGCAGCCATTCTGGAAAATAGTGTGGAGTTTCCTCAAAAAACTAAAAATAGAAATACTTTAAAATCCAGCAAATGCATTACTAAGAATTTATCCAAAGGATACAAAAATGTTGATTCAAAGCTGCACATTCACCCCAATGTTTATAGCAGCACTATCAACAATAGCCAAATTATGGAAAGAGCCCAGATTTCCATAAACTGATGAATGGATAAAGAAAATGTGGTGTATATATATATATATATATACACACACACAATGGAATATTACTCGGCAATCAAAATCTTGCTATCTGCAACAATGTGGATGGAACTAGAGTGTATTATGGTAAGTGAAATAAGTCAGTCAGAGAAAGATCTATATCATATGGTTTCATTCATATATGGAATTTAAGACACAAAACAGATGAACATAAGGGAGGGGAAGCAAAAGTAATATAAAAACAGAGAGGGAGACAGAGAGTACTAAATACAGAGAACAAAGAGGGTTGCTGGTGGGGTTTTGGGTTGGGGGATGGGCTAACTGGGTTAGGGGCATTAAGGAGGACACTTGTTGGGATGAGCACTGGGTGTTATATGTAAGTGGTGAATCATTAAATTCTATTTCTGAAATTATTATTACACTATGTCTTAACTAGCTTGAATTTAAATTAGAAAAAGAAATTAGAGGAAAAAAAGTGAATACTATTTCATTTGTATAAATTTTTTAAAAATTCAAACAAATCTCTAGTGCATGAGTTGTTGAAAACACATTACTTGTTGCTTGACACAGGAATGAGTGTGTCCAGTGGAGTGGAGATATTACAAAGTGGCACAAATAAATTTTTGATTATGAAATGTTGATTGTGATGATGGCTTCACATATGTAAAAACTAATCAAATTATATATTTTAAATATGTGCAGTTTTTTTATATCATTTATTCTTTAAAAAAAGCTACTTAGAAAATGAAATAGAATTGTTAAAGTCAATCTCTCAGAACATATAGCTAAAACAAAAGACTACAATTGGAAAAATTGTATGTTAAGGACAGAACTATTAAGTACAAAATTTGAGAGCATATGAAAAAAGGCAGAGGATGTTTTCTTAACAAGTAATGTAAGAAAGGTGTTTAGAACTAAGATATATAGATCTTTAGATCCAGAGTTTCACTCAGGATCCAAAATATACTAAGCCAAAAAGATTCACATTAAATACATCTTTATGAAATGTTAGAAAGATGTCAAAATCTTCCTTAATCCTTGGTGGGTTGAGGAGTTATAGGTGAATCTCTATAAGTAAGTAAGTATCAGCTGACATCAAACTTGTTGTTAGTATCACCGGATGCTAAAATATAATTATACAATGATTTCAAAGTTTGTGGGAGATTGCTTTGAATCTACATCAATATCAAGCTAACTACCAAGTAAACAATGACAACAACAACAACAACAGCAACAACAAAAAAACTAAGGAAAGAATTCAGATATGCAAAGCCTAGAAACCATCTATCCCATACTCATTTTTTTGGACATTTACTGAGGATGATCTTTGTTAAAATGAGGACTTCCAGAGTCTGATGGAAAAAAAATCATAGGATGAGAGTTTTGCAGCAGGTCCAAAATGCAAGTAGTCATAATTTGTATGGGTAGTCAGTTAACACCAAGAAAAATATTTTCGTGAAGAAAAATAGAAAGGATAACAAACAATAAATTTAATGACTAAGGTGGTAAATAATATTAGCTACATGGTTAAGAAAGCATACTATTATTTCCTTATTAAGAAAAAAGAATGTAGGGGCGCCTGGGTGGCGCAGTCGGTTAAGCGCCCGACTTCAGCCAGGTCACGATCTCGCGGTCCGTGAGTTCGAGCCCCGCGTCAGGCTCTGGGCTGACGGCTCAGAGCCTGGAGCCTGTTTCCGATTCTGTGTCTCCCTCTCTCTCTGCCCCTCCCCCGTTCATGCTCTGTCTCTCTCTGTCCCAAAAATAAATAAAACGTTGAAAAAAAAAATTAAAAAAAAAAAAAGAAAAAAAAAAAAGAATGCAAATTAGAAACTCCAGAATGGGTGTTTGTGGGTGATTGGGGGGGATTAAACCAGGAAAGTCTTGATGAAATACACATGGTGTGTGGTTTGGATCAAATTAAGTAGTGCAGGAAAAAGTAATTCATTTTATCTGGATCTTACAGTGATTCTTCCTCATATAGCCCAAGGTTGAGATATTTCACAGAGAATTTGGAGCAAACTGCTTAGCTCTGCTTTGAATAATATTTATATACTTGATAAAATTTTTCATTATTTTTTCAAATTTTACAATTAATTTATAAGTAAAATCCTAAAGGTTGAAGTATAGCTACAGTGCTAATTGTGAAAGTTTTCAGTCTCCCCAGTAGCAGGTGCTGGAATATCACTTTTCTTACACATCAGTTGAACTCACTTTGCAGTAGGAAAAACTATTAACTACAGTATTTGGTTTTTTCCTTCTAAGATTTATCTTTATACCCTCAAATGAAATACTACACATTGAACTGTACCCATGTAATATAGATCAATAATGTGGGCTCTTTCATTAGTTTTCATTTAGAATCAATCTATAAACATAATATTAAATAGTAAGATATAATTTTATGACTGTAGGTAGAATGCAAATGTGTTACACCTTGGTAATGTAAACGTACAGTTACAGTTAACAGAGGATGGGAGGTGAAACAGAGGAAAGAGAAACACATAAAATTATAGGGTTATTGACATATTTATCTAAAAAATGGAGAGTCGAGAGACAACTGCCTAAAAACCTGGAGAAGTGGAGACTTCAGTTGTAAGGGTATTTTCTTACAATTATCCAGCTACCAAAGCTACTAACTAGTTTCCTATTTGGTTTCAAGATGCACACACATGCATTCACATCCACTCCACACCATTTCTGTGAACTGCACTTCGCTTACTATTATCCTCTACATTGCTTGCCTATGGATTTCAAATGGAACCTATTGATAGAAAATAAAACTATAGATGCCTCTAATGCCAGGAGTGCCCCAATCAATAACCATTGCTGGTTTAGTCTTATAAGGGGCTCAATGCCCTGCCTTCCAAAGAGTCAATCTCTCCTGAATAATTTTTCCCACTAAAAGGAGAATAGCAATCCCTGTCCTTTAGAGGCTGATAAAAAGGAGGTAGGCAAGAATTATAAAATGATGCCAAATGTGTGCAGGGGCTGTGAAAGCCCTGGGACATAGAAGTGAGTAGATTCTGGGTAGAAGCTCTCTGGGCATAATTGCACTCCACATTCGGTGAGGCTTTTTTGGTTATTTGGAAGTAGGATGCTTTTGAAAGAAGATTTAAGACACCCAAAAAACAAATAATCCAATGAAGAAATGGGCAGAAAACTTGAATAGACACTTCTCTAAAGAAGACATCCAGATGGCCAACAGGCACATGAAAAGATGTTCAATGTCGCTCCTCATCAGGGAAATACAAATCAAAACCACACTCAGATATCACCTCACACCAGTCAGAGTGACTAAAATGAACAAAACAGGAGACTATAGATGCGGGAGAGGATGTGGAGAAATGGGAACCCTCTTGCACTGTTGGTGGAATGCAAACTGGTGCAGCCACTCTGGAAAACAGTGTGGAGGTTCCTCAAAAAATTAAAAAATAGACCTACCCTATGACCCAGGATATAGGAAGACTGAGGCATAGGGGCACTTCACCCCAATGTTTATAGCAGCACTCTCAACAACAGCCAAATTATGGAAAGAGGCTAAATGTCCATCAACTGATGAATATATAAAGAAATTGTTGTTTATATACACAATGGAATACTACGTGGCAATGAGAAAGAATGAAATATGGCCTTTTCTAGCAACATGGATGGAACTGGAGAGTGTTATGCTAAGTGAAATAAGTCATACAGAGAAGGACAGATTCCGTATGTTTTCACTCCTATGTGGATCCTGAGAAACTTAACAGAAGACCATGGGGGAGGGGAAGAAAAAAAAATGGTTAGAGAGGGAGGGAGCCAAAACATAAGAGATTCCTAAAAACTGAGAACAAACTGAGGGTTTATGGGGGGTGGGAAGGAAGGGTGGGTGGGTGATGGGTATTGAGGGCACCTTTTGGGATGAGCACTGGGTGTTGTATGGAAATCAATTTGACAATAAATTTCATAATAAAAAAATAAACTCTGAAAAATTGAAAATACTTTTTTTTGCAGTTATTGGTAATTTAAACTTTCTCATCTGAATGAATAATGTTATAGCCTAATGGAGTAGATGAGAAATGTCCTCATAGTGATGTTCCAGTCTTAGATGAAGAATTAGTGTGAAATATGTCCAAGACAGGGTCCCAAAGTAAAGCAGGGATGTAAAAACATATGGTGAAAAAAATGAAAGAATGGAAACAGGCCTTGTAAAGAATTACTGAAGAATTTGTATTATTTTGCTGAGAATAGATACATTTGAGGATAAACCTCCATTAAATACTAGCTGGCTGAGGACATTTTGAAAGACTGACAACCACAGTGGGGAACTTTCTTTTTAAGGTGTTTGCATGTGAGCCAGCAGCCTTTCTAGGAACATACAGATAAATTTCTTGATACAAGTTCTATCTGGTTTGAGGTGTCTGAGGATGTGAACTCATTCATTCATCCATTCATTCATTCATGACATTGCTTGTTACTTTCTCACTGGAGAGGAGACAAGGGAAATTACGTTTCAGTGCTAAAAAAGTAAAGAGTAAGGACCAATACCACCTGTGCCCAGAGGTTATTGGTAAGTTTCTTCCCTTGCCTTTAATAGAAAAATATTTCTTTCTCTCTAACCACTTATTTGAAGACAGGCACAAGCTGGATCTCTGTATTTAGTTGTCTTTTGAAGTTTAGAATAAATCATCTTTAATACAAAAAAAGTCATGATTCAGTTGTTCTCAAATGCAGTCAGCTTTGAGCTTATTTCTTTCTACTTTCCACGTAATCTAAATGGACATGTACATCTAAAAATAGCTGGAATTAAAATAACCACACCATATCACCAAAAGATAGCCAAGGAAGAAAAAAAAAAGTCAGTCTTCTTATTTAAGTCAGTTAGTTCTTTTTTAATAAATTTGAATTCATTCATCAACAAGTTTCATATTGTATCTATCACTCAATTTTGCTGTTTTTTTCATGTCAAATAATACCAAAAAATTACATCAATGTGCTTAAGCAAAATTGGATTTTAGTTTATCTTTACAATGAAATGAAATCCACATGGGAATTGATCATGACAGCAATCGCCTATTCCTACTAGAATAATCCTGTACTTACCTTGAATACACTCACTGACTTGGAAAGTAGAAATATAAGACAAGAATGATAAAACATGTTTATGGGGCTCACCCTAGGGAGAGGCATGTTATTGCAGCCACTCTCTGGGAAGTCACTGTTTACCCAGGTGTTGGGAATTGAGTATTTTGGAAAACATGGCACCTTTCAATGCAGTAGAAGAGGTAATTGATCCAAGGCACACTAGCTAGTGTCCTGGGAAAATTTAGTCCACCTGGACAGCTCTTTGCCCCATGATTCAATGTTACTCTGACTGATGGCTCACATAAGATGAGAGCCGAAGTCATTTCCACGAGTAACAAAATATTTCACTAATTGATCAATTTTGCTTACATAAAAATGGTCAGAAATATGAACTAGTTTTCAGGTGGAGCATTAAGTAAGGATTATGAGATGGTTTATAATTTCAAGCCAGGAGATTCAAAATTGGACGTATTCTCTTTTTTCAAACACACCACTGTGGGACTAACACCAATGGGGTTATCTACTAGATGCTGAAAATGAACACCTACAGCTGCCAATGTGCCTGTCCCCTTAAAACCAGTCCCAAAAGTGTGTGGCATCACCTCTGGGATTCCTCCTGGGTGAAAATGTTAATTCCGAAGCTGCACAGGGGAAAAGTGCCTTTGACGTAACTGACCAAATATGTCAAAAGTTCTGGATGCTGGCATTAAAAACACATGATATTGCAGATGCACATGTAATCTTCAAACCTAACAGGAATATTATCATGACATACTTCCTAGTTCATTTACGATTCAGGGGAGAAATGCATGTCTCATGATATAGACAGTGAAACCCCTCTACATTCCTGGGGTAGGTGAACAAGAATAACGCTTGTTTTCAAGATTTACTCAAGTCTTATCAGTCTTTCACTGTAGGGATTTATGTAGTAGGGCTCTTGAGTTGTCTCAAGTAGATCTAAATATGGGTAATAACCAACTTTCAGAGAAAGATTCTTCAGTACATTTTGAGCCCCTGTGAAGCATTTTGGAAAGACAGGACTACATAGAAAATTAACTTTTTATTATGTTCAGTTGTTGAGAAAGAAATACCATTATATTCCAAATTCAACTTTTCTCTCCTTACTCAAGATGTCTGGATGTGGGTGACAGCCACCTCACATTAATGTCGGAGGTCCAGGTTCAGAATTCATCAATACAGCTTGCACACTGGCTCCAGTAACTACTGTGGAATAATGAGAGGTCATTGAAACAGAACAGAGAACCAAACTCAACTCTCTTCTGTCAGCACAGAGTTCTGCTTCTCAATATTTCTCACAACTTTTAAAAATGGAGAAGCTATAAAATAATTTTATTAGAAGAAAAGTAATTTTCTTCTGAAATGGAGTAAAGCAAACACATACCCAAGGATCTTAAAAAGTTTTTTTTTTACAGAATATATGTATGTATTTGTGTGTGTGTGTGTGTGTGTATGTGTGTATGTATGTGTGTAGTTACAAACACTATTTATAGTATAGCTATTATGTTAACTTCATCGCAGTGTCTACAAAGTTGTGGATCCCAGTCTTGGTGCCAAATGCATATAAAAAGCTCAAAAGCTATTATGACTATACCATGCAAATTTATAACCAGAAAACCTTGGTAAGTAGACTGCAGCTCTTCTGAGCCCCATAGGGTCTCTTCCTTTGATAATTGGGTACCTCAACTATGCATCAAAAATGTTTTGAATCATTTTTCTCACAGAAAGAATTAATGTCACAGTTCTGAATAGTATAAATTGTACAAGTAAATCGAGCATTGATTGCTTTTGTCCATATTCATTTGCATTTTGGGGTCCCTCTTCTGCATGTGGAGCTTACTCCTTGAATCACTGGATACAGAAAAAGATACCTGAAGTATTGAAAGGGATAAGGTCTTCACAAATGTCTTTTTTCTTTAACATGTTAACAATGATAAGGCCACTTACAAGGTTTTTCCCAATCTATTTAACTTTTAGGATCCCTCATTGTTACCCATGAAAAAAAAATTGTCAGAGAAAAGCCCAAGACCAGAAATCACTGGCTAATCTCCAGATACAAAATAAAACCAGAGAGCAGTAGGTGGAAGATGTTGTAGAAAGGTCGGAATGAAGGAGGGGTTAAGGTAAAAAACTAGTCATTGCTTCTAGCATGAGATTTTGTGGGTTGTGTTTTACCTGACAGTGGGTCTTGAACTGTGACAGACTTCCACAAATTAAAGATTGTTATCTTTATACCAAAGAAAAATCAAGTAATGGTAAGCTTATGGTGATAGCTCACACCACATGCATCCTCAGGGAAGGTGGTGCCTCTATCTACGTGGAGCAAACTGGTGCCAGCTAGTAGCATATTGGACAAGATTTTGGTCATTGGCTTAGGATAGAACAGAGAAGGTGAGGCATATGTGGCATGTTGGGATAAAGTATTAATTTAGCAGTTCTTTCCTGAATATTTTGCTTTTTTTCTCCAAATGCTTAACCTCACTGTGACATCTGTTTGCACAACTGTAGTCATTTCCATTTATGGAGGCCTGTGATAGAAATATTGTTTACAAAAAATATATCATCTCTTTTTTTTTCTTTAGAAAGATCTCATCTAAATAGTAAGTTAAGGTTGCGTCTATGAAACCGGTGCACCTTGTCTTGTTTCTACGAGCTTTAAAAAGTCCAAATACTGATGAGGCTGTGGATTAGAAGGAACCAAAAATGACTGTTTGTTGTTGGGTTTCTCTCCTTTGCCTCAAGAGAACGGTCATGGATTACTGGGTGACGCGTGGTGTGTACTGGTCATGTTCCTGCAGCATCCTAGTTAGACTAGGAGTAGTTGGATGTGCTTATGAAATATGTCAGATACAGAAATGAAGGCATGAAGATGTTTCTTGGTTTCTGAAATTGAACAGTAAATGTGTTTTAAGCTTCAATCTTAATTCTAGGTAACAGAAAGTAGTTACATCATGTAAAGGAAAATTATGACATCGCATGCTGCCATGATAGCAAGCATTAAGAAACAAAATATCGGTAAATATACATATATATGCATATTATGCAAATATACTTCATATTAACATACAATGTTATAAGAGTGATTGATAACGTAAAGACAAGGGGGAAAATCATCCTAGATGGTTTTACCTTAGAGTAACAAATAACCTGAGACGTCTATGCTTTCTGTTAGATCAGGCCTAGAAATCCATACAAGATGTGGAGCACATTTTCAGTGATTGAAATGTCAACTAAACATTGCCAAAACATGCCATTGTATTCCCATATGACAGGTAAGCTGAAGCCACTCCAAGTGAACAACAACAAAAAAATACACTGTACATTAAGAGTACTTACAATGAGATGCCATCCATTCCTGATGGGTTTTCTAAAGATGGATGTTTCAGACATCAACGTGGGATCTATCTATATTTAAGACAACAGGTGAGCACACACCAGTGGCTCACCTCATCCACTAAACCGTTACAGAAAAAGTGTGCCTGATGAAAGCAAACCCCATCACCAAAAAAGCTGAAAAGCCTTCGCTTAGTAAACAGAAACAATATGAAGTATGTGACTCATTTTAAACTAGCAATACCACTGAATGAATTTTTGAAGATTAACTAAGATTTTCTTTCTGATTTTCAAACTAAAACATCTAACTTATGATAATAAAACACATATTTTTGGATGATGTGTTTCACACCCTCATTCTCAAGGCATAATATTTAGACGATGCTTGTCCCTTTCAATTAAAAAAGAAAAAACTATGACTTTCTTTAATATGCATCCTGTGTTAAATTGTCCATAGCTGCAAAATGTATATATGTATGTGTATTTGTTTTACATACACATGGGTACTTATACCTGTGTGTATAAACATATACACATACATCCTCATATACACGTGTATTTTATATATATGCTGAGAAAGTTCACATATATATACAATTGCGTATGTATATATGTGTGTTTGCTTGTGTGTGTCTGTGTGTGTGTACAGGTATAAAAACTTGACAGGCAGAGTAATATTTCACTCAGTGTTAAATGAAGTCTTTGAAAAATCAAGTACAGTCACTCAGTTAACATAGTACAGCCAGTAAACTAAGTTGAAAAGAGAAAAAGTGAATGGAAACACGATCCTGGACCATCTGTCTATGGCATTCACATCGGTTAGATCAGGAATTTTAATTTTGAGCTGTGAAGACCTCCTCCGTAGATGGGTCTTCTTGTGCGGGATGCTTCTGTCCCCCATGTGTCGCCCATGCCCTTCCCTAGGCATGCTCTGTTTCCTGTACTGGATTCCTGAGTTGTCAAAGGGTCTTGCTGAATTCCTGGTATCACCGACACTGCCTGTGACCTCATTCATTTCATTGTGAACCACCAGTGATGTTAATAGAATATTTCCATGAGCATCCACCTAATTGAAGAAAGTGCACATCGTTAGCTAGCATACCAGTGAATCTAATTTTCATATACAAACACAGTGCAGACTTATGCCATGCAATCACATCACATACATTATGAGAAATTGCATATTTGTCAAACCCAGCCCTGTTTTTGTGGAAAGTGCCGTTTTGGAGGCTTAACTACAGTTTAGAGATTTTATTTTCTCAAATTTAAAAATCCTCACTCTATGTGAGAAGGTTAAGTAAAGGGGGATTTTTTAAATTGAAATTTCACATTATGGATACAAGTCCTTAGTGAAGACAAAATTAGAGTAAAATTCCCTTTCAATATTTTATTTCAGGTATTTTAACTGTTTTTCACAGCTGGACACTGGATGTAAACTATACTCTCCCATTCTTTTTTAGAAATTACCTTGTCCCCTTTTATGATGGTACAAAACTATTCACAGTACTGTGGAGAAACAATCAAATAGTCCTGTGATGAATGGACACTCCTGATGACTTTGATGGGTGTAGATACAGACTGCTACCTAGTATGATCTCTTTGCCCAATCCTGATCCTGACAGGAGGTTTCTTTTTTAAGGGCTGTATTTAAGACAGATGAAAGTCCCTCCCACATTGGAGACAAACTTTAAAATAACATTTTATTCTGTACTAAATACAGCTTCAGACCTTTCTTGATGATGTCAATGGTCTGTTTGTTTCTATGAAATTTTCATGGAACATGCCTAAGGCTAGGGGTTGCCAGTGGAGTCCTTTCTTTCTGAGTGTGACAATAATCCTTCTCTGAGTAGTGCCAAACCCTCTCAGAACCACATGGCCCATTCCACAGTCCCCTGGGTGTCACTGATCTCCAGCATGCTTGAGGTTTCCCCAGCTATCTTCATTTCTTTGCCTGGAAGTCCATCTTCCTTGTCCTATCTTTGTCTGTGGAAAGCCTACCATTTCTTCTAGAGCTAGATTAGGCATCTATAGCTTCTTCTATGAGGCTTTCACAAAATTAGTCATTTTGTGGAGGAATAATTCATTGACATATTAATTTGCATGTTCCTCTCTTCTGAATACTCCTTAATCTCATTAAAGACATTATGCTAGATGTGAAGGAGGTGAGGTGGGGAGAGAAGACTCCCAATAAGAAGAGGCACTCAGTGTTAAATGAAGTCTGTGCTTGTGCAGACCTTTTAGCAGTACTGAGACCACAGGTGGGATGACCCCCAGACACCAAGGTAACCCAGACACAGGAAGGGCTGCAAACATCCAGGGGCCACTCAGGCTCTGGCACAAAGGTGCCAAAATAGACTCTGTGATACCTATCCCATGGTTTGGGAGTACCATTCAATTATGGCTAGGGAAGAAGAAGTGTGGTCATCAGGATATCACCCCTTACTCCCCAGACCTGTGAATATATTACTTTACATGTAAAAGGGGCATTGCAAATATTATTTAAGGTTATGAAATTTACAATAGGAAGATTAGCCTGGATTATTTGGGGGGGGTGGGGCAATCTAATCACATGAGCCCTTAGAGTAGAGGATTTTGGGGGCACCTGGGTGGCTCAGTCAGTTAAATATCAACTTCAGCTCAGGTCATGATCTCACAGTTCATGAATTCAAGCCCCATGTCGGGCTCTGTGCTGACAGCTCAGAGCCTGGAGGCTGCTTCTGATTCTGTGTCTCCCTCTCTTTCTGCCCTTCCCCTGCTCATGCTCTGTCTCTCTCTGTCTCTCAAAAATAAATAAACACTAAAAAAAATAAAAAGTAAAGGATTTTCTCCATCTGGAAACAGAAGGGAAAGAAGATGTAGCAGAAGGTGAGAGCAGAGGGATTTGCAGTGGGAGAAGAATGGGATTTGCTATTGATAGAGGGCACTGCAGTGAAAGCATAGGAAGAAATGGGGCAGCCTCTAGGAGCAAAGACTGGCCCCAGCTGACAGCCTCATTCCTACAACCACAAGAAACTATGATCAACAATGTGCATGAGTCTGGGGAGAGATCTATCCCCAGAATCTCGAGAAGAGAATATAGCCCCACAGACATCTTGATTTCAGCCTCCTGAGACTCTCAGCAGGGAACCCAGCTAAGCCCCACTGAATCTGTACTTCTAACCAACAGAACTGGGTGCTGTTTTAAGTGGCTATTTTTGTGGTAATTTGTTGGGGTAGCAATCAAAACTACTACGGGAAGGAAGAGGGAAGATTTCAGAAGAGAAATGCATTTGAGTTGGGCCTCCAAGAATGAGTAGATATTTTCCAGGCAAAAATCAGAAAAAAAAAATCACAAGCAAAGGCTTGAAGCATGACTGAAATGTTTTGAGAAAGGCAAACTAGCTAAGTGGGACTGGAGTCTTGGTGAGAATTGGTCCTGGCACATGCTAAGATCATGGTTGACAGGACAATGGTCATTCTCATTGCTGTCATTACCATCTTCCTAATATAATAAGGAAATATACCTGTTGATGAACAGGAATACACACTAGAGTCAAGCCATTAAGGGTTTCTGCAAGTCACATTAAGGAATTTCAACTTTACCTTCCAGGTAATAAAAAGTAACAGTGATTTCTAGGTGGAAAGATGACATATTTCTGAACTACAACCCAAGCTTCAAGGTAAAAAGTAAAATACACATTTGAGAGGAGAGGGTAAGGAGATGGATCACTGTTGGAGTGCACCACACTCCTTTCTGTTTCCTTTAGAGCAGTCTCAAGGAGAAATGCCAAGAAGCTGTGAGTAATACTCTCCTCATGCCACTGAAACAAACCCCAGCACTCCCAACATATGCTGTGTCCACACAGCAGTGGTGCTCTGCCATCGTAACTCATTTCTTTAACTCTTCAGTTAAGAAAGTGAAAAAGGAGTGGAGAGAGAGTTGCCTGCCATCCTGTTCCCACCTGGCCTCTTGGCCCCTCTTGAGCTCCGTGCAGAAATGCTCATATTGCCCATGCAGGGTATAGGGGGCAGCAGCAATGAGCACAAATTAGCCCAGGCTGCACTGTTTTCCTCAGTGATGCCTCTGAACTGAAGAGGGAGCAGTATCACAGTAGGGAGGGACCGTGAAGATCCATGGTCTCCTTAGAATGGAAGACAGCTAGCCTGGGAGTGCTTGGAGATGCAAATGGACCACAGAAATACCAGAGCTACTGGGGAGAAGACCCTTCTAGACCCATTCTTGGGGGGAGGGACAGCACTGACAGAACATTAGAGTTCTGTGTTTTGTTTTGTTTTTAATCTCGTAGAGGGAAAAATTTGAATAAGGTTTGTATCTTGAAAGTACCAGGAATGTTAGACCTTTGTAGGAGTTTGGGATATGTGTTCTGTATCTGTTCTTGTTATCTTGCCCTGGAATGGTTAGCAGTAAAATCCTTACAAAAACAAAAACAAAAATCTGTTTGGCTATCTTCAGGATCAGTGAAGCCTCCAGTGGTTTGGGAGACAGTCTCTTATTGTAGGAAGAGAATGTGGTAGGCAAAGCCTAAGAGGCACATTAAGATGTGGCTGAAATAGGAGGGACAACAAAGGAAAGCCCAGTGGGTAGCAGCATGTCTTCTCTGCAAGTAGTCACACTCTAAGAAAGGGGTGATTTGAACCTGCTTAGAAAGCTATGGATAGCTAGATCCAAAGTCAGCAGAGAGGAAAGTGCATAGAGTTAGCTGAGCTGGGCTTTATACGAAGGTTTCAAAGAAGGGTTCTAGAAGAGGGAACCCTTTTAGTAATCTTTATCTCTCTCTAGCACCTTCCATAGTGCTTTTTGCCACACAGGAGAGAACAGGATGATGAATGAACTGCCTGGCTCACTCAGGGTGTATTTTTCTAGAACGGGAGTCAGTCAGGGTGATTCTGGTTTTTTTTTTTTTTCAGTGTATTTTAATACTGAACTGAATAGGTGTGATATCCTACCAAATACCTGACTTTGAATTATGACAGAAAATATATTAAGTTATCACTTAAACAGATTTAACAAACTGAGATTATTTATCAGATTATCTCAATTAGAGTTTGTTTAACTACTCAACATTTTAAACACATCTTCTTACATGGTAAGCTGATGTATTTAAAACAAAATTTATCTAAAGGTGAGTCACAGAATAACCAAAGGTGGAAGATGCTTCCCCTTTTTTAAAATATTCATGTGGAATTTATACTTTTCGATACTAATATATGATTTACTATATGTTAATTAGAATTTCAGAGGGCTGAAATTATTTTCCTAAAGGTAGGAAAACAGAAAACATTATTTAACTCTAAAAGATGTTCTCTCCATTTTACATAATATTTTAAATACAACAAAACTATGAGATAAAAAGCCCAGTGGTCTACTTAGGAAGGTGGATGCCTCACTGGAGACATGCACATGAAGAGTCCAGACTCTTGGGATCATTTATGCAAAGATCTATTCTATATTTGCTCTATACCATGTCCTGTGCTAGTTGAGACACCCTAATAGGTGGACAAAAAATATTCTTACCCTTAAGGCGTCTACCAGGTGAGAGTCTCAAATAATCAACAAGCACATTTTTAAAGAATACTACATAATGAACTTTAAACACATTTTTAAATAAATGCCAACAATACAGTCTCTTTTTAGTTACAAAAAATGCCATATGAAAAGCTCCTTTTATCAAAATTTAGGAGATTATAAATAATGACTTTGTAGAATGAAATACCAAATAAAGACGAATATTTTCTTAAAGGAAGGGAGGGGAGTATTTTGTGACAGGATAATTCTAATGAGTGTTGATGGTTCTAATGACTCAGCTTCACCTGGCTTTAAAAAGATACATTTATGAAACATCTCTTCTCCTCACATTAGAAAAGTGAAAAAACACACCACAGCAGCAGAACCAAATTAATGACAAATATCACCCATTTATGAACACATATTCCATTGAGCATTTACTATGTCTGAGCCATGGTGTGAATATTTTGGTAGATGCAAAGAAGCAAATGCTGTTTAGTAGAGAAGACATGGTGGCCACATGAAATGTGACATGCCATTTCACAAGTACAGAGCATGTGCCATGGAAGTTGGGAGAACAGGGACAAACCAACTTCTAGAAGAGGGGAGTGACAGAGGCAGGATGGAAACAAGTAGTAGAAAAAAATCAGGGACAATGTCATGGAGAAGAGTCAGTTATGAAGGAGGGAAAGATGTGAAGAAGAAAGGGATTCTGGAAGAGGGAATCCAAGGCAAAGAGATAATAATGTGCAGAGTGATTTTGGAAGGCACCCAGCGAGAGTGGAGAAAATACAAGAAATAAGGTCAACTGAATGTTGAGTTGATTTTTCATGATTTCATGACAAATTTATATGAATTGATATCCTGTCTTTTCAAGTCCCTTGTGACCAGTCCTGTGCATTTGTGAAAGGACTTCATGAGGTAAGAGATCTAAGCCTGTGCCCTTGACTCTAGTGAAGGAAATCTACCTTGAAGGAAGCCAAATCCAATATCATCAATAATTTACAAAATTAGAGTGCTCTTGAGTGCTTTGAAGAATTATGGCTAACTTGCAGCTGTTTCAAGACACAGCTCATATGAGGTAGGTCTCAAGAATCAATACTATTTTTCATTATTTCTCTTTCAGAGTGGGTGAACACTTGTCACAGAAACAATAATGTTGAAAGTAACTTGAACATATACTGAATAATAAGAGCTTAGTGTAAATTAGTTTGGATGTTTTTGACTTAGAGTTTTATATTTGCATAATTTATATTTAAAGTAAACCAACGTGTAGAACATTTCCAACAAAATTACTGGAAGATTTTTTTTCTAAAAGAATTAAAGTGTTATTAAAATGTGTTACATCTTGGAAACCAAGCATTTAAAACAAATAGGTCCCAAAAAGATGTTAATCTTTTTCTATCATCTAAAATTTAAATCTCAAAACAGATGTAAGTTGTTGTGAGTGAAACACAAGACTAAAATGTCCTGTCTAGAATGACAGATGATGACTTGCGTTTTTTTAAAGCATTTCATGAATACTCCATATTTTGAAGAGTTTGTCTGGTATGTAAGATAATTAGAATCATTGATTTCAACATAGTTTTTCTTCCTGTTTATAACCTTGACAGGGACAAATATTCAAAGGTGAAAAACATCTCATGCAGAATATATCACAGAGGGATTTTCATTTTTTTCTAGAATCTGTCACCAAATTGGCATATTATTGATATTCATTCTTTAATTACCTTCATGCTTCTACATAAGTAAAATACTGTAATTTTAGAAAAATAAAAAAAGTATTTGTCATTTGAGGAAAGAAATCTTGCTCTGTAGTAAGAGGAATGATGTCGAGTCTACAGCTTTGATAACTTGGCAGGAATTCAGGCTTTCTGCCACTTCATGAAATTCAAATACCAATTGGTCAACTTGCAAAACATCCAAGGCTAGTAACCATAATACATACATCACAACCAAAGACTAACTCTTGAGTATAGAAACAATTCAGGAAAGAAAGGAGGTTAAGCACAAATAAATTAAGGTCACAATTTACATTGCACCACTGATCTGAGGAGAAACTAAGTGAATACATGAACATTTTGAGCATTCATGAATCAACCACTAAGTTAAAATAGTGTACAACCACTGAATATAAGGAAAATCTACTCATGGTTTATATTAAGGACAAAAACACCATCATCCCAAGGATAGTCACTGGTGGCACAGATCCCTCCTTGGTGGCCTACAGAATTCCTAAGTGTACTTCCCTGATATCCCTTACAAGACAGAACGACAATGCCAGTGCAAGTTCCTGTGGTCAGCCCAGTGTCCTCTTTCAGTCCAAGGAAAGGTACAGCCTTTGGACCCTTAGGGCTCCCATTTATAACACAAAGGGGGTTCCCTGGGCTGTTGATGGCCACATTAGCAAGCAATCCTGAGAGATACTACTGAAAGTGAATAAATGAACAACTATAATTACAAATAACTCTTGAAAGTGTTGGCCAGTACATAGAGCTATTTCTGCTTTGCATGAAGTTTATGATTCTTCTCTCACTTTCCCTTAAGTTATCCACATCACATGATATAAGCTTTTTGGGATATTCACTTCCATCTAAATATTATCACTAAATTCTTAGGTGTTGTCAGCAAGAATTTTTAATGCTTGCCTTTAAGGACATGAAATATGCATTTAAAACTAGTACCCGTGCATTTGTCTGCCAACTTCAAACCTTAACAGCTGATCTACAATCACAGATTTTTAAAAATATGAACATGTAAAGATTTTAAAAAAGCTGCTGGGAAAACAAATTTTTAGAAAAACAATAAAAATGGTCTTATGAATAAAACAAAATTTTCCTCTGCATCTGATTTATATCATCATATCCAACATATAATATTTTTTACATTCTGCTATTTCTCTCTGTGGATGTTAGAGGTATTTTTGTTTTAAATTTTAAGCTTCACACTCAAAAAGGTATTTCTGTAGCACAACAATTTGACGTGTTGGTTTGTTCTAAACCATCTCATTTAGAAGAAAGAAACAAATTTATAATCTGTTTAAATTATGAGGGAATTTGGAAAACAGCATTGCATGTGTATGTGTGTCTGTATATCTGTGTGATGGAAACAATAATGATGTGATGAATCCCAGTTTCCTTGGAAACAGCATGACCAAAGCATATTGTGTATTCATAGTAAGATGCAGACTTATTTAGAAACATAACAGTGTGATACTAAGTATATTTTCCAGTAAGAAGTTCAGGATAATTTTGCTTATGGAAGCCTGAGTTTTTTCACAGATCCTGGGTTTCTCTGACCAACCCTATTTACGTTTTGCTGAAATGACGGGAGCCATTTACATTCATTTAACTGCCTCTATTCATTCATAAATGTTTGTGAACCTATTCTGGGCCACCAGTGAGCTATGGACACAGGAAATACTCCAAAGAGCTGCTGTATTCCTCTGAGAAACAGACCCATTATGCACTAAGAACCTGTAAAAAGCAAGGAAACACCACAGACTTGAGAAATGACTAAGTTCAGCAAGAAGAATTAAATAATAAAGAAATGCAGAAGCAAGCCCAGCATGTAAGCAAGGAGAAATATATTTTTGAGAACTTGATGGGATGCAAGAGGTAGAAAGATAAAAACAAAAATTATATAGAAATGATAATGTACTTTCTTCAAAGTACTGTTTATAATCGCAATGACATACTGTTTTTATTAAAAAATAAACTGAAATGACATGTAATTACAAAGTTACTTTGTAACTGGAAGGATGTAAACACTGAGCTGAGCTGAAGGGGGTGGACATTATTTATGATCTTTCTTGGAGTGTACTGCCCAAGGCTTCCTAAAGCAATGTGCCCTCCTTGGCTACTGCTATCTGGGTTTGCCAGGCTCTGGCTTTTGTGAACACACTGACAGGGGAGGACCAGTGCAGATGGAGGAGAGCCCTTGGAAGAGCATGGCTCCTACCTTACACTAAGGACCTTGAACTAGGATCTAAGCCAGACAGAGATGACAGAGGGGCCTGCCCACACTGTAAAAGAACAGTGGCATGGTGGATAATCAAATTTGTAATTTTATCACTAAAGGAATAAGGCAGCATTTAGGAAAAATGCTATTGCCTGTCAGGTTCAGGCTACCACTCCACATGGTATTCACATGTTCTGTTCTTTTTGCAGAGAACTAGAAGCTTATGGCTTCTCTAGCTTCTTTAGTAATTTTGGTTTTATATAAAACTCAGTGACTTGCAGGAGGCAACACTTCAGGTCATAAACAACAAGCCACACAATTCCTATTTAAGGGTCATATAAGTAACTGTAGTTAGACAGATGAGCGGTAGGGAGCAAGGTGGGTCTGTGATAGGCATGATTGGTGAGTGGTCAAGCTGGTAGAGGGCCTACCTGGTTGCTTTCACTCTTGGAACGGTCATTCTTCGCCTTGGCTGTCTTTTCTGCAAGCTTCTTCTGCCTTTGAGGGCCTCTTCCAAAGAAAATGTAGTTGACAAAGGCATACTCCAGAAGGGCCAGAAACACAAAGACAAAGCAGCCCATGAGGTACATGTCAATGGCTTTGACGTAGGGGATTTTGGGCAATGTCTCCCGGAGGTGTGTGTTGATGGTTGTCATTGTCAGCACGGTAGTGATCCCTACAAAAGAAATAGAAGTGTGAGAGGCTGCAAATTTGCTGCTCCATTCCTGACTTTTCACTTTTGTATTTTCTCAAACAGCTTGAAATAGTTGGAGATATTAGCTTGAATATTATTGGACAATCAGCAAAAGAGCATGAAACATGTCATGTGGGCAGCAGGTCAGGTCAAGAAGCTGACACCTCTATTCCCTCACAGGGCACTACCACATGGTACTTGGCTCATAGATAGAGGGAATTCATAGTATACAGAGAGTTGTGTAGACAGCAAAGGATAATGTGCTTTTTATGAAAGATGGGGAAAAAATGAAAATGAAACCAGAAATTAACATAGAATTCTCAGTGTCTGAATGAGCTTTCAAGAAGAATGAATCTATGATGAATCAAGGACGAGGGTCATCTATGGCCATTAGTGAAGTCTCAGGGGCCTACCTGTCAGAAGAAAACAATTCTCACTATAATGCTTTTTAAAAAGGGGGGATGGGGCAATGATTTTCAAAACTGTTAATGAACATGATCCAGTCCTGAGCTCAAAAAGAAAGGAATATTTCAAGGAAGCTCCTGACGGCAGATTAGCTCACAGTATTTTCCTCCTTAACTAAGAGTCTATATAAGCTTCTCAGAACATTCTTGGTGAAATCAAGGTATAATGATTGTATTCAAAGTGTTGAATCTTGCCATACTCTGGAGCAAGACAGATCCTCATCACTCCTTTTTTATGTCATTATGTTGACTTCTCTACATAGTAGTGTGTGAATGATCTCAGTTTTTGCCCAACAGAGCCAAGTCCAGTCTCCAAAAACATATAAGGACCATATTTTGCAATTCTTCCATAGCAATGGACATGTTTTTCTCTACAAAGAGTTCATATGGATAATTTGAAGCCGTAGAGAAGAGGGGACATGTCAGTTAGTGACAAAACCAGAGTTTGTTGAACACAGTGAAGCCACACATCCAAGAAAGATATGGATTGCTTGTTTCTTAGTGGGACAGTAACTATTACAGTTGACTTGCTCTCTCTTACAATACTAAGAAGTCTCAAGGAAGAAAGATACCTCCAAAGAGTGCTCTTATCTACCTATTTAACTGGTGCCACTGAATGAGATACCCCCTGTGTCTTCTAGGACCCAATGGAAACACTTCTTCCTCATTGCTATGTCATGCCTTCCCTCAAAAAGGAGACTTTTGAAAGTAAAGCTTTAGCCATGGTCCTTCAGCCACAGTAACTTGAAAAAAAGATGTCACTGAGGCCAGGGGACAGTGCAGGCCAGAGAGGTAAGTGTTGCTAAGATACACGGCAGAGCCCAGACCACCTCTACATATGATTCTGCCCAAAGGCATCTGAGTCCGCAGATCCTCACCCAACTCTCCAGTGTAGGGTTTGTATTCGTTAAGAACCTTAGTTTGATGCCCTCTAGATTTCCATCCTATTTTTGGAGGTAGGCATCCTCATCCTGTGTATCCCACACAGAGAACCTCCTGACCACAGATCTCCTCTTGCTCAGGACCATCTGGAAAGCAGGGAATAAAGCCTGGTCTTCTGTCACTAGCATGTGCTTTCCTTCCACCCATCTCTAAACTGCTATTAAAAGTAGAGAAGGGAATTGAGGCACTGAAAACTATTTTTATATATAACTGCAAATCATGGTAGCTTATGTAATACATGGAAATTGAATATGTCAGAATATTTTAAGATTACCCTTTAAAGTACCATCATGTGTACCTAGGGACTTTTAAAATTTGAAAATGGCAATGGAATGATTACAGTTTACAAATAAATGTGAAAACACCATGCAAACTCTCTGAAATTAGGTGTTCTCATCATTATTCAAAAATTTTGTAATGTTGCTGCCATAATTTTTTCCTTTCAAATGTATTTGGAAAGCTTGAATGCTTTGGTTTAGTCATTGCTTTGGTTCTCCAGTTGACTATTTTGAATGGACATGTATGACCCCGGCCTTAGTGGACATCCCAGGAAATGGGCTGAAAGAACACAGGGATAAGAAGACCCAGCACATGTCACAGGCACTCAGCCAGGTAAAAGCAGCCCCTGAAAAATGGGAGAGGACCCTGGCTCAGGCCCATTATCTCAGGGTCAAGGAGTCCCTTAACAGTACAGTTTTGGGGTGAGTGCTCTGTTTGGGCTCTGATTAGCTCTTAGCTTAAAAGGCCAATGTGTTTACTAATTCTTTGTATCATTTTACTTCCTATCTAGATATTGTGGATGATGGTGGACTGTAGGGATTCACAGACCTGGATGGTACAGCCACATGGCCCCAAAAGCCTAGCTCTGCCACTTGCCAGCAGCATGACCTGAGCCTTGATGGATCCACACCATTGTTTAGAACTGTTGTGAAGTCTAAATACAATGCCTGAAAATCATTGGTGATATGTTAATAAACTGGCATTGTTAACACTGACAATAACAAGTAGTCATATTTATTATTACCATTACAGGGAAAGAAATTATTCAGTAGCTTCTGGTTTCCTGGCAAGTACTCACAGCCACAGCCTTGCTTTGAACTTCTGTCCTTTGTCCTTGAGGGGACCCATCCAACTGCAGTACAGGAGATAACTGAATGGTTCTTTCCCTATTCTTTTACATTTATCAAGCTGTTCAGTCTTTACACTAATTGTTAGCCTCAAATTATTTCTCATTTAGATTATGCTAAGAAAATACTGTATTTGAAAAGATGCATTTATAAAAGGACTATGAAATAAAAATATAATTTGCATCATTTAATCAAAAGATATTTTCTTTCTCTTTTTTGTGATAAAAATAATGTGGCCTAAATTATTTTAGTATAAATTTTTACTTTTAAAAGGACAAGTACTATTATTCAGTGATAAGTGGACCTCAGGATTTTGAGGAAGACCATTTACAACTCCCAAATTTGCAGTCTGAATGCTTGTAACACTAACAGTTCAACAGATCAGACAGTCAGCCCCTGGTCAGAAGAAGCATAAAATCCTGAAGCATACAGAGCAGCAGTGCAACACAGCTTTCTGAAGGACCAACATTTCCCTTCTCAGTAGAGAGACAACCCTAGACAACTGTAGGTCCAAGAGTCCTGAGCCAGAGCCATGGATATCTTTGCTCAAAACCCCTTTGCACAGACCTGTACCTCTAAGACCTCACTTAGAAATGAGGCACATTCATCATGGTGCAACCATTTAGGATGCTGGTAACAGCACTCAAGGCATTTCAAAAGGTATGGTACAGGACAAGACAGGTGGAATGGGGTGGGAAGAGGATTTCTCCAATTAACCGCCTGCCCCCATACCATGGCCATATATTCTTAAAGAGGCACTAGAGCACATAGCATTTTAATGATTTTGAGGGATCCCTCAATAATAATAATAATTAATAATAATCCTTGCTTAGCTTTATTTTTTATTTTTAATCCTTGTGTTTACAATGTAATAGACAAAATTACTCCTGTGTGTACTGTCTACTGACACCATAGGAATCACCTGTAACAGTTAAGGGAGAGAACTGGAGTCAGACTAACTGCATTACAATTTTTATTCTGACATTTAATATTATATGATGTTGTACAAGTTATGTAGCTTCTCCATACCTAGTTTTCCTGCTCTGTAAAATGGGAGCAATAACATTGCTTACTGTGCTATGGATGTTCTGCAGAATAGATAAGGCAACCCCATTAATGTCCTTGCAAAGAACCTGGCACCTGAGTATTTGGTAAAGTTCAGCCTTGATTATTGTGTTGTCATTCAGTGTTCATGATCCTATGATATACTTTTCCTTAAGTTATTGAAGGTAACCAGGTGACATTTCCCAATCCCTGCAGATCCAAGCTCAGAGACCCTGTTCTATGTAGGCAGAAGGTGGGACAGATGGAGTGAACACACTGGTATTCTACTTTGAGATCTGGACTTGGACTTTTATCTGCTCAGATGCTGTGGCCTTAAGGTCACAGCTGCCTTCAAGACCCCCAAGCCTCAGGTTCACCTTGACACTGGCAAATGCCCATTCATTTCTGTCTCTGTGCTCACATCTGCCTCCCAGACTTGTGACTTTGGTCAGAATCTGGAGCTCCTCCAGTGGTGAAGCCTTAGCAACTCTGGGCAGACCATTCCTTTGTCTTAGCAAAGCCATAACAGGATGATTTAGGTTTATAATAATAATGCTGTGTTGTTAGAAAAAGTGGAATCTACTTTCACATACTGTAATAAGGTTGGGTTGACTACAACTCACTTCAAATAGAGTATCTGTTTAATATTGTAGAAGTCAGTATTTTACAATTAAGGAGCTATAGAATTTATATATCTATAAAAGTTAGAAATTCACATTTTCAGCTCACCTCACTCATATTGATGTCAGATAATTACAGTTCTTTGGTACTCATATTTCTCTTGTTATTTCAATAATGACAAATTCTCAAAGGCGGATTCACTGTGAAACTCATGAAGCTTCAGCTTCAGGTTGGTCTCCAATTGCATAAGCCTCTCCCAGGCTTGGGGCAGGATCCTGGATATTTTATATTTGTCTATTTTATATTCTTTTTCTTAAAGAGAGACCCTGAAAATGTATAAGCTAACAGATCTGAAAAATTTAGATCTGACCGTCCAAAATCATTGCAGATCTGGTTTTTCCAGGTGAGATGAAGAGAAAATACTTTAACAAAGAGTAATCTGGTAACATTAAAAAAAAAAAAAGAAGAAGAAGAAGAAGGGCAAAACCTTCATAAAGGACTTATGTTACAGGGTAACCTCTGCAGGCTGTAGAAAAATCCTACAGATCTTTAGAGATGTTTTTCTCGCCATTCCCATTAAAAATACATAATAATTAATATGGCACTTTTAGTTTTTTGATAGTTTCTTCTTCTCAAAGCAATTTTTTATTCAATGAACACCTTTAGGAATAGCTACCTAATTTCCTATGTATTAATCTATTCATGAATATAACTCTGCAAGTCACCTGTCATTCTAAACCAGACATCTACATACACACATGTGCACACATTTTCCCAGTAAAAAGATGTCATTCAACTTGAAGTCCTGGAAAAAGATGGTAAACAAAATCAGGAAGAAAGAGGGATAACTGGAACCCTGAAATATTATGGCTTTCTGTAAGCTAATTTACCAGCAAATGCATTGATAATTATTTTCCACATATTTGTAAAAGTATTACCAATAATTTTGCTTTCAGGAATTGAATTCAATCCTACCAGAGGAGGGATGGACTGGATAATTGCTCTTCAGCCCTATACTCAACTAAAATGTGTTTAAATGATAAACAAACAAACAAATAATATATAGTATTATTTTAATAATCTAAACATATAACAAATGATATAGGAACCTGTAAAATACCTTGCATATCAGCTAACAATCCAATTGCCAAATGACCAGTGGCCAGTACAGATCACTAGAGCTCCAAATAATCACTCAGAATCTAATCACATATTTTAATGTTCATTAAATTATGTAATTCCAATTACATGCTATAATATTTGACTATTTTTCTGACTTAAAAAAGATGAATGCCCATTAGTCAAGTCTTCTTTCTAGGCCACAGAGCAATTTTGAACAGGAGATGTTAATCCTTGATTTAAAATTAGTGTCAAAAATAGTTTTATTATGCAAATATTTGGCAAACATATTTTCCCTTTCATGGGCATGAAAATTCACATTTGAGCCTTGTAATTAAATTAACACATCAAGGGAATCATGCATGAAATTATTATTTCAAGATAAAAGTAACTTTATGGGCAAGACTAGTGTCATGATGCCAAAAAATTGTAGTTGAACTATAGCTTTTGAACTTCCTTAATACTGTAATGACATGGTTACTTTACATTTTAGTTATCATTTAAAAATAGCACATACCAAGGGCAACTCTAGCTGCAGATGCATCATAATTGATCCAGAAGGACACCCATGAGAGAATCGTAATTAGTATCGAGGGCATGTAAGTCTGGAGAATGAAGTATCCAATGTTTCTCTTCAACCGAAAGCTCAATGAGAGCCGAGGATAGGCACCTGTGATAAACAGACAAAGATTACACAGGAGAAAAGACATAGCAGACAAAAAAAGTTGGCTTAGACCTCATTGGTCAACAGCATGCATTTGAAAAGCCCGTGAACTGAGGGGTGACCCATGAAATTTGCTTCTGTTTGCCTAATTGTATTTATAGAAGAATTGGGAGAGGACTTTATTTCAGTCTCTAAGAGAATGATGAGGATACTCTTCTAAAGCTAAGTGTTCAGCTGAGAATCATCCCTAGGAAAACTTTGGGAAAGTTTTTAGCTTAGAATACAGAATCATCTCAAGTATCTTGTTTATTATTTCATCAATGGCTGTACCCTTCTTCTCCATTGTAAATAAGGGAGATTTGTTTCAGGTTTTATTGACCAAAATGGTTTTTACCGGTTGTCCCTTCTGCCCATCTGGAACAACACTGTGCACAGACATTGAATTACTGACCCTCACCTAAGGAATCTCAAGGGTACCCTGAGAGCTGCAGAGGCATAGATGCAGACCCAGTCTTACAGAAGGTGGCAGTATACACTGCGATGCTCTACTCTGACCACAGACAAGGCATTAAGGAGAGCCTCAGAAAAGCATCTTGTCCCAATGCTAATCTGATGTGTGCATCCAACTCAGTATACCTTTAGTATACCCACAATTACAGAATAAGAAAATTGTCCACTGATTATGCCACATTTCCTTGCCTCTTTCTCTTCCACAATCACTGATGGATGGTGCTCCCTTCCTGAGATTGCAGTACCTCGCTCATCTTGACCTCCTTCTACTCTAAGACTGACAACCTCCTATTCTCCCACACCCAAATTTTCCAGACTTTGTTCCATGTATCTTTCTGTTTTTGTCTCTATATTCTTTTCCTAAGAAGTCTGACTCACTCATATGACTATTAGTTCTATGTTGAAAATGAAAGATTTTTATCTCCAGGCTCCTACTTTGCCATCAACCACATTTTCAGCTGGAATTATGTAAAGGAGAAAAGAAGAAGAAGGGGACTTAGCACTTAAAGGCTAAGAATGTGGGAAATTTCCTCCAGTCATTTGTGTGTGTGTGCATAATTTCTATTACATAGCTCTGATCAAATGCATACATCATACTGTCATCATAGCATAAACATTTTCATACTTATTTCAAGTTATTCGTAAACACAATTTAAAATTCTTCCCAATTTTCCTTCAAATATATACATATGTACTCTAGTTTACAAAAATATTTTCCTGAATGCAACAAATTTTTATTATTTCCATTTTTACAAAACTATAAACACTATTCTTAATATCTCTGCGTAGTGTCCTTTCACTGTATTTGGACTTGTTTCTTTAGGATGAAAATGCCAAAAGAGGAATTGCTAGGCCATTGCAATTGCCTAGCAAGGCATAGGCAATTGCTAGGAATTGTTTAGGCTTTTGATGGTTATTGCCAAATTACTTTGTCAAAAAATCATACCAGTGTACACATCACTATCAGCACTTTATAGAATTCCCTACTCACCTTGTAAACATGACAATGTTCCAGAACATTTCTTAAAAATACCTTTTGATAATTTCTTTGGGAAAATTTTGTCCTTTCCGATTACTCTCTTTAATTGCATACTTCCTAAATGTTTGTTTTTCTTCTGTATATAAGCTCATATATGATCTGATTATACTATTTATTCATTTTTCTCATTTTTTATTCCTTTTTTTACCTATTCATTTCAGTTCTTTTGACATTAATCCTTGCGTGCATTCTCTGCAAGCATTTCTTCAGTTTGTTTTAAAATTTGTAATGGCTTGAGTAGGGGACATATAAACACTTAAATTTTTGTATATAGTTGAGTTTATCCATTTCATGTTTTCCTTGTTATTTTTAAAACTTGATTTTAATCTTAGGTAAGTTCACAATAGAAATTTAATCACAAATGTATTTTGAAGGTTGATAATTATTTCAGTGTTTGATATAAAGCATCCATACACACTGTCTTTTGTTCCACAAACATCAACCAATCCTCCAAACACCATCAATGGAATAAAGCTTCCCTTGATATAGGTCTGATATACTCTATTTTTGTTTTACATTACATTTTATGTATATGTGGATCCTTGGCATGATGTGCCATTGAACTAGGTCAAAGTCCTGTCTTGCCATTTCCAGATTCCTGGCCCTATGTTCCATCCACACATTCCTGAAGTACAGCACGGACACTTGCTGTCAACCCATATTCAAAATCTTATATGGCTCACTGCTTCCTAGAAAGGTCCAAATATGCATCTGGGAATTTTAGTTTCTCTAAAACATTTTCCCAAATTAACTCCTGTTTTATTTCCCACTATATCTTTTCATTAAGAATACCATTTTCTAGCTCAAAGAGTGTCCTCACTACCTAAAAATAATTGTCCATATTTCCTGCTTCTGCTGATTCACCCACATTCCTCCCTCCTGATGAAATGTTTTTCCTTACCCATGTTACAAAGCCTTAATCAAATGCCACATCTTCCATGAATCCTTTCTCCTTCTTTCCTCAAAGTGTAGGTGATTACCTTTTTGAGTTATTTTCCTTTTTATAAAATTATTACTATTTATCAAGACAGGATCTTCCTTAGTAAGTTGTACAGTCCCTAAAGCAGAGTTTGTGAAGTGATGTATTTTTATATAATATGATGCCTAGGTAAATGTCTAAACTATCATAGGTTATCAACAAATACATCTGTATACATAAAAATGGGAGTATTTGGTTTATTTATGTTACTCTCTAGCAAGTGTAATACTCAAAACGTTCAACATCTTTACTGAATGTTTGAACTCCCATAGCAACTTTAATATCTTTATCAAAGTAAATTCATTGTTGGATCTTAGTTTGAAATTTAATGACAATCTCAGGCTTTACTTATCACTTAATCATTTGCTGCTCTTGTTTCAGTTATGTCTCACTCTATCCACTATACTGGAATAGTTTCTGTATTTGTCAAGGTAGGTTGGTTTATGTTGCAATAACAAAAAGAACCCCAGATCTCTATAGCTTAAAACAAAGATTTTTATTTTCTTGTGTATCCACTTAGCTTTCTGTATCTGGAACACTGCTGGACACCGTGGTAGAAGTGCCACACATACTCCCCCTTACACTTTCTTGTCTAGAGCAAGTCCTACTGTCAATCGTTATGTCATTGGAGTAGAGAGTTTAGTCCTTTCCCAGGGGAGATGAGTAACTTTTTTTGAGTGATAATATAATCTATCTTATTGCCCAACTTTCATTTTTCTACATCAACTTGCTTAATATTTTCCAAAGTACACCTTCTTCAGGGAAATTGTTCCCAACAGAAACAAATGTTGATACCTATGCAATGAAGTATGATTAACACTATTGGGAATACTTGCCCCCTGTAATAGGGAGGTCAATGAAATGAATGCAAAGTCAAATATTTGGAAAATCATTACAACCTTGAGCAAGGGAATACTAATCTCATTTGAAAAATAACTTGATCTCTGGAAATTTTCCAAGATATAACACAGAATTTAGAATAACAGAATTCATAATGCAAAAATTAGATTTAAGAAATATTCCACTTTCTTATGTTTGTATAGTAAATACATTCTACCTATTGAAACCGAAGTGATACTTCAAATAAAAAAAAAGGTTTAGGCATTCACCATATGCCCCACACATTCTAGTCTCATAATCCCAGAGGTGGGGATGGTGAAGGGAGCAGACAACAAATGAATAAGAAGGGGTTCTACATTCTCATCTAGGTCCTAATCCATGTCAGAGAAAGACTCATACAGTTTGGCCCTGGTAAAACAGAGTAAGAGTTTTGCTGGAGATAGAAAGATATTCTAAAGCATGAGATTTGGTGATGCAGGGGAGGTTTCATAGCATCTGAACCAAGATACTATTCCTGGTTGAATACAATTCTTTTCAGGCAGGGAAGCAGGAGAGTGTTCAAGGTAAAAGACTCACTAGGGCAAATGAAGAAAAGCCTTTCAATACACTGTGAGAAATAGGCCTCAGAATGTTAATAAACATGAGTTCTAAGATATATTAAGACCTGTTTTAGGTCAAGGCCTTTGTCATTGGATATGCATCTTAAAGAGCACATAAAGTCTTTTTGTAGCTTTGTTAAACAAAGTCCTTACATTGAGGGTGAATGCCATGATGTATGCTGTATCTATGGGAAATCTCCCCACATAGCTAGTGGTTAATAAAGTTGAGAAGTAGTGAGTCAGCTACACTAAGACATACCCTTCAAAACAGCAATAGAGCTTAAAAATTACAACAGAAAGGCACAGAAGCCCTAAAGCCTGTGTGCCAATGCAGATGTGGTCAGGTTCCCAAGTAGATGCTGAGCCAACAAAGAGAGGAACAGTCCCTGAACACAAGTGCATTGTTCCAGTTCAGGGCTTCCTTGGCAAAACTACCTATTGAAGATGCTGATCTCAACCCTTTCTCCTCAGACGCACTAAAAGTTATGCCAAAAACAAGGCTCTGGGTACGGAATCTAGCCTAATTTAATATTGTGCTCTAAAGCATTAATATTGTTGAAGATGTCATTTAAAATGTCGACACAGAGTATCATGTCACCTTTGTGGAGGGAGAGAGCCACTCAAATCTGTCCATAAAATAATAAGCTGATATTTTAGCAACTGCAGCAGAGCTGACCTACACACATGTGCATCTCCCTCTTTAAGGTGGCCACTGTGAGGGGCTCTCCCACCATTACCTAAAAGTTTTGTGAGCTCTCAGTGCTGCTCTTGAGTTTTTATTTTTTTTTATCATACTGTCTCATTCATTTATAATCTACTTTTTTCACTTCATAACACAACCTAAAACTCAAAATAGTGTTACTAATTTTCTTCCTCCTATTACTAGTCACCTTAATTATTTTATGTTCAAAAAAATGCATGAAGGGCAGAACATATATGAAAGAGGAAAGAAAAAAAAGAGGAAAAATAGAACTGGAACTTGAGAAAAATGTTTTCAGATTGTTTCAATAGGCAATGATTCTCATTCTGATTCTCCACAGTAAAACAAGAATATTGTTATCACATGACTCTGGAGCAAAGGGTGGTGGTGTCTAAGAGTTTAGGTTCAGCCTCATGGTTTATTTGGAATATTCCTTTGGTAAGCTGATTATCCGATCAAACCCTCAGTTTCCTTGTGTTGAAATAGGGCAAGAATATCACAGTAAAAAAAAAAAAAAGATAAGTAATGCTTCATCAAAATTACAAGCTATTAATCTGCAAAGTGAACTATAAGAAAATAAAACCACAGCCCACAGAATGCGAAAAAATATTTGTAAATCATATATTTGAGAAGGATCTTGTATCCATAATATATAAAGAAGGCTTAAAAAAACACAACCCAATTTAAATATGGGCAAATGACTTAAATAGACATTTCTCCACAGGAGAAAGTATCCAATAAGCACATAAAAAGATGCTCAGCCTTATTACTTTTTAGAAGAAAGCAAATCAAAATCACAATGAGATACCACTTCATACTTGCTAGGATGACTACAATCAAAAGACAGACATAGAAATATATGATTTGATAATTCCACTAATGGCTACTTACCCAAAGAATACAAAAAATTGGAAAACGTATATGTATCCCTATATTTATTGCAAGATTATTTACAATAGCCATGATATGAAAGTAAACTAAATGTCCGTTCATAGATGAATGGATAAAGAAAACAGACATACACACACACACAGACACACAGACATGCAGACACACACACACACACACACACACACACACACACACATTACTCAACCATAAGAAAGAATGAGATCCTTGGCATTTATGACAACATGGATGTACATAGATGGTATTATGCTAAGTGAAATAAGTCAAACAGAGAAAGACAAATGCCATATGATTTTACTTATATGTGGTATCTAAAAAAAACCTAAATAAATGAATAAAATAAACAAACACTGCAGAAATAGACCCATAATACAGGGAAAAAACTGGTTGCCAGAGGGAAGAGGTGTGTGGTGGGGGGAGTGGTGGGCAAAATGGGTGAGGGGAATGGGAGATACAGGCTTCCAGTTTTGGAATGAATACATAATGGGGATGAAAGGTACAGAATAGGGAACATATTCAATGGTATTGTAACAGTTGTATGGTGACAGCTGGTAACTACAATTGTGAACATAGTCTAATGTATAGAGCTATGGAATCACTATGTTGTATACCTGAAACTAATGTAAAATTGTGTGTCAATTATATTTCAATATAAAAAAAAGACAATAGCAAGTGTTGGTAAGGATGTGGAGAAATTAAAACCTTCATGTACTGCTCTTGGGAATATGAAATGGTGCCATCACTTTGGAAAAACAGTTTGATAGTCCTTCAAAAGAGTTAAATATAGTTACTATATGATCCAACAATTCCAATCCTAAACACATGCCTAAGAGAAATGGAAACATATCTACAGAAAAACTTGTACATGAATATTCATAGCAACCCTATTTTTAATAGCCCAGTGTTCATCAATGATGAATGGTTAAACAAAATATGATATATTCATACAATGGGATGTTATTCAGCAATAAAAAGGAATGAAGTGTTGATACATGACATAACATGGATGAAACTTCAAAGCATCACGCTAAGTGAAAGAAGTCAGTCACAAAAGGACCATATAGTGTATGACTCAATTTATATAAAATACACAGAATAAGCAAATCCACAGAAACAGAAATGAGGTTAGTGGTTGCCCAAGGCTGGGGGGTAGGTAGAGGGAAATGGGGAGTGTCTGCTAATGGGCACAGGGTTTATCGTTTTAAATGTTTATTTTTGAGAGAGAGAGAGAGAGCAGGGAAGGGACAGAGAGAGAAGGAGACACAGAATGCAAAGCGTGTTCCAGGCTCTGAGCTGTCAGCACAGAGCCTGTTGTGGGGTTCAAACTCATGGACCCCAAGATCATGACCTGAGCTGAAGTCTCACACTTAACTGACTGAGCCGCCCAGGCACCCCCAAGGTTTCTTCTTGAGTTGATGAAAATATTCTGAAATTGAATGCGGTCATGATTATACAACTCTGTAAATACATTAAAATTATTGAGCTATATAATTTAAATGGGTGAACTTCATGGTATCTAAATTATATTTTGATAATCTCTTAAAAGAAAAAAAAGTGTCTATTACATGTATCTTACTGGAAATTAAATGACTTAATTTATATTAAGTAACAAACTTACTATCTGGCCCCAAATACACATTCAGTAAATACTGAATATTGCTGCTTCTTCCTTTCCTTTTCTTCCTCTATGGAGCCTTCTATGCTCAGGATTCTATAATCTAAGAATTCTTACCATTGAGCATTAAAAAAATGTGCGGTAGTTTTAAAATTAAGTTCAAAAGGTAAAGGTGGACAAGATTTTTGATTTTTTTTTTTTTGCAAAGGAAGTGCTGGACAATGAATTTCTGAAGATATCTGGCTTCTGTGGTGAGACATGTTTGATAGGTCAGGAGCCCTTAAAGGAAAATTATTTCATATTAGCAAGATGAGATAGCTAAGCTCTCATTTAGCACTGAGAGTAAGCTTGCTTTGGTCCCATCATTTTGGACTGAAGAATTAGTATTTGTCTAGGAAGCAGAGATGAATTGTCTCTTAGGATCCTTCTAACAAAAATCAGTGGGAGGAAAAAAAGAATGGGAATTTGCCTCTAGAATTTAAGGTTAGATTATATTGTAAGTAAGATAGAGATGATAATTCCTTCTTTTAATATTTCATATAATACTTTCTCTAGACCTCTAGTAGATGTTATTTATAGACTCAATGGACAATAAGTTGATCACAGGGCTTTAGTTCACTAAAGCATGGATCTCACAATGGACTTTAGAGAAAATTAAGTGAATGTATTAACAATGTGACATGCAGACTTTAAAAATATTTGTAATCTGTCATAAACATTAATGAAAAGCACGATTGCATTTTGAAAATTGATTTTTGAAGAATAGAAAATTCACATATCTTAACAGAAATGTTCATTATCATTCATTTTGGAATTCTTCTCTTTTTCTTTCTTCTAATCTTGGCAGAAGTATTTTGAAATAAACCCCGAAGGTATCAGTCCAAATGTACCCCAGAAAAAAAGGAAGAGAAATAAAAACATGACACAATTAAAGAAGCATATTAAAAAACATGTTTTTCATGTATCTAGCAAAAATTTCAGTCTTTTAGCTGAAACAAAACTAAAAAGTTAGAAGTAAATTTCAGATATGGCAAAAACTGTACATCCCAAACTTTGCTGGTTAGCAGAATATACATTCAAGACCAATCCAAAAGATGAAGTCTCAATCTGGTGATCTTGAGTCCAGAGTGATATTTAAGGAGCTCTTAGATTATTAACTAGTTGAATATATTTATTAAAATAAAAAGTAATGTAATATTTCTTTTGACCTGATTCCCTTCCTGCTATTCAAGTGCTTCCCTAACATTTCCACAGCTTTTTATTGTTACAACCAGAGTCAGATCTCCTTTGAGCTTTACAGCACTTTCTTCTATTGCACACTGTTCAATATGTGTTTCCTCTACATAACATTATTGGAAAAATCCAAAATTATATTTTCCAAAATGTGATTACAAAATGTATACTATTTTTTTCTTTTTTACTCTCATGTATTAATAGTCTAAACTAAGTAAGAATTAAATATTAAAACAACTGTAAATTTTTCTGAAAAAATAAAGAGGAGTGAGGAAAAAAAACCATGGTGTTTGAGTATTATAGATAGGAAGCACTTCCACTGGAAACAACTAGAGGAAAATGGACAAAATTTAAATATATCTCCTTGAAGGCACTGGAGAAATAGCAAGCTAGTAAAAATGTGGGGCAAGTTCTGGGAGAAAAAGAAACAGAGAGGTGAGCCACATTTCAGGTAGCTGAAACACATACTTTCTAGAAGAGAAAGATGAGAAGCTAATTAGGACATCTGACAGATCATGGACTAAATGAGCAGAAACTAGGGACAGAAAACAAGTAGGGATTCCAAAGAGCTTTGTCCAAGAAGTCAAGATAAACCAGAAGGATTAACCCATATACAAGGACTGAATCTGAACTCAACATCACTTGTCCGAGACTGCTAATGCCTCTAGTGTCTGACAGAGGTAACATACATTCACTTTGAGGAAAGAAAACTTCATCATAAATTTTGAATTATATCCACAATTTCCCCACGGATAATAACAGATTAAACACAAATAAGGAGGAAATTGTTGGACTGAAAGATGAGTCAGAAGAAAATTTCCAGAGTGAAGCATGAAGAGAAAATAAAATGAAAATTCCAAAAAGGGGGCTGAGATATACAGAAGATACAGTGAGATTTGTGCTGGAGTTATAAAACTGGAATTGAGACTGGAATCCTAGAAGAAAACCACAGGGAGAGAATAGGGCAAAAGCAGTGATGACAAAGAATGCTCCAAAAGTGCTGAAAGACCAAAGATTCAAGAAGATCTATAAATTCCAAGAAAATAATTACAGACAAAACCATATCTTGGTACATCATAAATACCAATGAAATCAAAATCAAAGAGAAAAAAAATAAAAAAAAATCCTAGAAGGGGAAGAAAAACAAATTAATTTGAGAGCACCAATTAGACCAACAAGTGTCCTCTCAATATAAACAGTGGAAGCCAGAGACAATGAAATAATATCTTCAAATGGAAAAGAAAAAAAATTGTCAACCTAAATTTCTGGAACAATCCTACAAGAATATATAGGTCATATATGGTTTTGAAAAAAAACCTAGAAGAAATTTGTGACCAGGAGACTCAGACTAAAGAAAATATTTTTCAAATGTTCTTTAGGCAAAAACCAAAACAAATCAGAACAAAACAAAAAACAAAAATGTTTTATAGGCAGAAGGAAACATTCACAGGTAGTGACTTAGAGATAAAATAAATAACAAAGAAAACAGGACATTTATAATTATATCTAAGTGAACATATACTGCATTTAACAATAATAATATCATATAGGGTTTTAAATATATATATAAAGTTATAATATATAATGACAATAGCATATATAGGTCAAATGAGGAAATAGTTAAAATGCACAAAGGTCTCTACAGTGTTTGGGAAGAGGTAAAAAGACCATCTCAGATACATTATCAGAAGTAATAAATACTTTAGCAAGGCCATTCAATATAAAATCATTGTGTTCTTATATATATCGCAACAAAAAATAATGCTAAAAATTTTTAGCATGTATACTTGCATCAGAAAAATATCAAACATCTAGAAAAGTTTAGCAAATATGTACAAGATTTTTATACAGAAAATCCTAAAATGTTATTACCTCAAATTAAAGAAGACCTAAGTAAATGGAGATAAAATATACTAGAGATTGGAAAAAATTATAATGATATGCCTTTCACCAAATTAATGTATTCCTAATAAAAAGCCAAAGCACTTTTTCGGTGAAAATTAATGATCTGATTATAAAAGTGACATGGAAATATAAGGATCAAAATAATCAAGTTAAAAATAAATAACGAGTAAATAGTAAAGTCGATTGTAAACAGTAAATAAAGGATCTGCTCTACTTAAAGCTACAGTAATTAACACTGTGAATAAAGAGTACAAGATAGATAAATAAACCTATGATACAGAATATAAAGTTCAAAAACAGATCTATGCACATTAAATTTATGACAAATGTGTTGCTGTAAAATAAATGATGCTGTGGAAAATAATAAAACCTGACCCATACTTCACACCATTCACAAAAATCAGTTGCATGTGGACTGTAGGTTTCAATGTAAAAAAGTACATTTTTGTAACACACTGTGACCTATAACCAGCTTGCATCTAAAATCTATAAATAACTCAAACTAATGACAGATAATTCACAAAAAATAATTGCACAAGTAATTCACAAAGGAGGATCTCCAAATAACCAATAAAGACAGGTGCTCAATCTCACTAGTACTCAGAGAAATGGAAGTTAAAACCACAAAAAACCACCCAACGCCCAGCCAGTAACTTCCATGTGAAATGTTGGCAAGGATGTGGGCAAAAGGAACACTCATGCATTACTCGTATGAATATAAATTGGCAGAATCACTTTGGAAAACAGTTTGGCATGATCATTAAACGTCAACATTCACAATTACACTTCCAGGTATACAGTCAATGTTTGCCTGTGCATATATTCACATACACACCCAAAAACAAGTACAAGAGTGTTCACAATAGCATTATTCATAAATCTGTACCCACAATAGAGTGGATAAATAAAATGTGGTGTAATTGCATAGTAATATAGCAAAGAAAATAAATGAAATACAGTGACATGGATGGATTTCATAAACATAATGTTCAGTTAAATTCAAACTCTATTATCCCATCAAATAAGGTTCAAAAACACAAAATTCAAAAAAAAAACAAAAAACAAAACAAAACCAAAACAAAACAAAAAACAAAACAAAACAAAAACACAAATTTCATTATATTGTGACAAGATAATAGTTTTCTTTGAGAAGGAGGGAAGTAAGGATATTAGGTGGAGTCATAGTGGGGATTTTGGGGTTCTGGTAACATTCTACTTTTTCACCTAATTGCAGTTATAGGATTGCTCACTTTCTGGTAATTCAGTTAGCTCTGCATTTATATTGTAAGTATTTTTCTATATGTGCTCATACAGAAAAGTTATAAAAGTTATCATTAAAGTAAAAAAAATCTAACAATCTATGTCTTTGTATGAAATTATAAAGCATGGAAAAATTCTAACCATTTTTAGGAAGAATGCTTTGTTAAACATTTTTAAGAGAATATTTCAGACCTCAACTTTTAAATGATTAAGAATTTTCAATCTAGAAGAGGTTTAAAAGTTAGGTTCAGCAAAGATTTCTTACATTATTCCTAAAGGCTTATATAGAAGGCCAATCTTTTTTTTCAGATTTCAATCCAAAGAATTTCTAAGACTAATTTGTTTCCACTTATTTTAAAAATACTTTTCAGTATTTTCTGATATTCTACCATAGATCCCTAATGGATCTCACAGAAGTAGATAACAGATTAAATAGAAATACATTGACTATAGTAAATAAATTTATTTTAATGGTTAAAGGAGAAAGAGAATGTCATGTAGCTCACATCTAGGTATCAAGTTGCAGGAGGGAGAGGATCCCCCACCCTTGTATTCTTTCTCTTTTTTCTTCTGTCTCCCTTTTAATCTGGCTTCCTTTTTCTTAGAAAGCCTTACTCAGGCATGTTTTCAGATTTGGCTTAATCCTATAGATTGTAGGTGCCAAGGAATAATCTGAGAACTCACTTCATATACCCTTTCATTAAAAAGTATGAGATCAAGCTCAGAGCCTGGAGCCTGTTCCAGATTCTGTCTCCCTTTCTCTCTGCCCCTCCTCTGCTCACACTCTGTCTCTGTGTCTCTCAAAAATAAATAAACATTAAAAAATTAAAAAAAGTATGTGATCTTGCCATATGCAATAACAAAGACAGAGACAAATACCATATGATTTCACTTATATGTGGAATCTAAAAACAAAACAAATGAACAAATGAACAGTGCAGAAACAGACATATAAATATAGAGAAGAAACTAATAGTTGCCAGAGGGGAAGGGGAAGGAGATGGACAAAATGGGTGAAGGGGATGAAAAGAAACAAACTTCCAGTTACGGAATGAGTATGTCACAGGGATGAATATGTACAGCACAGGGAATATAGTCAATGGTATTGTAATAGTGCCGTATGGTGACATGGTAGTTACACTTGTGGTAAGTATAGCATAACGTATAGAGAGTTGTCAAATCATTATGTTGTACACCTGAAACTAATGTAAAAATGTGTGTCAACTATGCTTTAATTATTAAAAAAATAAATATAATTCTGGATCAATAAGGAATACTTGTAATAGATCCAGGACTTCCCAGGAAATCCAGTAGATTGGAACAACGAATGACACACAATAAGCCTAATTAAAATAATTTACTTTCTTTTTTCTCTTCTCTGACTTTTTTTTAAGTTTATTTATTTATTTTTAGAGAGAGAGAGAAGGAGAGGGGCAGAGAGAAGGAGAGACAGAATCCCAAGCAGGCTCCATGCTGTCAGAGAGCAGCCCGATGCCCCACTCCAACTCACAAACTGTGGGATTGTAACCTGACCTGAGCTGAGATCAAGAGTCGGATGCTTAACCAACTGAACCACCCAGGTGCCCCCCTCCTCTCTGACTTTCAAGATAATCTATATTTGGGACTTGGGCATTTTGTGAAAATACTGAGCACCAATTTATGAACCAAAAAAATAATTGAAAATATATTTATTGCATGCCTGACATATATGAGAGTGGCAGTAATAATATTTGACAGAAATTAATAATATTTGACAGTTGGTAAAGGAATGATACAGGTAGAGTGTGATACCAAGTTTTCCAAAGGAAAGATAATTGACAGATATGCTCAAGGAAAGCTAAGTTGCTTGCATCTAAAATCTATAAATAGTTGAACTGTCCACTGATAAACATACAAGATTTGGATAAGAAAAACAGGAAGAAAATATATCAAGTGGAGGCTATAACAGAAGTGAAAGTCTTTAGGGGGAATGCAGGAGCATATGCTTCGAGGAGAGTAAAAGAGTTAGATGCAACAACTATCAGGATGGCTTCATACTGGGGACATTTGTGAGCTAAACTGAAGAGACAGGTTGGTGCAACATATGAATTCAAGGTCAACGAGTATTAATCGTACTCTGCAGACAAAGGGTAGTCATCAAAGCATTTGGAGCTGGGTAATGGCTTCATGCAAACAGTGTTCCTCAGCTACTAATCTGGCAGCAAAGTGCAGGATGAATAGGAAGGCAGAGACACATTTCTTGCCACCAAGTATTTCTGGGTGTTGGATGAAGCAATTGTAGGGCCCTGGATTGGGATTGTGGAGGCCTCCAATCCCATTATCAGTTTTTGGAAACCTGCATAAAGCACTGTTCATCAAAAACACATGGCCTATGAACATAGGCATGTGAAGGAGAGAGTGGCACAGACTCTAAAAGCAGGCACTGTGTTCATTGTTTGTTATCCCAACTACATATTCACCTGTTTTGTAAGAACCCTTATAACATTAATATGTAAAATTGATGAAAATGATCATTTAAAATAAAGCATAAAAAGGCTAGTTTTTAAAATCTTTGTCAAAATGCATTAGGGGTACTTATTCCTTAAGAAACATGAGAATCGTCATCCTTTCTAGCTTTACTATGCAACTTTGATCAAATTATTATCATTCTTTATTTATGTGTATTTATTTTTGAGGGAGAGAGAGAGAGCAGGGTAGGGGCAGAGAGAGAGGGAGACATGGGATCTTTGCTAATAGCGCAGAGCCTGATGTGGCACTCAAACTCAGGCCCAAACCTCGAGATCATGACCTCAGCCAAAGTTGGATGCTTAACTGACTGAACCACTCAGGGGCCCCAAATTGTTATCATTCTTGAACTTCAGTTTTCCTAAACTTTAACTTGGGTTAATTTATTTTTCTATTACCAGTCTTCAAGGAACATTAGTGAAAAATGCTTAAAACAAAGTGCTATAAATTATAATACAGCATGCCATTATGGTTAGAAGTTAGAGTAATGTAGGCTTGCTTCATTTTCTTTCGAGTTTAAAAGGGTTGATTTTTTTCCAAACAAAACAAAACAAAACTATTTGTTGAATAATGGTAGTAACTGAATAATTATTTGTTAATATGGACTCAGTCATTTCTTTGTTGTCTTTAAAATACACCTATGGGGGGGGAGGGGCGCTTGGGTGGCTCAGTCGGTTTAGTGTCCAACTCTTGGTTTTGGCTCAAGTCAGTGAGATAGAGCCCTGTGTTGGGCTCCATGCTGAATGTGGAACCTGCTTAAAATTCTCTCTCTCCCTCTCCTTCTGCCCCTCTATCTACCTCTCAAAAAAAAATAAAACACACCTATGGAACACGACTCCCTTTTCCTAAGCAAAGGGGTACTTAATTTCCTCCCCAGGTACAAAGAGGTTTTATATGTATTTTTTTAAAAAATACATAATATTTTAGTACATTAAATATTTGAATATATAACTATAGAAAGCTTATGAAGGAAATCGAAGAAGATATAAAGAAATGGAAAAACATTCCGTACTCATGAATTGGAAGAATAAATATTGTTAAAAGGTCAATACTACCCAAAGCTATCTACACATTCAATGCAATCCCAATCAAAATTGCACCAGCATTCTTCTCGAAACTAGAACAAGCAATTCTAAAATTCATATGGAACCACAAAAGGTCCCGAATAGCCAAAGTAATTTTGAAGAAGAAGACCAAAGCAGGAGGCATCACAATCCCAGACTTTAGCCTCTACTACAAAGCTGTAATCATCAAGACAGCATGGTATTGGCACAAAAACAGACACACAGACCAATGGAATAGAATAGAAACCCCAGAACTAGACCCACAAACGTTATGGCCAACTCATCTTTGACAAAGCAGGAAAGAACATCCAATGGAAAAAAGACAGTCTCTTTAACAAATGGTGCTGGGAGAACTGGACAGCAACATGCAGAAGGTTGAAACTAGACCACTTTCTCACACCATTCATAAAAATAAATTCAAAATGGATACAGGACCTGAATGCGAGACAGGAAACCATCAAAATCCTAGAGGAGAAAGCAGGAAAAGACCTCTCTGACCTCAGCCGTAGCAATCTCTTACTCGACACATCCCCAAAGGCAAGGGAATTAAAAGCAAAAATGAATTACTGGGACCTTATGAAGACAAAAAACTTCTGCACAGCAAAGGAAACAACCAACAAAACTAAAAGGCAACCAACGGAATGGGAAAAGATATTTGCAAATGACATATCGGACAAAGGGCTAGTATCCAAAATCTATAAAGAGCTCACCAAACTCCACACCCGAAAAACAAATAACCCAGTGAAGAAATGGGCAGAAAACATGAATAGACACTTCTCTAAAGAAGACATCCGGATGGCCAACAGGCACATGAAAAGATGTTCAACGTCACTCCTTATCAGGGAAATACAAATCAAAACCACACTCAGATATCACCTCACGCCAGTCAGAGTGGCCAAAATGAACAAATCAGGAGACTATAGATGCTGGAGAGGATGTGGAGAAACGGGAACCCTCTCGCACTGTTGGTGGGAATGCAAATTGGTGCAGCCGCTCTGGAAAGCAGTGTGGAGGTTCCTCAGAAAATTAAAAATAGACCTACCCTATGACCCAGCAATAGCATTGCTAGGAATTTACCCAAGGGATACAGGAGTACTGATGCATAGGGGCACTTGTACCCCAATGTTTATAGCAGCACTCTCAACAATAGCCAAATTGTGGAAAGAGCCTAAATGTCCATCAACTGATGAATGGATAAAGAAATTGTGGTTTATATACACAATGGAGTACTACGTGGCAATGAGAAAGAATGAAATATGGCCTTTTGTAGCAACATGGATGGAACTGGAGAGTGTTATGTTAAGTGAAATAAGTCATACAGAGAAAGACAGATACCATATGGTTTCACTCCTATGTGGATCTTGAGAAACTTAACAGAAACCCATGGAGGAGGGGAAGGAAAAAAAAAAAAGAGGTTAGAGTGGGAGAGAGCCAAAGCATAAGAGACTGTTAAAAACTGAGAACAAACTGAGGGTTGATGGGGGGTGGGAGGGAGGGGAGGGTGGGTGATGGGCATTGAGGAGGGCACCTTTTGGGATGAGCACTGGGTGTTGTATGGAAACCAATTTGACAACAAATTTCATATATTGAAAAAAAAATAAAGTTAAAATAAAGTTCTAAAAAATACATAATATTTTAGTACATTAAATATTTGAATATATAATATCATAAATTTTTATAATATCTCTTTTGCAGAAACAATTCATTCAATAAGAGTTCACATACTTAGTGATGGTCAGATTTCCTCTCCTAAATTCAATAACTCCTCAGGTTTCAAACTATTGAGTGGGCTAGGTACTGGAATGTTTTATGGATACAAATATGAACCCAAGACAATCCCTACTCTTAAAATCCTCTGATAAGTAATTAGAAGCCCAATCATTCAGGAGAAGAATGTCATAAATTTTCCAATATATACAAAGATCTGTTCAGCCGCTACAGTATCTATTCTCAGACTCCTCAGAATATGCCTCCTTCCTGATCCCACATTTTAGTTAGTGAGAGCTAATAAATGCTTACTATAGGCACTATTCTAGGCTTTTTGTTTATACTAACTCGTGTATTCCTCCCAACAACCCTACCAATAGATATTATTAATATCCCTATTTTTCAAAGTGGTTAAATAAATTGCCCTGGGTCACACTGCTAGTAAGTTTCAGTTAGGACTTCTCCAGCATCTGTGTTTTAAAACCCCAGACATAGTGTCTCTTGAACATATTTAAGTCAGCTCTATTACTGTGGCTTAATTCTCACTAAACATTACTTTACACAGTGGACTATGTGACATCATCAGGGGAATATTGCTGAAACATGAAGGCCTAATGAGAAATCCCAGGAGACCAGACACTCCTTGTTTCTCTCTTTGATGCCAGGTCCAGTCCCACAACCAGTTCATGTCAATTGTTGAGTGAATATTCATAACTTGCTTTTGCATGTTCTCTTCCCTGTAGCCTAAACCTCATGTTACCCTGGAGATGGACTAGGACAGTTTCCTGTAGGCAACCACAGCAAAGGACCTTCTGTAAGATCCCCAAATTGGCAGGACAAAGGTTAGGAGGGTAAAACAAAATTTCACTTGCATGATACTGAGAATAAATATCTGAAATTTTGCACTTTATATGTTTTGTTTGCCTCCCCTGAGTCTAGCTTGCCTCCACCCATTGTCCTGCAGATTCATGTGGCTGCTCTGTGTTTTACCTCCAGGTGGAAGTAGAGGTGGAGAGCATTACATTTAATCCTCATCATGGACTCTGGCTGGTCCAAATAAACTTCCAGAGTGTTTGTTCTTAACTAATCCTTTTTTGAGAATTCTATCAGGCTACAGAATTCTTCAATCCTATAGCCTGATTGACTGATCAATCCTGTTGACTGATCAAAATCTCTTTAATTAAGAACACTTGTGGAAAGGAAAACAAATCAGTGTAACATTTAATTTTAAAATATTTTTTAACAATGTAGCTTATGCTACTTCCTTATGAATTGACCATTAGACTAATTTTAAACTGCAAGCTCTTTAAAAAAAAACGTTATTATTGAAGTATAATTGACACACAATATAAAGTGCAAGCTCTTTGAAAGTTGGGAGGTTTGTAACTGACTGATATGGAGTCCCTGGCTTATATCTTGCAAATGCCAGAACTTGGTAAGTGCTAGAAAGAAGACATTGTACTTCATTCTGATGGGCTGATTGCTCTATGCGTAGTTTAAATATTATCCCCCACATCTGTAGTGTCTATTTGGGAGACTTTCTACCATATAAATACTTCAAAGAAAGACAAAGAGTGCATCTAGAAAAAAAAAGGCCTCTTAGTGGTTTTGAGGTAGAGGATTCAGGAAGGCCATTCTAAATGGTTGCATTTTCCTATGGAAGCACTGCACACAGACCTCATCCATCTTTTTGATGAGGCTGCATGAAAATGCAGTAAGAGATCCTCAAGACGACATATTGATGGCCACAATGGCAATTTTCAAGACCAAGGCAGGCTTGGGAAGATTATTCCACTGAGAGAACACTACTCTTATGTTCTGAGCAGAACATCTGCACATATCACTTGTAGCATGGAACAATTTGAATCCTGGTTCTAAAATCAGTAAAGCATTTTATCCAATGCATCACAGGGCAGATTTCTTGGTTGTAGAAACCATTGCTTAACAATAAGCCAATGTATTTGCTGGCTCTTACTGTCCATCTGACGTGAGTGCCTCTAGAGACTACAGGGATATCTGTAGCACCTCTTACAACAGAGGATAAAGTGGCATTGCATAAAAATGAGCCAGATTGGTGTCTTAAGCATTCGGGCTTTTGTCTATACTTAGCATGTCTCATTGGTTCTTAGAAGCTGGGGTAGAGAGGAGGGAAGTTGGCGCTTGACTCATTGTTCATTTATCCAGGGACGATTGCTGCATGCCTAGGACATGTCAGGCATTATACAAGATGGGGATGGGATTATGGGTAAACCATAACCAGGACAGGCCCCTCCTAATGGAGATGTATCCTTGAGGTGAGAGGCACAGCAGAGCAGTATTGTGGCAACACAAAGCAGCCACTTAATCCAGCTTGGGGAGGCAGTGTGTAAGTGTGTAAGCAGAGCAGAGTCAAAAAGTCTTCCCAGAGGAAATGGCATCTAGACTAAGCTAGAGAATGAGTCAGAGGTGACCAGGCAAAGGAGAGGCAGGTGGCTGTTGGTCACAGGCATTCCAGCCAGAGGCAACAGGCAGAAAGAACAGGGGCTTCCTTGGGCTTTATGAATGCCCTCACAGAACTGGAGCTGATTGGCACCCACTTGTCATTGTTCAAGCTATACTGACAGGAGAAAGCCGAGATGGAAGGTTCCAGCTCTGTCTTTATTTAGCATTTTCAACGCAGAGTTTGTGGTCTTTATAAAACCTTACTGATTAAAAAGGACTTTTGTTTATTACCTCAATTACAATATATATAGAAGGAATGCAAGGGTAACAAGAAAATACTGCACAATGTTAAAATACACATAGTTGTAATTTAATGAAACCTCAGCAAGGACAGACAGGATAGCAGAAATTACCTTCTCAATCTTTAGATAGTTGAAACAAAGATGACAATGAAACCCAGGCTGGGGCAACCTTAACCAGATAGTGTAAGGAGAATATGATCATATTTCAAGAAGCATCACTCACTGAGGGTGGCCCAATTTCTTGGACCACCAAGGCTGCTACCCCAGAAATGGGGTGAAGTTCTCTTACTTCTGGGAGGGGAATAGCACTACTTCCTCAGATCTTCCTCCTTCTCCTTCCTCCCTTCCTGTCTGCCTTCAAGGCTATCACTGGATTTGTGTCTGCCCAGAAATGAGAGTTTCTTATGTTACCATATGGGGGTTGGTTAAATTCACCCTAGCTTTTTAACTTCTCAGTAACTATCCCTGAATGCATCTCCTTGTGAGGTGATCTTTCCTTCCCATCAAAGTTTACCAATCCCTTTAGACACAGAGAAAAGGAGTACCTAAGATGATGAATTACTGATGACAGTACATCTTTGAATGACCAAGTTCTGTGAGTAAGCTTCATGGTTTCATTACGAGACCATCACTGCCTAGGCTTCCAGTGAGTGAACACAGGACTCACCTGTGGCAAAGACGACATTCCTTGAGACCAGACGATGCTCCACAATAGAGAACTGAGGGAGCTCAATCCTCTCCACTCCAGTGACAGCCTTATCACCTCCACGCCAGTAAAATTCAATGTCATCTGTGGTATAGCCATCTGCCATGAGAGAGAAGTGGGGACATGACAGAAATGAAGAATCTTCATTTTGTTTACATGCAAGCCTAAAGAAACTGTAATTAATAAAATGAAATAACAGCTTTCCCATATTTGAAGTAGATTTGTTCCATGTGCTTAACTATGAGAAAAAGCATCATCAAAGAACTAACTTTCAAATATTTTTGGTTACTACCTCTGCTGTTTCATTCAGACCACACTAGCACTGAGAAGCAGAGGAGCTGGGGAGGCTGAATGCTCTCACCAGAATTCTGTTTGCAAAGCCTAATCATAGAGTTGGACTGGATGTTGCATAGAAATGAATTTAAAATATATATTAACAGCACTGCAGAAGATGGTTGTAAGAAAAAAATTAAACCTCAAGTATAAGGAATTCTGGAAAAGCAACTCCTCTCAAAAACTATGACAAAGTTAAAACACTAAGGGTGAATTTAACATGTTGAAGTTTGATAACATTAGAAAATTTCAGGGCAAAGTAGGGTCCTCCTTGGTATTTTTATATGGCTTCATCAGACGTTTCTGGCTATGAGGTCTGCCATCTTTAGAAATGCATTTGGTTGGGATACTATTGGACCTTAGAAAGGGTAGTATTTATTACCCGGATTATAGCTCCAAGCCCAGATCTTAGCATAGTGTACATTGTTCACCTTGTAATAAATCAATCAATGCTTCTTCAGAATGAGACAATAGGACAATCAAATCTGATGTTTCTGGCACCACCGAAGAGTCTTCCACAGAATTAAGTTAACTTTATTAGTAAGGCTGATTAAAACTTAGACCTAGAGAAAAATATCCTATCAGTATAACAGACTTTTTTTTAATTTGAATGTGTAATACAATGTAAGGCAGACACTCAATATTTGACAAATAGGCCAAAGCTATGGGCATGACTGCTCTCCATGGCAAATGTCATCTCCCTTGTCCCATCTTCTGCCTTCTCTCCTTGGATCTGGTGGTTACAACTTTTGTCTCCTCCCTTCTCTCTGACTTCCTTACATTCCATTCACATCTGGCAATCATAACAGTTCATAACACACACATCTTACCAAGCCACTCTTCTGCTTAAATCTCTCAAATGTTTCCCAATACAATTAGTGAAATAAATCCAAAGTCCTTACAAGGATGTGAAGAATCTACAGAACTGGACCCTGTATGTATTGTGAGTACATCCACTCTCTTTCTCTCGCTCACCCAGCCTGGCACCACTGGTCTTCTGGCTGCAGCTCAGACTGCATACTGTGCCCAGTAGTGTGTCCCTCCCCCTTGTGTGGGGACTCACACTTCCCCACATTTCCATCTTGACTTAAATAAAAACATTTGTATATGTGTGTAGTCAGGTCACCAGAAAATCCTTTCTTCCACTCAAATGCTTTAACTATGGATTTTCTCTATGGCTCCGAAGTGAAGGATTATTCCTCACTTTCTGAGGAAGTTGATAACAGACCGTCCTACCCATTCTCCCCCTCAGTTCAAACATCACAGTAACAGAATCTGCACCCTCTGAGGCTACTCAGTATGTGTTCAGAGATTTGGAGTAGGAGCTGCTTCCTTACTTAGGTCCCAAATTTGCCTTCCTGAAATTTCCATCACCTCACTGGGAGTTGTGCCTTCCAGCCATACAGAATCCACTTTACTTCTAAGATAAACCTTCAATTACTGGGAAATCATCATTTTTCCACTGAGCTTTCTGTCCTCCATGCTAAATCTCCCCAGATGATTCCATTATGCATCACTTGACATGATTTCATGTCCCCCACTTTCTGAAAGCATGGCTCTCAGAAAAGTTGACAGTGATATACTGTCGAAATGAGGTGCACAGTGGGGTCAGTTCTATACAGGATGAAAACATGTGTACACCCAGCACAACTTCCCAGTATGGTTGCTCACAATGACACTCACTTCTCACCACAAATGCATCAGTAACACTGCAGTCATTTGCCTTCCCCCTAAAGAAATATGACAAGACTAAACCTAACTGAGACTAATTATAAACCAATCTATGATGGACCAGGATAAGTAACAACAGAAACAGCAACATCTGGATATGCCAGGAGATGTAGTTCAGGTATCAGGAGGGACACTTGTTTATTAGATAATAAAGATGCAGTTTTCATCTCTCACAAAAAACGTATTCAACACTGAAATACCAATAAGGCATCTGAATCTCTTAAAATTGAGAAAATTGCCAAAATTCAGGAATAGCTTGCTTGTAAAGCTGAGTTCCTGATGGGAAATGAGTTTTACTCCAACTGCCCAGGTTCCCAGGAGTAGAGCCACTCATGTGTGATGAAGCATATTGTGAGAAAATTGCATCTCAGTGTTTTTTCTCTTCTCACTGAATGGATCAAGGTGAGGAGAGCTTGCTTTCTTACATTTCAGTACACCAAGCAGACTCTCTTAATCAGATTAGACAGGAGAACCTCTTTATACTGAGTCTCTGTCTCTTTTTCTGTCTCTGTCTCTCTGTCTCTGTTTCTGTCTCTCTCATGACAGTTAAATTTGTGGAGTGGAGGATTAAGCCTCCTGTATTTAAGATAGTTAAAAACTATGGCAAGAAAATTATATATGCCTTGGAAAAGATGCCAAATAATGACAACACCTAAAATACAGTGAATGAAAAAGAAGTACAGATACCCACAGCTTTCAATTTCCAGCGTGCAGTTCTGCTCATCCAAGGGGTATCTTCTCAAGTCCATCATGCATGCTGCGGTTGTGGTGATTCTGAAATACACAGATGAAGGCATATATTAAAGATGGTATGAGAAAATGTAGCAGAGAAACTGCTTCCAGCTAAACAATGAGTAATGTCCATGTAGGGCATCCTTTCCTCAAAGTACACCTGATTAAACATATTTCATAATGTGTACTGAATGAATAACTTTTCAGTATCCTATAGTCCAGCTTTATCAAGAAAAGCAATATAAAAACTTTAAATCTCTTAAAATTACTCATGTTGACTTTGGATAATCTATGGCAGAGGAAGGTGTTTCTAAGGAAGATTTGGTCTTCAATTTTTATAGCACAGTTTTATAGCACAGAAAAAACATATGTGCAGGAACATCACTGATTAGATCAAGATTGAATTCTTTGATTTTCCATGTGAATGTCTATGTAGCTACAGATTCATAGGCTGCACTTTGGAACTCTCAGCCAAGCTTCTGCTTGATCCTATTTTATTATAGTTGTCTTTTGGGCTGGATCCTAATGATTCAGAGTTTCTCACCATGAGATCATATATCTTTTCAAAGAAAATATTTGGTTATTAATTATGAATGAAAATTGAGTTGGTTAGCTTTCCTTAAGGTCATCTGCGGCCATGGAAAGAATTTATATCATTAACTGTCCAAGGACAGTTAAACCTCCACCATGCAATGGTTAAATCAACTGTACATTAAGAGACAACACTTCTAGAAATGTCAGGTTATTTTCCAACTCTGTCTACAGCTTCATTTTAGGAAAACCAACCTACACAAATCCTCAGTTGAAATGCAATTCAGCCACTATATTTTATACTCTTTTTCTCTAGAATCCCACCCACAGTTACAGATGACTGAACCATTACTTGATCAAGAATCTATGATGTGGCCTTGAGTTAAAAGTCAGAATGGAGCTAAAGGAATTCTCTTACATGGAAGTAAATTAAAGACAGGGCAAGAACAGAGCTGACCTTGCAAGTTCATGAATTAGAGGATTTTGATGTCATTTTGAAATTGGAGAGTGAGGCATGAGAAAGAATAATAGAGGTAGAGAAAATGCAGAGAGTAGATGGTTGAGGAAATAGTGGTCACTATGGCTGGATCACAGAACATGGCCTTGCAGGGCATGTACTACATATTTGAAGGAAGAGCATTTTTATAAATTATGTGGAATGTGTAACTGCCAGCCCTCATTATAGCCATTAGATGGTGGATCAGAAGAATGAAGAAGTAAGAATGTCTTTTCCTGAGATTCGAGTTACCTTGAATTCCCAACCACCTTCCATGTTCCACCTTTCTTGAAGCCCAGTAATAAGCTTTCTCTAGATAGCCTTCCATATGAATATTCTATTTTGGGCTACATGATAAAGTTCTGTTCCTATCAGCAGATCTTAATCAAAACACCAGTAAAACACCAGGCATGTGCCAATTCTGTTGGGCTAGTCTCATTTAACATAAGTGAAGTAGTAAAATATGCCTTTCTATTAGCATATGGATAAGAAGCAGGTTGAGAAAAGTTCTACTCTTCAATGGCCAAAAAGAACAGTGAGGGAAAATGTCAACATATTTGGCAATTATGGATAAATACCAAATTATTCTCTACAAATAGTATGCAAGTGCTATGGAGACATATGCTATAAAGCCCATACCAATGGTGAAAGTGTGTCCTTTCCAAATGTCATAACACTTTCAATTATCATTCTAAGGAGTGGATAACATTCTATAATCCAAAGTCAACACCTAGCTCTTTGGTATATTTTTCCATAGCATCTGACTTTCTAGACAACTGAAGAACCAGCCTCACACTTAAATTCTGGCATGTTTTATGGCATATTGACAACCCAACATCCGTACAAGATGTCTATAAGGCAAAATTAGAATAAATTTCTGTTAAAATTATGAATTTTATGAAGAAAGGAAAAACATCTCTACTGGAAATATTCAAGTTTTTAAGTTCCTACATATTTTGGTACCTATGCACTTGAAAGGGCCAATAATTGAGATTACGATTTTGTTTTTCTTATTCTCAGTGTCACCGATACAAACAGGAACACAAACATATCCAGATTGTTTAGAGACTCACACTTATTGTGACATTATGTAGTGTGTTTCATGGGCATTACTGGAAGGGGAACATGATGCTGGAAGAATCTATAAAAGGGTATTCAGTATCCAGTATACCTGTTGTCTCGTCTTCTCATTCTGGCATAATACTGCCTATAAAATGGAGCCCTTTTCCTAATTTACTTGAAGAATAAGGTAAAAATATGTATTACTACCCTTCTCCTTATGGAAGAAATAACAGAGAAACCCTTTCATGATGAAAAGTACGACATGAGCGCCTACTCATGGTACAAAAAGTAAGCATAGGGATGACACATGAAGGAAAGAGGTCTGTGTGCTACTGGGACAGAAAGGTAAGAAAAGGGAAAGGAGGGGTGGGAAGAGGAATCAAGAAGAGTGCAACACTCCAAAACCTCTCCCTGAGCCACAAAACCGTCTTCCAAGTTGAGCTAAATTCATGACTACTAGGGGAGTGAACTTTTTGCATGAATTGGCCAAATTTTGAGGCCTGAGGCTTTGCAGAAACTATGGAAGGGAATTTGAATACTCAGAACTGAGACCTCAAGCCTAGTTAATGGGAATAGAACAAAGGCAGGAAAGCCACAGTGACTGAATTCCATTTGCATAACCCCCAACCTCTACCCACAACTTTTCATATTTTCCTCAATAAACTTTATTTGTCCTGAGAGGAGAATTTAACCAATATCTAGCTCCATTTCCACAACCCTCTGTAATCTGAGAATTCCACTACCATTTCTAAGGAATAGTGGTAGGGTCAGTGAGAAACATGACTGGCTAAGGAGTTTTGCATTATTACTCTTCAGTAGATACTTTTTTGGAAGTGTCATCGTTTCTTTTTTGTTTTCTAATTGAGAGAGAACAGTGCTTAGAGTGTCTAAGGCTGCAATTTATGCCTATGATAAAAAAAGAGAGAGAGAAAGATGGTAGCCAAGTGACAGAAAAAGTGTCTACCATTCAATATGTACTTTCTTTACAAATAGTCACACTTCGAGCGTACTGAAAACAGAAATTAAAAAAAAAAAGATGGAGAAGTTAAGAAGTGATGGATAGAAGACTAGGAAATGCTACAGAAAAGGATTTTGATTTATTATCTCAGGGCTCAGAACAGCATGCTGTCGTATCTGTACTTTATGTAACATTGGTTGAGAGTTTACTTTGTACCCATCTCTATGCTCAGGCCTTAAACACTCATGCATTTAATTAATAACCATATTATGAAGGTGTTATTACCATTTTCATTTGAAAGATAAACAAACCAAGGCTAGGAAACATTAAATAGCTTGACCACATTAACAATGCTGCTGGAAGACAGATACAGAATTCAGATCCAAGCAGACAGAATCCTATACTACCTCTTTAACATCTCTTCTGCCTTAAAGTATGACATACTATATATTCAACATTTTAAAAGGCTACTCATGGTGTGTGGTTCTTGTTGAAGATCAAAGGAGGTAGAGAAATTTGTAATTATATATATAAATACACATATACATATCTAAAATATATACACATAAAGTATACATATATAATATATACACAGAGAGAGATCATATACATACATGTAATATTCTTATCATATATATGGCAAGTTGTAAATACAATATGTAAAGGAAGATAGTAAATATTCTACATGCTACACGTGCAGTAACAATAGTGATATTTAACCCATTGTGGAATAGGGTAGAATTTAGTAGGTAGTCCTGCTTTTATAAGTGATATATTCCTAAAGATGTGTTTCATAGTCAAAAGTATGAAAATCCAAGGAATAAACTCAAAGTTTATATGAGGAGCGTTATCCCCAGTAAATTTAAAATTCTATTATGTGATAAGTGTCATCTTTGAACACCATCTATAAACTATCCCTGTGTGTCATTTGCCTGCATGTGTGTCATTTGCCTGCACAGCTGAGTGAGGAAGCCTGAGTCAAGAGACCCATGGCTTTTATTTTTATTTTTTTTTTAATTTTTTTTTTCAACTTTTATTTATTTTTGGGACAGAGAGAGACAGAGCATGAACGGGGGAGGGGCAGAGAGAGAGGGAGACACAGAATCAGAAACAGGCTCCAGGCTCCGAGCCATCAGCCCAGAGCCAGACGCGGGGCTCGAACTCACAGACCGCGAGATCGTGACCTGGCTGAAGTCGGACGCTTAACCGACTGCGCCACCCAGGCGCCCCAAGAGACCCATGGCTTTTAGCATGTTGCAAGGTTTTCACTTTGTCTCAATTACATTAAGATTACGAGCTGTACTTTGGTGTCAGCACTTCCATTTTTAAATTTTCACCAATTGAAAATAATAAGGGCAGATGCAAACTCTTCATGTCATTGCACAAATGCAGAATTCTCCGCAGACCACGTGGAGAAGCTGCTGTGGAAATGTTTTTGTTGGTTGATCATGACACTAAATACCATAAACATTTACTTGAAATATTCACTTGTCAGCCAAGGTACAAAAGCCCTCCTTGCCAATGCTGCTGGGAAAGGTGGACTATAGGCAGAGTCTGGGATCGTTACTTGTAGTGAATCATTTAGGCAATGCACACAATCTCTTTATCAACTTGTACTAATCTTTTAGATTCATGGTAAATACCAGACAGGACAGAGATGAAAATGTCCTTGACTGGCATTCTCAGAGCCCTACCAGAAGTAAAGTACCTCAGCCCAGCTACCTCTCCTCTCATTACTCCCATTTTAATGTTTTCATTACACTTAGAACCATCTACAACTGGAGCACCATCTATTTGTTGATTTGCAGGTCGCTTTTACTTCCTCAGGCAAGTCTGAGAGCAGGGCCTTGTCTCTCCTGTTGGTGGCCATCTCCTCAATGCCTGAAATAGTTCCTTGCATGCACACAGTAGGTGTCCCATAAATACTCATTGAACAAAAAAATGACTTTGAAGATATGGGGACCAGGCATAAGCACACAGCATGGAACTCAAGAAGTGGAAAAAGAAAGAGATATCTTAATCTTTCTTGGATTTAATCCCCCAAATCTAAGTGTAAGAGGCAACCTGCCCTCTCTCAAGCACTCCAAGCAAGAGCCCTGGCCCTGCACAATTACTGACTCACTGAGAGCTCCATGGGTTCATTTGTCAAGATGCCTGGGGGACACCCCCTGTGTTAATAGCCAAGTGGTCTCTGTGAATCTTTCTGCTGCAGAATGAATTCTTAGCGGGCCAATGTTGATGTGCATGAGTTTTATGGCCTCCACTGCAGTGATGATCACAGAAAAATGCAGCCATCAGTGGAATCCTGGCTCTCTGATCACAATCTTGTTAAACTAACAGGACTTAGGAGCAAGTTAGAAGCACCTCCTGTGTGACCTCTGGCTTGCACTTGGGATGCCTAAATGCCTGCGAACTCTGGGCAATTGCTGTGTCTATGGTCATGGGATAGCAGCCCATCTGGACTAGTGCTTTACAGGTAACCATTTAGCCATTTACAACAGCTCTATGGTAACTCATAGTCTTCTTCTTCCTGGTTCTCCATATACAAAGTTCATCAGGCATTTTTCCAGGAATAGGAACTCAGATGCTAGGGTTAAGTGCCTAAGTCAAATAACTCAAACTGACTATGTATTATTCTAAAGCAAGTGATTACTATTCAATGTGGAGAAAACACAAGGAATAAACCAACATTTAAGTTATTCCAATTTTTGTTTTACAAAAAATTTAATAAAGTACATTCATAGCACTGCCCAAAAGCCTTTGCTATGCAGACTCCTTAGCATGTTGCTGGGAAAGTTTTTGGGTTAAATTGATGTTGGCAGTCCCATTCTTTCCTTGCTTCCAAATATCCATGCTCTTAGCCATGTCATTTGAAATTCTCCTCACTAAAAAGAAGCTGTCTGCCCACCTCCTGAATGAGGGCCAAATTGTGACTCACTTTGTCTGCCAGAATATATGGAAGTGACAATGTGCCAGTCTCAAGCTTAGCTCCCAAGAGGCATTCTGTTTCCAGTCTCCTTTTGTGCTTCTGCCTTTGTTGTGAGAAAACCATGCCCAAATGAGTCCACTGGTCTTAGATGGAGAATGGCCAAGTGGAGAAGTATGGAGGTGCCCACTAATCCCTTGTAGAGACCACCCACCCCCAGGTCTGTGAATGAGCTAGCCAGGATGAGCAGAGATGTTCATTAATCACACAGACACACAGGCAATGAGCACTTATTATCATCTGGCATTGAGACTTTCTAGCTGTTTGTTACACAGCAGCATTGTAGCAATAGATAAGAGATATAACAATCAACCAAGATAATAACATACATAGAAAAGCATAAATTCTCTTATACAAAATGGAAATCACAACCTGATACTTCTCAAGAGTGAGATAGGATAGCAAAGCCCTTAGTAGACAGCATTTTTCTGAAACAGGGTTATTTATCTCTATGTTTCAGTGTAAAACCACTATCATTTTAAAAATATCAATTTTGTTGAAATGAGTAGTCATATCAGGAAAATGAGACAGGTCCTGATGTATCTCTTCTTGATTTTCAAACCATATGGTGATAAAGCAACACGAAGGCCAAAACTGGTAATAGTGCTGAATTGAAAACCAAAATGAACAGAAAAGTCTGTGCCAGATCCTTAATCATCTGCCAAGAACAGAACTGTCAAAATGGATGATTGAGGAAGTTCTTGAGGAGAATACTACAAGCTCAACCCTCTGAAGAGGAAGGGAGGAACCAATTTGAAAGAACCAGGAAAGTACTCCCTAATTATCTGAATCTGGTTATGTCACTTGGCAGAGCTTCACATCTAGAAGTATGTTGTTCAAAAATGGTAGGCACGAATACATGTGATTATTTTACATTTAAACTTTAAATCAATTAAAATTAAATAAAAGTTGAAAATTCAGTTCCTCTTATGCACTAGTCACATTTGAAGTGCTCAGCAGTCACATATGGCTGGAGACTACTATATCAGTACAGATTTTAGAACATCTTCATGACTACAGTGAGTTCCCCTGGAAAGGGCTAGAACAATAGCATTAGCCAGACCGAATGAGTGGTCTGGCCTTGCCCCATAACCTAAACATCCAGTCCCTCTTTCCCTCTCTCTTTCTATATAGGTTTAGAGGATACAACTCTCTGGTTGAAAGTGGTTGGGGAACACAACCAAATACATATAACCCATGAGCTCAAAGAAAAGTTATTGGTGCTAAAGGCAGATATCCACAGGGCTTGGAAACCATGCATGCTAGATTAGAAGATATCATTCTAGACTCTGTTCAAATTACCATACATTACACCTGACTTCAAGGCTTAGTCAGTTAACCCAGCAGTCAGAAGAGAGGTCCTACTCTGAATGAATGCAATTAGGCATAACAAATGGAGCACATTAACCAATTTTTCAGATTTATACCCTAAGAGGTTAAGGCTTCCAAGGTGAGAATGAGGCTGAAGGACATGAGGGTCACCATATCCATAGTCTCACTAGAAAATCAATTTGTGTCTAGGATATAGCCTACATAAGCATAACCGTGAGTAAAACAAAGAGGTGTTATATGAAAAGTGTGGAAGCATTGAAAATGAAACTTGGAATATTTGGAAGATGTATGTCTAGTAGTCAAAAGGCACGAATGCATATGTGCTCTCTTTAGAACAAAAACAGGGAGACAGGGAAAGAAGAGCCTGAGATAAAGGCATAGATAGATTCTGTAAAGCTAAGAAAAAAAGGTTAGGATTCCCAGCCATAGGCACTGAATTGATACTTATACTGAAGATAGAGACAGTGGGCTTGACACAGCTGAAAATAATTTAATGATGTAGATGACTTCTAAAACTTTAATGGGCATACAAATCACAGAGGGGTTTTGTTAAAATGTAGATTCTGAACAGAAGGTCTGCAGTTCTGAATTTCCTAGATGACGGTGCTGCTGCTGGTCTGGGGACAGTAAAACGGAAGGGAGAAGGCAAACTTGTAGAACCTTCCTAAGGGCAGAGGAAGAAGACAAAGCTTTGAAAAAAGAAGATGATAGGTAAAGGACAGAAAATGGGTATGAAATAGCTTATTAGAGCAAAAACAAATAGCATACAAGTCAACAATTAGTAGAATTAAACATGAAACAATAAAGAATTATTTTTAAAATATATGTAAAACTTACCATTTGCACCATTTTTTATTATTTATTTATTTATTTATTTTTTCAACGTGTATTTATTTTTGGGACAGAGAGAGACAGAGCATGAACGGGGGAGGGGCAGAGAGAGAGGGAGACACAGTATCAGAAACAGGCTCCAGGCTCTGAGCCATCAGCCCAGAGCCCGACGCGGGGCTCGAATTCACGGACCGCGAGATCGTGACCTGGCTGAAGTCGGACGCTTAACCGACTGCGCCACCCAGGCGCCCCCCATTTGCACCATTTTTAAGTGACAGTTTACTGGAAAGTACATTCATATTGCTGTGCAACCATTACCACCATCCATCTCCAGAAGTTTTTCATCATCTCAAACAGAAAACTCTTGTACCCATCAAACACTAACTCCTTATTCTCCCCTTCCCCTGGGACCTGGTAACCTCTATTCTACTTTCTCTATAAATTTACTTAGTCTAGGTATCTCTCATAAGTAGAATCATTTAATATTTGTCCTTTTGTGCCAGGCTTAGTTAATTTACGATGTTTTCAAAGTTCATCTTTGTTGTAGCATATATCAGCATTTCACATCTTTTTAAAGCTAAATAATATTCACTTGTATGATATACTGCATTTTGTTTATTCATATGTTAATGCACATTTGGTTTGTTTCAAACTTTTAGCTATTGTGAATAATGCTGCTGTGAATGTTGGTGTACAACTACCTGTTTGAGTCACTGTTTTTGTTTCTTTTGGTATATACCTAGAATTGGAATTACTGGACTGTATAATAATTCTATGTTTAATTTTTCAAAAAATAGTCACATTGCTTTCCACGGAGTCTGAACTGTTTTATATTCCACCAACAATGCATAAGGATTCCAATTACTCTGTAAGTTTGCCAACACTTCTTTTCTTTTCTTTTTCTTTTTTTAAATAATAGCCATCTTAATGGGTGTGAAATGGTATCTCACTGTGGTTTTGATATTCATTCCCTTCGTGACTAGTAATGTTAGGTATCTTTTCACATGCTAAGTGGCCATTTGTATATCTTCTTTGGATAAATAGTGTGTTCAAGTCCTTTGGCTATTTTTAAACCGCTTGATTTTTTGTTGTTGTTGACTTGCAGGAGTTCTGTACATAATCTGAATATTAAGTACCCATATCAGATATACAATTTGCAAATATTTTCTCCCATTCCACTGGTTGTCTTCTCAGCCTGTTGACTGTGTTCTTTGATGCACAGAATTCTCTGCTATAGTCCAATTTATATTGTGTTGTTGTTCTTGTTGCCTGCACTTCAATGCCGTATCCAAGAAATCATTGCCAAATCTAGTGTCATGAAGCTTTTCCCATCTTTTCCTAAGACTTTTATACTTTTATCTCTCACATTTACATCTATGATCCATTTTGAGCTCGTTTTTGTCTCTGGTATAAGCATGCAACTTCACTCTTACATGTGGATATTCAGCTTTTCCAGCACTATTTATTAAGTACCCTGTCTTTTATTCATTGAATTGTCTTGCCACCCCTGTCAAAAATCATTTGATCATATATGTAAACGTTTATTTTGAACTCTATTTTATTCTACTGATCAGTGTGTATATTATTATGCCAGTATTGCACTGTTTTGATTACCAGGGCTTTGTAGTAAGTTTTGAATCAGTAAATGCGAGACGTCCATTTCTGATCTTCTTTCTCAAGATTGTTTTGGATATCTGGGGTTCCATAATTCTGCATGAATTTTAGAATGGGGTTTTCCATGTTACAGAAAAAAGGAATTGGGATTTTGATGGGGATTGCACTGAATGTGTAGATCACTTTAGGTTGTATTTTCATCTTAACAATACCAAGTCTTCCAATCAATGAATACAAGATGTCTTCCATTATATTATGTCTTCTTTAAATTCCTTCAGCAATGTTTTATAGTTTTAGTGTATGAGTCTTTTGTCTCCATCATTAAATTTATCCCTAAGTATTTCATTCTTTCAGATGCTAATTTAAATGGAATTGTTTTCTTAATTTCCTGTTTCAATTGCTCATTTTTAACATATAGAAATGCAACTGGTATTTATTTACTATTTTTATGTGAAATTTATTGTCAACTTGGTTTCCATACAACATCCAGTGCTCATCCCAGCAGGTGCCCTGCTCAATGCCCATAACTCACTTTCCCCTCCACTCCCACCTCCCCATCAACCCTCAGTTTATTCTCAGTTTTTAAGCTCTCTTATGGTCTGCCTCCTTCCTTCTCTGTAACTTTTTCTTTTCTCCTTTCCCTTCCCCATGGTCTTCTGGTAAGTTTCTCAGGATACACATAAGAGTGAAAACATATGGTATTTGTCTTTCTCTGTGTGACTTATTTCACGTAGCATAACACTTTCCAGTTCCATCCATGTTGCTACAAAAGGCCATATTTCATTCTTTCTCACTGTCAAGTAGTATTCCATTGTATATAAACCACAATTTCTTTATCCATTCATCATTTGATGGACATTTAGACTCTGTCAATAATTTGGCTATTGTTGAAAGTGCTGCTATAAACATTGGGGTACAAGTGCCCCTATGCATCAGCACTCCTGTATCCCTTGGGGAAATTGCTAGCAGTGCTATTGGTGGGTCATAGGGTAGATCTATTTTTAATTTTTTGAGGAACCTCTACACTGTTTTCCAGAGTGGCTGGAATGTAGCCACTCTGACTGGCATGAGGTGATATCTGAGTGTGGTTTTGATTTGTATTTCCCTGATGAGGAGCGACATTGAGCATCTTTTCATGTGCCTGTTGGCCATCTGGATGTCTTCTTTAGAGAAGTGTCCATTCATGTTTTCTGCTCATTTCTTCACTGGATTACTTGTTTTCGGCTGTGGAGTTTGGTGAGTTCTTTATAGACTTTGGATACTAGCCCTTGGTCCAATATGTCATTTGCAAATATCTTTTCCCATTCAGTCATTTGCCTTTTAGTTTTGTTGATTGTTTCCTTTGTAGTGAAGAAGCTTTTCATCTTCATGAGGTCCCAATAGTTCATTTTTGCTTTTAATTCCCTTGCGTTTGGAGATATGTCAAGTAAGAAATTGCTGCGACTGAGGTCAGAGAGTTTTTCTCCTGCTTTCTCCTCTAGGGTTTTGATGGTTTCCTGTCTCACATTCAGGTCCTTCATCCATTTTGAGTTTATTTTTGAGAATGGTATAAGAAAGTAGTCTAGTTTCATTCTTCTCCATATTGCTGTCCAGTTCTCCCAGCACCATTTGTTAAAGAGACTGTTTTTTTTCCATTGGATAGTATTTCCTGTTTTGTCAAAGATTAGTTGGGCATACATTTGTGGGTCCAATTCTGGGGTCTGTATTCTGTTCTATTGGTTTCTGTGTATTTTTGTGCCAATACCATGCTGTCTTGATCATTACAGCTTTGTAGTAGAGGCTAAAGTCTGGGATTGTGATGCCTCCGCTTTGGTTTTCTTCTTCAATATTACAATGGCTATTCATGGTCTTTTGTGGTTCCATACAAATTTCAGGATTGCTTATTCTAGCTTCAAGAAGAATGTTGGTGTAATTTTGTTTGGGATTGCATTGAATGTGTAGATAGCATTGGGGAGTATTGACATTTTAACAATATCTACCCTTCCAAACCATGAGCACGAAATGTTTTTCCATTTCTTTGTATCTTCTTCAATTTCCTTCATAAGCTTTCTATAGTTTTAGCATAAACATCTTTTACATCTTTGGTTAGGTTTATTCCTAGGTATTTTATGATTCCTGGTGCAACTGTGAATGGGATCAGTTTCTTTATTTATCTTTCTGTTGCTTCACTATTGGTGTATAAGAATGCAACTGATTTCTTTACATTAATTTTGTATCCTGCAAATTTGCTGAATTCAGGTATCAGTTCTAGCAGACTTTTGGTGGAATCTATTGGGTTTTCCATGCATAATATCATGCCACTTGCAAAAAAGTGAAAGCTTGGCTTCATTTTCCCCAACTTTGATGCATTTGATTTCCTTTTGTTGTCTGATTGCTGATGCTAGAACTTCCAACACTATGCTAAATGACAGTGAGAGAGTGGACATCCCTGTCGTGTTCCTGATTTCAGGGGGAAAGCTCTCAGTTTTCCCCCATTGAGGATGAGATTAGCTGTGGGCTTTTCATAAATGGCTTTTATGATGTTTATCTATGTTCCTACTATCCTGACTCTCTCGAGGATTTTTATTAAGAAAGGATGCTGAATTTTGTCAAATACTTTTTCCACATGAATTGACAGGATCATATGGATTTATCTTTTCTTTTATTAATGTGATGTGTCACATTGATTGATTTGCAAATGTTGAACCAGCCCTGCAGCTCAGGAATGAATCCCACTTGATCTTGGTGAATAATTCTTTTTATATTCTGTTGAATTAGATTTGCTAGTATCTTGCTGAGAATTTGTGCATCCATATTCATCAGGCATATTGGCCTGTATTTCTCCTTTTTTTTTGCTGGTCTCTGCTTTGGGAGTCAAAGTAATGCTGGCTTCATAGAATGAGTCTGGAAGTGTTCCTTCCCTTTCTATTTTTTGGAAGGGCTTGAGAAGGATAGGTATTATCTCTGCTTTAAATGTCTGGTAGAATTCCCCTGGGAAGCCATCTGGTCCTGGACTCTTATTTGTTGGGAGATTTTTGATAACTGATTCAATATCTTCGCTGGTTGTGGGTCTGTTCAGGTTTTCTATTTCTTGCTGTTTGAGTTTTGGAAGTGTGTGGGTGCTTAGGAATTTGTCCATTTCTTCCAGGTTGTCCAGTTTGTTGGCATATAATTTTTCATAGTATTCCCTGATAATTGCTTGTATTTCTGAGGGATTGGTTGTAATGATTCCATTTTAATTCATGATTTTATCTATTTGGGTCATCTCCCTTTTCTTTTTGAGAAGCCTGACTAAGGTTTTTTTGTTTATTTTTTCAAAAAACCAACTCTTGGTTACATTGATCTGCTCTACAGTTTTTTTAGATTCTATATTGCTTATTTCTGCTCTGACTTTATTATTTCTCTTCTTCTGCTGGGTTTGGGGTATCTGTGCTGTTCTGCTTCTAGTTCCTTTAGGTGTCCTGCTAGATTTTGTATTTGGGATTTTTCCTGTTTCTTGAGATTGGCCTGGATTGCAATGTATTTTCCTCTCAGGACTGCCTTAGCTGCATCCCAAAGCATTTGGATTGTTGTATTTTCACTTTCGTTTGTTTCTATATACTTTTTAATTTCTTCTCTAATTGCCTGGTTGACCCATTCATTCTTTAGTAGGGTGTTCTTTAGCCTCCATGCTTTTGGAAGTTTTCCAGACTTTTCCTGTTGTTGATTTCAAGTTTCATAGCATTGTGGTCTGAAAGTGTGCATGGTATGATCTCAATTCTTTTATACTTATGAAGGGCTTTTTTGTGACCCAGTGTGTGATCTATCTTGGAGAATGTTCCATGTGCACTCAGGAAGAAAGTATATTTTGTTGCTTTGAGATGCAGAGTTCTAAATATATCTGTCAAGTCCATCTGATACAATGTATCATTCAGGGCCCTTGTTTCTTTATTGATGCTGTGTCTAGATGATCTATCCATTGTTGTAAGTGGGGTATTAAAGTCCCCTGCAATTACCACATTCTAATCAATAAGGTTGCTTATGTTTGTGATTAATTGTTTTTATATATTTGGGGGCTCCCATATTCGGCACATAGACATTTATAATTGTTAGTTCTTCCTGATGGATGGACCCTGTAATTATTACATAATGCTTTTCTTCATCTCTTGTTACAGCCTTTAATTTAAAATCTAGTTTGTCTGATATAAGTATGGCTACTCCAGCTTTCTTTTGACTTCCAGTAGTCTGATAGATAGTTCTCCATCCCCTCACATTAAATCTGAAGGTGTCCTCAGGTCTAAAATGAGTCTTTTGTAGACAGCAAATAGATGGGTTTTGGTTTTTTTTTTTTATCCAGTATGATACCCTATGTCTTTTTATTGGAGCATTTAGTCCATTTACATTCAGTGTTATTATTGAAAGATATGGGTTTAAAGTCATTGTGATGTCTGTAGGTTTCATGCATGTAGTGATGTTTTTGGTACTTTGTGGTCCTTGCAACATTTCACTCACAGAGTCCCCCTTAGGATCTCTTGTAGGGCTGGTTTAGTGGTGATGAATTCTTTCCATTTTTGTTTGTTTGGGAAAATCTTTATCTCTCCTTCTATTCTGAATGACAGACTTGCTGGATAAAGGATTCTCGGCTGCATATTTTTTTCTGTTCATCACATTGAAGATTTCCTGCCATTCCTTTCTTGCCTGCCAAGTTTCAGTAGATAGGTCTGTCCCTACTCTTATGAGCTTACCTTTGTAAGTTAGAGTCTGTTTATCCCTAGCTGCTTTCAGAATTTTCTTTTTTGCCAGTTTCACTATGATATGTCATGCAGAAGATCGATTCAAGTTACCTCTGAAGGGAGTTCTCTGTGTCTCTTGGATTTCAATGCCTTTTTCGTTCCCCAGCTCAGGGAAATTCTCAGCTATGATTTGTTCAAGTACCCCTACAGCTCTTTTCTCTCTCTCTTCTTCTTCTGGAATTCCTATGATTTGGATATTGTTCTGTTTGATTGCATCACTTAGTTCTCTAATTCTCCCCTTATACTCCTGGATTTTTCATCTCTCTTCTCAGCTTCCTCTTTTTCCATAATTTTACCTTCTGATTCATTTATTCTCTCCTTTGCCTCTTCAATCCATCCTATGTCTGGCTCTATTTTATTTTGCACCTCATTTATAGCAGTTTATAGTTCCTCATGACTATTTTTTAGTCCCTTGATCTCTGTAGCAATAGATTCTCTGCTGTCCTGTATGCTTTTTACAAACCCAGCAATTAACTGTATGACTATTATTCTAAATTCTTATTCCATTATATTGCTTAAATCGTTTTTGATCAATTCATTAGCTGTTGCTACTTCCTGGAGTTTCTTTTGAGGAGAATTCTTCCATTTCATCATTTTGGGTATTCCCTGAGTAGCCCCAAACTCAGGGCACTTCCCCTGCTCTGTCAGGAGAAACTTGTGTCGGTGGGTGGGGCCATATTCAGACCCAATGTCTGCCCCCAGCCCACCGCTGGGGACACAGTAAGACTGGTGTGTACCTTATCTTCCTCTGTCCCAGGGGCAGGACTCACTGTGGAGTGGTGTGGCCCCTGTCTGGGCTGCTTGCACACTGCCAGGCTTGTGTTGCTGTCTCGATGGGATCCGCCAAGGGTGTATTAGACGGGGTGGATCCGCAAGGTGCACAGGGGTGGGAAAGGAAGGCTTAGCTAGCTTTGCAGTTGGTGGTCCCCTGAAGGAGGGGCCCTGCAGCACTGGGAGGGAGGCAGGCCTGTCTGAGGGATGGATCCACAGAAGCACTGTTGTGGGCATTTGCGTGGTGCAAGCAAGTTTTGTGACTGGAACTGGTTCCCTTTGGAATTTCGGCTGGGGAATGGGAGAGAGAGATGGTGCTTGCCAGCCCTTGTTCCCCAGTGAAGCTGAGCTCTGTTTTCTGGGACTCAACAACTCTCCCTCCTGGCATCCTCTTGGCCTCCACTCTCTCCAAGAGCAGAGCTGTTGACTTTTCAAATTCCAGATATTAAGTCCCGCTGGTTGTCAGAACTCACGGAGTTCAGCCCCTCTGCTTTTGCAAGCCAGACTTTGGGGGGCTCTGCCTTGCCAGGTGGGCTCTGCCTCCACCACCTTGGCTCCCTCCTGCCAGTCCATGTAGCGTGCACCACCTCTCCACCCTTCCTACCCTCTTCTGTGGGCCTCTTATCTAAGCTTGGCTCTGGAGAGTCCTTTGTGGTAGTCTTTTGGCAATTTTCTGGGTTATTAAGCAGATGTGGGTGGAATCTAAGCAATCAGCAGGACGAGGTGAGCCCAGTGTCCTCCTATGCCGCCATCTTCCCAGGTCTCTCTGCAACTGGTTTTTTATATGTTGATTTTGAAATGTGTAGTCTTGTTGAATTCATTTTTTAGAAGAACAGGTTAGGGGGAGGTGTTGCATGAAATCTCTAGGTTTTCTACATAAAATCATATTTTCTGAAGACAAATTTACTCCTTTTCCAATTAAAACAGATACAGCATAAGTAAACATCCTTGTTACTGATATTAAGGGAAAAGATTTCAGCTTTTCACAAATGAATAGGAATTTAATTGGAAGTTTTTAATGTATGTTCCTTATCATGTGAGGGAGTTGCCATCAATTCCTACTTCTTTGCACATTTTTATCATAAAAGGGTGTTCAATTTTGTTAAATACTTTTCTGCATCAATTGAAATATGTTTTTTTTTCTTTTCATTTTTTTAATGTTATTTTCCTATGTTGACCCATACTTGCATTCCAGGAATAAGTACCACTTTATCAAGGCATGTGTTGCTGAATCCAGCTTGCTAGTAATTTTGGGGGGGTTTTCTGCATTAATATTAATAAGGGTTATTGATCTGTGGTTTTCTTATAGTGTTTTTTCTGGCTTTGGTGTCAGGGTATAATGTTGGCTTCATAGACTGAGTAAGGAAGCATTTTGTCCTCATCAGTTTTTGAGAAGAGTTTGACCTTTTGTGGGTTAATTCTTCACTTGATTTAACTGGGGGTAATTCTTCTTTGCATATTTGGTAAAATACACCAGTGAAGCCATTTGGTCCAAGGCTGGTTTGTTTTGTTTTGTTTTGTTTTGTTTTAAGTTACTGATTCAATTGCTACAGTAATTGTAAGTCTGTTCATATTTTCTTTGTTTATATATCAGTTTTGCATGCTTCTATAAATTCGTCCATTTCATCCAGGTTATCTCATTTGTTGGCATATAATTTTTCATAGTATTTACTTGAAAATCTTTATATTTTGTAAAATTGGTACTAATGTTCTCCTTTTCATTCCTGACTTTTGTTATTTGAGTCTTCTTTATTTTTTCTTGGTCTAACTAAAGATTTGTCCACTTAGTTGATCTTTTCAAAGGACCAAATTTTCATTTCATTGATTTTTCTACATAGCATTAGTACTCTATATTTTTTCTATCTCTACTTTACTCTTTATTATTTACTTCTTTGTGTTAGCTTTCATTTTAATTTACTTTTCTTTTTTTAGTTCCCTAAGATAGGGAACTAGGATAGTTTGATTCTTCTTTTCAATGTATATGTCTACAGGTATAAATTTCCCTCTTAACATTGCTTCCCAGCATCTCATATTTTTTTTATTATTGTAGAACTTTATAATTCTCATTTCAATTCTGTATATATTTGAAATTCTGATGTCTCATGTATATATGTTTATAACCATCAAATCTTGGACAATTGACTTTTATCATCAATATACAGTATTTTTCTTTGTCTTAGTGTAGTCTTTGACCTAAAGTCTATTTAATCTCATATTAGTATAGCCACCTCAGCTCTCTTTTCATTACTATATGTATAGAATATACATTTTTATATCCTTTCACTTTAAATTTATTATGTCTTTAGAACTAAAGTGAGTCTTTCATAAATAGCATATAGATGGATCCTGTTTTGTTTTTTTAGCCATTTTTCCAATCTTTAGCTCTTGTGTGAAGAGTTTAATCTATTTATATTCTTTATCTATTTATCTTCTATCTATCTATCTATCTATCTATCTATCATCTATGATCTATTTATTTATTTTAGAGAGAGTGAGGGAGGGGGAGAGAAAGAGAGAGAAAGAAAGAGAGAGAGAGAGAGAGATAGCAAGAGAGTCTTAAGCAGGTTCTATATCCAGCACAGAGCCCAATGCAAGGCATGATCTCAAGATCCTGGGATCATGACGTGAGCCAAAATCGAGAGTTGGGCGCTTCACCAACTGAGCCATCCAGGCACACCAAATCTATTTATATTTAAAGTGGTCATGAATAAGGAAAGGCTTCTTTCTTTTTTCTGTTTTCTGTATGTCCTATAGCCTTTTGTTCCTTCATTTCCCCTATCTTTTTCTTTTCTGTTTAGCTGACTTTTTTGTGAGATATTTTGATTCTCTTCTCATTTCCTTTATGTATATTCTTTATTTTTATGTTTATTTATTTATTTATTTTGAGAGAGAAAGCACCCATGATCAGGGGGTGTACAGAGAGAGAGAAAGTGAGAGAGAATCCCAAGCAGGCTCCACGCTGTCCGTGCAGAGCCTGACATGGTGCTTAATCTCATGAATTGTGAGATCATGACCTGAGCTGAAATCAAGAGTCAGATGCACTTAACTGACTGAGCCACACAGGCACTCCTCCTTTACATATATTCTATAGACAATTTCATTTTGGTTACCCTGGAGATTATATAGGACATCCTGATATAATAACCTAATATTAATTAACATAAGCTTTACTTTAACCACATATAAAATCTCTACTCAATTTGCTTTGCACTACCCTATGTTATTGATGTTACAAGTTGCATCTTCATACCTTATGTAGCTAATGACAAAGCTTTATAATTATTTTTAAGCTTGTATCTTTTCAATAACAGAAAAAATGAAGTTACAAAAAAAATAAAGTAATACTCATTTCATTTACTTTTACTGGAGATTTTTAAAAAATCTATATATACCTTCAAGTTACTGTCTAGCATCTTTTCATTTCAAACTGAAATGAAAGTAGCCTTTTTGAGGCACAGGTCTAGTGGTAATAAAAATCCCTCAGCTTTTGTTTACCTGGGAATTTATTAATTCCTACTCTTGAAGGACAGTTTTGTCAGATTTAGAATTTGCTATTCATAAGTTTTATCTTTCAACAATTCAAATATTTAATCATTCCCCTGCCTTCTAGCCTCCAAGGCTTCTGATGGAAAAAAATGGCCCATAATCTTTTTTGAGGCTCCCCTATATAGGATGAGTCACTTCAGTCTTGATGATTTAAAGATTCTCCCTGTATATGTGACTTTTCATGTTCAATTGTATGTGTCTTTGTGTTGGTCTCTTTGGTTTTGTCCTACTTGGAGCTTTTTGAGCCTTTTGGATTTATAGATTCATATTTTTCATCAACTTCAGGAATTTTTTAGCCAATATTTCTTCCAATAATTTTTGAACACCTTTCTCACTCCCATCTCTTGGTGGACCTGATGGTTTCTTACAAGTCCCTTAGGCTTCATTCATTTTTCTTTGATCATTTTTCTTTCTGTTATCCTACTTGATTTTAATTGTTCTGTCTTCAAATTTGCTTATTCTTTCTTCTGGTTACTGAAATCTCAGTGAAATTCCCTCTAGTGAATACTTCAATTGCTGTGTCATTCAGCTTCAGGATTTGTTTGGTTCCTTTTATAACTTCTATCTCTTTATTGCATTCTGTTCATTTTATTCATACATCATTTTCTCAATTTCCTTCAGTTTCTTTGTTCATGTTTCCCTTCAGCTCTTTGAGCATAGTTAAGGCAGACAATTTAGTCTTCATCTAGTAAATCCAATGTTTTTGTATATTCAAGAATGGTTTTGTCAATTTATTTTTTTTCCTTTGAATGAGTCATGTTTTATTTTTTCTTTGTATGTCTTGCAATATTTTTTTCTTGAAAATTGGGCATTTGACTATTATAATGTTACAACCCTGACAATCAAGTTTTTCTTCTTTCTATTGTTGTTCATTTTTAGGAAGGCTTTATCCATTTATTTTGAAGTATTTCTAATTACGTTTTAAAAAGACTTTTCCTTGTCAGTATAATCAGCAAAATCTTTGTTCTATTAGTTCATGTTCAGCTGATGTTTCAACAAAGATGTTTTTGAATGACAGGAGTTAAAATAAACAAACAGAAACTCAAGCAAACAAATAAATAAAAAGAGAGAACAGCCACCTCTTCTGTCTTTGTAGACTGGTTCTGTCCTGGCACATTCTTCACCACATAGCTAGGATGGCTCTGAGTTTAGGGATCAGCCAGGGTAAAAACTTAAGGTCTTCTCAGGACTTTTTCTGAGAATATGTTTTGCCTGCGTATATGCATAACTTTCTTAATTCTGTATACTTAACTGTTTTTTTAAATGTTTGTTTATTTTTAATAGAGAGAGAGACAGAATGTGAGCAGGGGAGTGGTAGAGAGAGAGGGAAACACAGAATCTGAAGCAGGCTTCAGGCTCTGATCTGTCAGCACAGAGCCCAATGCGGGGCTCAAACTCATGAAACATGAGATAACGACCTTAGCCGAAGTTGGATACTTTACCAACTGAGCCACCAGGCACCCCTAACTGCTTTTGAATAACATGATTTCTCAGCCTTCAGCTTCTTCTTTGAGCCTTAAATGATCTATTTTATATTTCTACCCCGAGTCTCTTGACCTAGACATCCATGAGTTATAGACATATTGTAGCCTATATGACCATAACCTGACTTTTTTCCTGCCTGCATTTTGAGTTATGCAAAATAGATATGAGCATCTTGTTTCAGTCCTTCAGGTATCCTCCAGACAGTTTAGAACATATGTACACCATATTTACAAACAAGGTCTCTTCTGTGTCACCAGTGTAAGGGAAGAAACTGGCAACTGGGCTCCTACCTGCCCTTGCATCAGGGAGGGGATGGGGAAATGGCAGGTAAAAATATAACTAAACTTTCCAACTCTTTTCAATATAGTTTTTTTCCTTTATTTGGCATTTGGTTGGTTTTTGCAAACTTTAGAATATTTTTCAGAGCTCCTACAAAGTTGTTTCAGACAGCTTCTGCCTATTTTTGATATTTCTATAAAGAAACAAGAGCTTGAAGTTTCTTAGTCTGCTATTTTGCTAATGTCACTCAATAATAACATCTTTAAAATAGAGAGAATTTTCCTGAAAAACATGAATTTTCAAGATTGATGCAAGAAGAAAACCTAGAGAGACATAAAAGTATAGCCATGTGTTCCAGGGTAGAAAATGTCATTCAAGAACCTATTCAACATACCATGCATCTATAGAAAACATTTCATATGATGTGTATATTTATAACTAATTTTTTAGAGTACTTACAGGAATACTAATCTTTTAGGAATATTTACTTGTATAATATAATCTATTACAGAACATATTAAAAGAAATCTTCTTGATTCATATTATGTCAAAACATACCATGAAATACAAAGACAGATGTAATCTATTGATATATTTAACAGAATCTATATGGTATATATCACAAATGTGTGAAAGTGCCCCACTTTACCACCTCACCATTGGGCAATTTACTAAGGAATTTCAGTGAATTGGCTCATGGTTCTTAGAAGTTTCAGGTAAGTCATAGATCTTAATAAGAGTCACAGTAATAAGAGAGAAAGAATTAATCTGGGAATAGATTTCTTGAGACAGTTTCCAGCCATCCTTCTAGGAGATTAATACCTTCAGTTGGGACTCCAGGAGCAATGGTACCTGTTTCACACTTGGGACAAATTGAGTAGTTTTGAGGCAGCAGAATAGAGGAAACTGAATGGGGAATGGATCGTCATAATAGCAATGCAGGCATATTTCCTGTGGATCACACATGAGCTATGTGTAAAAATAGGAAGATCCAAAGTCATCTTGGATTCTCTACAAGAGGCCTGCCAAGATGGCAGAGACAAGCTGACCATGAAAGATGGATTCCTAGAGCTGAGAAAAGAGTTCCAAGAGACTTCATGAAATAAAAACATATCCTACCCTCCTACTCCCCTAACCCTCAGTGCTGGTCAAGGGACCAGCTGGAGTAAGGTGCCTCATGGTGGGAAACTCTGAGAAGTGTTAATTTTCAGTATCTTCTAAGTCCAAAGAGTATGAAGTCACAAGAAAGTGGTACTAGTTCAAGTAAAACTTTTCTTATTTTCCCTCCAAATCCTAAATTTTCACAATGGGAGGAGTCACATTGTTATCAACCTCGGTTGTGGGGTGGGGGTGGGTTATAGAAGATAAATAGAATCAGAAAGGCTGAAAAGTCAACTACCCTTCCTTTGCCATTACAGTCTTCTAGTCTGTAATAAGGCTGGGCTGTGGAAAGGGAAAATAATAATGCTAAATATGAATTTAGTATTAAACACTGACTTCAGAATTGTTGTGTAACATAATGATGGAAAAGAACTAATACTAAAACATTGGCAGAAAACCATGATATCTGCCAAAATTTTTACCCATGGTGAAGAAATTTCATACCCCAATGAACAGTGTATAAGGGGATAGTGGGTAACAAACAAAATTGCATTATGACTAGGTCACAAGGTATACTTAAAAACAATAAACTGTTTGTTTAAGCAATTATAAAAGAACAATTAAAACAACATATTTATTGATATCTCTCCTCAGGGGAGGGAAAGAAAAACAAAAATAAACTAATGGGACTACACCAAAATATAAAGCTTTTGCACAGCAAAGGAAACCATCAACAAAACAGAAAGACAACCTAGTGACTTAGAAAGGATATTTGCAAATGATATATCTGATAAGGGATTAATATTGAAACTATGTGAAGAACACAACTCAACATAAAAAAAAATCTGATTAAAACATTTGTAGAGAACCTGAATAGACATTTTTCCAAAGACATACAGATAGCCAATAGAAATACAAAAAAAAAAGTTAAACATCACTAATTATCAAGAAAAACATCAATCCATCATCCATCAATCATCAAAACCATAATGAGCTATCACCTCGCACCAGGCAATGGCAAGTATTAAGTATTAAAAAAAGATAAGAAATAACAACCATTGGCAAGGATGTGGAGAAAAGGGACCCCCCAAGCACTATTGGTAGGAACGTAAATTAGTGCAACCACTATGGAAAACAATATGGAGGTTACTCAAAAAAATAAAAATAGAAATACCATATATTTCAGTAATTACACTATGGACATTTACCTGCCACCCCAAATGAAGACCCTTATTCAGAAAGATATATGCACCCCTATGTTTATTACAGCATTATTTACAACACCCAAGATATGGAAGCAACCTGCATTCATTGACAGATGACTAGATAAAGAAAATGTGATACATACACATACAATAGAATATTACTCAGCCATAAAAAGAAATGAATTCTTGCGATTTGCAACAATATGGATGAAATTACAGGGTATTATACTAAGAGAAGTAAGTCAGACAGAAAAAGACAAATACTGTAAGCTTTCATTTCTGTGTAGAATACAACCAAACAAGCAAGCAAACAATAAATAACAGACTCTTAAATACAGAGAAGAAATTGGTGGCTGCCAGAAGGGAGAGGGTGGGGGGATGGGTGAAATACATAAAGAGAATCAAGAAGTACAAACCTCTAGTCATAAAATAAATAAGTCACAGAATGAAAGTACAGCACAGGGAGTATAGCCAATCATATTATAATATTGCATGGTGAAGCTAATGACTACACACATCATGGTAGGCTTGAGTAATATATAGAATTGTTGAATCAACATGTTGCATAGCTGAAACTAAGAGAACATTGTATGTCAATTATATATCAATTAAAAAAATTGTAAATTAGCCATGGACAAAACAAATGTAATGGTTTTTAAAGAGTATTGCCCACCATGATAAAATAGGATTTATATAAGGAATTCAAGGATGAATCAAGGTAGGGAATTATTACATCTCAATTACAGGTTAAGTTAGGAAAATGAGCAAACAGAGAGTTAATTAATAAACTACTTTTACTTCTGATATGTAAAGAAAAAGTAATCTAGGGTCAGTTATCTGATTTATAATTAGTTGTTGAATATAAACTCCATAATTTTGTGATATCTGTGTTGTTCAACTCATGAGATAGTTCCCAGAAACTAATTTATAGTGTATTTATATTTTTTTTTGAAAGAGAGAGTCAGAGCTCAAGTGGGGGAGGGGACAAGAGAGACAGAGACACAGAATCTGAAGCATGCTCCAGGCTCTGAGTTGTCAGTACAGAGCCCAACGTGGGGCTCGAACTCATGACCCGTGAGATCATGACCTGAGCTGAAGTTGGATGCCCAACCAACGGAGCCATCCAGATGCCCCCATAAATATATTGTTTTAATGGAAGTAAAAGAATGAGTCATAATTACCGTAAACTGAAAATGCAAATCATGTTTCATAGTGGGATGCAAGAAGCACTCTTCTTTTAACAAAGAACTAGGAAATACTGTACATTATTATCCCTACTGTGTTTCATTTTCTGAAAGCATAAATCAATGCAATAAAACAGGAAATAGAAATAAGAGTAAAACTAATGAAAATGAACACAAAAAACCCATCATTATAAGCATTATGATTATTAGACTAAAATTCTGAAGATTACTAACTAAACTGTAAGCCTGGATGGATATGATACTGGATAAATGCCTAAACAAAGAGCTATAAACAAATAGATTATAGCTTTCCCACATATCAGTAGAAGACAGTTTAAAAATAACACAAAAATGATCCCATTCCTAACAGTATCACACATAAAAAATAGGAATATCCTTACCAATATATGAGACGGCTGTCTGAAGAAAATGATAAAACTGCTACAAGTCATGAATGAAGACATGAATGAATGCAGAAAAGTCACAGTTATGTAGGAAAGATTGAATATAGTATAGCATTTGTTCAATGTTTATCGAGCGTAATTCCAGCCAACATTTCAAACTGTATTTTTTAGAATTTGCTAAAACAAATGATTGTTCATGTGGAAGGATAAACTGGTAAGTATAGAAACAAATAGCTGACTATTTGAGAAGAAAAAATTTGAAAAGCTGCCTTATATACACCAAGATAAATTCTGATGGATTAAGAACCTAAATGGAAAATATAAAAATAAAAGTACTACAGAAAGAAGAATTAGAATTTAAATTTAATTCTCATACAATATTTTTTTTCCACCCAAGACAATAGTAGATTTTTGGGATGGAACAATAAATAAGACAGAGACAGTTCTTTTCTCAGAGAATTTATATTCTCATGTTCCCCACCATTATGGGTAATTACAAAAGTCAATAAATAATAAGATATTGACAAGATAATGTTAGATCTAAGTACTATAATACAAATAAAAGAAGGGAATAGACAATCAGAATAGGATTCTCCTTGTGGAGGTGACGGTTGAAGTGTCTTCAATTATGTAAGTACTCTATGATGCCAAAACACGAGTATCTACAAGTGAAGTATTACATCCAGCAAAGAGCATGTGCAAAGGCCTTAAGACAGGAACATCCTCATCCTTGATATTTATGAAGAGTAGAAGGAAGGTCTGCATACTAGAAGCATGATAAAGAGTGAGTGCAAGAGTCAAAGAGTAACAGCCATGTCAGATGGTCTCTTTGCAAATCAGAAGATGAAGAGGTTTCATGGTTTTTTGTTTGTTTTTGTTTTATTTATTTTTGAGAGGGTTGGTGGAAGAAGGAGGGGCAGAAAGACAGGGAGACAGTGGATCAGTAGTGGGCTCTGCACTTACAGCAGAGAGCCCGATGTGGGGCTCAAATTCATGAACCATAAGATCATGACCTGAGCTGAAGTCAGACGCTTAACCGAATGAGCCACCCAGGCGCCCCGAGGTTTCTGTGTTTTTAATTAAAGTATGAGGTAATGTCATCAAATGAGAGTGGTGGGAGTGACTGAAGTGAAGGTGTGAAAGTGTCCTTAAAAACAGGGGAAGAATGAATGGAGCGTAAGAAGGATACAATTTTATGAGCTTGAATTTAAAATGGAACAAGTGATTTTAAACAGGTTTGAGGAATGAAGTAAATAGGTTATTTACAGTAGCCAAATGATAAAGTCTGAAGCATGTGTCACAACCCCTAAATATGTAATTTATTGCTGATAAGAGTAAAAAAATTGGCATAATCCTTTTTAGAAAGTAATTCATCAATATGTTATTTACTTACATAAAAGTAACTGGGAACCAGAGACAAAACGGGAGTTTGGGAATTAAGCACACCTATGCTCAAATCACATCAGTCTTATTAGTTCTGTAAGCTTAGGTCTTTTCTGGGGGAAAAAGATGTCTGATCAGAACCACCGTAGGAAATACAGTTTCAGAATAAGATGGCAGCCAAACCAATTAGGTGACTTAATTTGAATCTTGTGAAATAAGTTGTAGCTTCATCTTGGCATTGCATTAAACCTCTTAATTATAAAAATGGCAACTTTAACAATTTTAAGTATTTTTAATAGCAAGTGGGAATGTTACAATGTATTTTCCAATATATTTTGCAATAAGCTTTTCATGTAGAATATTGCTATGCTTTTTTGATGAAGATGACTAAGCCTTAGATTCTCAGATGCTTTTTGAAGCAAATCAATTACTATTTTGTGAACCTATTACCAGTTCCTAACATAAGAAAAATGTTCCAAAGACAAAATGCATGGCCTGAAGAAAAGATCATGTTACAAAGTTTACTCACTGGTGCAGGGTGAGATATTCAATGATATCAGATGATCAGTTGACTGGAAAAGAAAGATGGGAATATTGTAGAGGGATAATGACTCTGCCTTCTTATAGGCAGCAAAAATCTTGAGCCCAGCACCAAAGAAAACACAAAAACTGTGACAGGAACAGGACCAAGATCTATAAGCATCTTAGCCAAGATCTTCCTAGTTCCTGAAAAGGTTTGGCTGCACAAAGGAAATTTCAAAGAGCCCCAGTTTTATTTTAGGATGGTATGAATGCCCTATCAAGAGCATTGTGTCACATCACATGGTGACTGAGACATGTTCACAAAGCTCAGTTCATTGTTTTATTCAGATGAGCCCAAACCAACAAGCTCAAACTAGTGATAGCCCAAGTTTCAAATTCAAGGGGCTGTAAGAGTCATTGAAAAAATAGCTCATGATTTATAATGACCTTTTGTCATTACAAGAACATGATCACTCTCAAGTATCTGTGTGAGCAGTTATTGGCCACTTTTGTAGAGTCATCAGAGTAATGGATTAATGATTTCCCAGAATAAGACTGAGATGACGTACAAGCCCATGTCATGGACAGCTCATCCACAGCCAGAGATCTTCATCTACGCTCGATAAAGCAAAAGTTCTTATTGATCCTGTACTGCAATGGCTGAATATGAATAGCAATAGGAGCCTAGAGGAGTTAAATGGTGACTGACCTACCAGCGTAAGCTACTGTGGTATAGCTGGGTATAGGCCAATCCCAGTCTCCAGTGGGGAGATAAATTCAACCTTAATGTCTCAGGGATATAGCCAGGACAATTAGTATCTCAGGGATATAGCCAGTAAGAATGCAATCCCTATTGGGCTGGACCTTCATCAGCAGCACCTGCTTTTAAGCAGGAGATAAATAATAATCCTAGTGCTCCATAACCCTTAATGGGAATTTAACTCACTAAAGTCCTCAGCTGTACCAGACCTCATTCAGGCTCATGCCATGGTACCCAGTACCAAGAAGATATAATGTGTCATTGGGGTTTTATACACTGGCACATCCTGGATTTGCCATGTCACCAATATGATTCAGTGATCACAAAAGTAGAAAGAGAGCAAAGAGAAGGTAGGATTTGGGGCCAAGAGGAAGATAGAGGGTTTCCTATCAATGTAAACACTCTCAGTGTTTTTAACCCAAAACACAATACTTATAGTGTGAGTGTGTGTGTGTGTGTGTGTGTGAAATAGAATATATAAAAATGTTACTTCAGTTCACAAGGAATAACATGGAATATGTATATACATGAATTCAATAACATTATTTTGAAATACTAATGTGCTTTTTGTCCAAAAATTCAAGTCAAACTTCAACTTCAAATTAATTTCTATAGCTATTTGTGATTTTTAAATCTAAAGGCAGAAATTTCTAGATTAGTCAATTTCAAAAGGAATCAGATGGCACAGTGTAGCTGTTAAGCATATGCAGAATGTGGCAGTCTGTTGTTTAGAGATTTTCTTTCTGACAGCTTGTCCAGGTCCATAAAGATCTAAAGAATTGTTTCAAAAATATGAGGTTCTAAATAAAGATCTAAGGAGTATATTGAGACTGCATTTGAATAAAAACAGCTATTTATTTAGAAATCCATTTACTGATTTAAGAGGTTGCTTGAGATGTATAATGGATGTAATTTGACTGGAGAGTAGTTAAAGTTATTGTACCAATTTTATTATTGAAAACTTTCCATGGGCTTATTATATAATTATATATATAAATATTATTATATTAAATAATATATAAATATTAATATAATATAAATATATATATTTATATTTATACAGGCAGGGTATTAGCTAAAGATATAGTTTTATTCTCTTGGCTTTTCTTATTCTTGTGTTTTGTGTTGTTAAATCCAGCAGTTTCAAATGGAGCTTGGAAATTTATTACAGTTCTTTCATTCATATCATTCTGTCTGCTATGATCTGAATGCTTACGTGCCCCCAAAATTCATATGTTGAAATCCTATCCCCAAAGGTGGTGGTATTAGGAAGTGGGGGCTGAGGTCATGAGGGTGGATCCTTCATGAATGGGGTTAGTGTTCTTATAAAAGAGATCCCACAGAGCTCCTTTCCCCTTTTCACCAGGTGAGGACACAGTGGGAATGTGCCTACTATCAACAAGGAAGTGGGCCTTCCCCAGCCACTGGCACCTTGATCTTGGATCCAGTGTCCAGAAATGTGAGAAATAAATACCTGTTGTTTATAAGCCATCCAGCTTATGGTATTTTGTTATAGCAGCCAGATAGGCATTCTCCTAACAGTTAAAGTTTCAAAGGAGGCATACTAAATTTTCTACCTCTGGTAAGAAAATAAAGAACACAAAAATAAAAATGGAGAGAACCCAAATAGCAAATTTTGTTTAAAAAGGCAAGCCTAGGCTTAATTTTTATTGATATTGCTTCTTTTTGCTCTTCCCCCCACCACACACACACATATAGTTTTTCTATTCATTTTGGTGGGAGGTGGGGCAGGTAAATGAGGGACATGACTCTTCATTTTATGCTCACATGGTTTCTGGGTAACCTTTCGTAAAACTGATGTACTTCTCAGAACCTCTGGAGTTTTGCATCCATTTTTTTAATTTCCAGGCAAAAATGAAAGAGGCTTAAAATGCCCCAGAGAAACATCAACCTAAAACATCAATTATTATAGTAATACCATAGGTTGGTTGACATGTACCACTTTTTTTCCTCCTTAAAGTTAAAAAAAAGTCTGATTTTCACTAAAATCTGACTCCTGTTCTATATATTGCTGTTTTGAGAAAGTCACTCAACATTTGTACTTAAGGCAATGTTAAATAAACCCTTCCCTAATTTGAAGCATGAAAAGTCAGTGGTGTGGATTTAAATGTATGTTGCTATGATTTCACTAAGATCTATTGGAATCTTAGTAAAAGGTCTATGGTCTCACAATATTTTATGATACATATTTTGTTCAAGATATCCACCATCATCCTCTCAAAACTGTGGTAACTCCTAGAAGATCTCAAAAGCACTTTTAGACCAGGAGATCAGGAAAGACACAACATGCACACATCCACACCCACACACAATTACTCTAAAACAAAACAAAATAAAAATCATTACAAAATCAGCACAAGAGACAAAAGATTTTTAAGGTCACCATTTAGCAAGGTTGATATTCATAATAATTAGCCACCAACAGTGGTGGAGCATTATGGGAAGGTCTGGTGGTTTCCAGGGCAACCAGGAAAGCCCAGAGCCTCTTCAGGGTTCCAGGCAGCAGTCTGGTTTCCTGATTCAAGTGATTTCATTATGAGACCTGGTGAGATGATTCTCATCAGGAAGCCTTGCATTTAGTCATTCCCATAAATATTGGTGACACTACCTCATAAAGCTCTGAGGAGACTATCCCATATAATGGCAAAACTAGACAGTTTTTTCACCTCAGCAAACAGCTGTGGGACAACTTTATTGAAAGCCTCTGCAGTGTCAGAGCAATATTCATTACAGCCTTTGTGGCTATGATATAGGAAATCCGTCCTCAGAGAATCTGTGCTCTCAGATACGGCAATGCGATTATTTAAAATCAGTCCAAGGAGATGGTTTTTCCCTTGTGTGATGACTATTTATAGTAACAGTAATACACCAAATCTTATAAGATGTGTGTGTGTGTGTGTGTGTGTGTGTGTGTGTATGTGTGTGTGTGCGCGCGCGCGCAAATCTCAGTGTTCCGTGGATGTCTCCTAATTAATCTGAGGACATGGCCTCACTTCCTATAATCATCTCAATGAGAAATTCAATGCCAATGCGTCATGCAACTGCGAAATTAGCCCTGAAAAGGCAGACAGACCTGAGCCCGTACAGCACCGTCCCATCAGGGTGAAGGCGGATCATGCGGTTTTTCACTGTCACTCCATGCACAAATGACTTTTTGTCATTTAAGAAATATGTGTCAGGCACCCATAGCTGGTCAGCCACTCGATTGTCAAGCGTGAGGTTGAGAGGGATCCCAGAATAGGCAAGCCTTTTATCTCTCCAATATTGTTGAAAATACATGGTTAAGGTGTAATCCTGGGGGGGGAAAGAAAAGGAAAAAGTTAGTTTGTGCTCAGCCACAGGCGTATTTCCTCCATGACTGGTCAAATTCAGGTTGGAATCCAGAAGAAGTGGGTATTATTTTCAGGCAGGGTTGGAAGCTTGGTTGCTTTCTTGTAAATGCAAATAAATACTAGGTTTAATAGGTATAAATCATGCTAATAAATCCTCTGTTTTAGAAAAAAAAATCCTCTGTTTTATTTAGACAAGAACCAGACTAGACAAATTGGCATTTAAGCAATAGCCACACAGACATAAGGGACAAAAAATAATTTTTAAAAAGTCATCATAATATCAGGTTGCTGGCAGGACCCTGAGCCTTCTCCTATGTCCTCCATCTCCCACCAGACACACATGTGTCTTCACTACCTATGGCAGAGGACCTCTATTTACAAATTCTCTCTGCAACATAAGCCTCTTTCCTCTCCTACCCTCTGAGAAAGCTGTAAATACAAACTCTGTAAACATACTTTGGCGACCCAATGACCTGTGGGAGGTCTCTATGCCTTATTCTTTTTTTCTTCCAGAACACCATTTCTATACTAACTAGGCCATATCATCACCTTGAGATGATGATACATTCGTCTGGGAAAAATGGGAGCCTGTAGCTTACGCTGGATATAGGAGAAGAGAAATGGACCATGGTATAACCCTCACAGGCTTGCCAACAAAATAAGCACAAATCTAGGCAGATGATCCTACTGTTTTGGTTTGTTTGTTTGTTTGTTTGTTTTGGGATTTCTTTTGCAAAGTCATTAATGTAGTAAGAAAGAAAGAAATCAAGCTGAGCATGAAAATTCTATTTTTAAATTTCTATTCTTTTTGGCAATCAATATTCAAGTCTACAACAATCAAGTCTGAAAATTTGGTAATATTCATGGGACATCCTGAACCCCACTATATAAGAATCCAAACTGAAAACCCCACTATATAAGTATCTAAACTCTCCAACCAGGGAAGGAAAAAACACTGTTACATATAGGAACTTCTGAATCACACACTTACAGGTATCTGAAAACATCCTGGCTTTGTGCACAGTGAGAGAGGGGATTGCAAATCAATTGAAGAATCTATCCTAGACACAGGTCTTATGACATCCTATGCAATACTCATTTTACTGACTCACAGGGCAGTTCTCAGTGCTTGCTAATCTAACAATGCCTATTTATTACTGACCTCAAGAGTGTTAGAACATAGAAGCCTCTGAAATGTCAAAGAACACACCTGGATGTTTTTCTCCAGGTGCTCACAGGCAAGGAGGTGACAAAAACCAATGCATTCTAAATAACTATAAATAGAATAAGTTTTAAACTATAAGGGCCATAAAAAATCAGAGGAGGGGGAATCAAGAAAATTCAAATGGGCTGAGGAGTCTTTATAGAGGTTTCATTTGCAGCTTGAAGGAGAGATACTATTTGTGTAGATAAGAAGACACAGAGAGGAGTTCCCCCCACCCCAGGCACTTATATGGGCAGAGCTCTGTGCCTGGCATTACCTGTGTGAACTGTCCCCCAGCCCACCTCCCATCCTCACAGAGCAGGTAGCATTAAAGACCTTGGTTAGCCAGATATTAGATAGGGAGCATGAAAAAAAATCATATGAGGGTGCTGCTTTTATTGCATTGATGAGAATCCTTGAAGAGTTCAGTTTTGCTGGAACTTAGAGTTCAAGAGGGGAAAAGGACAAAGTGGTCAGCAAGGCTGGATTCTGTGGCAGTGACCAAGAAGGTGGAAAAACTTGAATGTCAGCTCCATAGCCAATGAAAGTCATTGAAGGTTTCAAGTAGCAACTGACCCAACCAAGTGTATTAATCTTGTCTTTTATTTTATGTTTTCCCATGTTTTAACATCTGGACCCTGGTTGACCTTGGAGGGACTTATCTCCCTCCTCCAAGGGCTAGCTAATTCCTATACATAACAAACAATCCCATTAAGCTCTAAACTCCAAATTCAAACCAACCAATCCAGAGCTTACACCCCAAATGCCAGAGCTCACATCCCAAGTGCTTTCTGTATTGGGCTTTCACACTCAAGGCCAATACATCATCTGTGTCCAAGTACCAGGCAACTACAGACAGTCTAGACCATAGGGCCCACTTTAATTACTGAAACTAGCCAATCCTAAGCCTGTTTATCCAGCCTCCCCCATGCCCATTCCTTCCCATGGAAACCACCATAAAGGCTCTTGCCCACAGCTTCCCTTCTTTCCTGTGACTGACCCTGGTGCTTCCCTGTGTGCCTCACATCCCCTGCAATGGATTGTGTGTCCCCTTCTCTTGGGGTCTGTGATTAACAAACTATCTTTTCAATGTCAGCTGCCTCCTGATCTGTTGTGTCTGCCATACCTAAATAATAATACAACCGATTTTAAACACAAAATTGTGGATCAGGAAAATCAGGTGTGATCAAATGGGTGGAGAGTGCTTGCTGGTGGGTGATAGGGAGAACAGGTGGAAAGGGGGTACAGGTTAAGGAAATCCTAAAATTTCACAGATATTAGGCTTGATGTGAATGGACCCACAAAGAGTGCAATCACATACCCTGCATTAGCAGAAACGATGGTTAATGTAGGTGGTGCATCTTTAACTAAAACATGCAAAGTTTTGGTGGCATAAGTTGGAAATCAGCAGTAGCAGCTAAAGGATTTTCAATTTGAATGTAATGCTCCAAATTACATTCTTTTGAAATAGAAGCATTTCACTTGCTTCTCTCTTTGGTTTCTAAGCCCACATCCTACGCCTGAGTCATGAAGTCTAGCACTTCTCCGAGTTTCCTTCCAACTTGCATTCATATGGGTTGCTGTGAGGTTGTAGGGAATGTGTCATTTTGCCCTGGGAACTCAGTTGTCATCAAACTTGGACTCTGGGTCTTGTGCTGTTCTCCACACAAGCAGCAGCACATCTCAATTTTGGTCTTGGGTGTTTGCTGAGGTGAGTTGAGTGGATTAGAGTTGGGGAGAGCTTATGTCGTACAGGGAGAAAACTAGTATTTAAATTCAAACCTGCTGTATCAGCTGTGCTTTCTAAAGCAATGGCATCATTACACCAGTGGGGACACTAGTCAGTATCCCACTTCTTTCTCCTGTACAGACTGGCAGACAAAGGAAAGGTGACAGCAGACAAGTCCAATCCTCCCTTTGCTCTCTTGTGCAGTTGGGGCAGTTAATGGGAGATTTTAGTGTTAAGTGGGCCACAGTACTGACTCCTGTTCTGTGCAGTGGTGAGCACCATGCACGATAATGTCAGCAGCAATTAACACGCTCTGATCTCTTGGTATGTGCTAGGCCTTATGCTAGAGTCATTTAAATGTAAAACAGGGATTATCAGTATTCTCACTATCATCCCCCATCAATGAAGAAAATGTTTTAGAAAGCTCAAGAAATTTGCTTCCTTTCTCCCATGCCCCAATAAATAGGAGTAACTTGGGGAAGTGGGATTTGAATTTGGGGCTCCCTCCCTGGAGGGTGTGACTCTCAACCTCAAAACAAAGCTCCTAAGGACAGAAGCTAAATAGTTCTGCATAATACACTGAAATGAGCTTGGTGGGAGGATAGTCTGCAAAGATATCTTGGTTACTAGAGAATCAAGTCATGTAAGATAATTCAGCTTTTGAGAGGTAAGAATTGTGGCACCACTAAAGCCCCCATCATTGCAAATATTTAGTACAGCTGCTATGTAGGCAAATGCCTTGTGAAAGTTTCTTTTCTTTAGGGAATCCCAGACAAGTTTATGTTTTCCACATTCAGAGGTCCCCAGGGTCTTCATAAGCCCTCCTCACCTTCTTCCTGGAGTGGTCACCACCAAATGTGGGGCAGCTTGGGGGGTGGGGTCTGAGGGAGATCGAAGAGAACAGGGCAGAGGCCTTGAAATGGCATTTCTCAAGTGCAGGGCTTTCAGGGGCTCCAAGGTTCATGGGGAGTAGGAACTAGTGAGTCTGATACCAGTGGCAGATGCCAATGTCCTGGGCCTCTGCAGAGCTCACTGTGTCCTTGGCTTTCATCTTTCCTGCTCTGACCACATGATCCACTTGAGCACAGGGAGGCGTCTCCAGTCACACTGACAAGAAATCTCAGACACCAAAAGCTTCTGCTAGGGTGAGAGAAAATTGTAATGGTCTCTTCCTTTCCCATCTCTGCCCTTTGCAGGGGAAACTAAATCTCCTGTAGAGAGACATTAGGGAGGAGTGGGTGTGAGGAGGGGTGGGGATTAGGGAGGAGTGGACTGTGGGGAGAAGCTGGCATTAGAAGGTACGGGGGTCAGAGCAGGTCACAGTGAGAGATGGGCCCAGGGTGAGGAAAATTAAGAGTCTGGAGGACAGAGGCTCAATGGAATAATGGACTTCTGGGAAGAAAGGGCAGCAGGGAGCAGCCAGGCTCAGCAAGGAATGCAGAGGAACGAGGTACAAAAAGGGGTGGGACATGGGGAGAAGCAGGAGTCTAGGAGAAACAGGCTCATGAGAGTAGTGGGTATCCAGGAGGGGTGGGACACAGGGGACCATCAAGTAAGTTCCTTCACCATGCAGTGCAATGGGAACAGCCTCCAGAAATCTCACCCTGGGAGGGTGGGCTTAAATAGATTAGCACACAGTAGGAAGAGACAGTCTGTTTCCTGGCACTGATCCTTGGCTATGGCACAACCAGCCATATCAGCACATTTAGACAGAGCATGCTGGCAGAAAGAGGAGGGGTGATGGCCAAGAGAGATCAAGATTTATGGAAATAGCTGCCAATGGAGTGAGCCACATGACAGAGGCCTGTGTTGAGAAGACACAGAATCCCCTCATCTGTGAGGCCTTCATGGATTGAGAGGGATAAACTTCACTCCTAACCCTGTCCCAAATTCTGCAGACCTAGGCTCACAAAGTTCCTTCTGGATATAATATGGTATCACTTTATTTTAGAAGACTGTGCTTTGGGTGGTGGTTGAGATTTGTAGTACTTAAAACATTTATAAAACATTCCTCCTATAAAGTAATTTATGGACACATTGGGTGTGTGTGCATGGATAGTAATACCATCTATTGTGTTAGCAGGCCATTCAACAGCCCTGGGTACTCTGAGAACATTGGGTTTCTGGTTTAGATGCAGTTACAACCCTGGAATGTTTAGTTGGGAGGCTGTAAGGAAAGGCACTGATTTCCTGGACCTTAGCCCCTTCAGCTGCCAGCACCTCCTACCGCCTCTGCTTCTCTATTCCCTCAGTAGTCCAGCCCCAAATCCTTGCCAGGGAAGTCAGCTGGAAGCCCTTGTAGAGCAACAGTCCTTGGCCTCCCAGGTTAGCTTAGCCACTTCTTCACTAGTGGAGACTCAGTTGTGTCCCATATCTAGTCACAAATGGACTGAGATGTGTGTGTGGTGGGGGGTGGGGGAACCTGGACCCAGGACCCCTGCTGAGACCTTCTAAGCCTCTAACCTTCCAGGTTCATCTATATCTGAGATGGTTGTCCATACAAGGAAAACATCCGGCTCTCTGATTTATACTGTGACAGATTCCAGTGGGGACTGTAGCCCTGGGATATGGGATTCAGTGGAGAGACATCAAGCAATAAGGAAGAAAACCCAGGAGTTTCCTCATCCAGAATTCTCTAGTCCCCTAGGACTCAGAATTCTCTGGGATATAATGTATAAATGTGAATTATTTAATTATAGTTGGTTTGAACTATGGTAGCTCATCAAAATCATTAGATAAGATTCTATGTCTTGAATTTTTATGTGTCCTATAAAAGGCCTATAACAAACTTTAGATCAGCATGAAGAAATATTGAAGAATTGTTTTCAAAACAGTCTTTCTTTAAAAGAATCTTACAAACAAAATAATTCAATTAAGAGATTGTTTATTCCTTGGGTCTTTTGCGGGGGGAATCATTAAGCCCTCTGATAATCTAATGAAGTCATGGTCCCTCTCTCTTCTCTGTGTGTTTGTGTGTGGATGTGTGCATGTGTTTGTGTATCAATTCAGTCAGCATACTAAAGTCCACTGAGGTGCATTCCTATTGCCTCACAAAGTGAGAACAAATAAAATAGTAAGTGGAGTTTTCAAATTTTTAACACATTTAGAATTTGTATAATTTCTGTCCTCGAAAAAATATGACACAGTTGTCAGGTTTTACCCCAAATTACAAAAATCCACTTCATGCAAAAATCAGAAGCCAGAGTTCCTGGGTAAGACACCAGCCCAGCCCAGGGTCCTATGGTTTGGAGCCAGTGGGCTGAGATAGCAATGGGGAGGGGAGCGGGCAGGAGGAGATAGGCAGTCTGAGGCTGCTAGGAAAGGATTGCTGGCACTCATAGCTCCAGATCCCCAGTGGCTGGGGGCAGGGAATAGGCATTCTTAAGTATGAGTCCTTCACCTGCCAAGCATTTACACATAGGTGGCAATCCTTTGAAAAATCTCCCGAGAATATACAAACAGCAGCAGCAACAACAACAAAAATAACAAAATAAAACCTCAGCCCATCTTTTGGGCACTCAAGCAACTCAAATAAATTGCAAATTTCTTTCTGCTTGAGGAAATCTCTCCACATTTATCACATTAAAAACAAGAATACATATTCAAAAGTGGAAATACTGCTCATTATTCTGCAATTAAGAAATTGACAAGATTTCCTCAGCACAGGAAATGAAGACAAAATTTACTAACCCTGAGAAAGAAATGCAATCTCTAAACTACATTTAAATATCTAGCTGCAGCTGTGAAAGCCACAGGACACCTGCATTTGCATCTGGTTCAGCAAGTTTATGATACAAAACCTTACAGGTAAGTTGTTCTCAGGTTAAGGAAAATTGTTCTGAAAGTTTACATAAAACCTAGGTGGTGGCAACTTCCTTCTGAGATCAGGTTGGGGGACTCTTGGCACTTCTATTAACAAGATATATTTAGAAAATTCTAATCCATTTTTTTAATGACCTAAAAATGAGTATCCAACATTACATACCTCTTTCCTCCGACAACAGACTTCAGTCCCCATTTGTTGAATCCATATGTGATCTTTCCTAAGAAAGTATGACCCTCATCTCTTTGCTACCCTGTCTTCTTCCTGATCCCCTTTAAGCATTCACTGAGTATCTCTGCAAGCCAGGAACCATGCAGAGTGCTAGGGACCCAGAGATAAGAAAGACATAATTTGTAACTGTAAGTAGCTCACAATTTAGGAGGTAGACATAAAATTGAACCAAAGAAAATGGAAGTGATTAAGAGAAGGAGCTTTGGAATCAAACATGCCCAAGTCTCAAGTCAGCCTCCTGCTGGCTGGGCAAATGTGTGTGAATCATTTCACTTAAGCCCACTTACTCTGTCTGGAAAGACTGCCTGCCACACACTCTTAAAGGCTTAGCATAGTGAAGAGCACCCATCAAGAGTCAAGAAATTTACAATAATGCAAAAGAAGTGTATATTTAAGGGATATCTACTAAGTCTGGGGATGGCAGGGAAGGAAGCTGGTGTGCCTATGAGAATGGTCTGGTCTTCTTATAATTGTTATACCTGCCCAAAGGTTCATAGTTTGTAGTTTTTATTCATCCATCTAAATGTTAAATGTATTCAAAGATTAACCAGTCATCTCTGTATGAAATGTAAAATGGCTGATGAAAATAGTTACAAGTTCCTGAGCCTCTATAGCCATCTGAAAAACTTACATAGGATATAAATTACTCTAGACATATGTTTTTCTTTCCATATATGAATAGATATCATAGGTATTTTTTTGAATCTATTAAGTTAGAAAAGGAAAATGATTATACTGACCTACATTCAAAGGACAAAAAAAAAAAGGTAGTATTCAAAGAAATCAAGAATTCAACATAAGCCAATGAGAACCAGGAAGATGTAAGAGAGATGCCTAGGCTAAATGAGACTCTGACAGGGGGTGATTTGCAGGATGTGGTGGAGCAGGATGCCACTGACACACTGGGTCACCTTCTTTGCCTGGTACTTTACCTGGGAAAGTTACTTAATCACTCTGAGTCTCAGAAATCTCTTGTGGAAAAAAGAAACTAAAAATGGTCATTTTACAAAAGTGCTCTAGCAATTAATTGAGCTAACAATGTTTGACTCATAATAGGCATTGGGAAAATTCTACATTCTCTTCCCTCATCCTAGAGCAGGGCTAGTCATTCCTCAATGAAACCTCCCCAGCACATGATGAAAAATGATCCTTTTTAACAGTTGGACCCTTAGCCCATTATTCCATGCAAGTGCATGCCAAACTGCAAAGGAAAATGTGCTTTATTATTTAGAGGTGCAGGTAAAAAAGACTCAGCCTAATACTTTAATATAGAATTCTCAACATCCCTTTCCATTTTAAAATGGGAAAAACTCTATTTTATAGTCAATTGACCCATCTGTATGCAAAACATGTTCACTAAGTGTTCTCTCCATAGCCCCCTTTAATTTTAAATTGATGGCTCTATATACTTTTTTTTTCCCCTAGGTGAAGTTATTTATTCTCCCAAACTGGGAACCAAGGCACCAGAAGAAAGAAGTATCTCCACTGTTCTTTCCCATTCCTAGGTTCCTCCATCAGTTTATCTGACCCATTGTATTTTCCTGAGATTTGCATGGATGGATCCAGCTGCCTTTTGAACCTTTCCAAATGCCCCACAGGCACCCAAGCTATTTCCAAAATTAACTCATCTTTCTTTCTTACCTTATCTTTCTATCCCAAATCTATTCTCATTCCATACCACCATTCTGTACCCACTCACTCATTCTCAACTAAACCAAAACCAGAGGCTGTATACCAATCTCTTCCTTCTTTCTCATCTTACATCCAACATTTACTCAGTTACTGGGTTATGTTAATCCTATTTCCTAAATGCCTTCCATATCTAGAACTGGTCCATGAGTTGGCAACAACAGTACAGAGGGTTGGGAGTGTTTCCACTGATGTCCCCATGATTAGCAATAAGCTCCTGAACTCTCAAATTGCATTCCAGAAGAACGCTTACTCATGTCTAGAGAAGACTGAGTCCAGCAACAGATCTCAGATACATAGGAGGTTAAATAGAAGAATATATAATATGATCAGATGTCTCACACTCTGTATGGGAACAGATGTTCCAACTCAGCACAAACGCCATATAAATGAAATTTTGGAATGTGCTTGTAAACTGGAGAGTCACTACATATTCTCCTTTTTTCTAAAAAGTATTTATCTGAATAATACTCACTAAGACACCAGACTGTTTACAAATTATAGTCTGCAACATGTGTGTATATACATTTATATAAAGTTATTATATATACAATTATTATTATGTATATATAATCAGATACATATCTTTATTTTCCAGCAACTATCTTTAATTAATAGGCTCCCAAAAGGGGATGTGATGTCTCTTAAATATGTCACTCATCCAAAAATGCTCCAAGCATTGGATATGAGAAACAGACATATTGCTTGTGCAAAGAACTCTTAACATCTCTATATTTGAGGGATATTCAAACAACTGGAAGAATGTTACATCTGGAGACTTGTGAGTGATTTGTCCATATTCTGACTCTGTGGCATTTATCAAGACTGTGCTCTTCCCTTGCTTGAGCATGGTGCCTGCAGATGACTATGAGGTTAAAGATTGTATGTCTTTAAATAGTGATGGTCATCTTTTGGGTTGCATGGCTTCTAGAGTTCATATTATTAGATTTGCTGAACTGAGTATCACTTAAAATCAATTCTGTTTGAATCCCTTCAAGACAGAAAACAAGGAAAAATATGCTACAACAGAAAGAAAGGTGTTTATTTGTCATAAAATAAAGGAAGAATATTCCCATTTTAAATGAAAAACCCCTCCCAGATACTTATGCTATGAGAGTTCAATGCCCTTTGCTTTTATATATAGGCCTCTATATCAGGATTTAACAATGGATTTCGTCTCCTCAGAGACAAATCATGTAGATTAGTGATGATACATATTTTAAAGTACTTTCAGATTCTAAGAAGATATGCTATTTTTAGACAGCAAGCCCATTCATTTATGAGATCATGTCTATTTCTGGTTTCTACCCAGAACTTGTTAGGTTATTGTTATTAGATAAATCAACAATATTAAAAATATTATACTCTATAAGAAAATATTGGCTTGATAATCATTCTTTTTCTGAATTGTTATTAATTTCAGCATAAATATTTGGATGAACATTACTGAATGTAATTACATGAAGTAATCCTATCTTCTCGGACATTATAATCAAGGTATAGGTAGCCAGAAAGAAACTATGATGTAGATTTTCATACACTCAATCAAGCACAGTGCGTAAGGAAGGAAAAACACAAGTGCTAACTTTCAGATAGGAGAGGAATGACATTTTCCTGCTTTTTACTCTCATTTTGCACTGGATCCCACAAATTATGTAGTTGGCCTTAGATAAGAGTAGTAAACTATTCTTTGTCTCACCCATGAGATTCATACCTTCTTCCAGCATCCATGAAACTGTGGGTGAAATCCCAGACCAATCACTGTCCTTGACACACTGTCTTTTGCTTTTCCTTCTGCTCAACTGGCCCATCTTCTTTGTCTCTTACTCCAATTCTTTTTCTTCTTAATGCCAGGGTGCCCCAAGGCTCCTTATTCTGAACCACCATCTACCCAATCAACCAAACCTCCATCACTTTTTTTCTCTATCTGCACTCACTTCCTTAGTGATCTCTGCTAACTTCATGGTTTTACATTCCATATGTATGCTTAGTATTCCCAAATTTTATCTCCAGCCTGATTTATAAATCAAAATCTACACATCCAGATTGAACTGCTAATTTTACCCTAAGAACAGAACCACTTATAGTCTTCCCAATTCACTTGAAGGTATTCCATCCTTGCAGTTACTCAAATCAGAATCTCCATTCATTTTCTGTTCATCTCTTCCCTCACATTCTACATCAATCTATGTGTGACTCCACATTAAAAGGGGACTATGGTTCAGCCACTTATCACTGCTATCGCTACCAGCCTGGTCAAAAACCATCTTTCTCCCCTCCACACTATCAAAGCCTCCTAACTGGTTTCTTAAACCTCTAATTCTCCCAACACAGCATCCAGAATGATTTTTATCAATTTATGTCAGATCATTTGCTCCTGTGTTTAGAAATATACAATGGCACCTTAGTCCACTGAAAATAAAGCCCAGGTGGACATGCTCTGGCCTCTTCTCCTATGCTAACTTCATTTCAGCAACAATACCCTCTTTGCTGTTCCTCAAACAATACAGACATTCTCCTATCTTAGTCCTTTTATATTAACTATGTCTTCTGCCTGGAACTCTGTTTCTCCAAATAACCTTCCTCACCTAGTCTGACTTCCTCACCTTAGTCTTTACTCAAATTCACCTTTTGAATAAGCTGTTCCTAATAATGGCAACCTTCATCCCCTGCAATCTTCCGTCCTATTAACCCTGCTCATATTCTAGTGATCTATTTATTTTGTATTATGTTTATTTTCTTTCTTCCATGCTAGAATGTAAGCTGCAAGAGTACAGAAACTTTGTCGGTTTTGCTCACTGGTGTATTCCCAGCACAGTGCCAGGACAGTGCTTGGCATATGATAGAGGCTTCATAAACATTTGCTGAACAAGTGAGCAGAACTTCTATGTGACCTGGATTGCCAACATGTCCCTTCATAAAAGTTGTGGATGTGCTTTCACCTGGCATTCCACATTGGTTGATAACCTTGGATCACTTGCAGTGAAAATTTCTTGGCATTTTAAAGTCAAACCCTAAATCCAGACTAGTATAGCCATGTGATACAAATTCTCAGGGAAGGTATCTCTCATGTCACTTAAAGGCCAGATGAGACAGACACATTTCTTTATTATCTCCCTTTGATGGAATTCCCTTTGGGGACATTTTTCTTACGATATTCTTTCAATGAGTGTGTGGCCCTTGAGTGTGCCAGCTCTATGAAGACTCAATTTTAACCCTCTGCTGCCTGGTCATTAACACCGACCCAACCGGTCACATACAAAAAATGACTCCAGGGCTTCCAGGGCTCCAAGAACAGTTTCCAACACTTTCTTCCTCAGCTTTCTTTCCAAATCTGGCTATTTTTGTGGCTCCTGGTATTTTCTCTTATTTTCCTTTTAATTAAGTGATAGTGATACCTTCCAATTATGTTTATTTTGATTTGTTCACCATTTATTTTTTTAACATGATTTTATTTATTTTTTAAATATGATTTTGTTTTCTAAATTTTTTAAGTTTATTTACTTTTATTTTTTTAATTTTTTTCATATTTATTCTTGAGAGAGAGAGAGAGAGAGAGAGAGAGAGCGCATGAGTGGGGGAGGGGCAGAGAGAAAGAGGGAGACACAGAATTTGAAACTGGCTCCAGGCTCCAACCTATCAGCACAGAGCCTGACGTGGGGATTGAACTAATGAACTGTGAGATCATGACCTGAGCCAAAGTCGGACACTTAACCTGCTGAGCCACCAGACACCCCTAAGTTTATTTATTTTGAGAGAGAGAGAGAGAGAGAGCATGAGAATGGGGTGGGGGGGGAGAGAGAGAGAATCCCAAGCAGGCTCTGCGATGCCAGCACAGAGCACGAGGCAGAGCTCCAACCCACGAACTACGAGACCATGACCTGAGCAAAAAACCAAGAGTCAGACACTTAACCGATTGAGCCACCCAGGTGCCCCATGTTCACCATTTCTAATGGTTTTATACTGAGATTTCTTTAGAATTTCAAGTCAACCAAATTGCTGACCACAGAGCTCCCATCCCATCATCAATCCTCTTGAGGCTTGCTTCCAATCTCCAGCCTGATCCCAGCAAGGATGCCCAATGACCTCCAATGACCTCCAAAAAATGACCTCCATCTTTTGTCCTCATCTGACTCAATACTTGGGGAGCTTATAGAATGGCTGCAATTGGCTGTTCAGCTCATGGCTCCTGTACTTCCCTGGGCCATGTATATCTCAATGTTCGACTGCCTCAGATTTGTCCCTGTTCCTTCCTTTCTTCTTCCTCTCTTCTGTGGTGACCTCATCCATCCCTAGGATATTTAACAAAATCTTTAGCTAATGGCTCCCTGTTTTTTATCTGCAAACCAGCAGATTGAGCACTGATTTCCTTTGAGCACTGATTCCTTATCCAACGACTCTTTTGACAGCTTTATCGGTAGTACCTTGTCATCTTTACTCTTTCTCTTTCCTTATTCCTAGTCTAATTCCAGGGCTCAACCTAACTGCCTTGGATCAGAATTGTAGGAGGCAAGGCCCAGCACTGGTAATTTTAAAAGTTCCATTTGTGATTCTTATTTTTGTATGTAATTAGTCTTTATACCATGAGTTCATAGTCTGATCACTATTTTGACTTATAATTACACAGAATCCTTTCACTTCATTAAAATCAGTAAACTCTGTTTCCTAACATCAACAGTCTAAATTTAGAAAGCATGCACATGTGTACTGAAATGCAGGCATATGGACGGCTCCCACCCTGTGCTGCCATGGAGAGTTGAGTCTGTGCTGGGTGAGTTGCAAGAACACAATCTTCCCACTTGCTTCTGAGATTCTAGTGGATGCCAATACATCCTGCTGCAAACCGCTTCCAGCAGTCTCAACAAAAACCACCAACTCTCTGTCAGTAGCTAACATGACAATATGAAGACATGGGTCAGGGCTCTAGGATCACAGCTTTCTGGTGGTGCTTCAGCACAGGTGTCCGAGAACTGTCTCAGAGCATGGATGTCCTGCCTTCTTCCAGGTTCTGATGCTATAAATAACTGTGGCCATCAACCCCATAGACATTGTTACCTTCAACATCACACTGATGAGCTGTTCAGTAAATGAAGAAAAGAAATGAATATTTCAGAATACTTAGTACGTGTTAACTTTGCTTGCTGTTTATATCATTTCATAAAGGGTCTTTTTATATCATACAGTGTATTCATACAGTGGTGTATTCATATAGTGTATTTACACAGAAATCCAGCATTCTCGTAATATTCAGACATTCTTGTATAATCAATTTCTTTAAGCCATTGCGTGCTGGTTGTGCTTATTTTAATTCTTCTAATATCTGCTTTTGGTAAATGTAAACAGATGTTTCTAATTATTCCCTTTCAGTACTTACGCCTGCAAATCATGAATACACAGGGAAGATTTAGGATTCATGGAGAGAAGGTGAAATATATGGTGCCAACAGGAGTCAGCAAAGGATGATTTTGATTGTTAAAATGCCCATATTTTGCTTTGGAAGTTGGTAAATAAGCAAGAACTATTCAATTATTGAAAAACAGAACATTGTTGTAAGAAAGCAAGCACACTCCCTCAGCTGGCAGTTGTGGTCCTGGTAAACTTCAACATAGTATCTGACACTATTCATATGCAAATGAGTTCAAAAGAGTCATCAAGCAGCGCTGTGGACCAGCCAAGAGAGCTCTAGCCATTGAAAACAAACTTTTACATAGCATCCAGATGGTGATTTAAAGTAGCAAAATGTCTCTATTCACCAAGGCGCTGTTTAGAACATCAACTATCAAGTTAATTGTACATTTTCCTGATTTTGTGAGTAATGTTGGATATTAAAATACAGGTTTTCCATATGTGACTTGCCTCATGTTGGATAGCAGCTAGAGACTATTTTTAGTATGAGAACAATAATAATTTCAAGTGTCCTTTGTGTTTCTCGATCTCTTGCAGGCTGTCTCAGGATCTGCACAGCTAGGATTTAGTCACAGTGCCACTGATTACACAGCTTGTATACACATTTTTTTTCCCTTCCCATGAATTTGGAATTGTGCATGCCAGACTCAGTTTTAACACAACCAAAGTTGTCAATTAATTAACTGCTGTGCTAATTAGAATTAGAGTTTATAATTTATAACCAGCAATATAATTAACAGCTGGTAATTTAATCAGTCATGATTCACTTGCTTTATATTCACCTTTAACACTGTGAAACTGTTGGCACTTAAAACGTATAGGGTGGGATGTCACAAAAGCTGCAATCTTTTTTGTTGTCTACTGCTATGCGCCTACTGAAAATGTAACCCCACATCCTAAAAAGGCCATTTGTGTGAGGTTAAATGAAACGTTACTGTGAGTGACAAAACCTGTAATGATCTTTAGACTTACTTCCAGCCTTTATAGCCATTATCAAATTTACTTTTATGCATGACAACCTGTGATGATCTGTAGTGATTTGACAACAGTGCAGGACACGAGCCAGAGAAATAATGTCTGGAACTTCATCACTGTTCCATGATGACGGAACATGTTGACTGTTCAGACCTGAGGCAAATGTTAGGAGGTTCTATAGAACAGCTTGACAGAGCTGCTCCAGGCACCTTACTTCTCAGGGATGCCCTCTCTCTGGGACAGGCTGGATGAAGGTGAGAGAGTAAGGAAGGAGAATAGTGGATTGACTAGTGTAGCTGAGATTCAAAGGTTATGCCAGGGAACAGAACACTGGAATACAGGGTCAGCATGTCCTATGGAATACAAACTCATGGTCAGAATTAAGGTTCCCAGAATTGTACTTTGCCCCTCAGCTATCCATGATTAACTCCCTGGACCTGAGAGGGAGCTTACATCTGCTCTGGTCAGTTTAATTAACACAGGTAAGTCACACTTGACATGTCAAGGGGTGGATGATGATTTCCCAGTCACACCAGTCTATCTACCAGTTTATGACTGGGCCTGTGCCAGGTGTAGCTGGGCTTCCCTGGATGACAAAGGAGAGCTGACAGCAAGATACATACACAGCTGCAGTGTTCTGAAGTAATGAAGTAGCACTAAGAATAAAGAACAAGGAATGCACACATGCACATGCACCCACAAAAACACACTAATATATGTGTGGGTATGTATGTAAATATAAATACACACAAACAGACAATTCAAAAATCATGGGAAGGAAAGTGTGTCTATAAGCCATGACTATTCAGCTAAAGAATTTATCTATAAGCAGCACAGAGGCTGAATCCTAGCTGTGCAGCCGAGAAAGCTGAGAAAGACTGTAAAGGAATGAGAAACATAAAGAACACTTTGAATTATTGTGCTCACTCTAAATAAAGTCTAGCTGATATCCTATATCTATATCTATTTACCTATCTCTCTGAATATATGTATTTGCATATATATGTGCATACACACACACATTAAGGCGGTAATAGATAGTTGTATCAATATATAATTTTTAAATATTGTGGGTTGCTGCAAAAAAGATTATCAGTTAGCCAATGGCCAGGCACTTATTAATTCAATTCATTTATTCATGGACTTAGTCATTCAGTCTTTGTATTCATTCAGTCATTCAACTCTTTCTATTCATTTATTTATTACATTTCCCTAACTAAGCTTATAAGAGGAATACTTGTTATGGGTTCACTCTACAAGATGTGTAACACTTTTATTTAGACCCTCTGTTCAAGCCCCATCTTTTCTCCCATCAAAGTCTTTTAAAGGTCCATCTTTTCCTTTCTTTCTTCCCCCAACCCTCATCATCACCTCTAGGCAGAGCAGTGTACCATTTCTCCCTGCTTCAAGCTAGGTCCTCTTGCCCACTTGTTAAAATAGTCTCCAGTCCTTGTGGTCAAACCTACCTCACTCTGTGTTTGCATCTGTGGCAGCACAGAGGAATGTATCTGCAGCCTAGCCGCAGGCTCTCCTTTCCTGAGAAGTTCCGTATGTGCTCTGGTCCTGACCAGGACCCGAGACTCCAGGCCTTCATGCCCTCACTTCCTTGTATCCCTCAGTCTGTGTTTCTAGGGCTCCAACAGGTGGATCTTGAAAGGGTGACATCTCTTGCACCTAAAAATAAACCTGATACTGGGATCATCATTGCTTGAGCCAAAATCCTGCTCTTCTCAAGCAGCTAAGTGTTCTTCCTGCACAACACATGAGCTATAAACTCTGGCTGGTCCACACTAGATTTGCAGCTGATTTCCCAACTGCACCAATATGGCCAGATTGTCTGATTCCCTCTGTATTGCACTGGTCCTCTCCACAGTTGGCTCTCCATATTTTCACCATCTTATAAGATTTTCCTACTCCATCTCATCTTTCTGCAAAGAACACTAAAGTGACACATCCACCATGGAAACTTCTTGGACTCTCCTCCACTGTAGACTCAGTCAGATCCTCACCTAAATAAGGAGGTTGTCCCTGATGACTACCAACTTTACTAAGATTTCACAATTCTCTGAAGGCCATATATAAAAGTTTACCAAGTACTTGCTATCTACTTGCTTCATGAAAACTCCATGCATCCATTCTGGTTTTGGGAGAAAAGCAATATATGATTGCTAAAATATAGCCACAGGTAAAACAGAAAAGCAAACAATGCAAAGAGACAAGGAGCAATCAGAAATGGACAATCCATTTGGAGCACATCCACAAAGTAACCTGAAATCCTCAGGGACAGTCACTTATTAGAGCAAACTAAAAATAGCAGCCATGGGCATTAGCCAAAATGCAGTCTTCAGGCACCTGGGTGGCTCAGTTGGTTAAGCATCCGACTTCGGCTCAGGTCATGATCTCATGGTTCGTGGGTTTGAGCCCCGCATTGGGCTCTGTGCTGACAGCTCAGAGCCTGGAGCCTGTTTCAGATTCTGTGTCTCCCTCTCTCTCTGCCCCTCCCCCACTCGCACTCTGTCTCTCTCTGTCTCAAAAATAAACATTAAAAAAATAAAAAAAAAACAAAAAAAACAAAATGCAATCTTCAGCTGTAGGTAGGTAGGAGCAACTTTCTTCTTGTGGTGTCTTCAGACTCCCTCACCGTACACTGAGGTCAATGTCATTAGCATTTGCATTCCCTCTGAGCATGAGTACATGACAGAACCAATATGCAACTCAAAATAAATTCCCTAGGTTTAAGGATGGCCGTGTGTGTGTGTGTGTGTGTGTGTGTGTGTGTGTTGTGGAGATTCACTCCACAAGTTTTTACCTGGGATTAGCCCTATGGGTGACCTTCTTAAGCCTTTGTTACTTTTTCATGTATTTATCTAATAAACATTACTGATGACCATCTATATGCATTGCCAATCCACAGAAGAGGGAATTCAAAGTGAAATAAGATATTGTCAGTATTCAATATGAGTAGGTCCTTAAAAAAGGGGGGAAATTTGGGCATAGATACCACACAGGGAGCACAGCTGTGCACATGAAGGCAGAAATTGGGGTCATGCATCTACAAACCAGGAAACCCAAAGATGACCAGTAAACTACCACAAACAAAGAGAGAGGCCTGGAACAGACTCTCTCACAGCCCTCAGAAGGAACCAACCCTACTGACATCTTAATCTTGAACTCCTAGACTCCAGAACTGTGAGAAAATAAACTTCTGTTGTTTAAGCCACCTGGTCTGTGGTACTTTATAATGGCAACCCTAGCAAACTAACATACTGCCACAGCCATGATGGGTGGTGGTGATGGCAACAGAAAGTCATGAATTCTGTTAATAGCTATTATACAAAAAAAAAAAAAAAAGATAAAGAATGCTGGTGACAATGTGCAGAAAAGGGAACCTTCATGTTCTGTTAGTGGGAATGTAAATTGGTACAGTCACTGAAAATGAAAGGGGGTTCCTCCAAAAATTAAAAATAAAACCATATGATCCAGCAGTTCCACTTCTGAAAATATATCCAGAGAGGACGACATTATGTTCATGGAAGCATTATTTATAATAGCCAAGACATGGAAACAACTTAAGTTGTTGTCATCAAAAGATGAATGGGGGCGCCTGGGTGGCTCAGTGAGTTAAGTGTCCGACTTCTGTTCAGGTCATGGTCTCGCGATTTGTGAGTTTGAGCCCCACATCCTCGGGCTCTATGCTGACAGCTCAGATCCTGGATCCTGCTTCAGATTCTGTGTCTCCCCTTCTCTCTGCCCGTTCCATGCTCATGCTCTGTCTCTCTCTGTTTTTCAATAATAAATAAACGTAAAAAAAATAAAAAAAGATGAGTGAATAAAGAAAATGCATATATATATATGTCATATCACATATATATGTATGATACACACACATACACACACACATGCTGGAATATTACTAACCCATAAAAAGAAAGATATTCTGCCATTTCAGGCCACATGAATGGACTTTGAGAGCATATAATGCATTATGCCAAGACAGAGAAAACAAATACTCTATTTTCCACTTATATATGGAATCTAGAAAAGCTGAACTCATAGAGAGTAGATTGGTGGTGTGGTTGAAGGGTAGAGAAAATGGGGAGACGTTGGACAAAGTGTACAAATTTCCACTTATAAGATGAATAAGTTCTGGGCATCAGAAGTGTAGCATGATCGGGGCGCCTGGGTGGCTCAGTCGGTTAAGCATCCGACTTCAGCTCAGGTCACGACCTCACAGTCTTTGGGTTCAAGCCCCGGGTCAGGTTCTGTGCTGACAGCTCAGAGCCTGGAGCCTGCTTCGGATTCTGTGTCTCCCTCTCTCTCTGTCCCTCCCCTACTCATGCTCTGTCTCTGTCTGTCTCAAAAATAAATAAAAACATTAAAAAAAAAAGAAGTGTAGCATGATGAGTATAATTAATAGTTAATGATATTGTAGTATATACTTGAAAGTTATGAGAGTAGAACTTTAACGTTCTCACCATAACAACAATAAACAACAAAACTGTGATTATGTGAGGTGAAAGATGTGTTAACTAACCTTACTATAGCAAACATTTTCCAATATACACATTTATCAAATAATCACGTTATACAACTTAAACTTATATAATGTTATATTGGGAAAAAAAGAAAAAAATTCACATTTTTGAATGGATGAAATGTCTGTTCCCCTGAAAAAGAAAGACATGAATATGTTTGGAAGAAATTTAGGCAATGAGACAACAATGTCCCCATGATGGTGTGTACATGGTGAGGAAAGGAAGCACTAAGTAGGAGGCAGGCTGATAGCTAGAGTAATTTCTATCTCATCAGTATGTGACAGAGTCTCAATGAAAAATTTAATCTATAGATTTGTACTAAAATTAGAAAATAAGATATAAAGAGAAAATTAAAAACACCTCTAATATCTCCAATTAAAAGTCACCCTTGTTCCTGTTCTGATACATAGGCTTTCAGTTGTTCTGGTCTGGTGTGTGTGTGTGTGTGTGTGTGTGTGTGTGTACCTAGAGATAATTACTTGTTAACAGAAATTAAACTTTCCTTTATATGCCTGACATATATATATATATATATATATATATATATATATTCATGCCTGATATTTTAATTAAGAATACATTTAAAATTTATTTCCACACTTCAATATTACCCTATCAAATAATGAGATCTATTTTTAATAGTGAGATATAATTTATATACCAAGAAATTCACCTGTTTTAAGGGTGCAATTAAATAATTTTTATCAAATTTTCAGAGTTCACCACAGTTTAAATTTAGAGCATATCCATCATTCCAAAAATAAACCATGTGTCTATTTGTAGTGACTCTCCATTACACTATTATAACCCTAAGCAACCACTAATCTACTTTCTGCTGTATAGATTTGACTCTCCCAGACATTTCATATAAATGGAACCATATAGTGAGTATCATTTTGTACCTGGCTTCCTTCACTTAGCATGATATTCTTGATACACATTTATGTTGGAGCATATGTTAGGGCTTCATTTCTTTCCAGTACCAAATATTTATTACATAGTATGAATCTAAACCAGTTTGTTCATGCATTTATCAATTAGTGAACATTTGGGTACTTGAGTACTCACTTTTTGAAAATTATGAATAATGCTGTTATTCATATACAAGTCTTTTGTGGGCAAACATTTTCACTTCTGTTGGATATATACCTAGGAGTGGAATTGCTGGGTCATAGGGTAACTACCCTAAGAAACGGTCCAATTGTTTTTCCAAAGTAATTGTATCAGTTTAAAGTCACCCCAGCAATATGAGGTTCTGAGTTTTCCACATCCTTGAAAAGACTTGCTATTTTCTTTGTTACTATGGTCATCCTAGTACTTATGAAATGGTATCTCATTTTGGTTTTAATTTGTCTTTCCCTTTTATTTTACTTTTTTGTCATTCATTTAACATTTTTTTTTAATTAAAAAAAAATTTTTTTTTCAACGTTTATTTATTTTTGGGACAGAGAGAGACAGAGCATGAACGGGGGAGGGGCAGAGAGAGAGGGAGACACAGAATCGGAAACAGGCTCCAGGCTCTGAGCCATCAGCCCAGAGCCCGACGCGGGGCTCGAACTCACGGACCGTGAGATCGTGACCTGGCTGAAGTCGGACGCTCAACCGACTGCGCCACCCAGGTGCCCCTCATTTAACATTTTTGAGAGAAATATCTGTTAAGAATCTTTGCCAATCTTTGTGTTTTTCTTATTATGTTTCAAGAGTTCTTTATGTGGTCTAAACATAAGTCCTATGTCAGTTATATGCTTTGCAAATATTGTCTCCATGGCTGTGGATTGTTTTCCATTTTGTTAGCAATATCTTGAAGAGTTAGCAATATTTTGAAGAGCTAAAATTTTAAATTTTGACAAAATCCAAATGATTAATATATTTTGTCTTTTTTTTATCATTTTTTATCACATCTAAAAAATTTTTACTGAATCTAAGATCAGGAATGTTAGTCCCACTTTTATCTTCTCCGTTTTATAAATGTATCTGTTACACTGAAACTCACTTTGAGTCTGTTTTTGTGTGCAGATCATGTAGGTATAAATTTGTTTGTCAAAGAAAGGAAAAAAGGTCACTCATTCGTGGTAAAGAGAAGTGCAGTACAAAGGCTGGGCATTCTACAGAAGTAGTATAATTTGAATTCGGGAATGCAATCTATAGGGTAAACTAAAGAGGTAGCCATTCTCAAGAGATGAAACCCAGACCAAGCCAGGAGCAGAGGCTGCAAGGAAAGGCAGGATCCCAAAACTGTGCATGTTTGGTCAGCACCAGGGCTGTGCAAAGAAACCCAGGAATACAGCTGCCTTTCATGGTGCTAGTTAGGGAACCCTGAGAAACCACTTATCCAAAATGAGACTAAGGGTGGCTATGTCAGGAAGTAGATAAATCAGAAAAGGAGAAAAAGATTTTTTTTTAATTGTGGTAAAAACACATAACACATAAAACACATAAAAGACATATAACACAAAAAAATTACCAGCTTATTTTCACAATATATATGTGTATCAAATCATCACATTGTACATATTAAACTTACACAATACTGTATATCAATTATGTCTCAATAAAGCTGGAAAATATTTCCAGCTGAACAGTTTCTAAGTGTACACTTCAGTGGTATTAAGTATATCCACACTGCTGTGCAACCGTCACCACCATCCATTTCCAGAACTCCTTTCATCTTGCAGGACTGAAACTCTGCACCCATTAAACACTAATTCTTCATTCCTCCCTCCTTCCAAACCCTGGCAGCCACCATTCTACTTTCTGTCTCTATGAACTTGACTACTCTAGGTACCTCATATAAGTGGAATCATACATTATTTGTCCTTTTGTGACTGGCTTATTTTACTTAGCATTATGTCCTCCAGGTTCATCCATGTTGTAGCAGGTATCAGAATTTCCTTCTCTTTTGAGACTGAGTAATAGTTCACTGTAAAGATGTTCATAGAAATTTGGAAGTGCAGTGGGGCAAGGCAGTGAGGAGCCGTAAGTGTGATGTGAAAGGAAGAGTCTAAAGCTTAAAGATTAAAATAGGTGAAGATTTTTAAATGGATGACATAACCAAGAAGTGGGTGTGGAGTAGGAACCTTATGATCCCTAAGAAAGAGGCAGAGGATGATCAATCAATTAAAAAATACTGAGGAGGAGGAGTGAGCAAGTAGCATGAAAACCAGGAATTGGAACTCACAGGCAGTCAAGAGTTTATGTAGCAGCTGAGAACTGGAGGAAAGGCAGTTTGGAAATAGGCAATGGGTGCAAGGAGTTCATAGGATGTGAGCAACTTATATGAAATCAGTTTCTGAAAAACCATTAGGCAGAAGTCCAAGGGCACGTTGGCAGGTTGAGGGAGAGAGGCCACAGTGCCTGTCTGGTGGGAAAAGGAAGAACAGTGGCTGGAGGGTGGAGACAAAGGGGGAGGGAGGATTTAGAATAAAGGTTATTGATGGGGGATACCTGAGTGAGACCAGAGCTAGTGATGTTGGGGAGAGGGCAGTGAGAAGAGCTGAGTCTTGGAGAAAATAAGCAGAGAGCAGCCATGGAAATAGAGCAGAGGAGCAGGAGACCACATAGAAGTCTGGGGAAAAAGAGGTAGCAGAGCTGTTGGCTTCCCTCTCTGTATCTTCTGTATGGCCATTTGGAAAGATAAATAGCATGAATTGAGGTAGTTTAAAGAGACAAGTCAGGTTCCCCAACAGCCGCTATAGGGAAAGAAAGCTGATAGGGACAGAGGAAAATTTGCTGAGTCCATAGGAGAAAGAAAGACACAAAGTTGTGATTATGGATGGATTTCAGCTAGACAGAGATGTCTAATACACTTTAAAAATATCCCAACATGTGGAAATAGTGGAGTAAAGCTATCTTTAGGGGGGCGGGATCATGGTTTTTTTTAACAATGTTTTCTAATTTCCAAATTTCTATAAGGGGGAGGTTTTATTAGCCAGATAAAACAGTCCAATTCTGTGTGTAAAGAAAATTGGACACAAAACCAAAACAATATGCTGGGCCATTTGTAGGATACAACAGAGACCGAAACTGTACATTTATAGTGGAGCCAGTCAGCAGGTTTCTTTAGCTCTTTTCGATTACTTTCAACAGCCCAACAACGATACACTTGGAATGATAACACCACCAAGCCCACACATTTCTGAAGCACTCATCATCTCAGTCACTTCCCAAGGCTCACAGTGCTGTCATGTCAACTCTCAGGCAAGAAAACTGAGGCCTGGGTTAATGAACTTGCTTAATCCTAAGCAATTAAAAGGAGGAGCCACATACGTCCAACCCGAACCCCATGCCCTGGAGCCCTTTTAGACAGAAGAGAGAAGGAAGCTCTAAGACTTGTGAAAGGGGCTAAACGGAACATTGTTGAGGGATGGGCTGAACCTGGAAGGACGAAGAAGTCAGGCCTGAAGATACAGTGGGATCTGAAGAGAGAAAAGAAGGAAAGAGTGCAGAACACAGAGAAGCTGGAATCCCCAATTCAAAACTTCAGAGCCGGATGGTATATTTCTGGCATATTTGATTATTGTCATGGTTCAAAATGAGGTATATACAAAGCCTTTACCTACATTTCAAGCCAGGTAATATATTCATGTTATATTCCTGCTCAGTTTTCTTAAAATACTATCATTATTACAAGACTTCCTAAAATCACCCCTATTGTTTATCACATTCAAATTGGTTCTTATTTCTTTTAAGACATATTCATATTTAAGTTGACTCTTTAGTTCTTTTTTAAAATCTTTTTTAAGCTTTTATTTAAATTCCAGTTAACACAGTATAATATTAGTTTCAGGCGTATAATACTGTGATTCAACGCTTCCACACAACACCTGGTGCTCATCATGACAAGTTCACTCCTTAATCCCCATCACCTCTTTCACCCATTCCTTCCCTCTCCACCTCCGCTCTGGTAACCATCAGTTTGTTTTCTATAGTTAAGAGTCTGTTTCCTGATCTCTCCCTCTCTTTCTTTCTCTCCCTCCTCCCTCCCCCTCTCCCTCTCCCACATCCCTTTTCCCTATGCTCTTTTGTTTTGTTTCTTAAATTCTACATATGAGTGAAATCATATGATATTTGCCTTTCTCTGGTTGACTTAGTTCTTCATTTAATTCTAGCTGAGAATTTTCTCCCTTGGGACTGATATCAGCCAGAGCTTCTCCAGGGTGGGAAGAGACTGATGTTAGGCTATCATTCCTCTCATTGGAACTAGAGTAACTCATCTGTCAATCAGAGCAGAATAAATGTGGGTGCTCTGAACAGGGCCCCTTGCTCTCTCTCCTTTGAAGCTAGCTTCTGAAGCCTACAGCTTCCCAGTGCTGCTGTGACTGGAAGTACTGTGAGGAATTCATGAGTCCCTGCCTATCAAAGACATATTCTCCACTCCAGATCTCACCAGTAATAAACCTCATATTTTGATTTCCACTCAGTTGACTTTACTTCTTTCTGAACTGGTTCTGACAGGAAAAAAAAATGATTGTTTTATTGACCTCTTACTCCCACAGTAATACCTGAACCACCAATTTTGTGTGGCTCATACACTGTCTTACATCATTACCCAATGTATGTGTGTGTTTCTTTTAAACTCACTGCTACTTTCTCTTCTCCATTTCATCTCTTCCTTAAATGATGTCTTTTCCTTTATTGTCCAATATGATATTTAAGAAGTCAATTTGGGGAGGAAATCTATGCAAATGTACTTAATACATAATCCTAAAGAACTCTTAGCAACTGTCCTAGAAATGATAATCTTGTATTTATTCAGCACAGCTACAAGAGCACAGGCTCTGGGATTAGATTGCATGTTGTGTTTTCTCACCTGTAAGTTAGGAAACTTGAAACATCTACCTCTATATGGATGCTTTCAACTGTAAGCCACATTAAAGACTGTCTCCACTGGCTTAAATAATAAGCAAAATGATCTCCTTTGGTAGATTGGGCTGTTGTTGCCTATTTTCACTCTTTCCTGCATCCATATCCTTTGTCACATGACTCTGCAGAGACTTTCACCAGGGATGCTCACCTGCCAACTGATGACAGACTTCGCCATGGCTTGTTGGCCATTGTGGTTTAGGGGATTGGCTTAAACAAAAACCTGAAATGTACTTGCATGCTGGGGCTTAGACTCTTGCACTCCTGTCTTCACATGCCCCAGCAAAGGGTATTGCCCAGAGGATGAAAGATACATGGTTTAAATCTGAACCCAATTTGCAGCTTGGAACTAAGTCCACTTGAGTGCAGTCTAGATTACTCAGCCCTCAGCCAACCTGTAGACATGTGAAGTTGAAAAAATGATTGTGGTTTTCAGGCACTGTATTTTAGGCAGGTTGTGAGGCAGCATAATTGTGACACTAACTAACTAATATATCTCCCTATGGAGCCTGGAAATAGGGGCTGCTTTGCCCCTATTAAAATGTATTTATTCAAACCTCTAGCCAGGCTTCTCAAAAAGAAAAGGGAGATGACCCAAATAGATAAAATCATGAATGAAAATGGAATTATTACAACCAATCCCTCAGAGATACAAACAATTATCAGGGAATACTATGAAAAATTATATGCCAACAAATTGGACAACCTGGAAGAAATGGACAAATTCCTGAACACCCACACTCTTCCAAAACTCAATCAGGAGGAAATAGAAAGCTTGAACAGACCCATCACCAGCGAAGAAATTGAATCGGTTATCAAAAATCTCCCAACAAATAAGAGTCCAGGAACAGATGGCTTCCCAGGGGAGTTCTACCAGACATTTAAAGCAGAGATAATACCTATCCTTATCAAGCTATTCCAAGAAATAGAAAGGGAAGGAAAACTTCCAGACTCATTCTATGAAGCCAGTATTACTTTGATTCCTAAACCAGACAGAGACCCAGTAAAAAAAGAGAACTACAGGCCAATATCCCTGATGAATATGGATGCAAAAATTCTCAATAAGATACTAGCGAATCGAATTCAACAGCATATAAAAAGAATTATTCACCATGATCAAGTGGGATTCATTCCTGGGATGCAGGGCTGGTTCAACTTTCGCAAATCAATCAACGTGATACATCACATTAACAAAAAAAAAGAGAAGAACCATATGATCCTGTCAATCGATGCAGAAAAGGCCTTTGACAAAATCCAGCACCCTTTCTTAATAAAAACCCTTGAGAAAGTCGGGATAGAAGGAACAATCTTAAAGATCATAAAAGCCATTTATGAAAAGCCCACAGCTAACATCATCCTCAACGGGGAAAAACTGAGAGCTTTTTCCCTGAGATCAGGAACACGACAGGGATGCCCACTCTCACCGCTGTTGTTCAACATAGTGCTGGAAGTTCTAGCATCAGCAATCAGACAACAAAAGGAAATCAAAGGCATCAAAATTGGCAAAGATGAAGTCAAGCTTTCGCTTTTTGCAGATGACATGATATTACACATGGAAAATCCGATAGACTCCACCAAAAGTCTGCTAGAACTGATACATGAATTCAGCAAAGTCGCAGGATACAAAATCAATGTACAGAAATCAGTTGCATTCTTATACACTAACAATGAAGCAACAGAAAGACAAATAAAGAAACTGATCCCATTCACAATTGCACCAAGAGGCATAAAATACCTAGGAATCAACCTAACCAAAGATGTAAAGGATCTGTATGCTGAAAACTATAGAAAGCTTATGAAGGTAATTGAAGAAGATTTAAAGAAATGGAAAGACATTCCCTGCTCATGGATTGGAAAAATAAATATTGTCAAAATGTCAATACTACCCAAAGCTATCTACACATTCAATGCAATCCCAATCAAAATTGCACCAGCATTCTTCTCGAAATTAGAACAAGCAATCCTAAAATTCATATGGAACCACAAAAGGTCCCGAATAGCCAAAGGAATTTTGAAGAAGAAGACCAAAGCAGGAGGCATCACAATCCCAGACTTTAGCCTCTACTACAAAGCTGTCATCATCAAGACAGCATGGTATTGGCACAAAAACAGACACACAGACCAATGGAATAGAATAGAAACCCCAGAACTAGACCCACAAACGTATGGCCAACTCATCTTTGACAAAGCAGGAAAGAACATCCAATGGAAAAAAGACAGCCTCTTTAACAAATGGTGCTGGGAGAACTGGACAGCAACATGCAGAAGGTTGAAACTAGACCACTTTCTCACACCATTTACAAAAATAAACTCAAAATGGATAAAGGACCTAAATGTGAGACAGGAAACCATCAGAACCTTAGAGGAGAAAGCAGGAAAAGACCTCTCTGACCTTAGCCGTAGCAATCTCTTACTCGACACATCCCCAAAGGCAAGGGAATTAAAAGCAAAAGTGAATTACTGGGACCTTATGAAGATAAAAAGCTTCTGCACAGCAAAGGAAACAACCAACAAAACTAAAAGGCAACCAACAGAATGGGAAAAGATATTTGCAAATGACATATCGGACAAAGGGCTAGTATCTAAAATCTATAAAGAGCTCACCAAACTCCACACCCGAAAAACAAATAACCCAGTGAAGAAATGGGCAGAAAACATGAATAGACACTTCTCTAAAGAAGACATCCAGATGGCCAACAGGCACATGAAAAGATGTTCAGCGTCGCTCCTTATCAGGGAAATACAAATCAAAACCACACTCAGGTATCACCTCACGCCAGTCAGAGTGGCCAAAATGAACAAATCAGGAGACTATAGATGCTGGAGAGGATGTGGAGAAACGGGAACCCTCTTGCACTGTTGGTGGGAATGCAAATTGGTGCAGCCGCTCTGGAAAGCAGTGTGGAGGTTCCTCAGAAAATTAAAAATAGACCTACCCTATGACCCAGCAATAGCACTGCTAGGAATTTACCCAAGGGATACAGGAGTACTGATGCATAGGGGCACTTGTACCCCAATGTTCATAGCAGCACTCTCAACAATAGCCAAATTATGGAAAGAGCCTAAATGTCCATCAACTGATGAATGGATAAAGAAATTGTGGTATATATACACAATGGAATACTATGTGGCAATGAGAAAAAATGAAATATGGCCTTTTGTAGCAACGTGGATGGAACTGGAGAGTGTAATGCTAAGTGAAATAAGCCATACAGAGAAAGACAGATACCATATGGTTTCACTCTTATGTGGATCCTGAGAAACTTAACAGGAACCCACGGGGGAGGGGAAGGAAAAAAAAAAAAAAAAGAGGTTAGAGTGGGAGAGAGCCAAAGCATAAGAGACTGTTAAAAACTGAGAACAAACTGAGGGTTGATGGGGGGTGGGAGGGAGGGGAGGGTGGGTGATGGGTACTGAGGAGGGCACCTTTTGGGATGAGCACTGGGTGTTGTATGGAAACCAATTTGTCAATAAATTTCATATATATAAAAAAAATAATAAATAAATAAAAATAAATAATTAAAAAATAAAATAAAATAAAATGTATTTATTATTCTATATTTGTAAAATATATATGTATATACAAATACATAACAAATACATATATAAGTATATGTTTATATATAGATATTTAATATACATTATATATTTAATATACAATAGGTTTATGTATTATATATTTATATGTTTAATATAATATATTATAATAATATAAATAAAATAAATATATATTTAGGCACATACTCAGTTTTTAAAAAAAAGTATCTTATAAATTGCTTTGGAAGGTTTTCTTATTTTCATAGCTGAAGTAATTAAAGAGGTGGGTTGATGCTTCTGCAGTCTATATATGGTTTGAAAAGATCCAAGCATGAAGTTACTGTTATTATCTGCTAGTTTAGTTGTTATACCAGTGAAGAAGTAAGGCTCCCGGGGCAAAAAGCACTATTCTCTGAGCAGCTGTTCTCATAACAATAGTCACTCAACAACTCTGTAGAGATCTTCTGATAGTTCACCATGTCCCCTGTCTGCAGTGAAAACAAATCCTTCATCCTAAACAAGTCTGCGGAGAAACTGCAGGCTGCAGAGCACGTCCACATGAAAGTTATTGAGGGACCAGTCTGACCCAACTCCTGAATCAAAGCCTGTCTGGCCTCCTTTTGATCAGAACATCTCCCGGCTAATTTTGATGTCCTTGGGGATACCCCATGCAGCCCCTCACACAGCAAACCCAGTGCCTGGAGGAGGTCTCCAGGAACTAGAAGCGTTCAGGAAAGGGGAGCCAGGCCTGGAAAGGAGCATGCACAGACTGTAGGGAAGAAGCCCAGAGCACAACTAAGAGGAAAGATAGCCTCTCTGGGTGAAAAGACCTTTCATCGCAAAGGCATCAGGGAGAATGCTGGGGCTGTGAACAGGTCCAAGGGCAGGGGCACTGTGGGTGCCTTCCTCCTTGCAAGTCACTTCCCTGGTGGGATGGTAGAAATCAAAGTGCTTGAGAATGTAGGGCATCAGCAGTCCTATTTCTTCACCCCAGGGAGGATGTAAAATAGGAGTAAAGGGGTAGCAGGCCCAACTGTGAATAAGAGTAATCTGGAGTTAAAGGTGTATCTCTGTGGCTTCACCACTCAGCTAATATCCTGTTTACTAAGGTAGGAGGGAAAGGAACATGCTTCACAGTTAGTGATGGCAGTTAGGGCCTGTGTTCCTTCATCTAGTGTGCTGGCCAAGTGGCCTTACTTAGTGCCCTCCTCACCTAACTCCTCATACCTCTGCAGGTTTGCTCTGGCCTCCTCCACTCCTCCATACAGACTGGGGAGCTCCACCACCCTAAGTCCACAGGTTGCATTTCCATGCTTGCCTCTTTGGTCCCCTTGGAGGTGTTTAACTGCTGGCTACACACTCCACACTATCTGCTCTTCTTCAGTTTCTATGATCTCCCTTCAACCATTCTCCACCTCTTCTTAGAGACCTCATCCCTCTATGTGCTTTAAAGATGGATGTTGTCTGGATAAATTGTCGCCCCTATACCGTGGTTGGATAACACATTCACCACCCTAGGATACTTGAGTGTATTAACACTCAGAACAAGCTGACACCAACCTCTTCCCAGAGCTAAGCCTCCTATTCCCTTTTCCCAATAGGCTCTAGAAGGCACATATTTGGATGCCCTAGATACAGGTAAAACACAACCTCATCAAAAAAATGAAACCATCATCCTTCCTAAGCCTGCTTGCTCTCCTGAGTTAACTATTTTAATTAGTGGCATCTACTCATTAATATAAGCTGAAAACCTAGTTTCAAACAACTAATTCCTATAAGTTTTCCCTTCCCTTATTTAATCCAATTGATTCCTTCCTTTCCATACTTCTTAAGCACAGACGCCTGCCATTTTTACCTAGACTACTTCAAGACCATTCCAGTTTTCAGCCTGAAAGATACATCAACTTTCTACACCATGTCACTGTAGCTCACAAACAAAATTTGAACATATTTTGCCTGTTTGGAAACCTTTCACAATTCCTTCACAACGAAGCTCTATGACTGTATCTGCTTTAAGTTCCTGAAAACCCACCTTCTTTTCCAACTCAAAACCTTCGCTTGTACTCTGCCTTACAGGAATGGTCCCTGGCTTAACTCTATGTATAGATAATCCCATCTGTCCTGCATACTCCCAACTCTCTGTAAGATCATCCCTAGATCTCCAACCCAGTTAGGACCCCATTGTTATATCCTGGCAGCTCATGCATTTTGGAACCCATTTAATAATTATACAAGGCATGCTGGCTAGTACGTAACAGCTCATACTATCCACTCTGACATCCAGTGTATCCTTTGGCCTGACTACCTCCTAACTGCCCCGAAGCAGCCCAGCATCATCAACTCTAGCATGGTTTTCCCAAAATTCCAGGCTGAGGTAAAAAGTCTCTTTCCTTATTCCCTTTTCTAGAAACCTGAGAATACCCTGTGCATATCTTGATTATTGCATTTGGCATATCCCTTTGAACTTATTTATTTGAGGAATCCTTGAGCTGTGAGCCTCTTCAGGAAATAACTGTGTATTCATCTTTTCAGGAAGTACCTAGCACAGTAGACAAATAACGTGTGTGGCCTCAATTTCTATTCATTGGGCAAGCAGACCTCAGTTCTCATGTCATATTTTGATGGTGGTTTCTTTCTCTAGTTGAGGCATGTCAGTAATCACAGGGTGAATCAGAAAGAATCTTACATCATCAGATGCCCCCAGAAAAGCTCCAGGATAGGCCTTCAAGTCACAGATATCATCTTGGTGTCTGGCACTTGACATAGGGTTTGCCACCTTTACTAAATAACTCATCCTGCCCAACAAAGAGACAGGCACATCACATTCTCCAAAATGGAGACCCACCAGGAGGGCTGACATCAGATAAGGATCAGGTAGAGGGGGAACGCACTCCAGCATTATATTACAACATAGCCCCTGAGGTGTAAAGGCTGGGAAAAGATTGCCTCAATCAAGTCAGCAATCCCAGAGACTGATGCATCTGTGTTAATGATGAGTAGGTAGTGCTAGCAGCTCTAAGATAGGGGTTATAGAGTGTCACAGAAATTCTAAGCTGGTAAAGAAAAGAGTTGAAATGGAGTTGGATATGGTATAGAGTCTCCTTTTCATTAAAGTTCCCTTTCCCACTTTTTTCCAGAATGCAGTCACAAAAAACTAATAGTGATATCACTTATTTATTATGAGCTATAGCCATTTACATATATTACCTTTAATCTTTATAACATTCTGCAAGGCGAACCTTATTATTTTCCCTATTTTGCAGAAGAGAAAACCAGATAAGATAGTCTCGTAGCTTGCTCAGGGTGGCCCAGTAAATCACCACCAGAGCCAGAAATGAGCCCCATTCCAAAACTCATTCTCTTCTGCTTCAACATGCTGCACATTCATGAAGCCTGGATGGTTGCAACATCTATCTGCAGAGCTGAAGGGACTATGGTCATATTTTTTTCTCAAAGCAAAAAGGGACAAGATCTCAGTTTATTAAAAAAAATAATAATGTTTATTTATTTATTTTTTTGAGAGACATAGTGCAAGCAGGGGTGGGGTAGAGAGAGAGGGAGATACAGAATCTGAAGCAGCCTCCAGGCTGTGAGCTGACAGCACAGACCCCGACGCAGGGCTTGAACATAGAGACTGCGGGATCATGACTTGAGCCAAAGTCAGACACTTAATCAACTGAGCCACCCAGGTGCTCCAATCTCAGTTTATTTTAAAGTTAAGTGTGAAGATGTGGCTAGGGATCTATCCGTAATTATATTCAGACAAGTGAGAAATTAGCCATAGTAACTCAAAACCAACACAGATATAGCAAGCAAATCAAATGACATCTTATACTGGTCACAAGGAGAGGAAGACCTGAAGAAAAAGAAATAAAACGTAAATATTCACATTTAATGAACGTTCTTGTGATGAAAGAGAGCACTTCCAGTTAACATATTTTTAGAGGAAAGTGATGTATACTGGGCTAAGGGGCAAATGAGAAATGATGATGAAATGTGTTAAAATCAAGAAAAAGGTGACAAAAAGATTGACAAAATTTTTAAACAACCTCAATCAGCCCAAATAAGTAGTTGCCACAATCTAAACTTTCCACTTTTATGTCGACAGGTTACCTTTAATAACTACAATTGTCTTACTGAATCCCCTCCTTCTAATCTTTCTTGAGGCATTGAGTCCACAAAGAGGTCTATGACTTTATGATTCTACAGAATTTTACTGAAGTACAAACCTTTTTGGTCTGCCTTTGACTCAGCTTATTTTGAGATTCATCCATGTTGTGTATATCCATAGTTAATTACCTTTTATTGCTCAGTAGTATTCTATTATATGGATATACAATATTTTTTATCTATTCCACCTGTTGAAAAATATTTGGGTTGTCTTCCACTTTTTGTTATTATGAATAAAGCTGCAATGAATATATGTGTATGTTTGCAAAAACATGTATTTCCTTTACTTTTGGCTAAATATCTAGGAATAAAATGCCTGGATCATTGCAACTGTATAACTAACTTTCTAAAACCTTACAAACTGTTTCTCTAACTGGTAGTACCATTTTGCATTCCTACCAGTACTACAGGAGACCTCCAGTTCCTCCACATTCCCATCAACAGTTGATATGATTGATCTTTTAAAAATTTTACCCGTTCTAATAAGTGCATAGTTTTACTTTGAATTTCCCTAACAAGAAATGATATCAAGCATTTTTCATGTGCTTATTTGACCATCTATATATGTTCTTTAGTGAAGGATCTATCCAAATCTCTAATCAATTATTTTAATTGCTTTATTTGTTTTGCTACTTTGAGTTTTAAGAGTTCTTTAGATATTTTAGATATCCATCATCCTTTATCAAATATACACTTTGCAAATATTTTCTCCCAGCCCCTGTGGCTTATCTTTTCATTCTCTTAACTGTGTTTTTGAAGAACAAAATTTTTGTTTTGATGAAGTTCAGTTATTTTTTCTTTTGGTGTCATATTTAGGAAATAATTTACTTTTAAAATTATTTTTACCTTTATGTTGAAAGGAAATTTCTTGTAGGCAGTGTATAGTTAATTCTTTTTTAAAAAAAATCTATCATGCTCTATCAATTTAATTGAGATATTTAAACTATTTACATTTAATTTGATTATTGTTATGATTTGGCTTAATCATCTTGCTATTTCTTTTCCATTTTTACCACTAGTTTTTGGCTCATCTTTTCTTTTTCTACATTCATTTGGATTAACTGAGTATGTTTCATGATTTCATTTTATCTCCTTTGTTGCCTTATTAGTCTTAATTCTGTGTTGTGTTACTTTAGTGGTTACTTTAGGATTAACAGTATATCTAATTATCACAGCTTAATATCAAGTGATATTATACCACTTCACATATCATATAAGAATCTTACCTCCTATTTTTTCACTTCTAGATTTTATGCTATTATTTTCATACATTTTATTTATGCATATTTTAATAAATGCCAATATAAATCATTGCTTTTTTGTTTAAATTCAATTTCTATTAAAATTATTTAAATAATAAAAAAGATCTTATATATTTACCCATGTAGTTATAATTTCTGGTGCTTTCATTCCTTTTTTATAGACCCATATATCCATCTGTGGTAATATTTTTCTGCTGAGGGCTACATTCAACATTTCTTGTATTACAGTTCTGCTGGCAATGCATTCTTTCAAATCTTGTATGTCTAAAAAATTATTTATTTTGCCTTTGATTGTGAAAGATATCTTCAGAGGATATAAATCCTAGATTGATAGTTGTTGTTTTTTTTTTCTTTCAGTGGCTTTAATAATGTTGATCCACTGTCTTCTCACTTGCATTATTTCCAACAAAAAATCTATTGACATCATTATGCTGTACTTCTGTACATTTTTATCTTCTGACTTCTTTTAATATTTTTTATTACTGATTTTGATCAATTTGATTATGGTGTGGTTGTCTCCATGCTTCTTTTATTGGAGGTTTGTTGAGGTTCTTGAATATTTAGGATTATAGTTTTCCTCAACCTTGGAAAATCTGTGGTCACTCTATCTTTATTTTATTTATTTTTTGCCTTCTCTCATCTTTTTGCCCTCTATAATACTCTTAACATTTGTTTATTTTGAGAGAGAGAGAGAGAAAGAAAGAGAGAGAGAGAGACAGAGAGAGAGAATCCCATGCAGGCTCCACACTGTCAGCAAGAGCCTGATGTGGGGGCTCAAACTCACCAACCTTGAAATCATGACCTGAGCTGAAATCAAAAGTTGGATGTTTCCGCTCTCCAATATTCTTTATAACACTTCGGGCCCTTTTTCTTTTCATTATTTAATTTTAGATAGATTCTATCATAGTGGCTTCAAGTGTGCTAACCTTTTCTTGTATACTTTCTAATTTGTCATTCATCCCATCCAGTGCATTTCTCGTTTCAGATATTGGGTCTTTTTTTTATATCTTTCATGTCCCTACTAAACTTTTGAACATATAGAATAGTTATAATCACTATTTTTTTAATTTTTAAAATGTTTTTATTTATTTTTGAGACAGAGAGAGACAGAGCATGAGCAGGGGAGGGGCAGAGAGAGAGGGAGACAAAGAATCCAAAGCAGGCTCCAGGCTCTGAGCTGTCAGCACAGAGTCCAATGCGGGGCTCAAACTCACAGACTGCGAGATCATAACCTGAGCTGAAGTCGGACGCTTAACCGACTGAGCCACCCAGGCATCCCATATAATCATTATTTTTAATTAATTTTATTTTTATATTCTTCTAAATTTATGTGCTATTATAAAAATAATATGGAAACAGCTTGTATTCTGTCTCCAACTTCCTATCATGGTTATATTTGGCAAAATTATGATACAGCTTCATACCAAGGTATTGACATTTATACAATCAAGATACCTTACTTTAGTGTCTTTACTTTACTTCCAGTATACTTTACATGCATCACACAAGGATGCTTCATATCAAGGCCTTTGATAATTTTCCCCTCCTTAATGCCCCCGACCCCCATCTGTGACCCCTGGCAATCATTCATCTATTTTCCATATCTATAATTGTGTCATATACAGAACATTACATAAACATATTTATGTAGTATATAATCTTTAAGATAATTTCTTTCACACAGAATAATTCCCATGATGTCCATCCAAGTAGTACAAATATGAGTTGCTTCCTCCTTCTTATTGCTAAGTAGCATTCCAAAGTATGGATATTGCAGAGTTTATTTAACCATACACTCATTGAAATACATTTAAGTTGTTTCTTTTTCTTTCTTTCCTTCTTTCTTTTTTCTATTATGAATAAAGATGCTATGAATAGTTCTCATTCTTCTGGGATAAACACCAAAAAAATGCAATTGCTGGGGTATATTGGTAAGTGCATATTGTTGGTTTTTATTATGAAAAACTTCAAACTTATTTTATGGAGTGGTTATATCATTTTACATTCCCACCAGAAATGCATGAGTGATTCATTTTCTCTGCATCTTAATTAGCATTTGATATTATAACTATTTTTCATTTTAGTCATTCTGATAAGTATTGCAGTGATATCTCATTTTGGTTTTAATTTGCCTTTCCCAAATGGTTAGCAATGTTAAACGTCTTTTCATGTGCTTATTTGCAACCTTTATATACCCTTTGGTAAAATGCCTGTTCATATCTTTTTCCCATTTTCCAATGGGATTATTATTATTATATTATACATATATACACAAGCACACACACACATACAAATCATTTTAGATATTTGGATTGCAAATATTTTTCTCTAGATCTGTAATTTGTAATTTCATCTTCTTCACAAGGTCTTTCATAGAGCAGTCATTCTGAACTTTCATTAGGTCCAATTTACCTTTTTTTTTTTCCTTTTATGGATTGTGCTTTGGTTTCCAGTAAAGGAACTTTTGTCTAGTATTTATTTGGTGATTTTCTCCTATGTTTTTTTCTAAAAGCTTAAAGTTTCATATTTAATTCTGTGAATGTGAAATGTAAAATATTTGTGTAAGGTAAAATACTGCAGTAAAGGTGTTTTTTTTAATTTTGTTTGTTTTTGCTTTTAGTTTATGTATGTTCAATTGAATTATTTTATACATTTGTGAAGAAAGCTTGACATATCTATGTGGTTTTATTTCTGGGTTCCCTATTCTGTTCCATTGATCTATGTGTCAATTTCATTGCCAATACCATGCGTTCATGATTACTGTGGCTGTAGGATGGGCCTAAATATTGGGGAAAGTCATTCTAAAACATTATTTTCTTTTTAAAAAGTGTTTTACTTATTCCAGGCCTTACCTTTACATATACATTTTAGAATAAGTTTATCTATGTCCACAAATACATTGCTGTGATTTTGATAGAAATTGCATTAAACCTATAGAAAAGCTTGAAGCATGTTTTCATCCTCACTATGTTGTTATCCCATTCACTAAGACAGTATGTCTTTTCATTCATATGGGTCTTCTTTGATTTCTTTTATCCGCATTTTGAAATTTTTAGCATACAGATCCTGTATGTGTTCTGTTAAGTTATGCATAGGTATTTCACTTTCTTGGGAGTGATGAAATCCAAATGGCATTCTGATTTTATTTTTGTTTTTCATGTTTTTAACATACAGAAATGAGATTGATTCTATATGTTGTAGCCTGTGACTTTCCAAGCTCACTTATTAGTTCTTGTAGGATTTTTATAGATTCTTGGGATTTTCTATGTAGACAATCATGTCATTTTCAAATAAGGAGAGTTTTATTTATTCCTTTCCAGTCTGTATGAGTTTTCTTTCCTTTTTTTTTTTTTTTGTCTTATTGTAGTGTCTAGAACTTTCAGTAGTATGTTGTAAAGACTAGTGGAACTAGATATCATTGACTTGTTCCCAATCTTAACAGAAAAGCACTCAGTCTTTTACCATTAACATTAAATTATAAGACATTAAAAATGATGCTAGGTGTAGATACTTTATAGATGTGTTTATCAACTTAAGAAAGTCCCCCTCAATTCCTACTTTGCTGTAGAGGGGCCAACATGGTGGAGAAGTAGGGAGATCCATACTTCCCATGGCTCTCAAACAAAGAAGTGCAGAAGCTAAAGGACTTTGAACACCAGAGCCTGGGACAAAAAGAGACTGAATCTACTAGGAAGAAAATGGGAAAGCTGGAAAAAAGATAAGTGGGTAACTGCCAAGTGGGGGAGATTAAAAAAAAAGGCCATGTAGGCATGGAGGGGAGGGGCCCCATTCTTCAGCGAGACAAAGGAAAGAGAAAGAGCAGCTAGGGAAGTGTAGAACTGTATGTGGACAAGAGAAAGACCTCAGACTGAGACTGAGAGGGATCCGATCTCTAACTGCGGGGCTTTATTCAGACTGTGACCGGCTCCCTGTTTGTGCACCTGGAGAGGAGGGAAGCCAGGGGCCTGGGTGCAGTGGTAGAACAGGGGTTCAGTCCAAAGTTGGAAATAGTGAGTGGTTCCCTCCCTGGAGGGCTGCGTGATAGTACAAAGCCTGCCTGCATCCGCCACCCCCGGGCTCAGTGGCTGGGCCGAGGGGAAAGTCTGCAGGAAGAAAAGGTGGCTGTCTCCCTGGAGTTCTATGGGAAAAGACAAAGCCTGCCTGTGTCCACCATCCCTGAGGCTCACAGCCAGGGCGGCAGCTCTCAGTCCGAAACAGGAGAAGGAGGTCCTCCCTGAAGTACAGGGCACAAAGCCATCTGGGACCACATATTGGCACACTGAGAGGCACTTCCCCAGTGCCAGAGTGCAGAGTGGAACTTTGAATCCTACCCAAGCACAGGGTCAGTGGAGTTGGTGAAGCCTGAAGGACTGCCTTGTCAGAGCCCACAACACAGTGAGGACAACTCAAAAGGAGTCCACTGGGTCCAGCTCCGAGGAAAAGAGACTGGGGGATCACCGTTATCCCACCCTGACCTGCCCCAACCCAAGGCGGGCCTGAAGGATCACTCCCAGGAACCATAATGGAGGTGGGTCCAGATTACACCAAAACACACCCCTTCCAAATGGGTAACTGTGTATCCACCTAACCAGCACAGACTCTGCAGAAAGCTCCTCCTGACAAACGCTGCAGCATTGCCTAGGTTAACTCTAGGTCAATTCTGGATATATAGATATATTCTCTCCTCACGACCCCCATTTCTCCTCCTTATCTCTTTCCTCCCCTATGCTGGTTACTCTGGTTACTGGTCTGTATAAACAGACAATTTAATCCATTGTCTTGATACATGTTCTACACCCCCTTCTTTACACTCTTTTCTTTCTCTCTGGAATAATCAAGCCATACAGTTTCTCTGTCTGGGTAACTTTATCTTCGTTTCGTTTTCCCTGCCTCCTTCTTTATTTTTCTTTCTCTCTCTCTGGATTCAGCCTGTTAGTCTCCCTGCCTACTCAATGTTTATTTTTTTCTCTCCCTCTCCCCCACTCCTGTCATTTCTCTCTTTGTATGTGCTCTTCCATCAGCACTGCTTCCACCCTCATCTTTACTTGTAGTCGGTGTTTTGGGGTTTTTCGTTACTTACTCCTTAGTTTTTTGGTTTTGTTTATTTGTATGTTTGTGTTATCTGTTTGTGTGTTTGCGTGTTTTTTTCTCCTATTTATCTATCTGTTTTCCTTTACATGGAAACTCCAAGGAACAAATCAAAGGACACCTGGTGGAGGGTACAAAATGTCATTACAAGTTAGGTAATAAAATAATCAAAGTCACAACAAAGTAACAATCTGAAAAAACACCTTCTGAAAGGCCAGGCCCTGGACAGTGTATTACTCTCCTTTAATATAGCAGTGCTCGCAGGTGCAGAGCACACAAGCTTTTAAAATGCATAAGGAACAGAAAACTAGCCAAAATGATGAAATGGAAGAATTCTCCTCAAAAGAAATTCTAGAAGTAGAGATAGCAAATGGATTGATCAAAACTGATTTAAGCAACATAGCAGAACAAGAATTTAGAATAATAGTCATACAATCAATCACTGGGCTTGAAAAAAGCATAGAGGACAACAGAGAATCTATTGCTACAGAGATCTAGGGACTAAAAAATAGTCATGAGGAACTGAACACTGCTATAAAAGAGGTGCAAAATAAAATGGAGGCGGCCATAGCATGGATTGAAGAGGCAGAGGAGAGAATAGGTGAATTAGAAGACAAAATTGTGGAAAAAGAGGAAGCTGAGAAAAAGAGAGATAAAAAAATCAGGAGTATGAGGGGAGAATTAGAGAACTAAGTGATGCAATCAAATGGAACAATATCTATATGGTAAGAATTCCAGAAGAAGAAGAGAGAGAAAGGGGCTGAAGGTGTACTTGGATAAATCATAGCTGAGAACTTCCCTGATCTGGGGAACGAAAAAGGCATTGAAATCCAAGAGGCACAGGGAACTCCCTTCAGGCATAACTTGAATCGATCTTCTGCACGACATATCATAGTGAAACTGGCAAAATACAAGCATAAGGAGAAAATTCTGAAACCAGCTAGGGATAAACAGGCCCTAACATACAAAGGTAGACACATAAGGGTACTAGCAGACCTATCTACTGAAACGTGGCAGGCCAGAAGGGAATGGCAGGAAATCTTCAATATGGTGAACAGAAAAAATATGCAGTCGAGAATCCTTTACCCAGCAAGTCTGTCATTCAGAATAGAAGGAGAGATAAAAGTATTCCCAAACAAACAAAAACTGAAGGAATTCATCACCACTAAACCAGTCCTACAAGAGATCCTAAGGGGGACTCTGTGAGTGAAATGTTGCAAGGACCACAAAGTACCAGAGACATCTCTACAGGCATGAAACCTACAGACATCACAATGACTCTAAACCCATACCTTTCTATAATAACACTGAATGTATATGGACTAAATGCACCAACCAAAAGACATAGGGTATCAGAATGGATGAAAAAAAGAAAAAAAAAACCACAAGATCCATCTATCTGCTGTCTACAAGAGACTCATTTTAGACCTGAGGACACCTTCAGATTGAAAGTGAGGGGATGGAGAAGTATCTATCATGCTACTGGAAGTCAAAAGCTGGAGTAACCATACTTATATCAGACAAACTAGACTTTAAATTAAAGGTTGTAACAAGAGATGAAGAAGGGCATTATATAATAATTAAAGGATCTGTTTGTCAGGAAGAGCTAACAATTATAACTGTCTATGCACTGAATACGGGGGGCCCCCAAATATACAAAAAGATTAATCACAAACATAAGCAAACTATTGATAAGAATGTAGTAATTGCAGGGGACTTTAATACCCTACTTACAGCAATGGATAGATCATCTAGACACAGGATCAATACGAAGCAAGGGCCCTGAATGATACATTGGATCAGATGGACTTGACAGATATATTTAGAACTCTGCATCCCAAAGCAACAGAATATACTTTCTTCTTGAGTGCACATGGAACATTCTCCAAGATAGATCACCTACTGGGTCACAAAACAGACCTTCATAAGTATGAGAGAATTGAGATCATACCATGCACACTTTCAGTTCACAATGCAATGAAACTTGAAATCAACCACAGAAAAAGTTTTCAAAACCTCCAAAAGCATGGAGGTTAAAGAACACCCTACTAAATAATGAATGGGTCATCCAGGCAGTTAGAGAAGAAATTTAAAAAATATATGGAAACAACTGAAAATGAAGACAACAATCCAAATGCTTTGGGATGTAGCCTAGGCAGTCCTGAGAGGAAATACATTGCAATCCAGGCCTATCTCAAGAAACAAGAAACATCCCAAGTACAAAATCTAACAGCACACCCAAAGGAACTAGAAGCAGAACAGCAAAGAGACCCCAAACCCAGCAGAAGAAGAGAAATAATAAAGATCACAGGAGATAAACACTATAGGATCTAACAAAAAACGGTGGAGCAGAACAATGAAACCAAGAGTTGTTTTTTGAAAAAATAAACAAAATTGATAAACCTCTAGCCAGACTTCTCCAAAAGAAAGGGAGATGACCCACACAGATAAAATCATGAATGAAAATGGAATTATTACAACCAGTCCCTCAGAAACACAAGCAATTATCAGGGAATACTATGAAAAATTATATGCCAACAAACTGGACAACCTGGAAGAAATGGAAAAATTCCTAAACACCCACACACTTCCAAAACTCAAATGGGAAGAAATAGAAAATTTGAACAGACACATAACTAGTGAAGGAATTGAATCAGTTATCAAAAATCTCCCAACAAATAAGAGTCCATGACCAGATGGCTTCCCTGGGGAATTCTCCCAGACATTTAGAGCAGAGATAATACCTATCCTTCTCAAGCTGTTCCAAAAAATAGAAAGGGAAGGAACACTTCCAGACTCATTCTGTGAAGCCAGCATTACTTTGACTCCCAAAGCGGACAGAGACCAGCAAAAAAAAAAAAAAAAAAAAAAAAAAAAAAAAAAAAAAAAAGGAGAACCACAGGCCAATATGCCTGATGAATATGGATGCACAAATTCTCAACAAGATACTAGCAAATAGAAATCAACAGCATATAAAAAGAATTATTCACCATGATCAAGTGGGATTCATTCCTGAGCTGCAGGGCTCGTTCAATATTTGCAAATCGATCGATGTGATATATCACACTAATTAGAGAAAAGACAAGAACCATATGATCCTGTCAATCAATGCAGAAAATGCATTTGACAAAATACAGCATCCTTTCTTAATAAAAACCTTCGAGAAAGTCGGGATAGAAGGAACACACTTAAACATCTTGAAAGGCCTTTATGAAATGCCTACAGCTAATATCATCCTCAATGGGGAAAAACTGAGAACTTTCCCCCTGAGATCAGGAACACGACAGGGATGTCCACTCTCACCGCTGTTGTTTAGCACAGTGTTGGAAGTTCTAGCATCAGCAATCAGACAACAAAAGGACATCAAAGGCATCCAAATTGGCAAAGATGAAGTCAAGATTTCACTTTTTGGAGATGGCATGATATTATACATGGAAAACCTGACAGACTCCACCAGAAGTCTGCTAGAACTGATACATGAATTCAGCAAAGTCACAGGATACAAAATTAATGTACAGAAATCGTTGCACTTTTATACACTAATAGTGAATCAACAGAAATACAAATAAATAAACTGATCCCACTCACAATTGCACCAAGAAGCATAAAATACCTAGGAATAAACCTAACCAAAGATGTTAAAGATCTGTATGCTGTAAACTACAGAAAGCTTATGAAGGAAATTGAAGAAGACACAAAGGGAAAAACATTCAATGCTCATGGATTGGAAGAATAAATATTATTAAGATGTCAATACTACCCAAAGCTGTCTACTCATTCAAAGCAATCCTAATCAAAATTGCACCAGCATTCTTCTCGAAGATAGAACAAGCAATCCCAAAATTTGTATGGAAGCACAGAAGACCCCGAATAGCCAAAGTAATATTGAAGAAGAAGACCAAAGCGGGAGGCTTCACAATTCCAGACTTTATTCTCCAGTACAAAGCTGTAATCATCAAGACAGCATGGTATTGGCACAAAAACCAACACATAGACCAATGGAATAGATAGAGACTCCAGAATTGGACCCACAAACGTATGCCCAACTAATCTTTGACAAAGCAGGAAAGACTATCCAATGGAAAAAAGACAGTCTCTTTAACAAATGGTGCTGGTAGATCTGGACAGCAACATGCAGAAGAATGAAACTAGACTGCTTTCTTACACCATTTACAAAAGTAAACTCAAAATGGATGAAGGACCTGAATGTGAGACAGGAAACCATCAAAACCCTAGAGGAGAAAGCAGGAAAACACGTCTCAGACCTCAGCCACAGCAATTTCTTACTTGACACATCTCCAAAGGCAAGGGAATTAAAAGCAAAAATGAACTATTGGGACCTCATCAAGATAAAAAGATTCTTCACTGCAAAGGAAACAATCAACAAAACTAAAAGGCAACTGACAGAATGGGAAAAGATGTTTGCAAATGACATAGCAGACAAAGGGCTAGTATCCAAAATCTATAAAGAAGTCACCAAACTCCACACCCGAAAAACAAATAATCCAGTGAAGTAATGGGCAGAGGACATGAATAGACAGTTCTCTAAAGAAGACATCCAGATGGGCAACAGGCACATGAAAATATGCTCAACATCACTCCTCATCAAGGAAATACAAATCAAAACCACACTGAGATAGCATCTCACGCAGGTCAGAGTTGCTAAAATGAACAAATCAGGTGACTATAGATGCTGGAGAGGATGTGGAGAAAGGGGAACCCTCTTGCACTGTTGGTGGGAATGCAAGCTGGTGCAGCCACTCTGGAAAACAGTGTGGAGGTTCCTCAAAAAATTAAAAATAGATCTACCCTATGACCCAGCAATAGCACTGCTAGGAATTTCCCCAAGGGATACAGGAATGCTGATGCATAGGGGCACTTTTACCTCAAAATTTACAGCAACACTTTGAGCAATAGCCTATTAATGGAAAGAGTCTAAATGTCCATTAACTCATGAATGGATAAAAAAGATGTGGTTTATATATACAATGGATTACTACTTGACAATGAGAAAGAATGAAATCTGGCCATTTGTAGCAACATTGATGGAACTGGAGAGTGTTATGCTAAGTGAAATAAGTTAGGCAGAGAAAGACAGATAACATATGTTTTCACTCATATGTGCAACCTGAGAAACTTAACAGAAGACCAGGGGGAGTGAAAGCGGGGGGAAAGTTACAGGGAGGGAAGGAGGCAATCCATAAGAGACTCTTAAATACTGAGAACAAACTGAGGGTTGATGGGGGTGGGGGTGAGGGGAAAGTGGGTGATGGGCATTGAGGAGGGTACCTGTTGGAATGAGCACTGGGTGTTGTATGGAAACCAATTTGACAATAAATTATATATATATATATATATATATTATATTATATATATGTTACATATATATTATACATATGTTCACTAAGAAATTTGATCGTGAATAAGTGTTGACTTTTGTCAAATTTTTTTAACTAAAATAATGTGCAATTATGATTTTCCTGTATACCCTGTTGGTATGGCAAATTACACTAGTTTATTTTCAAATGTTGAACCCAGCCACAAATATCAGTAATAAACCCCACTTTATCATGGTGCATAATTTGTTTTATATTGCTGGTTTCATTTGTCTAATATTTTCTTGAGATTTTACATGTAAGTTCATTAGAGATAATGGTGTCTAAATTATTGCTCCTCCTTTTCTCCTCCCCCTCCTCCTCCTCCTTTCTTTCTCCTTCCCTCCACCTCTCTCCCTTCCTCCTCCTCCTCCTTCTCTTCCTCCTACTCCTTCTTCTTCTTTTCTCTCTTTCTCTCTGTCTCTGGTACAGTCTTTTATTTATTTTTTGTTTTTTTAAATTTTTTTTTAGTTTCAAGACAATACTTAATAGTTGTCTCACAAAATGAGTTGGGAATGTGTTAGATATGTTCCTCTCCTATTTTAAGAGATTGTGTAGAACTGGTGTTAATTATCCTTTTAAGTTTGGTAGAATCCTCCTGTGAAAATATCTGGACCAGACAATTTTAGCTGGGCTGGGGTGCTCTTTACTACATAATTTGGTTTCATTAGTAGTTATAGGATCATCAGGTTGTATATTTCCTTTCATGTCAGTTTTGGTAGTTTCTGGTTTTTAAGGAATGCAAGTCTTATCATGCTTTTAATGGGAGCAGAATCTATAGGGATATGTCCTGTTTTATTTCTGATATTGATAGTGTGTGCTTTTCTTTCCTCTTATCTTAGTCACTCTTCCTACATGTTTATCAATTTAATTAATTTCTTTTCAGAGAAACAGGTTTCAATTTCATTGCTTTTTTCCTATTTCTTTCTCAATATTTCATTGATTATTACTCTTATCTTTATTATTCATTTCCTTCTCCTTGTCTGGGGTTTATTATACCTTCTTTAGTTTCCTGAAGTAGAAACTTACGTTATTGATTTGAGACCCATCTTCTTTTGTGAGATAAGCATTTACTGCTCTAAATTTCATTTTTTGGGACTACTTTGGCTGCATCCCACTAATGTTGATATGTTGCATTTTTATTTAGTTCCATGAATTTTTTTATTTCCTGTGAGACTTCTTTTTTAATCTATGGAGTATTTAGAAATATGTTGACAAATTTATATTTCTTTATCTTATTGGTTTCTAATTTTATTCCACTGTGGTCAGAGAATATACTATGTATGATTTCAATTCCTGCTGACGTTTGTTCTATGGCCTGAAATATGATCTATATTGCTGAATATTCCTTGGATACTGATCTATATTGCTGAATGTTCCTTGGATACTTGAAAAAAGTGTATTTTATTTTTGTTGGTTGGAATGTTATATATATATGTCAACAGCCATGATTGTGTTGTTCAGTTCTTCTATATCCTTGACAATTTTATGCCTCCTTGTTCCATCAAGTGGTGTTTTGAAGTCCTCAACTATAATTGTGGATTTGCCTATTTCTCCTTTAGGCTTTGTAAATTTTTTGCTTCATGTATTTTGAGGCACACACACTTAGGAGTGTTACATATTCCTGGTGGATTGATTATGTAATAGCCTTTTTTGTCTCAGAGAGTTTTCTTTGCTCTAAAGTATACTTTATATGACATTAGTCTAGTCAAACCTGCTTTCTTCCTTTATTGATGTTTGCATGGTGTATCTTTTCCATTCCTTTTACCTTTAACGTATCTATGTGACTGTATTTGAACTGAGTTACCTCTATAGAGCATATTATTAAATTATATATTTTAGGGGCGCCTGGGTGGCGCAGTCGGTTAAGCGTCCGACTTCAGCCAGGTCACGATCTCGCAGTCCGTGAGTTCGAGCCCCGCGTCAGGCTCTGGGCTGATGGCTCAGAGCCTGGAGCCTGTTTCCGATTCTGTGTCTCCCTCTCTCTCTGCCCCTCCCCCGTTCATGCTCTGTCTCTCTCTGTCCCAAAAATAAATAAAAACGTTGAAAAAAAAATAAAAAAAAATTATATATTTTAGAATCCATTCTGTCAATTCCTATCTTTTAATTAGTTCATTCAGATGATTTATATTTAAAGTAAGCATTGATATTTTAGACTGTATACCGACCATTTTATTATTTGTTCTCTCTTTTGTTTCCTGTTTTTTCTTTCTCCCTCTCTCTCTTTTTTAACTTTCCTGAGTTAATTTTTTTAAGATTCCACACTGATTTATTTGCAACATTTTGAGAGCATCACTTCACATTATTGTTAGTAGCATTCTAAATATTATAATATGCAAATCTATATAGTCTATTGGTATCAAGATTTTACTACTTTAGGTGGAGAACAGAAACTTTATGTTCATTTAGGGGCCTTTATTGTCCTTCTTTTAAAATATAATTGTCCTAAGGGCTAGTATCTAAAATCTATAAAGAGCTCACCAAACTCCACACCCGAAAAACAAATAACCCAGTGAAGAAATGGGCAGAAAACATGAATAGACACTTCTCTAAAGAAGACATCCAGATGGCCAACAGGCACATGAAAAGATGTTCAGCGTCGCTCCTTATCAGGGAAATACAAATCAAAACCACACTCAGGTATCACCTCACGCCAGTCAGAGTGGCCAAAATGAACAAATCAGGAGACTATAGATGCTGGAGAGGATGTGGAGAAACGGGAACCCTCTTGCACTGTTGGTGGGAATGCAAATTGGTGCAGCCGCTCTGGAAAGCAGTGTGGAGGTTCCTCAGAAAATTAAAAATAGACCTACCCTATGACCCAGCAATAGCACTGCTAGGAATTTACCCAAGGGATACAGGAGTACTGATGCATAGGGGCACTTGTACTCCAATGTTTATAGCAGCACTCTCAACAATAGCCAAATTATGGAAAGAGCCTAAATGTCCATCAACTGATGAATGGATAAAGAAATTGTGGTTTATATACACAATGGAATACTACGTGGCAATGAGAAAAAATGAAATATGGCCTTTTGTAGCAACGTGGATGGAACTGGAGAGTGTGATGCTAAGTGAAATAAGCCATACAGAGAAAGACAGATACCATATGGTTTCACTCTTATGTGGATCCTGAGAAACTTAACAGGAACCCATGGGGGAGGGGAAGGAAAAAAAAAAAAAAAGGACGTTAGAGTGGGAGAGAGCCAAAGCATAAGAGACTGTTAAAAACTGAGAACAAACTGAGGGTTGATGGGGGGTGGGAGGGAGGGGGGGTGGGTGATGGGTATTGAGGAGGGCACCTTTTGGGATGAGCACTGGGTGTTGTATGGAAACCAATTTGTCAATAAATTTCATATATAAAAAAAATAAAATAAAAAAAAAATAATGGGGAAAAAAAAATAAAATAAAATATAATTGTCCTAAGTATATCCTCTTTATACACTGAACATCAAATATCAAATATCAAATGACATTACAATTTTGTAATTGTAATTTGGTTCAGCCATTTAATATGATTTAAAATGGTAACGACAAGTGGGATGGTTTATGTTCTTTTACTTATGATTGTTTAAGACTTCTGTTATCATTTCCCTTTTATATAGAAATATTTCCTTTAATCATTCTCAAAGGGTAGGCTTCCTAGTAACAAATTGTCTTAGTTTTTCTTTGATAATTTGTTTATTTCTCCTTCATTACTAAGAGATATTTTTCACTATATAAAATCACAGTTGACAATTCTTTCCTTTCAGTATCTGAAAACTATTGTACCACTTCCTACTGGTCTAGATGGTTTCATATAAGAAATTTGCTGTCATTCAAACTGGTATTCCTCTATAATTTCTCTCCATTTGCTTCAAGATTAACTCTTATCTCTAGTTTCCAGAAGTTTAATTATGATGGGTCTCAGCATGGATTTCTTTGGGATTATTCCACTTAGGGTTGTTTTGAATCCGTACATTTATACCTTTTGACAAATTTGAGGATTTTTAGCCATCATGTCTTCAAATACATTTAAGCTCCACTTGCTCTCTCTTCTCTTTGGGGACTCCAGTGACATAAATGTTAGCTCTTTTGGGGCACCTGGATGACTTACTTGGTTGAGCATCCGACTCTTGATTTTGGCTCAGGTCATGATCTCACAGTTCATGGAACAGAACCCTGCATTGGGATCTGTAGTGGAGACTGCTTGGGATTCTCTTTCTCCCTCACTCTCTGCCCCTCTTCTCCTTGCCTTCCTCCTTCCCTCTCTATCTCAAAATAAGTAAATAAACTTGAAAAAAAATGTTAGCTCTTTTGTTATGGTCCCACAGATCCTTGAGTTGTTTATTTTTTTTTTCAGTATAGTTTCTCTTTGTTGTACAAACTGGGTAAATTTTGTTAATTATCCTCAGGTTCACTGATTTTATCTATGTCATTCCCACTCTACTATTAAGCCCATCCAGCAAGCTTTTAAATTTTCAGTTATTATATTTGTCAGTTCCATCATTTCTGTATTTTAATAATTTGGTTTTTTGGCTAGATTTTCTATTTTCTCACTTGTTTTAAGAATGTCTATCATTGCTCACTGAAGCACTCTGTGATATCTGCTTTAAAATCCTTGTCAGACAATTGCACCATTTGATTCATCTCAGTTTTGGCTTTTCTTGTTCAAGTTGTGATTATCCTGGTTTTTGAAATGATGAGTGATTTTTCCATTATACCCTGGATATTTGGTGCACTATATTGGGACACTATGGATCCCATTTAATATTTTTTTTAGTAAACAGTTTCCATGTACAGATATGGCTTAAGGGACAGGCAGGTGTGAATGTTCAGGTTCTCACTAGTTCTACCTACAGCATCCCCTGAAAGGTGGGGTACCATCTCATTGTGGTGCATCAGAGTAGAAGGACATCCTCTTCCTTGGTCCCACTAGAACCTTTATTGGGACAGGGGTGCACTGGACTCACAACACCTCATCACATCTGAGTTGGAGTGTAAGATCAGATTCCTGCTAAGACCCAATGACACCAGGTAGGGCTGAAGCAGAAGGCTAATCACTATGCTTTATTACTATAAGATGGGAGTGAAAGTTCTTCTCACCAAGGGGCTCCACTGACACAGTGGCAGATGGGGAAGAAAAACAAATTGGCCACTAGGGTTTACTCCCACTATCTTATGTCTCACTGATGGAATCTAGGCAGCCCAGCTTCCTCCTTTTATCTTTTAGAGGTGTCCTGCATGTGTTTATTGTATTATGTTCATGGATTTTCCTTTGTGAGGGGGGAGAACCTGGAAGGAACAAGGCTATTCCATCTTGATCAGAACTAGAAGTCCTATAACTATTTTAATGCACTTGTTTGCTAATTCTAACATCTGTTTCAATCCTGGAACAATTTTGATGGATTCATTTCTTTCATTATGGCTCCTATTTTCAGGATTTTGTGCATGTCTAGTAAATTCTGATTGGGTTCCAGACATTACAAATTTGACCATGCTGGGATCTCGGCACTTTTGCTTTCCTGTAAATATGCTTCAGCTTTATTTTGGGATGTTGTTTAGTTATTTGGAAACAGTTTGATCTTTTTGAATCTTGCTTTTTAAGATTTATTAAGTGGAACCAGAGCTGGGCTCAGTCTGCCAATCTATCTAGTAGGAACAGGGAACTTCCAGCCCCTTTTAAGGGTGGAAGGAGCTAGGAAGTATGAGGCTCCTTTTGGGTTGTTATTCCTTCAGCCTCAAGCATTTTCCTCATCAGCATACATGGATCAGAATACTCTTGTATGTTTGAGCGGGACTCTACAGATCTCTAGGGGTCTTTCTATGTAGCTCTCTCCTCTACAGTACTGTATTTTGTGAACTCTAGGCATCTTGGTCTCCCCAGACTCTGCTCTGCCTCCTTCATTCAGGGTCAATAGCAGGCTCTGCCTGAGTTCCCCTCCCTGCATCATATCCTGGAAACTCTCTCAATGCAGTGAACAGGGCCAATCATAGGGAGTACTCATTTGTTTCTCATCCCTCTGGGACCACAGCCATTAATTGTCTAAAACCCAGTGTCTTGAAAACAACCGTCTCGTATATTTTATTTATTTATTTATGGTAGAAACATAAAAAACACAAAAATATTTGGTTGTTCCAGGTGGAATGGTAAATCCTATCCTTGTTACTCCATCATGTATAATCAGTATCATTATCATTTAATTATACTCTTCCTATTTTTAGCAGACTGTGTTTTTTCCAAACACTTCTATATTTTGCAGCTGATCTTATTCTCATTCTCAGCCTGTGAAAGTGATTAGGTGAGTGTTTTACGAAGGAATCTTGCACACAGAGTAAGTGTTTTGCCTGTTTCTCTGTCCTAAGTGGAAAGCTTTCACATTCCTGCCCAGCCTACAGTCATCATCAATGCTGTCTCTGTAGTGTTTGATCACTCTATATAAAATATAAACAGCTGAGGGTGCAGGTTACACTTTTCCTTTATCCTTTGGCAGTTAATATTTCTAAGTTCTCCACTGGATGACTTACTCATTAGTTTATCCTACTAGGCACACATGATTACTCGTTGCATTAGTTTTATCTTTCAAGTATATATTATAAATGAGCAACAAAAAGGTAGTTTATACAGTACAGTCCCATATTTGTACATATGGAAATTACCATTTAAAGAAAACCAGAGCAGTAAGCATCACTTGGAGAAAGAAGTCAAGAGAGCTGTCTCATGTACCCAATTCTTAAATAGACTCCACATAAATAGAAAATTTGATAATCACACTTCCATAATTATCTATTTTACTTTAGTCAAACATAATGTTTAATGTTCTGCTCAGGATCAGTGATCTGAAATCACCTGCCCTACTTATTCAAGACATTTATTACCTGCTAATTTATAGTAGGTCTGATATTTACACTATCCCTCAAATTTTGAGTTATATGATTTCATTCCATGCCATTAATCTTTGAAAATCACTATTCAATTTATTTGTACGTTAAGTAAATGTAAGCATTCTCAGTTATTTTCTTTTTGAGACAATTGTTTTCAATCATTAAATATTCTGATGTAAAAAATAATAATGTAAAAATATTCACCTTACAATTCTCTTTCTTACATAATCTTTCTAAAGAAGTGAATAAAAACAACCCATAGAACAATGTACCTGGATATAACTGCAATCACTCTCAACATATAGGAATTAAGAAATATCTTTTTAGTTCTTTAACTTTCCTGTACAAACTTACGAAAGAATTCTCAATTAGAGATATCCTGTCCCACAGAAGATTTGAAGCTGATCTGCTTCCAGTCTTCCCAACTTGGAATTGCCAACATAAAATTGGGTGATTTTTTTTTTCTCTTGCTACACTAGAGAAAGTGGGAGGCAGAAATCCTGGTGACTTCAGTATCTTGGTGATGAGACCACATCAGTGGAAATGTATCCCTCATGATCTCATTTAATATAGGACCAGCCTGGAGCACAAATTCCATCTGTTACAGAATCTCATCATCAATCTTTCTACAATTGACTCAATGAACAAGTAGATAGCAGGTGATCAATAAAATATGGGAAGGACACACACAAGTGTTCTGAAGACCAGAGAAAGGTGTGAGCCTGAATTGATCATGGAAGGACTTATGGAAACATCATGCTCAACCACTTAACCAGGCCAGGCTAGAAACTCAACTGGCAAAGCACATGTATCTGGTATTTGTTTTCCTTGTGAATATATAGAAGTTTGTATCTGGTGTTGGTGAGGCAGGAACTTGGAAACCTGCACCTCCCACTTGGCTTCACTCATCTGGGTTCCAGTGGCTCAGTCTCCCTAAAGCCTTATGAGCGAGCGTTGTTTCTTGCTCAGCCTGACCTTCTCCAGAAGCTGCACTTAGACCCTACATATCAGCTGATGTCATCTATGAGCAAAGTCCCTGGCTCAGAGGCGATTTCTTCCCTCTAGCACCTCTCAGGTGCTGCAGGCCATCCTCAGTCACCTCATCTCCTTAGACCACTTCTGGTCTGTTCCATATCCCACAGCTACCATCACAGGCTGGAATATCTCAGAGCAGGGAAATCCCTTTGGGCTTGACCTGGGGCAACTATTCACAGCCCCATCTAGTCATCCTCTTGTGCACACACGCAACAGTACACATCTTTCTCTGGTTTGTGTGTAGAATACTATTTACTGTGAAAGGAAAATTATTTTAAGAGTTAGACATGAAGATAGTAAAGCCTGCCCACAGCTGGGCAGTAAGAACACCACTGGCAAACACTAGGCAGATGCCATGATATTGATGCCCAGAGGCTGGGTAAGCAGGGCTGTCAGGATTAGAAGTGTGCTGGGCCCCAGCTTCCTTTCTTTTCCTGTCCATCTTCTCAGAAGAATGAGGAAAGCATTCCACCAAGTGAGTAGTTCCCAGGGGCACACTTCTATTTCTCCTATTTTCATCATGAAGGCACTAAGGTTTTTTTGTCTATGACACCATTACATGTCTTTTGCCAAGTATAAAACTGTTCATTTGTGTAATTGTAGCAGTATCTTTTTATGAGAAAATGTCCCATTTGGTTTGTAGCTCTCTGTCAGTGCCTCATGCCAAGCTTTCTGGGGCACAGGCAACCATAACACCAAATCAGTCAGGACCCCAAATATCTTATCTGCCACACAAAGCCTCAGAGGTGAAACATTTAAGAGAGGAGAAGATAATTTGAAATACAGTACATTTTTATGACTCTATACAGATGAAGGATCATTTCATTTTTTGTTGTACTAAGGAATATGTTACCCTTCATTTGTATGCAAAAAGTCACAATGCACATAATATTTTAAGAGACTTTCATATAATTTTTTTCATCAACTCGGTATAAACTGAATTATTTTTGTGGATATTTAAAAATCTTCCATGAGCCAGTACATAAGGCAGTACTACAAGGTTTCATAAGACTTTAAGATCATTGCTTTCCAGTCTAAAATAGATGTAAGGATATTGCTAAGAGGAAACTGAGGGGAGACCAAAGGATCTGCTGACATATAAAAATGTTTAATTTAAAGTCAAGTGTTCTGCTATAGGACTGAATGAACAAGGCAAGCATCTACAGTATAAGAAAGAAGGTCACATCTCTTTCACTAAGCAATGGTTGTTACAAAGCACATTCTCTTTATAAATAACAGTTACAAATAAAATACTTATTCTGTTTAGCAGTGGCACAATATTCAGGAGCTCTGTGGAATCCTTTAGGCTGTGTAAATGGCAGAGGATAGCTCTGTTTTTTGAGCCTCTTTGTGAAATCTAATAGCTACTTATTTGAGCAGAAACATATAGACCTTTACCTCCTCAGCTGTGTGTCCCTATGGCTTTTAAATACAAGGGCACTGCTTCATTTAAAATCATTTTGCCTACTATTTCCTTTTCCATCATAAATATCATATAAACATACATATAGACACATAGACTCTAGCATTTCCTAGGTTTCTACCACAGTCAATTACTTTTTAACCATCTAATCTAGAATTATGGTGGATTATTTTTTTTTTAAGTTGAGTATAGTTTATGGTGGATTCTTGAAAGGATATTTAAGATCTAAAATATCTGGTTCTGCAGATAGCTTACTATCTTTTCTGGAACAATAGACATACATCTATAAATAAAATAATCCTTGAAGACATTCTTTGAATAAGCATATACTGAGAGCTGCCATTCACTGACCACCCATCCATGAGCTCACAAGTTTATGGGTGGCAATCTCAAATATGTGAAATATTTAAAATAGACTAGGATCAGTGCTTGAAGAGAGGTATCAATTCATTATTTTTAAAAATGAGTTTTAAAGGTCAAGAAAAGAAAACAATGTGGGTGTGGTTAATTCAGAATGCTCCAGAGAGAAGAAGGAAATCAAGCTCATCTTGTGGGCATTTATCCAAAGAAAACAAAAAACACTAACGCAAAAAGATATATGCCACTCCACGTTCACTGCAGCATTATCACAATGGTCAAGACATGGGAACAACCTAAGCTTCTGCCAATGGATGAAGAGGTAAGATGTAAAACATACACACACACACAATCACAGAGGAATATTTTTCAGCCATAAAAAGAATGGAATGTTGCCATTTGCAACAACATGGATGGACTTTGAAGGCATTATGTTAAGTGAAATAAGTCAGAAAGACAAATACAATATGATTTCACTTATATGTAGAATCTAAAACAAAACAAGTTCACAGATATAAAGAACAGATTGATGATTGCTAGAGCTAGGGGGCTTGGGGGATGGGCAAAATGGGTGAAGGGGGTCAAAAGGTACAAACTTCCAGTTATAAATAAGTCATAGGGGCGGAAAAAATGTAATGAGCTTTGAAAGGTCAGGAAATGATAAAAAGAATGTGGCCGTGAGCAGTTCATGATGCTCCAGAGAGGAGGCAGAAATCAAGCTGGATTTTGAAGTAAACACCAATTTAGTGTCTCTATTATCAAGTCGCCCTTGTTCGGAAGGCACACATAATTACACAACAAGACAGGAACGGAAAACTGCTCTAAGAGAGAGGAACATGGGCTGAAGGATGATGGGAACTAAGAAGAGGATACATCTAGGAAGAGGCATCAGGGAGCCTTCTGAATATGGGATTCAGGCTGAGCTATGAAGGACAGAGAGCATTTTGACAGCAGATGAAGACTGAAGGAGAAAAGTAGACAAAACAGGGACCGAGAATATAGGAAATATCAGGTAATTCACAAGATATCTACTTTCATGTTTAGTATAAAAGTGAAGTGCAATTAAGAAGTAGAAATCTACCAAAAAGGAAGAAATAGAGACAGGAAAACCATTCCCTTCTGCTCTTGATTCTTTTCTTCCATGCCTGCCTTGGCGTTTGCACATTTTCTTTCTGTTGACTTCTTTCCTTCTGCTTTCAAATACAATCAAATCTTTCCATCCTTAAATAAAGCTCAACACTCTCCCTTCATCAGGCATCATATGTGCAGCCACCAAATCTCTTGTCTCCCATCCTTCCAGCCTTCAGATGGTGTGGCTTATGTGGGACTGCAGTGATTTTCTGTGACCAGTGAACAGGGAGGGGAAGTTGTGCATGTCCTGCCATGTTCCTATGATGATTAAATATCACTTGATGATGTATGTACAGAAGATTGTGATCATCATATTTGGGGGGGAAATGTTACTTTCATGGATCTTATATTTTACATTGTATATGTAAAAGAAATAAATATTTGTGTTGGGATCAGAGCTGCCAGAGATAACTTTATCATAAGCAGCTACAGAGGAGAGAAACTGCTTTTTCCACATCAGACCTATCAGAGTGTGTATGTACATATGAATATATAAACAACAAAGGAATTATGGAAAGGAAGGAATAACTTAATACTTTCATTAATTCTTTCACTTAAAGTCTTAGTGACTAATATAAGTGACTATTTTATTAAGACTTCTTTCCAGAACTTCACATTTTATGATTGCATGCAATCTTCTAAAAAATGTTTTATAGATACTTAATGTTAACATAAGACTTGGTGTAAGGAACTGCATTTAAAACTCTGCAGTTAAACACCATAGTGACCCAGAGGGATCTGATTCCCTGACTATGACGTCAAGAGGCACAAGTGTCTAGCCCATAATGAGTGAACAGACAGAGCAGCATCAGACTTAAAGCACTGAGAACTTCACCTTGGCCCAACAGGTTACTCAATGTTTACTGTAAATATTTTGTAGCTTCCTCCATATTGGATATTTCACATCCATGATAATACTGCCACTCTTTGGCAAGTACTTAGCCTGTACTGATTTATAGCCTATAATTGCATTTTCATCAAGGATAAATAAATAGAGAGCTATTTCAATATCTGGATATAGAACGCATACATTACACAAATAATTTCCAACTTCTACCCTCAACAATAGAATGTATTCTCTGGCACTACATTATAAAATTATTTTTCCTTCTAGTTCAGTAGTTTGCAGGTAAGTAGCCTAATCAATGGGTCTCCTAAAATAATTTAGGATATTTTTCTGTGAATAGAGAGTTGACATGGTCCCTGGGCTCAGATGCTATCACTGGTGGACTGCATGTGTATGTAAAACCCAAGGTGTCTTTTTTCCATAATAAAAGTACAGTGTCTATGCCTTGACTTAAACCCACCAGACCATGACCTATGGAGTGGAACCTTTAAGCAGTATTTTGACAGGATCCATGGAGATCCCTAAGCATACCTCCTCGCCCTTGGGACTAGACTGAGCTACTCAACTCTCCTCAAACCCCAGAAGCATCCAGAGCCTCCCTGTCACCTCTGATACCATACTCCACAGGGTCCATCTCAAATGAGCCCTTCCTCGGTGTCCTCATCAGTTGGTTAAAAGCTTCTAGAGGAAATGATTGTCAATCAATAGCCCCTCTGAGTCCCAGCTTCTAGGCCAGGGTTGGCCTCAGTTTCCTGATGAATGAATATATGAACAAGAACTGCCAGAGAGTTAACATGGAGCTACATCTGCACAATTTTGCAATAGAATGGGAATCCTAGTGAAGTGGCAATTGTAGGCACACTTAGACGCTCCAGAGGGAATCTACTAATATGAATGGATTGGAAGGAAATGGACAACTAGAGATTGGCCCTGCATCAGTGAAGGAATCACAGAAAGGTGCTCTGGAGTGTGGCAGCAACAGAAACAAGGATGGGGAGATGGTCCAGCTGGAGAATATAAATTTTAAAGGAATACAGAACACTGAACCAAATGCAAGTCTGTTAGCCACTTGGCTAACCTCTTATGGAAACTAAGTGTCGGAGAAAAGACAACAAAATGGCAAAATGGGAAGTATTATTTACATCCAGGAGAACCAGACAAAAATGAGTTAAAAGGAAGGTATAAATGCAATTTTTAAAGACATATGATGTCACATAATGTAAAGAAGGCTCATCATAGTTCATTTAACTTACTTCATTTAGCTTATTGAGATGTCCCATTGACCAGGCATTGCTGTAGGAGTTGCACAAATAGACCTCCTCTGGGGCATATAGACAATTAAAAACAAATAAATAACTATAAGACATGCCAGATACTTTAAAGATAAATAAAAGTAGTTTGAAAGAATGGAGAGTAATGTTATAGAAAAATGGTATATTTGATGGAGCAGACAGAAAAACTCTGAAAAGGAGAAAGTTAAGCACAGAATAGAGTGATATGGTGATGAGCCATCAGGTTGGTGCTAGAGGGAAATGTTCCAGATGGGGAAAAGCAAACATGTAAAGGTGCTGGAGTAGAAGCACACTTAGATGCATTATACAAATTAAGACGATAAGAGTCAGTGGGGCCAAGTGAGTGGTACACACCATTTGTCAGGGCCAGTCATGTATGTGTTGAAAGCAGTAGCAACACTCCTGGACTTTGAGTAAGATGGGAATCCTGAAGGAACAGAGTAAAAGGCTACCATGGGGCTGGGACACAGTGGGCACCAAGAGGAGAAGCTCATGGATCTATAATTGAGAACTTAAGGTATAAGGCATGACTCGAGGTAGAATTTCTACACAAAGAAGGAAAGGAGCTGGGAATAAACTGAAAAAGAAACAGAAGCCAGGGAAATCCACACAAAATCCAGGGATAGCTGTGCCCTCAGTGCTGCTAAGAGCTGTCAATGTCTGGAGATTTGTACATTTTGACCATGGATTTTCTCCCACAACTCTGTACAAGGGAAAGGCAGACTCACCATAGACCATCCATAGAACCCTCAGTATTCATGAGCAATTTTCTTCCTGAAGGTCACCAAGGCCCTTAAGGAGAAAAATGGCCAAGGTAAAAACCCCAGTCTCCTTCTGAAGGCACTGTCTTCCTAAGTGTGTGCCTGTTGGCATTCTTTTGCAGCTCTTCCTGGATCTGTGGGTAGTCCCACCATTATACAGACCCACACCTAGCTGATGAAAAGGCTCAAAGTATGCCATCCCAAAATGTGCCACTCAGTTCTAAGAATTATTTTGAGCTGAAGGCAAATAAGAAAAAGCAGACACAAGAACTCTCTGCTCTTCTATTTACATGAAAACAGAATATAGAGTCCCCTTGTGAAGGTGTTCCTTCCTCCCCGCCCCCCATGTCCATACAAGGAAGAAAATAGCCTTATCATCAATGATGAGACATTAAAGAAGAGTCTACACAAGCACACTTTACTAACCAACTCCCATTTACCATTAGTTTCCTCTTATATTTGTCACTCCTAAAAGCCTCTACCTTTCCCTATCACTTATCTACAAATTTATTGTTCTTTTGTTAAGATGCCATGTAAGCCCAAGTTGCAAACACTTCTTTTAAGTAACCCATCACCGAGTACTCCCATGGGTGTGTTCAATGGATGCATTAATACACTGTTTTTCTCCTGCAGAGAAATTTGCAGAGAACCAACTCATGACTCTAAGATGGGGACAGGAAAAACAATTTCTTCATCTACACTAGGTACTGTGATCTCATTGCAGCAACCCCCAACTTTCACACTTATGAGATTCTTGCTCAAGCAAGCACTATTTGGTTATATCATTTACCTTAACAGAAACCAGAATACTGACAAAAAGTCCATGGGGAGGGAACCAAATACTTTTGAAAGTCACCTATCAAGAAAAACATGGAGGTGATGTCATAACAATACTTTATCATGTATTCATATAACAATAAATACAAATAGAGCAAAGAATCACTTTTATCCTTTACTATCCACAATGGATAATAACTTGATTAACTTCCACAGTGGGAGATAATACTATAACTTCTCCAAGTTTTATTCAACAGAGTAAGTATTTAATAGTTAAGCATTTTATATTTATCAAAGATGAAGACCTTCAGAATAAAACGATCCTCTGTGTTAGCAATTTATAGGAAAATTACTGAGTCATTCCAAATCCTTATGAATTAGAGTTTGCAAAAAGGAACCATGTTCAGTATGCCCAATTAGAGCATGCAGGTAAAAAAGCAAATAATGTTTAAAAACTGTTTTTCTCTGTTTGAAAACTAACATTCTCTAAGTAACTATAACTTAGCAAAATTGCTCCAAAACATGCAGACTGATCTTTCCCCATTACTGACTTCTACAACATCAGAATCCTAAAAGGACTTTAAAGATGCTAAAAAACAAACAAACAAACAAACAAACAAAAAAACGGAGTATGATAATCATTTCCTTTGTTCTGCATAGTGAACACTGGTATTTCCCAAACTCTTCATGCAACAAAATTCAGAATATTTGAAATGATTCAATTATTTCTCAGTAACATCATCCAAAGCATTAGATCTATAATTAGTCTTACTATCTTGTTCAGGGCTCTCATTTTGCAGGTTGGAGACTGAGGCTGAGGCAACACCTTGTAGATCCCAGTTTTGGCTCCAGTCCTGGGTCCTTCCACAAAGCCTTGCTGCCTTCAGAGAGGGCTGGCATTCCAGAGGAAACCTTTCTTAGGCAATCATAATGAGCATGAAGAAATCTGGCAACAAAGCCTGGCAAATCTATTTACAACCTGATATCCAGCAAAGGAGCTTCACAATCCCAGTGGAGAGCCAGAGGGCTTGAAACAAACCAAATATATATCTGAGAAATCAGAACCAAGTGTGAAAACTGTCACTTGTTTCTTATACATACTTTTCTCTAGAGCCATTTTTATTTTCTTTTTTCATTGCTTCACCATTTCATCCTAGAGGCACCTGTTAACCCGCATAATTCAGTCATGTGCTCTCTAGATGCCTTCCCCACAAAGCTGCAAATTTGGGTTTGGCAAGCCCATGTTAAGGGCATTAGTATGTCCCCTGCTTCCATACCCTGTCACAGCAGCCATCCCCAGGAAAGGCCCTCCCACTGATCAGGCACACAGAGCTCACAGGTCACAGACCCAGACCCACCCACATAATGCTCTGAGTCACCACCTGTTCCTTTTCTTCTCAGCTGTAGCTTTCCCTGTCCACTTCCCCATCCTAGAGAATCTCCTTACATCCTACCTGGGTATTGTGTGAGGCATTGCCTTGTAAGTACAATTTGTTATGATAATTTGCATTTTAAATGACTGCAGGGCAGATCTTATCACAAAACTGTGAATTTCAAAGGAGTGCAAAGTTATGCAATTAACCTGCATAGCTAAAGGATCAAATAAATTTCTCATCACTACAGTCATCAACTCTACACATAAAAGTCAGTTCTATGAGGAGGTGGGTGTCAACTTTTAGGGCATTTAATGAGGAAGTTGCAGCCACAAAAGAAAAAAAAATAAAGTATGAATTCAGGTCTTGGAAAGCAGAAGGTATTCTATGGATAACTGTTCTTCCACCCCCCCCCCAACCCATGAGAGTTACATGAGCATATTTTTTTTTCTATAATCAGTGTATTTAATTAAAAACATACACAGCAAATAAGACTCACCTCTTCTAATTTTACTAACATTAGTATATTATTGTATGATGTTAGAAAAGGAGAAGCAAATGGTCAAAAAGATCCCTCTGACTTCAGATGCAAATGGAAATATGTAGTACCTTTAATATCAGCATTTGTATCATCCTTCTGCATTCAGCTACCTGATAAAAGTCAGAACGTGTACTGATTTATGAAAACATCTAAATATATTCATAACTATATAAATCCTGTCTAAAAAGCCTCCTTATTGGTGGTTTCCAACTGAATAAACATCAGAGATTAGAGTCCATTTTTAAGTGCTGAGGGAGATAAAGGCAAATAGATTACAAGGGGAAATAATTCTTATATACAATTTTGCTTTTAAGGCTAGCATCTTCCCAGAGACAAAGACATATGTAGCCAAAAGAAAATCACCTGAATTTTAATTGTGTGGCATGTAGAAAGAGATTGTCTCCATAATCCCATTTAAATATAAATTTATATTTAATAAAACATATTAAAATATGAATGTACCTATGAATACATAAATATAAGCTGTTACCAAAACGAACCAACCAAAATAAAAAACACCACAGGCTCAAAATAGTGTCACTTAGAGTTCCCAATCTGGTGCTTCAATACACAATCTAATTGCATTTCAACCTCCTCCAGAAATGTAGTGTTAACTGGTCAGCCAGGAATTTGTCAATCCAAGCCAATGAGTCTGTCACCAGGGAACCCTCCACTCCTCAAAAATGATGCAACATATATAATAAGACACCTTGCTTTCCCCCTAGAAAGTGGCCTCCCTGGAACATTTTTTTTTCTTTTGCTAATAACTTTATTGCTCCACCCTCTTTCTATAAAAACCTTCAATTTTGTATAATTCCTCAGAGCCTCCTCTACTTGCTAGATGTAGTTCTTCCCAATTCATAACTCATTTAATAAAGCCAATTAGATCTTCAAATTTACTTGGTTGAATTTTGTTGTTTAACAAAGACATGAATCTTTTTTTGGAAGCAATCAACAGAAAGGTGAACATTAGCCTCTTAATCATCGCCAAAGGATAGGCTGAAAAAACAAGGCATGGAGTTTTGCAATTTCTTTGACTATCAAATTAGAGTCTAAATGGAGGATAAATCTAATTTTTGTACAGTGACAAAATATTTACTTACAACTATTTATTCTGGGTCCAGGATACAGAGATATGGAAATGAATTGTATGGGGCAAGACAGCCTGAAGAGGAACACATAGGGCTCTTGGTACACTGAATAAATATTAGTCATTATCATTATTTTTTCAACAGGAAGTATGTAGAAGCTGAGAAGGAATGAATTGTTGTATCTGAATATTGAGATAAGTTCCTCTTTTCAAAGCTTATGGAAAATTTGGGAAGCAACTTGTAAAAGTAATCAGTTCATGACTGTAATGTTTATTAGGACTAATAAACTGCTGAAATGTTAAAATAATAAATCCCAAAAGCAGAGAACACTGGGTGATAACACAATTATGAAGTGTGCAGTAGCCATTTTGTGTGATCTGTGGAGGATGCACTGTGAACATATGGGGTTTGATGACTCCAAAAATTTTAATTTCATAGTAAATTGAGATACTCTAAAAAATGAATCTGATTTTAACTTTGTAAATTATTTAAAAATAAGTGTACCCTTTTTTCTGGTCATAAAAATAATTCCTCTTTATTATAAGATGTTTGAAAAAATAAAGAAAACCTTTGCTATCTTGAGATAACTAGTATTAATATTTCGGTAAACTGCTTTACATTTTTTATATAGTACACATGAATTAAATTAATATAACTAGGATCATGCTTATATTGAATTTTGTGTTGTGTGCTTCATTTCATGTAAAATTGCATTTTGAACATCTTTCCACATTTAAAATTCTTTGACGATCACTTTATTATAGGCACTATATGGAGGTATCGTAATTTATTTAACCCACTTCCCTTTTCTTTAAGTTTATTTACTTATTTTGAGAGAGAAAGCAAAAAAGCACGGGGAAGGGGCAGAGACAGAGAGAGAGAGAGAGAGAGAGAGAGAGAGAGAAGCCCAAGAAGGCTCTGCACTGTCAGCACAGACCCTGACACAGGGTTCAATCTCATGACTGACAGCGAAATCATGACATAAGCTGAAGTCAAGAGTCAGATGCTTAACTGACTGAGCCACCCAGGTACCCCTTAACCCACCCCCTTTTTAAGGGTTACAAATAATAATAATGAGTAATCTCATAGACACAAGGATAGATTTCCACACTACTGACTATTTTGTGGGGCTGCATTCTGGAAGTGAATTTAAAATTTCCAGCCTATGTTCTTATGGAGAACTTTTCTAAGTGTGGGTACCCTTGTACCTGTCAGGACCCTGCCTCAAAGCCTGGCCTCACTACTCAAGCACCTGCATTTTTAGTTGGTTTATTAGGCCCAAAAGAAAGCTCACTTTTGTTTTCATTTGCATTTTTTGTATTATTAAGTATAAGTAAGACGATTGTATCACTTGCATTTCCTCTTCTGTGAGTAGACGAAATGTGCCATTTGCCCAGATTTCTCTTCATATTTGAGGTTATTTTTGTCACAGCACTTTTTGTGTATTACAGTTATAAAACCTCTGACTGATATATTTTGATAAGTCAGTTTTCCATTTGTAGTGTCTTCCTTTTATCTCTTTGTGACTTTTTTGACATGCATGTTTTAACAGTCATCAAATGCAGCAGCCTTGGAACATTGTCTCTTTTGTGAGGCATAGGGGACTGCCCTGAGCTAAGCTTCTGCTCTATCACCATTAAGTGACTCACCTGCTTAGGGCCTCAGATTCTCATCTGTAAAACAAATGAGTTAGCCTGTCCATCTCTCATCACTCCCAGATCAGAAAGTATAAATTGTGTCGTGACTTTATTATAACGAACAAAACTCAGTTGATCTTTCCTAAACTTAAATAATAAATGCTGTCAAGAAGAATTAAATGACTCTTGTAAAATCAGATCCCTCAGAAAAACTCAGAGGCAGGATTTATGTTTACTGCAAACTTAAGATTTTTCTTTAAGTACTTTAAGCATGGTTAATCTTTGTTAATTTTACTCTGAATATCCCAGAGCACAAAATTTTTTAAAAAATAATTATTGTCTGGGTTTTGAGATCCTTGTGATCTGGCTCCTAGCATATCGTAGGATATTATAAACACTGATAATGAGTTCTAACCTAGGAGTTCTGGTCTCAGAGTAGAAACTAACACTTTCCCTTTTGTATTGCAGTGGAAAGGAAACCCAATCCACTATTTGGAGGATTCATAGTCAACAACATAGCCTTAAGCTTTTTGACTGTGGTCTTTGAGAAGCAATTACTTCCTGTTCCTTCATCTTAACTCACATGAAAAGTGCTGATTTTGTTGTGGGCAAGAGGTGGGCTTAAGACTAATGGTTTGGACTTCATGCGTGGTTGACCTTTTATCTCCTGTAGAGAGGCATCTCTTGTTTAGTGCCTTATTTAACCAAACATTCCTCCCCCTGGAGTTTTTAGTATGTAATGGTGACTGGTTTCTCTTTCCTCACTAGTTTTCAAAAGATTTCTGAGAAAACTGGTACTCAGTGGTTTATGCTTCTCGGAGTTGAATCCCAATTGTCAAATGTAATCCAAAGTGATTTTCACAGTGAAATGTTAACCTTTTCATTGCTTTCCCTAACTTAGTAATGGAGATATTTATGGATAAAACCAATGATGGACGTTAGGTAATAAGCTAGCCACCCATGTATCCAAATGTAAGTAAAATCACTGAAAATGAAGATAGTGAGTTAATGACCAGAAAAGGGAATATTAATAGGAACATGATAAATCCCAAACACTGTTAGCTACTTCATATAAGTGATTTCATTACATTTTCATAGCAAACGTATGAAGAGTGGGGGTATCCCTTCTGGTCCATAAGTATCTGGATTTCAAAGACTATTATTAACTTACATTATGCACTAATAAATAAATGCCCAGAACAGTATGTCTCCATCTTATTCCAAAGCTCATATTCTTTCATTGCATGATGCTATTTGTGTAGGTACTCACACAACAGTGACCTAATACTAACACCTCTCCATATTTATTGACATTTGAAAAGAAATTGGCTGTTTTGATCTCAAACATCCCCAAGACTGCTGTATTGAAATAAAATATTCAAGACCAGAGTTCAACAAGAGAGGAAGTCATAGCATACCCATTTGGAAAATAAGTCATAAGTGAGGAAAACTGTGCGAAAATAAGTTGATCAAATTGTTCATAAACATTCAATTTGTGCCTCCAGAATATATTTTCTTTTTCTCATTTAGTCACATAAATACAGAGCCCATGTACACTGTATGTTGCTCTCACAAGCTGGGGGTGAAGTAAGATTATCATGCTTTCAAAGCCTGACATCGAGAGATGGGTCTGAGATAAGTACTGCTAGGTGAAGTGGTGGGTCCACTGTTCCATGTTTCAAGTCACACACTATCCTTTACTCTGTAAGGTTCATTTGTTGTTTGAAAAATGAAGCCAACAATTTATTAAAAACAATTTAAGATTTTGAAGTGAGGGCCAGGATGGCAGAGCAGCATGGAAGTTCTCAGTTTCTCTTGTCCCTAAAATGCAGCTAGATTAGCACCAAACCATTTTGCACACTAGAAAACTGATCTAAGGATTAACACAACAATCTGCATAACTTGAGCCACAGAACTTGCAGCACAGAGAGGTGAACTGAGGGAGAGAAGCTGTGAAGAATAGGGAATTGTTTTTACAGAGAAAAGACAGAGAAAGCAGGGAGAGTCCAGGAAAAACACTACCCTCAAAAGTAGCTGGAGAGAAAGAGAAAAATGGGAACACCCCACTTGTTCAAGTGATTGAACAAGAAAGAGAGAAAGGAGAGGGTTTCAATGCCATTAGGACCCTATAAACAGGGGAGAGCAGTGTCAGAAATTCCACAGCTCAATACTTGGCAGTGCTCTGGTGGGAAAAGCAAATCCCCAGGAGCAGGCAGCAAAGCCACATGGGGAGTGGTGGTTCCTCTGCTAAGAGGTCATTTGGTATAGGCTTTATGTCCTCCCCACAGGCAAAGGTCCCAAAAGACCCCGGAGAACAGCCATGTTTGACAGTATTGTAAAATAAAACTCCAGGGGGTGGTGAAACCTGGCACTGGCTGTGTGTTGTTTTGCCATAATCTCTAAACCTGTACTGCCACACGATCCCATGAAATTTTCTGGGGCAAGTAGGCACCCAGCCACAATATCTGAACCTCTGTAACAACACAACCACACCAACATTCTTGGGGGCTAGATAGCACCCAGCCATTGCTCAGTGAGACCCTCCCCCATAGGGTGAGAAGGGGACCAAGCCACAGGGCTCTCAGAGGTGAGGGGTTCGTAAACACAGTACCATATGAGATATAATTCAGGAGGGTGGTATGGTCTGGCAGGCTGATGGCTTGGACTCAGTGTAGAAGCAGGGAGTGGATGGAAGCCAGAGACAAAGGAAGGGTGCTTGATTGCTGGTCGGTGAGAGTGTAGAGTTCTGGTACCAGATACTGGGAAACTGGATGATGCCATTTTCACCTTTCCCATGCATGTGCATACATGCTCATCTGGGCCATACAAATTCACCCCAGTAAGCTAAGCAGTGCCATGTGGTGGAGAAGGGAACCATTACACCATGCCCCACCCAACTGTGCCAACCAAGCTCAGGTCCTAGAGAAGCAACACAAGTCTTTCTGCCTGCTTAGCATATGGACTATAAAGTCCTTCATAGTTAGACTTGTAGGGGAAACTGGATGTAATTTCACTTGGATTTCATTCTGCTTATTGATCTATCTATTCATTTACTTTTTCTTTTTCTTTTCTTATTCTTGGATACAGAAAGAGAAAAAATATTTTTATTTTCTGTTCATTTAATTTTTAATTTTTTTTACTAATTTAAAAAAAATTGTAATTTTTTTAAATTCTATTTTATTTACTTCATTTCATTTTATTCTATTTTATTGTATACATCTTTTTACATTTTTAAATATTTTCCTTTTTATCTTTTCTTTTTTTCCCCCTTTTTTCTCTATTCTATCAAGCTTCTTCCAACAACCAGACCAAAACACACATAGGATCTAGCTTTCATTATTTGATTTTCTGTGTTGTTGTGATTTTAATTTTCTATTTTATTTTATTCTATTTTATTTATTTATTTATTTATTTATTATTTATTCTATTTTATTTCTTCCCCCAAAATGACAAAAAGAAGTAATTCACCCCAAAGGAAAGAACAAGAAGAAATGACAGCCAGGGACTTAATCAACACAGATATAAACAAGATAAATTCTGAACCAGAATTTAGAATCATGATAATAAGAGTACTAGCTGAGGTTGAAAAAAGCACAGAATCCCTTTCTGTGGAGATAAAAGAAGTAAAATCTAGTTAGGATGAAATTAAAAATGCTGTAACTGAGATGCAATCTCGAATGGATGCTATGGCAGTAAGGATTGATAAAGCAGAATGGCGAATCTGTGATATAGAAGACAAAATTATGGAGAATAATTAAGCAGAAAAAGAGAGGGAAACTAAGGAAAAAGAGCACAATATAAGAATTAGAGATCTCAGTGACTCATTAAAAAGGAATAACATCAGAATCATAGGGATCCCAGAAGAGGAAGAGAGAGAAATAGAGATAGAAGGGTTATGTGAGCAAATCATACCAGAAAACTTTCCTAACTTGGGGAAAGACACAGACATCAAAGTCCAAGAAGGCCAGAGAACTCACATTAGATTCAACAAAAACCCCCCATCACCAAGGCATATGCTTCATAGTCAAATTCACAAAATACACAGACAAGGAAAACATTATGAAAGCAGCGAAGGAAAAATAAAAGTCAACCTACAAGAGAAGACAGACCAGGTTCACAGAAACCTATCCACAGAAATTTTGCAGGCCAGAAAGGAGTGGCAAGATATACGCAGCCAAGAATTCTTTATCCAGCAAAGCTGTCATTCAATATAGAAAGAGAGATAAAAAGTTTCCAAGACAAACAAAAACTATAGGACATGGTGACCACTAAACCAGCCCTGCAAGAAATTTTAAGGGGGACTCTCTGAGGGGAGAAAAGATAAAAAAAAAAAAATGAATGAAGACCAAAAGCAACAAAGACTAGAAAGGACCAGAGAGCACCAGAACTCCAACTCTACAGGCAACACAATGGCAGTAAATTCATATCTTTCAGTACTCATTCTAAATGCCAATGGAATAAATGCTTCAATCAAAAGACATAGGGTATCAAAATGGATAAGAAAAGAAGATCCATCTACATGCTGTTTACAAGAGACCCGCTTTATTTTTTTTTTAATTTTTTTAACGTTTATTTATTTTTGAGACAGAGAGAGACAGAGCATGAACGGGGGAGGGGCAGAGAGAGAGGGAGACACAGAATCGGAAGCAGGCTCCAGGCTCTGAGCCATCAGCCCAGAGCCCGATGTGGGGCTCGAACTCGCGGACCGCGAGATCATGACCTGAGCTGAAGTCGGACGCTTAACCGACTGAGCCACCCAGGCGCCCCAAGAGACCCACTTTAGACAAAGACACTTTCATATTGACAAATAGTGGATTGCAAACCATCTATCATGCTAATGGTTGCCAAAAAGAAAGCCAGAGTAGTCAAACTTCCATCAGACAAACTAGATTTTAGAGTAAGGACTGTAACAAAAGATGAAGAAGGGCATTATATCATAATTAAGGGGTCTATCCACCAAGAGGATCTAACAATTGTAAACATTTAGCCCCCCACCCCCCACTGTGAAAGCATCCAAATATATAAATCAATTAATCACAAACATAAAGAAACTCATTGATAATAATACTGTAATTGTAGGGGCGCCTGGGTGGCGCAGTCGGTTAAGCGTCCGACTTCAGCCAGGTCACGATCTCGCGGTCCGGGAGTTCGAGCCCCGCGTCGGGCTCTGGGCTGATGGCTCAGAGCCTGGAGCCTGTTTCCGATTCTGTGTCTCCCTCTCTCTCTGCCCCTCGCCCGTTCATGCTCTGTCTCTCTCTGTCCCAAAAATAAATAAACGTTGAAAAAAAATAATACTGTAATTGTAGGGGACTTCAACACCCCACTTACAATAATGGACAGATTATCTAAGCAGAAAATCAACAAGGAAACAATGGCTTTGAATGACACACTGGACTGAGGGACTTAACAGATAAATTCAGAACATTTCATCCTAAAGCAGCAGAATACATTATTCTCAGGTGAACATAAAACATTCTCCAGAAAAGATCACATACTGGGACACAAATCAGCCCTAAGTAAGTAAAAAAAGATCGAGATCATACCATGCATATTTTCAAACCACAATGCTATGAAACTTGAAATCAACCATGAGAAAAAAATTGGAAAGACAACAAATACTTGGAGATTAAAGAACATCCTACTAATGAATGAATGGATTAACCAAGAAGTTAAAGAGGACACGTAAAAATACATTGAAGCTAATGAAAAGATAACATGACAGCCCAAAACCTCTGGATGCAGCAAAGGTGGTCATAAGAGGGAAGTATATAGCAATCCAGGCCTTCTTAAAGAAGGAAGAAAGGCCCCAGATATACAACCTAACCTTACACTGTAAAGATAGAAAAAGAACAGCAAATAAAACCCGAAAGCAGCAGAAGACAGGAAATAATAAAGATTAGAGCAGAAATCAATGCTATTGAAACCAAAAACAAAGAAAACAGTAGAACAAATCAATGAAAACAGGAGCTTTGAAAGAATTAACAAAATTGATAAACCCCTAGCCAATTTGATCAACAAGAAAAAGTAAAGGACTCAAATAAAATCAAGAATGAAAGAGGAGGGATCACAACCAACACTGCAGAAATACAAACAGTAATAAGAGAATATTGTGAGCAATTATATGGAACAAATTGGGCAATCTGTAAGAAATAGACAAATTCCTGGAAACATATAAACTACCAAAACTGAAACAGGAAGAAATAGGAAATTTGAACAGACCCATAACCAGTAAAGACATTGAATTCATAATAAAAATCTCCCAAAATACAAGAGTCCAGGGCCAGATGGCTTTCCAGGGGAATTCTACCAAACATTTAAAAAGAGTTAACACCTATTCTTTTGAAGCTGTTCCAAAAAATAGAAATGGAAAGAAAACTTCCAAACTCATTCTATGAGGCCAGCAATACTTTGATTCTAAAACCAGACAAAGACCCCGCTAAAAAGGAGAACTACAGACCAATTTCTCTGATGAACATGGATGCAAAAATTCTCAACAAGATACTAGCCAACTGGATTCAACAATACATTAAAAGAATTATTCACCATGAACAACTGGGATCTATACCAGGGATGCAGGGTTGGTTTACTCTCTGAAAATCAATCAGTGTGATAAATCATATTAATAAAAGAAAGAATAAGAACCACATGATCCTCTCAATAGATGCAGAAAAGCTTTTGTCAAAATACAGCATCCTTTCTTGATGAAACCCTCAAGAAACCAGGGATAAAAGGATCATACCTCAAGGTCATAAAAGCCATATATGAAAGCCTCACCGCTAATATCATCCTCAATGGGGAAAAACTGAGAGCTTCCACCTAAGGTCAGGGACACAACAGGGATTTCCACTTTGGCTATTGTTATTGAACATACTATGGAAAGCCCAAGCCTCAGCATTCACACAACACAAATAAATAAAAGGCATCAGAATTGGCAAGGAGGAAGTCAAACTTTCACTCTTCACAAACAACACAATACTCCATATGGAAAATCCAAAAGATTCCACCAAAAAACTGCTAGAACTGATGCATGAATTCAGCAAACTCACAGGATATAAAATCAACACACAGAAATTGGTTGCATTTCTATACACTAATAATGAAGCAACAGAAAGAGAAATCAGGGAATTGATCTCATTTACAATTGCACCAAAAACCCATAAAATACCTACAAATAAAACCTAAACAAAGAGGTGAAAAATCTATACACTGAAAACTATAGAAAGTTTATGAAAGAAAATGAAGAAAGCATACACAAAAAAATGTAAAAACATCCATGCTCATGGATTGGGAGAACAAATATTGTCAAAATGTTGATACTACCCAAAGCCATCTACATATTCATTGCAATCCCTAACAAAATAACAGCAGCATTCTTCACAGAGCTAGAATAAACCATCCTAAAAATTGTATGGAACCAGAAAAGATAGCCAAAGCAATCCTGAAAAAGAAAATCAAAGCTGGAGGCATCACAATTCTGGACTTCAAGATGTATTACAAAGATGTAATCATCAAGAGAGTATGATACTGGCACAGAAACAGACACTTAGATCAATGGAACAGAATAGAGAACCAAGAAATGGACCCACCAGTGTATAGCCAATTAATCTTTGACAAAGCAGGGAGAAATATCCAATGGGATAAAGATAGTCTCTTCAGCAATTGGTGTTGCAAAAACTGGACAGCAACATGCAGAAAAATGAACCTGGACCTCTTTCTTACACCATACACAAAAATAAAGTTACAATGTATGAAAGACCTAAACATAAGATAAGAAGCCATCAAAATCCTAGAGGACAAAGCAGGCAAAAACCTCTTTGATTTCAGCTGCAGCAACTTCTTACTCAACATGTCTCCAGAGGCAAGGGCAACAAAAGCAAAAATGAACTATTGGGATCTCATCAAGATAAAGCTTCTGCACGGTGAAGGAAACAATCAGCAAAATTAAAAGGCAACCAGTGGAATGGGAGAAGATATTAGCAAATGACATATCAGATAAAGGGTTAATATCCAAAATCTATAAAGAACTTATCAGACTCAACACCCACAAAACAAATAATCCAGTGAAGAAATGAGCAAAAGACATGAATAAACACTTTTCCAAAGAAGACATCCAGATGAAACAGACACATGAAAAATGTGTCAACATGAAAAATGCTCAACATCACATATCATCAGGGAAATACAAATTAAAACCACAATGAGATACCACCTTACACCTGTCAGAATGCTAAAATTAACAATTCAGGCAATGACAGATGTTGGTGAGGATGAGGAGAAAAAGGAACCCTTTTGCACTGCTGATAGGAATGCAAACTGGTACAGGCATTCTGGAAAATAGTATGGAGGTTCCTCAAAAAACTAAAAATAGAACTACCCTAAGACCCAGCAATTGCACTACTAGGTATTTATCCAAAGGATACAGGTGTGCTGTTTCGAAGGGTCACGTGCACCCCGATATTTATAGTAGCACTATCGACAATAGCCAAAGTATGGGAAGAGCCCAGATGTCCATTGACAGATGAATTGATGAAAAAAATGTGGTATGTATACATACAATGGAGTATTACTCAGCAATCAAAAAGAATGAAATCTTGCCACTTGCAACAACATGGATGGAACTAGAGTATATTATACTAAGTGAAATTAGTCAGTTAATGAAAGACAAATATATGATTTCACTCATATGTGAAATTTAAGATACAAAACAGATGAACACAAGGGAAGGAAAGCAAAAATAAGATAAAAACAGGGAGGGGGCCAAGAGGCCCTTAAATATAGAGAACAAACTGAGGGTTACTGGAGGGGTTTGAGGTGGGGGAATGGGCTAAATGGGCAAGAGGCATTAAGGAGGACACTCGTTGGGATGAGCATTGGGTGTTATATGTAGGGGATTAATCACTGGATTCTACTCCTGAAATCATTATTGCACTATATGCTAACTAACTTGGATATAAATTTTAAAAATAAATAAATTTTTTAAAAAGTGAAAAAAAAATTAAGTATTATGATGATGGCAAGATAAAAATGCTTATCATCTATAAGCTTGATTTAAAAAAAATTAAAAAAAAATAATTTTATTTTTGAGAGCAAGAGAGAACACAAGCAGGGGAGGGCAGAGAGAGAGGGGGACACATAATCTGAAGTAGGCTTCAGGCTCTGAGCTTGTCCTCACAGAGCCTGATATGGGGCTCGAACTCAGGAACCACGAGATCATGACCTGAGCAGAAGTCAGATGCTCAACCAACTGAGCCACTCAGATGCCCCCTATAAGCTTGATTTTTAACAAACTCTACTCAAGTGTCACATCTTCCAAGCATATTCACCTGATAGTTTGAGTACAGAGAGAATGAAAAAAGGAAGATGGAAGTGAGAAAGGAATAAACCTTCTTTGTCAAGAAAAGGGTTCATCAGCAAAGAAACAACCATGAAGCTTCTAAAGATAACCCATGCACTTTCTGAAGTAAAGAACCATCGCTGTGGGCATCAGCCTGCAATTGGAAGACCTACAAGTAGAACAGCACATAGAATGTCACAGAAAGCACACTGTAAAGCTATTTTGCTAGCATTGTCAGGAAAGATGAAGGAATCCCTTTTTAAATGTACACTTCAGGGAATAGCAACTGACAGATTTGACCCTCATTAGGGAAAATGCACATGTGAATAAGTGACTGGATCTAGGACCCTCCCAATATCTAATTAATTATGAAACATTTGATTATGTCCATACAATTGAGTATGTGTAATAAACAGTTTAGTTATATTGTAGTTAAAATCACCTGATCTCATATGGTGAGGGAGTTCTGAAATCCCAAGTCAATTTCCTCATCTTTCTCCTCTGAACTTCCATATAGAGAATAAATATATCAGAATTAATAGTTGCCTTATTTAGAATGAGAATCAACTGGCATCCGCCCAAAATGCTTTGATAGTAAAAGACTATTCCCTTAATCTGGCAGAATTCCAGGCAGCAAATTGTGTGATATTTTAGGGAAAGCACCTAGGAATGAGTGAGCTCTAGATCTGGTTTTGCCTTTTCTAGCCACATAAGTCAACACTCTCAGGAACCTCATTTCATAACCTGAAAAGTGAGATAAAACCAGGTAGGTCTACCACACACATCCATTATGATGATAGAATGAAATACTGGCATGACCAAACTTTGTAAATAAGGAATTTTAAAAATATTTGAAGTGGGGCGCCTAGGTGTCTCAGTCGGTTAAGCGTCCGACTTCAGCTCGGGTCACGATCTCGCGGTCAGTGAGTTTGAGCCCCACGTCGGGCTCTGGGCTGATGGCTCAGAGCCTGGAGCCTGCTTCCGATTCTGTGTCTCCCTCTCTCTCTGCCCCTCCCCCGTTCATGCTCTGTCTCTCTCTGTCCCAAAAATAAATAAACGTTAAAAAAAATTTTTAAAAATTAAAAAAAAAATTTGAAGTAACATCACCAAGATGTTGACATAGTGTTCCTGATGTCACTCCCACTCACAAGAAGATTAACTAACATCTATGCAAGAACACCCCTGAGAGAATTTTTACAACATGGAGGGAAGAGTCAATAACATCCTACAACTCAGAGATGAAGACAGACTGCATTGGAAGGATGAGAGATGTAGCTTCACATTGACCACAGTGTCCCTCCCGCAGACCAGTGTAGCAGTACAGAGAGAGGCTTCTCCCGAGCCCCAAGTTTTTCCAGTGGGAAAGGAACTCAGGGAGGATGGACAACCAGCCACCCCTAGTATATGGGTAGCTTTGTTGGAGCTCTTACTCTTATCTCACACCAGGGGATTGCAGGGATCCTGCAGGGCCCAGCCACTGGAAATCTGACTGTGACAAAGAGGGGAGGGGCTTATAGCAACCAGAACATAGATCTTGGCAGACTGAGTTCATACCTGCACTGCCCAAGTAGAATCGCAACTAGTGGCTTTGCTCATGTGCAGAACCGAGTCAGGGGCACACTGACCACGGAACTAAACAAGGTGTAGAATCTGATGTATATGGATCCTCAAATGACAGATTTTGCCAGCCCTAGAGCAGGTTTGCCCAGGACTAACAAGTAACTGAATCATAGCCTCACCTAGTATAGAGAGTGTCTTCCAGCCCCATTTGACCAGAAAGGCCAGTAACAACCTCCAAAAGCTGTGTGGCCCAGTAGCACTTGAACCAAGAAGAAGGCAGACATTGTTGATTGGCCCAAAGCAAAGATGTTACCAGCAAACATACCTAGAAACCCAAACTAGGCTGACCGAAGAATGACTGTCCCTGTAAAAGCAAACCTGCAAAGTTTAGAAAAGGAACTCCATTACTCAAATGTATATATCAATGAAAGAAGTCAAATGTCACAAAAATCAGTTAAATCAGGTAAATACCACCAAAGGAAGCTAATAAAGCTCCAATACCTGACCTTAAAGAAATGGAAATCTATGAACTTTCAGAAAAAAAATTCAGAATAATCCTTGGAAGGAAATTTAGTGAACTATGAGAAAATATAGACGACTAAATGAATTATGAAAACCAATCATGAACAAAATGAGAATTTCAGCAGGGAAATAGCAACTATTAAAGAATGAACAAACAAACAAATCCTAGAGGGGGAAAATATAATAACTGAACTAAAGATTTCAATACAGAACTTTAAAAGTAGACTCAGTCATGCAGAAAAAAGAATCCATAACTCAGGACTTTAGAAATTACCAAATTAGAGAAGCAAAAAGAAAAAAGAATGAAAAATAGTGAAGAAGTCTACTGGAATCATGGGATACAATGAAAAGAAACAACATTCACATTATGGGAATTTCAGAAGGAGAAGAAAAAGAGAAAGGGACAAAAAGTATATTTAAAATCATAATGGCTCGTGCTCGCTTCGGCAGCACATATACTAAAATCATAATGGCTCAAAACTTCCTGAACATGGGGAGACAAATGGACATCCAGATCCACTGAGACCCAAAGGATCTCAAATAGGTTGAACCCAAACAGGGCTTCACCAAAACAAGTAAGAACTAAATTGCCAAAAGACAAAAACAAAGAAAGAATTTTAAAAACATTAAGAGAAAAGAAATTGTGTAAACGGGAAGCCCCATAAAACTATTGGTATATTTCTCAACACAAACTTTTAAGGCCTGGAGAGAATGGGATGACATATTCACTATATTGAAAAAAAAATAACTGTCAACACAGAATCCTATACTTGGTGAAGCTGTCCTTTAGTTAAAGACTTTCCTGAACAAACAAAAGCTAAGCGATTTTGTTACCATCAGATTTGCCTTAGAAGAAATGCTAAAGAGAGTTCTTTGAGTGGAAGTAAGAAAACACTAATTAACATTGTAAAAACAGAAAAAAAAGATAGCACAAATGTCACTGGTAATGGTAAATACATAATCATAATAGATTCTGCAGTATGGTAATAGTGGTGCATAACTCATGGCTCTAGTTTCAAAAAAAAAAAAAAGAAAGAAAAGAATGTAGCAAAAATGACCATGAACACAATAATCTGTTATTAGCTGCACAATATAAAAACATGTAAATTATAACAGTAATAACCTCAAATGTGAGGGGGAGAAGAAATAGAAGTATAAAGTATAGGAATTCTTTTGAAACTAAGTTGGTATAAATTTAAAAAAGGATGTCATAAGTTAAAGATTTTTGTATAAGCCTTATAGTACCCACAAGGGAATATCTTCTAGTAATTATACAAAATAATATGATAAAGAAGTCAAAGCATAACTAATACAAAAACACCAAAACACACAAAAAAGACAAAATAAGAAAGAAGAATGACTCTATAAAACAATCAGAAAACAATTAACATAATGGCAATAGTGAGTCCTTATCTATTAATAATTACTTTAAACAAACAGAACAAATTCTCCAATCAAAAGATATAAAAAATAAGATTGAAAATATGCTGCTTACAAGAGATTCACTTTAGTCTTAAAGATACAAATACACTGAGAGTAAAGGGATAGAAAAAGACATTTCAAGCAAATGGTAAACACCTCCCCCCCCCAAAAAAAAACATGTAGTTATAATTATATCAGAAAAAAGAGCTTTTATTTATTTTTTATTTTTTAACTTCTTTTTTCCTTCCTTCCTTCCTTCCTTCCTTCCTTCCTTCCTTCTTTCCTTTGGTTCTTTCTTTCATTCCTTCTTTCTTGCAGAGACTGGGAATGGGAGAGAGTCACTGGGGGAAGGGGAGAAGGAGAGGGAGAATCTTAAGCAGGCTTCACGCCCAGCTCAGAGCCTGACACTAGGCTCAATTTCACAACCATGAGATCATGACCTGAGCCAAAATCAAGAGTTGGATGCTTAACTAACTGAGCCACCCAGGTGCCACAGAAAAGATACTTTAAACTAAAAATAGTAAAAAGAAACAAAAAAGGTCATTACATACTGAGACAAAGACCAATACACCAAAAATATATAGCAATTGTAAATATTTATGCACCCAACATCAGAGCACCTAAATACATAAAGCAAAAACCAATAGAAATAAAAGGAGAAATAAACAGTAATACAACACTAATTGGGAAATTTAATACCTCACTTCTCAATAATGGATAGATCATCCACACAGAATCAGTGAGGGAAGAACAGATTTGAAAAATATTATAAGACCAAATGGACTTAGACATGTACAGAGTTTTCTATCCAACAATAGCAGAATACACATTCTTCTCAAGCACATATGGAGCATTTTCTAGGATAGACCATATATAAGCCACAAAAGGAGACTTACCAAACTTAAGACTTAAATCTTACCAGATATCTTTCCTGACCACATTGACATGAAATTAGAAATCAGTAACAAAAGGAAAACTGGAAAATTCATGAACCCATGAATGACATTCTCCTAAAAAAAAAAAACAAATGAATCAAAGAAGAAATAAAAGGGAGATTAAAAAATTGAGACAAATGAAAATGGAATCACAACACACCAGAACCCTAGGACACAACAAGCAAAACAAAACACAAACACAAACACACACACACACACACACACAAAAAAAAAAAAACACACAAAATATTTTTTTCCAAAAAAAAATTCTAAGAGAGAAGTTCATAGCAATAAACAACTACACTAAGGAGCAATAAAGAGCCCAAATAAACACCTTAACTCTATTCCTTAAAGAACTAGAAATAGAAGAACAAATTGAACCAAAGTTAGCAGAAAGAAAAACAAAAAGACTAGAGCAGAAATAAAATAAATAGAGCACAGAAAACAAAAGAAAAGATTAACTAAATTAAGAGTTGGTTCTTTGAAAAGGTAAACAAAATTTACAAACTCTTAGCTATGTTAACCAAGGTTAAAAAAAGAAAGGAGGCAAATAAAACAAAATTATAAATAAAAAATGAGATGTTACAATTATCACCACAAAAATTCATAGGATCATAAGAAATTACTGTGAAGAACTACATGCCAAACAAACTGAAAAATCTAGAAGAAATGGAAAAATTCTTAGAAACCTAAAACTTACCAAGATTCAACCAGCAAAAAATATAAAATCTGAATAGACCAATTACTGGTAAGGAGATTGAATCAGTAATCAAAAATCTCCCAACAAACAAAAGCCAAGGACCAGACGGCTTCACTGATGAATTATGCCAAACATTTAAAGAAGAATGAACACCAATAATTTTCAGGCTCTTCCAAAAAATCAAAAAAATTAGGGAACACTCCTAAACTTATTTTACAAGGCCAGCATTACCTTGATACAAAAACCAGAAAAGGTCTCTACTAGGGAAACAAACAAACAAACAACAAAACAAAACAAACAGACAAAAAGGCCTGCAGGGCAATATCCCTGATGAATATAGATGCAAAAATTCTCAATAAAATACTAGCAAAACGAATTCAGCAGCACATTAAAAGTATCATTCACCATGATCAAATGAGATTTATCCCTGGAATGCAAGGATGGTTCAATATGTAAATCAATCAGTGTGCTTCATCACATTAAAAGAATGATTAACATTCAACATGTTGATTCATTCAATCATAACATTCACAATGATTAACATATTCAACAGAATTCAACATCTATTCACGATAAAAAATCTTGACAAACTAGGCATAGAAGGAGCATATCTCAACATAATAAGGGTTGTAGATGACAAACCATCAGCTCACATCATTCTCAATGGTGAAAGGTTGAAAGTTTTCTCTCTAAGATCAGTATTAAGACTAGAGGGCCCAGGGACACAGGAGTACTGATGCATAGGGGCACTTGTATCCCAATGTTTATAGCATCACTCTCAACAATAGCCAAATTATGGAAAGAGCCTACATGTCCATCAACTGATGAATGGATAAAGAAATTGTGGTTTATATACACAATGGAGTACTACATGGCAATGAGAAAGAATGAAATATGGCCCTTTGTAGCAACATGGATGGAACTGGAGAGTGTTATGCTAAGTGAAATAAGCCATACAGAGAAAGACAGATACCATATGTTTTCACTCTTATGTGGATCCTGAAAAACTTAACAGAAACCCATGGGGGAGGGGAAGAAAAAAAAAGAGGTTAGAGTGGGAGGCAGCCAAAGCATAAGAGACCCTTAAAAACTGAGAACAAACTGAGGGTTGATGGGGGGTGGGAGGGAGGGTAGGGTAGGTGGTGGGTATTGAAGAGGGCACCTTTTGGTATGAGCACTGGGTGTTGTATGGAAACCAAATTGACAATAAATTTTATACATTAAAAAAAAAGACTAGAGGGCCCACTCTGAGCACTCTTAAACAACATAGTACCAGAAGTCTTAGCTAGAGAAATCAAGCAAGATAAAGGGACAAAATGTATCCATATTTGAAAAAAAGAAGTAAAATTGTCTCTATTTTTAGGAAAAATGATTTTATATATAGAAAATTCTAAAGACAATGAAAAAACTGTTATATCTGTCAATTTATTCAGTAAAGTTGCAGGTTACAAAATTAACATACAAAAGTCAGTAGCATTTTTATACACTAACAGTGAAATTTCTGAAAAAGAAAAAAAATCAATCCCATTTACAATAGAGTCAAAAGTAGTAAAATACTTTGGAATAAATTTAACTAAGGAGATGAAAGATCTCATGCTAAAAAACTATAAGACATTGATGAAAAAGATCAAAGAAGACACAAATAAATGGAAAAGTATCCCATATTTATGGATTAGAAGAATAACTATTGTGAAAATCATCTATCTATAGATTCAATGCAATTTCTATAAAGATTCCAATGGCAATTTTTACACAAATAGAAAAAATATACTTCTAAAATTTATATGGAACCACAAAAGACCCTTATTAAGTAAGGAAATGCTGAGAAAGAAGAACAAAGCAGGAGGTATCATATTTCCTGATTTCAGGCTCTACGATAAAGCTATAGAAATCAAAACAGTGTGGTACCAGCATAAAAACAGACACATAAGCCAATAGAACAGAATCCAGAACCCAGTAGTAAACTCAAGCAAATACAGCTAATTACTATTTGACAAAGGAGCCAAGAATACTCAATGGAGAAAATATAACCTCTTCAATAAATAGTGCTGGGATAACTGGATATTCACATGTAAAGAAATGGAAAAAAATAAAATAAAGAAATGGAACTGGATCCATATACCACACCACTCACAAAAATTAACTTGAAATGTATTAAAACTTAAGACTTGACACCATGAAACTCCAGGAAGAAAAAAAATAGGAACAAAAGACATTGACATGAGTCTTCATAATGATTTTTTTGGATATGATACTGAAAGCTCAAGCAACAAAATACAAATAGACAAGTGAAATTACAATCAAATTAAAAAGCTTCCTAACAGCAAAATAAACCATCAACAAAGTGAAAAGAAAACCTATGAAATGGGAAATATTTGCAAATCACATACCTGATAAGGGATTAATATCCAAAAAGTATAAAAACTCATATGACATAATAGTCAAAAACAAAAAACCCAATTTTAAAAATGGGCAAAAGTCCTGAACAAGCATCTCTCCAAAGAAGATATATGAAAAGCAAACAGGTACATGAAAAGATGCTCAACATCACTGTCACCAGGGAAATGCAATTTAAAACCACAGTCAGGTATCACTCAATGCCTGTTAGAATGGCCATTATTAAAAAGACAAGGGATAACAAATGCTGTTGTGGACATGGAAAAAAGGGAACCATTGTGCACTGTTGGTGGGATTGTAAACTGGTTTTACCACTATGAAAACAGCATGGAATATCCTCAAATAATTAAAAATAGAACTACCATATGATCCAGCAATTCCACCTCTAGGAATATATCCAAAAGTAAAGAAAAGACTGACTGAAAAAAGATATCTGCATCCCTATGTTCAGAGCAGCATTATTGGTGAGGGAAATGCATGCAGGATGCAGAGAAGAGAGTGGGGATGGGTGAAGGCCATTCCATGAAGAGAGGGAAAATACCAAAGGAAAAGCTGCCACTAGTCAGGTGGGGTGAAGAGGGAGCTGAGGTGTGATTCTGGACCTGCGAGGAGCCACCTGAAACAGGTCCTCCAGGTTCTCATGACAAAGTATTGTTTGGAACAGTATCTGCCTATTTTGGTGCTAAGCTCTTAACACAGTTGTTACACCTAAGGTGTAATACTGACTACCACAAAATACATGAAAACCATTTTATTATATACTACATATTGAATCTTCAAGTAAATACAGCCAAGATAGCCAAAGTGAGTAATATATATTCCCAAATCATGTCTCTTTTATACCAGATTGATTTTTTTTTGTTTTTTTTTGGCAAAATTATTCCTTATTTTTTTAATATGAAATTTATTGTCAAATTTGTTTCCATATAACACCCAGTGCTCATCCCAACAGGTGCCCTCCTCAATGTCCACCACCCACTTTCCCCTCCCTCCACCCCCATCAACCCTCAGTTTATTCTCAGTTTTTAAGTGTCTCTTATGGTTTGTCACCCTTCCTCTCTAACATTTTCCCCTTCCCCTCCCCCATAGTCTTCTGTTAAATTTCTCACGATCCACGTAAGAGTGAAAACATATGGTATCTTTTTCTGCCTAAGTTATTTCACTTAGCATAACACTCTCCAGTTCCATCCACATTACTACAAAACGCCATATTTCATTCTTTCTCATTGCCAAGTAGTAATCCATTGTATAAATAAACAACATCTTTTTTATCCATTCCTCAGTTGATGGACATGTAGGCTCTTTCCATAATTTGGCTATTGTTGAAAGTGCTGCTATAAATATTGGGGTAAAAGTGCCCCTATGCATCAGCACTCCTGTATCCCTTGGGGAAATTCCTAGCAGTGCTATTACTGGGTCATAGGGTAGATCTATTTTTAATTTTTTGAGGAACCTCCACACTGTTTTCCAGAGTGGCTGCACCAGCTTGCATTCCCACCAACAGTGCAAGAGGGTTCCCATTTCTACACATCCTCTCCAGCATCTATAGTCTCCTGATTTGTTCATTTTAGGAACTCTGACCTACGTGAGATGCTATCTCAGTGTGGTTTTGATTTGTATTTCCCTGATGAGGAGTGATGTTGAGCAACATTTCCTGCGCCTGTTGCCCATCTGGATGTCTTCTTTAGAGAACTGTCTATTCATGTCCTCTGCCCATTTCTTCACTTGATTATTTGTTTTTTGGGTGTGGAGTTTGGTGACTTCTTTATAGATTTTGGATACTAGCCCTTTGTCTGCTATGTCATTTGCAAACATCTTTTCCCATTCTGTCAGTTGCCTTTTAGTTTTGTTGATTGTTTCCTTTGCAGTGAAGAATCTTTTTATCTTGATGAGGTCCCAATAGTTCATTTTTGCTTTTAATTCCCTTGCCTTTGCAGATGTGTCAAGTAAGAAATTGCTGTGGCTGAGGTCTGAGACGTGTTTTCCTGCTTTCTCCTCTAGGGTTTTGATGGTTTCCTGTCTCACATTCAGGTCCTTCATCCATTTTGAGTTTATTTTTGTAAATGGTGTAAGAAAGCAGTCTAGTTTCATTCTTCTGCATGTTGCTGTCCAGATCTACCAGCACCATTTGTTAAAGAGACTGTCTTTTTTCCATTGGATAGTCTTTCCTGCTTTGTCAAAGATTAGTTGGGCATACGTTTGTGGGTCCAATTCTGGAGTCTCTATCTATTCCATTGGTCTATGTGTTGGTTTTTGTGCCAATACCATGCTGTCTTGATGATTACAGCTTTGTACTGGAGAATAAAGTCTGGAATTGTGAAGCCTCCCGCTTTGGTCTTCTTCTTCAATATTACTTTGGCTATTCGGGGTCTTCTGTGCTTCCATACAAATTTTGGGATTGCTTGTTCTATCTTCGAGAAGAATGCTGGTGCAATTTTGATTAGGATTGCTTTGAATGCGTAGACAGCTTTGGGTAGTATTGACATCTTAATAATATTTATTCTTCCAATCCATGAGCATTGAATGTTTTTCCCTTTGTGTCTTCTTCAATTTCCTTCATAAGCTTTCTGTAGTTTACAGCATACAGATCTTTAACATCTTTGGTTAGGTTTATTCCTAGGTATTTTATGCTTCTTGGTGCAATTGTGAGTGGGATCAGTTTATTTATTTGTATTTCTGTTGATTCACTATTAGTGTATAAAAGTGCAACGATTTCTGTACATTAATTTTGTATCCTGTGACTTTGCTGAATTCATGTATCAGTTCTAGCAGACTTCTGGTGGAGTCTGTCAGGTTTTCCATGTATAATATCATGCCATCTCCAAAAAGTGAAATCTTGACTTCATCTTTGCCAATTTGGATGCCTTTGATGTCCTTTTGTTGTCTGATTGCTGATGCTAGAACTTCCAACACTGTGCTAAACAACAGCGGTGAGAGTGGACATCCCTGTCGTGTTCCTGATCTCAGGGGGAAAGTTCTCAGTTTTTCCCCATTGAGGATGATATTAGCTGTAGGCATTTCATAAAGGCCTTTCAAGATGTTTAAGTGTGTTCCTTCTATCCCGACTTTCTCGAAGGTTTTTATTAAGAAAGGATGCTGTATTTTGTCAAATGCATTTTCTGCATTGATTGACAGGATCATATGGTTCTTGTCTTTTCTCTAATTAGTGTGATATATCACATCGATCGATTTGCAAATATTGAACGAGCCCTGCAGCTCAGGAATGAATCCCACTTGATCATGGTGAATAATTCTTTTTATATGCTGTTGATTTCTATTTGCTAGTATCTTGTTGAGAATTTGTGCATCCATATTCATCAGGCATATTGGCCTCTGGTTCTCCTTTTTTTTTTTTTTTTTTTTTTTTTTTTTTTTTTTTTGCTGGTCTCTGTCCGCTTTGGGAGTCAAAGTCATGCTGGCTTCACAGAATGAGTCTGGAAGTGTTCCTTCCCTTTCTATTTTTTGGAACAGCTTGAGAAGGATAGGTATTATCTCTGCTCTAAATGTCTGGGAGAATTCCCCAGGGAAGCCATCTGGTCATGGACTCTTATTTGTTGGGAGATTTTTGATAACTGATTCAATTCCTTCACTAGTTATGTGTCTGTTCAAATTTTCTATTTCTTCCCATTTGAGTTTTGGAAGTGTGTGGGTGTTTAGGAATTTTTCCATTTCTTCCAGGTTGTCCAGTTTGTTGGCATATAATTTTTCATAGTATTCCCTGATAATTGCTTGTGTTTCTGAGGGACTGGTTGTAATAATTCCATTTTCATTCATGATTTTATCTGTGTGGGTCATCTCCCTTTCTTTTGGAGAAGTCTGGCTAGAGGTTTATCAATTTTGTTTATTTTTTCAAAAAACAACTCTTGGTTTCATTGTTCTGCTCCACCGTTTTTTGTTAGATCCTATAGTGTTTATCTCCTGTGATCTTTATTATTTCTCTTCTTCTGCTGGGTTTGGGGTCTCTTTGCTGTTCTGCTTCTAGTTCCTTTGGGTGTGCTGTTAGATTTTGTACTTGGGATGTTTCTTGTTTCTTGAGATAGGCCTGGATTGCAATGTATTTCCTCTCAGGACTGCCTAGGCTACATCCCAAAGCATTTGGATTGTTGTCTTCATTTTCAGTTGTTTCCATATATTTTTTAAATTTCTTCTCTAACTGCCTGGATGACCCATTCATTATTTAGTAGGGTGTTCTTTAACCTCCATGCTTTTGGAGGTTTTGAAAACTTTTTCTGTGGTTGATTTCAAGTTTCATTGCATTGTGAACTGAAAGTGTGCATGGTATGATCTCAATTCTCTCATACTTATGAAGGTCTGTTTTGTGACCCAGTAGGTGATCTATCTTGGAGAATGTTCCATGTGCACTCAAGAAGAAAGTATATTCTGTTGCTTTGGGATGCAGAGTTCTAAATATATCTGTCAAGTCCATCTGATCCAATGTATCATTCAGGGCCCTTGCTTCTTATTGATCCTGTGTCTAGATGATCTATCCATTGCTGTAAGTAGGGTATTAAAGTCCCCTGCAATTACTACATTCTTATCAATAGTTTGCTTATGTTTGTGATTAATCTTTTTGTATATTTGGGGGCCCCCCGTATTCAGTGCATAGACAGTTATAATTGTTAGCTCTTCCTGACAAACAGATCCTTTAATTATTATATAATGCCCTTCTTCATCTCTTGTTACAACCTTTAATTTAAAGTCTAGTTTGTCTGATATAAGTATGGTTACTCCAGCTTTTGACTTCCAGTAGCATGATAGATACTTCTCCATCCCCTCACTTTCAATCTGAAGGTGTCCTCAGGTCTAAAATGAGTCTCTTGTAGACAGCAGATAGATGGATCTTGTGGTTTTTTTTTTTCTTTTTTTCATCCATTCTGATACCCTATGTCTTTTGGTTGGTGCATTTAGTCCATATACATTCAGTGTTATTATGGAAAGGTATGGGTTTAGAGTCATTGTGATGTCTGTAGGTTTCATGCTTGTAGAGATGTCTCTGGTACTTTGTGGTCCTTGCAACATTTCACTCACAGAGTCCCCCTTAGGATCTCTTGTAGGACTGGTTTAGTGGTGATGAATTCCTTCAGTTTTTGTTTGTTTGGGAATACTTTTATCTCTCCTTCTATTCTGAATGACAGACTTGCTGGGTAAAGGATTCTCGACTGCATATTTTTTCTGTTCACCATATTGAAGATTTCCTGCCATTCCCTTCTGGCCTGCCACGTTTCAGTAGATAGGTCTGCTAGTACCCTTATGTGTCTACCTTTGTATGTTAGGGCCTGTTTATCCCTAGCTGGTTTCAGAATTTTCTCCTTATGCTTGTATTTTGCCAGTTTCACTATGATATGTCGTGCAGAAGATCGATTCAAGTTATGCCTGAAGGGAGTTCCCTGTGCCTCTTGGATTTCAATGCCTTTTTCGTTCCCCAGATCAGGGAAGTTCTCAGCTATGATTTATCCAAGTACACCTTCAGCCCCTTTCTCTCTATTCTTCTTCTGGAATTCTTATCATATAGATATTGTTCCATTTGATTGCATCACTTAGTTCTCTAATTCTCCCCTCATACTCCTGATTTTTTTATCTCTCTTTTTCTCAGCTTCCTCTTTTTCCACAATTTTGTCTTCTAATTCACCTATTCTCTCCTCTGCCTCTTCAATCCATGCTATGGCCGCCTCCATTTTATTTTGCACCTCTTTTATAGCAGTGTTCAGTTCCTCATGACTATTTTTTAGTCCCTAGATCTCTGTAGCAATAGATTCTCTGTTGTCCTCTATGCTTTTTTCAAGCCCAGTGATTGATTGTATGACTATTATTCTAAATTCTTGTTCTGCTATGTTGCTTAAATCTGTTTTGATCAATTTGTTAGGTGTTGGTACTTTCTGGAGTTTCTTTTGAGGAGAATTCTTCCATTTTATCATTTTAGGTAGTCCCTGCAGTAGCTCCAAACTCAGGTCACTTCCTCTGTGTTGTCTGGAGAAACTTGTGTTGATGCACAGGGCTGCAGTCATACCCAATTTCTGCCCCCTGCCCACCGCTTGGGCCACAGTCAGACTGGTGTGTACCTTATCTTTCTCTGTCCCAGGGGTAAGTCTCACTGTGGAGTGGTATGGCCCCTGTTTCGGGTGCTTGCACACTGCCAGGCTTGTGGTGCTGCTTCAGTGGGATCTGGCCAAGGGCGTATTAGACGGGGTGGATCCGCAAGGTGCACAGGGGTGGGAGGGACAGGCTTGGCTAGCTTTGCAGTTGGTGGTCCCCTGCAGGAGGGGCCCTGCATCACCGGGAGGGAGGCAGGCCCGTGGGAGGGATGGATCCACAAAAACACAGTGTTGGGCATTTGTGAGGTGCAAGCAAGTTCTGAGACACGAACTGGTTCCCTTTGGAATTTCTGTTGGGGGATGGGAGAGGGATATGGCGCTTGCCAGCGCCATTGTTTCCATGCCGAGCTCTGTCCTTCCAGGGCTCAACAAGTCTCCCTCCCAGAATTCTCTTGCCCTCCATGCTCTCTGAGAGCAAAGCTGTTGTCTTTTAACATTCCAGATGTTAAGCACCACTGGCTGTCAGAACTCACGGAGTCTGACCCCTCTGCTTTTGCAAGCCAGAATTCAGGGTCTCTGCCTTGCCTGGTGGGCTGCCCCTCCACTGCCCAGCTCCCTCCTGCCAGTACGCGTAGCATATACCACCTCTCTGTCCTTCCTACCCTCTTCCATGGGCCTTCTGTCTACACTTGGGTCTGGAGAGTCCATTCTGCTAGTCTTCTGGCAATTTTTTGGGTTATTTCGGCAGATGTGGGTGCAATCTAAGTGATCAGCATGACAAGGTGAGCCAAGGATCCTCCCACGCTGCCACCTTCCTAGAACTGCGGCCAAGATTGATATTTAAAAACAATAACCTAAACAGTCAATTATCTCCACTCTGTTTCTTACTTTTAATCAGATGCCATCTTTAATAATTATGAAAACATAATCCTTTTGAATGAGTGGAAGCTTTAAACTTGTATAGCACATAAGAAAGATGTCTGTTTTTCAGAAATACACCTCCACAAGTGATTGTGCTCTTTGGTCTTAATCCGTATTTCACAACAAAGAAAATAGACACTTCTAATACCAGAGAAAAGCATTCATTCTACTATTTTCAAGAATTTCCTGCATTCAAAGATGGCTCTAAAAGAGAGATAATCAGATACAAATGGTTAATTTTCTATTTGATTAGACACATAGGAATTTTTTATATGATGGAGATGTTCATCCATAGTCATTTCCATCAAATGAAGTATCCAATCACGTGTTCTTTGTCACTGGGTTATGCTGCTCCTTTCACAGCCAGGAGTATTTCCATAGATGTTACACCTGCATCAGGAAATAAATGGCCTTAATTTTAGCTTCTGATGCTTTGAGTGAAACCTCACAACAATTAGGCCTAATTATGTGCAGCGTCATTGCCATGGTTTTTGTCTGCAGATGAATTGGGAGACCCTGGGCCTCAGGTCCCAGGGGCCTCGAGACCCTGGTCCCACATATTCAGCTTTGTCTCTGCAATCACTAGAGAAGGGCTTTCACTTTCTTTCAATTTTTTTTTAATATTTATTTTATTATTTATTTATTTATTTTTTTAAATTTTTTTTCAACGTTTTTTATTTATTTTTGGGACAGAGAGAGACAGAGCATGAACGGGGGAGGGGCAGAGAGAGAGGGAGACACAGAATCAGAAACAGGCTCCAGGCTCCGAGCCATCAGCCCAGAGCCTGACGCGGGGCTCGAACTCACGGACCGCGAGATCATGACCTGGCTGAAGTCAGACGCTTAACCGACTGCGCCACCCAGGCGCCCCTTTAATATTTATTTTTAAGAGCGAGAGAGAGACAGAGTGCTAGCAGGAGAGGGGCAGAGGGAGAGGGAGATGCAAAATCTAAATCAGGCTCCAGACTTGGAGTTATCAGCACAGAGACCAACTTGGGACTCCAATCCATGAACCATGAGATCATGACCTGAGCTGAAGTCAGATGCTTAATCAACTGACCCACCCAGGTGCCCCAAGGGGGCTTTCACTTTCAATCCACAGCACAGATCAATGCATTTCAGGGACAGAGTCATTACAACCCCAATCTAAATAGGGTCAAGAAAGAAGAATACATTTATGTGATGACTGTAAAAGCATGACGGTAAGTCCAGATGCAGTTCCAACAAACCTAGTGGCATACTATGGGGTTAGCATTCTTCATTTGTTTGTTTGTTTTAAAGTTAGTTTGAAATAATTAGAGATACACAGGAAGTTGGGGGAAAAGTAGAGGGACGTTCCACATTCCTTACACGGATTTCCCCCCAGTGCTACCATCTTGCATAATCCACGCACAAAATCAAAAGCAGAAAATTGGCCTTGGTACAATTCAGATTTCACAGACCTAATTCAGATTTCACCAGCTTTACATGAAATCATTTGTGTGCGTGTGTGTGTGTGTGTGTGTATTATTCTGAGCAATCTTATCGTATGTGTAAATCTGTGTAACCACCACCACAATTAAAATACATAACTCCCTCATGATTCCTTTATAACTATATGAACAACCCATCCCCATTCATAACCCCTGACAACTGCTAATGTATTCTCTAATTTTTTTAATTCCGTTATTTTTAGGAACATTGTATGATTTTTTTTATGTATTTATTTATTTATTTTTTGTCTAGGAGTTCTATAAATTACCGAGACCAGGGTATTGAAATTCCCAGATACAACTTTGGACTTATCTATTTTCCCTTTCATCTCTATTGGGGATGTACATTTGTGCATTTCATGTTCTTTGTCAACTTGGATAGATTGATCTTTTAATTGTTATGTAATGTCCTTTTCTTTATTCTTACATCCTATTTATCTGATATAAACATAGTCAAAGAAATAAATTATTTATTTATTTTGAGAAAGAGAGACACGGGATGGGATAAAATGAGCAGGGCAGAAGCAAATGGGGGGGGGAGAATTCCAAACAGGCTACACACTGTCAGCACAAAGCCTGCTCTGGATCCTACAAACCATGAGAACATGACCTAAGCCTCAATCAAGAGTGTGATACTTAACATACTGAGCCACCCATGCACCCCCAAACCTGCTTTTTTAAAACTAATGTTTGCATGATATATTTTTAGTTCCATCATTTTACTTTCAACCTGTCTATGGTGCTATGTTTGAAGTAAGCTTCTCGTAGAAAGCATATACCACATTTGGGTTATATTTTGTATCTACTCTGACAAGACTTGTTTTTTATTTGATATGTTTAGATCATTCATATTTCAAGTAAATTTTGATAGGTAAAGGTTAATGTCTGCCATTTTATTTCTTGTTTTCTGTTCTGTTTTTTATTCCTGTCTCCCTTCTCTTGCCTTTTTATGGCTTACTAGATCACCTTTTAGAAGTCTATTTTATCCATCATGTTTTGATTATCTCAGAATAGTAATTTAGTGTTTTCTAGATGTTTTATATGCATATTTATTTGTAAATATTTATAATATATATATACATGTATATATATATATATATGCATAGAACACACAGAGTCCACTGGCATCAGTATTTTACCACTTTGAGCAAAGCTGAAACACCTTGTATCTATTTTGGTCCTTTTTTATCTTTTTAAATAGAAGTAGGTTAAGAATTTCCTCTACATTAATTGAGCACCACATCCGATGATGCTATAATTTTTGCTTCAGTCTTTAATCACATTTTTTAATGTTTACTAATTTTTGAGAGAGAGACAGAGTGTGAGTGGGGAAGGAGCAGAGACAGAGGGACACACAGAATCTGAAGCAGGCTCCAGGCTCTGAGCTGTCAGCACAGAGCCAGATGCGGGGTTCGAACTCACGAATCGTGAGATCATGACCTGAGCTGAAGTCAGACACTTACTGACTGAGCCACTCAGGTGCCCCATCTTTAATCACATTTTTTAAAACCTCATTATATTTACCACTAAGTTACTCATTCCATAGTTCTATCTCCCTTCATGATGCATCAGTTTTCTTCAGTTATCATTTCTTTTTGTTTAGAGAACTGCTTTCAGGTTCTTTTTTTTTTTTAGGTAGTTTTTTTTTTTATGTTTCCTTTATTTTTGAGAGAGAGAGGGAGAGAGAGAAAGGGGAGAGAGAGAAGGGGACAGAGGATGCAAAACAGGCATCTGTGCTGACAGCAGCGAGCCCAATGTGGGGCTCAAACTCAGGAACCTTGAGATAATGACCTGAGCTGAAGTCCGATGCTCAACTGAATGAATCACCCAGTTTCCCCTCTTTCAGGTATTTTTTATGGGTAGGTCTCCTAGGATAAACTGTCTCTTTTTTAAATTTTAGAATACCTTTATTTCTTCTTCATTTCTGAAGGATATTTTTTGCTGGATGTAGAATTCACAGGTGACATTTCTTTTCCTTCAGCATCTGAAAAATGTTGTGCCACATCTTTATGTTTTCTATAGTCTCAAATGAGAAATTCATTGTCATTCAAATTGTTGTGTTCCTGAAGGTAAAATTTCATTTCTCTCTGGCTGCTTCTAAGAACTTTTTTTTTTTTTTAGAAGTTTGATCATGATGTTTTTCCTATGGATTTTGTTGGGTTCAATCTATTCATGATTCACTAAGCCTCATGAGTCTGCAAATTTATGTCTTTTGCAACTTTGGGAAAATTAACAGCTGTTATATTTTTGAGTTTGTTTTCAGTCCCACACTCTCATTTCCTCTGGGACTGTGGAGATGCAAATATTAGATCTTTTGTGATTACCCCCACATAGTTCCATTCCTTTTTCTCTTCCCCCTTTCTATATTTTGTCTGTTATCAGATTGGGTAATGTCTATTGATCTGTCTTAGTGTTCATCAATTCCTTTCTCTACCATCTCCAATCTCCCATCTAGTGAGGATTTTGTTTTGTTTTGTTCTTTTAAATTTCACTTATTGTATTTTCAGTTATCTAATGTTCCTTTTTATTATTTTTACATTTTCTATTTCACTGCTGAAAATTTCTATTTTTTTCATTTGTTTCAAGTCTTATGGTAATTACTCACTGAAGCATTTTATCTTTAAAATCATTGTCAGCTAATTCCAATATCTGATTTGTAGTATTGGAATCTTTTGACTATTTCTTTTTTCATTCAAGCTGTGATTTCCCAGGTTCCTGATATGACAAATGACTTTCAATTATATACTGGAAATTTTGGATATTATATTGTAAAATTTTGGATTCCAACCTATCTTCATTTTAGCAAGTAGTCACTCTGTGTAAACATTTAGCATGCATATTCAGATGGAGCAGATCTTCTTCAGCTCCCCAATGAGCCCCATTGGCCCTATCCTGCAAAAGTTTTCAGTCAGCCTCACTCTCTGATTCATGACACCTAACTGGAGATGTGTGAGATGTAAATTCAACTTCTCCCTTAGACTCTGCTGACACCTTCCCAGGAAATGAAATGTACACACTCCTTATGGAGCACACTGACTCCAGTGGGTTAGTGGTGATGGGGAACAGATGGTTGACTTGAGTCACTCATTGCTAGAAGGAGGTGTAAAAACCCACAACCCACCTCCTACCTTACCCCCTAACCAAGCCCCATTGACCCAAGGGAATGAGGGCAAAAAGACTAAACTTGCCTTGGACAACCGTGTACCACCTTGCTGGTACAGGGTGATTTGAAAGCTCTGCTTCCTGTAGGGTCCCACTGAAATCTGGAAGGGGTAGAGTAAGTGAAATGCTTACTAGTCCTACCTCATACCACTTCACTCATTCTCATTGTTTTCACCCCCACTAGTATCTGAAGGTGAAAAAGCAGAATACCAGTTAGTCACATTTTACACCATCTCATTGATATTGCTACTATGTGGAGATGGATTCTCAGCTCCCCACTGAGGCCTTGGAGGGCAGGAAGCAAAGTGCCAATTAACCCCCCTCACACTGCCTTACTTAACTTCATTGCTGCTAAATCAGGGTACAGGTTTAGTTCCCTGTTAGACCTTACTGACACTACCACACTGGGGTAATCTGAGGGAAGATCAAATCTCTGTTAAACCCCATCAACACCACCCAGATAGGAAACTAGGAGCACTACAGTTTGCAAAGGATGAAAGGTCAGCTCAATGATCAGCCCATTGATACCACCTGGTGGAGAATCTGAGTAACGCTGCCTACTTCTGCTGGGAGCAGGCAGACATTTAGCTCTCAATTTAGCCCTAGTGTAACCATGAAAATGGTAGGGGAAGCATTTTCCTGTTGGTGTTTGGCTGGACAAAGGTAAGTATTGTTTAAAACGCTCTCCATTTTGTTATGCCACCCTTTTCCTGGTCATCTATCATGGGTAGAGGCTTTGGTTGTAGTTATTGGTTGGTGCCTCCAGGTTGCTGCCTTCTCCAGCACTGTGTCTGGTATAGAAAGGAGATAAAAACGGCCAGGAACTCACCTCATGTTCTCCCTCAGTCCTGAGGTCCAAGACAATCTTCCTTGTTTTTCCACTTTCAGTCTTCTCCTGATTTGTTGTGTTACATCCATCTAAGGTGTTTTAGTTATAAGAGATAAAAGCCAGAAGAAAAAGGGCTGCTCCATCTTAGTTAGAATTGGAAACCTAGTCCTCATTTGTAAATTCATTCAATCTGGGTAATATAGCACTCAGTGTGGAAAGACATGTTAAAGACTATAGAGTTAAGTCCTCTTGTTACATAATTATAAATCAGAAACTTAATACAAAATTATAAAGGTAGTATAGGTCAATGAAACTGCTATTGAAAGGCTGAATAAACATACAGAATTAAAGAACAAAGGTTAGAGAACTGTATCTTTTAAATAGGAGGAGACAGTGGCAGTGGCAGAGGAGAAGAGGAGGGATGGGAAAAGGAGGAGGCAGAGGAGGAGGAAGAGGAGAAAGAGGAGGAAGAGAGAAAAGGAAGAGGAGATGGAAGAGGAAGAAGAGGAAGATGAGGAGGAGGAGAAGGAAGCAGAAGCAGAAGAGGAGGTGGAGTAAATTAATGTTTTTCTTTTGATATTTATCCTATATTCCATCTAAAGGGCCTTCCATTTCTAACATATGACAAAAGGAAGAGTAGGAAATAAAGTATTGGAAGCAGGTAGTATCAGATCAAAGAGGATCATTCAATGCTCATGCTATAGCCATGATGGATGGGTTAGGGACTTCTGACTAGTCCCTTAGTCTTTAAGGGCCAAAGTTTCCTAATCTTCAAAATAAAGATGGTATATCCTCATCTGGCGGCCATGTAGGTTTCTGTTTTGTTTTTCGTTTGCTCATTTTATTTATTTATTTATTTATTTGCATTTATTTATTTTTGAGACAGAGCACGAGTGGGGGAAGGACAGAGAGAGGCGGGACACAGAATCCAAAGCAGGCTCCAGGCTCCGAGCTTTCAGCACAAAGCCTGATGAGGGGCTTGAACCCATGGACTGCAAGATCATGACCTAGCTGAAGTCAGATGCCCAACCGACTGAGCCACCCAGGCTCATTTTAAAACTGCCAATGAGATACTTCATATGGATAACATTAAGATAAAGTATAAAGTTTTATATAATAAAAACACAAACTTGGCTATTTTCAATGAGTGATAACAAACGATATGTGTATTAAATGGCATAGCATCACATGCATGGTAACACTGAGACAAGTAGACTTAATGAGTATAAAACCTTTCTCTATTTCAAGTAGTTCAGAGTTGAAACTCTTTGACCTTAGATCATTGTTTCATCAAACACACACTCAAGTACACACACACACACACACACACACACACACACACGTAAACAGACTCACACACACAGTGTTGCTTTTCAGTCTGAAGCCAATACCTAACAGAAAGTATGCTTATGTAAGGGCAATAGCACTGAAAAATGGCCTATGTAAAACACCTCAATAATATATCCAAGTGTGATGCTATTTTCAGGTTTCAGGGGAAAATGAATTGTTCAGATGAAAGCATGACTCCTCCACTCTACCCAACTACCATATTACTTATGGTCAAATAATTTTTAAGCCACCAACTGAGTAGTTTATTTCTATTACTTGGCAGAGGGGAAGTGAGAAGTGAGTATTTTTATTGCAACTCTTTCCGAAAAGTAATTTGTTAGATGTAATGTATTTTCCATTGACCAGCCGCATACTGGGCTTCTTGTATGTGCAGAGCTGAAGTCACTCAGGCTTGAAAAGTAGGGGGAGGCTGAGGGATGCAATAACCCTTATAGGCTTTTCATGGGTCATTTGCTGTTCTACATGAGGCAGTTCAGAAGCAAGAGATAAATGTGGAGGGATGTGAAGTGATCTGCAAGCCATACAGAGTCTGACAGATGTTGTTTATACCATCAATCATTATTACATGCCAAAGGAAGTGCAAGGAAACAGTAAACTAGGAATGCAATCCAGTGACTTCTCAGGGATTCCTGAAACCCCTATAAGACTTGACACATTTGTGGAATTAGAGTCACTGATACAGTGGAGACATCTGTGGCATTCCAGACAAAGGGTGCCCCTTCCCTGAAGGAGAGAAAGTATTTGCTCAGAGAAAACATTCCATGGTCCCAGAAAAGATTTAAACATCCAAAGCTTCCCTCAAAGGGAAGATGTGTCAGAAAGAAGGAACACAGGATGAGTCACTTCATGTCCCAGAAGTCTAACAACCTCTAGGTTGGAACATTAATCTCTGCCCTCTCCCAGGGGACCAAGGGATAATCCATTTCCTTTGAAAAAGACCTTAGCAGTATAAGAATGCACACTTTTGTCTCACTCCCTAATGCACACCATTTGTGCATTTTTAGATGCTTTTGGTATGTAAATAATGGGACAGTTATTTACTGAAGGCACAATACTCTGTGGTTTCACGCTAAGTCAGAGCAGGGGCAGAGTTGTGTCTAGTTGTAGACACTAGAGCCCAAAGAATTAACCACTTAAGCAGAACAGCCACCCAATGGGTGTTTGCATTGGGGTTCTGTCTCTAGGAGAATGCGGGGTATGACACAGGACATTTCACCTGCTTCATTTTGTCATAACTGCTCTAATGCAGTGGCCACATAGAGCGCAGAGTCCCCCATGAGGGAACTGCTCAGGATAGCAAATTCTGGAAGCATGATACAGATGCACTTGGAATGTGTGGATTCCTGAGACTGGCCATTGTAAACTGCTTAATTCCTCTACAAAGGCATGACCTCCTCAGGTTTATCCTAAATTCTTAAATTCACAATAAACTGTCTTTGGTATTAAAAACATAACCTCTATTATCTGTTTAGTTGAAACTGTCTTAAGTTTTCGTACTATAGTCTAAGACATTGACTCCCAACATGGGTTCAAATCCTGGCTGTGGGTGGTATCCCCAAACTTCTGTTTCCTCATTTGTTTATTAGGGATCACAACTGTATCTTACTCATTGACTTACTATGAGTGTTTAATCACAAAACCTATCCAAAGAACCTAGCATAATGTCTACCATGGAGCGAGTGTTCAAGAAAAGTTGACTCTTATCACATTACTTCTTTAATTATGGATATCCAACACTACAACCTGTTTCTCCCCCAGAGAAAGTGGTGGCCCATGATGTCATGAACTACAGCCTTTTTCCAAGACTCTTTCTAGAGAGTGTTCTTTCTCTTTCTTAAAACTTGTGTATTCCTTCAGTATTCTTATTCTAATGTAAAAATTTTGCTTTCTTTAGCGTTTTCTATTATCTTTTTAAATCTTGGTTTAAGAGCTTCTTTCTGTTTTTACAGTGTGTTTGCTGTCTTCCCTACAACCACTTATTTCTAGGTCCCTACAAAAGCTCTGACCTGTCCCAAGATTCCCTGTCCTTCATCCCCATCCTCTCTCTCTTTTGGGCCAAATACCTTTTCTGTGGCTTCCTCCCTCAGATCTAGAGGAGAACAGCTTCATGGTTTGGGGCATCTTGCCCAAACGTGAATCCCCTCCAAGAGACTCAGGCAGAGCAGGATCAGAGGACACCATCAGAAGACATTAAGAAGTGAGAAAAACAGAGGGCAGAGGGTTCAATATAAGTCCAGTGCATGGTGTAACACCACAGGGTTCCAGTGAATATACTAGTTTTTTGCATATTCTGTGGCTGTGTTTAGCACACCCCCAGCTCAAGCTTTTCCAATAAACATTGACATAAGAAAAATAAAATTGTGGGATTTAAAAGAATGATAATATTGATACCAAGAAAATTATGAAGAGTAACTCTATTTTGAGAAATATGATGAAATCAATATTTGTATACTCAAGACACAGTATAATTTAAAAAATTCTGTTTTCTACTTGTTTTTCTCATGTGGTCTTCCTTTATTACTTTTAAACTCTTGCTTTTTCCTCCAAAGACCATTAATTACTAAGATTCCTTACCAGGAAGCTATTCTCATTATTTGACTGCTGATGAGGCCAAGGCCACATACTGAAGGAAGAAATGGCATGATATGTGGAGAAAAGACAATTAAAATTTCCCCAACATCAATTCATCAAGAAAAATAAGGAGTTTAATTTCCAGAAATGTCTCCAGAACAAATACAAATAACCAATCATTTTCCTTTTAGGTCTTTGGTATCTCTTAAAATTTTTCTGTAATAAAATAAATTTTGAAAAATCTGTCACTAAGTGGTTTGAAATAAACAGAATTTGTTATGCTATACAAATAACTCACAAATTCATAGTAAAATGAAAATTCATCTTTCAAATATATCTAAGCAAAAGTGCCATATCAAGAGCAATCTATGTGTTGTATCTGAGAAGGCAGGAAGACTTAGGATTAATGTTGAATCAGGGACACATTCCTCCTAGTTCAGAGACTGATCCAAAACTACTGAAAAAGAATCTGTCATTGAGGACTGCACATTTTCTTGGCTGTTTTTAGAGTGCCTTCAACATTCATCAAGAGACCAACAGAATTTGTAATAGAGCCCTGTGCTTTATAATGCTGGGGGTGCTTTATGGATGGGTTGTATTAAAGAATTATAAAGTTCTTATTTGATTAATTTGCATTGGGTTTTTGGCTAGAATCTCAGAATGGCTTTATTGTGTTTCATCAATTTTATGGTTGATGTGTTTTCAATGTACTTTTTACTATTAAAAAATTGAAACAAGTTTTTGGAAGGAGATGCTCATTCTTTTCTCCTCCTCCCTAATGCCACAGGGACAGGTGGTAAGATTCTGAGATCTATACACCAGAAACTGTTTTCTTTTAGTCACATTCTAGAAGACTTTGATCTTAGCTAAGGTAAAATGCTATTTTTCATTTTCACATATATATATTTGTTAATTCACTTTGATACAGTCAACAAATGGTTTTGCTGTGGGAAGGAGGGATAATACCAAGAAAAAATTGGAAAAATAACCTTACATCCTGCTTGTAAGCAATATATATGTATATGTATATGTATATGTATATGTATATGTATATATATATACATATACATATATATACACACACACACACATATATATATATATATATATATATATATATATTCCCTTTTTTGTAGTCCATTTTCCCCCTGTCTCCTTTTCTTTAGATGCCTAGGACTTTATAGGCTGTCCAATATCATTTAACATTTTCTTGGCGCAACTCTCCATTTTACACATGTGAAGTTTTCACAATGGGAAAATCCCCAAGCCTCTACAGCATGATCAGAATGGAGATGTGATGTTTATGAAGACAGAAGAAAAATATGTGGAAGATGAGGAATGATAAAATGAGGTTAAAGAAGAGAAAAAAAAACACTTAATGAAAACAGAGAGAGAAAGAAAAAGTAGGTCTTTTTAGGATGAAATAAACAATTATTTCATGGTATCTTAAAACTCCATTCCACACACAAAAAAATTGTAAGTGCTTATCATATTTACATGCCTAAAAATACACAAAATTGTAGAATTTGCATTTTAAGCAAAACTCAGAGTTTGTCATAATTGAGCTAAATTGACCTTCTATGATGTTTTCCTGGGGCAGCTCTCCCTGAGACTAACTCCAACTCATTTTGAAAAACACAAGCTGGGCACAGAATTGAGGCATGTATATTCAAGTGACTTCTAAAACTCAACTTCATAATATTGTCAGAAAAAAGTTCAAATTGTAACTGAGTTTTTGTTTGTATGTTTGTAGAGTGGATGCAGGCAAATTGATGACAAGATTCTTTTAAACCATTAGAAGAGTGGGGCGCCTGGGTGGCTCAGTCGGTTGAGAGGCCGACTTCGGCTCAGGTCATGATCTCGTGGTCTGTGGGTTCAGGCCCCGCGTCAGGCTCTGTGCTGAGGGCGCAGAGCCTGGAGCCTGTTTCAGATTCTGTGTCTCCCTCTTTCTCTGACCCTCCCCTGTTCATGCTCTCTCTCTGTCTCAAAAATAAATAAATGTTAAAAAAATAAAAAAAATACATTTAAACCATTAGAAGAGTGAGTAGTCAGGTTCACGCTTCAGTCTGTTTATTCTCTTCACATTCTCTCTTAGAGAAGTGAATTCGTGTAACCACCTTGTTTATCCCTATTACTTACAGTTTTATCTGACCACCTAAAACTCTGCTTTCTCCCCTAAGGAACTTGCAATAGTAAGATGTCACAGTGCCCTTAAACACTGATCTGAGTTGAATGGTTCCCAGGACCATTACCAGGCTGATACACTATTGGAAAAGGGAATTACTAGTCCATTCTTAGAGAAAGCAGTGTTTGACTCAGGATGCCTATGCAAGTAATGACTATGAATATCACAGGAAGCATCCTCATTCTGAGCAAATCAAACAGCTATGTGCATCACACCAAGACCCTGGGTCACAGACAGGAGGGAGGGGTCAGCACCACACCATTTTATTCTTATTCTTTGTGCCCAGCACATAAGAATACATCTAGAATTGCACCATAGTGTTAAAGACTCTGTCCAAAGCTTACTTCTTGGGATATAACATAGAATGTGAGAAGTTAATTAATGACCCATTACAGGGAAAACTCCACACTAAAGTAGATTTCTTTGTTTCTATTTTTATCTGAAATTTTACAGTAGTTTTCTGTAAGTCCTCTCTTAAAGACACATATTCATAATACTGCTAATCTATAAAATATGTTATCTGGCAGTAAAGGCCCACGTAAGTCCCAGGACTGGGTGCATTAATATATTAATTCATTCACTCATTCAATCAGTTTAGTTTTTGTTTGTTTTAATTTGTTAGTATTTCCTGAGACTCTGTTTTAGACCCTATGGGCATAGCAGTGAGGAATATAATAAGATTCTGACCTTCTGACACTGAAATTCTGAACTAATGAACTACAAAGACTTACATATATAATGCAGTGAATGAGACTGGTGAATGTTGTGAAGAAAACCAGAGTTTTGGGGAGAGACAGAGAGTGATATGGCAAAGCCTCCCTGGGGAGATGACAGTGAGCAGTGAGCTGACGGAATGTGCTCAAGTGAGGACCTAAAATAGTGAAATGCGAACCAGGGTGTAGCTACAAAATCATGGACATTAAGGATTTCACCAGAAGATCACCAGCTTTAGAAAGGCAAGTACAGGACCAATACTACACTTCTGTGCAAAAGAAACAGGTTGGCTCACTTTTAGACTATGCACTGTCATCTTCTTGAGATCAAGAGTGTAATATATTAACTGGAACCGAGCTGCCATAGAGAGCTCTAATCATGTGCAATCCAAGCCTCTGCCTTCCTTCTCACTGGAATACGTAGGATCAAACTTATCAAGCTAGTGAGACTCCCTGTGAAATAATTACTTGTGGTTTCAGAAATCTCAGGAGTCCCTGGGTCTCTTAATGAGGCACTGAATATTAAATTACACTCGAGAGCCCTGGGTCCAGTTGAGATTATGAAGTTGATTTCTCATGGCACCATGACTTTTTTTTCTCCCAGTTTTCTGAGGAACACAACAAATGTTTAAAATTCTTTGCAGCTTATAAAACCAAAGCTTTGGTTTTGATTCAGTGCTCTACCCTATTCAAGAGTGGAACTTGTGTTCAAAAGAAGAAGCTGTACAACGTTCTCTTCATTTCCCCTCCATCCGTGGGCCCCTTCCAAGATGATGTAACTCAATCAGGAAGCAGCTGAAAAATCAGAAGACTCTGAACATTTTGTGCATGTGCATGCCTGTGTGTGTGTGTGTGTGTGTGTGTGTGTGTGTGTTTTAAGAGGGGTCAGTGTAAGTAGAGATAGTATGGAAAGCATCTTTAAGAAAAGAATTGAGACAATTAATTATACCACTTACAGAGTCACTGTTAGACCTTATAGCTTTGCTTACATAAACATGGAGCACATCTATCAAAACATCTGAGCTGGTAGACAATAAATTCCTTAGCACCTGCTCTCAGCTATTTTGTTTAGACAGAACTTTAGCTCTCTTTGTGACTAGTACTTGATTGAGCTATACAGAATCCAATTCTAAGGATACCCTTAGGTTTTATTCTCTCATTTCTGACTCTGGTCCTAGCAAAACTGTGGTTGTAGGACTCAGACTCATGGCCATTGAGTCTGATGAGATCCTAGTCAACAGGCTCCCTGCAGAGCTCACCTGCCTAAAACTGACAGAGGTGACTCTGCAATGAAGCAGAAGCTGGTGTAACTAAAACTACTATTTGTACAGACCAAAGAGACTCAAGACACTGTGTTTGCGTGTCCATACTCATTCTCACACATCTGTCACATGCAAATACACACACACACACACACACACACCTGCCATTGTTTTAGAAGTGTTATTATCCATTACCACAAATAGTTCTTAAGCTAAATCTATTAAAATAAAAGAACTTATTCTTAGTATCTTAGGTTTTATTCAATGTCTTAGGCATACTCTCCCAAATCCTTCATGGTTGAACATCTCCAACAAACTTAAATAAAACTTGTTAATACCATCATTTGCATTTCACATTCATGCCTTAATAACAGGTGTAGCCATGACTGGTATTAATCAAATAACAATAAATTCAAGATGAAATGAATGATTAAGAATTCCACATTATGCCAAATATTATATTTAATTTATAAGAAGAATATATCTTCTTATTTTAAAGGATTTTTCCCTCTCTTTCTCTTAGAAGCATTTTTAAATTTATCTAGTGATTTTGGTTAGAGATACATTTTGGAAAATAACATTAACTAAAGAACTGGCTTATGCTTGTGAATTTTAGACCTGCCTCCTGGAGCGAACTTGCTATCACAGGTCCAGACCCTGTGCTAGGAAGGACTCTTCCTTAACTGGATCAGCTATGCAAAGAATTATATTCATTAGTTTTATCTGAGTTGCCTCTTTGACCTCTAGATTACTTTTTTTGCCTTCAGACTCACCTAAAATAATCTAACATTGAAGTCCTTTCCTTGAAAGGGCTGGGCAGGAAACAGCTATGATTTCAGGAACAGGAAGACCATTCCACTTCAAATATCCCTCCCACCTACCTAGAAGATGCCCCAATTCCCCGATTAGAATTTCATTATTTCCAACATGGACTGTTTATATACAAATATCCATAGAAGAGATAACACAAATATTGCTTAATTATTTACAGTTGAAAACTTTTTAAGTCTTCTCATTCACTGACATGTTAGTGATAGTGAGTTAATCCGACCTTTCTTAAAAGTGCATTTTTGGGGATAGAGAGAATACCCTAACACATGAAGCCAAATGCTCTGGCATCCTCTTGACATTTCCTCACCTTAGGGGGAGAGGATTTCTCCCCAAAACTTTAGAGAACACTTATGCACTTAACTAGAAGTCTAAGGCTCAAACTGTAAGTCAAAACACCTACCCAATTTTGTGAAACTCAGAAAGAGGAGGAAAAGGTAAAATAGCATTCATTCTTTATTCGAGAAAGGGCCGGGGGAGAGAAAATTTACAGAAAAGTGAACCAGAATGGCAACTGCACATTAATATGGAGTATCACATTTTTCTGAGCTATCTCTTTGCCCTAAAATTTTTCCTTTTTCCTTTGAAGTTGACTCATGAAACTATTTTAATAGTTAATAGTTTGTGTTCCTTTTTTGTCAGTATTTGAGGATGATAATTAGGTTCCCAGAAGAATTCATAAATTAAGGGGGAAATACTCCAAATTTCATCCAGATATCAGCACATAGGAAGACAACTAGAGCATCAAAACATATCTATCAGCCTAAGCTATTGTCAGTATATGCTTAAATCAAGAATTTATTTTCCAATTAAGCTCTCAAGGGTAACCCTATGTACACTGGGCTGTGTGAGCATCCTTGCAATTCAATTAGTGCTGCTATTAACATATGTCAAGGAAAACAAAATCAAAGAGGTGTGGCACCAAAGAAAAGATCCCAGAATAAAAGTGAGATCAAAGAGTTCTGCAGGAGTGGCAAAGCTACCCCTAGAAGAGCCACTCATTTGCTTTGGGTTTTTATCTTCATCCACCAAAGCAATGCTCTGATGATCTGGCTTCTCAGGGGTTTCATTATAGGGAGAGAATGAGCTGGCCATGAGGACTTCTATGCTTAGTCTGCTGACAATTTCTTATTTTAAATTAATCAGTTCACAATTTGGTACTTCTCTCAAATTCCTGTGAATGTTTTGTTCTTGTTTTTTTGTTTGTTTGTTTGTTTTTGTTTTTGTTTTTTTTTTAATCCAGGATTGAGTTCTCAGCAGAGAACCTGAAAATGAACAGGACAGGGGAGTGGAACAATGTTGGCAACACCCTCCCCAGGCCCAGTGCCCTTCCTTTCTTCTCCAGACCCTTATTTGATATGAAGGGGAAAAAATAGGCAGACACAGAGATACACAGAGACAGACAGAGACAGAGAGAAAGAGGAAGAGAGTATGTGAGTGTGTCTAAGGGAAATATGGATAAACCATATGTACCCTGAGCTCACTCTGGTTGGTCCTGAGGGAGCACCAGGCTATATATAATCTAGGGAGACTGCTTTTCTAGATCCTTGGCTGCTTGAGGCAAGGATGCAATTCTGGGGCAGTTGGGCATTGGTGTTGCTCTCTGTCCCAGATGGAACTGTGCCTAACTGAAGGACAGGTTCAGGTCAAAAACCAGAAAAGCTCAGTGTATGTAAAATTTATTCAACTAGAAACACATGAAATGTCAGTGTGAGTTCTTATGAATAGCAATTCAAGACTCGACTTCAAAAACAGAGTGAGGAAGCTCCAACAGGACCCTATGTGAGGGTCTGTAGGGACCTGTGCGGAGACCTCCAGGCTCAATCCCCACAAGGCCAGCATGCTTTGTATATTTGACAATGAAACCAATGCCCTAATCTAACATTACAGGATGTGGGGTGTGGATTACTGGTCTTATTATATGTTTCAAATAACAAAAATAAAAACAAAATCATTTCCATGGGAAAGTTCTTCTGCCTTCTGGCAATTGCTTCTAAGCCCCTCATTCATTGACCAGTGGTTACAGTATCCATTGAAATCTTGTTTTCTGACTTCATTAGTATAAGTGCTGGCTGATGTCACATTTCTAAAATACCCCTTCTGAACTTGCAGAATAAAATGGTGAGAATCACACTCACCTGCTGATGAGAATTCACACATACATATTAGAATTTCACTCTGATCTGGTTAAGCACATTGCCATATGATGTAGTGTTTATTGTATATCCATCCTGTTTGCCCCATATCACTCTACCTGATCATTTTCAAATTCAGGTTTGAGCTATTTATTTCATTTGCATTTTTGGCGTACTTAAGTTTGTTTTGGAAAGACAAACTTAAATATTTAATAATCATAAAATCTTAAACTAAATCTCACCAAACAGTAGAAGTGGATCTAGGACCACCCAGAGCCACAAACAGGTCTCTTCACAAAAGCTGAAAGCCAATTTCACTGCTTCCCAAATGCTTCCCAAAATGAGGTAAGCAGCCCATCTTGGTGTCCAGACAACCTCAGTCTGCTCTTGTAGATGGCACTCACTGGGCCTTGTTCTTCACTCCAGCATCCCACACCACAAATCAGATTCCTCACTCCCTAGGATGCCCTTCAAACACCAAACACATACATAGAAAACTAGCCTTGGTCCATAGCCATTATTTATCATAGAGTTTAACTTTCTCATCCTGTTCCCTCTATTCCTTTCATAACATGGTATGATGGTCAATTTTGTGTCAACTTAGCTAATCTATGATGCCCAGATATTTGGTCAGACACCTGTCTATATGTAGCTGTGAAAGCATTTTTTTTTTCATTAAATTTTTTTTTCAACGTTTATTTATTTTTGGGACAGAGAGAGACAGAGCATGAACGGGGGAGGGGCAGAGAGAGAGGGAACACAGAATCAGAAACAGGCTCCAGGCTCTGAGCCATCAGCCCAGAGCCCGACGCGGGGCTCGAACTCACGGACCGCGAGATCGTGACCTGGCTGAAGTCAGACGCTTAACCGACTGCGCCACCCAGGCGCCCCGAAAGCATTTTTTTTTTGATGCGATTAACAATTTAATCAGGAGACTTTGAGTAAAGCAGATTATTCCTCCCTAATGTGGTGGGCTTTGTCTGACAGTTAAAGACTTTATGAGCAAAAACTGATGTCCTCCAAAGAGGAAGAAATTCTGCCAGTAGACTGCCTTTGTACTCAAGCTGCAACATTAACTCTTCCTTGCATCTTCAGCCTGTTGGTCCACCCTTTAGAGTTGCCAACCTCTATAATCACATAAGCCAGTTGCTTAAAATAAATTTCTTTATATGCGTACATCCTATTCGTTCTATTTCTCTGAAAAAAAGTGCCAGGACATGGTCTGCAGGCATTTTATTATTCCTGCTACCTTCTTAACACCTCAATGGAAATGAATCCTGACCAGGGAAGAACTGTAACCCTAGTACCACTCCTATGCATACCCTTACAGCATTATAGCAACCTTGTCATTTGATTGACCCTGCTTGATATAATAGTCCAAATCTATTTTAGACAAAAAGTCACATATAGGTCAATTTAAACTCACTGCTCACTGTCTTCTGGCATAGAGGTTTCTTTCTTTTCATACTAAAATGTCTTGAATTTGTTCTTTTCCTAATTTACAGTGTGGTGGTTAAAAGCAAAGCCTTAGTGGTCACATTGAGTGGAGAACAAACCATGTACTAGCCAGCAGAGCTTTTTTTGACTGCTGTCTCAAATTTTCTCTATAATTGGATGTGGTAAATATTCAAGAAGTGGTCATGATTATTGTTATCATCAACACTGTCATGACAGGATTCATTGCTTTAGAGCCCAAAGGTGAGGTGCTAAGAGTGCAGTGTGATGAATTCTTTATGGAGCTCCATGGGGGAGTCTTCTTCAGGCCAGACCCAGGAGTATCATGCTTTTCATGAATAACTATCCTTCTTGCTTTGTGTTGTTTGCTGGAAATAGAGCCAAATATGTTCCCTTCCTCTTCCAGCTGTAGCAACCATGAATGTATGCATTTTTAAAAATTGATCTTTCCCATGGCTTCCTATTACTTTTCTTACCCTTGCTTTCCTTCAGGCCTGATTTAAAATATCTTATTTTTAAGATTTTTACAGCAATTATGTATTTTTTGTAAGCTGCCTTAAATCTTCTGGAGGCCATCAAAGTTAACCACCAGCCAATGATCAGCATTTCTAATATTAGCCTTACTTGATCTAATCATCCTGGATTCATTCCTCACTTGGTCTGGAACTTAGGCTTTTAAGATTCATGCACCCAATATGAATTAAAATGAAAGGTTGATATATTTGCTTTCCATCTCCTTATTCAGGGAGAATATCAATATGAAATATATTTCCCTTCAAAATCAGATTATTAAAAGCATAAATTATATCTCAAGCAATATCTGACTGCATATATGGGAAATTTGAGTATTATCAGTATTATCAGATCCAAGTTGCTACACCTGATCAGTAATGTGATTCCTATTTATTTTGTATCCATGCTAAGCATATGTAACTCAGAACATCTAAGAAAAAAGTAGAAAGAAAAGTAGAAGGTCTTTTTTTTCTCTATTCCCCCAGAATCATTTTTAAGTGTCAGGATAAAGGTAATGGTCCAAATTACAAATCATAAACATAAGTTTATGTTGGTTCTAGTTAGTGTCAGAAATTTCCAGGCCTTGCAACTTGAGAAACATATTTCTGGTGAAGTCAAAGAATGTTTATTATAAAATCATCACTTCACATTTGGAGAATAACATCAAAATTACTTACTATCTTGCTTCTATTTTTCCTAAACACTTTCCAATTTCTTACACTTTTCTAGAAGAGGCATACTAAATCACTGATTCCTGTATTTTACCCTTAGTTTTGGTTTCTAATCAAACTTTTAATTTGATATCTAATCTTTGGTTTCTTGTATTTCTCTCTCATATTGCTCAGGTAGTATTGACTCAGTTTTTGTATATGAAAGCCTGCTTTCACCTTCATATTTGAAATGTCCTCGATAGTGTCAGCAGGAAATCCTGGAATGAGTGTTTCCATACTTTCCTCCTGACTTACCCCCAGAGCAATCGACCCTTTTCTTGTTATTTTGAAGAATAGCACCCAGGTGGGTTTTCATAACCTTCCTCATTATTTGCTGGCATAACACAGATAAGGTCCTATTGTGGAGCAAGATGAAATATGGGCAGGGTCTATGAAAACATTAAGACTGACCTAACCTAATGCATGACCAGTTGATGCTGAGTACCTTACTAGATGGCTCCTACTCCTACCTAAATGAAGGAGGGTAAACTCTATGTTCTAGAGAATTTTCTCTTCTTCCCAGAGGATCCTGAAGTTCCAAAGGTGCTGTGAAGTCTGGGTCCTGGCTTTGTCCCTAACTAGCAGTATAACTTGGGACAGGTCATATCCCTGTACCTTAGTGTACATAACATAATGACAGATTGTTAGACCATGATGTAAAAGGATGAAGCACTGAGAAGGCACTCCCCAGGATGGGGTGGCACCCATCAGTTCAGGCCCATTGCTGCCCTGTGGATGTGCCTGTCAGCCTCCTATGGGACCTTCAGAGAGTTGGTACATGGTGAGTCAACCCCAGCCCTGGTAAAGAGCTCATCTCACAGTGCCCACAGTGTGTACCACTGCAGCCTGAATAGTTTGGACAGTCACCAAAGAGCACTGTCCTATATTCCACATGAAGGCAGCAAGTTCCTTCAGTTCTAGGGACAAATTCAGTAAAAGTTCAGTTATCAGGAGTCCAGACTTTGACTTCAGCGCCAAAAGAGGCATTCCTAAGGCAGCATGGTGAAAACTGCTCATAAAAACACTATTGGGGCAAAGTGGCTGCTGGCCACCAACACTGGATGTTTTCAGGACATGGTTTCTAAGGACTCTTTTTAGAGATGCCCTCTATTACAAAATAATAAAAATATGAAGGGCATATGTGAGTTAGAACGTCCTCTAGATAGGTGAGTGTCAATTTCAATTTATTAAGATTAAGTTCCCACTTGGAGCTTCAGAGCCCCCCATCACTGGGTTTTCTGGTAGGAACTGGTCTGTTTATGGGTGAGATGAAGAATAAGAGTGGCCACATTGGTCTACTCATTGCTCTACTGCCAGCCCATAACCCAGTTCCTAACCTAAGGTAAATGCTTTACAGTGTTTGCATAATGAATACATGAATGAGATGGACAACTTTACACTGACCTGTAGACAGAAATATGATTATCACAGGAGAGAACGAAGAAAACCCAATCTATGTGAGAAGACATTGTGTCACCCTTGTCTCCTGGAGTCTGAAAAAGGCAGGAAACCCAATACATGTAATATATTTAGACTTAAAATAAAGCTTTCGCCACCAGACACCCCTGACTCAAACAAATGTAAGACACTATAAAACTATATAAAATGGTACACCCATTTGAATTGGCTGATGGAAAAAAAATGATGGGTAGAAATAATGCTGTATGTCTCTGAATAAAGATACGAAAATGAGAAGAGCTCTCTAGAGAGGCATGGAGATTGCTGCTGACATTTTCATAACTGACCTAGAAGGAGAAGGGTACAAATCCATCTCTGAGTTTTCAGATGACATTGTGTTATTGTGCAGAGCAAAATGTCCAGTTAGTGGGAATAACCACAGCAGAACTTTGGAGACAGATTTAGAAAAAACATGCTGTAAGTGATGGTTCAGCTTATGCATGTTTAAGTTAATATAGTTATTTACCAAATGAATGGCTCCAAGCTCTTATTTTGCAACCTAGGAAAGGTAGCTAGAAATAACTTCAGGGTGCCTTCTGAAGACCCCTAATGTTTTCTGTAGTCAGAAACAGACACATAAAGTTCAATCCATCCATCAGCATGGATAACAGGACCAACTAGAGAATATGTTCACCCCCACTTGGCACCCATATCTGGACACTGAGCAATAGTCTGGTGGCCACATGGTAGCAAGAGGAAAATGCTGCTGGAGGTAGTGCAGATGAGGAGGAAAAAACGAATGACCAGAGTTATCTAGGAGATTTTCAAGTGTGGGAAGACAAAAGCATGAGGACTCTGGTGTTCCAAATTTTCTTTGTGAAGTTGTCTTCCATTTGCCTCTTTCTTTGCTGACTCAATTTATTTAAATTTCCACACCAAATGGTTTACCAACTGCTTTCCTTTCCTTCACTACCACTTTGCTTAAATGTCGGCCCTCATCATCTCTCTGCTGGACAACTGAACTAGCTTTTTCCTGATTTAACTCATCCTCTCTGTGCTTTGGATTTTTACCTAGAGCACATGCCATTTTCCTGTATAAAAAAAAATGCAAATTTCCTACAGAAAACTACAAAAACTTTTGCAGGTATATTAGTCAGGGTTCTCCAGAGAGACAGAATCAACAGGAGATTATCGACCATGAGATTGTCTATTTAAATCTACATATCTATATCCATCTATATATCAGTATTTCATAAATAATTGGCTCATGTGATCATAGAGTTGGCAACCAAGAGGAGTCAATGGTGTAATTCCAGTTGAAAGGCCAGCAGGATTAAGAACCAAAAAGAGTCAATGTTGCAGTTCAAGTCCAAAGTCAAGCAGTCAGGCAGGAAGAATTCCCTCCTACTGACAAAAGGGTCAGCTTAATTTTTCTATTCAGAACTTCAACTGATTAGAACTTCAACCCTCCACACTGGAGAGGGTGATCTGCTTTACTCAGTCTACTGATTAAAATGTTAATCTCATCAAAAAACACCCCCTTACAAACGCATCCAGAATACCAAATACCTGGGACCTCATGGCCCAGTCAAGTTGACATACAAAATTAACCATCACAGTAATATTTATAAGAACTTCTATAATCTATCCCAAACTTAATGTTCTTATGCAGAATCACTACATAGCTCATGGGACCTAGTGAAAACTAAAATGCAAGATCCCTTTTTTCAAAAATTATGAAAAATTTCAAGATGGCGAGAGCATTAAACCAAGTCCGGAACCCTTCCAAGCACAGGGTCCTGGGTGACTGCCTTTGTCAACCACACATGCTCTTGAAGCTGGTCCTTTTCTTTGGTCTTCCAAATTCACTGTTCTATGATAAAAATCTGTTCTCATTTTAATACATCATCTTTCCCATGTTTCCATATTTGTTCTGTAGTCTTTATGGCCCCATATGTCTTTCCTCAGCCTGGCCAGGCTCCATGGTCAGCCTTCTTTAGGAAACCTTAAATACCCTTCTTTTGTAGCACAGGTCTAAATGAGGCCCCCTATTCCACACTCAAACAGAATGCTGCATACTCTTCCTGTTTGTGTTCTGGCACCAACCACACTGGTTTCTTCACAGGCTTGTCTCCCTACTAACTTGTAAGCTTAGTGAGACCATGTGTTATCCATTGGGGTTAACCTAGGATCTATGGATCCTATGCTTATAGTTGGCATTTAATAAATATGTACTGCTCTTAAAAATAGCTATCATATAATTTCATAGTAAATAATCATAATAGCTAGCAGATACCAAGCACTTTAGCATGTGCCAGGCCCTGGTTATTCAAAGCATTTCCCACATAATGATGCATTTATTCCTCACAACAACTTTACCAGAGCCAAATGTCAGTACCTCAACCACATACTATGCATCCTCCATTTTCTTGGGTGAGGTAATGGGGACAAGTGTGTTTTACACCTTTGCCCACTGTTTCCCATGGAAGTAAGCTACAGTCACTCTCAGTGGAAGTGGATTAAAAATGAGGCTTTTTTGGCTGGTGTTCCTCCCCTATATCGCTGCCTCCACTTCTCTGCCAACATTCAAGGCCCTTCCTAAATAAAAACGCTAAAACTTGGATCTTAATCTCAAGTTTGCTTCCAGGGAAGTCAAACAAAAAACAGTTAATGTTATGGCAACTTGAGATATAGATCACTTAACTAATCCTCCTATTAGATAACATTAGTGATAAAGAAATATATGTATGAATTATTATTGAATAGAATGGTGGAAATGAAAGTTTTGATCCAAGTCTATAAAAGCACAATTTATAAGAGAAAAGTGAAATGGGTTGGTTTTCTATATTTGTAAAAATACTTGACTATGTGTTAACCCATATATGAGTTTAAAATACTATATAATTTGTTTTTAAATGATAGACAGTGTTAGGCAATGAACAGGTAAAATTATCTCAAGAAGTAATTCAGAATTAAAAAAATAATTATGTTCAAGAATAGCTATAGTAAATTTATGAAATAACTTATCCAAAATAAGTTATTATTTTTTTAAAAGTTTATTTATTTTGAGAGAGAGAGAGACAGAGTCAGAGAGACAGAGAGCATGAGTGCAGGAGGGGCAGAAAGAGAGGGAGAGAAAGAGAATCCCAAGCAGGCTCCACACTGCCAGCACAGAGCCCCACATGGGGCTCAAACCCATGAACCATGATATCATGACCTCAGTCAAAGTCAAGAGTTGGATGCTTAACTGACTGAGTCACCAAGCCCCCCAAAATAAATTATTAAAGGAAGGTGAAGATAGCAGGAATAGACTTCTAACTTGTCAAGTTCACCGACAAGAAAAGCTCACAAATGTATGACTCTTGTCTAGGATATTGGACTGGATCCAACATTTCTAGTAAGTATGGTGGTCCTCATGTTCCGAAAATATGAATGACTTCCATAATAAAGAACTATCATCAGCTATTTTGAAAAAGGACACAATATAAAAATAGAAGGAGGTTTTCAATAATAAGCAAGGATGGGATGTCAGTGCAGTTTTCAGGGCATTCTCACCTTTATACTGTCTGAGATATATTCTATTCCAGTACCCTCAGCAAAAGTATTTATATTGGTAAATAACAAAGTATAAAGTGCATTACAACATTTAAAGTTCCAAAGAACATACAGCTTCTGTTAGAAGGCATGAATAGATGTTGACAGCTCCAAAACATTTAGAGGTTCAAACTTTGGCTTCAACAATGAATTTGATAATAGCTGAACAGCTCATGAAAACATACCACACATCAAAGGATTTTCATAAAGTTAAGATAATATGTAAGCAGTGTTGCTTTATACTGTGCAGGCAATGCCCCAGGAAAACTGCTGAAGCAGCATGAGCTCCAGCATCATTAGCGTGCTAACACATTTATGCTCCTGGACAGAAGTGCTGCTGTGCCTGGGACACCACTAAGGAGTTGCTGTGAATCACAAACTCGCACAAAGTCTACTTTGGAAGGAATATGTTCAATAAAAGCTCTGCCTAGAGTGTTACACTTCTCCACTAAATGTAAGTTCTTTTATCAATAGTAGCTGCATCTGGCAAAGTGCTGAGTTAGAACTGACTACCTCAGCAAAAGAGGCATAAACTTGATGACCAGGCAGCTCTCTGCAGCTCTTCAGCACCACATAGCTTCATCTCTGAGAGGTGAAGCCTTGCGGGCATCCCCCCTGGGTGAGCTGAGTGCAGGGAGATTAAACCTCCCTGGGTGTGTAGGGGGGGTCTTGCTCTAGCCACATTACTCTACTTTCTCCTTCATCCCACAGTCAGCTGGTTGATTCTCCATTCTGTTTTCACATGGCTCTAGATGATACATATTTAGCTTTATCTTTCAGCCTAACTTCCATCACTTATTTTGAGCATATTTCACAGGAAACTTATCAATGCCACCTTTTGAAAGAATGAGATTATAGGTGTGCACTTGAGATTTAGAATTCATTGGAGATTTAAAAATTTCAAAGTGCTTTATTTAAATGAGCTTATTCATACAAGTAACTAAGTGATTATACATAAGCAACCTCCTATTTACAAAAAAAGAAAAAAAAAGAATGTTAACAAGAAAAGGTTAAGTGCCATGTCCCAAAAGGGAGTGCCCTGACACATCTTAACATCACTTTTTTTCTTTTATATTTTTGTTTCTCCTTTCATCCTTCCTGCTTGCCTCTCTCCTTCTCTCTTCTCCCTCTCTCTACTTCCTTTCTCCCTTCCCAGTCTCTTCTGCCTTCTCTCCCCTTTTTTCTTCCCAACTGTTTCTCAGAGTGATGGAAAGTTATATAACAAAATATTTACAACCATGACATCCTAATTTTTTGTTGTTGGTGTTTTGCACTTAATTGAAAAAAGTCTGACAGAAAAGAGCAAAATGGGGCATGTCTTGCATTTTTCAAACAGATTTGCTTCTGCTGCCCTGTAGGATGTCTGGTCCTGTTTAATTACACCTGCTGACTGAGAATTTTAATAAGTATTTCCATGATGAATGTTCTTTCCCATCATTAGAGAATATATATTTAAAAAGAAGTTCTGCTTTAAACTAAATGATTATTTAAAATAGACATATAATTTTCATTTTTGGTAGGTTACAAGTTACTGAATCTTAACAAACACTTTTATCTTTACAGAACATACTTTTTGTGTACAATGGGGGATCTACTACTGAGGAAGATACACTGACTTAATGACATATCATCTTTAGTCAAAAAATGAAAAAAAAACTATAATTAGAAATGAAATTTTCTCTGTTACATAATGACCATAAGACTGATAATTTGAGTGAAAAACTCAAAATCTGTAATGATCATAAACTAAAATAGACACATGGCAGTGTTTAAAGGTATAGGTAAATGCATCCAATACCTTTTCCCTCTGAAAATCTTGATTGTTAGATTAACATGCTGGGCACGGACAAACATCAGCCATACAGTCAACTCTAGACAGGTCAAATGAATACCAACCACATGGACTATAGTTGCCAGAAATGCAATCTATATCTGCTCCACTACTCACTAGCTCTATAAACTCAAACCAGGCATTCCCTCTCCAAACTTCAGCAGGTGTGTTTGTTTAAGGTTCTAAACTGCACTGCACAGACAGCCTTTGGTGAACTAAGCCTCCATGACTCCATGCCATTGCTGGTTTTGTTGTTGCTATTTGTTCTGGATTTCTGTTTTCTTGGGGGAGGGGCATGAGACAATTGGAGAAGTGGAAGACTTCCTAAAGGAATCAATAGATTATAAGTGTGTTACTGTATGTCAGGTATGTCAATGATATCATTTACATGGTTTTTGTGATAGATCTTCCAAGATACTGTTTATTTCAGTCCAGATTTTAGCCATATAGATCAAATCTGTAGCGAGCTGTGTTCACTGTATTTGTTCAATGGACAGGGAATTAGACCAATCACTTTCAAGGGGTTGAGAAAATTTGACAGTACGTAAAACTAGCCACTGATATTTGGCTACAGATGCTGAACATTTTAATACTTAAATAATTCTAAAAAGGTATACACAGATAATTTCAACTTTCTAGATATTATGAGGACATTTCTATTACCTTAGAATCTAGCTAGTTGTTGATAAGACTTGAAAGCACAACTCTGTAACAAAACTTCAGCGTTTTCTTTATTTTCAGGTTTAGTTAAGCCTCTTTTTCACATGCAGGAATCACACTTCTAGAGTCCTCTTCCTGTATAAATGTTTGCAAAGATTTCAATTCCTACTGTTCTCACAACATTCCCATGGAAAATGAGAGGGTATAATGAAATTATTGCCCAAAAATAGTTTACAAAGACTTGGGGACAATTAATTGGAAGAAAAACTAACCATTCTCATTCTAGGCAAATAACTAAGAAATGGTTTCTTGAGAAGCAATAAGGTTACATTTTGAGCCAAGTACAAATGATCCTTTGGCCCTGGCATTGGCCTGCTGGTGTCAGCATAAACAGTGAGGCACAATGTTGACCAGGTAGCAAATTTTCACAGGACACAAGCAAAAAGAATAGATGAGGGGGATGAGAATTTTGATCTCTGATGTGAGGAATTATCAAAACGTTTCATTATGATGCGTGTGATCACATCAGTAATAACAAAAGAGTTCTGGCCAATCGTATTTGTCCTAAAGATTCTCTTGAACTCCATCATCATTCAGCCCCTCTCTTCTCATCTTTCCCTCTTCCTTTTCTCCAGGCATCTTTACCTTCTCTTTTCACCCTTATGCTTCCTTCCTTCCTCCCTTCCTTCTTTCTCCAATTTCTTTTTTTCTCACTGGTTAGATAAAAATCACCTCTCAGCTAGATATTGAGACTCTAAGACTCTGGCCTTAGTCTTCCAGGTTTGTCTCTCTATTCTATTTTATCACATATCCTTTATGTTTCTCTTTTATTCGTTTTTCACTATATTCTCCTTTGTCTTAGATATGAGCTTTGTATCAACACAGGGCTTAAGGATGATATAGTTATATGTTCCCAGTAGGGAAGGAAAGAACATGGAGAAGGCAAAGCAGACAAGGAAGAAAGAAGCCAGAACAATAGAAAATGAAAGGGATTATGGGAATTAATAGAGTTGAATTCCCAAAAAGCAGTCTTAAGGACCTGTGGCCTGTCGGGTGTAATTTCTTTTCATTACCTCTGTCCTTAGGCAGCTGTCTCAGTGGGCTGGGAGCCTCACAGAATGGAGAGGACAGAGCTGAAGTAAATGACCCACAGTACTTCAGGGGAAAGGATAAAGAAAGAAGAATCTAATCACATATTATTTAGTAACCTAATCTTTATGAAAAAAAAAAAAAAGGACAAGGAATAAGGTTATTTATCTGCCCAGAGTCATGTAATTGTCCAAAAAGCTACAATTAAACCTTACTGATTCTTCCCAGTAGTTCACTGTAAATAAGTTCAAAGTAAATTGGATTAAAGAAACTAAAATTATAAACAACTAGAGTGGAAATGACCCAAGAGATCATTCTGTTCCATCCTTCAACCTCTACTTGGCCTACACTGGCCAACTCAATATTGACTGGCCTCCAGTCCCAAGTATTTCCTTTGCCATCTTAACATGAATTAATCTCCTAGAGATGATATTTCTCCTCTCAGAGACAATCCTCTTTCTGGTTTACTGTAGTCTAGGTGACAGAGTATCCAACTGAACTACATTTTAACATTAAAGAAAAATGAGAGGCCAAGTGGATGGACTGTGGGAGGAGGCATATAACCAGCAATTAAATACATTTTCTTGGTGACTCCTGTTATCACTGATTTCTAGTCCCAAGGCTATGAAGCTTTAAGGATTTTCTGTCCCTATCACAAGCTTATCATGAGGAAATGAAATGCAAGCACATTAACTAGTGACTGAGCATGCATTTTTTCATGAAAAATGAATAAACATGTCATAAAATGAAGCATATTTTATTAAGTATATATAAAGTTTACACTGATTTATTTCCATTTTTTAATTCTGATTTTAATTTTTGACGAAAGGTTGCCATTTGCACAATAGGTGTGATGGAAGGACACTGAAGTGGGTCCCTCACCACCCCTTACTGCTCACATAGGCCCTTGGTTGGGCCTCTGTACATTTCATAAGTTCATGTTTCATTTGAAAGAGCCAGCAACTATGTCCATTGCCCTCATCAAGGCAATGGGCTAGAGCAAAGGGTCAAATGATAGTGAGATTAGCAAAAATGTTTTCAGATATAATAGTTTCCATCTTGAGTATAATAAATCTCTCCTATATATTTATGTGAAATCTTCAGGTAAAAGTATTTAGTATAACAGTTCCTTTTAATTCAAAAGTTATGTTTTAACATTCTAAGACTATAGTCAACATTCTAAGACTATAGTCAAGTGTTTGACTCTAGTTTAGAGTAGGATGGCTTTAAATTATGACTATTAACTCTATACCTTTTATGCTTTTGAATTCTGCTTTTGTGCTTACTAATTCTCTACCTTTTGTGCAGTTGAAGGCTCATGTTCTGTACCATATGTGGCTGCAGTTACCTGGGGGTAGTTCATACGGACATACACATTCCTACTTTAGTCATATGTAAGAACAGCAATAACTTTTTCAATGAAGGCAGAGAAAGAAACTTTAAGATCTTTTCCATATATTCCTTTGATAATAGAAAAGTGTAAATAGAAAAGTGTAAATTAATATAAACTAAGGTGCTTTATGAATCACAACTATGCATGATCAAAGTAAAAAATCTCATTTCACTTAACCCATTTCTAACATTTTCAAATTTTGAATAAAGTTAATTTCTTTTTTATTAATTAAAATTGTTTTCTGTGGAGCAAAGGAGTCAGATCCTAACTTTAAGAATTATTAGGTCTCCATTGTGTATATAAACCACAATTTCTTTATCCATTCATCAGTTGATGGACATTTAGGCTCTTTCCATAATTTGGCTATTGTTGAGAGTGCTGCTATGAACATTGGGGTACAAGTGCCCCTATGCATCAGTACTCCTGTATCCCTTGGGTAAATTCCTAGTAGTGCTATTGCTGGGTCATAGGGTAGGTCTATTTTTAATTTTCTGAGGAACCTCCACACTGTTTTCCAGAGTGGCTGCACCAATTTGCATTCTCACCAACAGTGCAAGAGGGTTCTCATTTCTCCACATCCTCTCCAGCATCTATAGTCTCTTGATTGGTTCATTTTGGCCACTCTGACTGGCGTGAGGTGATATCTGAGTGTGGTTTTGATTTGTATTTCCCTGATAAGGAGCGACGTTGAGCATCTTTTCATGTGCCTGTTGGCCATCCGGATGTCTTCTTTAGAGAAGTGTCTATTCATATACAGAATGGAGTACTACATGGCAATGAGAAAGAATGAAATATGGCCCTTTGTAGCAACGTGGTTGGAACTGGAGAGTGTGATGCTAAGTGAAGTAAGCCATACAGAGAAAGACAGATACCATATGTTTTCACTCTTATGTGGATCCTGAGAAACTTAACAGGAACCCATGGGGGAGGGGAAGAAAAAAAAAAGAGGTTAGAGTGGGAGAGAGCCAAAGCATAAGAGACTCTTAAAAACTGAGAACAAACTGAGGGTTGATGAGGGGTGGGAGGGAGGGGAGGGTGGGTTATGGGTATTGAGGAGGGCACCTTTTGGGATGAGCACTGGGTGTTGTATGGAAATCAATTTGACAATAAATTTCATATACTGAAAAAAAATAACCATTTAAAAAATTTAAAAAAAAGCATTATTAGGTCACAGAAGAAATTGTAGGAGAATATATGCAACAAAGGGAGACCAAGAAGACTAGGGCTACACAAGAAGGCCTGGCTTATCCCCAAGCTCACAATGCATTTCAAGTGTTGAGGAGCTAATGCTGTGATAGTTCCAGATGGAAAAAAAAATTAGTACAGAGAAATCTATGGCCAAGGATTTCTCATTTTAAAGAGCATTAGTACATTGTATTATTTGATCCTCATACAATCAGAAGAAGGGCACAAGTGTCAGTAACTGTTCTCACAGGTGAGAAAACCTAAAGCACAGATTGATTACTGAGTTGCCTCAATTCACTCAGCTGATTAGTGGCAGAGGCAAGCCTAAAACCCCAAGTTGGTCTGGCATTTCCAGCACTATCTCCAACATGCTCCAGAAGATTGAAATAATAATGGGAAACACACAAAAAGAAATGGAAGAGAACTTCTATTTGAATCATGCTAAATACAAAGGCAGTTCTGGCAACATTGTCGGGTTAGAAAAGGAAGGTTCACTAGAGCTGCATTACTACAAAAGAAGGTAATACTTTGTGTCCCCTGGAGAAGGAGACTAAAACCTGGAGGGAACTTCTGGTTTCCACTCTGATATTTAAAGAACTTGGAAGTCATCACTCATGTTTTTACAAAAAAAAAGAAAAGCTGAATACACTAAAAATAAACAACTCTTCTTAGATCCATCCAAGAATTGAGGTCACAGGGCAAACTACTGCTTCAAAAACTAGACAGGCCAATAGGTCGATACAGAGAATCACAGCTCTCTGGAAGTAGAAACTGCTGCTGTACCTAGCAACTGGGTAATTGATTATTTGCTGGAGATTGAGCATATGCTACCTTGAGGATTAAAAACTCCTGGGGTACTCCTCAGTACCACCAAAAAGGGCTCCTACATTTTTGTGAGTTTTTACCACCAAGTTTCTCAGCAAGTTATCAAGGTGAAGATTGCAGAAAAATCCTCTGTACTTCCAACAGGGGAAAAGGAACAGAAACCATTTAGAAATATACTCAGGGTGTCCTCTTTCTCTTAACAAAGATCTTCCCCAAGGAAAACTATTTTGCCAGAGCCTAACTAATGTGAGGGAAAGGACATACCCAACTCCAGCTCCTTCTAGTCTTCCTGTCTCATTTAAAGGGGAGGAAAAAATAAGAAACATTTGTGAAAACCACAAGGTACAGGTACAGGTACAGCAAATAGTAAACACAGCCTAACTCCTACCAAGATAGCCACAAAACCTCACAGTAAAGGCCATTGTATCTTAGTTTTCTTTACCCAGTACATTATGTTTGGCTTCCAACAAAAAAAATTATAAGACATGTTAAAAGGCAAAAAGCACAGCCTGAAGAGACAAAGCAAGCATAAGAACTAGACTCAGATACAGCAGAAATTTTGGAATTATCAGAAAAGGAATTTAAAAACAACTATGATTAATAAGGGCTCTAATGGAAAAAGTGAACAACATGCAAGAACAGATCGGTAATGTAAGCAGAGATGGACTCTCTAAGAATCAAAAGGACATATTAGAAAACAAAAACACTGAAAGATAATGAAAAAAATACTTTTCATGGTTCATCAATAGACCAGACATAGCTGAGGAAAGAATCAGCCTAGAGAAATGTCAAGGAAATGTCCCAAACTGGAAAGCAAAGAGAAAAAAGAATGAAAGAAACAGAGCAGAACATCCAGGGACTGCAAGAAAATTATAAAAGATATAACATACATGTAGTGTATGTAAGAGAAGAAAGAAAGGAGTATAAGAATATTTAAAGTAACAGTGGTTGATAATTTTCCAAAATTGATGACAGACACAAAACCACAGATACAAGAAGTTCAGAGACACCACGTAGAATGAAAAGAAAAAACATTACACTACGGTTTTCGTATACAAGCTGCAAAAACAAAAACAAAAACAAAACAAAACAAAACAAAGACAAGGAGATCTTGAAAGAAGCCGGGAAAAAAAATGTATAGAGGAACAAGGATAAGAATTATATTACACTTCTCTTCAGAAACCATAAAAGCAAGACTAGAGTGGAATGAAATATTTGTATTATTGAAAGAAGAAAATGACTAACTTAGAATTCTCTATCCAGTGCAAGTACGCTTCAAAAGCAAAAGAGAAACAGACTTTCTCAGACAAACATAAGTGGATAGAATTTGTTGTCAGTAGACTTCCTTTGCAAGAAGTACTGGCAGTTCTTCAGAGAGAAGAAATTTGATGTAGGTAAGAAACTAGGATCTCCATAAACAAAGAATAAGTGATGGTAAAATAAAATCTTTTATTTTTTCTTATTCTTAATTGATCTATTCAACATAATTATGGTAGCAATAGAATTGGGGACTATAGCTTATAAATAAAATCTCCTGGGTGTTCTTCCTGGATCTTGGAAACTTAACATAGTGCAGAGGTTGACACTTAGACAGCAAATGCAAGGAAACCATCTTTAGTTACTGAAAGACAATTTGTCTTTTCATGGCGCTTATGAAAACTCTCTATAGTCTTTGCCTCTATGGTAGGTTTAAGTAAGAAAATAAGAAGTAAATTCTACATGAATAACCACAAGAGAAAACAACAACAAAAACCCAAAATGCAATGGTGTTTGGGTTTATATTATTTCTCCTCAAAATGGAAATTTTATACTAGTTGAGGTCTCTTCCATCATGAAACTTTTAGGAATCTAAATTAGGGACATCCCTCCCTCTCTCAATCCTCAAACTCCTTTTCACAGTCACACACATGTATATAAAGAAAATCATACATTCTTTGGCATTCTGCTATGGGCTGATTCATGTCTGCCATGCCTAGTATGACCTCATGTACTGAGTCAGAATGGACTTGCAAAGCAGCAAATGTATGCATGTTCTCACCTGGTTCTTGATCAACAATTACCTGAATCTACACAGGGCAAGGCTCTAGCCAATTTGAGTTTCATCTCCCCAGTGACCAATAGACCCCTGCTACTTTGTGCCCAGTCAGACCATTCATTACACTGAGCGTAAAACTTACAGAAGGTACTGTGGAGTTCAGAGTATAAGAGGACCTGAACACCACTGAATGGTGGGAGGCAAAGATGTCAAACTGCTCTTAAGAAAAGTATGTATGTGGAGTATCTAAGTGTGGAGATGTTTGCTGAACTTCTATTGGATTAAATCTGACAATGCAATATTGCACCCCAGAAACTGGCCAAGATGTAATGAATTTGAGAGAATGTTGACATAAGTGATAAAATCAAATTTGGGGAATTAAAAAAAGAGATGACACAAGAAAACATGTGCTTAAAACACATTTATATCCAAGCCCACACACATTTTTAAGAATCCTTGTAACATATAAGGCTTTTCTGAAAGTAGGTGGCCTTGCAGCTTTCAGATCCCCATAGATTCTTTAAAGTGCTAACTGCACAGGAAGTATAATTCTAAAAATTCAATTATTTTTAAGCACAAGGTTGGAGAAAATGTTTCTGAAGAAATACATTATCCTACTTAAACAGGATAAAAATGGTCTATCTTAAAAGTGTGTTTCTTTTTTATTATTATTAAAATAATGTGATTTTCCTTTGAATTCCATGGAAATAAACACTATTTAAATATGCTTTAAAAATCACTAAGGCAGAACTTCTACCTTAGAATTAAAGAGTTTTATAAAAAAGGAAAAGTCATGATCTCCCCAGTGACCAGCTATCTTCTCAATCCCTGAGCATGGGATAAGTCTCCCTTCCTTGCTGAGAATGACCTATTTCTCGTATTTCCACTTGGACCTAGCAGTCTAGCACTCTCTCTCTCGCACTTCTCAAATCCTACAAAGTAAGACTTCAGATAAAATGGGAAACAGAGAGCATACATGTCAGCCTATACACACTTTCATCCTGCGACCCTCCAAGACACACCACCCCTATCCAGAGTTTCAAGGGTATACAGAAAGCCTGGTCTCTTCCCTCGGGCTACAAAGAGAGACTGCAATATCTGGTTCCATTCCTGCTGCAAACATTTTTCAGATCAGTGATCTGGAAAATCATAATGACTCTAGCTAAATAAAATTGGTCTTACATGTAAGCACCTCGAGGACCAAACAACAGTGTTCTTCTCACATTTGTATCTCCATATCCACTGTTTCTCCTGTCAGGTTCAGGGACTTGATCAAGGTATGTCCCATCAAATGCTTTGATTTCTCTACTGAATTTCAGATCTTAGAAATTATCTGGCATTTAAGTTCACCCCAACTCCCTCATCACTTTAGAGCTTATAAAGAGTTCCAACCCATCAGCTAAGCAAGCCTCTATGAATCACACCAAGCAAAGGGGATAGGGTTGAAACAGCCCCCATGCAATCAGCAGAAAAGACAGATGCAAAGCAGGCTGCCAGGTTAGCCTCTCTGCTGCCAAAGAAATGTCAACTGATTATACCCCAGAAGGAAAAGGGGACAGATGGATTGATGTGACTAATGTCATTAGCCTATTTGCCTCTGGGAATTAGAAACAGGGAGAAAACACTAGAGTATTTACACATATGCTTCATGAAGGTAAAGGCTGGAAATACTTTGGCTTGTTTCTTGGTAAAAGAAATATTCAGTCTCTGTTATGTATTCTTCCATCTCTTTTGTAACCTGGCTGTGAATGCCAGAGTGAAATCTATTAGAATTCAATTGATTGTGGTGTGATCACACTCAGGGAATCACAATTATAATACATTTATAGAGGACTGTTCTCTGAACATAAAAACATGGTGATGAGGGACCCACACAAGAAAAAGAAGACAGTCTTGTTCTAAATGATGAAAATGAAAAATATGTCCAAGAGAAGAGGTGAAATAGGAGAATAAAGAGAGAAGGGAGGAAAAAGTTGAAGAGAGGGTCTAATGGGAGATAAGAGATATATGTGGGGCTAATCCACCCTCTTTCAACTCCATTATTGCCTTTCTCCTATATCTCCTCAAAGTCTTCAGTTTAGCTTGTGTTTAGCAGATGCATGTTTATTCTCCCTACGCTCAGCTGTCAGAAACTTCATCTGTTAAAATGTTAGTTATGAGGACTGTGAAAAAGAAAGCTGATTTAGTAAATTTGATTCAACAACAACCACCACAACAATAATAAAACATTTATTTTTCAGTGAGCTCTATTGAACCTCCATAAGAGTAACATAATTACCAAATTTAGATTAAATAACCAAATTTTAATAAAGCCAAGAAAAATGTCATTCTTTAATCCAGTGTGATAAGTTTTTGAGTTTACACTAAGCTAATATATCAAAACAGTAGGAAAAGGAAAAACAAACTCAAAAGCCAAATGAGAAGCAGGAATACAAATATTCAGAGGAACATTTGTCAGGGTTTAAAAATAAACTTCCAGGGATAGGAATGAATAGTGCCTGCCCCCACCAGAATACATTCATGGAGCATGAGATAAAGTACTCATAATGTTTTGCCTTAAAATGGAGAATAATTAAACCCAGACTGAGAAATGCTCCAGTCCTGCCTAATCAATATTAAAAGCAATACTCAAAAGGATAAAACTGCTTCCAAGGAACTTAACTGTGTACCAGGACAAAGTATTTATAGGAAGACAAAAATATCGAGCACTCAGGAAATTAAAATTCATAATGTCTGGAATCCAAATAATGATTACCAGGCATCCAAAGAAACATAAAGATATAATCCATAATGAGGAAATATATCAATGAATCAAAATGGAGCATACCCAGAATGTACAAAAATGTTGGGATTAACATTTAAAAATTATTATAACTCTATTGTATATTTTCAAAAAGTTAACTAGAGACATGAAGTATATAAAAATAATTCAACTTCAGAGATGAAAGCTACAATATCTGAGATGAAAAATATATGAATGAGAATAACCATAGACTAGATCTTGCAGAAGAAAATATTAGTGAATCTGAGGACATATAAATACAAACTACACAAAATAAAATACAGAGAGAAAAGAGTAAAAATTAAGAGAATAAAAGTGACATCTATGAATTAAATGAAAATGAAAATATAACATTTGCAAAATTGTGGGAACTGCTAATGAAGTACTTGAGAAAATTTGTAACACTGAGTCTCTAAGTTTAGAAAAGAAGTTTTCAAACCAATGACCTTAGCTTCCACCTTACAAAACTAAAAAGAAATCAAATTAAATCCAAATTAAGTAGAAAAAGTAAATAACAAAGATCAGATTAGAAATCAGTGAAATAGAAAATAATATAGAAAAATTAATGAAACTGAAAATTGATTCTTTAGGAAGAGTGATAAACTTTTACCAGACTAATAAGGAAAAAAAGAAAAGAAGAAAAAATTAGAGAAAACAAAGATTATCGATTTCGGAATGAGACAGGTAATATCACTTCAGGGTCTACATATATAAATAAAGGACTGTTATAAACAACTTTATGTTAATATATTGTACAACTTAGATAAAATGGACAGATTCTTCAAAGACACAGACTACCAAAGCTCACTCAAGAAACAACAGATAATATGAATAACCCTATATCTATTAAGGAAATTAACATTTTAGTTTTAAATACCTTGCCACAAAGATGACTTCAATGGTGAATTCTACCAAACATATGAGGAAGGACTAATATCAATTCTATATTTGATCAATTCTATATCAAACTCTTCCAGAAAAACAACTGTAGGGAATATTCCCAGCTTATTCTGTGAGGTTAAATTTACCCTAATACTCACATATAACAGAGAAATCATAAGAAAACTACATAACAATATCTGTCCTGAACATTCATGTAAAAAATTTAAATGAATATCTAGCAAATCAAATCCAACTACATATAAAAATAATAATATATCTTGACCAAGTTGAGTGTATACAAGCAATTCAAGGTAAATTATTTTATTTTTTAGTCTTAAAAAATAATTTATATAATTCAACATATGAACAAAAGGAAAACCATATTATCATAAGGAAAACCATATTATCTACTGGGAAGTAGATCCAGAGGGAAAAATTTTTGACAAAATTTAATACCCATTCCTTATTGAAAAACTCACCAAACTAAGGATAGAAGGGAGCTTCCTTAGCCTGATAAAGAGCATCTATGAAACATAATAATGGTAAAAAGATTGACTGTTTTTCTTTTAAAATCAGGAACAAGCCAAGAATGTTGTTCTCACCATTTCTATTCAACATTGAATCAGAAATCTAGCCAGTATTAATAAGATAAGAAACAGAAATAAAAACATCCAGATTGGAAAGGAAAAGATAACACTGTCGTTATTCACAGAAGACATTATTATCTATGTCAAAAATCCAATGGGATCTACAAAAAATGCTACTAGAACAAATAAATGAGTTTAACAAAATTGCAAGATACAAGATCAATATATAAAAACCAATTTTATTTTTGATGGACTAGTAATAATCAACAAGAAATGGCAATTTAAAAAACATTCATTAATGATAGCATTCAAAAATAAAAAATAGAGATGAATATGACAAAAGTTGTAAAAGACCTGTACAAGGAAAACTACCAAACATTATTAAAAGAAATTTTAAAAGACCTAAATAAATGGATAGACATGCCAACTTTATGAGTTGGAAAACTCAATATTGCCAAGATGTCAATTCTCTCCAAAGTGATCTATATATTCAAAGCACTTTGATCAACATCTCAGCATCTCATGGAAATTGACAAATGTATTGTTAAATTCATACGGAAATACAAAGGACCTAGAATAGCCAAAACTTTCAAGAAAGGACAAAGTCAAAGGACTAACACTACCTTATTTCAAGAAATACTATAAAGCTGTAGTAATTGTCATAGTATGAATTCACATGAAGATAAACAGATCAATGAGACAATTCAGAGTGTCCAGAAACAGACCCAGGCATTTATGAACAACTAATTTCTTTCTTTCTTTTTTTTATATATGAAACTTATTGTCAAATTGGTTTCCATACAACACCCAATGCTCATCCCAACAGGTGCCCTCCTCAATGCCCATCACCCACGTTCCCCTCCCTCCCACCCCCCATCAACCCTCAGCTTATTCTCAGTTTCTAAGAGTCTCTTATGGTTTGCCTCCCTCCCTCTCTAACTCTTTTTCCCCTTCCCCTCCCCCATGGGTTCCTGTTAAGTTTCTCAGGATCCACATAAGAGTGAAAACATATGGTATTTGTCTTTCTCTGTATGACTTATTTCACTTAGCATAACACTCTCCACTTCCATCCATGTTGCTACAAAAGGCCATATTTCATTCTTTCTCACTGCCAAGTAGTATTCCATTGTGTATATAAACCACAATTTCTTTATCCATTCATCAGTTGATGGACATTTAGGCTCTTTCCATAATTTGGCTATTGTTGAAAGCACTGCTGTAAACATTGGGATACAAGTGCCCCTATGCATCACCACTCCTGTATCTGTTGGGGAAATTACTAGCAGTGCTATTGCTGGGTCATAGGGTAGATCTATTTTTTATTTTTTGAGGAACCTCCACACTGTTTTCCAGAGTGGCTGCACCAGTTTGCATTCCCACCAACAGTGCAAGAGGGTTCCCATTTCTCCACATCCTCTCCAGCATCTATAGTCTCCTGATTTGTTCATTTTAGCCACACTGACTGGCGTGAGGTGGTATCTCAGTGTGGTTTTGATTTCAACAAAAGCCCAAGATAATTCAGTGGAGAAGGAACTTTCCAATCAATGATTCTAGAACAATTAGATAACTATATATCCATAGACAAAAAGAAAAATTCATATGCAAAATAAGAACTTCAATCCATAACTGGTACTATATACAAGAATTAAGTGAAAATGGATCATAGACTTTGATGTAAACCTGAAACTATAGACTTCCAGAAGCAAACTTACAAGAAAACCTCTGTGTCCTAGGTTAGGCAAAAATTTCTTAGACTCAACGCTAAAAGCATAATCCATATAAGAAAAAAATGAGAAATAGGATTTCACCAAAGTGAAGAACTTGTTTTTTAAAAGATATTGTACTAGTGAGAAAGGTAAGAAGATAGGAGAAAAGTTACAGATTGGGAGAAAACACTTGGAAAACATAACTGAAAAAGAACTTATATCCAAAGTATATAAAGAACTCTCAAAACTCAACAATAAGATAAAAAACACCTAGTAAGATAATGGGCAAAAGCTTTGAAAACAGGCTTCACCAAAGAAAACACCTAAGTTTCCCCCACAATATGAAATTAGAGGGTTCCTATGAAAGCTTTCCTAGGCCCGAAGGACCTAAAGCAAGGAAGCAATTACCATAAATTTATATGGAAAAAATTTTGAGCATTCCGAGATCCAAAAAATTACCTGTTTTAGGTTTTTCTGATACCTTAGGACACATCTTGCTAATGGATACATAAAATAGATAAAGAAATAAACCAGAGACGCTCACTGACACAGTTCAAAGCTCCAGTCACTGGACGCTGAGAGGCTGAGTGCAGTTCCTGGGGATGGAGCTTGGCAAGGCCACACTTCTCTGCTCAGGCTATGAACTGCCTCTATAAGAGCTTCCTGCAAAACCAAAGTTGACTGCTATTTTCTCTTTTTGCCTTTCTTATGATTTTTGTAAAAATGAAAACCTTCTTTTGTTTTCTTTCAGTTAGTGAAAACCAATACAGATCTTCCTCAACTTATAATGAAGTTATATTCAGATAAACATAAATTAAAAATAGCATAAATAAAAATGCATTAAATTAACCTAACCTATACAATATGTTAGCTTAGCTTACTTAGCCTACCTTAAATGTGCTCAGAATACTTACAGTGGCCTACAGTTGGGCAAAATGATTTAACTCAAAGCCTATTTTATATAAAGTATTGAATATCTCATTTAATTTATTGAATACTGAAAGTGAAAAACACAATGGTATGGGTACAGAATGGTTGTAAGTGTATTGGTTGTTTACCTTCTGATCACCCAGCTGACTGGGAGCTGTGTCTCATTCATTGCCCACATCACAAAAGAGGTTAGTACTGAATATCACCAGCCTGGGAAAGATCAGAATTGAAAATTCAAAATAGAGTTTCTACTGAATGTGTATTGCTTCCACCCCATCATAAAGTCAAAAAATCTGAAGTCTAACCATTGTAAGTCAGAGACTGTCTATATTCATGCAGGTCTTTTATAAAAGTGAAGTGCCATAAAGTAAACTTTTGAAAAACAGGGATACCTGTATATCCAGAAAATAACTGCATTAACAGGTGCTCAACATCATTTGCCATCAGGAACACAAAATTAAAAGCCACTGAACATCTATTAGAATGACTAACATTAAAAACACTGACCACACCACGTGTTGCCAGTGACAAAGAAAAAGTGAAATACATTGCTGATGGCAATATAAAATGGTACTACCATTGTGGAAAACATTTTGGTTATTTCTGAAAAAGTTGAATATATACCTACCACGTGTTCCATACAATACGCTCCTAGGTATATATCCATGAGAAATGAAAGCATTATGTCCATGCAAAATCTTGTGGATGAACATTCGTAGCAATCTTTTTTATTTAGTAGTCAAACTTGGGAACAATCCAAATGACCAGCAACAGGTGGATGGATGAGCAAACTATGGTATAAACAACGAGATACTATTCGCCAATAAAACAAAAGGAACTACTGATACACACTCTAAAATGGAAAAATCTAAAAATATTATGATCTGGACAAACAATACAATACAGACTAACAATAGTACATACTATATGATTTTATGTACATAACATTCTAGGAAATGCTAATTGCTGTGGGAGGAAGAGATTTCAAAGGAGCACAAAGAAACTTTTAGGGGTGATGTTCATTTTTTTTATTGTGGTGGTGGTTCCATGAGTGTACAAAAATCAGAACTCATCATATGGTATAATTTAAATATATTCGGTTTATGTAGGTCACTTATATCTCAAAAGAGTTATTAAAAACACAAAATGAAGCCAAAAAGGAAAAAAAAAAAAAAAGGAGACAGAGAGAAAACACTTGGTTCTCCACAACAAAAAAAGATGTTAAACAAAACAAAACAATACACCACTCCACTCAAGGATAGTGCATTTCAATCAAAAAATGCTTCAGATGTCACTCAGGCTACACCCTGTTTCAATGGAATCTCAGCTCAGAAACTGAGCAAGGCACCACCCATGAAAAAACATCCATTGTGTGGGAAGAAGCAACTCAGACATGACAAATCTACTTATTCATTAGATCTTCTTTCAAAGAGTTCATAAGAAATGTTACAAAAACCTAGCAAACTTTCCTTAGAAATTCATACTTAGCTGTTATTTTCAAGAAGCCAGGTAATATTCATTTAGGGCCTTTCCCCCACCTTTTTATTTTTGTATTATGGCACAGTATGGTTTGTAACTATGTCTGTTCCTTCACAATCATTCATTTAGCACCTATTGTGTACAAAGAAATGTACTAACTGCAGATAGGAAGAAGAAAGTTTTGCTTCCTTAACTGGTGACATTTGTATTATTTTTTTAAACAACCCAAATTAGAACAGCTGAAAAATAAGAGCAAATGCATGAATGGAGTAAATATAGAAAATATCAAGGACAAAGAGAAAAAAAAGTAAGCAGAATGAAAGTAAGAGAAGTGAGGGAAATCATCAACAGGGTTTTTTGGGAGGTTGTGTTCATTCATTCATTTAAAGATTCATTCATTCATTCATTCATTTAAAGATTCATTAAACCAGTATCTTATAAACCTGTGTTTACAGATCTCTGCATAAAAATAAAAGGTATTCTCAGCCTCCTACCCACCTTCCTTTGCCCTCAATGAGTCTTTGAGGAGGGGAGGTGGGGGGTGACAGTTCCAAGGGGAATGAGCATTGGTATTTGAGAAGCAGTGCTTAAGCTTCAACTTTGTGAGGACAATATGCTACATGTTGGAAATGCCCAGGAAGACAGAAATGTGGATTCTGTCCTAGAATCACTCATAAAATAAAGGAGAAAGAAGCACAGAAAAGCATGATTGTGCACATGTGACAAATATAACAGAAATGTACCAGATGCTATGGGATCATTGGAGAAAGTATCTGTGAAAGCCAGAGAGGCTTCATGAAAGAGGAGACGTTTGTAATGAAAATTATGGATGACAGGTATGTTTCTAACAAATAGTTTGTAAAAAAAAGTTATGAGATAGGATTTGTATTAAAGGAATATGCATTATCAGCATAGAAGATGGATGGCAAGGTCAGAAGTGGGAAAACTAGATGGGAAATGACCTCAAAAATTCAAGTAGGAAATGATGAGATGTTGAATTAAAACAGCAACATTTCGGATGGACAAGAGGATAAACACTTAACCATCAGGGATACTGAGCCTTTCAGAGTGACTGTATAATTAGAAGTACAGGCCGAGGAATAGGATGGGGTCAAGGATGAACCTGAGTTTCTGTCTTAGGTGATGGAAAGTGTGAACACCTGGTTTCATTCATTATTTCATTCACTTCATATTCTTATTGAAAATGGTGAATTTGAAATGTTTCAGAGAGTCACATGGAGCAAGACACATTTCTCTGCTGCAGGTGTGATCAGGGTCCACAGACATAGACAAAGGTGTCAAATACTGCAAGGAAATCTAGTATGACACAGGGTGAATATTGCTCCTTTAGTGGATTTAGGCAATGTTAACACAGTTTAGGCAAAAGGGGTTTTTATGGAGTTTTAGCATGAGGGGTTTTAGCATGTTGAGGAGGGCAGAAGTTACATGGAGTGGGAGGATCACAGAGGAAGAGAGGAAAAAAATAACCCTGGAAAATAATATAATACACAACAAGATTATAACTACTCCCCCCCCCAAAAAATTCTTAAAATGATTTTAATTTTAATATTAATTTTCCTGTAGATGTTCTATGAAAAATCTGTTCATGTTCTTCTAGAATTTTAATCTAAACAAGATAAAGTTGACTGTTCTCCATGACAGTCATGCCCAACAAGTATGTGCCATGCTCCAGTTAGCTTTCTAAGTAATTATGACGCAGAAACAGAATGGATCCACACACAGCATTTACCAGCTACCAGTAAGCTCACTTGTTCACTCACTGCTGCTTGATAGAGGTGCAGTGCCAGGAAAAGGGCATCTACCAGGTAGCAGGCACAGTGCTAGTCAGCAGGGCACAGTAAGGAATGAGATTCACACTGTGTGTGGGATGGTTCCCACCAGAACTAGAGTAAAGAAAGACCTTTCTTTTCTCCTGACCACAGTGAGCAACATAAAGTACCTTCCCTGGTGAATCTTATATTCTAAAGAAGCAGAGAAAAGGAAGAAATAAACAAAGGGCAAAATAATGCAGTCACAATGCTGTCAATTTCAGAAGTAAGCAGAGAGAGTGAGGATAGAGGACAGCAGTTGTTGTATATGCAGGAATGTGCTCTGATAAGGATGCACTTGAATATAGATTTGAATATTAGGGAGTTTGCCCAGTGCAGACATGGGAAAAGGGAGCAAGAAGCACAAGTGCAAAGGCCTCGAGGTAGACACAAACTTAACACAATGGCACCATATCAAGATTGTCAGGAGGTTAGAGTATGGGGTCCGAGGAAGCAGGCACAGGATGGGGACAGAGAGTGGGTTCAGAAGACATAAAGGATTAGAGGATTTCGCATATGGAATATAATGCCTGATTTTCAGTGGTCACTCTGGCAACATCTGGAAAGGAAGGGCAAATAAGAGAGAAGCAAGGAGTCAGAAGGGGTCCAGATTGAGACAATGAAGTTGTGGATATGGACGGAATTGGTGGGAACAGTGATGAGAGGATGGATGTCTACAGATGTGACAGGTGGAACTCTGCAGGAGTCTTTAATGAGGGATAAATAGTACAGGGAAGCCAGGAGCCAATGACTCAAGATCTCTGTTTTGGACATTTTATACTTGCAATGCTCAAACTTCCAAGTTGTTGTTGATGTGACTTTGGCCCGCTGGAGAAAGGAGGGATTGTGTTATTCATTAGTGGTATTATCAGAGTGCAAATAACATTAGAAGGAGAGGAGGTCAGGTAGAGGTTGGGGCACTGACCTTGGATGTAGGAGGAGGCTCTGTACATGGAGACCTGTGCAGAGAGCATGGAGCAGACACTTAGGGTGAAGCAAAGGCGGAGGAGGGGAGGGAGAGGGTAGCTGGTGGTCATGTCACTGTATAACACCACTCATCTCTGAGGTCCCAAGTGTGGAAGAAGGCAGTGGCCACGGGCATTATCCAGACTGGGGATCTGTAAGGTGGAGGGTTAAGAGGGCAGTATGACAGGTTCTCTGAGACAGTCACTCAGTGGGATGGTTGTAGGCTCTCAGCCACTTCAGGGAAGAATTAGAGCTGGGGGTACATGTGTTGACATGGGAAAGAATGAGGGCACCAGCAAAGGACTGTGTGATGCCATCAGATGTGCTGGGTAGAGACTGAGTGTTCTGTTCTGGGAACTGGTGGCAGCTTATGCATGAGTGAATATTTACCAGGCTGCCCACCTCATGAGTCCACTTCCTCCTCTTTACTGCAGGTAAGCGATACTTCAAAACCAAACCAAACCCCGGGTGAGTTAGCCAAGGAAGGGAGAGAACCACAGCAGATAAGTCCAAGGGTATCATCCCAAGGGTGGGTTGCTGTGGGGTGCTGAAGTAATATGCTGACAGGGACCTTTGACCCAGAAGGAAACTAACATGTGCCAGCAACACGAATAGCAACAATGAGAATGTACTTGTCATTCCTTTCAAACACATGGTAACTCCGTCACAGAAGATGTGCAAACTTCTAGATGCATACTTTTGGGGCAACATACATTATTCTTCAAGCCTCAGTTTCTTCACTTGTAAAACAGGCTTCAGAAGATTGTCCTATTTTCCTCATGACTCATTGGGAAGAATAAATATGATATATGAAAACTGTGTCTGAAATATGATAATCCCCCAATAGCTATTTATTATCATCATCATTATCATTGTGATTAGTAATGATGACATGTGTATATGAAATCACCTGGGACTGTCCCTAGCTCATGAGAGAATTTCAGTCAACATTTGTCAAACACAGATCTGAACCCCATGTAGAATATGACGTTTTTAGAGGACACAGAAAGAACAGAGAAAAGGAAACATCACCTGCATTGAGGAGAGATAAAACACATCCCAAAAAAGCAGCATGGGAAAAATTACAAAGCCAAAAATCAGGTAAAAAACAGTGCTGGTTAATTATAGCTGAGCTAACAGTACTCAGATGAGGAGCAGGAAGAGTGGGTGCAGACAAATGGGGAAGTTTGTAGAAGACCAGGTGTGGGCCAGAGGAAAGGAGGAGGTAGATGTGGCCTGGGGAAAGAGTCACTCTCCAGGACCAGTAAGTTTTGATAAAACCATGCCATTGAAGGACAGAGACAGAACAGAATATGGGAGACCTGGGCTAGTTAATAAAAGTCAGAGGTCTGAGGAAAGGCAGAAAAAAACAACTGTTTGAAGCCACCACTACTAGGTTGCAAAGTCAACTCTGAATGTGGAAGGATCTCAGAACCTCTCTCAAATGGAGCAGGGAACAGGGCAATAGATATGATGGCTACAAAGAATTTTCCCTGCAGCTGTGTGTGGGATGTGCTGCATCCCAGAAGATAGAGGCAAGAAAACCCACACAATAGAATAAGACTCTCACAAAGATGCCACATTATGACAATAAGTCCTTAAGTGCCAAGTTAGGAACTAACAATACCATTTTAAAAACTTAATTATGTTACCAGTCCTGAGCATACAGAATATAAATACAGAATAAAAATTACAAATAGTCAAATGCTAGAAAAATGTTAATGTGCAAAGGGCTGGTGCATTGTTCCTGTGATACTGTGTAATATATAAACAGGAAGTAGATTACTCTGATGTCTTCACTGCCTGAATCTTATTTGTTGCTTTGTATGCATAAGGGGTTCTTTGTGAACAAACTATTAGTAAAGTATGTATATAGGCATGTTTTGCTATAAATCATTAATAATTTACAGAATGTGACTTTGTGTCATTCCAAAAATCGCTCTAAAATGTCCAGACTTGCTACATCTTCCAGATACAAAAAACAAAACAGAGGGAATGAAAAAGCCATAGTAAGAATGCAAACTTCCACAAAAATAGAGGCTGGTTTTCAATTAGACTTGGCAACTGATCTGTGAAGGAATTCTCCACATCTCCTGAAGTAAATCCACACAACACAGGCACATGAGCTGATCAATATCCCAACTTGGGAGAAGGAAACAGAGAAGTCTCATTTTGAAAATGGAAGATTGTGATTGATTTTTTTTGTCCAAGGGGCCCAGAGGATAGAAACTGCAAAATAGCTTTCAGAAGGGGAATGCCATACACTGACTCTCTTCCTCTTGACTGTGGTGGTGTGTGAGGCAGCACATGCTAGGAGTGGAGTTGGAAAACACTCTGAAAAATAAAAAGGAAACACATCCAACAAAGCAGGTAAGATGATGATCACGATGCAGTTCTCAATGGTGTGTTCCTATGCATATACAAAGCCACAGGCTCTTAGAATCCCAACTCAGCCCTCTCAGGTACTACAGGGCATCCAGACCCCTCCTTCCATCTTGCATGAACCTATCTTCAGGTGTGGCAGTTGGACCTTCCTTCATGCTCCCTGCATGTACCACCCTGGCTCTGGACACATACACACCAGTTTGGATTGTAGTTATTCTTGCCACCTCCACAACAGCTCCATGATCTTTGCTCTGCATGCATGGGATGCAGCATAGAGTTGGACACATGGAAGACCTCGGGGATTGCTGGTTGCATGGATGACCCTGTTTAGTGTGGACTATTCCAGGATGCCACACCCACATAGACATGTATGTCGACCTTCCCAGGAACTCAGGTTGGCACCTCCCACAAACTGAATGTGCTTAGATTCAATTTTACACTTCTAATCAGGCATGAAATCACTATATGGAAATCCATGGCATGGTTATTCAAGCAATTGTCGATAATTATTAAAACTGTTAATATACGAATTTCATTCACACTTTAATGTATTCAGTTTTGCAACACTGGTGTGTAAGAGCTAAGCCTTAAAATATTCTGCCTTGAATGACTGACAACATTAGATAATGAGTATTTGCTATCGTTCAAACATGGTTTGTTTTAAATTGCCTCAAGGAGTGAACACATTGATTCCTAAATTGTGTCTTGTTATCCCATACTGGCAGCTGTTTCTGTCACAAAATATGTCATATTATTGGTCTGGACACAGTTATTCTCAGGAGGGTTAGCCCCGATTACTAACGTTACCAACAGTCAAGAAATCAGGACAGTAGGATGAAAAGAGAAAGGGTTAGGGTGCCTGGGTGGCTCAGTCAGTTAAGCATCCAACTTTGGCTCAGGTCATGATCTCACAGTTCATGATCTCGAGCCCTGCGTCGGGCTCTGTGCTGATAGCTCAGAGCCTGGAGCTTGCTTCAGATTCTGTGTCTCCCTCTCTGCCCCTCCCCCACTCAGGTTCTGTCTCTCTCTGTCTCTCAAAACTAAATAAAAACATTAAAAAAATTTAAAGAGAGAGAGAGAGAGAGAGAGAGAGAGAAAGGGTTAAAGCAAAAACCGACCCAACAGTTGATCCCATTACCAAAACTGACAATGTCCAAACCTGACTGATCATCAGGGTCCATATTATCTGTCCTGCCATCAGCCATAACTTACCTCCTGGCTGTCTGATTGTCACTTCACTCATGCAATTCAGTATAATTTGGGGTCTGAAATAAGTGTGTTACAGACACAAGGCACTGTGATTTAGGACACCAGACCACCATCACAAGCAGGCAGTCATTTCAGAGCACTGAGGGACCCAAAGAGAAATGTTTTTAAAAACTGGCAAGTGTCCAATCTCCTACCCCCTCTCTCTTCAAAAGGTATCAGGTTTTACTTAAACCACAAGTATTTTTCTTCAAAATACTGAGAGTTCTCTGATTCATAAATTTTTACATTATTTCTTTTTAAACTTTCTTTACACACATACAGACAGCTAAGTACACAGTCCTGGAGTATTTTTCAGTTACTTCAAAAGGAAGAAAGATCCCTCAAATCCAAACTTGAAATAGAAGAAGTTGGAGGAAAAGCTGGGGAAGAAAGATAAAGCCTAAGGACTGCAAAATGGAAACTATTAATTCAGTGATTCAAGTCATGCTGATATTCCAAACACTGTGTTTGCTTTCATTTATCAAAAAATGCTCAAAAAATGTCAATTTCATTGAGTCAAATAAAGTACGCAAAAGTGGGATTCAAACTACATCCCACCAGGAAGGAAAAAAAAATGCCAACATTTTAAATGTGAGCGAACACTTCATTTTGCAAAGATTCCCTTCTCCTTCCATCCACCAAGACATCTCCCCAGCTGTTTTGAGGCTTTTTGAAAATTGAATGCCATCAGTCAGAATCCCTCAAGCACTGCTGGGATTCAGTGAGTTGAGCCAGAGCAGCTCATCCTCTCGAAATGGGTGCTAGAGTCCATATTCCAACTGCCCACAGCACTCCCTGCCAGGGCATCAGCACTCTGATTACTCAAGACTCTAGTGAGTCAGCTGAGACACCTAAAAGAACCAGAACGGGCAGATTTCAGCTGTGCCCTCTGTTCTTCTGAAAGTTTTTATAGAAATATCTTAGAATGCTGCAGGAAGATCTGCATCCATAGCAGTAGCTCAATTAGTGCTTGCTAACATAATCACAGTTATCTTTCCAACTATAGCTCCACCCCAAGCTCAGTGCTCCACCTATGCGATATTACTAGGAAGAGATTTGCATTCTTTAAATTGGAACACAATCTTTCCTTTTAAATGAGCCCCCCAGGCATGTCCTGTGCAATGAATCTTCTACTACCTACATCATCTAATTTCACTTTCCCTTTGCTTAGTTTGCTCCATCTAGGAAAGGAGCCCTCAATAGGAGTGGATCATTATAATAATAATGGAACATAATAATAACATGGAAGATTTTTAACCATCCTAAAGTTCCAGGCAAGAGACTTTACTCACTTGAGTTGGGTGAGGAGATATTGGGGCTACCGGGATCAGCTCTAAGCCAGTTTGTGAAAATACAGAACCAGCCAACAAAATGAAGACTTAAGAGCTTCTTCACTGAAATCTCTGGGTCACTATTTGGATTACTTGTTTATGAAAAGGAATTTGAGAACGCCGGACTAAATCACTGCATGAACACTGAGGCTTTCTGTTTGGTTATCTTTCTGGGTCACTTAGAGTCTTAGTGAAAACAGCACTCAGGTAATAAACAGCACTCAGGAAAATAAACCACATGATAAGTTGTGAAAATTAAAACTAGCTTCTCACCCTCACGCACTTCGTATATGTGATTTGGTTGAAGGAAAAAATTCTAAAGCAATTTATTCACTGAACTTTACATTAACATTTAGCTCTCCTGTCTGACAGAATTTCAAGGTTGGCAGCATCTTTATATATCACTTCACCAGCTCTTTTGATTTTACAGATGAGGAAACTGAGACCCAAGGAAAAGAAATACAATGTCTAACTAGAGAAAAGGTCACAGGACTCAGAGTTTCTGACTCTTTTTATTCATTCAAATGTGATTTCCCAGATCCAAAGGGCTTGCCTTTGATCCTTTCTGCCTCTCTGTCAAAATTTCCTTGCCTACCCATTGGATTTCTCTGCTCAGCTGTAATTTCTACAGCCTTTCTGTTCCCATTGTTTTGCCTCAGGGACCTAACAGCTTCAAACTATTTTAGATTTTATCATACATTTCCCAGGAGAGTAAATTCATTTTAATAACAATACAAGGTGTTAACCTTAAGACTCTTAAAAGTAGTTTCCAAATGTCACTCAGAAGAGCCTTTGTACTTCCAATGAGAACATTTCAAGCCCCTTTTCCAGAATAAGCACATTAGTAAGGGGAGGAAAGGGTCTTGAAGTTACACATATCTAAGAAAACTCAGGAAAATTCTACTCATTTTGCAGATGAAATTTGTCAAACTAATGTCAGCATCTTCATAAGGCCACAATATAAAATTTATGTGTGCTTTGGAACAGGTTGATACACGTCATTTACCTTTTGCTATCATAAAATAACTTGAGTCTTTTGAATGTTGTATTCTGCTTTGCTGTTGATATTCTTTCTAATTCTACATCCTCATAACTATGGACTATCTCAGAATATAATCCCCGTCTAGGGTTGCTGTTCTCATATTAAGAAATCCCACATTTTGGCATTTGTCAGCTATAATTTTGCAAAGAATAAGTTACTTCAGCTTAATTTAAACAAATAACTATCTCTGCACATATGAAGATAGAATGTGCCTGTGCATGCAGACAAAAAGTTGAACACACAGCAGTGGGAACTGGAGGTAGGCAAATGTATGTGTGCATCTGGCCTCCAACCACTGTTTGTTCCCACAGATTCTGGGGAATGAAGATATCATTGCCCACTATAGCTTTCTCTGCCCACCCACTGCCCATGATTCCTAAAGCTCCACTGATTATTTGCAAAGAAAAACAAAATTGATCAAATAGCTGATAATCAAATAACTATACTGGTGGTCCCTAAATTTCTTTTCAATAAGAAAGAATGCCATAAACAAAATTGTTAGCTACAAGGAATGAGCAAATTACTTGTCAGGGCATCTTACAATCTAGAAACATCCACTTTTTTCACATTTCATTCACTGTCACAGTCCCCATGTTCATCACTCTGTTCTCCTAGCTGTTCCCCAATAAACCAAACTTTTCATATGCTTTTCTTTATTTATGTGGAAGTCTACTGAGAATTCCCTTCTCCAGGGGACACCCTGCCCATCTTCTTGAAATGTCACTTGCTCTGCAATACTTTACCTTCTCCTCCATGCAAAATGCATCTACTAGTATCAATGGCTCCTCCCCACCTGGGCTATCCCAGCACATGGAACATACAACACATTGCACTGAAGTTGGTCATGACCTGCCAAATGCAAGTGACAGAGTGCAACCTCCTTGAGGACAGCTTCATTCCTTATTTGTCACTGTCCCTTAAAGTGCTTCATGCTATGCCTGGTAAATATCTACCAGATATCTGTGGAATGAATTAGTTCTTAGGAAAAGGCACCTTATTTCCTGGAGCACACAAAAACCAGTTTGGATTCTTATAGGCTTGTGTAGGGTTTCAATTAATCATATCTGTTCCTGGGAAAGTTATAGGTGGCTGTAACATAAGGCATCTTTCTAGGCACTGTGCAAGACACTCAGATAAGTTCATGCTTCCAAATAAAAATGAGCTACCTCATAGCAAGCAATTGATAATGCTATTATGATAAAATATAATAACACATGAATAATTTCTAATTTCTTTTTCTTTAATTCTTCATTTTGAAATAACCTTAAATTTATAAAATCATGTAAAACTAGTACAAAAATTTCCCATATACCACCTGCCAAGCTTCCTCAATGATAATATCACACAAAACCCACATGATGATCAAATGATCAAAACCAGGAAATCATTAATGGTACTATGTTATTAACTCATTACCAGACCTTGTTCAAATTTGATCTATGGTTTCACTAACATCCCTTTGTGGACCAGGATCCAAACCAGGATCACACATTGCATGTAGTTGTCATAGCCCCTTAGTCTTCTTGAATCTTGAATCTTTCCTCAATCTTTCTTTGCCTTTCACGATTTTGACAGTCTAGAGGAGTACTGGCAAGGTATCTTGTAGAATGTCTGTGATTTGGGCTTGTTCTGATTTTTCCTCATGTCTCAAGTTATGTGTTTTAGGGAAGAATACCACTGAAGCAATGTTGTGCTCTTCTCAGTGCCTCACATCAGGAAGCATAGGATATTTCTTTGTGCCACTGTTGGCAAGATTTTGTCATCAGCAACTTTCATTACTTGGTTAAACTTGAGTTTGCCGAGTTTCTGCACTATAAGCTCACTATTATTTCCTTTTTTGATTAATAAGTATCTTGTGGACAGAGACTTTGAGACTGTGTAAATGTTTTGTTTCTCATCAAAATTTCACACACTGTTTATCACACACTGGTCATTTTTGCTTGAACCAACTACTGCTACGATTGCCTGCCAAATAGTGGTTTTCTTTGTTTACTGTTCCTGATAGTAAGGAAGGGCTGTCCTTCCTCCCTTATTTACTTAGTTATGTATTTATTTACTAAATATGTACCAGTATGAACTCATGGATTATTCAATGGGTTACTTTTATTTAAATTTGTATTTAAATTCCAGTTAGTGGGGCATCTGGGTGGCTTAGTTGGGTAAGTGACTTTGGCTTAGGTTATGATCTCATGGTTTGTGGGTTCGAGCCTCATGTTGGGCTCTGTGCTGACAGCTCAGAGCCTGAAGCCTGCTTCAGATTCTGTATCTCACTCTCTTTCTGCCCCTCCCCTATGTATGCTCCCAATACCTCTCTCTCTCTGTTTCTGTCAAAAATAAATAAACATTAAAAAAATTAATTCCATGTTAAAAAATTAACATGTAGTGTAATATTAGTTTCAGGTGTACAATTTAGTGATTCAACACTTATATATAGCAATGGGTGTTCATCACAACAGGTGTATTCATTAATCCTCAGTGGGTTACTTTTATTCTATAGGTTAAAGTCCATAACTGTCAATTTTTGTTGCTTGAATTGCTCCAGATTTGGCCAGTGGGAAATGCTTCAACTTGGTTCCCATGTTTTTTTTCAATAGATTCCCATCACTTTTTTTGGTTATTTTTAATGTTTATTTATTTTTGAGAGAGACAGACAGAGAGAGAGAGAGAGAGAGAGAGAGAGAGAGCGAGCATGATTGGGGGAGGGGCAGAGAGAGAGGGAAACACAGAATCTGAAACAGGCTCCAGGCTCCAAGCTGTCAGCACAGAGCCTGATGCAGGGCTCAAACTCATGAACCTTGAAATCATAACTGAGCCAAAGTTGAAGGCTTTATTGACTGAGCCACACAGGTGTACCAGGTTCCCACCACTTTTAAGCACTTCCTTTCTCTCTGGTATGGGAAGATATACTAGGTTCATCTTGCACTTTCCATGCCCAACCCTGAAATCAGTTATTACTCCAAGAAGGTCTGATTTATTTCGTTGGAAAATATTTAGAAACCAAGATCTGGAAGCTAGGTATGTTCATTGCTACTGATGTGTCACTGCTTCTCAGCCTTCTCAGTGGACAAAGCTGGGACATTCATGTTTATATACACACACACACACACAACCACAGTCCATACATCTATGTCCATTTCTGTGTGTCTCTCTCTACACTATATCAAAAATCCATGTGCTCATACATTGCCTGGTTCATTCTGTCTTTGCTCCTGTCCTTGTTTGTCTCTCCTTCCTCTGACAATGAGAAACCTGGCTTTAATTACTCATAATATATTGACTTATATGCTCAAAATTATAATATACATCATTTCAAAAATTCTAACCCATACACTTGTGAGAAATTAGAGTACAATATTTGAATAGAATTATTGCCTTAGAGTCAATGGTTAGAATACTGTTTTCTAAGTTACCTGGGTTGATTCTTACTCCCCTCAAGCTCCTATCTAAATAAACAGAGATGTGGATTTTTGTGACTAGGTAATCACCTTGGCCACATTGCACATACTAACTATGTGAGATATTTGTGAGGGAAGGGTAAGTTTACATTATCAAAAGTTTTCAAAGAAGCTCTGATAGTACTATTCTATAAAAGTCACCATTAATTTATTTCAAATCTCATCATATATTTGCTTTAGGACTGTTGTCAAACTTTCAAATACAAAAGATTCTGGTGTTTCCATTAGTATGTCATTTTCCAAAATATCTCTGATCCTTTCTAGATATATCAGCCCATACTACACAGCTGACTTTTATTTGGACCTTTATATAGGCCAGGTTTTGTGCTAACAATTTAAATGCATCTGGTTGTATAAATTTGCATACACAGCACTAAAATGTATAATGAAAATATAGCTTCCTGTATGGCATTCCTCAATAAAGCTCACTTTTTGGGTATCACAAAAACACCCCTACCTACACAGAGTATATGTGAGTAAAATAAGTCTGATTCAATAATTTACTTGTAAGATACATACTCAGATTCTTTAAAAAAAAATCTAGTCTTTCAGATCTCATCTGCCTTTGCCAGTCGTCTCCAGGATGGTTATCTGTTGGCCCAGCAGTGGGATGGAAGCAGTGATAGGACAGCATGAATCCCTACATTCTCAGTGGTGTAAGCTGCAGAGAATGTTCCAACTTTTCTGGTGACTGCTAAGTATGACTACCTCCAGCCTCCAATTAGTCTTTAGGAATGATACATAGGCAGCAAACCCTGGAGCCCTCAGTCTTATAGTCCCGCCCACCACCCCTGTCCAGAGGCCTTCTCCTCTTTATTCGGCTGAATAGGACACACAGACCTGGGGAGACCAGGGAACACGATAGTATGCTCATTGAACCCACCCACTATCAACTGACACTTCTACAACATCCCTTGTATGCCACATTGGTATCCAGCTAATGTCTGGGATCCTTGGAGGCCTATAGCCTTTGCACATGGCTCCTACAGAAGTAGCCACAGAGTTAACTAGGGTATTTCTAAAGCCTCCAGAGACAAGACCCCCAAAGTACCCTGTGCATGAGAGGGGTACTCTGTACTTTCTCAAAATCTCACTTCTTCCCACAACTCACTAGGCCAAAAATGGTTCACTTCCAGCTTTCCATCTAATGGCAAAAATTTTACACTTTCTGTATCTATGTTCTAAGCATTATTGCTCCAGATATCTGCCTGACTTGCTTTCTCACTTCTTCAAGGTTTCAAGGTACACACTCAAATGTCACCCAAGCATGGAGCCTCCCCCGATCCCTATCTGCCCGACTTTGCCATACTTCACAGTAGGCTTTACCATCCAACTTTTAAGTCTTTTTACATGCTTGTTTGTTATCTGTTTCTTTCCCTGCACTATCAGCTCCAGTGGGGCAGGGACTTTACTCCCTGATGTAGCCCTAGATATATATCTAGAACAGTGCCTGGCATATAGGGATGCTCCTTAAATATTGTAAAATGGATATTGAACACACAAATGGCTATTTGAAGCAAAAGGAGTAGCCCCTCTAGTGTTATAGAAGAAACACTAAGATACACAAAAGAATATAGAAAAAGGGTGGCTTTCAAATCTGTTGAGTTCCTGAGAAGTCCAGCAAATATCTGCTTTGATAGGCCAAGCTGAGAAAATACACTGTTCTTTTGGTTATGTCTCATTTCTGACACTACTGATTCAGTGATAAGAACATCTAGAATAGTAAGATTTACAGGATGAAAACTATAGTTTCCCAGTACACACATGTGCACATGCCAAGGCCCTGTGGGTAAACACAGTTGAATCTCACTGCAGGAAGGAAACTGAACTGAGATGACAGAGCACCTGGCCTGAGGCCATGGGGGTACAAAGGGCAGGGGAGGAGCTAAGCCCACTTTTATTTATTTTTTTAACATTTTTATTTATTTTTGAGAGAGAGACCAGGCATGTGAGCAGGGGAGGGGAAGAGAGGGAGACAGAAGATCTGAAACAGGTTCTGTGCTGACAGCAAAGAGCCCAATGAGGGGCTCAAACTCATGAACCAAACTGTGAGATCATGACCTCACCAGAAGTCAAACACTTAACCGACTGAGCCACCGAGGCACCTCTGAGCCCACTTTTATTTTACTTAAAGTCTAAACAGGTAACTCAAGGCCATTGTTCATCTTTTACATTTTAAGACCTTTTTTTTTTTAAAGATTTTTCTGGGTTTTGCGCATGTACTTATGAAAGAATTAATGAGAGGTAGTATGATATAGAAGCTAAGAACAAAAATTCAGAGCCATATTTCTGAACTTAAATCCTCCATCTACTCTTTTCTGGCTATACGATATGGCACAAATTACCCTGACTGGGCCTCAGCTTCCTCATCGATTAAGAAAAGAGTTAATAATAAAACACTTTCTTCACAGGACTGTTGTAAGCAAAAAATTAATTCACACATACACAGCACTTACAAAAACAGCTTGCAAATAACTCCTATCAAACAATCATGAATAAAATTTAGGTTCAACTTTTAGCCTTATTCGTGTGATCCTTGTAGCTATTACTGAAAAGTTCCTTTTATGTTCAGCAATACTAAAATGAAAGATACAATCTCTCTTTTTAAATATTTTCATCAAACCAATGATGCTATTTTCATCCAATAGTTATGTTTGTAATCAACACTGATTTCACATTTCTACTTGTTTTAAAAAGGGAAGTACTTGTAGGACATACATGACCTAGTTAATAAAATAGTGAAAGAAATCACCAAACAACAAAACAAAAATAAACAGCAAGAAAAAAAGCCAGTAAACACACACAAATTAAGTACTGCTTGCTACAGGAAACATTTCTTTTCAACTCAAGTTTGCAAAAGACTTCTTTCCACTAGTAAGAGAATGATTTTTCATTGTACCCAAATCTTACCAGAATAATATCCCTGTTGCAATCTCAAGTTGAATAAAAAACCTTTTGAGGCTTGCTGGCTCTCTGGGATTCACTTTGGAATTTAGACAGAAGATTTCAACCTCATTAGTTCCTTCTGGGGACACACATGGGAAGCAGGGTAGATAGAAACCCACACTTGTATGCAAAGGGCGTGCAGGCCAACGCAGAGGCTTTTTTTGTACCCTCTTATGAAACTCAACTAAAACAGAAGAAATGAGCTTGTAGCATAATGTCCTTTTTCTTCCTATATTTGTATTCCTGACACTTTGCATTTCTATTTCTGCATGGACTATGACAATGACAATAATACCATTTGGAAAGAGTTTATGTCGAAATTCAGTAAACAAACAGAGAGAAACAAGTGGGAGAGCTCTCAACAAGAAAAAGGAGACCTTGTGTACCACTTCGCACTGTTCTGAAAAAGATTACAATAGGGGTGCCTGGGTGGCTCAGTTACTTAAGCATCTGAGTCTTAATTTTAGCTTAGGTCATGATCTCATGGTTCCTGACCCAAGCCTCCTGTTGGGCTCCATGCTGAGTGCTGACAGTGGAAGCCTACTCAGGATTCTTTCTGTCCCTCTCTCTGTCCCTCCCCCCTCTAAATAAATAAATAAGTAAATAAATAAATAAATATTTTTTAAGTGATTACAATAGACTGTGCCTCCTGCAAAAAGACCATGTGGCTGAAATGGGTAATGAATGATATTTGTATATTGATTATGTTCATTTCCTAGGGAATAAGGTCAACATGGAATTTTATAGATAAATAGATGCAATTACTCATTACTTTTATCATGTTTGAAGACCCTTAAAAATAGAAGCTACATCCATAACCCAGTATCTAGTGGAATAGTACAATTATTTTCCCATCAGTATAAAGCAGAAGAGAAATATGCTATTCAGCAACATGATAAAATTACAAGGCATATTCTATGCTTTGTTTTAAGCTGAGGTGTAAAGAATTTTAACAACAGTTTGTAGGGAAGGAAATAATAAAAAATGACAGAAACTGCAGTCTTGAAGAATACTGCTTCTGAAATTGTTAACAAAATGTTCCTATCAGGCATCTTCCATCCTGAGTTTGATGAAAACATATTGGCAACATCAGTCTGTGAGCCAAACCTCTGCAGGGGGGTGCCCTGGACATCAGGGGAGAAGGCCAATGCCCCCATGTTAAAGGGCCACATTTGAACTCTCATGGGGAGTTTGGACACTCCAGGGTTGTGGATCAGGAGCATAGGGCAGCTTTATGAGCTAAAGCAAAGTTATTAATTAGTTGGTATGTGTTTCTATTTCAACATCACACCATGGAGGTTCTTGTGAGGATTAGCAGGTCCCAAGTGTTCAGTGCATACTGACTGAAGGAACAGATACCTAAATGACAATAGGCCTTGACCCAGAGAAGGGAATAGCCTGAAGACACTGCATGCACATGTTTAAACACATAAACACTATCACCAGCGTTTTCCAGGTTAGGTCTGGAAAGAGTGCATTTTCCAATAAGGAGGACAACTGGCAAAATGCCACCTTTTCTCTCTGGGCTTGACCTTCTTGATTTTTCACTTAGTCTCTTGTATCACTGCTAGGTCTCCAGGGGCCACCAATGCCCTCTAGTGTGCTGTCTCACTCACAGGCAGGGAAAGAAACCCCCTACATGCATTCCTGTTAACATAGCTGAGGCCACCAGTACTTTCTTCCTTCTTGGTTTGTAGAATATTTGACTATAAAAGTACCATGTATCTGTGTAATTTCTGTTCTGTGCTTCAAAAGTCTGAGACCTCCAATGCAGTGACAACTTGATAGCCCAGGGGGAAAAGAACTCACTATGCAAAATAGGATATTGGATACAGAAAAATAAGAGTATAGAAAAATCAATCATTTCACTGTTCTTAAATAAAGGTAAATTTTATTTCTTTGGGTAGGTTAAATGTAAAAATTTTCATCAAGATAGAATCTGAAAACATAGATGAATATTGCAGGCCAATGGGAAGAGATTCTTCTGATCAGTTTTCACACACCTGTTAATGCCAATATTTTGATTTATTAAAATATTTTATGCAATTTATTGCATATAATTTAACATTATATGAACATTCTCCCATAAGAAAATAGTCTCAAAAACATTTGTATTGCTAGGTTATTACCTAGTTCTACCATTTCAATTTGTACCATCATTTGTTTATACATTACTCATTGGACATTTAGTATGTGTGTTTTTGCTATTAAAACTATAATGTGGCATAAGTCTTTGCCTAAGCTTATGAATATTTCTTTGAGATAGATTGCTGGAATAGAAATAACTAGACAAAGATATCAACTTTTTTAGGGTCTTCTACTTATTGGCTTGCAATGAAACACCATGCTTGCCGTGAACACCCCTGTCCACTGAGCTTACAGAGAATATTGATTCTCTAAAAGGGACTGTTGCCTGTTAGCACCCCTCACATTATCTTCACTCCATGACACCTTCCACACTCTGCTCCCATCCCAACCTTGGAATTTATTCCCAGATAACGTGCATCTGCATGGAAGCAATCAAGGAGAGGGTGAGGTTCACTCTCTGGGAAGCCTAACACTTGATTGAACTCTGTCCTCACTTCCTGACTCCCTGAGCTATCACATCCTGAGGGATGGATGGGTTTACCTGTGAAAGATCAGCCATATATCTTAATACGTTACAAAGGATTAAATGATAGAGTAAAAGAAGGTGGGTTTTCATGTTTGACAGTGACAGAGAGAGGAACAAAGTGGGAAAGACCTAGGATATATTGAGTGCACTCAATACTCTTTTTAAATGAATGTCTTACTTATTATTTTTTTTTAAGTTAAGAGAGAACACAAGTTGGGGAGAGAGGCAAAGGGAGAGAGAGACAGAGACAGAGACAGAGACAGAGAGAGACAGAGTGAGTTAGGCAGGTTCCATGGAGCCTGATGTGGGGCTCAATCACAGGGGACCATGATTGGGGCTCAATCCCAGGAACCCAATCCCAGGACCACCCTGGGACCATGACCTGAGCTGAAATCAAGAGTTGTATGCTCAACCGACTGAGCAACCCAGGTGCCCCTTAATTTGGTTTTAACAACAAACATGCAAGGTCATTATCAAAGATAGAAGCTCAACTTGGGCTTAGTGATGTGACAAAGTAGACACAGGTGGTCCAGTTCCTCAGTTGCCCTGTGTTGGTTGTTTTGTCCAATGTTATGCAGCTGACACTAGGAGATGGGGCACTTTCATCCAGCCTGGCCCACTCTCACCCAGTCATGCCCACCTCCACCTGGGCCATCTTTTTGGTTGATGTTACACTCAATAAAAACAATGCTTATAGAAACCCATGACAGACCTTTTCTCAAATGACAAGGACCCTTGAGTAGATAAATACCATTCTGTGCATATTATATCCTGTGTGATTACGTCAGAAGTGACAAGGAGAAGGAAGAGCTAAAAGAAAACCGAGACAGCTTTATCATTACTGACAGAAATTACTTGTTTACCATATTTGGTGGGTCCAATATTGTTGCTAGGAAATCAGAAATATATTATGGGATTAGTAGGTGTTCAATAAATAGTTGTTGAATGAAGTAATGCATTAGTTCATTCACCAATCTATACCTTCTAGATGGTCAGAATGCAATGAGAGGCTGAAGCAGCAAGATGGATAGATTGCACCTTTTCTTCCTGACTAGATATTTCTCAGTAATAAGTGCTTGGTATGTTCAGACCAGTAATTTGGAAAAGTAGACTATGGGGATGTTTCAGGAAAATATTAAGAAAAATGTATCAAGTAAAAGTGGGAAAATGGAGTTAAAATTCTTTATCTCCAGAAGTAAAAGGGGATGCATGCAAGAACTATCCTCCAGATCTCATATCTAACTGAATATAGACCTTGCTTCCTCCTGCTTTGACACACGCACAGGCTGCTCATTTATCTCTGTCTCTAGGACTCCCTTGCTTTTAACTGCCTCACCAAAAAAGTAATCTGCCTACAAATCAGTTTTGGTGTCTGCACTCCCTCACTCAAACAATATTCAGGAGCTTCCCAGGACCACCGCATTCCCCATCTTCAAGGGTGCCAGGCCCTGGGCTCAGGTTGGCAGGCAAGGCTAGGCCTCAGCTCTCCAGTAATGGGGAGTTTAGCAGAGGACATGCTCCAGTGAGCCAACACTGGTATGAACTGGGAAAGTACAGTTGCAGTGTAGACAGGGCTCAGGGATCTATCAAGGATAGAAGGCATCACTTCACCCTGGCTGAGTCAGGAAGTGACCTGCCATGAATGAGGAAAGCATGCTAGTTCTTAAGGAACAAAACTATCTCCAAGCAAGTAACAGGGGCACTGCAATGGGACCTGAGGACTGGGCCACGTTCCTGGCAGGAGAAACGTCTGACATAAGGCTGAAAGAGCCCCTTGCATCTGATATCCCCTCACTAGGTCTGTCTCTCCTCTGCAGCATCTAGGTTAGCCCCTCCAGTTCTGCATATCCTGCTCAGACAACCTCCCTCCTGCCAGTGCTGCTCCCTACAAAGACATTCCTTTTCCCATGACTGGACTCTGCACTTGTTCTGAACTCTCACAAGATATTACCTATTCTGTGCCATGAAACACCTTGCTCTATATTGGACAATATGAGACACACCCAATTTGATGTCAGTTGTAGGTGGACCCACTTTTCCAAGGGCAGCCATGGCTCACTCCTGTTTGTCCCACAATGGTTACTAATGCTCTTTCACTTTCAAAGTCTTCCAGTGGACTGATAAGCTATAAAGAATCTTCCCAGATTCCCCAACACATACATGTGCATTCTTGGAGGCGTTTGGAGGGTAGAGACAGTAGAAGATGCAAAAAGCCAAGACAAAGAGCACAGACTCTGAGTCTGACTCCCAGCTGGCTGGAGTAATAGAACACTCCTAGAGTGTTCCATTTCTTCACCTGTAAAATGTCATGATGACAAAGGTACTTACCCCTAGGGCTAAGGGAGGGGTGTGTGTGCATGCACCAATACTTTACAGAAGTACCTGGCACAAAGCAAGCACTGTATGGTCTTCATCTCTTGCTACTTCTTTTATTTATCTTTTATTCTTTGCAGTTCCAAGCTTAGGATCAGAATGGAAGATGTTTAAGCCTTGAGTGAATTGAACTGAATTCCCTGTAACACAGTGAATACTTGCTTTTGGTGATTTCCATGAATCCTTAACAGAGAAGGAAGGAGAATTAATATTGCAGCCATTCCACTGGTTATCAGTGCTAATGCCAAATACAGAGACATAAGACACACCAAAGTCTGCTATCCAGTAATTCTAATCTCCATTTGAAAAAAAAAATCATTTTAGCTGTGAAACTAAAAAAAAAAATTATAAAATGAAAGTACCTTGTAATTCTATCTCCCTTACACCCTCCAGAAGAGTTAAATAAAACACATTGTATAACTGGTGAGTATCCTTTCTGGCCATGTCTAATGTATATACATTTTTTTCCAAATTTATGTTCATGCCACACATGCTGTTTTGTGAATATTTATGGGCCATAACATGTAGATATATATAGTAAATTTTTGAAGGGTTTCACTGCATGCTATTGTCTGAAAATATCCACTCTTATTTAATGAACCTCCCGTACTATGGACATTTACTGTAGTCACTTACGAGTTTCTCACTGTCCTAAACAATGATGCAATTATCTTTATAACAATTATGCAAATATTTTTAAAGGAAAATTCTCATGATGCAACCTCTCAGTTAAAAGCATGCAATTTTTAAAATGCACTGTACGGTGCCAAATGGCCCTTATCTATTGTATCCATGTGCACTCTTACAAGCCATGTTTCAGAAACACACCTCCCTATGGCCTTATTAATGCTAGATAAATAATTTTTTGTCCTTATTGTTTTACTAGTGTTTCTGTAAGCATGTTACACATACTGGCTGCTTCTCCATTACCACGATTAACATTCCTGCTTCTTCTGTAGCTTATCTATTGGGCCCCTTACCAGGACAAGCTCTCTGATGTTTTAGGTCTAGGAGTCCTTTTACTACAATGGACAGTTACCCTTTGTCATGGTACAGTCCATATTTCACCCAACTTTTAATTTTAACTCTGTTTTCTTTATAGTGCCTGATCTTGGTGTGTTGTAGAAGAAAAAGAAAGAAGAAAGAAAGAAAGAAAGAAAGAAAGAAAGAAAGGAGGGAGGGAGGAAGGAAGGAAGGGGGAGGGAGGGAACACAACATTTTCTATCCTAGAATTATAACTTACATCCAAGATGTAGTCCAAATATTCTCCTATATTTTCTCCCAGTTCTTTTTAAAATGTGCAAGCCGTGGCTCCATCAGGAAGATATTTTACACTCAACATAAGGTAGAAAACCAGGTAGCTGATGTTTTCACCCAAAACCTTAAATAGATTATCATTTTGACCCTGGTTTGAAACATAATTTTTGTTAACTGCCTTAATTCCCATATATGAATGTATCTGCTACTAGACTTTTTCTTCTCTTCCACTGATTCACTATATCATCTTTGTTGCAATGTATAAGCTCTTTTGCGACGTTTATGCTGCTTTTTAAATATCTAATAAGGAAAGTTCTCATAATAAATCTTTTTTTCTCCCAGATGGTTATTGCTATTCTTACCCATATATTCTGCCATATGAACTTTATCAATTTATCAAGTTCTTGCCAAACATTTAGATTGTAACTGGGATTTTATTTTAACTACATATTAATTTGAGAATCATTAACATCTATGTAATATTAAGTCTTTTCATCCTGTCATTACAGTCATTGGACTTTATTTTCGTCATGAAAATGGTACACGTGAAATGGATGATATCCTTTCCTTTGTCTTCCTATCTCCACACCTCCCACAACCTCTAACCCAAGGTTCTGTACTCCAAAAGGCATTCACTTCTATAGTAGAAAGATTTCAGACTGAGGTTGAATACTGGCTTTATGTAAGCTATGTAGCTTGGAGAAGTTAAACTCTTTCAGTTTCTGTCTGTGGCATATAGCTATGAATGTTTAATTATATAACCTTTTTACCTGTTATAATTGTAGGTGCTTGATTATTAGTATGTATTGTAAGCATTTTCTGATTCAGAATGATGCCAGTGTATAACTAGGTGTTCCCATGAGATTTTTTTTAAGTTTATTTGTTTTGAGAGAGAGAGAGAGAGCAGAAATGAGGGAGGGGCAAAGAGAAAGAGAGATCAACATCAGCACACAGCCTAATGCGGGGTCAAACTCAAGAAACTGCAAAATCATGACCTGAGCTGAGATCAAGAGTCAGACGCTTAACTGAATGTGCCACCCACATGCCCCATCCCATAAGATTTCATTAGGTCAAGGGACATTCTATGCCAGAGCAAAGAAAATCCAAAATTGTGGGAAAAGTGAACGCCACATTAGCTTTTCTGTTTTGTTACGAAGCAAAATGTAACATGACAACCTTAATACAAAAAGGCTATTTTCTGGCGTCATAATGAATTTTTTCCCCATCTGCCAATTGATTCCTCCTTGTGAACATTTGCTTTGCACCATTTCCATTTCTACCATCTTAACAAATGACTGGTTCAAAGTAGTGATTGGATTGATCACCAGAGATGAATGAATATGCATCAAGTATCAACAGCAATTTGTATGCATTGAGCACTCGTCTCTAAGAAGTACATTTTAGGTTTCTTTGAAAGAAATTCTCTTTCCTAGTCTTCTCACTAAGGAGGAAGATTACATGTACAGATTAGGAAACTAGGGAAAAAGACTGATGCCAGTTACCAAAAATAAAGTCCGATGTACGTAATTTCCCTTCCAGTGTGCTTGAGATCGTGCCTCCTACCAAAATAACTGGCAAAGCTCAACACAACTTGAAGTGAAGGTTTCTACACAGAGTGAGGTCTTCTGAATGAGGCCTATAAAAATAGTACAATCTACATGCTCTTCTCCATGCCATTTAGTACAGATCAGGACTAGCCGTTTAGTAATCGCATTTGATACTAGGATCAAGCATGAAAATTCTCAGTTCACTTAGAAAATCAGATAGGCTATATGGAAATTTAACCACTTTTGTAACTCCGGCTTCTTTTCATTTTGTTTTTTTTTTTTTAAATATAAACTATGCTTACTTCCTGCAATAAATATAGTTGCCAGATATTGTGGAAATTATTTTCAACATAACTCAACAAGAGCAAAATATTTTATTAAAATTTGAACAACCACTAAATTCATTTTTTCAATTCTGAATTTATATTCTCCAGAAAATTATCATTTATCATATATTTACATATGTATGCTTATATACATATTTATCCTTATGTATAGATACACATACATTCAGAATTTTGAATTTTGAATTTTGAAATAATTATCAATTTATGGAAAATTGTAAAAAAAGAAGTGTTTAAGGAGATTCCAGTACACTTCACCTAGTTACCCCCAATGGTAACATCTGGCATAACTATAGTGCAATATCAAAATCAGAAAAAGTAACATTAATACAATTCACAGACCTCATTCAGATTTCACCAAGTTCATATGCACTCATTTGTGTGTGCGTGTGTGTGTGTGTGTGTGTGTGTGTGTGTGTCTGTATGCATGTACGCATACATATTGGGTGGGTGGGTTGGGGCATGGTGGTTATCATTCTATGCAATTTTACCACTTATGAGACTCAGGTAACCACAGTCAAGATACAGATGTGTTTTACCCTCACAAGCCTCCCTCTATTCCCTGTTTATAACCACACTTAACCACCATTATTTCTCCTTCCATCTCCAACTTCTAGCAACCACAAATCTGTCCTTTCTCTATAATTTTATTGTTTTGAATTTTTTATGCAAATGAAACTATACAGTGTGTAACCTTTTGAGATTAGTTTCTTTTCAAAAGCATAATTCCATAAGATCCATTAAAATTGTTGGATGTATCAATAATTCATTCCCTCTTACTGATGTGTAGTATTCCATGGTATGGATATACCACCGTTCCCTTAACCATTCACCCACTGTAGTACATTTAGTTTTTCAGTTTTTGGTTATTAAAAATAAAGTTTCTATGAATAGTTGTTTACAGGTTTTTGTGTAACCATTCTCTGAGACCATTTCCATTTCCGTTCTTCTGAGACCAATGCCAAAGAGTGCAATTGCTGGGACGTACAGTAACTGCATATATTTTTTAAATGTTTATTTATTGTGAGAGAGATAGATTGAGAATGAGCAGTGGAGGGGCAGAGAGAGAGGGAGACAGAGAATCCCAAACAGGTTTTGAACTGTCAGCATGAAGCCCAATGTAGGGCTCAAACTCACAAAGCATGAGATCATGACCTGAGCTGAAATCAAGAGCCAGATGTTAAACAACTGAGCCACCCAGGTGCCCCTAGTAAATGCATATTTAATTTTATAATAAACTGTCAATGTATTTTCCAGAGTGGATGTACCATTTTATAATCCACATGCAATGTACTAGTGATCTAATTTTTCCACACATTTTGGCTAGTATTGGATGTTGTTACTATTTTTTTTATTATAAACATCTTGATAGGTGTTTAGACATTAAACATCTTTTCATGTGCTTGTTAGCCATCTATATATACCTTTTGATGAAATGTCTGTCCGTATCTTCTGCCCCTTTTCTAATCAGATTGTTGATTTTGTTAATGTTAAATTTTGGGATTTTTTTATCCTAAATCCAACTCCTTTATCAAATATAATTTGCAGATATTTTCTCTGACTATATATCTTGTCTTTATCTTCTTCCCAAGGTCTTTGCAGAGCAAATATTTTAATATTGGTGAAGTCCAATTTATCAAATTTTTTTTTATGAACCATGATTTTGTTTTAAGAATGCTTCCCCTAATGCCAGGACTGAGGGATGTTATCCTACATTTCCTTCTGAAGTTTTACATATTACATTAAAGTCTATATTGTGTGAATTTTTGTATAAGTCTGAAGTTTAGGTCAAAGTAAATTCATTCTATCACCACAGTTGAAAAGGTTGTCTTTCCTCCAATGAATTGCTTTTGAACTTTGTTTAAAATCAGTTGGGCATGTTTGTGTAGGTGTACTGGATTCACTATTCTATTCCACTGATCTATATGTCCATCCCTCTGCCAATACCCCAACTGATTTGATTACTGCAGTTACATAGTAAATGTAAACAGTAGAGAGTGTTCTGTCTCACGGTTTTCTTATTTTTGAAGTTTATTTTAGCTCTTCTTGCACCTTGCCTTTTCATATATGGTTTAGAATAAGTCTATCTGTGTCTACAAAAAATCTTGCTGGTATTTTTATAGAAATTGCATAAAGCCTATATACCGATTTGAATCAATATCTTGTTATAGTGAGACTTCCAATTCATAAAACAGTAGTTCTCACCATTTATTTAAGGTCCTTTTTTATATCTTTTATCAGAATTTTTTATTTTTTAGCATACAGGTTCTTTATCTGTTTTATTAAGTTTATATCTGGGAAGCCTGAGTGGCTCAGTTGGTTGAGCGTTGGACTTCAGCTCAGGTCACGATCTCTCAGCTCATGGGTTTGAGCCCCAGACTGGCCTCTGTGCTGACAGCTTGGAGCTGAGAGCCTGCTTCAGAGTCTGTGTATCCCTCTCTCTGCCCCTCCCCTGCTCACGCTTTGTCCCTCTCTCTCTCAAAAATGAATAAACATTAAAAAATTAAGTTTATATCTAAGTACTTCATTTTTTAAGTGATTATGAATGTTATGTGTTTATTTCCCCTCAGTTTCCACATGCTTATTGTTAGTATATAGATATGTGATTGATTTTTGTATTGAACTCATATCCTGCAACCTCATTGAATTTAGTTTTAGGACTTTTGGTTTAAATTTCTTGGGATTTTCTATATAGATGATGGTGTCATCTGGTAAGAGAGAGTGATATTTTTATTTCTTTCTTTCCAACATGTCTGCCTTTTCTTTATCTTTCTTGTTTGACTGAAGTGGCTAGAGTAAGAAAGGTGAGAACAGACATCCTTGCATCATTCCTTATTTTAGGGAAAAAGCATTTAGTCATTCAGCATTAAGCATAATGACAGATATAGGATTTTTGTAGATTCTCTTTAATGGTTGAGAAAATTCTCTGTTGTTTAATGATAATTTTTATTAGGAAGGAGTATTGTACTTTTCAAATGCATTTTCTGTACCTATTGAAATATTTATCATATAGTTTTTTTCTTCAATAACCTATTGATATGGTAGACAAAGATTGATTTTTGATTACTGAACCAGGTTTGGATACCTCAAATAAATGACACTTGGCCATGGTATAGAATTGCTTTCACACATTGCTGGATTTGATTTGCAAGTATTTTGTTCAGGATTTTTGTGTGGATGTTCTTGAGAGATCTTGTTATTTTCCTCTTATGTGCTGTCTGTCCTTCTCTGGTTTGGTGTCAGAGTAATACTGGCTTTCTAAAATGAGTTAGGACCTGCTCCTTCCTCTTCCCGTTTCTATGGGAAATTATGTACCTCTAGTGTTCTTTTTCAAATGTACTATAGTGAAATTATATGGCACCAAAGATTACTTGTTTGGGAAATTCTAATTACAAGTTCAATTTATTTAGTCATTACTGGGGTATTCAGATTACTTAATTCATCCTGGATAAGTTTTAGTAATTTACGGTTTTTAAGGAATTGTTTTTTTTTTTCTATGCATAAGTTATTCATACTATTTTCTTATTCTCCTTTAAATGAGTGCGGGATGTGTAATGATAGATCCCATGTCATTTTTGACATTGGTGATTTGTGTTTTCTCTCTTTTTATGTATGTCTAAGGTTTATCAACTTAATTTTTTCAGAGATCCCATTTTTCATTTGATTTTTTCTTTAATGCTCATGTTTTCAATTCCATTCATTTCTGCTCTTTATAATGTCCTCATATCTCCTTAATTTGGGTTTATTTTAATGTTCCTTTTCTTGTTTATAGTGACTTAGATTTGAAAGGTCACCTTTCTTTAAATGTAAGCATTTGGCACTATAATTTTCCTTCTCAGCACTGCTTTAAATGAATCCCACAAATTTTGACACACTACATTTTCATTTTCATTCAGCATTTTTTTTTCATTTCCTTTGAGACATCCACTTTGGTTCCTGGATTACTTAAAAGTCTATTTTCAATTTCCAATTATTTGGAGATTTTTCTCTTGTCTTTCTGCATTGATTTCTAGTTTGATTACATTGTAATTAGGAAACATAAACTATATGGTATGAATTCTTTTGTATCCTCCTGTTTTTGGAAGGGAATTCTTTTAAATATGTTGAGATTTGTCTTATGACTCAAAACATAATTTACCTTGGGGAATTATCTGTGAGCACTTGAAAAGAATGTGTATTCTGCTGTTGTTGGGTGAAGTATTCTTTAAATGTCAATCAGCTCTTGTTGACTGAGGTGCTATTTAGTATATCCTGGAAGCATATCCACCTGTTTCTATTGGGCAATGGGTGGAAGATTAGCTTCCTATTTGGCCCTACTAAAGCCATGGGGGGGGGGGTAAATAGGTTGTTTTTTGGGTTTGTTTGTTTTGGTGTTAGGTGAAAGTAAGATAGGCATTATTAAAAAGTTTCTGTTCTGTTAGGCCATTCCTTCCCTGTGGGGGAAGGGGATGGGGCTTTTTTTGGAGTTTATTTTCTTGGTCTCTGTTTGTTGGCAGTTCTATCTAGGCTGTAGGCTTTCTACTACACTGTCTGACACCTATGAAAGGAAGAAAGAAAACCTAGGGAATTCAACACCAAGCCATTCCTCATGTCCTGAGATCTTTAAGCAATCCTTTTTTTTTTCTTTAAACCTTCAGAATCTTCATTAAGTAGCTGTGCTATGTTGAGGGCTTTTTAATTGTAAGAGGGAAGACTAAGAAATGAGGCTACTCCATCTTGGCTGGAATTAGAAGTCTGTTTAGAGGTTTTTAAAAAACAGTTTCATTTAATTCCTCCCTTATGTTTCATGCCTTTTGATTGCATTCTTGCTTATGAGCACCTTTATCAGAAAGAAGGCAGGGAAATAAAAGGAGCTAGAATTCAAAATCAGTCCATTTTGCTACTCATTAGCAATTCTGGAAGAGGTTCAGTGAAGGAAGAAGTTGAAACTACTTACTATAATGAGGTTTTCAATAATCTGTAGGTGTTAATTATCCATTCAACCCAAGCCCTCAATTAGCAGTAGTGGAACCTAAGACTTAGACCCCATTCACTGCCTAGATACTGCCCTTCAAATGCTTTCTAGATGGAACTGCTCAAAGAATGGTAAGACACTTCCATCCCAGGGAATATCAACTTTTTGTTATGAAAAATATAAATTATACTTCTAAAACTCGCTTTGTTTTGTATCAAGCAAAGGGACTAGCTGGCATGGTACCCATCTCTGCAGCATGCTCAATTAAATAATAAGAGACAGACTGTATATATGAAGACAAGTGAACCAATATTACTGAAAATATAGGATTTACATCAGATTTACATAAGCTATTATTGATTATGAAAAATAGAATTAACACAAGGAGCTATTTCATTGTAAATGGCTCTGTGAAGTTAAAGAAATAAAATTTCATGAAATGTTTAACTTATGAATAATAGAAAACTGCCAGAAATATGGTACCTATGAAGTTTGTGAAGTAGGCTAGAAAAGTAAAGAGGTCAAGAGTAATGCTGTGTAGACTTGGTGAATAAGAAAAGATTTGCTGGGGCGCCTGGGTGGCGCAGTCAGTTGAGCGTCCGACTTCAGCCAGGTCACGATCTCGCGGTCCGTGAGTTCGAGCCCCGCGTCGGGCTCTGGGCTGATGGCTCAGAGCCTGGAGCCTGTTTCCGATTCTGTGTCTCCCTCTCTCTCTGCCCCTCCCCCGTTCATGCTCTGTCTCTCTCTGTCCCAAAAATAAATAAAAATGTTTAAAAAAAAAAAAGATTTGCTAATAAATTATTGAAACTCAGAAAAATCATAAATTATAAGTTTTCCAAAGCTAATTTATTTTCAGATTTCATTATGACAGAATCACTTTTTTCCCCTTAAGTCCCCCACTTAACAGTGCAACATTTCACTCTGTTTTCTCCTCTAAAATAATGTGTTATAAAATGAAATCAGTATCTAGGAATAGAGGAATCTCTAGATTTTTATAATCTTTCTAGATTATGAAAGATTCATGAACTGCTAATATTGAAACTTATATAATGCATTTTATAAGAGTTCTCCAAAATCTAAATGTTTGTATTTTTTTATTTTAGCCAGCTTGGAAAAAATTTTTGATAACACAGCTATCTAGAATTCATGGGATTCCTTTTCTTTCTTTCTTTCTTTCTTTCTTTCTTTCTTTCTCTTTCTTTCTTTCTTTCTTTCTTTCACAAAGCATATTTTACAGTTTATGTTAATCAAATATTTACAATATAATAATAACATTTTAAATATCAACTGGCAACACTAGCAACAAATTCATAGTGGAAATTCAAACCAGAAATGTACCGGAATATATCCAGAACAATTGCAGATGGAAAGCTGCATTGTTCCACAGTCTGTGGTTTCCAACTCCTGGAACAGGCCCAATGGTAAAAACAGAGCAGTGATCAGAGTTTAAAAAGAGCTCTCTAGACATAAAAGGTCATGAGATAAAGGATCTTAAACTAACCATCTCTCACCTCTTCCTCCTGACTTGGAATTTAATGTATGGGTCTTCATTTTCATCATATCCCAATATTCTCAAAGCACCTTAGAAAAAAACCAATGCTGTATGTAACACCTCACCACTTTTTTCAGGTGACTTTTGTTGTTGGTTCAGCATCCCAGTAAATGAAATTTGGTCAGTTCACAAATCTTGTCACCACTTCTCCAGTTTTCATATATGTCAAATTTGTTCTTTTTCTAATTTCAGGTTTTTATTATTTTTAGGAATGAAAGCAATGCTTTTGACCACACTCAGTAAGCCTTACCTCTAATTTTCTGATACAATATATAACCATTCTGGTACTGGGCAAGGAGGGAGGATACATATTAAATACAAGCATTAGCTGAGAAAGCACCCTTGCCCCTCCCCAAAATATATTTTTCTTTTTCTTTTTTTTTTTTAATGTTTATTTATTTTTGAGACAGAGAGAGACAGAGCATGAAGGGGGGAGGGGCAGAGAGAGAGGGAGACACAGAATCGGAAACAGGCTCCAGGCTCTGAGCCATCAGCCCAGAGCCTGATGCGGGGCTCGAACTCACGGACCACGAGATCGTGACCTGGCTGAAGTCGGACGCTTAACCGACTGCGCCACCCAGGCGCCCCCAAAATATATTTTTCTATCCAACAAAAGCATGCTTTCAAATATTTTTAAAAAATCAACATCATAGTCTTACTTAACTAGCAGACCAAGAGCCTTTATCACACCCACTCCTTTCCATCTCTCCTTTCTGATTCTCCTTTTTAACTGTGTACACAGGGTAAATGTGATGGTTTGGGGGAGAGGAGCCCATAGCACACATCCTGCTGACTCTCACAATTTCATAATTACTTCCTCAACATTCATTGCTTGCTCTCTTTGATGAATACCTTTAATGGTTCTGTTTGCCTCCCTGCACTGTGTATCAAGTTGATGGCTTCCTTGAAGAATAGGTCCTTTTCTGCTTCTGGCCAACTGGACAATCAAAATATCGTCACTATCAATACTCATTTTTAAAGTATCTGCTTATGGCTGATAGTTGAAATATAGAGAAGTAAAGGGATACATAATATGGGAAAGGGAAGAAATGTACAAGGGAAGTAACTGGAAGCAAATAGAAAAGTAACAGAAAAATAAATACATTAAAGGTTGTACTGCATATTAAAATGGATTGAAATTAAGTAATCACAGGGAAAATTGGTCATATTAAGGTAAAAGCTTCACTATTAACCTAGCTTTTAGATTCTGAGGGCTTTCTCAAAACCCAACATGTATAGTCAACACCATCATCCAGAGCCATCACTTTTGTTCTTGCATTTTCTCAGGAAGAACCCTAAATCTTGTCCCTTGTATGAACCAAATGGGGAAGGCCCTGATATCAGCTTAGACCTCAAAACATCCAGCTCCACTCTCTTCCCTTATGATCAACCTGATGTACACAGACATAGCCCAAAGTCACTTTTCTCCAAATCCTGGAGTTGGTTCTTAATCCTGTCACTGTGGGTATTCGTGTCAATCATCCATTTTACCACACACCCAGCAAGCACTCTGGGGCCAATTAGGTGCTCCCATCTTGGAAATGACAGGAAGAATAGAGTGACAATATTCTACAAGTGGAACCAGAACACAGGAGAATCACAGATTTCATACAGATCGTGATCACTGCATTTGAGGGCTCCAAAGTGGAGTCATGGGGGAAAAAAAGAGTGAGCCTCAATATATTACCAAAATTATTGGGGCAAGACATGGCAAACAACTGGATATTAGGAAAAAAAGGAAAGGCAAAGTTATCTATAGGACCAAGTGACGAGGTGAAGAAGCACAATTCAGGAAGCCTAACCAACAATAATATGCACAACAATAATTGCTGACCACAACATGTATATACATACACACACTCCTCAGCAGCCTTTAGTGAGGGTATGGGTAAGGGCTACAGGTTGATACTAGTCTCAGAAATAGTGTCCTGAAATATGTGGTCAAGGAAGATAGTAGAGTCAAGGGAAGTGCTTGGCTTATCTCTTTTACATCCAGTTAATTCTTTTTCTCATATGAAGGCTAACTGACAGAACCTAATGGAGAGGAAGATTTGTTAAAAAGGTGTAGTGAGGGGCGCCTGGGTGGCTTAGTCAGTTAAGCGTCCGACTTCAACTCAGGTCACAATCTCGCGGTCCGTGAGTTCGAGCTCCGCGTCGGGCTCTGGGCTGATGGCTCAGAGCCTGGAGCCTGCTTCCAATTCTGTGTCTCCTTCTCTCTCTGCCCCTCCCCCATTCATGCTCTGTCTCTGTCTCAAAAATAAATAAACATTAAAAAAAATTTAAAAAAAAAGGTGTAGTGAATGTGAGTACAGGAAAAGTCAAGCAAACATAGCAAGATGGATTTCATACAGAAGGAAAAACATCTCTCTCAGAGTAAGACATCAGGAGCAGGAGACAGGACAAAGGATACAGGACAAAGGAAGCCTGTGCTGTTAATCTTCTGAGGGAAACAAAATTTAAGTTCAACACCACCAGGAAAGATGTGAAGGTAGAATGGAGACCTTAGGGAGAGAGAATATTCTGGGTGGTGAAGACAACGAAGATTAAATAATAAAATTATAGGGGCGCTTGGGTGGCTCAGTCAGTTAAGCACCAGACTCGGTTTCAGCTCAGGTCATGATCTCATTGTCTTGAGATAGAACCTTTCATCAGGCTCTGCCCTGGGCCTGGAGCCTGCTTAAGATTCTCTCTCTTTCCCTCTACCCTTCCCCCACACTCAAATGTGCATGCAATACTCTCTCTTTCTCTCTCTCTCTCTCTGTCTCAAACAATAAATAAAGAAACATTAAAATAATAAATTTATATACTGGGAGACT